>NW_027094086.1:26773694-29173694 GCF_029207755.1 Chamaea fasciata
CTATTTATATTGTTCAGCTTAAGATTGTTTAGCAGAAGAAGCTTAGCATGATGTCCAACACTAATAAGGAAGCTCCAAGGAAATATTCTGTGTACGTGAATTTTACACTCTAAATATTCATTTTTTAATAATTTCTTAATCACAGTGGTTAACCCTGGAGAATGTAATTATTAGTAGTAGCACTTTTATCAGATCACTATTAACAAAATTACATCCCTACTTATTAGCATATTACCATAGATGAATTATTATTATAGAATAACCTTTACTTAGCTACTAACCAATTATAGCAATTTATTTGAACATTCTAATTCAGTGAAAATATCTTTCTTCCCTTTATAAACAACCCAGTGTCATTGTAGTCAGGTAATAGGATAGCTCACATGTATCAATGTACAATTAATGGTATTCAAATAAATTCCTTAAGCCAGAGTATTCCTTCCTGTATTTCTGCATAACTAAATGGCCATGGTAAAATAAACCTGAAGAGAAAATCTGATTCTCTTGACTAGCTGTTGAATCTGTACTTTGTGTCTATGGTAGTAATGGTTACAGCAATGCACAATACTTAGTATGTTTTTAGTGTGAAGTTTTGGCTTTTTGGCTTTGACTTTTCCTTGAAGATAAGCTGCAGAGTGAAAATACTCTCTAGTTTAAGAGATTCAGACAGCTAGGTGGTGCTTTTTATATGGGGTGTATATCTCCTTGCACACTGCTCTTTAATGTGTGAAACTGTATTTTGCTCATAGAAAATAAAAATATTTTATGCTATGTATTATTTTGGTATCCAATTGTTGAGACATTTCCTAAGAATAGAACAGAATATGGTCAGGAAGCCGTAGTATTAGGATTAGGTCAATGTACAATAACTATTAATACAGAAAAAACTTTAAAAACCTTTCTGTTCCAAAAATTCTAAATGCTGAAAAGGAAGTAGATAAGCCTGTCTTAACTGTAGGATTAAGGGAAAAGTTTAGAGAATGCTATGAAACCTGTTACCAAAATAACTATATGTAAAGAAAGGCTGAAAAGGCAACAGTGGACTGCACAAGCAAATTCACAAACTGTACACTTGGAGGTGTTCATGCTTGCCACACCACACAGCTTCACAATACTTAGTTCCAGGGAGTAAGAGGCAATGGGTTCAGAAAAACAATTGTAGCAATCTCAGTAAAGCTACAGAAATTTAGGAGAGAAAATATCTTCTACTGGGCAATGGAAATAAAAAGGACATTGAAGCAGCCTAGCTTATATACAGGGAAGTTTCTAAAGTATAAATGCAACTTTTGTGTAGTTTTTTATAGAAGTAAAGAAATATTATGGGTTATTTTGTGTGAGTTATTAGCTGTAAACCACTAGTAAATAGAACCAATCTTGCTGTCAGACATACTTTGAGGCTGTGATCCTACGGTTCTGAATCCTTTCATAGTACTCAGCAAGACAGGGAAACAAAAGCTTACAAAATTGAACTGTACACACACAGCTTGGCAGTCAGGACCCCAGAACTACAATACTACTGCATGCAAGTGAACCATCTCTGCATTTCTTGCATGGTTCTCCTTGGCATGGTCAGGATATAGGAGATGTGATGTGTGTGCTTGCATAAGACTTCAGGTCTGAAGTTTGGTTATTTTACCTACACAGCCAGCAATTTAGAAATCTGACTTTTCCATCAAAGTCAATGAGACTGGAAGTTCTTCATGACGAACAGAGGATCATTTACTTTTTACTACTTGTGTAGGGGAGTATGTTAAAAAAAAGGCAACATTTCTAATCTGCAATAATTGCTGTGAAGTATTTAAACAGTCTTTCATTGCAGCTGTCTAACTGACAGACAGCCTGAATATAGAATGATTGACATTCCTTAAGGTAAACACGCAGACTTATTATGCAAAAGGAAGCGCTGCCTTGTGGCATAATATCCAGCACTGATACTCTGTACTATGTGTACTGATCTACAGCCTTACAAGTTTACAGCCTTATAAGTAATTTATCTGAAAATAAAGACTTTCCTAAATAGGAACTTGTAAGATGTCCTTGTAGGTAGTGACAGCTTCTCTAAAAGACGTCTTAGACTTTTGTTTTATTGCCAAAATTGATTTGCCAAAGATATGAAATAAATGAAGGAGGTACACAGGACAATCTGGTCAAAGAAAAACAAGAAAGGGGACATCAGTTTTGAAAGATATTTCACCTAACTTTTAGTCATGGAAAATAATTATACTTAAAATTATTACACGGCTTTACATATTACAGAGAAGCTACATTTCTGCTGGTGGGGTTTTTTGTTTGTTTGTTTTTTGTTTGTTTGGGGTTTTTTGTTTGATTTTTGTTCTGTTTGGTTTGGGGTTTTTTTGCCATTGGCTTCCACGACATTGTTAGTTACTTACTTCAATACACAGTATTATCCCCACTACCCTTAGTTCAAACTACCAGAAGTCTCTGTATGTCTACAATTTGATTTATTGTTACTATCCTAAAATTATTCATGTTGAAAAGAACTGTTCAGGAAATTATGGCTGGAAATGTTGTCCAAACTTCATGACTAGTTTCTTTTGAAGGAAAACATTATTCAGAGTCAGACTGTAAAGTTCATTTCAATCCTTAAGCTTTTTTTTTTTAGTACCAGCTAAAAAGAGCTGACTAAAAAAAAAAAAAAAAAATTCTCTGTCTGCTGCCAGGTAACCCAGAGAACAGATATGACACTGTTTTACTCCTCTCAATGTGCATAAGGGCCAAGATGTTTTTTTCCCAAAAACATCACAAATATCTTGGAAGTCATCAGATTTACCGATTATAGTACTGAGGGCCCTTCAGGATAACTAGGTCGCTGGATTTCATACTCAGCTGCAGAAGTGT
This sequence comes from Chamaea fasciata, assembly GCF_029207755.1. Lineage (NCBI taxonomy): Eukaryota > Metazoa > Chordata > Aves > Passeriformes > Sylviidae > Chamaea > Chamaea fasciata. The sequence goes on from NW_027094086.1 coordinate 26,776,554, forward strand.
TCTCAAAGGCAAGGACCTAATATTGCCTAAACACCTCTACGATTCCAGGACATTCTTGCTTGTTGGAGTCCAGGGCATGGGGAAAACCCCTCTAATTGCCCTGGGGGCTCCAGGAAAGCATTGCCTTTGACCTTAGTCCATGGGAAAAAATTCCAAAACTTATGGATGAACTCAAAACAACAAAAATTTAAATTAGATAGTAGTTTAGTTTGTCACAGGGTGAAAATTTGTAGTTTTGGATTTTTAGAATGGAAGGAGATAGAGGCAAGATGGAGAATTTTGGGCGGTATCTTAAGTTCTTCTTCTTTGACTCTATCTTCTGCAATGAGGGTGCACAAAGACATTGGTAGAATGCATGTGATGTAGAAAATTGTGTTTGGAATTGATAGTAATTATTGGTACAAACCTGTAAATATAGTATGTTTTAAGATTTAATTGGATTAGAAACCTTTAAAAGACCTTGAGCTCTAAGCCTGGTGTTCTTGGCAGCAGTGTCTCTCGGCACACTAAGCCTGGTGTAGGGTGGTGCGCAGACTTTTGAGATAAAAAATTTAATAAACCCCTTTCAAGACCAAGCTGCAAGTTCTGATCATCTTTTAAATCCTGGAACAGGACTTTGAAAGGAAAAAAAATCTGGATTAGGGGCATCCCAGGAATCAAAATACAAAACTTGGTTGAACAACACTTGCGCAAGGAAGGTTCTGAGATTAAAGTAGATCCATGTACAATATAGAAAGAGAAAATATTTGATTGCTGAGTGTGAAATGAAGTCTTTTAGCCTTAATATTGGCATCCCATGACTGGCCTGAAGACAATTACATATAATGTCAATTAGTCCCTTTCTAATTTTATCTATCGTAGTATGCTATTTATGGTTACGACTGTTCCATGCTTCATCAGACTATTAATTGGTTTCTATGTAAAATTGTTTTCTTTCCACAGTGTTTTCAGCCACTGAGAAGCAATCAGGGAGATTGCATAAGGAGACCAAAATAATAATTTCCATGTAATTTTCCTTGCCTTTGTTGATTTTGTGGTTGTACTGGACAATTTTGCTAATTTTTTTTGCAATCTTAGGGCTTGCAGCATTCAACCCCAGGAATAGGTAATCACCAGCAGCCTCTTTTGCTACTTTCTTTATTCACTTCTTTCAAATGACTGTTTAAACTTAACAATCCTGATCCCTGAAATCAATGCACTATTAAATTACTTACATTCTGAGCGTTACACATTATAAACCTTGAGAAAAAGTTCTTGAAGCAGGATACTTTTCACTCTTAGAGAAAGTAGCATATTTTTTCCTTATTTATTTCCATTTCTTAAATTCCTAGTCTTTAATTTATTCATTATAACAGTTTGAAGAATTAATGAGTTATTTTTCAGTATCTCATATTTAGTAGGAACTTCTATTAAAAGCTTTAAAAAATCTAAATAAATTTTAGCTACCTGGTTTACCTTAGATCCTTTATTCTTAAATCTTTAATTATACTCAGAGAAGAAATACTGAAGTCAGAACTGAGATTTGTAATTTGTTTTGTGTGGGCTAGACATCTACATAATGGTCTTATTTTACTTCCCAGGACATTAAATATTTGTGGCTTAAAAACACTAAACTTTATTTGGATTGTCTGTTAAAGAAGAGCACTGTACTTTTAAGAATCTGGAAACTGCCCAAGGTAAAACTCTGTGATCAGTTTTGCAGGGTATATTATCACTGTGGAAGTGCCTCAGTTGAGTGTTTCAAGAACGCTGGAGGTGGCAAAGCCAATAGTGAATTTAGTGATTACAAATAAATAGGTAACACTCCAAGAATGACCCATGATTTAAACATGGATTTGACAGAACAACTTTGAGACTCTTTAATTATTGTGCTAAGTAAGGAAGCTGTGTGGCTTGTGTAATATGCAAGGACTTAATATTAAGTTTGTAGGATAGCATAAATTATATCGTTCATGGCCACAGAGTTGCAAGGTAGAGCTCATGTAAATTGGACCTGCTAGACTTAGTGCAAAATTTAGTGTTGTTAACTGGAAAAAGCTAGTTAAAATGGCATAAACCCCTAAGGTTGAAGTAATAGTTCTTCGAAGTTGAATTTGGCTGCAGGAGAATAAATGAACTTATTAGAAATCACTGTCACTAATAGTGACAAAATCAAATAAATATGAACTTCTCAAATGATACAGGTATTCATAGGTGTTGATAGCTTATTTCGCAAATCTATTCAAATAACAACCAAAAAGCATAAGATAATGTTCACAATAATGAAATTTATTCCTGACGTAATTGTTCAACTTTCTAATGAAGAAGGAAAAGACCTCAGCACGCATACCATCAACGAATAGCAGGAAAAGGGAGGCAAAGGTAGCAGCATAGCTATCATCGAGGTAGCAGCACAGGTATCAGGTTACAGAAGAATATTATGAAGATTTTGCAGGTGCTAAAACAGTTCTGCTCTGTCTCATTTGTATATGATGTCTTTTGTTAGAGTTGCATTCTAGAGGAAAAAAAAAGTATTGTCTCCAAAAGTGGAGCTGAAGATACTATCAAAGGCAAATTTTAAGAGGAAAAATTTCATATTCATATTCTTAAGAGGTTCATCATAGATAAGAATTCCAGAAAAGTATGTCTTTGCAGTGTAAGATACTTCTGTTAGACTGAATAAAAGATATTTGCACAGTCTTTGTTCAAGAAATGTTCTTTCAGAATTGCTGCAAATTCAGAGACTCAGTTAAAGACTAATAGGAAGCACTGCTCAGAGTTTTGAATTCTGACAAGTGAAGTTTCTTGACTCACTGTTGAAGCCTTAGTTTTGTAGTTTTCTTTTCCTGTTTATTTTGTGGCATGGTTTCCACTCCCAACTATGCTATAAAAACTTTTTTTTTTTTTTAACCCTTAGAAGTGTCTTATTAGTTACAAAAAAAATTGGGAGAGCCGTTTTGTTTTATTTCATAAGTTAATACTGTGCTATCAAATCCCTGTGTATTGCATATCATTAGGCAGTGCAGTTCTTTTTAACAAAATTATTTTCTTTAAAAATTTTGAGAAGGTTTTCCACAAATTCTCTCCCACACCTGCAATACCAAGAAAGGCTATCTTGCCTTGTACATGGAGGACCATCATTTTGATGATATACGCCTTTTAAGTGTCCCTTTCTTATGGTAACACCAGGCAGCATTGCTGAAGTGATGGATGACATAGCGAGCTATTGCCCTGATGATGTATTCTAGTAAGGGGACAATTGTGATGTAAAATATATAATAAGAGCATGTTTCTTGGGGTTATCTATCATCACAGCAATAATCACCAATGCTATATACTCTATTGGTAGCATTGGTCTGAAAGGACATAAGATGAAATGGTATCTCTTTACAGATGGGGTCACTATTCTATTTTACTACACAAAATAAATGAGATAAATTGAAATGACAAAAGTTAACCCATGTTTCTTGCTTTTTTTTCTGGTTTTGAAAGCAAGCCTCCTTGAGACAACAGAGCTGTAAAAAATCAATACCATTGGTTAATCAATCTGTTTCCTGTGACTCCAAAGTGAAGCACTGTCTAGAATATGCAAATTAATAATGGTTTCTGTAGACAAAATGATGCTTCTGACACTGCTGGTCTAATTACAGAATATATTTCACTGTGACAATATGTAGAATGTAGGAATATAGCAAGTTTTTTGTTGTCCTCCCTGACTCTACTAGCCCTTGAATTAAAATGTGGGCCATGGGGGTTAAATGTCAGTGATGGCATGAGGGATTTACAGTTTCAGCCATGGGACATTGTTACAAGATAGCTATATCATCTATATCTATATCTATATCTATACCTATATCTATATACATATATACACACAGTCATACATATATATCTATATGCATTTAGTTTTCATATGAAATATTTTGCTAAATGTTTGCAATGACATGTTTAAAGTTATTATACAAATCAAAATGTGAAACTTACGGTGGAGGTGCCTACATTAAAGCATTGCAATGTAATTATGAGGCAGACTGAACTAAGGTGTGAGCCAGCAGGGACTACATTTGCATAATGTTATAGTGATAATGAGAAGCACAGATGTAAAGTCATAGCTCATAACTCAAGTGATAATCATGAAAATCAGCTTCTTGACGCAGCATTCATATTTGAGAAAAAATGAAAAACTTAGTTGAGAATTACCCTATAAATCTTGGTCACTAGGACATTCATATTATGTTAGGGTGCTTTATTGATTTTTATAATATCTAATTCAGAATTAATAAAAGGTGTAACAGGGAAGCAAAAACTTCTGATCATGAAGATATGAGACAGAAATAAGTTGATTTTTATGACTCACTGCTGCGTTATGCCTTTCAGATTTGGCTTTCTCACATCCAAATGTAATTTTAATTTTTAGTCCAATGTGATGCTATGACCTGGAAATAAAAAATAAATTCATTTTATAGTAAGTAAAATAGAATTTTTTAAATAGTGCATATCAAGTCAGTTTTTAGTCTCTAAAAAATTGCCTTTTAGAGGACAGATTGAGGAAGTGACATATTATTTGTCTTATACACCACAATATATACTATAACAAGGAACAACATTTGTTTACCTCCAACTACCTTTGAAACAATTACATGTGATATTTTCAATTCAGGGGATTTTTTTTGTGAGCATGAAATAAAATACAGATTTTCCCTCAACTTTAATAGATAAAATGATAAGATCCCAAAATGCTTCTGCAAATACAGTGCTGTAAAAATACCTAGAATTATCTATGATGAAGCAGCCAGTAACTTATGTCTGTCAGGGCTGACTGTGGGCTCTAGCTTTGGATCATAAGTTATTAATTTTATAAAAACTATTATGCAATTCTTCATCCAAAGTCGAGAAACCCCACCAGAAATCCTCAAATAATTTCAGTTGTGTGATTTCCCTGTCAAAAAATGCTGAGGAAACAATGGAAATTTTGGAGAAAAAATGAGTGAATCCAGATTCTGATGGGACTGGCTTCTGTAAAAAAGTGAAGTTTTTTAATTCCTGAGAAAAGATTAATGAATGAAAAAAGGTAAGATTAATGAATAGAAACTTTTTGATGAACTAGAATGATAAAGAGGACAAAGATGGCACATGGGATTGAAACTACTGCACTGAATAGAACTGAGATAAAACTCACAGTGAAGAGCTAAAATTCTACTGACACTAACCCATGATATAACTATACTTGTGATTTACAATCCCAAGAGGAACAGTTACTTTTATAAAAAAACAAACAATTCAGGCTGGTTTATGTTCACAAATCATCTTTTCTATCACATTCAGTGGTCGATGCTTTTTAATAAGCACCATTGTTTAAAAACCTGAAGTATATGGCCCTGTATATCATCCATGTATCTATCTATATGACCCAATGCATATGGTCCATGGTCTTGTAGGACTTAGTGCTGTGAAAAACTGGAGTAGAAATAACTCCTGGACACATTAATAGAGTCAAGAAGATAGAAGTGAGGATGAGTATTTTTTATGTATTTCCAGATGTCATTGTCAGCCTATCAGGCCACGAAATTGCAGAAATGCTTTCTGTTGCTGAGGCAAGTTGTAGCTCTTGAAACTGAATGGGCAGCATAACCTAAAGGATCCTTTGAAGATCATCTGAGGGATAACTTAAAATACTGCTTATCACACCATTTTGTAAAAATACATATTGTAAAGGTTTTGGAAAGTCGTTCTGCCTTGAATCATTCAGAATTAATTAAAGCAGAAACTTTCAAATATCCATGGGAGGAAAGACATCACCAAATTTTTCTGAAATCCTGGAGTAGTTACTGCTTGGTCATGCACATTTGAAATTACCTCAATTCGGCATGTGTATATTCAAGTAACACTAGACTGTGCATTTTTTCTTTGTGACATGACCTAGATAAAAGTACAAACTGTTTAAAAGTATTTTTAAAGTGTTCCTAAATTTTACCACACCCAAATTATTTATAGGTGCTCTTCATATGATTTACCAGCTGTAATAAATTACCCAAAATTAGCTTTTCTTAAAAAAAATCAAAACAGGCATATTTATCACATAAGTGCTTAGCTTGAAATATCAATTTTTTGCTTGCAATTTTGTCTATAATAGGCATTTAAACCGTAAAATATCACATTAATTTATGGATAAATTGTTCCAATTATCACACAAAAGAACTATTAATTGATGTTAAATGATTTAAGAAAGTACCTTATAAGTCTGCCCATAACACCTTGAGGAACTAAACTCTTTTCTATTCCAGTAGTTGAAAACCAATGTTGTAATGAAATACTTGAAGTTTCCTATAAATATTGAAGAAGACTTTATAGAGGAATAATTAAGTGAAAACTTTGATTCCTGTGGAGACATCTCCTCAGTCTGCACAGGGCTCAGTAAATGATTTATCTAGTTAAGTATGAGTTATAGCAAAACCTAATACATTGAAGATCAGTTATTACTCCTGTTAAAATCTTGTGTCCAATTCTCCAATGCAAATGCATGAAAATATTTTAGCCTCAAATCTTGGTTAAAAAGCAACTGCACTATATCAGGTTGATATTTAACTTGTTTGCATGACTTCAAGTGATCCACTTAGATATTGAGAGCCTTCCTTTGATCTGAGGTATTTGGTGATATACAGATATATAAACACAATTACGTAATAGCTATTGTTTAAATGATAGTTATACAAGATGTAATGCTATATACACTTGCTCCTGTTGTCTGCAACATAAAAATCTGATTTCCTATCAGCTTAATATAGACTACTTTATAAAAGCAAGGTGGGGATTTGTTAATACTTCTTATCAGCCCCTGCAAAGTGGAAAAAAAGCAAAACTTCATATAATGAAGGCACTTTAAACTTGTACTTTGTTCAGTCATATTTAAAGATTTTTCTTCATCTGGAAAACTGAACATAATATTTCTGACTTTGATATCTCTGAGTGCAAATTTCAATATAAACGATTTTCATCACCCTTTAAAATTAATCCTCAAATATCTGGCTGCCATACCTTGGCAATAGCAAAGAAGTCATTGTGTTAACCCTTTAAAATAATAAAGCATTATAAAATAAATATAAAAAGAAATATAAAAATACTTTGTTCAATTTTAAGGTTATTCATAAATTTTGTCTTTTTACCACTTTAATTAAAAGATCTAGTATCTTACTAGACACCTAATCCAATGATTTCAAGTTTTCTTTTTCTGCATTTTCTATTTAATTCTCAATAGGAAAAAAAAAAGGCAAATGATATTTACTTGTGTAGTTATTTATTCAAATGTGTTACATAAAGCATGTAGCTGCATGTTTAACCTTAACCTCTGCTTATCATTTAGGAAAGACTACTACTGTATTGTAGCCTGTTCATTCTAGGAAATAATCTGCTTCCCACTAAACAAGTCTTTGTAGGCTGCTTATAAGCACTAACATGGATGATTAATTGAACACCCAGCAATTACTGACTCAGTAATATAAAATGATTTGTGAAAATTGGAATTGCCTGTCCCTTCTGTTGTGTATTCTGAATAGCTCTTACTGACATTTGGAGGTTTGGGAAGTCATTCGATTATGTGTGAATGGCTTTGTCACTTACAGTGAGCTTACATCAGCCTGCTAGAATTGATGCTGTTAAGCTTTCCTTCAACCATGTTAAGGATTATTGTCACTAACATATCTTGTCTCATTGAAAGAAACAATAAATGAATTCTAAATGCCTTCAGGACTGAGAGTTAGTGTCTCAAAAAGGGTACATTCAAATTTCTTGCTGCCTTCTCACCAAAATAAAACAATTCACCTTGAGGAGAATGACAAGGAGACAGGATCAATTCTCCTTTACTTTTTACCCAGTCCATCCAAAATTAGATTCTTTTTGCAGATTAGAAGCACTATTCAAATTCTCTCTTGGAATTTTTTTAATAAACCCTTCCTTTATGTGTTTGATGATAATTTTGATATTTTTGGTTTTTAATTCACACAGTGTGAAATGTTGCGCAATCCACTCCACCCAGGAAACATTAGTTGTATGTTAATTATGCTAATTATGCTAATTACGTTGATGATGACTGCTGATTTTCTGAGTCTATTTATTTTAGGACTGGTCCTTAAGTTTACAACTACTTACTTAAACATTGTTTGACTGATGTCGAGTAAAATCATAAACTCCTCAACTGAGAATGTTAAAAGAAATGCCAATAAAGAAATGTGCTAATTTCCTGCTAGAATGAGCAATGGGTTATAGAAAACAAAAGGAACAATTTCCTTATCTTTTTCAGTTCTTAGTTGACTAAGAAATCTGACACAGAAAAAATCTGTTCCTGAAGGACTAAACCCCTGGAAAAGAGTCATGCTGGAGCAGTTCATGAATTCCAGACCATTCCAGATCTCCTGTGTGAAGAATCCCAAGCTGGAACCAGGGAAGAGTGTGAGGAAGAAGGACCAGAAGAGATTAAGGCTAATGGACTGATCAAAGTCCACATTTCTCATCTTTTGCTCCACTTGAGGGGAGGAACCAGAAGAGTTAGGAGTGAGCTGAGTTAGGAAAGAAGAGGCAGGGGGACTATATGTGTGGGGAAGGTGGTCTTAGTTTTGTGGTTTTTTCTCACTTTACCGCAATATTATTTATTAGCACTAAATTCAGTTAATATTGCTGAGTTAATTTTGTTCATGACAGCAATTGATAAATGATCTCTCCCTGTCCTTATCTTGACCTACAAGATTTTCCTAACGATTCCTTCTGTCCTGTTGAGAAAGGGGAGGCTTGATGGGTACCTGGGGGCCAGACAAGGTCAACCCACCATGCTATGATATTGGTTGGTTTTCTTTTGTTTTACCCCAAGGACTTAATAAACAGTAAAAATATCCCTGTCAGCGTTTTTCTCCTTAAACTACATTAAACAATTAATTTTTTTTTCTAATGTACTCTTTAGAGTTGTCTCTTCAGAATGCTGTGCTTTCCCTTCAGACTGCTTCAACTGGAATTGCTAGGTAATACAATTGTGCCATGCAGTTATACTCTAATGGCATTCATATTTCTATGCTCTCATCAGAAATAGCTCTCCTGATGCAGTCCTAAGTTTGGCAGTATCTTTTCTGCAGTGTTTTGTCCTCAAGAAATTTTTTTTTTTAATTATTCTTGTTATGACCTCCTGATAACGGATGCTTGTAGCAAAAATTCTTACAAATCCTTGAAGGACAACATTCTACAGAAATACATTTGAAAAACAACCCCAGTATTCATACAGCAGCAATTTCTTTGCCTTTCCATTTTCTGTGCTCTGTATGCTCTTTAGACAATCTTTGAATGAAAATTCTCTCCTCCCACTCTCCATATTCTGCAGCAAAAGGGGAACTCTGCGTTGCAACTTGTTTTAAAAAATTAAAAATTGCGAGGATTCATAAATCTTGCCCTATTACTTTTTTTAGGTCTAGGTATTGATCTGATCAATTATTAGATCCCTTAACTCCAGTTGTCTTCAGGAATTCAGTGGGGGCTGTATTTCTGCTTTTCTGTGGTTTATGGATCTTTGTTCTATGGTATATTTGGCTCATCTATCAAGAAGAGCCATGAAAGAGAAAAGGACAATTTTTGTTTAAATAAAACCTTCACTGGTAATAGCAAGCATGTAGCACAAAAAAAAGAAAAAGGAAAAAGGAAAAAAAAAAGGCAAATTAAATATAAATAGATGAACTAAAATGGAAATCAATATCAAAGACACTCTGATTAAATAAAAGCTGATGAGCCATGAAGACAAATCATTTAATTTTCTTCTATTTTTAGGAATACATTCCAAACAAACACAGTGATTAGACAAAAGATCTTCTAATCAGGGGAATGACAAAGAAACACAGGATACAGATTTTATTTTTTAATCTTCTGAAAATCTAATGCTGCAGAAATATTGATTGTTCTAAAGATTATTTGAATTTATATGCCAAGACTGGGAGATAATGTATATGGGAATTATATAATTAATATAAATCTCCATCACACATTTTACAATCAGGAAGAATCATTCACGGAATCACAGGATATTGTGAGTTGGAAGGGATCCAAAAGATTATCAAATCCAGTTCTTAAATATTCACTCTTTTAGGGACTTTCCATAATATTTTGGGTTTAAAAGATTTAACCACATACAACTAATTGGATTTTTCTAGCTGGAAATAGATGTTATAGATGTTATTTCCAGCTGTGAGTATTTTAAAATCAGGATATGCAATGAAGTAAATTTCATATTTATCACATGGATGAAGTTCGAGCTATTTGACTGCTAATATTTTGGTTTTCTATTTCTTATAATATGAAGTGCGGATAGACACTTGGCTTGTTCTATTTCATAAATTTAAGCAATGATTCAACCCAAGCAGTATGTGTGTTTAACAAACTTTGTAACTCTTTGGAGCTCTACAGTTTGAGCAGGTTGCGTGCTTCAAGCAAAATTATTGAGAAATCCAAGCATGAATTTCTCCTTTCTCATGTCTGCACACTCAGCACTGGCAACATTCGCATACATTGTGGATAAATTTGTAATTTCAGTACCGTATTATAAGCTTATCTACTTGAATGAAACTGAAGTGCATGAAGGGTGATTAAGGATATAATTTTAATGCATCAGCCAAGATAAACAGTAAATCGAAGCTGTGTCTGTGTTATGGCTGTGGGCTGAATGCCATAATAAAATGTATGCACCTGCTGAGCAGTTGGAAAACTATTTCCACATAAGAGGGAGAAATGTACTCTAGCCTCAAGGGCTCAGAGACGTCTGGAGCATCAACACTGGAGCAGTTCAGTCACCTTGTGGCACACGGTGCACAGGTGTGGCACCGCGGGCTCTCCTTGACGTGCTGGGCCTGGGCAGGGTGAGCCGCACAAGGCCAGAGGACTCGGAGGGCCAGGAAGTTAGATCTGACATCTGCTTTAGCCTTCAGGAAAGAAAGTCTCTGTGGAGAAACAGAATTAGCTCTACACCAATAGCTTAGAGGAGGTAGCTGAATTCCATTCCTTGGGACCATAATAATTCCCCTCTGTAAAGTCCAATATACTCCAGGTTTGAAAAAGGGGGTACATTCCCTTCTAGATGACTTTGAGGGTATGTGTATTTAAGTGGGGGTTTTATATAGAAATGAAGGCAGCATTATACAGAGTCAATTTTAGTTCTCAGTGTTGAAGGAGATATTACATTATTAAAAACTGCACTTTTCCTCTGGTGGCATTCTTTGATTTATTATGCAAATTAATTACATGGTAGCACAAGCTTACTTGCTACATGGTGCCTAAATGTGTGTTCTATAAGTTAAAAAATTAGGAAGAAAGGAACAGAAAATAATTTCTGTGAAGTACTGTAAGTCTGCTAGACACTGGCAGTTCAATAATAAAATTAAACAATAAATTCATTAGCTCTAGGAGAGCAGATCTTAAAGCATTACATATAAGTGGTTCTCCCATTGGGTGAACTCTGATATTCTGAAATTTATCTTTGTCACTGTATTCTGAAGCTATGTAAAACAAACACACTTAGAAATTACTGAATTTGAAAATAAGGTATACTTTAGAATCTCTTTGTTCAAACGAAAAGGGGCAGTAGCATTGGTGTGTTTGGGATTTTATTTTCCTTCACCTTTTAAATCTGTCAAAAGATAGGAAAGTGATACATTTGCTTTTCTTCAGCAGGAACAAATTTTACTTCTCCTGCTATATTGCAGGCTTCTAAAGATAGATTTTCTTTTAGTTTACATGAGTGTGTATAAAGAGAGGCCATCTGAATCCTAGCCTGAATGACATCTCTGGGCTCAGGGAGAGGTCCCCAGAACCATGACTGGCCCAGGTGTAGAAGTTGTAACAACTTTCAGACAACTCCAGCTCATTCAATCACTCCTCATAAGAGCTTTGCTCCAGAACATTTACCAGTCCCATTGTCCTTCTCTGGACATGCTCCAGCCCTTCAATGTCTGTCTTTTTGTGGAGGGTCCAAAACTGAACAGACAATTTGACTGAAGCCTCACCATTTCTGAGTACAGGGTGACAATCACTGCCCTGCTGGCCACACTATTGCTGATACAGGCCAGGATGCCATTGGCCTTCTTGGCCACTTGGGCACACCCTGGCTCATGTTCAGCTGCTGTCAGCCAGTGCTCCCAGGTCATGTTCTGCCAAGCAGCTTTCTAGACACTCTTCCCCAAGCCTGTAGCATTGTTTCTTCCCCACAAAAAAGTTGAATAGGAACATGTTAAGCAGAAATTAATAGTTTAAGAAATAAATGTCGGAGATCTAGATAGATAATTGTATAGATGTATTTTCTTACTCTCTATGCACATAGAAAGGTGCCTACACAGGAATGACTATTTCAGTCAGCCTGGTAATAGCTGCACAACCGTCTGTGAGGGTGACTCTGGCAGGAATATTTACCATGTCCAGTTCGTATAATCCCACAGGGTGGAGGAAATATAATAACCATCTGGATCCATTTGGTTTAGAACTTCTCTATAGCCTATAAAATGTGAGCATGTGTTGCCAAATATTCTGAAAGTCTGTGCAATTTTCCTCCATTATAGAATGAACATAACCATGAAACTGTTCACATATATATTTTTAAGGGAGGCTGAAAGCATTACCGTGTATTGCATCTACTTACTTGTCCCAGTGTTAAATACATGAAAATGTTAAATTTTATTAGCATATATTAAACCTGTTTACTGATGTTCTTTACTGAAACAATAAAGGAAGAATTCCCTTTGTACACAGTTCATCAACTCCATTTTGTTACTACCATATCAGCAAAAAGCCAAAGCAGGAACCAAAATATGTGATCACTAAGTAATTTCAGTTTGAAGGTTTTTTCAAATGCCTTGTTTATATCCTATCCTGAAAAGGATGTTCTATTATTCTGTTCCTAAGGGATTCTTTTAATTGTGGGAATTTCTCTTCTTTCTTCTGTTACACCATATTTTTGTGATATTTTACCATGCAAAAAGTAAAAAATCATGTGTATTTCACTTATTTGCCTATAATAATAGTACATAAGATTTGAGACAGAAACTGGTGCTTGCTAAAGAGAAATATCAATTTTTATTATGTTTTCAGTGATACATAATGTGAACTTCATTTTCTTCTGACATATTCTCTTCAGTCAGAGAACCATCAAATTATTTGGGTTGAAAGGAACCTAAAAGAACATACAGCTCCAGTCCTCCTAACTTGGACAGCGATACTTTCCACCTGTTCCAACCTGTTCCAGTGTCTCACCTCCTTCATAGTAATGAATTTCATCCTAAAATCTAAACTAAACCTACCCTCTTTGAGACTAAAGCCATGACCCCCTCTCCTGCCACTACCTGTCCCTACAAAAAGTCCCTCTTCATCTTTCTTGTAGGCTTCTATTAGGTACTGGAAGACTGCTAGAAGGTCTCCTAGAGCTTTCTCTCCTCAAGGCTGAACAATCACAATTCTCTTAGCCTTTCCTCATAGGAGAGGTGCTCCAGCCCTCTGATCATCTTTGTGACTATTCTCTGAACTCACTACAAGAAATCCATGGGGAACCCCAGAGCTGGACACAATATTCTAGGTGGAGTTGCACAAGATCTGAGTAGAGGGAAAGAATCATCTCCCTCAACTTGTTGGTCAGGTTTCTTTTGATGCAGCCCAGGATACATTTGATGTTCAGTGCTGTGAGAGCATGTTGACAGATAGTGTTGAGTTTCTACATCCCCAACCCATTCTATCTGGACTGCTCTTAATCCATTCTCCATCCACCTTGTATTTGTACTCCAAATTGCCCAGGCCTAGGTGCAGCTCCTTGCTTTTTGCTGAAACTTGAACTTCATGAGGTTTGCACAGTCCCACCTTTCAAGGCTGTTAAACTCCTTGTGGATGGCTTCTTTTCCCTCCAGCGTGTTGACCACACCACACATCTTGGTGCTGTCAGCAAAGTTGCTGAGGGTGAGCTCAACCTCACTGTCCAAGTTGATGACAAAGATGCTAACAAGTGTCACTCCCAGTACCAAGCCCTGAGGAATGCCTCTTGTCACTGATCTCTGTTTGGATAACAGGCTGTTGACTTCAACTCTTTTAATGTGACCATCCAGCCAGCTCCTCATCCACTGAGTGGTCTGTCATCAAATCTATGCCTCTCTGCAGTTTAGAGCAAGGATGTCATGTGGAACAGTGTCAAATGCTTTGCCCAACTTTGGGAAGATGTCAGTCACTCTTTCTTCACAGACCAATGCCGTAATCTCCCTGTAGAAGGAGGCCACTAAATTTTTCAGGTACAATTTACCCTTAGTGAAGCCAGGTGACTGTTATCAGTCACTTCCTTATTTTCCATGTGTCTTAACAGAGTTTCCAGGAGAATCCTCTTCATACTCTCAGCAGGCTCAGAAGTGAGACTGACAGGCCTGAAGATACCCTGCAGGAGTTATATTTCCCTTTTTCCCATCAGAGTGAATTTCACTGGACTGCCATGAGTTTTCAAATATGATGCATGGTGGCCTGGACACTTCTTTTGCTGGTTGCCTTGGGACCTGCAGATGCACCTTATTAAGTCTCATGTATAGTCTTGTGCAACTTCAGGTTCCTTAGATGTTTGTGAACAAGATTTTCTCCTGTAGTGGGTGGCCTTCATTGTCCCATCTCTGCCTTTGCCTCCATGACTTGGGCAGTTTTACTGGAGCACTTCTCTGGCAAGACTGAGGCAAAAAATAATTTGACAATTCTGAATCAAATTACCTTACAGCAGATATTTGATTATTCTATTTGAGGAGTTTTATTAAATCATTGTTTAATGATGTTTTCTTAAATAATAAATGAATGTACTTGACAGCAAGTATGACAACTGTTTCGTTCTCATAATTGCTCCTTCTTAGTAAGGTGATGTTATCATGGAGTAATATGTGCCTGCTCCGTGTGGTTTAGACTTTCAAGGAAGGTACTACCATTCAAGGGAAGCTCCATCTGTAGCAGTCCCATTTAGTGAGAAACTGCTGAGGATAAGGAGGCCAGTCAAATATTTAATTATTATGAAAACCTCTGCTTAAATAGCATTCTTCCTGAAGCCTATGAGAGCGGTCTAACCTTTATTATTTCCATCAAAACTTTTAAATCCCTGATGAAGTCAAATTATTCTTGCAATGATGATTCTAGCAGCCTTAATATATTCCTGTATGAGGCATGTGGTTGTATAATAACAACTTGTTCATTATTTAATTTATACTCCCAGATTATTAGATGACAAAAAAATTAAATTCTGTTTTCTAAGTTATTGAAAAAGGGGTTTGTTGTGAAATATTCATAAGTATATGTTTTTTATGTTTTTCTTGATAGTGGGTTCATATGTATGCTCTAGTGGCAGGATAGTATAGCAAGTTATATGGCTGTGTGTGCCATAGCTTTCATTTTATTAGGTTAAATACTAGCAGCAAAAAAGCATTATTGGCATAGGATAACCTTGGAAGCAAAATGTTATAAACTGAAGTAAGTTTGCAAGGTCTGGGTTGTTAATCCTATCCCTGGGGCTTTGCTTTTGGTATTTCATAAGGCTGTAGGGGAAGTCATCTTGAGTTTATTGACAAAAGCAATAAGTTGCAAAAAATATGCAGATTTTTAAAAATTGCTGATATATTTTAATTGTTGCTCCTTACATTATTTCTTCAATTTTCCTATGTCTGTGATCAGGAAAATTAATACAAATTTCCATTGAATAGCACTAGACTAAGGCATTAACATAAATGGCAACTCAACTTCTATGCATAGGCCATGTTCCTATTTTCAGCTCTTTCATTCTTCAGATACAGAACATGTGTTTAATAGTGAAATAATTCCACTTCAATTTTAGTAAACTCAGTGATACAAGATAGCAAAATATTTTAAAAGGTGTTATAGCATAAAAACAATTTCTATCTGATCTGAAGCAATGAGGTAAACTAAACTGGCTTTTTCTTGCCATGCATTCTTAGGGTATCTAATTATTTAATTATACTGAATATTGTTCAGTTCCTTCAACAGCCTTGGTGAAATTAACAGCACTGCTTGAAAAATAAGGCATCATAAATATGACTGTGAATAAGAATGAAAGTGTCTCATGGAAACTTAGACTGGAAACATAAGGGTGAGCTACGCATAACTCAGTGGGCCCTAAAGAGAAAGGCAACATGAATACGGGCTATGGTTGAGAGTGAATCTGACTGTCAAAACCATTGCAGGAACTATTCATGAATGTAAAACATGCCCTAATCAAGTAAGCCAGATAACTTAAGCCTACATGGTATAGAAGATAGTGGCTGTTGGACATCACTGCTGCACACTGCTGCAAGCTCACCAAGGCAAGCATCATGTGTATCATAGTGGAGCTGACCATCAGCTGGCTAAAAGCATCCTATAGCCCATTTTACCATTCAAAACAGCATCCCAGGTCTTGAAAAACAAGGTCTGTGGTGGTATGGCACCTCAGAAAGGGTCAAATCAATTAACAGAACATATTTCTGAAGCAAGGTTCAAGTTTGGAAAGTAGATGTTTTGGTTGAGTTTATCACAAGTTACTGGTGTCAGGAAAGAGATGACTTGAGAATGAGGATTATGTAAAAAACAAAGAATATTGGAATTTTATTGTTGCCAATCTGGAACCTTGAGCCAATCACACAGAGCACACTCAGATTCCTTTAGCACAGCAGGTAGTTGAGACAGAGAGAGGTGTAGGAAGCATGCTCACTTATTTGCTGCTGGTAGTACAGTCATTAGCATCATTTGACTCATCTGAGATGTTGGGGGAGTGGTTTCAACCATTCTCTAGCATCTCTTGAAGCAGAGGTTGAGGCCAAGAGTTTTTGCAGTCAAACTGAAGGCAGCAGACCAATAGGATATTGGACATTTTAAGATGCATAAATTTTTCTTCTTATGCAGATGGGTAATACTTAACTCTAAAAAAGAATGTGGCAACTGGAATATGAAAGATTCTGCTTCGACCAAATGTGGGTATCTTGTGCCCCAACACATTTGTTCTACGTCCAGATTCACAAAACAAATGCTTTTGCACTTTGTTGCACATTTACTTTCTAAATAAACTTTGCTACTAAAATACTAATTTTCTTTTTTCCAGCTTTCTCTTCTAATTCCATATATATAGGTATATATACATATATACATACATTCCCTCCCAGGAAAGGGAATGAAATCTTGAAATCAGAGAAGAAAGTGGAGCAAACACTCTGGCAAGGAGATATGAGCAAATAAAATGCAGTTGAAAAAAACAGAAAATTTACTAATGGACTGACTACAGCCAGGTATACTGAGATAAAATAAGGTGCAGTGAAAAGCTGTGAAACTTGCCCAAATTTTTTCCACAGAAAATCAGTGAAGAAAGGTAAAAAAAGAGACAGGAGAAGATATTGAAGGAATGAAATGCATAAAATACAAGAGAAAATTCTGAAACAAAGTGAAAACAATAAAAGCAACTGGGATGACATGAAGCACAGGGTAATGGACCAAAGCTTGCCCAACTGATCCTCACTGAAATCACAAGATCTCATTCCCTTTTCTGAAAGGGACATGTAAATATATACATGTTTATGTTTTTGTTCCAGAGAATAGTAGGTAATTTTTAAGACATCCTTTAGGAGACAGCCTATCTTCCTGTATTAGGGAAGGGCGCCTCAGGGGATTTTGATATTAAAAAAGGCCTTTGAAACCTTGAAAACTCCAAAGTGAAACAAAAATGTGACTAAATTAAGGGTCATTGTGTAGAAAAATAACCAAGCAAAAACTGAATAACAAAACACCTTTACTGGGAGATGCAAAAACTTTTTACATAAATTTCCATTAGTAAAAAGCCCTAAATACATATCCCTGCACAGTAAATCATATTTTCTGAGTACTAGGCCAAAGTTCTGAAGCAGAACATAAAGATCTATAAAGAGAACAGTTAAGTTTAGCTGCAGATGTAAATTATATCTATTTCTGTAATAATATGGTATCTGCTCTAACATTTCTGGCCAGTCTGGCAAGATTTTTTACAATCCATCTGCAAAGACACAGTGGGACTGGTGCTTCAGGGAAGTGACAGACTTGCTGCACATGCCTGAGTTGATGGCACTGCATGCGGCACAATTCCATGACATAAGGACTTCTCTGGCTTGTTGCAGAAACTAGTGCATATTCCCACAGTACAAAAAATTCATACAGCCTAGTCCCAGCTACATTCCTTCCTGAGGATAAACCAGAGAATGTGGTGAAGTGATTAAAAGCAGAAATAATGCTCCTAGCACTGTGAGCAGGAAGGAAGCCTTTTTCTTGTGAGAGTGATTTTCCATTAATATTTTTAAAGTGTTTCTGATTTTGTGCATGCTACTTTTTGTTCTGTGCTATTTCCAGTATCATGTTATTAAATATGTCATTTGTATTATTTTCCTTATTTTGATTTACTTATAGTCAGAAATAATTGAAGAAAATGCCAAAGGTTTGGGGCTTTTTCTTTTTTTCTTTTTTTCTTTTTTTTTTTTCTTTTTTTCTTTTTTCTTTTTTTCTTTTTTTTCTTTTTTTCTTTTTGTGAGGAAAAGACACTTTGGTAATAAAGAGGGATGAGAAGAAAGTTTTTTTAGATAATGATTTTAATTCAGTTTCTCCAAACCAGTAAACATAGACCATTAGTTTTCTGAGAAATTCTTAGACCAACTATATAATTCAAATTTCATTTTCCCCTGACTCTCACATGTAGTTGACACATGCTCAATTGCATTTCTGGCTGCAGGTTTTGTGGTCAGATCGTTTCCCATGCATGCTCAGTCTGATTCACAATGTGGAGATTTCTGATTGGCACTAACAGAAGAAGCATTTCAGCCTTTATGGTTTTTATACTGGACGTCTGAAGAACAGTTTGTGAACTGTGGCCACCTGCTAAATTTGTAAGCAGTGTCCTGTCATATGTGAAATTTACCTGTCTTAGACAAATATCAAAATAGATGACTTTGGAATTGCTTTCTTCATGTTTTACTTCATTATTATTGGATCAATAGATGTGAAATAGGAAGCGAAACAAAACTAGCTACCTTGCTTACATAACTTTTAATTATTAAAGTTGATATTTAGTACTCAATTCATAGGATAAAGAAGATATTCTGCATCTTTGTAAGTTATTTTCCTATAGTAAGTCTTTTTCTATCAAAGAAAAAGTAGAATATGTTTTTCAAAAAATTTATATTTTTAAAGTGTGTATTTTGAATTTCTAAGAAAAAAAAATTGTTACCTGCATGAAGATATGTTTAAAGCATAATTTCTAATTAGGATTAATTTCCACCATTTTATTTTGAAACTATTTTTTAAATTGTTAATATATTTTTTTATTATTTTTAAATGAAATTATGAAATAAATTGGGAAACAGGAAGAAAATTGACACTTTAAGAAGAAAATATTTCAAATAAAGATTTGGTGAGTGGTTTTTTTGTTGTTTTGAATTTTATCTGCATTTTAAAATATAAGGGAAAGTAAGCAGAAATTAGAAAAAGTTGTTCTTCATTCAGTTCTGGTTTTTACTATTCCTCATTCTCAATAGATTTAAATATCTTCATACTTAGAGAAAAATGCAATAGTGGCAGGTTCTTGTGAAAGCAGCATTGGAAACAGAACCTTCAGTTTCAGAGAAAACATTGCATATTGTTTGCTGAAATTATTTATTAATTGAACAATATTGTTGACAATAGAGCAAACAGAATAAAGGAATAATGAGATCAGTAACTCAGAACCAGCTTATTTCTCTTGAGTCACAGCAGTGTAAGAACATTGACAGCACTGACATTTCTGATTTCTGGAATCATTAATATATTATGAGATGCTGTCTCCCTGAGTTGGCACTACAAAGAATGTTGTTAGAGAAAATTGAACAAAGATTTTAAGAGAAGTTGTCTATGATATGCTTCAATATTAAAACTGCTTGTAAATGTTAAGCTTAAAAGGATTATGTATAGGAGAATCCTGGCATTAAAAGAATCTGACAAGTCTAACAAAGATAAATGGAGATCCCTATCCTTGCCAGTGCTGAGCTTTCCTAAAAAGTTTTGATAGCTACAGAATTGGATAAAATTTGTAGAGTGGAGTTAATCAGTACATTTCCCTCTCAGAAATTTCTGGATACAATTTACTTTATCTTATTATGGCCAACTATGTAAAAGCACATAATGCAACCCAGTCAGTACAATGAATGAACTGAAAATCCAGTACCTACACTATGAGGATTTTAGGACATTGTGGACTAGTTGTGTTAGCTCTGATGAGCAGGTGACCATTAGCAGTTTAACTCCATCTAAAAGGGCAAAAGTTTTTTTTCTTTAAGACTACTTTACTATGCAAACTGAATTGTGATACGTGGGGAATGTCTTCAGGAGAGTATCTTCAACGGCACATTCCTCACCTGCATGAAATCTGTAGAGGAGACACACCCTATGAGTATAATTCAAGGAAGAATCAGAAAAATTCAATAGAAGAGAAGTTAGAATATTTTGCTACACTGTTTATGAACATTTGTTGTCTTATTCTTAATGTGTAGTTGTTTATTTGTTATTTAAATAGAAATCATAGAATCACAGAATCATAGAATCATGGAATCATAGAATCATAGAATAGTTTGGGTTGGACGGGACCCTAAAGATTATATAGTTCCATCCATCCTGGCACGGGCAGGGGCATCTTTCCCTGGAGCAGGTTTTCAAATCCATCCCAATTCAATACACTGAATGCAAGTTTTCATGTAATCTCCCTTTTGGTAGTGGTAATTATCACCTTCCTTTTTTTTTTTTTTACTTCATTGTAGATAAATTCAAATGAGAGTGCTCACAAAGCCACTTTTTATCATTTATTAGTAATCTTGGTTAACTGTGGAGGTCCCAGTTGTCTGGAAATTAGCAACTGTGACACCTATTTACAAGAAGGGCCAGGGGAAGATTCAAGGATCTGTGGGCCTGTAAGCCTGACCTCAATGCTGTGGAAGGTCATGGAGCAGATCATCTTGGGTGCCATCACGAGAATGTGCAGGACAACCAGATTATCAAATCCAACCAACACAGGTTTAAGAAATGCAGTTCCTTCTTGACCAACTTGATCCCTTTTCATGGCAAAGTCACACATCTAGTAGATGAGGGAAAGGCTGTGGATGTTGTCTACCTGGGCATTAGTAAAGCCTTTAACATTTCCCACAGTATCGTCTGGAGAAATGGGCTGCTCATGGCTTGAACAGGTGTATTGTTCTCTGGATAAGAAACTGGTTGAAGATCCAGGCCCAGAGATTGGTGGTGAATGGAGTTACATACAACTGGAACCTGTTCATGAGTGTTGTTTCACATGGCTCAGTGTTGGGGCCAGCTGTTTTTAACACCTTTATTTATGATCTGTACAAAGGGATCTAGTGCACCTGCAGTCAGTTTGCATATGACACCATGCTGGGTGGGAGTGTTTAACAATTGGAAGGTAGAAAGGCTCTGCAGAGGGATCTGGACAGGCTGGATTGCTGGGCTGAGGCCAATTGTATGAGATTCAACAAGACTACAAAACAGGTCCTGCACTTAGGTCACAAGAATCCCATGCAACATTATAGGCTGTGGGAAGAGTGGCTGGAAATCAGCTGGGCGTGCTGGTCAACAGCAGCTGGACTTGAGCCAGCCTGTGCCCATGTGGGCATGGCAGCCAATGACATCCTGGCCTGGACCAGAAACACTGTGCCCAGCAGGACTAGGGCAGTGATTGTACCTCTGCACCCAGCCCTGGTGAGGCAGCACTTTGAATTCTGTGTTCAGTTTTGGGACCGTCAGCTAGAAAAGGGCATGGAGGTGCTGCAGATTTGCCCAGAGAAGGGCATTGGAGCTGGTCAAGGGTCTGAAGTACAGTTTCTGTGAAGAGTCACTGAGAGAGCTGGAGGTGTTTAGACTGGAGAAAAAGAATGCTCAGAGGGGACCTTATCACTCTCACCAGCTACACAGCAAGGGAATGGAGCAAGATGATGGTCATCTCTTCTGCCATGTACCAAATGAAGGGATGAGGGAAAACAGCCTCAGGTTGTTCCAGAGCAGGTTTAGATTGGATATTAGAAGAAATTTTTTCATTCAAACAGCACAGAAGCATTGTAACTGACTGCTCCTATAAATGGTGTAGTCAGCATCCCCAAAAGTATTCAAACAATATGTAGATGTGGCATTTAGGGACATGGTTTAATGGTGGACTTGGTTGTGTTAGGTTTGATGGTTGGGCCTGATGATCTTAAAAATCCTTTACCACCTAAATGATTCTATGATTCTGTATAAACTGACAAAATTCTGTGATATACATCATCCTTGGTTTGGACACATCCTCTCTGGTGTCTTTGAGGAAGTCTGTCTCACAAACACTTTCTTATGGTCTTCCAGCAATGAACTTCTTTTAAACAAAAGAGACAATCAAAAATATTTGCTATGAGATCCTGCACAGAGGTTGTTTATCAAACACTGTTTCAAAGTGAACTTCATAATCATGCTATTCTAATTTCACCATCCTTAATTGCCACATGATTACATGTTTAATGCATAAAATGTCAGTCATTGACAAAGAGCACAATTTGTCTGCATTTTGCAAAATTAAAATACATCAGGACTCAGCACAGACAACTGTATTAAAATATTTGGCTGCATACAAAATAATCCATGCAATTTGAGGCACAAAACCCCCCATCTATTAGTTTACTAAATAGGGAAGCAGAGAATTTACCTTTGTTATATTTATAGTTTTATTTGTTGATTTATGGTGACTTTTGCAAGGAAGCTTTTTTGGAACTTGGGAATGCTCCTGTCAAAACTGCATAGTACCCAGTTATCAATCATTACAGAGAACTGTAAAATTCTTTAAATTTCCTGCTCAGATTATCTGAGAGTGAAAGATGTAAACTCTAGTAATACTATAAATTTAGAGCCTTTTAATAATTTTTTTTTCTTATTAATAATTTTTAAAGCTGAAATATCTGTCACATAAATTATATTTTAATTTTTATATTTCCTATTATACTATCAGACTTAAACCACCTATCTTAAGTGTGTAAAAAAGTAGCTTTTAACTACATTTCATGGTGTACTGTTTAAATCCAGTTCAAAATCTGAAATGGCAATCATAACTTTCCTTCCTCATAACGTTAAAAATCCAAATCCAGTTTTAAACTGCATTCAGACCTCTGAAATACATCATCCAGTCCGAAGTGTATCCTCAATCATGAGTTACTACAGGCTTTTCCTGCTGTGAATTTTTTCTGCTTCCCTGCCAAGCACATTAACAGGACAACACCTAGTTCTCAACCTCATCAGTACTCACCTGACACCTCACAAATTGTCAGATGCCAGTTCAGGCACTGAAAATCAGAGGTCTCTGTGGAGTTTTAACCTAAACTGAAAATTAGTAGTAATGTGCCTACCTGTGGCTAATCAAATGACATAAAAAATTTATTTTTATTGAGTGCTAAAAAAGGCTGGCTGAAAGGTTTTGCTAGTTCTTCATTCCCCAGCTAAGTCTGAACTTGTGAACTTTCTGATTTAGAATACAGTTCCATGCACCTTGGCAGCAAGGTTAGAGACCCTTCTCCTTTTTTCTTCTCATGTCTACCTCTTTTCCCTTTTTTCCCTTCCTTTTTATTTTTTTTTTCCTCCCAGTTAATTGACTGTGTATCTGTAAGGTCCCATGAGTATTTGTACTGCCACTAGTGCCAGAAGAAGGTGTACATGGCACAAAATTGCAGTCAAGCAGGAAGAGTGAGGAGAAAGCAGGAATTTCTGAAATGGGGTGCTAGAGAAAAAGCATCCAGGAAAATTTTTGTCCAGGAATTTGAAATATGTTTACAGTGACATTTTATTTGGGATTTAACCTGGTATGCCACAAGACAGAACATAAGTTTCAGGCTGTCAGATCAAGGTTCTAAGCCCTTCAAAATCCTAACAGATGAAAGCCCTTTGGGAAATAAACTATAAAAGCCACAAAACTGCAAAAAATCTATGTGTCATTGTACCCTTTAAATTATTAAAAGGAATATATTTCTCTTAGCGATAAGAGGAATTATTACATAGTCCAAATGTTCACCATGTTCAAATATAAGACCAATAACCAGAAAATACCAATTGCTACCATGGGAAATTGTGTTCAAGTACACATTGTATATCTTGGGTTTGCGTGCAAAAATATTTTATTTTCCACTAGGCTCTATGTCTCCACTAGGATACTTGAAAATGTTACAGCTCAGAAAAAGAGAGACATCTTCAATCTCTCAGTTTCTGATTAGTCATAAGAGATATGACTAAGATAAAGTGGCTAAGCAAGTCATGTACCTAACAGCTCGTGGAAACATGACTACTGAAATTCTTTTAGCTGCAGCTGCTGCTGAGACTCAGATGAGGTCCTCTGTTCTGACCAGACTTCACCAGTGGGTGTTTCTCTGGTGAGTCCCGGGGAAGTGCACAGGCTGACCTGTCAAGATTGCACCAGGAAATTTTCCAGGACATGGGTTTACCATACAATTTTGTAATTCTCTATGTACAGAGGGTGACTATGATCTTCTAAAAGTGCTCAGAAACTTAGAAGAGACACCATAATTTTCCCTATGATGGCCATTATTTGGTAAAGTGCCCAGTGCAGGTTTGAGCAGTGACTGAATAGATTAAAAATTTTGTCAGTAGACTTGGAAGAGCCACATATTCTTGTAAAAGAAAGTTTGGAATTGGTAATAGAATAATTTCTAAAGAAGGAAAGTTTAAAACCAGCCATTTATGTATTTCAAGTTACATGAATATGAATTTTATATTGATGATAGAAATGATGGGCCAAAATTTCTTTGAGGTGGTAATTATGCTTTTTAAAACTTTGTTTTTCTCATTCTTTTTTCCCATATGTTCTACCAAAAATTTTTGGAGATGTTTTCTCATTTGAGTAAGGTAAGTTGTGTGCTAAAAGATAAAGTAATGAGTGATGGAAATAGAATAGGTGATTCTGGGGTATCATAGATTGTACTTTTTTTTTTTAAAGATCTCATTATTCAGACAGTTTTATACCGTGGTGAGATATTATTTAAAGAGCACAGGGAGACATTTTGTTGATACCTTTTAAGTATCATCCTGTAGTTTCATAGGTCAGCTGTATTTGATTTGCTAAATAGAATCTTGATACTTCAAAGGATCAGGAGCTCTGTGCTGAAAATGACAAAAATTGGCTTTTGTATTTAACTTCTGAAGCACAAAGAGGATTTGAGAATATTCTTTCACCAAGAAATATGGGCCCAAAGAATTTCAAAATTAGGAAAATTAATATCAAATAGGCATTCCTCAGGCTGTATTTACTAACACTTGGTAGATTCAACTATGCTCTAGTAAACTTTTTAAAGATAAAATTAATGCCTATGAAAACTTTATTTGTAACACAGAAGTTTTAAAAATAAACGTATTTTCTTTGTTTTTTGGTATCCTAGCTTTTTCTGTTTCTTTTATGCAGTTTGATGTTGCTGTTTGAACATTTTTTTGGAAGTTGCTAAGAGTTCAGGAGTTGCTAAGGAAGAATTAGCTCAGAAGTGCTCATGTTATCAGGGCCAAGCACAGCTGTATATACTCCAGTTAGCACCTCATTTGCAATGGAGACAGTTTCCTGCAAGCCATGGTTAGTTAGTCTCTTTTTTTTTTTTTTTTTGTTAGGCTGTAAATTCACAAAACAAAGTCAGTTTTGTGAACATCTAGAGTAAAATAATAGGTTATACATAATTAATGAAGGATTCATGTAAGTATTTGTTCTCTTACACTATTTTTCTATTATTTCTCATTCTAAATCTGTTTTAAGAGTGCAACATAGACATAATTAAGTAAGATTGGAATCTATTACGTTCATATGAAAATTAAAAGAAGTTTTTAATCAGCTAGCTAGTGCTGGAATGAATTATATTTATAATGTGCACCAAAATGAGAAAGCAGCAACCTTATCAGAAGATTTTGATAAATTTGCTATTAAAAATTCTTATTCTCCTATGTATAGTTTTTAATGTTGATAATCGTGGTTATCAAATTTCCTATATGTGTGTACATTCAGAGTCTGAATGATTAGGTAGGAAAATATATTTCTGAAATAATGTCTTATAATTTCTACATAAGATATGCAATATAACCTTATTAGAAATCGTCATCCTTTTCACCCCTAATTTGATCTCTGCAATTACTTTATTGGGTGAGTTCATTGTAATGTTTTAGAAAGGCCTCTGCAGTTTTGAGACATGCAAATGTTCAAATGAGTCAGTGAAATGAGTTAGATGTAGATGTTTGAGATCAGCATCATTGATCAAAGAGAACTTTTTTATATTACATTTATAGGATATCCACACGCACATGCTTTATATCACAAAGAAGTAAGCTCTGAAAAGGATGCCTGTGGTCATTTGTCAGGCTCTCAGCTGCACATAACTTTTAGGAATGAAAAGTGTTCATAATAGCATTCCTGTGTTAGCCCTATTCATCAGGTACTCTTTTTATAGTGGGAAGGTAAGTCATTAACTTCGGCTTGTGATTACAATCACTTATAAATTATTAATAATCATGGTGAAAAAGGAGAATAAAATTTTAATTTGCAGGGTAACTGGAGGAAAGCATATTACTCCAACAGTCCCCATTTTTCTCCTGGCTCTCCAAGCATTTTCAAGCTTCCTTAAAGATCATGTCTTCTCTACACAAGGATGATGTATGATGCAGGGCAATTCAGTGATGCATCCCACACCAGTCACGGACACTCACAGATGGATTCTTCCCAGACCATTATGAAACTTCCCAGAGTCTGGCCCAGACTATCAGACCCTTTTGAGTTTCCTTGGGACTCTGGCCTGATGGTGACTTGAATAGAGAGAGGGACAGCATTGACCCATTGTCCAAAAAGTAGTTTTAATAATACAAAAATAACAAACAAGAAGGCATCCAGTGTACTGGATCAAGACAGTAACAAGGGGCAGAAGGCACAAGGCCAAAGGCGGAATTTAGGATCAGACAGGGGTACTTATGCACCCCGATGTGGGTGGGGAGTTAAGGTGTGGTCTGAGGGAAGGTTCTGGTGGGGGACAGCAATTACAAATATTAAAATTCTTGCACCAAAAATCAACCTACGATAACACAGAGATCTGAGAATTTTCTGGCAACCATTTGCATAGAAAGCATGTCAATCAGCCTTCTGCTTATGGCACGAAGAATGGGGTTTCCCAAGGCATTTTTCCAGGGTTCTCTTTATTCCTGGGGAAACTGCTCTCTACACGTATGGCCACTTGGACAATCGATTTACATGATGCTTGTCCCACTCAGTAGCTAGCCTGGGTGCATGTCACCCCACGCTTTGGTTTGCTGGCACACCAGGGAGACACTCACACATGGCCCCTACGACCCATGACTGCAGTAGTCAGACACACATACACACAAACATTCACAAAATAGAAATCTTCTCACTGAGGGTATGACCTCCACCCAACAGAGCTGATGACTCTCCTTTGACAGACTTGGGAGCAGTTGAGGCAAAGTGTTATTTCTCTGACTGGGTAACTGGGATTTTCCCCACATACTGTTTTGCTGTTTAGGAACTCTTAACATCTGCAGTGCAAGACTTTTATCACATAATCTAACAATATTTTCAGGGTCAAACAAACATGTAACACCATGCTACAGTGAGCAGTATTTCAGGAATTTTTTTTTATCTCCATGCCTTTTGAACTTTGAAAATGTAGAAGATTGTCTTCAGATGTCTACCCTAAATTGAAGTTGAGCTGAAACAAAAATTTAAAAAAACTAGTCAAGCAGAAAAAAATAGCTTCTTTGTATACATATATTTTAAGAAACATTTTTGCTTTTCATCTGGTATGCATACTTTTAGTGGTCTGCATTAGCGTTCACTAAAGCTTTCTAGCTAAGCAGAGAGGACATTGATTGAAACCAAACTTTTTTGATGCTGCACAAGTCTGGCTGAGTTTAAGAAGTGTTTGGACAATAATCTCAGCTGCAATGGTGTGACTCTTGGGGTCTCCTGTGCAGGGCAAGGAGTTGAATTCAAAGATCTTTGTGAGTCCTTTCCAATTCCGCACAATCTGTGATTCTGTGAAAATCTTGGCCAAATGTTGTCTTTTGTCTCCCAGTACAAGCTGCATCCTAGGGCTCAGCAGTGCTGCAACAATAGTCTTAACTCCAGGTATCCCATCATGTTATGATTGCAGATCTTCCTATAAACATAATATTTTTTCCCCTGAAAGCATACATTGTAAAATTGCTTTTAGAAGTAGTTGTGATTGAAACACTTGGTCTTTCCTTTTAGATGAATAATTTTAACAATATGTGAGCAGTAGGATATATTTCTTGCTAGAAGCTTAGCTAGTAACATATGAAAACATTAATTCATCTAGGGTGCAAATGAAAATACCCCCATATATGTGTCAAACAGCAGCTTTAAATGAGAATTTTTTTTTAAAAAAAAGGTGAATATTTGGAGAAGAATAATTGCACTTATTAGAGAACAGGTACTGCAAAATCGTGACCTTCTTCCCAAACACAAACCACCAGACATAATTTACAATGAATGGACGGCAGGAAAACATTGTTTAAATGTGTATTGTTTTATTTAGGTTTCAGAATTCTGCGATAACCTTGTCCTGTTTTTTTCCTAACTTAATTTCCATCTATACCTGCTGTCATTGTATATCTGCCTTTCAATTAAACCTCACACCTGCAGTGGCTTCAGTTTACTGACCATAGCAATTAACCCTTTCCAATTTAGCAGAGTTCATTGAATACTTGTGTGACTTAGAAGTAAAAAGACAAGAAAGGAAAAAAGGAAAATGAAGTGGGGCGGTTCTTTTATTTTCTTCCATATATTCCTGGTAGACAATATGCTTTGTTGACAGAACAATTTCTCAAATACCTTTACTGTTTAACAATTCCATAACAGGATAAGACACATTATTTTGTGCAATGACACACCTTAAAACCATTGTTTCTCAGTGAAACAGATATAAAGTGAGCACACATATCTACAGATTAAGATCAAGGCATTAATTTCTTTGATAACTAAATGCTAAACTTTGCTACTTTTTACTCAGTGCATAGGAAAAGCCTCAAAGGTTTAATAAAGCAAAAGTGGAAGTGGATAATGTTTTGCAGGCAGAGTCTTTTTGAGAGACTTACAAAGAACTGTGACAGAGTGCAGCCAGAAAATCTTTGTATTCTATTGGAGATGTGTAACTAGTTTAGAAAACAGGTTTAAAGTATTTAGGGTCCCTTCAAATTTGAGCCATATAGTTTGGATTTTAGCCCCATTGTAGGAACTCTAGGCTGTGTTTAGACAAAAGGAACAACATAATGGATAAAATACTGAGGCAGTTGAAGAGAATTGATATCAGTATAATTCTGGAGTAGTGTTGTTTTTCTTCAAAATCTGAAAAATGTCTGCTACATGATGTGCGAATAGGACTTTGCCCACTGTTGTTGTGAGAAGTTCCCCACTGTGAAGTAGAATAACTTGACAGTTAGCTACTGCCCTTTTCCCAAGGGGCCTGCTGTGATTTAGCATGGCTGTCTCAGCCTAATTGGTCAAAGCCAAATGTAAAGTGCTGTATAAATGTAAAATATTATTGCAGTATACTCTACTTAATTGGAGTAAGTTTTTTATTTAATTCCTCACTATTAACTAATTTAACCTAGTGATAGTAGACTGTAATGACTTCTTTTCAATTGGTTGATATTAGCATCTATTCTGCAGAACAGCTACATAAGTAGCTGATGCCAAGTAGTTAAATAGTACTTTGACAAAAAATGAACTTTAAGGAGATAGGGTGAAATCCTGTACCCTTTAAACAAGTGATGAATCATGCTGTGCTGACCAATATTGTACCCATAATTTCTGAGCATCTCTTTATCAAATTAAGATGGAAAGATCTTGTATAGGGCATATGAGATTCTGTTTTCTGGAAAAGTCCAACTAAAGATCATGAATATTTACACACTTGCATTTTCAGGTTTTCTCATTGGAATAGATGAAGAAGTTAATGTTTTTTTCCTGATTGAAATTCATCAGACACCCTAGGTTCACTCACTGTAGTAACACTTCCATCCTTAACAATGCCTTTTCAGGTAGAACTTCAAATCTGTAGGGGGGGGACCTGCAATCAGCTCCTGAGCATTACTATGCTGTTCAGAAAGAGGATGAGTCACAGCCGAGTTTCTCAGTGTGCTAGTTGGATGACAAAGCTGATTTAAAAAGCTCTTGCCTCATGCTGCATTTCATTGTTCACTCAGTTGTGCTAGTATAATTGTGTATGGATCCCATTGTAAGCAAAGTTGCTGAAATTACTGAAGTTAAAAGAAAACTGCAAAAGGAATAGCTTATAATAAGGATCAAGCCAGCCACCATCCCTAGAGTCTCATAAGTCTTGACACAGCTGGTCTGATGATGAATCCGAGTTCAGGCATGTGCACATTTAGAAGGTGTTGTTCTCAAAATCAGTAGACTGAAGGACTAACGAGCAAACTGCTTCTGAGCATTCCTTGATGCTAGTTAGCAGTTTATGGATGAGATGAAAATGAATTACAAAATAGAGAGACATAGAATTGCTATGGTGGCTTGCTTCTGCCTTTTAGGAATGGCAAAAAAAACAAAACAAAAAAAAACCCCCACGCTACTGTAATTTGGAGTCTGGATTCACTGGGAAGCAGGAGCTTAGAGCAGGACTAGCTAAAGCTTTCTTCTTCAGTTCCATCTAAGAGAGAGTTAACAGTATATATTTTCCACTGAAAATAAAATTTTCCTGGCTCACCAAAGTCTCTGGTAGGAAGGAAGAAGTACCTTTGGGGTTGTTAACTGCCATGTGTTGTGTGAGACCTCCTTGAATGGTTCCAAAACTGGCAAATCAGAAGTCTGGAGGAGTCAAATTTTAGGCTTAAACCCACTCTGAGCAAAGCATAAGCTGAACCCTAGATTGTCAGTTCCAGTGTCCATACAAATTTCAAATAGGTGGTGTAAACATCTTCCACATCTTGACTTTTCCACAATTTCTGTCTACTTTTGACATGCGTCTGCTCTGGACATATGCCCTTTTCAGGGCAAGGATCACCCCTTTGTGTGGAAAAATGAGCACATCGTAGCTATTGCTGTGAGCAGTGGAGAGTAGGGTGCTTTGCAAAAACACAGCTCCTTAATGGCTCCCCCAGGGGGCTTCTAACTGGGAAAGGGCAGAAGGAAGTGTTGGAGACAGGCTTATCTGAAAAGATGGTCACATATTTGGCAGCTAAATGACAGTTTCCAAATGGAACTCTTAAAAAACCAGTCTGATCCACACACAGATCGTATTTATTTGGTCTTCTTTCTATTATGTTAGTTTGGATGGAAATACGTAATGGCATAAGGTTGCCTCTATTTAACATGGTTAATCATACATTAGTATAAAGAAGATTTTCTTATCAAATTCTATTTACAAATAGATGTACCTCTTCAGGCATGTTCTGGTTTCCTTTGATGATTGGGATGCATAATACAGATAAAGATAACTAAGAAAAATCCTCAAGTCAACAGTTTTGGAGTATTGAGTATTTAGGTTTATCTCCACTGTGAAATGCTTCTGCAGCTAAAATAAAATTTAAATGCTGAAAGGTTTGATATTAATACATTTATAGAGGAATATGGTCTTATAAGAAATGTAAAATAGAATTGTATTTGTTACTCTGGGGGCAGTTTTACCACCACGTTATTTTTATTGTATCCATATTTCTCTGGCATATTGAACCAGCTCTGCACACAGAGAAGCCATAGCCTACTCTTGTCATTAATTAAGTTTCAAATTTTTTTTATTTTTTTTATTTTTTAATCAGGAAGCAAGCATTTGCTGGTTAGGGAGTTACTTAATTCCAAATTCTATACAAAAATCATAAGCCCACACTTTCATGTACAATACAATTGAATATGAATCTTATCTATCTGGTGCTTTTTGTTACCTTCTTTTTTAAGTAATTAATGCCTCTCAAGATGTTAAGGTAGTGTCTTGGTTTGGGAAGACAGGTATCTGCCAGGTAATAAAAAAAAAACCAAAAACAACTGCAGTTTCCTTTGGGATGGAGAGTGTAAACCTCCCCCCTCCCCCCCCCTATTTTTTCTTTTTCAATTATAAATTAAAATCAGAGGCTCTTAGGCAAAGATTTGGGAAATAGGAATAGCAGTTCTTTACTAGCATGTATTACAAAGCAAACAAACACAAAAATAAACCTCACCAAACAACTACAGCATTAATAACAAATGAAAACAGTACCAAGAACCTTGAGGGCTTTGTTTCACAAAACCCAGGGCAGTTTGGTTTCTGGGTCCCTGCAGGATCCTCAAAGCACCAAGCTGAAACAGTGGAAAAGTCCTGGGCTGGTAGCTGGGATGGCAGGGTGTCTCAGAAGGCAGGGGCAGGATGTCCCGGCAGCGCAGGGGGTGCAGGGTCACACTGTAGCAAGAGGAGCAGCGCCGAAGAAGCCGAAGGCGAGGCAGGGCCAGCCCAGCTCCCGCGGGTGGCAGAGAAAACTCAGGATTCAGGTCAAACAGGTGATAGTAGATTTCTCAGGACTGGATCCCTTTTGGCCACAGTGAAAGTCTCCCAGCCAGCAACAGCCGTTCTCCCTCTTCCCCCCCCCCCCCCCACCCAACGCCAGAAAAAGAAGAGCCCACAGCTGCCTCAAGCTCTGTCTTTTACCTGCGTTATCTCCCCCTTCCAACTTTGTCCACCTCTTTGTTTCGGTTAAGTACTCACAAGTATGCAACACTTGGTCTCCTTGGTGACTTATGGGGAAAAAATTCTTTAGAGAAAGAAGGAACAAACCTAACCCCCAACAGGTAGTCTAGGTAACTGTACATACAGATTTTTAAGGCACATATTACATTAAATACCTCTTAAAAGTATTGCAGAATAAGTTGAATTTCGTGGGACCTTGAACAATGACAAATCTGTAGATTTCATTTGAATATCATCTCCATTGTATCCAGATTGAGACTTTGTTTTCCCTCCTTGGGGAAAAAACAAAGACAAAACTTGTCTGTTTTATTGGAGATGAATTATATTTTGAGAGCAGTAATTTTTTTTTTTTTTTTAGTGTAAAGGACATGATTAGCTTTTTAATCAGTATTTCAAATTATTCTCTTTTTAAAAGTAATGAATTTGTACATGTTTGTCTCTGCATTTTTTCTGATTTTTTTCCCATTCCTTTCTTTGTTGCCATTTTTACTTCTTTTTCTCTCGGGTATTTTTACCAGTCTCCATGTAGATGGAGGTGATCCCTCGGGAGATATCAATAATTTCATTCTTTGTGTCTTCTTTCAGACTTTTGTACCAACATTTGGGAAATGAAACAAGACGGAGTTTCTGATCATTTCAAACCGTGGGCTAGGAATTGAAGAAATAATTCTTGTCACTCTGCTTATTGGCAGAACACGTTTTCCTGTAACTTTCTTTATCCTTGATTTTAGAAAGGGTCAGAAGTGTATGAATTTTTGTATCTTCATGTCCCCATACAAGAATTGAATTAAAAATGCATTAATCAAGTGAAGAAAGCAAAAGAGTCACAAGCAGAAGCCAGATGAATTGTACTGATTAATAAAATACTTTATTTTTTCTTTTTTAAACATAAAGAATAAATGAAAAGACACCATATTAAAGGAAAAATCTTCTCATTTATTCCTTTTACTATGCAAGTCTGGAGACTTTTATTCTGGAGGTATATTGTAATTTGATGTATTTTATCAGGTTCAGGATTAACTGGGTGGAATTTAAGGACATTTTTTATAGGTTGTAAACTGGGAAATGACAGTGGCAAATGGCGAAGGAAAGCAACTGCAATGGTATTTTGTGTGGAATGGAGTCAAGTCACTGTGATTTGATGTCATCTACTGGATTTAAGCTTCTCAGTGTAGATGAAAGGTAAAGACAATTCTTCAAATTGTGAAAGTGTTTATGACTGAAACTTGCATTTATTTGCACTGTGATGATAAAGATAAAAAAACAGCTGTAGATGCCAGGGAACATAAATTTAAAGAATGAAGACTTGATTCTTAAGTATTTAACTTCATTCTTAAGTATTTAAAGATTTTTGAGTCTCTGTGTTTTGAGCTGAGGTGCTTTCATCAGTCTTGGATATTCAGTAAGAAATATTTGTCTTATTTTTTGCTCAGGTTATAAATTCACAGGAAAAGCAGAGTGGAATCTCTTTCCCTAAATTTTCTGTTTTCTAGATCATTATTTATGTGACTTAGTACCCCTAAATTCTTGGTAAGGGAGATGTGGCCATGGTGCTTCTCCTGCCATTCTAATTCAGTTGAAGTTTTTTGAGTTTCCCTATGGGCAACTGTTTGAAATGTCAGGTACTTTTTTTCTCCTGTTTCATCTCCGTAATGGTTGGAAACTAGAACTTAATAGGATTCTCTCACTTTGAGGAAAAAAAAACAAAAAAGGTTTTATTATCAGTTGCAATGTTCATCTTTAATTTCTATTCTTTTCTGATCAAATTTTTCTTTCAATAACTTCTTTACCTTTGATACCATGTTACGCCACCTTGTTATATTAAGGACTGTGGAAGAGGTCCTCTCCTTTTTTAAAAAAGGAACCACTGAAATATGTAACAGCAGACACGAAATATCTGCCATCCCAGTATATAAAAAAGTAGAATAATTTTCTCTAACATCTTTCTCATATAAATGTTCTCATTACAATAATACTTCCTTTTCTGTTGGTTTTGTTTACTAATAATTTACTATATAGGAAGCATATGTACAACACATTGGAACATAAAAGTTTGGTATACAAAATAGGATAATCTTGATGCATTAGACAGATGCCTAAATAGAAATATTCTGCTGAATTTGGTCATCAGTTAGAAGTGGTTGCAAATTTTTGTTGGACTTTTTGAGAATTTTGTCTTCCTCAGCATGTAACTGGATTTGGTATATATTTTTATGTGTGGGAAACTTGTTTATCTTTAGTCAATATTGTGAAGAGAATGGATGTACTGGACCACAGAGGATATCTTAGAAAATCTGTAAACATCCTATGCCTCATACAAATCCATTGATTTCACTTAGAATGAATCTCACCTGCTCAGTTTACATCAGTAGGATTAAATGGTAAAGAAAAAGAGAAAAAAAGAAAAAAAGAGAAAAAACCCACAAAAAACCCCCCAAAAAAAAAAACCTCCAAAAAACCCCAAAAAAACTTCTCAAAGACCTGATCTTGCACATTCATTATACAAATTGTAGCTTGTAAATTTACCTGGAGTATCCTGGTTTCCATGAGAGCACATAGCACAATTGCTCACACGTGCAGAGCCACTTATGGGAGCAAAAGTCACAGGAGCTTGTTCTATGAATAATGACAGAAATCCTAAGTTAAATGTGACGATCTACTTTTCAAATAGAATATTTGTGGGCAAGTATTAACCCATGGTAACTACAGCGATGAATAATCTCTGTTTGAGAGCTACTTAAGCCTAACCATGTTTGACTAGCTTCCTATGTAAAACAGTATTTTTTTATTAGTATTTCAGCATCAAGGCCAAGAACAAGTGGTTGCATCAAACATATTTTCTATTAAAGAGATTTTAGTCTTCCTTTAAAGTGCTAAGTCACTTTTTGTACCCTTTAATAAGTTGGTTTCAGTGTCAGATTGGTCTCTCTATTTTAATTAAATTTTAAAATTCACATATTTAATTTCAGCTTCCTCTACTTCCAGCTAAACCATTGCCTGCTAGAGCCATATCTGAAGAATTTCCATGACTTTGAAAGACAATATTAGTGTAATGCAACCGGAAGTAATAAAGAGTAGGAGTTTAGTTGTAACAATATATCAGATTGTGGTTGCCAGAGAAATCAAACAAATGGCAACATAGATTTCAGCTGGTTGCCACAAAATTGAAAAATGACCAGTATTAGAATTTTGCATTCTCATTGTTCTGAGATTTAAAAAACTTCTGTCAGTAATGATGTAGTGCATTGCTGCTCTCTGTCAAGGATGTTATTAATCTGATTATCAATCTCTCCATGCAATAACAAGCAAGCATTAAAAACTCATTCTCTCACTTTTGTTTTTTTAAGATAATGACATTTGATGTTGATCCAAACTAGAAAAGTGTGTTTCATCTTCTAAATACATGCAACATGATGACTTTTAGAAAAAAAAACAGCTATACTAAACAACTGATTATTTCTTTACTCAGATATAAAACATATATTGCATGTACAAAATATCTACTTTCTTACTTTTGGATTGATTATATTTGAATTTATTGAAAACTAGACTTTTTCAAGTTAAACTATAATTTCTTTCCTGTGAAAGAGCTGGCACTGGCACCATTATTATTTTTGTTGTTGTTGTTCTCTTGTTATCTTGCTAGACTCCCATAAATGACCTGGAAACATCAGAGCCTTTGTATTGCTGCTTTTAGAAACAAACTAATTTGCATGGCAGGCTATCACAGTCTTCAAATGGTGTATATAAAGGAAGTACATCTATTCCACCTCCACCAACATGGTGTATTCCAGCCTTAAAATTTTCAATTGTTAAATTCAATGGCTAAAAATGTTTTTTTTGGTGTTTTGTTGTTGTTGTTGTTGTTGTTTTGGGTTTTTTTTGTTTGGGTTTTTTTTTTGGGGGGGGTGGGTTTGTTTTGTTCTGCTTTAGGTTTTTTTGGTTGGTTTGGGGGGGGTTTTTGTTAACCTGTTTAGGTTTGTGGACTTTTTGGAGCTTTTTATTTTTTAATGAGCATTTAAGAGAGTGGTTTTTGGGGGTCTAATGCATTCAACCTATTGAAATTCAGAAAAGTTCAAGGACCAGACACATGTAGGTCTACTGAGAGTACATTTAGTGCATGACATATAAGTTAATAAATTGTCTCACTGCCTAATATTGTATTTATAGAACAAGAGAAACCAGAGGTCTTCTCATTAATGAAAGTTTTCTGAATCTGGGTACTGCTCTTCTGGAAAAACAGAGGTATTGAAAATAAACAAACTATTATTAAGGTGACCATCATCTTTCTCAGGTACTCTTGCCTTTTTCCTGACCTGGAAATGAAATTTGAGATAATTTTAGTAAACAGGTACTATAAAAGGGGATCTTAATTTAAAGGCTTTTAGAGGCAGTTATAGAAAGATGTCCATAAAAGCTCTCTCCCTCCAGAGTTGAGTTAATATTTATGTTTTAGGAAATTAGCATAATTGATTAAAAGCACCAACTAGGAGGACAAGTGGTGATGCAATTCCCCCCCAGGTCAAGTTCTTTCTCTGGAGTCCCCTCCTTTGCCACTGGCTGTGCTTTGCCCATGAGAATGGATCTTGAGGAGTTGTTCTCAACCTTGGTTCCCAGGAATAACCAAGATAGGACAGGGGCCCTGCAGCCCCTGGGGCTTGGAGCTCTGGAATTTGTTTTGGCTTTCTGCCCAGGGAAAGGCCATGGAAAAGTACTGGGAAAATGAGTCACTAATACAATGGGCTACAAAGCTATAAATATATGTGCAAAGAATACAAAGAACATAGAAAAAAGGCAAAACCCTAATCAGTATGACACTACAACCTTGTTTATGCTTTTCATTTTCACTACAGTCTAGATGCAATTCTTAATTGATTTAATTAATCAAATATAGTGATTAATTAAGTCAAGAATGACTTAAAACTTTGTTCTCTTCTTAATTTATTTGGACAACTTGCTTTGGTCATGATGAATGGATGTCTGATTTCTGTCTTGGAAAACCCACCAATTTAAGCCTTAGAGCACCTGAACTTTCAGCAGAAGAATTTTCAACAGATTATGCTGTACAGACTTAAAAAAAGCCCCTTTATGAAGACACAGTCACTGGATAAGGTGGTCTCTCTATGTTCTTAATGGGATAGTTGATTAGGAGAGCAAATAAAACATGGACTAGTTCTAGATTCAATCCCTTCTTTTCACTCAAACTGCAAATTAACTCCATGAGGCCATGAAAGTACCTTAACCCACCAATCACTTGGGTGTTTCGTGAGGTGAAGGTGGCCAGTATTTCTCTTTAAATTACCCACATTGGATGTCACACTTCAATGCTGATTACAGTTTTGTGAGGTGTGAAGAGTAAAGGGGTGAAACCCTAAGTATTCTGTGATGGTGTACTGTGGTGCGGGTGCCCAGGTACTGGCAGGACCATCACACTGAGGGGCAGCCCCTATGAGGGCAAGTCAGGGCTGCCCTGTGCTGCACCCAGCCAGCTCCAACTGGGACCTCGTTGGCTTCTCCAGGAAAATGCATTTAAGTAAGAGCAAAATGCAAAGCAAGCAGTGAGGAATAAGGAAAACAGTGAAAACCAACAGTGTGAGCACCAAGGCCAGAAAAAAAACAGGGGAAGGAGTTTTCCCAAGCAGCAGAACAGAGGTTGCCCAGTAGCCCACGAAGATGGCATAGTGGAGCAGATATTTACTCTGCAACCTGTAGTGGACCGTGTGCTGCAACAGGTAGATATTTCTTGCTGGGAGTAAGATCCATGGAGAGTCCCTGCTGATTTTGATTTGCCCTTAAGGATTGCAGCCCATGCTAGAGCAGGGGAAGGAGCAACAAACTGTTATGGACTGATCCCATTTCCCATCTCTATCCAAGCTGATGCAGTCAGAAATGAAAACATGAAGTTGAGCCTGGAAAGGTGGGAGATTGGGATTGAAGGAATGGTCTTTTAAAGTTTGGTTCTCACAAGTGAAATACATTTTTAACTGGCAATAAACCAAATTCACTTTTCCACAAGAAAAGGCTGATTTGCTCATGTTGATAGTCAGTAGTAAATTTTTTTCTTGACTTTTTCTCAACCTTTGACCTTTTCCATCTTAATTTCTCCACCTTTTGTTTTCAGAAGGTGGAGAGAGAGAGCAGGTAGGTGAACTTTTGGCAACCAGCCCAGGTAAACCCGTCACAGAATATGATGTCATTTCTGTTAAAAGGTTTCATTTACAACTCTACAAAACACTTATAAAAAGCTGTTTGCTTTTTAGAAACTTTAGGGCAAATATATTTTGGTTTTTCTTTTGGAATGTTTTTATTTATTTGCTTTTGGGCATTTCTCTTTGCTGAATGGGACAGACATAACTGCATTAAAAAAATCTGGGGAGATAGATATGCTGACTTTTTCTATGCTATTAAAAAGATTAATGAAATATGGGTTATTCTAGGCCTTACTAGGCTGTGTTCTGCTACAGAGTTCATTCACCTGTTTTTTATGAAAGGTTCATCTATGTAAATAATTTCAGACGGATTATTAAAGGTTGAGTGCACTGGATTTTTCTAGTGAAAATTTGGCTTGATCTCCAGTGCTTATATAATTAGCTTAGTCCCAAACTTGTCACAGACTTGACATGTTTACCCATATTAAATTCATTTATATGGGTAGCACTCACACACCACTTCTGAATCAGCAGACAGTAACTGACTGCTGAGAGGCACAGAGGATGAATGGCCTGAACAGCCTTTTGAACTGCTTCTCTGCTGTTTCCTGGCTCTTTGAGCACTCAGAGTCCATTTCATGGCAAAATTAAACATTAGTTCAAACCGCCACTGTAGGTAGTTTGACACTACATGCTTTACTTGACTTTGAAACAGTCACTTAGAGCTAAAAGGAATCTTACTGCTTCTCAGCTGCTAGCTGGTACTGGGTAATCGAGACAGTTTCTAATTGTGAGAGAACATTTCCTTGATTCTATTACAGCATAAATGACCTCTTTCTTGTTCCAGCTTAAGCTGCTTCAGAGCAGGAGTACCCCTGTGATCAGATACCCATTCCCACTGTGATTCCATGGGCAGCAGCAGCAGCTGCTTTTTAGAATTGTCCAGCACTGGATGGCAGGGTTTGTGCAGGGATAGTGCAGTGCATTCCCTCCTCACCTTTGTGGCACACACCAGGAATGCATAAAGTTAGAGAAGGCACACTGATGTCCGCAGAGGGATCACAGAATAAGAGTGGTGGTTTTCTTAGGACTGAAGCTGATGACGGATGGTGCAAAATGTCTTCCCAGAGGTCCTGATCTTGGCTTTTAGGCTGGAACTGCTCAGAGCAGTACCACTAACACAGCCTGTTTCTGATGGATCCCTACTTAAGAGATATTTACTAACATCTGAAAAATAAAAAAAAAAAAAAACAACTTCATATGAGGCCACAGAT
This sequence comes from Chamaea fasciata, assembly GCF_029207755.1. Classification (NCBI taxonomy): domain Eukaryota; kingdom Metazoa; phylum Chordata; class Aves; order Passeriformes; family Sylviidae; genus Chamaea; species Chamaea fasciata. Next base: position 26,816,721 of record NW_027094086.1, read on the forward strand.
TATATTTACATTTGCCTGTCTCTTCATGATTAAATTCAGCTGATTTTCTCTGGAGAGAAGGGAAAGGTGAACATCATTGTCGCATAATAATCTCTCTCCTTTGAAACACTGAGAGGTGTGTGCCACATATGTTAAAATAACAAAAGAAAAAATGAGCACAGGACAGGGGTTTCAAAATGTAATGTTTATTCCAGATAATAATAAAATCTATCATCACAGACATACAGATGAGGTTCTAGTTGTGTTTGAATAGTGGATGACAGGTGCACTGAGTACATCTTTTTGTGTACACCTGGCATATGATCAACTCACAGTCAACCCCAAAATTGTGCAAGATCTGCTGCTCCATCTGAATTGCTACAAATCTATGGGGCCTGATGGGATTCATCCAAGAATCCTCAAAGAGCTGTCTGATATCATGATAAAAATCTCTTCCTGCTTTTTGAGTGATCTTAGAAATCCAGAAAGGTCCCAGCTGATTTGGAACCAACAAATGTGCTAATTTTCAAGAACAGTGAGAATGAGGCCCCTGGACACTCCAGGCCTGTCAGTCTCCCTTCAGTGTCCGGTAAAGTTATGGAGAAGATTATTCTGGGAGGTATTGACATATACCTGAAAGACAATGCAGCCATTGATCACAGTCAGCACAGCTTTATGAGTGGAAAGTGCTGCTTGTCAAACTTTATTTCCTTTTATGACAAAGTTGATCAAGGGGAGCCAGTTGATCTTTCTGGATTTCAGTAAAGCTTTCAATGCTATCTTCTACAGAATCCTTCTGGATAAAATATCCAGATTACACCTGGATAAACACATCATGTGATGGATGAGCAACTGGCTCATGGGTCAGGCACAAAGGGTTACAGAGAATGGGGTGACATTAGACTGGGGACCTGTCAGCATTGGGGTTCCACAGGGCTCCATTTTAGGCCCTGTGCTCTTTAACAATTTTATGAATTACCTGGATGCAGGACTGGAAGGGACACTGAGCAAGTCTGCAGTTACAAAAGTGGGAGGAGTTGTTGACTCCCTCAGGGGCAGGGGGGCCCTGCAGAGAGACCTCGATAAATGAGGACTGGGCAATCACCAAGGGAACATATGAAGGGAAAGTGCCGTATTCCGCACCTGGGATGAGGCAACCCTGGGTGTACAGATAGACTGGGGAATGAGACACTGGAAAGCAGTGTAGGGGAAAGGGAAGTCCTGGTCAATGGAAAGTTGAACATGAGTCAGCAGTACCCTGGCAGCCAAGAGGGCGAACACTGTCCTGGGGGTATCAGGCAAGCATTGCCAGCCAGACAAGGGAGAGGATTGTCCTGCTCTGCTCTGGAGAAATCTCACCTCGAGTTCTGTGAGCAGTTCTGGGCACTACAATATAAGAAAGATATTAAACAATAAGAGACTTTCCAAAAGAGGGCAATGAAGATGATGAAGGGCCTTGAGGGGTGGCTGAATGAAGAGGTGCTGAGGTCACTTGATCTGTTCAGCCTGGAGAAGAGGAGACTGAAAGGGTCCCTCATTGCAGTCTGCAACTTCCTTGTGAGGGTAAGAGGAGGAGCAGACACTGATCTCTTCTCTCTGGTGACCAGGGACAGACATGAGGGAAAAGCCTGAAGCTGTGTCAGGCGAGGTTTAGTTTGGATATTAGAAAAAGGTTCTCCACCCAGAGGGTATTTGGGCACTGGAACTGGGTCCCCAGGGAAGTGGTCATAGCACCAATTCTGCCAGAGCTGAAAGGGGCATTTGGACAATACCCTCAGGCATGTAGTGTGACTCTTGGGAATGGTGCTGTGCAGGGCCAGGAGTGGGACTTGGTGATTTCTTTGGGTCCCTTTCAATTCAGCTTGTTTTGTAATTCTGTCATATTTTTTTACACTTACTGCTCTATTTGACAAAACACTGCTCTTTGTCTTTCTCTGATAGCAGGCCATGGGAATATTGCCTATCTGGTTTGTTTGGAAAATTTTTATGATACATCCCCTAACTAGCACTTATTGTTTTTCTTACAGCTCAGAATGTGCACTCTTACTGAGATAGAAAGTTAATTCTCTGCTGTCCCTTGGAGAGAAGTTTGATGTCAGATTAGATGAACATTGAACAAAATGAATGGGTCTGCAGCAAAAAAAAATGAGACCAGTGAATACTGGATTGGTGCCAATGTCTCAGAAGTAAAGGTAAAAAGTAGGTAAAAAGTAAAGTTTGTCTTTTTGTTTGTATATCAGGAAGATATTGATGTCATGTTTCTGACCTTAAACAGCAAGGAAAGGACTTTGATTTTAGTAATGCTCAGCATATTCATCTTGGATCTTTCAGTGGGAATTCTGGTTCTTATCACCAGAGTTGTAATGTTTGATAAGTTTACTTATATGTTTTTGATAAGATATTGTGGTAAGTTGACCCTGTCTGGAAGCCCAGGGGCTGAAGGCCCACTAAAGCTGCTATCACTGCCTTCCTCAGCAAAACAGGGGAGAGAAAATATAATGAAAGGCTCGTGGGTTAAGGGCAAAGAGAGTTCACTTATCACTTGCCATCATGGGCAAAACAGACTGCTTGGGGAAATTATTTTAATGTATTACTTATCAAATTAGAAAAGGATAATGAAAAACAAAACCAAATCTTAAAAGCACATTCTCACTCTTCCAACTTCACCCTCCTTCTTCTGGGGTTTAACTCCACTATCTTCTCCCTGACAGTGGCACAGGAGTATTGGGAATGGAGGATGCAGTCAATTCATCCATCACAAGCTGTCTCTGCTTCTCCTTTCTCTTCTGGGAGAGAACTCCTCACATTATGCCCCTGCTCCACTTGTGGGTGCCCCACCATGGGAAACAGTGATCCATGAACTTCTCAAGGGTGAGTCCTTCCCACAGACTGCAATTCTTCATAAACTGTTCCATTGTGGGGTCCCTTCCACAAGGTGCATTCCTTCAGGAACAGGCTGCCCCTGTGTGAGTCCCCCATGGGGTCGCAAGTCTTGCCAGCAAACCTGCTTCAGTGTGGGCTGCTCTTTCCACTGGGACACAATTCCTGTCAGGAACCTGCTCCAGTGCAAGATTTACACAGGGTCACAGCCTCATTTGGGCATCCACCCACTCTAGAGTGGGGTTCTTCATGGGGTGCAGGTAGATCTCTCCACCAGTGTGGACCTCCACGGGCTGCAGGGCACAGCTGCCTCACCATGGACTGCACCAGGGGCTGCAGGGGAGTCTCAGCTCTGTGTCTTGGGTTTTGTAACTGAAAAAGCCATGTTATTCTATTCCATCTGTTGAAACCGGGTGGAGCAGTGCTGCTTATCTTTGCCCAAATGGGTCATTGTTATTTATCAGATGGTGGAGTGTTGCTTATCTTTGCCCAAATGGGTCATTGTTATTTATCAGATGGTGGAGTGTTGCTTATCTCTCTTCATTGTTACACTACCCCCATGGGGATATCTTCTGCTAATTGACCATTAAAACTCACCAATGACATGATGCAATACATAATCCTATTGTGAGATGCTCCACCCAGGGTGAAGGAGGCAAACCATCTTCACCTTGATAAAAAGGAGCCACAAGTGCCACTACGTGTCCAGTTTTCCACCGGATCCCTGGAGGAAGACCTGACCCATCTCACCATGACTGGACCCTTTTCTTCAACGGGACCATCTCTACTCCAACAGAAGCACATCTGCCACTCCAGGAGGACTTACTCTGGACTGCTTCCAACACCCTGACCAACAGGGCACCAGGCTGTATTTCTGACTCTGTCTGGGTTTTCTAGGATTTCTTGTTTGTTTGTTTGCTTGCTTATTCTTCTGTACTACAACATTTGTATTTTTTAATATCCCTAGTAAAGAACTGCTATACCTATTCCCAAAATCTTTGCCTGACAGGCTTTTAATTGCAAATTTATAATAATTTGGAAAAGGGAGGGAGGGGCTTACTGTCCAAGGGAGACTCCAATCTTCCCTAGCAGATACCTGTCTATCTAAACTAAGACACTCTGGCACCTGGAGGACCTTCTATCCCTTCTTAACAGACCTTGGTGTCTGCAAAGTTGTTGCTCTCACATATTCTTACTTCTTTCTCCACCTGCAAATGCTGTGGAAATTGAAATGCAGCAACTTCTTCCCTTTCTTAAATCTGTTACCCCAGAGGCATTATCAACATTGCTGATGGTCTTGGCCTAGACAAGCAGCAGGTCCTCTTTCAAAATATCTCTGTTAGGTTACATTTTTCAGACTTATTTCAATGAAAATATTCTCTTGTCACAGTAAAACTTTTAAGTACTGTCTAGTTATATATAAAATTTTAAAATAACATCATGAAATTTTTGCAGCTAGAGAAATTAAATACTTGAAATTAATTTAACTGTTTCTTTTTCTTTTCATTTTGATCTTTAACAGAAAGAAAAATTACTGAAGTGTCAAAATTTCTCAGGAAAGAGTCCTAATTTTCAGTGGACTCTTCTCTGTGGTAGCTAAATTGAGTTTTTAAAATATTTACATATTCACTACTTTAATACTGGTTTTAATTTTCCTTGTAACTTTTTGTTAGTGCCACATAAAATATTCTCTCTAGTTCTGAGTTAAGACTGAAAGGAAAACTAGTGAGAATGAAGGTTGAATACATTGAAAATGGTACATGTTTTTGATTAGTATTTACAGAATCACACAGAGAATCACTAGGTTGGAAGAGTACTTCATGATCATTTAGTATAACCCAGCCCTAACACCTCAGCTAAACCATGGCACTGAGTGCCACATCCAGTCTTTTTTAAAAACATCCAGGGATGGTGACTCCACCACCTCCCCGGGCAAGCCATTCCAGTACTTTATCACTCTTTCTGTAAAAACTTTTTTCCTAATACCCAGACTATATTTCCCTTGGTACAGCTTAAGACTGTGTCCTCTCGTTCTGTCAGTTGCTGCCTGGAGAAAGAGACCAACCCCCACCTGGCTACAGCCACCATTTAAAAATAAGGAACTCAAAATCACTAGAAAGATTAAGCTTATTCTGTATTTGGCATACTGAAATTGACTAAGGTAAGTCACTAAATGATACATATAAGTCTGGAATACATTTTTGAGGAATTGAACTAGTAATATCTTTTTCAGTACATAAAAATAAAAAATGTAGTAGAAACAGACCAATTTAATGAAATAGATCCATTGCTTAATTCAGTTTCTCATGAATTAAAATTAAATATATTCTGCAAAACTCCCGTGCTCTCGTAAGAAAACAGATGCCAAACAAAATCCTATTTTAAAAATAATATTTTGCTTCAACATACTTATCTGTTTGGTGGCTGTTTATTGTACACATCTATTAGTGTTCCAATTTATTTCAATGGCCTATAAAAAGAAATAATAGGCAGGTAACATTTTTCCCTCCCACACTCTTTCCTGTATTCCCAGAAGCACCCCATCGGTCTCCTTGCAGAAAAGCTCTCATTCATCAACATTTTTGGGAACAGAGAACCACAGAGGCTTGAGTTTTTATCTGGCAGCTACACATAAGGTGCGGCTGAAGCAGTATTTTAGAAACTCCCTAGCACTTGGTATATAGCAATTTACAGGGATTTGAAAAAATTCCCAGCATAATACTGCATACATAAATACTTTGACTGAAAACTTTCAGAACCAATTTCAATTTAAGAGAGAAACTGTTCGCTCCTGCCTCTGTATATGTTCTTTAATCATTCTATTCTACAACTTTCAGCAGAGCATAAGATTATTTTTTAAAGAAACTGAAGAAAATATTTACAGACTATTTGAAACCAGTGATTGAATCCAAAGAGCTTGGGGATGCTTGAAACAATTATGCAGTTGGATAAAGAAGGGATAAACTTTTAGTACTACCAGTATATATATAAATAAATAGAGAGGCCATTTAAAGGAAATAGTCTTTTAAAATATCCCACAAGAGCAAAAAGATATATTTTGGGGAAGAGGCCACATGCTCCTGGCCTTTCTCATCGAAGAGGATCATTTAAGAGGAAGAGTTATTTGTGCAGCAATGAATACAGGGTAATCCTTGAAAATGCCAACACTAGAGTACAGGGCATTCTGCACTCCAGTATACACTTTTGCCATGGGATCTAAAGGGTGCTGTTTGTCTAAGTGCAAACTGAATCATGTTCTAGACTTCTTCCTGGGAAAAACAAAGCCATCAGCCTCTGCTCACCAGCTCTCAGAAGCTATAGGTATTCCATGAAACACATTTTATCCTTCTGACAAATATGTGTATGTGTTTCAGCCTGTAGCATTTCAAACATTGCTGTTTGTCCAGATGATAATAAATTTCTTGTATTTTAAGAACAAAAATAGTAATAATAATAATAACAACAACAACAACAACAACAAGAGCAATAAAAAAACCCAAAAACATTCTGCTTATTAAAGTAAAGGATTGTTCCTAATAAAATATGTAGAATTCAAGGATGTGACAATGCAGTGATAAATTTTTCACAACTGATAACTTAATCTGTTGCAACATTAGGCACATATTTGATTATCCAAAAGAACAAATATATTCTGTTATGTGTTCTGGAGAGAAAAAAAAAAAAAGGTAATTAAGACAATGTGTCATGTAATACTTACCTGGTAAATTTCTGATTGTTCATCTGCGAAGGCCATTACTGTTATTAAAAATGTGCCATGTAGTATGATGTAGCTGTGGACATCTTCATTTAATTTTTCAATACCCTATTATATTGGAATTCGTGACACCTTTAAACTAAATGAAAGCACAGACATCTAATAGTTGTTTGGAGAGAAACTGCTAAATAAAGATGAATCTTGAAAATTGTCCAGGTGTTAATATACCAAAATAGTGTATTATCACTCATCTTGATGGCAGCTGAGAAGATCACTAAGGAACTTTATTAATATTGACTGCAGACTCAAACAAAGCTTGAACTTTTATTCATTCAAAGCCCTGTATAGTTCTGACTAGACTTTCATTTACTCTGATTTGCCTGTTTGCTCTAATCTTCAGTGTCATTCAGAATTTATATTCCACATATGCCCTTTTAGCCTTTTTCGTTGCTTTGACTCCCCCTCATTACCTTTTTCTTTTTCTTTCAATCTTCAAATAGCTTCCTATTAGAAGGTGAATTAAAACGGTGTTGCCAGTCATCATAACATTTATTGTGTCTGATTTTTTCTTCCGTTTTGCTGTGTTTCAATTATTTTAACTCATAGCCCTTTTAGAAAGAAATCCCCTGTGTTTCCCCAGGAAAAAGACCTAACACATTAGGGCTCTATGCTATCCTGATCCTTGGTCACAATCCTAAAAAGTAGGATTCACTTATTATCCACACTAATACTTGTTGTCAGCTTGAATAAAATACACTGCAAGTCTGTGTTTTGTACATGCTTACTTTATACGTCTACAGGTATTAAATAAGCCCTGAAGATGAGACTGTCACGTAGGTAGTAGAAATCTGTAAAGTTAGTTGTTATAAATTACTTATCCCAAAACTAACATTTATGGTCTTACAAATATGGCACAGAGCAAGAATTTTTTTATTCTATTCTAAGACCTGTCTGTGTACAACTGCATACATAATTGATATCTCTATTTGAAAGTATAATTTCAGTGTTAATGAGATAACAAATTACATTCATTTTTATCTGCTAGGCATTACTCTGGACATGTGTTTTGTGTCATAGATCATGGGCAGGTAACTAAGTAGGTTAGATACAAACTAAACCTGGTTAGGAGTCCAGCATCCAGCAGTTCACTTAGAGTGTGGACCTAATTCCACTGAAATGCATAGGAATTTCATTGCAGGATTTCAGTTGATGTGATGCTGTTAATAATGAAATATTTCTAGGTTATATACATTTCATTAGAAAATTTATATTGTCCTTTTATGAAGATGGCATTGTACACATTATGATTCAGACGTAAAAAGTGTCTTATTATTATTATTCAAGACATAGTAAAATCAACAGGGGATCATGTCCTTTTTTCATTTCTTTGTCATTAAGCACAGGGGATAAAAGAAATTCCCATATAATGTAGATATTTTAATGGCGTAGCATCTCTGTAATGGTTAAGCAAGTCATTTGTGTACATATTTAGGTTGAGTATTATTATATGGCATAAGAAATGTGTTTTGGCAAGTATGAGCCATTGTCTGGGAACACTTGTAAGAAGAGCAGAATACAGATAGATCACTGTGGGAAACTTGAGTGTCTTTATAGCTTCCTGGGAGATGCTTTCCCTGGGATCTAATACCAATGATAGGCTGCATATGTTAGTTCAATTTAGTATTATATGATTATCAGTGGAGGTAAAATAACGATGCATTAAATTTAGGGTAAATTATAACTAAAACCCTATATTCATTATATGTGTGTGAAAACTGAGTACATTTCACCATAAAAATAAATCTCAAGGAAATTCCAGAAACAATTGTTAAACTGCTATTTTAAAGTGTCATCTGTTGAGTCACTCTCTGAAATTAGAGATTGTTCTTGATCTCTTTCCAAAAGCAACCAATCCTTTAACCCTCATAGAAACAAAATGCTTCTATGTAAAGAAGTAAACCTTCCTTCCTTTCAAAACAGAAATATAGTATATGTATTTATTGTCTTTTTTTTTTTTTTTTTTTTTTTTTTTTTTTTTTTTTTTTTTTCTTCTGTGTGGGTGACTGAGCGCAGACACATGTTGCCTAGGTTTTACAGTTTTCGTCCTTGGAGATTTTCTAGAGCTGTCTAGACTAGATTTGAATGCTCTGGGCACTCTGCTCTAAATCATCCTGTTTCAGCAGATGGGGTGGACAAGATGACCTCCAGAGGCCCCTTCCAACCTCAATCATTCTGTGATTAAATGATAAATTGCATTTGTTGTTGGAATCAGCTTCCTATTTCCTCTTAAAGTTTTCAGGCAACATATGTGTTGCTCACTGGGCAATGGCAACAAATGCACAGCTGTAGATGGTGAGAAGAATGGATCTGGGGATGTACCAGCTGCTGGCAGCATCCACACCAGAGTCAGTATTTACACTTCAGGAAATCTTTTCTGAAGCTAGAGATGAGAATTACTGTATTATTTGAAAGAACTGTTCTTTTACCATAGCATATGTTAAGATCTTAAAATATTAATCAGTGTTATCTTCTGTTATTATATATATATGAGACTACAGTCAAAATTATTAAAAGGAATGTGGGAGATTTAAACAAGACACTTTCTGTACATGGTTTCATGCAACAGTCAGTCTGACACTTCTCACATATAAGCTTCTGCTGTATTTGACATTTATTGGGTCAAATCTTCACTTTGATATTCAAGAGGAGTAGTTATTATAAAGAATTCTGGTTTTAAATCTATTTTGCATATGCCGGTTTCTATTTACATAGTTCTTTATGACTAAATCAGACCTTCTTTACTAGCATGATGAAAAGCATCCCTATAAGTAGCTTGTCTCTGCCAGATTTCAGCTTCCTAGATAGAGCTAATTCTGTGCAAAAAGTGGCAGTGAAATATATGATATTGAAGAGTTTTGTTCAGTAATTGTAATTTCATTCAGTCTGAAATGTTTCAACTCCCCCTTCTCATGTCCACAAAATTTTCCCTGAACAGATACCAGATCTTGATATTTAGACAGGCTTAGAAAGTATTACTGAAGGAAATGTCAGGCAGCCTTTACTTTGTGAGAAGTATTTTCACTGAAAATATCTGAGTATAAAATAAATGCAATAGCCATGGTGTCTCCTTTTCCAAAATGAGAACTTGTTAATGCAGCCACCTTTTCCTCCAGATGGAAGGACAACACAGACTCTTCAGAAGCATCTCAACACATTCATTAATACAAATAAAAAATTCTGAGTCACTCACCAGTGGTCTGCTATCTTTCCTAATGCACACAATTGCTCAGAGGTCACTGCATCCCCAAGTGAATGAGGTCTTGCTTTGCTTGGAAAACTGGCAGGACATAGAATGGTCCTTATGGCGATACCTGCACTAGTGGTGTAGGATGGAACTGTGGTCTGTACTGGACCTGATTTTCTCTAGATGTGCATTATCCTCTTCTCTCTTCTTGAGAGAGAAGAAAGCAAAGACAATGGTATGAAAAGATATTGCACTGCACTTTAGGCTCGAGTCTCATCTGAAGGAACACAGCACTGGATTCTTGGAGTGAGGTATTGACACTGAGCTCTTGAAAATCTGTTTGACTTTGACTGAGACCTTCTGGTCTCTGCTCTAAGTGTAGAAAACTTTCTGTGTTTAGAAGTCTTATCCTGATTGTTATTCCATCCTCCAAACCACATACTAATTCAGGTTATGTTTACTGGTTTTATTTTGCTTTGTTATGTTAACCCTCTGGTAGGTCTAAAAGATTTGAAAAAGACTAGTCAGTGTGCTGCATTGTTTGAGTTTCAACATCCAGCCTATTTTGCCCCAGAATATGATGCAGTGTGAGAAACACCTACTGGTGTCCAGACAGCAGTGAAAAAATCCCACTCTGACTAGTTAAATCTCACTGATTAAGAACCTTGGGAATGGTTATGTGCCATTGCTGCTAGGTTGACAACAGCTGCCAAATCTGGTCTCAATGAATTATATGAAGCAAGTGAACATTCTGTCACGTTGTTGTTTATTTTGTCAAGTTTCTGGGTTGGATAAACTTTTTTTCATCATTTTGTCATTTTCCCATTTCAGACTGTGTTAGTTTTTATGGAAATACTTGTCATTGTCATGAGTCAAGCTTAGTCACAGCCACATGGGCAGAATAAAACTGGCTTAAATTAGCAAAATGTTTATGTAATGGTTTGGGAACTACTAAAGATTTTTACAATATTTGTGGATGCTTGTATGTGTGCATGTACATAAATACATATATATAACTCACAAAGCTGAGTTATGCAGCTTTTTATCTATGTAGGCTTGAAAGGGAGGTAACTATATGAGGTGTCCTAATAAACACTCTGGTAACAACATTTTTTAAGTATTTGGAAAACACTCTGGAGTCCCTTGTGTGATTCTTGGCCTGTCCTGTGCAGGACCAGGAGTTGTGCTGGATGATCCTAATGGAACCCTTCCAACTCAGAATATTCAATGATTCTATGATTTGCCTTATGACTGTGTCTTATATTTTTGATGTCATATATTTTGAAGTAAATTGTTTTTGGATGTATTTTAGGGTTGTGTTAAAATATACAGGATATATAAGAAATACATAGTGATATTAATGTATACCTCATTTCCCATATTGTCTTCTTTGTAGTAATTTTAGTGCATTTAGACCAAATCCTTTGGTCACTGTTCTTCATGCTGCTCATTCCTTCCACAACTCTAGAGCTATACACTAAATTGAATTAAAAAAAAAAAATCTGTATTATGGAAAAATCTATTATGTAGGAAGGCAGAAGACCTTTTGCACCATTTTAGTGTGGTTTAGAATAATTTTTTAATGAGTTGAGAATAGCTACAAATTTCACATATTTAATGTGAATAATGTGTTAAATACATGTAGTCTATTATTGTCTTAAGATATCCTTTAGAAGTCAGTGAAAACTCCTTGATTATAACTGAATAAACATCCAGGTAAATAGAGGTACATAAAATTAACCATAAGGCATTAAAAATTATAATACCTTTATTTTTGATCACCTGAAAGATAAATCACCTGTAAATACAATGAAGAGAAGAGATCATTCATTGATGAAATAGATTTTCATGGAGATACTGGCAAAAATTCTGTAAGCCAATAAGGGAAAGAAAATTTTCTTTCTTTTTCTATTTTTTTTATTTTAGACTTTATATCTGGGATAAGTAGTTGCTTTTTGGTTTTGAAATACTCATTTGAGATTAAACTCAGCTCCCTTCTTAATTGGACAAAATCTAAGACAAGTTAAATAAGGAATTCTTATATAAAATCTTTGCCGATTAAAAATAATAGAGCTTCACGTCCAAATTACTGTAAAATGTAGTTTTGTATTTTAGCTCTGACCGTGAATTTCCACTCCCTCTTTTTATTTGTCTACTCATTTTATTTCTAAAATGTCGTATCAGGAGTTCTGATCTAAATTTCTTGAAAGTAAAAATTTGGGAAGAAATTAGGCTCATCTCACCTACCCTTGACTTAGTCAGAGTACATTTTAAATAATAGCATTGCTGTCTAGGCCATCTTTATTGCTCAGAGGCATCATACTGGGGACAGAGTCAAGAACCCCATTAATCCAAGTAAAACCTCTGAGTTACTTAGTTATGGATGGGATAAATGAATCACTTCCTCACAGTGATTACTTCTAGATACTGACTATAAAAAGACCTGAAACAATGAGCATAAACTTGATACACTAACACATTAGGTGAGAGGAATTATTCTTGTTTAGAAAATTCTGGTTTTGGTTTGAGACCCTTCCTCAGCAAGAGATCAAAATATAATTGTCTTTCCCTGAAAAAATAAACTCTGACTGTAGTGTCGGATGTTCAGTGTGTTTGTTAGCTTATTCACTCAAGAAACATGAGATGAAAGCCTAAAGTACTCTCTTTAGGTCTCCATTCTATCAACTTTTGCTTTAATTTGTGTGTTGTATCACACTCACAAACGTGTTGTACCTTATTCTGTAACTTAGGGGTTTTTTGGTTCTTTTTTCTGACAGTTTATATTTTCTTGAATGGTCCTTTCGTAAGTTTTATATCTTTCCCAGCCATTTATAGCCCAACCTTGATGGTTTCCCTGGTTCTTGGAAGAGTTTTCTCAACTGATTCTCAAAATTATTCCTCCTGACTGGCAACATGACATTTAGGTCAGCCTGATTTTTTTCTCTGTGTCCCAGCTGTTAGAATGTAGTTTAGACCATCAAAAAAGATTATAGGTTGGGTTTTCAGAGTTGCTAAGCCTTGTCTCATCTCTTCTCCCATTGAAGACAGTGATAAACTCTCCCTAATTTTAGAGGAGCAGAAATAGTGGTAAGCTAAAGTCTTTCATTCTGGGAAAAGCAATTACAATTTTGTTTTTTTCCTCTCTTACTCTTCCAAGATATTTTAGAAAAGGTGTCATACAAAACATTTTTTTCCTCTGAAACTTGAGGACTTAGATATATTTTCTTATTTATTCTTACTGGACTACATCTTTTTATGCCACAGGTTTAAATTAACCTCAAATGAGTTAAACAACTCTATGCCAGTTTAGAGGCTTATTTGTGGATTACGATAGGTTTGACAGTCTTTGTCACTGTGGATATTAAAAGGGTTTTTTTGTTGTTGTTGCTGTTGTTGTTTGGTTGGTTTTGGGGGGTTTTTTTGGGACATCCATTTACTTTGCTTAGAAAAACCTTATACTTAAACACATTACAATTTCACAGTAGTTGGTTGATATCACTGTTTACTCTTGTTATAACTTTCCTACAGTATCCCCATAGATACTGTAGCTTCATGACAGTTGGCAATGTAGCTGAAAAGGCTTAATAGTGAATTAATGATTTAACTGCATATAAATGAAATGTATTTTTGTAATGCCTTATAAGTTTCTTCTATAACTTTTTTATTTCAGAAGACTTCTTACAATATACTTTTGTGTGTTTTGCTTTTCTTGTTACAGAGTAATTTCAGTAGGTGCAATATGAACATTGTACGATTTATTAATTCTGGGTTACATAATATTTACCGAGAAGTCAAAGCATCTGTGGCACTACCACTGGGGAAAACGATAAGTTAAATAAAATTTTGGAAAATCAGCAGTTTACTTTGAGGATTTTTTGGACTCTTTTTGCCAGAAATTCCAAGGTCAGTTTATCCAGGCACTTATTGTCTATCAAAAAGAAAAAAAAAAAAAAAAAAAAAAAAAAGAAAAAAGAAAAAAGAAAAAAGAAAAAAGAATCTTGCTTCAACTTTAAGATATAGTAATATATTGAAGGAATAACTAAAAATACAGAACACAAATCAATAGTTAAAAGCCAATCTGTATTGTGCATTGAAGTGAGTTTATATGTTTTATAAGCCCTGAGTGGAAGCTGATGTGTCTGCTGAAAAAGCATTGAACATGAAATGGAGAAGTGTTTTCTGGTAAATAGAAACCGCTAGAATGATTTGGGAACCCCAGACATTCAGCTTGGTATCAGGTCCCAGCAGGAGCGGCAGGGGATCCTTGACTGAACAAACAAAAGAATAGTCACAGAAACATCTAAAATACATTGCAATTATAAAATTTATTGATGAATTACCTTTTTTTTAAATTTAGGGAATCAGTAGTTTCAAAAGGTTGTTAATAGAGTATAAGGAGTCTCCCCCATTCCCACATCCCTAAAAAGCCCCCCAAAATGCCAACAACTCAAACCCCAGTGTAAACTGTTTGCACAGTCAGCATGTGCAAACACTCCTACATTCTGACCTGTATGCCTTGTATCAGGAGTTAGGAATTTTGAACTACTGAGTTTATTCAAACACCAAGCCACCTGACCGATTAAATACTTTATTGAGAAACAGATTTGTGACTGAAGATAGTATCTTAACCGGTCACAAAAACATCATTCAGGGAAGACATGATTCAAATATTGAAAATTAAATCTAAAATATAGGGACAAAATTAAATACATTTTAATTACAAGATAAGCAAATTGGAGCAATGTTTTCAGAGAACTGGTGAATTGCATAATATATAAGAATTGAGCTGTTCATATCAGGAGTGTATAGTTTTATGAAAGTTGTGCTAGAGACCAAGCAGAAGCTGAGGACTTGATATAGTAAGGCTCATTATCCTTTTGCATACATGATATGCTTGTATCTGTTTCCATTTGAAATTCTGGATCTGGAATTTGCTAGAACTTTGCCATTTGCAAGAGAAGCATGGCTCATACAAATAACCATAGTGTCTGGCACCCATACCACTTCTCATAAAACAAATAAAGCCTGAGAACACAGCAGCAAAAATGGCAACAAATGGAATCCTACCAACAGGGAAAAAAAAACCAAACCAAACCAAACCAAACCAAAAAAAGCACATTTCTGTAGCTGGATGCAACTTGGAGCTCAGAGGGTGAGCTGGGTGCAGAAGGTGAATGCTGTTTACTTCACAGAGGCTGAGGCGCTAAGATCTTCCTGTGGATCCCAGAAATGCCACACAAACACAGTAATTGAAGAGCCTGTCTGAGCTGGAAGCAGTCTGTGACTGCTGAATTCCTCCGATCATCTAGGCATGGATGATAAAGGCGAGTAGTAGAAGCAGGTTCTTTCAGAAGTGTGGTATCTTTTAGGGACCATTGCAGTTAATCAAATATCACAATTTCTGTGAAGAAGTGGCTCTGTTTTGGACCAAACTACAAGAAAAAAAAAAAAAAAAAGGAAAGTAAAATTTCTCTAGGGAATCAAAACACATTTTTAAATATTTTGAAAAACTTAAAATACTTAATCTAGGAATGCCTAACTATCTTCATGTCCTGGTTATCTTTCACTTTTTAGGAAACACCCCAGGGTACTTTACTGACAGTCATGCAAACTTGTTACAAAGAAATAGTGCAATCAATGTATATTACCCATGAGACAGAATGGTCAGATGGAATCCTGGGGTTCCTGTGTGTTCTAGATGTGTATGTATACCTGAGGGTATTCTGAAGTATAAACTATACAATCCCCCTTTTCCTTCTTCTAATTGGGTCGTTCAGTATAGATTATCCAGAGCCAGCTTTTAGGATGCACTGCTTGCTAAGCAAAGTCGACAGTTGGTAAATTTAATTTCAAACTAAGCCTGTAGGCCACTTCTGCTCTGTAATGTAGATGTGGAATTCAAATTTTATAATGCTCTATGCAGTGCCCAGGTCAGATTTGATAGTACTAATTGCAGAGTGGGCATAGTACTCTGCTTGGGGGGGTCGTGCCTCAGAGCACTTCTCATATGCCCTGTTGCCTTTCATGCAGGTAGTTTTTTTCTTTTAAACTCTTGCTTTGTTCCATTCTCACAAATAGAGTGTGGATCAGCACATGGGGGAAAATTTCAATTAATCAAGATGGGATACAAGGCTGCAATATGACACTTTATTTAATAAAATTTAGCATTTCTAAAAAATTGCACTTTGTTGCACTTGTATGAACTGACAGACCCAGTATGTTTCTTAACAGAAGGTATGATTTTTAATAAGTTGATTTCTGTCCTCCGGTTCATTACGTCAGAGGTGCATCCACATACTGCTATGTAGAGCAAATGAAGTTAATTTGTCCCCCTCCAAAGAAAATACTGTAGCAATATCCTGCAGTATTCAGAAGCTGAAATTACATAATCTTTTCTCAAAGTCGTTTGTTCCGTTATTATAATAATATTAATAGGGTTTATCATCAAGAAAAGTAATACTTGAAGTCAAATGGGAAAATATATAAAACTCTAAATTAAAAGTAAAACTATCAAGATTTAATGCATGGTTGGTACCCTTTTTTAAACGCATGAAATGAAATTTTCAAGAAAAAATAATAAGATTTATAATTTAATGGATTTCTCATACTTATATCTCAAAATTAGGAAGTAAATTAACATTTGAATATTCTCAGGCACTAAATCAGAAATTCATGACCCATTTTCTTGTGGAACAGAAACATTTTGAGCAGTGCAATCATCTCAAATGAAATGTCTTCAATGCCCAGAATACACATTTTGTGTGTGTATACATGTGTATACACATGAATGCATATATTAACCTTTTCTATTGGAGTGGGATACTTTTCTGCAGCTATTGTGTTGTGTTAAACTTAAAACCCCTTATCAACCTTATCAACCAGGTTTGTAGCATGAGAAACAATGCTGTAGGCCAGCTTCATGGGATTGTACCCTCTGGTAAAGCCAGGGTTCTCCAGGTTCTTTCCACACACTCAGCTGTCACTGCAACAGCTGTCAAAATTGGATACTGATGACACCCTAAGTATGCAGTGAGGCTTTCATCCTTGGCATGCCCATTCATTCACACAGATGGGAGGAGTTTAAAAGAGGTGACTTTTCCCAGTCCACATAGCTGACTTTAATCAAAGAGTTTAACCTAGTTCTTCCTCTTCCCAAGGTTATGGAAGACAAGGGGAAAAGATGCAAAAAAGACAAGTCTTCCTTTACATTCTTCCTGTCTTTAATATAAACAGTCCTGGTTTTGTATTTTTCTGAGTTTTATACTGCAGTGTGTCACCTCTGCAATGAGGAAATTTCAGATTTGTTTGGAGTTGTAGAAAGAGATCTCAAAGCACCAGTGGATGAGGAATAATAGGCAAGTTTTCTCAAAGACGTTTAGGCCTAATAAATAATGGTTACACCTTGCAAGCTTTTCTCATATCAAATAGTTCTATGAGGACTTTCTACATCATATGTGACATTCACCTGTCACAGTGCTGGAGGTAATCCCAAAGTCTGTGGGACTCAGAGACTTTACTTTGTATATTTTCAGATGAAGATTTACTGGAGAGTAAAAATAAGAGTAGAGAGAGAACTCTTTCTTTCCTCTGTCTCAATATTGGATGATACCATGCACACACCATCTCATGTAACATGGATTAAGGTATATGGTGCTCTGATATTCCTCACTCCACTGAGGTTTTCATCTACCTTTCAATTTAAAGAATGTAGGTAGTGTCTAACAGTGTTTGACACATGGTTAATTGCACTTACAGAAAGTATACAAAATTAACATTTCTGTGTTTCTGTCCACTGAAAAAAATATCAATTTATTTTATGATTCATGATATTATTCATATCCCTTACTTCATATTCTCATCATGAGACAAAAATGATGAAGGTTTCTTATGAAAAGATGATAAATCATCTAATAAAATTTTTCTTATTAATTCACAGAAGGAGAAGAATATTTGAATATCATCACAATTTTTAGATTATTGACTTTGATTTACCATTGCATCGATAATGCTTTCTAGAATACAGTTTTTTTCTCCATACTAGTTAGATTAACTGAAGAGAGACAAATACATATTGGGTTGTTTTATATAAAATTGCATTTCACATATGAACGTTCTTTTTCTAAGTGTATGTTACCATCTTCTAGACCATCTGGCAGGTTCTTTGGCATAATAGTCTTGATCAGAACTTTAAACCTGTTCAGATTTCAAATATCAGGTCTTATTAGGCTCACCCATTTCTCTAGTATACTGCTGCACATTACATAGTTCATAAAACTGATCCTGAAAAGGGAATAATTCCTGGACTTCATTTTGAGTTTTATGATAGCAATGTATAGATACAGTTTCTTTCAATATAATTATACCCTGCAAGCATCAGGGTCAGAGAAGAAGGAAGAGAATAAGGTGCTCCCAGTGCTGGAGCAGGTTCCCCTGCAGCCCCTGGAGCCTACCACAGGGACACAGGTAATTCCCTGCAGCTTATGGAGCTGATTATGCCAGAGCATGTGGATATTACCTTTAGAAATGATGGCCTGTGGATGACACACACCGGAGCTGGTTCATCATGAGTTCTGCAGCCCATGGAGATTACCCACACTGGCACAGAGGAAAAGCGTGAGAAGAGAGGAGTGACACAGAAGGAACTTTACATACTGTCTGAAAACCCCACTCCTCATCCCTTTGTGCCACTCAGGATGAACGGCAGTGGGAAGAGGAACTAGGAATGACGGAATTCACTGAACCCCGTTTTTCCCATGAAGGTAATGGGTAAGTGATCTCTGTCTTCATCTCTGACCACAGTCTTTTTCATCCTATTTCCATCTTCCAGTTCAGGAAGGAAGGGGAGTGAGAGGCCTGCTGGGTGGGCATCTGGCTGCTGGCCAGTGGTAACCCACCAAACGCTAAAATGCTGATCAAGCTCTCCCGAATAAAGACATTTTTTTCCCTCTAAAATGTTTTGAGTTTTTGATAGGTGAGTGAGTAGTTAGTATATTATGGCTAATGATCTCACATTAGGTCTTACGTGATTTTGATATTATATTTCTTGCTTGCTATCTACATCTTTCTGTAAATTGTGGTACTTTACATGCCCTCTGGAATTGAATCTTTATCTACTGCCTAATTTAGAATTAATTGTTGAAAGCAAAGTTTGCTTTTGACCATGTCTATATTTCATGCTTTAGACTTTATTAGTCACTTTGTATATAGCATAATTATATAATTTTACTGTTAAAAATGTTATTATTTCACCTGACTTTTTAAATCATTGTTTTCTCTGGTTTGAATTAAAAAATCAGAATTCATAACAAAGTAAACTGGCAATCTGATTCTGATGTGACATTTGAAATAGGTTGTTGATTATTACTTAATTTGTTTTGTAATCTCCATTTTTTTTCTGAAAATGTGTTTTTTTCTATTGGTAAAGACCAAAAAAATGTTCATGATTTTTTTTAAAGTTTCTAGACAGCTGAAATGCATCAGCTGACCATATGAGCACTCCTACTTGTATATGAGAGCTAAAACGAGTCCAATTAAGGCACTGAAATTCACTAATCACAAAATATCATCAAATTGTACCTTTAGTTCACCTTTTATTTAAGGGACAAAATGTTCAGCAGAAAATTTTGATTATTATGATCAAATTGTTTCTAACCTGTTGCAGTTAGTCTCATATTTCATATGTCTGATTATAGGAATTATTTGCAAACAATCCTTTTATAAAATACTATATTGAGAACTTGCACATAAATTGTGCAAGTACTTTGCCTTCATTGAATTTGTCATGTAAAATTAGCCCTAGTTTTTGGTAAACCAAATGAATATAAATGACTAAAAACATGGTATTGGAAAGTCATAAATTCCCTCAATAGGAACAAGCTTAACAATGTCTTTCTGTGGTAGTAAAAGAAAGACTGTGGTATGCTATGTTCTTCAATGTCATGAGAACACACCTATGGGAATAAAGCAAAATTAATGGTTAGAAAGCTTCCTTCTTAAATAACAATGTAAGAGGCCAAAAAAAACATAGAGTCATGGAATGGTTAGGGCTGGGAAGGCCCCTAAACATTTAAACATCATCCAGTTCCAAGTGCCATGTCATAGACTGGGACACCTTTCAGTCAATCAGGTTGCTCTTGGCCCCATCCAACATGTCCTTGAACACTTCCAGGGATGGAGATATAACTGGACAAGACAGTGCTGCTTGCATTCAAAAAAAAGAGAGCTTTGTTCGTGTCTGAAGCAGAACAGACTACTTTGGGCACTCTTTTCACAGTGATGTACATATTCCACAGGGTTTGGAAATGTACTTGAAACATGGTCCAGTTCCTGCCACTGCATCTAAAACTTGAGCAGAGGACAAGGTGCTGTTCTAGATGCACATTGTTAAGCTGGATGGACTTCTCAGAAATCCCTTGTTTCTCTGAAAGCTGTTCCTGACACACTCTGTAGTAACACATCTTAAGACCATTCCTGAATGGCATGGTCTCCATTGAAGAATTAATCTGGTATAGATGTTGACCTTACGGCTGGCAAAGCCACCTAGTCCAGTTATCTGGAAAACCAGGTTCTCTCATGTAATAACAAAACTAAGTCTGATCAGTGACTTATGTCAGTAAAGGCCTAATTCCACTCTAACAAAATTCTGCTGCTTTTCCTTGAGAGGGGCTCTAGACAGTCAAAATATTCAGACCCGATTCTATAAGTATTTTGTTTCTGTTGTCCCTTGGGACCATGGTCAATGCTGCAATGGGCTTTGCTGAAAAGCATTTAACTGTTTGCTCATTGTCTGTTTTTTGGGGGTTTTTTTGTTTGTTGTTTTTGTTGTTGTTGTTGTTGTTGTTGTTGTTTTTTTGGGGGGGTGGAGTTTGGTTGGGTTTTTTTTTTACTACCTGAAAACTTTTGTGGGCCTATCAATTGATGTAATTTCTTTCACCCACAGAAAATTTGGCCAAATATTATTGCTCTGTATAGGGATCACCTTTAGTTGCCAAGTCTAAACTTGCTACAGCCTTTTCTATTGCACTTTGACTGGCAGGCAAGTGGAGGAATCTTATCTCGCATCATAACAGAAACTCTCAGCTTCTGTTAAGTAAGGTAAAAGAGGGTAACTTTCAGGATCTGATGCTTAAAACAAATAATTGTGGTCTTCATTCTCATAACTGATTACTAGAAAATGCCTTTTTAATTTTTCCTGCATCATCAAACTGCCTGAAATACCAGGTTGCTCCTGAATTTTGAAAAGCAGATAAACGTCTCTAGCTCTCAATGCTTCTGAAGTCCCCACTTACAAAATAGTTGTCAGAGAGGAGTCATCTCATTCACAGATCCTAAAAAATCTCTGTTCGCCTGCAACTCACTGGGCAATTTGGCAAGAATACTAGGCAAGGTTTTATTGGATACTTGTCTGTGTTTTGGCAAGCATTAGTTGAAACAGATGTTTATGTATAACATTTTTATTTCTAAAACATGCTTCATCTTAAAACCAGTTTGGTTTATTGCCCTTGCTACTCCTTTTGGAAAGTTGTTACAGAGTATTCTGTAATCTGATGATTACAACTTCGAATTTCCAACCCAAATGTATTTATTGCCCATGTAGAAATATTTTTTTAGGTCAACGTTTTTGTTTATTTTAAATACTTTTTCCTCTCCTTTCGTGTTTATGCCTAGCCACTCCATATACTTATCCAGAGCAATCTTATATCTCAGTTCATTTTGCTCATTTAAACAAGACAAGACCTTTTTGTCTTATTTCATATTACTCTGGGGTCCTCAACACATAAGTCTTAATATTCCATTTGCTATTTGATGGATGTGACACATTGTAATCAACAATCATCCAGCTGCTCCACACTGTTTTTTCTCTTTCAGCTATTGAGATCAGAACTTACTTTTGTTCCTTCTTTAATGTTTGTTCCTCCTTTAGTGTTATGCAATCCCATATTGCCCACTTCTGTACTATGCTGTGGTTTGCTTGATATTGTTTTACTAATTTTTTATAGGCTAACATTTACTTTTTGTGTCTGCATGAAATGTAATGAAAATGTGAAACAAGATCTCTACCATGGTTAATCCTTGACTAACTCTTTCAGTAGTTTATCCTGGCTTGATTATTCCCTTCTCAGGTCTGTCAGTTGCCAGCTGCTTTTCAGTCAGTTTACTATCTATGGTGCAATTCTTGCACTTATGTTCTCCCTGTTGTTAACTCCCATAGGTAACCTATCAGATGTTTTGCCATATGTCTGATAGATTAATTATATTGTTATTTCTCTCCTTATTTTATGTTGTAGGCTACAGATTTGAGGCTAATCTGAATCCACTATTCTTAGATAACTTATTTTGGATTTTCTCACATTTCTCCTTACCATGGGGTCCTGTATTACTTCACTAAATAAATGCATTCTTTACTTTAAAATAACTTGGTTTTAACCTGTAATTTATACAGTCATTACCTTCAGGTAAAGAATGGATTTATGTAGAGTACTGAACTCCATAGGGCCCATGGGACATATACACTTCAATTCCTTTTTTTTTTTGGTCATAATAAAGACTTGAGTTATGTTTTATTAACTCCTAAATCTGTCCATTTCTTATATAAGTTATGCTAACCAGTAAATTCCTTATTTTGCTTCTTCTGAATGTTTTGCCTTTCAGATAAAATACCTAAATAGTCACTGGAATACAGAATGAGAAATTGAGAATGAGTCCAGGCTGATGCACTTTCGAAAGAAGAGGCTTCTGTTCCTGAACTTAATGAATATTCAGTTATTTATACAAGTCAGAAGAGACTACACATGGGCGATTAAGAAGACTTTCTGCCTTGGTTTCCCAATGTGTTTTTTAACCTGTTGGGCCTCCTGGGAAGTGAAAGCTTGAGTTCCAACACTAGAGTAAGAAAATTCAGTTGGAGTACTCCTACATGTGAGCAGTTGATAAAAAAAAGAGTGTAAAATTTCTTTTTATCATCTTCTTGTTGCTTTGTGAATATGGCCTTATATTTTTCTCTAAATTTCTCAGAAAACCTGAAAAGAAACCTAGTGTTTTGTATCTGAAAGCATTGACTGTTTCACTTATATTTGTTTAATTTTGCAGGGAAATGGCAGTGAAATGAAGGTTTGTTTCTTTTGGCAAAAGATTCATAAATAAAAGCAGTTTATTTCCCACAATTGAGAGTAAAGGGGGATGTTTTGTTTTGGCTTGTTTGCCCAGTGAAATGAAAAATCCATTTATACATGGTTACAAGCAACTGATTTTTGTTTCTTAGTCCAGCTTCTTGATTTTCATAGAAATACCTAATACATTGAATTGGATTAAATACTCCTTACACTAAATATCTAGGAAAATACATAAAGAGTAGTTCAGGGCTATCGATGCAGTCACATCTGTCAGGAGCTCTATGCACCTATGGATTTATATGCGCTACTTGCACTATTTGCACTTGCAATGTTATATTTTAGTCATCATCTTTTAAAGTCTAGGATCACCAACAAGGACATTTTGAGAATAAAACCTGGTGGTATTACTGAATAAAATTTAATGGACTAAGCTTTCTATATGGCCTTATATTTCTGAATTAACAAGGAAGGAGATGCTTCCAAAAATACCTATGGAACAGTCTGCCCCTTTATGTATATAACAGGCATGTATATAAATGAAATTTGTTGAATAATTAACAATAATACTTGTGATGTAAAAGGATCTTTGACTCATGCTAATTTACATGCTGAGAATGCTCCAAAAACTGTATAGTTTTATTTCAATATTTAGTTACTACTGCTTGGGGAAAAGATTAAATATGAAAAAATAAGATAATAATATGAAAGTATCAGGAAATCATTATATTGCAATAGCAATAATTTGTTTTAATTTTTTTTTTACTTTTCCACAATCATGGAAAATGAAACTAACAACTAGATGTTGCCTTGTAATGAAATCATGTACCAACTTATCAGAAACAGTTTGTATTTACCCCTCAGAGAATAATGACCCATTATATTCTTGCATTGGTTTTTCATCTAAAGTGGTGGGAGCCACATATGAAACTGTTATTTCCTTTACAATAAATTTAATGAACAATCATTTAGTGTAAGGTAATCTGTTTCTTTTTTTCTCTACGATCTAATAAATGAACCTTTTTTCAGTAAAAAAAAATCTTTTTTCAGTCTTTCCTTAGTAAAATAACTAGAATATTTTGATTGCATGAATGTTAAAAAATTAAATATATTTTTGCAAATTTATCACAGAGTAATAATCTTTAGTTACCATTCATTAAAACGCCTAAGCACTTGCAGATCACCAAAATATGGTTCATGGCCTTGGACTATTTACTATTAACTGACCTTATTTTTATTACTTTATTGAAAGCTGGATTAACGTTGCTTTTTACAGTTCTCTTGCATTGCTCTGGAAGAAAAAATTAGACCTACACAAAACCCTTAATTATCATTCTGCATTTTAAAAAGGCATTTTAATTGTTTGAAAAGATATGAAGCATAATTTTAGACTTTTTTTTTTCTCATGCCACTACATTCTTTTTTATTTATTTCAAAAGTTGTACTGCAGAGTTAATGGCATTTGGTATATATTTTTATAGCGTTTAAAACAGCACAAGGGAGACAGCGTAGAACAGGCAGTTTTATGTAAGACTGATTTTTCTACACCTGCTAAAAGGCTTATGATTTACATATCAGTTTGGTAAAGTAAGAGCAAAGTACTATAGCTTCCTATGGATACTAATTCTCTCTAGGAGCTGCAACAGCTGGAACCCCACCGCGGAGATAAGTGCAAAATGTTGTCATCTACATAAAACCCAATGTTAGTTTTAGCCTAAGAAATCAAAGTGAACTGTTTTGTAAAGGGAAAAGAAAAGCAATATTCCTTGACAATGAAAGTCCCTAAAAGTTATTGACTGGAATCAATGAGTGGTGGAATGGGTCTGTTGCACAAAGATACAGACAGTTTGCTTTTTTTTTACTGCCAGCCCGACTGCCAGCATTATTAAGCTGGATTGACTGCATGAAGCTGTTGTAACACAGTGTGGTTCTATTGTTCCCTAGCTGTGCAGGTACCCTCTAACTGTATGAAATGCAAAGATGGGTGGGAAAAAAATCCCATACCTTTTGTAATTTCAGGCCATTTTCAAAAGAGACATTTAAGAGATTATTGTGTACATTTCCATGAAGAGAGGAATCCCAGGAGGTCTTTGGGAAAACAGATTCTGAAAAAATATAGCTGCCCTGTCCAGTGACAAACAGAGAAACTTTACTTGTTGTGATAGAAAATTATGTGCTTGCATGTAGTGCCTGAAAAATGAAAAAAAAAAAAAAAAAAAAAAAAGTTTACATCTTTCCTAAGGTTTCTGGATAACCTTTTGCCACAGCAAATCTCACAGGTGCCTCCAAGTTTCAAGAAGCCGACAGCCACTAGATACTGTGTGTATGAAGAAAGGATATTTCGAAATATCCTTTAGTAGTTTTTTCTTAACTCTGTGCAGAAAAAAGGCAGAATTGCCCCTACAATTATACATGGAATGGAGCATCAAAGAATATTTCAAAATGGGTTCTAAAATTTTATTGACTATAAAACTGACAATTTTAAAAATGACACTTATTTTGAATAGGAAAATGGGAATCAGTGTTGTACTATTTTAAGCTAGATTTCAGCTTCTCACCATTTTCAGTTTTCTAG
The DNA here is from genome assembly GCF_029207755.1 of Chamaea fasciata. NCBI lineage: Eukaryota > Metazoa > Chordata > Aves > Passeriformes > Sylviidae > Chamaea > Chamaea fasciata. The sequence goes on from NW_027094086.1 coordinate 26,842,223, forward strand.
AATTTTCATTTATTATTTCAGGGACATTAAGTTATGTTTATTATATAAGTCCTAGAAATTTCTAGTTTCAGTACACTTGCTACACGTTATTTGTCAAGATCCACCCTAGAGATGTTCAATTTCTTTAACTGATATTTTCCTGTAATTGCCCTATTTAATCAATATCAGAGGTTTGAGTTCTAATTCTCTACTGATTTGTAGCTAGCGTATATGTTTCTTATTCATTAGAGCCTTTAGGAATGCTAATACCCTGAGACAGCATGTTTTGTTACACTTTGAGCAAAGTAAATGATTTTATAAATTATCAGACAGAAAAGAAACAGATTATTTTTTCTTGTATCTTTTTAGCTTTCCATTTCAAAGATTGAGTCAAACATGAGTAATGAATTAATGTTAAATTTACAATTCCTTTTTTTTTAACATAAAGATACCTTTCTTCTAAATAAGTTTTCTGCTTTGAAGCTTACTACATAGATTTCAATCCCTCATAACACTTAGCATTTCTCAAAAATTCCTCTGAGGATCCCACATGATAGCTGAGTAGCTGAGCTCCTCTGAAAATCTACTGTTAAATATCAGACAAGATTTATATATACACTTGAAATCCGCTGTTTCAGCAAACAGACTTCAGAAATCTGTTTATGTTAACTGGTCTGGAATTAACCTCAAACAAATGAATGCCTGCTGACCATGGGTTGTTATTACTAGTTTTTACAGTTATGTTGTGGTCAGCACTGGCTCAGCTAAATTGACTGTGAAAATAGATCAAAGAAAAATAACAGGATGGGCATTACATTCTTTCCTTTTCTCATCCTAACAGCTTTTCATAATTTTTCAAAACTACCGTGTTTTTGCTTCATTTAAGACTCGATATTCATTGCCTTGTTGTCTCTTCTCCTTTCCCCTTCCTCTTCTTTCTCTTATTCCCCTTGAATAAATAAGATAGGAAGTGGCAGACATGCACATTTTGACAACTGCTTTCACATATAAGACCAAGTCAGAAACATCCTGAGTATCAGCTTGCATCTTTTTCAAGAAAAATTGGGGGAGCAAGGCAGAGAATTGTGTGTTTGCAAATCTGAAGAGGTGGATTCACAAGAATTCTACCTCATACACAACGACATTTATTAAGGAGGTTTGATTCAAAGCCGTGGACATCAATAGAAATATTCTGGGAACCAGCCTGAGTCCTCATTTTACAAGCCATCCAGTTTATTGTAGTTTCACTTCTCTCAGTCAGAATTGTCCACATGAAGTAAATTTTTAACATTTTTGGTTCATTTTCAAACCTCTTTATTAAAGAGCTTTCTATAAAAACAAACAGTGTATTTTGGTAAAACAAGCTTTTCACAGGAAAGTTATAATCTAAACAGGATCTTTAGTCAGCAATACCAAGAGGTAAACACAGGTTTAATTAAGGAGATTGTACAAGGTTATGAATTAACTAATGATGGAAAATGTAGCCAGTGTTATGAAAGTGCCAGTTCTAGTTCTTGTATACCATGCTGAGTATTTAGAAAGTTTAATACCTATAAAAATACCATGAAGGCAGGTTGAACTGGAATAAGGGGTCTAATCCTGGACTGAATTAGGAAGAGCATTGTCAACAGGCAAGGGAGCTGATCCTGCTCCTCTATCCAGCTGTCTTGGTTTGGGAAGACAGGTATCAGGCAGGTAATAAAGAAACAACAATTGCAGTTTCCTTTGGAATGGAGAGTGTAACCCCTCACCCGCTTTTTTTTTCTTCTTCAATTATAAATTTACAATCAGAGGCTCTTAGGCAAAGATTTGGGAAATAGGAATAGCAGTTCTTTACTAGTATGTATTACAAAGCAAACAAACACAAAAAAAACCCTCACCAAACAACTACAGCATTAATAACAAACGAAAACAGTACCAAGAACCTTGAGGGCTTTGTTTCACAAAACCCAGGGCAGTTTGGTTTCGGTGTCCCTGCAGGATCCTCAGAGCACCAGGCTGAAACAGTGGAAAGTCCCGGTCTGGTTGCTGGGATGGCAGGGTGTCTCGGAAGGCAGGGGCAGGATGTCCCGGCAGGCAGGGGGTGCAGGGTCACACTGTAGCAAGAGGTGCAGTGCTGAAGAAGCCGAAGGCGAGGCAGAGCCTGGCCCAGCTCCCGCGCGTGGCAGAGAAAAACTCAGGATTCAGGCCGAACCAGTGATAGTAGATTTCTCAGGACTGGATCCCTTTGGCCACAGTGAAACTCTTCCAGCCAGCAACAACTGTTCTCTCTCTACCCGAACGCCAGAAAAAGAAGAGCCCACATCTGCCTCAAGCTCTGTCTTTTACCTGCGTTATCTCCCCCTTCCAACTTTGTCCACCTCTTTGTTTCGGTTAAGTACTCTGTAGTATCCAACACTTGGTGTCCTTGGTAACTTATGGGGAAAAAATTCTTTAGAGAAAGAAGGAACAAACCTAACCCCCAACACCAGCCCTGATGATGGCTCACCAGGAGTGCTGTGTCCAGTTCTGACTTCTTCAGTACAAGAGATACCTGAAACTATTGGAATGAGCCCAAAAGAGGGCTATGAAGATGATTGAAGAACTTGAGCACTTCAGTTAGGAGGAAAGGCTGAGGTATCTGGGCCGCTTTAACCTGGAGAAGGGATGACTGAGAGGGACCTCACCAAAGTCTATAATTATCTGAAAGGAGAGTGTCAAGAGGTTGGCTCTTCTCAGTGGTGCAGAGAAATAAGACAAAAGGAAATGGGCAGAAACTGATGCACAGAAAGTTCCACCTGAATAGAACTTCTTTACTGTACAAGTGACAGAGCACTGGAAGAGATTGCCCAGAGAAACTGTGTAGTCTCCCTCACTGGAAATATTCAAAAGTTGTTTGGATATGGTCCTGAGTGTTGTGCTCTAAGAGATTTCAGGGAGGTTAGATCAGATGACCCATGGAGGTCTGTGCCAACCTAACTCCTGGGATTCTGTGAATATAGAATAAAGTGTTCTATAGATCATGAAATCATAGACTCATTAAGTTTGAAAAAGATCTGCAAGTCCATTGAGCCCAGCTGTTGACCAAACATCATTGTGTCAATTAAACCACAACACTCAGTGCTGCATCCATTTGACTCATTAGCTCCTCCTGGGATGGTGACTCCACCACCTCCCTGGGCAGCCCATTCCAATGCCAAAACTTTAGTTATAACAGATGTAGCTGAAATAAGTGCTATGAATAAGATCTGTTTTGGAATACAGGTTTTATAACCTGTTTAACATCTGTAATTTGATTATATATATAAAACCCCTGAACATTCTCTGATAGTAGTTTGGAATACTAAATGTTGGAGGTAAACATAATTACAGGTTTCTTCTCAGATAATGAACTTCTGCTGCAGTATAATTAACCTTTGACACAGATGAGAATTTTTAGTAAAAACAATTAATTGGAAATCACCCTCTTTTATATGTCATCACCTATTAGCACAAGTTTCCACTGCAAGCATTTTATTGTTATATTTTCTAGTTGAAGATTTTTGGGTTTTCTTTTTCCTTTTGGGGGAAGACTGAATAATTACAGTAGAGAAAAATATAAGCAAAAAGAATCAAACATTCTTGAACATTGTTATGAGGAAGGAAACTTTTTCACCCAAGTTCAGTGTAAATCCATTGCTTTCAAATTGTCACTTTCAAGGTTTATAATTCCTATGCATGAAAACTTATTTGGAAAAAGGTAAGGTGTCACTTTAAACTGACTTATCTTGATTAGGTTCATCTGCCATTTCTCTAATTCCAGAAAATGTCTCACTCCAGTTACCTCTCATATTCCAAATACAGAAAGTTTCACACAAGGAGTGAATCAGGAAAATCAGCTGAAAAACAGCTATACCAGAGTAATCTCTCATAAAGAGAAGCCTTAACACACTGGAATGTAATAAGATTGAGTTGGTGGTAATGGATTCAAATTTATTAAACAATGAAACCAAACTCATTCCTTCCAAGATACAGGGTTTCACAGATCTAGTTAAAAAACAAAGCTTTAACAGCTATTTACAGATCTACCCTTGTTTGTAAGCACTTCTTAGGGCTCCAGCACACAAAGTTGTTGCTTCAGGGTGACTTTCTACATGTCTGCTGCTCTACAGTATCTGTATTTTTACACATGCTGGACAGGGGAAAAAGGAAAGTAGCAGAAACTGAGATTTCTTCTGGTGATAACTGATTTTATAACTTAAGCTAGCACATGTCTGATATTTTTAGACCCATGACCAGCAAATGCACTGATGGTACTTCATAACTTACCCATATATCTAGACCTCCAAAGTAGAACAAAACTGTAAATATTTCTATTTGATTTTTTTTTTTTTAGGTAAGGCTTTGTATTTCATTCTCATTTTCCATTTAATCTATTTTGTGCAATCTTACACTTTAATATTATTGATTTAAAAAAAAAAGAGAACCCCTGTTCAGCTGAAGTGTTTTCTAGACCAGTGTTCCAAATCTCAACTTTTTCTCTCCATCTTACTTCAGAAAATTTATAAGAATTCTTGAAATGGCAAGAGTGATTTAGGAAGAAAACCTACATTTTTAGTTACCTGAAGTTTCCAAACAATGAAAGGTTGCAGTTTGATCAGAAGTGATAATTTTAGATTAAGTTAACTGGTGGCAAAGCCTCTGTTGTGATGAAATTGTTTGTTAAACTTGCTCTCTATGTTAGCACTGTAATCAGTTCCTGGGTAATAAAAACCACACTACAGTATTAGGGGGAAAAAAAAAAAGTAAAAAAAAAAAAAAAGTAAAAAAATAATCCATGGTTAATCTACATCTTGTTCACGTGTATTCCTATTTCCCCTTTAATTTATATGTAGAAGTTTGTCATAGTAAAGTGTCTTTTTGATACAGTTTTTGCCTGAGGCCCTCTTAACAATTGGCTCATAATCAATCTGATCTATTTTTTCAACATCACAGAGAACACAGTCAAAAAGTCTTATTAGTTCTGCTTGAAAATACAGTTTTCCTTTACAATGTTGGGGTGTTTTTATAATTCATCATTACTTGGTAATGCTCATTTGTGCTGTGTAGCAAGTTCACACAATTAGTATATGACAGTTTGTCTACATAGAAAAGAAGAATAATTAACTTTAAATCTAAAAGGAAGAAAGTTTTAGTTTCATACTGGAAAAATAGTGATTTAATACTGATTTTTCTGACATAAAAATATAGGAGTTTGGTTATATAATTTGATTATAAAACACTCCTTCCTTTACACTGAAGATATACTGGTTCTTTTTGGATCCCAAGAAGGCATGGACACCCTGGACTAATCAAATAATTTATTGAGCAAAGCATGGAAATAGTAGGAAATATGATAGCAATAAAATGCTAGAGAAGGTGATAATAATCTTATGACTTTTCTGATGTTAGCAGAAACAATATGAGAGGTAATTGCAATCTGACATTCCTGGTGATGGTGGCAAAACTGGTTGCTGCAGCATCAGACGAGTCCTTGCATGTTAGGTTTATGGTTGGACTCAGTGACCTTAAAGGTATTTTCCACTCTCTGGTAGAACTTTTCACACTAAACAGATCTCATCCATAGTAAGGTGCATTGTTATTGTAGTCTTTACAATTGAGCAGGGTTTTTTTAGACATTAGAAAATCTATGACTCATTTCTGCTGTCAGGTAAAGGACTGTCAAGCGTAAGGGTATGTTGTCTAATCTCAGCATTAGGTAAGATTTGTAGGTGGTGTCACCCACATGGACGGGCTTTGCCATTGCAGCGTCATCAGCCAAATTCAGTAAATCAGCCACCAGTCACTGCGTTGCTTTGAGCATGTTACCACTCTTTGACATGGGAGTAAGTTTGAGACAGCCACAATACAGTTTATTTGGGGTTCTTCAAGCTAAAACACAAGTCTTGATAATCAAAGTCTTTGGTTATACTCTGTGAAAATTCTCCTCAAAGACAACATCCTCTTTCAATACCTTCTGCAGGGATCCACTACACCAACTAGCATAGCAAGACACATTCTTCCAAGACATAAACTCCTTAAGAGGCTGTATTTCCTCCTTACTTTACAATCATGTCCATCACGCTCCAAAATGATGTTGTTCATTGGCTGATAGTCTTTGGCAGGATACAGCTGAGAGTGCTTGTGATAGCAACTTCAAAAGTGCAGCCAAATGTTCCTGGCAATCCAGCAAATATTTTTCTTTGTTCTTCTCTTTTCTTAGGCGCTGCAGATGATCAGAATAATAGACCATCTGAGGGGATGCTGCTATACATTAAATAAAAGTGGGGAAAACCAAGTACATTATGATCAACTATTACCCTGAGAAGAAAACAGACCTATATTTCAGGAACTACACGATTTTAAGGCAGTCTGAATTTTCTAGTTCCATAGAATATGCTAGAAAATATTGAACAGATTCAAATTCAGGCCATTCAAATTTAGGCCATCCTAGGCATGAAAACGGGCTGAGCATTCTTGATAAAATGAAATAAATTCAGAGCTAGATAAACAAGTGTCTAAATAGGAACATCTGAATATGAAAATTATCCTTTAAAAATAGACATAGCTGAGCCAGCTAATTTTTAAATGGACACATAATTCAAAGCAAATTATTAAGATACAATGAGAGAAGCCATTGAACATTTAAAATGGTTTGTTTTAGTTAATAGCTTATCAAAACTAAACTCTGTTGTCTTTTTTAAGAAAGAAAAAGGCTTTCTACATGAAAAATTAGCATAAAGGAAATACCTCTTGGTATATATTCTATTATAAATATAAAAATTCCTTTACTTTGAATGACGGCATACTTTTGTAAACAATAGACTTGTACTGTATTGCATACCAAAGTGCACTGGGGCTTTATAGGAAACTTAAAGTACTGGACTATATTCAGGAAGCTTATTTTGCAAGATTCTGAAATATGTGTGTCTTGTACTTGAAGCCAGTCATTTCCCACTGGTCACACTCCTGGCTGTTCAAGATCCTTCATAAATGGAAGGATCCATAAATGGATCCATAAATGGATCCTTCATAAATTTTTCATTTAATGGCATAAAGACCCTTATTCCTGTTGGGATTTGTTACAAACTAGGACAGAAGAAAGAGATGGTATCTGTTTGCAGTCTCAGTTTAAGTTGTATTGTGTTGATCCAGTGATAATAGGTGGATACATAGAGCCAAGCTGATTTTGCAGCTAAAGCCCATGTCACCTTTAAAGATGAAAAGAACTAAATGGAGTGTTTAATTGAGAACTGCATTGTTTTTGCTGTTGAGCTCTTCACATGTTTAAGTTGATACTGAAAAATTCTTATTTTCTTCCTAAAAACAAAACCAAAAAGAACCCAAATATAAACCACTGAACAAAGAAAAAGAAACCAGAAAAAAAAAAAAAAAAAAGAAAAAACTCAGACTATGGCGGCAGCAGAAAACAAGATATATATTTTCGTATATCAGCTTGAATTTTAAACATCAAAGTATTATGTAGACAATAATGAGAAATAATTCAGAAAATATTCTCCTACTGAAATCACTGGGTGTGAGAGTAGCTTCAGTCAGACTGTAATCTCCTGCATATTGACAATGCTTTTTTTGGCTGCTGCACATTTTATATAGATATCAGACATGCTAATGCAACACCTGTACCTAAAGGAATTGAAAGAGGTCTTATACAGATGAAGGCAATTTAACACATAGCTAAAGATTTAAACATGTCAAGGGAGATCAACAACATGAACTTGCTGCAATGGACTGTGTCTGATAAATACTTTCCAATGGTTTATAGGAAGGGGTCTAAAAACATTTAAGAGACAAGGTTATCAGTATGTCAGCTAAAGATATTTGATAATGTATACCTTCACACCAAAATTCTGAAATTTTTCTCACTTAATTGCATGTGTTGTCCTGTGTTTTCTTATATGGTCCAATTACTGGTCTTGCTGTGTAAAAAGGGATACAAAGATGAATGCTGGGCCAGCAGTCAAGAAATCTTAATGATTTGTATCTTCTGCGCATTTTAAAAGCTTTTTTTTTTTTAGCTTTGGGCAATATACTTTTGTACATGACATAAATTAAATAAAAATTCAACATTTTAAAAGTCTTGAAATCCAAATTAAAAAAAAAAAAAAAGGCATTTGTAAAGCCTGCATTCAGTGAACCTTAAGATTTGCAAACTAAGAAAACACAATATTGAGAGATTTGGATAACAAGGTGCAATGTCTGCTACAAGGGATATAAAGCTTTCATACTCTAAATCTTCAAATATTTTCCACTTTAAAGCAGTGGAATTAGAAATAGATCAATTAAAAAAACAGTAATCAATCCCAAATTGAATTTCAGCTTCCAAGACAGGATTTTTTCAAAATTACATCAGGTAAAGAGGAGTATACAAAAGAGAAATTCTGAAGTTAAGTCACAGCCACCATGTACTTACACAGAACTATGACAGTGATGAAGTCAGGTGTTTTCTGGCCTCATTGAGAGTACTGACATTTCAGAGGAGAATGCTTCACTGTGTGGCTATTTAGATGGGAAGGACTGATTAGCCAGTGAATATGTCAGGTCAACATTTTGCAGTTTTCTAATACTGAGATAGATACTAAATATATCTTTTTATTCTTTTGCAGATATTTTTTGCTGAATGTAGCAACAGAGTTAATGTCAGACCCTAATCTTATGAAGTGTTTTGCAGATAGAACCTTTCATTTCAGTTCTTACTTGTAACATCTCTCATTTGCTAAACCTCTGAATCTTAAGGTGTAAGACTGCTGACAAATGCAAGCAGCTACTTTCTTAATATTATAATTTTCTCTCCATGGCTTTTCAGGGAAGCAGTGCAACTATTTTTGAAGCAGATAAAGTGGCTGTTCATAACTCAGCATGACATCCTTCCATCAGTGAACATTAGTAGATGCTTTTTGAAGAAGAAGAAATTACATACCCAAGTGGAGAAAAAGAGTCCTAGTTACCAGTTGTGTGTTTTAAGGGTGATTATAAGTTACCAGAGTTTGCATTATTGTAATAAATCTTTCATGACACAAAGTAAGAAGGATCAAAGGGTGTGAGATGAATTATTTTTTGCTCATAGTATTTTATCACTCATATGCAGCAATGATACACAGAAATTACTGGTGAGTAAAATTTTAAAAGTCAGTAATAAAGCCACTGAGAAAGACTGTAGGATAAGATTATCTTCAAGTTCAAGGAACTTGAAGATAACATAAAAACCAGCATGAAATGGCATGATTTTAAAACATTACTGGAGCAGTACATGTATCTTTGAAACCAAATGCAGAGACAAATTTCATTATAAGAAATATTCAGAACCAGATATGAAATTATAAAACTATGATGGATTTTTACTTTATTTACCCTTGACTAAATTGCTCTATTATTGCTGCTAATTTTTATTTTTTCCCTTACAGTATACTGCAGCATAAGTGATATTTACTCTGCAAATTTTTTTTTGTTTGGCTGGATTATTATTTTTTCTCCTTGTAACTAAGTTGATTATGTTCTAAGTGCTATAAACTATTGATATTTTTTGTACTGGGAGGATATCTACCACAAGTTCAAGTTAAAGGAAAACAGCTGTCATCAACTTCACAGGATATTTCCTTCTCAAGTAATTTTTTTCCTGTGGTTATGATATTTTTGTGGTGCACCCTACTTGATTATCTTACCTCTTTCTCGTGTTCAATTCAAAAGTTGCATCTGGTTGACTTCTAAAGACTTGCAGCAGCCTTTCATCTATCTGCAATTCCATTAAAATTAGCTTTGATGGATAGGATCTGGTAGAGTGGTTTTGTCTTTTAACAGCTAAATATCTGCTCAGTGAAAATAATAATTTTCAATTATATCAGGATTTGTTTTAACTTGGAAGTGTTTACATTAATTATAACTAGTATCTCACCGTTGGAAAAACACAGCTGATTTATTTTAAGGATATTTTTTTACTTTTGCTTATGGATGGATTCCCAAAAATTATTTTATTATAGAAAGAATAGGAATAAAAAAAGATGGATTCTGTTTCTTACAATGTTATTAAGTTGTGGAATTATTCTCTACATAAAAGAATGGAGAGCAAAAATATTAGTTGCAAGAAGAATTAAATTAAGTAATTTGGGATAGGTCTACGTCAGGGTCCGCAAATATATGCGGGGAACCTGATGGTTCGTTTTAGGGATCTCAAGGTGCAAAAGACACGGCGGGGGACAACTCAGTTTGCTCAATCAAAAATGCACCTTTCTTAGTGCCAACAAGTGCGATAGTGGGGATTTGAAGGGAAATAAAGGATAGCGAGAAAAGAGAAAGCGGGGGTGGGTTATAGCTACCAACGGAGAGACGAAATACTCGTGGTCCAGCCAATAGATCCTTCTTCTTCGGTGGGGAGATCTCAAAGTCTGTGGTTAACTCCGGGGTCCTTACAGTCCTCTCCGAAGTGACAGGCAGTTGGCCAAAAAGGTGGGGGAAATCATTACAGAGTGTTCATTTTGAGAACTCAGAACAGGTCAGCCGTCTGCAGTTACAGTGTCAACCAGTACAAGTCAGCAGGCGCAGTCACTTCACCATGACTTGCCCATTCTTTCTGCACAGGTTCTGATGTTCCGATATGCGTGCTGGGTTTTTCCATTGAACACACCTGCAGGCAGCACTTGGCCAACATCCCACCTCAGCCAGGCCAGAACTGCTGTGTTGAGATTTTAAAGTCCCTTTTAGGGGTTTCAGTCTCTGTCCTTGACGATGATCATGAGGCAGATGAGGGATCTTCGGACCATCTCTTATAGTCTATCAGTTTCTTTTAAAAGATTACATTGACAACCAAACAGGAATGGTACCTACAAAATCAGAGCTTTCAGTTCTCTTTCAAGAATAAGATATATAGGCATTTGGATCACACATTGCCTTAGGTTGACTTTATGATGCTTGTATCCCCAATTGCCTGTTTAGTTTATGCTGAATATTAAGTTCTGTGCCTTTGGAATGGTTCTGAGGGCGAAGGTGGGAAAAGAAGTGCATAGTTTGTTTTTGGAAACTGCATTTGCTCCCCCACATTCTCTCTCACTGACTGTGTTGTCTGCAGCATGGACAGCAGGAGAGAGCTCTCCTTTGGTTTTAGTTAGTTTTTGTAGCTGGCTGAGGCAGAGAAGATCCCTGGACTGCAGCTTTTCTTTTTTTTTTGGAGCTGATCAGCCCTGCTCTGGCCTGAAAACCCAAAAGAGCACTAGGAGCTCACATCTGTGGCCCACTGGGGCCAGGGATGGGGCATTTTCCAGAGCCAGAGGGACTGATAAGAGACTGAGAGAGCTGAGTTACACCTCACAAAAAGGATTATCTCTGAATTTGCCATCTCTTCAAAACAATGAGAGGTTCAATTGTTTAATAGTATTCATTTTTTTCATGTTTTTTCATGTTTGCTTGTTAAATAAACAGTTTTTTTCACTTTCCTCCAAAAAATCTTTCTCAAACGACTGTGGGGGAGAGGCTGCTTGAATTTGCTTTCTAGAAGAACCCCAGTCAGAAGTTTCCTCCTAAATTTGCCCTAAACCAGGACAGACATCTAAATTGCACAGAACATCACGGTGTAGACAAGGTATTTGTTCTTTAAGGACCATCTTGAATGAAAAAAATTTCCTCAGTGAAAATGTTGCGAGATATCCAACTCTTCTACTACAAAAAGAAACAACAACAACAACAGCATATTAAATCCACACTGAGCTCTGTAAAATGACCAACTTTTTCTTAGGTTGTACATTTAATTTTAAAGATAGTATATGGTTGTCTTCTCTACCCATTTGTTCTCTATACTGATATAAATTCAAAAGAGAGCAATTCTTATACCTTGAGTGTAATTAGCAGTGGAAAAAATCACTAAATTTTTATGATTTTTCAATCAGCTGGATCTCCCAAAGGTAAATAATTTACTTTACAGTTTTTCAAGTCTATAAAGGAAGCAACTGAGCTGTCCCACATCATCTGGTGTGGGACGGTGATTACACAACACAGCAGAGCAATAAATCCTTAAATTAAGTAGCTGAAAATAATAAGTGAGAAGCACTCTCTACAAAAGAGAGTGGAAAGAAGTAAATATACAAATATCTGCACCAAGATTTTAAAAATTTTGAGGAAAACTGTCAAAACCCCTGGATTATACTAGGGATTGTGAAGATCAAAGCACACTAAGAAGTCTATAGAAATCAGAGGAAGAAAAAACATTGAAGTATTTTTCATTACTTTTTCTAGACCTGCAAATGTCTTGTACTGACCAAAATATCAAGTGATTGCAAAACCTTTACATAGTCTATGTGTTTCTTAGCTTGTGCCTGAAGAGATGAACTTCTACTTAGGTTGAAATTTCTACAAAGGGATTGAAGTCAGAGCTCACAACCAGCTGAAACAGCTGAAAAGGACAGGGCTCTAAAATTAAAACTGAGACCTGGAAGAGCAAATGACTGGACATCTCAGAGGGAGATTGGACAATTCAGAGGGAGACTTGACAGGGCCCTAGCAGGCAGCTGGAATATATTTGATCACCAGGTAACTAGTGGCAATTGGTCACCAGGTAACTAATAAGTATAAATTTTGATGGGTAAAGGCTTTCTAAATTTACCTTGATGCAGAACAGCCATTAAACCCTTGTCAAGAGCCATTAAATTTAAGCTCTCTTTAAAAAATAACACATTTGTGTTTAAATATTAACATATAATATGGTCTACAGGGGAAAAAGGTCCCACATGAAAGAGATATTCAAAATACCAGATTCCACTCTTGGAAATTCTTTATGGAAATTGCAGACAGATTTCACAAAAGATATTTGATTCAGTTCATTAGTTTACCTTGATGTTATTACTAAGGGCAATGACATGAAAGTATAACCTTTTATTAATGAACCATATTTATCTCAGTTCTCACTTGTGGCATCATATGCATTCACAGAACAAAGATTTCCAATGTAACAGGAGAGCTGATTTTCCATTAGAATCGAGATTTCTGGGGTAGATATAATACCTGCCCTGTATCTCTGGTTTCTTAGTAATTTCCCACACATCCACAAGTTCTTCTGAAACAAATTTTTGAAGTATTGTGTGATCCTGTGATGTGTTAACCCTGGCTGGATGTTGAGTGCCCACCAGAGCTGCTTTATCACTTTTCCTCACCTGGACAGGAGAGAGAGTAAAAGGCCCATGGATCAAGGATAAGGACGGTTCACTCACCAGCTCCTGCCACAGGCAAAACAAACTCTGCTTGGGGAAAACAAATTTAATTTATTACCAAACCAATCAGAGTAGGATAAAGAGAAATAAAACCAAACCTTCAAATCAACTTCTCACCCCTCCCTTTTTCCTGTGTTTCAACATCACACACATTTTTTTCTACCTCCTCCCCCACAGTGGCCCAGAGACATGGGAGCTGCTCATCACATTATCACTGCTGCTCTTTCCTCCTCAGACTCGCTTCAGCGTGGGGTGCCTTCCAAGAAAAAAAATCCTCCATGAACTTCTTCAGTGTGAGTCCTTCTCATGGGCTGCAGTTTTCATGAGCTGCTCCTTGTGTGGGTCACCCATCAGGTCACAGGTGTTTCCAGCAAACCCCCTCTAGAATGGGGTTCTCTCTAGGGGGCCACAGGTCCTGCCAGGAACCTGCTCCAACATGGGCTTCTCACAGGGTCACAGCCACCTTCAGGCATCCACCTGCTCTGGCATGAAGTCGTCCAGGGTGTGCCAGTGGTTATCTCCTCCATATGGACTTCAGTGGACTGCAGGGTGACAGACTGCAGGGGAATCTCTGCTCTGGTGCCTGGAACACATTATCCTCCTTCTTCTTCACTGATCTTGGTGTTTGCAGAGCTGCTTCACATAATCTCACTCAACTCTTAGCCTGCAATTAGGAAGGTTTTTTCCCCCCTTCTTAAATCTGTTGTGCCAGATTTGTCTCTGTTGTGCCAGATTTGTCTCTGTTTCCACCATTCCTGATGGGCCTTGGCGAGTGACAGGTCAATCTTGGAGCTGGCTGATATTGATGTTCTCAGACATGGGAGAAGCTTCTGGCAGCTTTCACAGAATCCAACCCTGTAGCCCACCCTGCTACAAAACCTTGCCATACAAACCCAATAGACATATTAGTCAAATGGAAGAAAGGGTGGCTTTGATCATCTGATACAGAAATAAAAAAAAAATAGTTTTCAAAATGGTGGAGTTAGGTTACAATTTTCAGACATCTTACTTCAATGAAAAGATTCTCATGCCACAATGAAACTTTTATTCTATCTAGATATGTATAAAGCATCTCCAAGAATGGAGACTGCAGCCTCTCCAGGGACCTTGTGCCAGTGCTTATTCACCCTCACAGTGAAAATGTGTATACCTAAGTTCAGATGGAATCTTGCCTGTTTCAGTTCATGCCATTGCTTTTCACTGGGCATTACTGAAAAAAAACTTGGCTCCATCCTCTTTCCTTTAGGTATTGATATACTCTCAAGACTTCTTTTCTCCAGATTAAAAAATCCCTCCTCAGCCTTTCTTCACAGCAGAGAGGGTCCAGTCCTGGTGACCCACAGTAATATCAGAGACCATAATGCAGTAACATAGGCATACATGTTTTATCAAATGATATCTACTCAAGCTAGAGAAAACTGTAAAAATCAAAAGCAACAGATTAATGCAAACCCTCATGTATTTTTGGAAATTTTAGTAACAGAGAATTATACCTCTCCAATATTAGTTGGGGAAAGATCAAACAAAACACTTGCAGGATCAAAAAATTCATATATTACAATGTTCATTCAAGGTCAGTTTTGTTCTATCTGAGGCTTAAAATGTTATGAGGCTTCAGTAGGGTCACTACTACCACTAGAAGATGAGTCAGAACTGTCTCAATTGTACAGAATTGCCCCTGGGCTATAGGTTTATTGAAACCTCTCCTTTTGGAGACAAAGTCTGAAATGAATGCAATACTTCTAAACCCCTGCATATAGCTGCCATGGTTTCACTCAGCCATGGGAGGGAAGATGTTAGTAGTAATATGAGCACACTCTTGAGACCTGAATTTAATGAGGAAAAAAATTAATGACAACACTTCTGTAGTGCATAGAAATACTCTGGGATCACTAAACATTTTTCATAGAATAATGAACTAAATGTCAATCTCTGTGTGAACTATGGAAAATAGCTTCTTGCCCCAAAATTTTCAGCAAATGTGGGGGAGAGGAGGGAATCATAACTTGAAGTGCCAAAACTTCTGCACAGAGCAAAACTATCTGAGGATTGTGTATAAGAAGTATGTAATTTGTATAGCCAGACCACATCCAAGAACTCTTAAAACCTAATAGCATGTTTGAAAATTTTTTTACAACATAAAATGAACATAAAAATAGTTCAATCCATTTTTGAGATTTCAAAAACCACATATAACAGAGTGGCAAGAAAAGGCCTGATTTATGAAGTACATTTCAATCACACTTTGAATTTCACTTTAATTTCTGAGTCCCTGATGTGACATGAGTCAACTATAACAAAAATAAAATAAAGACAGCTTTCACTTTAGATCAGGGCAGATTTTACCATTTTGCAGTAATATTATCTTAGTTAATGTATAGCCCATTTAATCAATCAATCTCTAAGCCCTTTACCAAGGGGTGGTTCTCATGCTGTTTATGTTTAAAACAAAGACCAGTGGTATAATCTTAATTTTATGGGTCCTGCTGAGCTGTTTTGATACTTAAAGACATTCTTCTGTGGGGAAAATATTCCATATGGAACTCAAGATGCAAACCCGTGAAAACTACAGAAATCTGCAAAACAGTGATAGCTTGATTTTTCTTTCCTAGAATTAGAAAAGTTGAGCTTTGCTTATGCATACACAGATGATCCTGTTCTATCTTCATATGGACAATTGCTATTAACTAATAATTATTTTCAGTGACAAACTAAGCCTTGTCCCAACCTTTCTCTGTGTTCAGTGGGGATTTTCTCATAGAACAATCACAGCTGATGCCAATTTCATGATGAATCCTGGACTATGGGCACACACGATATCTTCCAGCAATATCTGCTCAAGCCTTTAAAAAGAATAAATAAGGAGGTAGTAGGCAGATAACCACTGTTTTTATAAATTAAAGTAATCACTGTGATTGCTTCATCCAATGAGCAAATTGTTCCCTTTCTGTTTTAGAGTGCCTAGGTTAAAGATATTACAGTCCATTAGACTTTATTCTGGAAGTCAGTCTGCAATAATGAGGATGTGTACACATACACACCTACACAGAGATAGATAAGATAGATAGATAGATAGATAGATAGATAGATAGATAGATAGGCAGATAGACATAAAATAAAGCAAAAATTTTAAAAAATGTTAAGTAGAAAAACTTAAGTGGCTATGTAAAAATGGAAATCAGCTAAGGCCAGAACTGCGATTAAAAAAAAAAAAAAAAAAAAAAACAAAAAACAAAAACCAGCAACACAGTATGTTGGAATTTTTATCCCTTCGAATACTGGAATGTGAGAAGACTGCATAATAAGTATTAAAATATAAATGCCTTTGGCTGGTAAAAGAAATTGCATTTCAAGTTCATGCTTGATAGAGCTAGATCTTTAAAGTAGTGCAGAGTTGTGATATGCCAATTATGCAGCAAGATTATATGAAAACTAGGATGGTTTCACTTGGATAAATATATAGGCCAATAGCAATGAGCCAAATAAAAAAAAAAAAAAAGGGAACTTAAATTTCATTACTTTTTTTAATAAGATGTAGCACAAGTTCAATATAAAGAAATTTCCAGGTACTTTTGTAGGTATTGACAATTAATTTTTATTATTACATGATATCATATGGAATGCAGTCAATAGCATATAATTGATTCTCTACTTTTTTTTCCTGTTCACACTTCCTGAATTGGGCAGAAGTTGGGCTTTATCATAAATTCCTAAGATAGCTAACATCTGGAACATTTACTGAGTTGAAGGCTCTTTGTGGAAACTTTACACATCCCTGCTTTGAGGACAAGGACATGTGAGAGCAGCTGAATAAAGTCTGACCTCTGAGACTTAAATGGGGAATTCTCTGAGTGGTACAAAAGCTGTCTTATCACACTGTGCCCACCTTGAGCCCACCTTGAGCTCAGTGTCAGCATCTATATACCAGTTATTTTCAAGTTGAAAATATGCATCATATAAATCCCATCATTGCTTGATGGGAATTTACCTTTTGATTCAATCCACAAACATTGAGGAAAGTAGATTATCTTCCATGGCTTAACCACGTTATCTGAAACCTGCACTTGCTACAGTAGATAACTCTTCTGCTTTTTGAGTACTTATTGGAAAAAGAATAAAAAATTAACTCTAATCCTACGTTGTATATAGTCAGCAAGGGCTCACTAGGGATTCACTGCTCTTGATTGCTGAAACATAGATGTGACCTGCTCACCTTGCAAATCAATCTAAATTGCACCTGATAATATAGGACTATTTTGCACCACTGTTTGGAATTAAGACAGAAAGCTGTCATCAGCAACATTTTGGCTCCTGCTGTCTTGGATTCATTAACTTTAAGGCCATCCTTTGACAGGTACAGAGTGGAAGAGGGAGCCTGGGAAATAGCATCAAATCTTACACTATTCCAAAGGGAGGAAGGTTCTGCATTAAGCAATTTAACTGAGGGATAAGTTACATCTAGTTATAAGAAAAGATGAGGAAAAAAAAAGCAGCTTTACTGACTGAAGCAAAGTCGAGATGGAGTAAGTTTAGTTTTGCTAAAGAAGAACAAAAGAGAACAAACAACTATAGAAACTAAATTTAAGAGAAGTTCAGTTCTCATTTGATATGTGTATACCACAGCCATACTTCAGCAGGAATTATATATATAGTCACAGATGTACACCTATTTAAGAAATCAAGTCACAATATTGAGTGTACAAGAAATAAAGGCCTGACTAAAAGTCCACTGAGATCCATGGAGATAGTCCATTGACATTACAGGTCCAGAGTGCAATTCTGCTTGATATAGTAGGGAATTATAGAATCATAGAATATTCTGGGTTGGAAGGGGCCCACAAAGATCATCAAAGTCCAACCCCTGTCTCTGTTCAGGACACCCTAAGAGTCACACCATGCCCCTGAGAGCATTGCCGAGAAACATCCTGAGCTCTGCCAGCCTTGGACCTGTGACCACTTCCTGGAGAGTCTGTTCCAGCTACCAGCTACCCTCTGGGTGAGGAATCTTTTCCTTACATCTAACCTATATTTCCTCTGATTCAGCATCATGCCTCAGATCCTGTCACTGGTCACCAGAGTGAAGAGATCAGTGCTGCCCCTCCACGTACCCTCAGAAGGAAGCTGGAGACTTCTGTGAGGTCTCTTTGCATCTTCTTTGGAGTATTATTATACTCAGTCCAAAAAACACAGCTACATACATTTTCTTTTCAGAAGTGAGACAGAGATATTCAAGCATTCATCCTTTTTGTTGTATCTATTTCAAAAATGTATCTATTTCGAAAATGTATTTGGAAACTGAAGTTTACAGTACTATATGTCACACCCCAGAGGTTTAGGAGTTTTTGCATTTTTTCCTTGCAGTCAAAATGTTCTTGGAATCATCACCTTTCCTTTCTACCTTACCAATGTGTATTTCAAATTAAAAGCATCTCACAAAAATCTTCCCAACATGAAAAATTTATAATCAGTTAAGTGATTTTCAGACCCTCACATACTCAAAAGTACTCAGCACATCACCTTAGCAATTTTAATGATTTTAGGGCAGACACTTAGTCTAGAACATTCTCTGCAGTCTGGGAACTGTTGAATGAGAAGTTTGTGATCCATGTTAGACTTCAGCACATTTTTCTCCTTGAGATTTCCATAACCTTAGAAAGGACCTGAAAACTAGCTCAACAAGCCTATGGTTAACCTTGTAAAAGATGAAACCTGTGTTTGGACTTAATTCTTCTCAGGTATTCTTACAGTTTTTACATCTGCTTAGTATTTATTTCTTAAGGGAAGATGCTTTCTTCAAATAATCTGAGGGACTTGACTTTAATATGTGACATTAGAGGTTTCTTTCTCAACAAACATTTCTATTTTGTAAATAGTTTACAAGTAGATACTGTATTGTTATCAGTAAATATTTTATCTTACTCTATATTCATTACTGCTGTAATAATGTGCTTTTCCACATATGCTTTGGTTTTGATAGCTGCTTTCCATATTTAGTCCAATAAGATCCTGTATCAAGCATTCTGTTTAAGACTGCACAATAAATATCACCTTTTCTTTCAGATTCTAATTTCATCAACTTAAAGAAGTTCTTTTCAGAGTGATTAGGGGAAGCAGGGGAACCATGTAAGTAATAATTATCAAATAGCTAGAAAGATACAATCTTTTCTTTTCATAATGATTAACAAATATTTTCTAAGGAGAATTTTCATAAGTTGGGGAACTAAACAACAGCTATAGGTTAGTGTGGCTTTCTTTAATGCGAGTGACAAAGGTTCCTAACTCTGCTGCTCTTCTAGAACTTGGTTTTTCAGTAATTCTTCATCCCAAAATTCAAACTAATGAAATACTTAAGCATACTGATTCACTTTTGAATCCTTGCCCATGCTCATGAAATGAATTTAGACTATGTGCATAAACATCTGCTACAGCAGACTTTTATCCTCCTTCACATACATTATTGTCTTCCTTGAGAGATGGTTGGCATTTGAACAGTGCCCTTAATAGCATGCTTTAGCTCTTGGTCAGCCCTGAATTGTTCAGTCTGCTGGGCTAGACGATCACTGTAGGTCCCTTCCAACTGGAAATATTCTGTTCTACACTGTTCTATCCTAATTTAGCAGTAACTGAAAGTCTTCCTGGGTACCACTGTGGTATCTCATTAGCACAACAAATAGGGATAAGTACAACATTTTGGCTCTTGTCAAAGGGAGTATCAGATAGCTATTTTATTTACAGAAAAAAGTGTTTTGTACAAAAACTTGTGATTGATATTTTTTTAAATCAGTATAAACAGGAAATCATATTTAACAGAACAAGTGTGCATATACACAGCTTGTTATGTTATTATATCCTTGCAAAAGCCTTTTACTAGTGTCTAAAATAAAGGCAGAATTTAAGCCTATCTCCACAGATCCAGAAAGCTTTCAGTCTAATCTAAGAGCTTTTCAACCTTGAAGATGTCTTTTTATGGGACATGGTCAAGGAGCAACCCCTCATTTGATAGATGATTTAAATTCACTGCTTCAATCCATATTACACACAAAGTTATCTGTATTTTTCTCACAGATACCAGAAGCATCTAGACTTGCCCATGTGTTGTAAAGGAACATCTGCACAAATTTAGTTTCTCCAAGTTATCCCAACAGCGCTGAAATACCTATCTGTAGGTCTTTAGGGGGAACCCAATAGATGGGCAGCCCCTTCAAACTCGTATCTGAAAAACCTGACATTTGACTTATATTTAATTTTGATTCACAAGATTTTTTGGGGTATGTGGTGGGTCTTGTCTGGGAGTTTTTTCCCCTCCACTATAGTTCTTGTATGTAGGCTCTGTCCTGTATCAGCACTGATTTTTCAATAACACATTTGTATTACCACTACTATCATCTGGCAACTGGCTAAAGTGCTTGATCTTCTTTGACCAACAATTTTGAGATACTTAAAAAATGTGGCTTTTATTTGCCTAGCTCTAAGCCAAGACCTGGCAAAAAATGAGACCCACAATCTTGCAAATCATTTGGCTCCCTGCTCTTGAGCTCTAATCCACAGCTGCAGGATAAGATTTCAAACACTGAGCAACTACATCAATACTTTCAGATTAATTCAGTTTTCCACTAAGCAACATAACAAGCCAAAGGAAAGGGTCTCCATAAATATATGGTACAACTGGAGTACAGCTAAATTTTTTTCACTGGTTCTAGTCCATGGCTGTGCAGTGGAGTCTTACTGGCAGGACTGCACAGGGACCCAGTTCAGGTCTGCCAGTGTCTTGGTAGGCTCCTGCCGAGAAGGAACATATGCACAGACAGCAGCACAGTTACGAAACTAAAGTGCCTGGCTAAAGCCAAGTGACTTGGATTGTCTGTGCATCCCTACTGATAACATAATGTTTACTGGAGTGTTGTCCTCCCTGTCCTTTAATTTTTAGATTGTTCTGACTCCTTTTATCTCATTTACAATTAAAGTTTTGGTCCACTCACCCACGTTAGAGCTGGTACAAATGCTGGCAGTCAATTAGGAGAATCAAAAACTTGGAGTTCAGCAGTCTCTTATGTGAAAAGTATAAAATTAAGCAGAAACAAGTATGTAAAGATAGGAGATAATTTGCCACTCATATTTTAGTAGGATCTCCTGAAGCCCATTTCCACCTCCAGAACAAGTTATCTGGAGCAGAATTGTGGAGGAAGAGGCACTGAATAATCTGTACTGGAACATTTATATGACAATTTTAATAGAAAAGAGAGGAGGTTCATTATATTGTATGTGTACAATGGTGGTCGAATCAAACCTCACTTAAATAATCACTGGTATACCAAGATTAAAGTGAAAAACATTTAGATTATATTAAGGAGGAAAAATATTCAATAGAAAACAATGTTATAGAGAGTAAATAGCAGAAAGGATTACACTTCCAATGATTTATTTCCCCAAAACAGAAGATAAAGTTTTTGTAAAATAGAAGAATTTTTATAATTTTATAGATTGTGCAAAAAAATCATAAAGGCAAGCAGATATCAATCTGTTTAGAGAAAATTTTCATTTCAGGACTAAGTTTCCTTAGACCATAGGAAAAAAAAAAAGTGAGACTGGAAGGGACTTCAGAGTTCACCTGGTAAAATTTAAAGAAGGGACTCCATTTTCACAAGGCTTTAGCTCCCAGACAGACTTGATAATAAATGGCAGACACTCAGAATTGTTTAACATCCAGTGGGATTATTCTCCAGTTTTTCAGCAGCTCACTAGCTAATGCAGAGAGCTCTGTGAGAATTTAAGCACTTATCTGTCACCCAAATGGGACTAGAACATGTTAAAAATACCTATCTTTTGCTAAGTGCATTGAATGCTTCTGCAATCTTGTCATTAGTGCTTTTGTTAGGATCAGGGCTTTGAACTCTTCTTTGAAGTGAGTGCAAAGTCAACATGGCCTCAAAGTAAAAGTTCCATCAGTCTTTGTGGTTAATGAGGTGTGTTTTGTATGTTAAGTCAGCTTGAGATTTTTTTGTAGCTATTGCCCCCAAACACAGGTAGATTAAAGTGGAGGCTGAAATTGAGACATACAAAACCAACAACAATAAAACCACTCCAAAAAATTTTAAAAATATTTGAAAAAACCAAAAAGCCCCAAACAAAACAATCAAAAAACCCCAAACAAGCAAAAATCCCAAGCAACCAAACAAAACCTTCAATGATTAAAACCAAGCAGGAGAACAATATTCATGCTTGGTGAAAATAGCTGTCTCCAATGCTGTGTTAATATTGGGTAATTGTTCTCATAAAACAGAATTCAGTATACTGACTTCAAAAATCAATTATTTTTGAAAATTTTGTATAAACAATTTTTGTTACACCCAGTAAAAGGTTATTCTAAATCACACTCCTCTCTTACACTAGGGAGGGAGAGATATGAAGCAATGTTACCTTTTAAAGTGGTCAATACCTAGTACAGGGAAGAAATATTCTATTTTGTTCTGAACTGAAATTGTCCCTGTAGTACCCTAGACAACAAGCAGTAGTAGTATATAATATGTAATCTTGAAAAACATAGTTGCTTCAGGCTTTTTAATGTGGCTTGGTGTAAAAAAAGTATTTGGAAAAGGAAAGCACTGTTTTCCCAGCTTTTGACAAGACCTATTATTGAAAAAAACTACTATTAAAATAGAGAAAACAAAGTGTTTGAATATTTTATGTAAGAGCTGTAGTTGACAAAGGATAATTTCTGAAAGATAAACAGTAAATTTATCATCCTGACACAAACAATCCTGGGTTTAGTTGTCACCATTGAAAAAGTGTTTTGAGGTCTCTGAGAAACTGTAGAGGTATTTTTGATATTAACAAGCCAAAAACACAGTAGTGAGAAAATTGACAAAGCACTTCACATTTTACATGCCAGGGATTTTCTTTTTCCAGAAGATGTGCAAAATATAGGAAATTACTAGTTTTGTAATACAAGATGATGTTAATTAACATTGTTTTAGTTTATGATCTTACTGATCATTTTGCTTCCATTTGCAAATTTTACTTTTTGGCAATACTGTTGAGCTTTAGAGCAATCATACAATAATAATACTTCAGAGGTGTGAAAGGTTTTTTCATATAAATCATGTAAAGTATAATTTATACTTCATGATATTTCATCTTGGCTGAAAAGTGGGAAAACATCACAATTCTTTCTTTTTTTCCAAGATACATGAGCAAAGAAATTTTCATTCTGAAATTTCAGCAATTACCCCAATAAAACATTATTAATACAGAGAAAAAGAAACACATGGAACACAGTGGAGAAGGTCTGAGTATAGGTTCTGTATAGGCTCTCAAGATTTCATATACTGTCATGCCTTCTATATATATCTGTAACTGTATACCAATACAGGTGGTATCCAAATAAATTCTATTTCTTGAATAATATACAATCAATTAATCAATTATAATGAGTGATTAAACAACACAGTTTTTGACTGATATACAAGTATTTTTATGGTTAATATGTTGAGTTGACACAGATTTCTTGTTTTAAGTGTGACAATAATACCCACTGTGATGTCACAATTCTCATAGAATCATAAAGGAGGAGAGGAAAAAAAGTTCATTAATCCAAGTCTCTGCCAAAGCCCTGTTTCTTCAAAATCTGAACTTTCTCTGTTAGATTGTCTGAACTTGTTGCTTGAAAAATTCAGAGGTGGAATTCCTTTCTTCAGTCACCACAGAAATGTGCATACTCCTTTGTCAGTTTAAAGTTTTTCTGTAATGTGGAACCTAAATCATTCTTGCTGCAGTTAAAGTTTACTATAGGTTATTCTAAGAACTATAGCCATGGATAATTAACTATTTCCTCCATCTATGCAGTTCCATTTTACATGTTTTAAGACACATCATGTGTCTTTCCACATCTCTTCTCTAAAGGGTAAACAAAACCTCTTCACTTTTGGTGGTTTTTTTTTTTTTTTTTTAATCAATTCCATTGGACCATTTCTTAATCCAGTCTATATGGCGTCAAACCAAGTATCTCTGATCCACTGAAGGAGAGGGTCAATCTTTGTCCTGAGGGTACAAACTGCTCTGGGCAGAACTCATCAAGTCAACTTTGCTGTAAAAGCATGTAACACTAGCAGTAGGGAAATCCCTCCATAGCTGATTGATAGACTCTTAAAAGACTACTCTGACCTCAGCAACCTGGTCACAATCATCTCAAAGTTACTATTTCCAGTAGGAAATGGCAAATATATTTACTATGAGATAATGTTTGATGTATTATGTTATAAAAGGCATTTATAGAAAACAGAAAATTAAGTTCATTGAGAAAAAAATAACACAAAACAATACTGGATTTTTACCTCAAAGCCGTGCTGTCTTTGTTTGGGAAGACAGGTATCTGCCAGGTAATAAAAAAAAAACCAACAACTTCAGTTTCCTTTGGAATGGAGAGTGTAACCCCCCCCCTCCACCCCTTTTTTTTCTTCTTCAATTATAAATTACAATCAGAGGCTCTTTGGCAAAGATTTGGGAAATAGGAATAGCAGTTCTTTACTAGTATGTATTACAAAGCAAACAAACACAAAAATAAACCTCACCAAACAACTACAGCAATAATGACAAACAAAAACAGTACCAAGAACCTTGAGGGCTTTGTTTCACAAAACCCAGGGCAGTTTGGTTTCGGTGGCCCTGCAGGATCCTCAGAGCACCAAGCTGAAACAGTGGAAAAGTCCCGGGCTGGTAGCTGGGATGGCAGGGTGTCCCGGCAGGCAGGGGCAGGATGTCCCGGCAGCGCAGGGTGTGCAGGGTCACGCTGCAGCAAGAGGAGCAGTGCCGAAGAAGCCGAAGGCGAGGCAGGGCCTGGCCCAGCTCCCGCGGGTGGCAGAGAAAACTTAGGATTCAGGCCAAACAGGTGATAGTAGATTTCTCAGGACTGGATCCCTTTTGGCCACAGTGAAACTCTCCCAGCCAGCAACAACCGTTCTCCCTCTTCCCCCCCCCCCCCCCCCCCAACGCCGGAAAAAGAAGAGCCTGCAGCTGCCTTAAGCTCTGTCTTTTACCTGCGTTATCTCCCCCTTCCAACTTTGTCCACCTCTTTGTTTCGGTTAAGTACTCTCAAGTATCCAACGCTTGGTGTCCTTGCTAACTTATGGGGAAAAAATTCTTTAGAGAAAGAAGGAACAAACCTAACCCCCAACACGTGCCTATAAAGAAATCTAGAAAATACCCTTCATTATCATGAGCTGCTAATGCTGTAGCAAGTTATAGTTTGAAAACTGGAAACGTTCACTTCAAAAAAGCATGCAGACTATCCAGAATATCAACTCTAGAATGGGTCTGTTCCTGAGGCTGATGCATGTTAGCAGTATTTCCCATTTACTGGAAAATCAGTGGAGTTTATGATATATTATGAGAATATAAACCCATCAGAAAAAATATCTTGCATCAGTGAATATTGTGTACGATAGATAAAAGAGCTGGTATTGCCCAGCACCAGGAAATGAATCCTTAAAATGGAGTTTGGTACCTAAATAAGGAAAGTTAATTTAAATGTACAGCCATTAAACTAAATTCAATTCCCTTTCACAAGAGACTACTGTTTCTCTCCTGTAATATCTTAGGCTAAATTGGTGTCACAGCTAAATCTTAGCTCATGGTTAGGAATCACTGAGTAAAACACTACTACCCCAAGGTTGATCTATCAGCTCCTGTGTCTGGTCTTTATCTGGAATTAGAAGAGAGATACATTTATTGTTCTGCTGTGGAGGGTATAAAGCAGTGCAGAAATTGTATGCTATTAAATACTTAAATCTATATTGAGCAAAGCAGTAACCATTGTTTCTAAATGTACTGAGACAGGGCACATTTCTATTATACACATATGTTTACACACAGTCATCTGAACCTGGAAGGCTTTCTGAGTCCATTAGGGAGAGAATACCACTCCCAGGGGGTATACCATTCAAAGGAGATCCTAAAAAAAAAATGTATGTTCAACAGACACTGCACTGAGATAGGCTTTCATAAAATAGCTCACTTAAGCCAAGGCAATTCAACATAACTGCCTTCAGTCTTGTCTCAGACAGATCTTGAGAAGCTCATCCTCACAAAACCACTTGTTGCAGTACTTGTTACAGAATTCAGTGCCTCACTTTGCCAATATAACCATTTGGGAAGTTGTGTTGTAAACTGAACTGACTTTGGTTCAAAACTGTCAACAAATGTTTTCTCAATGACCAAGAATAATCCAACACTTCCTATTTGATAAAAAGATTCTTGATACAAAGATTCTTTAATTTTTTTTTTCTTTAGAAATTCATTGGATGGGCCCTCTCAGTGTTCTGATATATGGTATGATATTTTACTTAAGTTTTTAAAGTGTCTGGATGAAGAAAAATTCTGTATCTATATGAAATAAATAAAAATAAAACAATTATCTAATATTATTGACTTCAGATTCAACTGAGATAAATTAAGAAATCTTTGTGGTATCTTAGAATTTCCTATTAAAATCTTTTTTAATTATATATAAAACTAAATTACTTCCTTTGAATATTTGACCCCAGCTCTATACATCCATGGAAGACCCACTAAAGGATGATTCCATTATTTATAAATGTGGTTGATTTACTTCTTTTTTGTATATTTCAGATGGTAAGATTCTATTTCAAAATCATGTGGGACTGAAGTTGTCTTTCTTGGTTGTGGGACTTCTGTCACTGTAGAGTAGTAACAGAAGTCCCACAACCAAGATAGACAACTTCAGTCCCACATGATTTTGGAATAGAATTTTACCATCTGAAATATACAAAAAAGAAGTAAATCAACCACATTTATAAATAATGGAATCATCCTTGCTACAGTTTGTCACATTCTTCAGTCTTGTCAAGGTCTTTTGAATAGCCGCCCTGGCTTCGAGAGTATTGACTGCATCCTCCTCTTGTGGCCTCACCTGCATTTTGACAGGCATGCTTGCTTTCTTCTTCTTCAGGGTGATACTGATAATGAGTCCAAACAGAAAATAAGGAATTGATTTCTCTTGAGAGATTCTGACCTTTTCTTATTCCACCTCTGGTAATTCCTCACTTTCTTGAACCCTGTCTCTGGGCATAAAAGGATGAAAACCCTTCCTGGTGAAGACTCAGGTTAAAGGACATCCGCTATTTCAGCCATTATTGGGATTGTTGTGACTAATACACCTGCCTCATCCAGTATTACCCCCCATTTCCCTGATGTTTTTTATTATAATATAGTTTCGCTTGTTGCTTCTGATTTCCTTTGGCAGTTTTATCTCCAGTTGGTCTTTGATTTTCCAGCACTTTTCCTGTAAGATGATGTCTCTTTATTCTTCATTCATAGACCATTCTCACTTGCATCTCATACATGGATGTATTTGAATTTATATGTATATATATATTTATATAAAAAATATATATATAACCTTACTGAAAGGAATCACCTTTGAGGTTTACCTGCTTAGGCAAGTTTTTCCTCACATTGTCTTGTTTTCCTTTGTACAGGATAGACCTATATTCGTTCTGCTTAGAGGAATTTGTCCATAAAAGACCTTCTGAGATTTTTTTTTTCCCCTTAGAACTGCCTCCCCAGAAGACCTAACCTAATTCTCTTAATAAGCCAAAATGTGTTTTCTAGAAATTCGAATTAAATGCTCTGCTAATTTATTTTCTGATTTACTTCAGGACCTTGAAATCCCCAATTTCTGCGTCGCAACCTTTAAAAGAAACCTATAACTTGGGGAGAGAGAAGACATTAAATACAGAAAACCATACAGAAAGTATTTTAGGTTATCCAACTACATTTCCCTAGTAGTAATGTTCATCTCCAAGATAAATATTTCAAAACCAGACTAAATCTGAATACAAATTCACAGTCCATAAGGATACTCGGATTCACTTGGTAGCCAACCATGAAGATGAATGGCAGTTGAATGATCATCTGAATTTTTAATGATCAACAAGCTCACATCCCCATCTGTGGAAGTTTAACACAGCTGGTCTGTCCAGGTTTAATGGGGCATCTGCATTTTAAAATCTTGGAGCAAGACAGAGAAATGAGAAAAAGAGAACACTTATGAGGCTTGCTTATAGGTCAAAAAATAAAAAAAGTCTCTTATAACTGACAGTGAGTGGTTCACTGGAAACTGAAGAAGAAAATGTCTTTGTGCATTGGTTATGAAAAAGAAAGCAGAAAACATTTTATTTGAACCACTTCACATACTTGATGAGAAGAAATGCTTTTCAGTCAAACAAGTGGCATTTACCATTGGGAAAAAGGTTTGGGTACCTAAAGTTTCACCAGAGCCAATAAGAATTAGACAAAGTTGTCATCAGGTGTGGTCTGTGGAGTCCTCCAGATGACTGGTCAATTACTGCCTGTCTTAGGATGACCTGCAATCATCTTGGCTCTGACGTGGGTGGCTAAAAGATAAGCCATATGCAAATGCCTGAACTGAATGTTTTAATTACAGAATAATCCCACAGAAGTAAATATAGTTTGTAGAAGAACTTATTAAAGAAAATGCAAATTAGTTGTGTAAGGAAAATGAAGGGAAATGTCTTCTGATGTAAAGCCTCATGTCAGTGCACTTGCCCATCGCATATGTCAATACAGATTCTATTCTCGCTTCTCTGAGAAAATACAAACAAAAACCCCCAAACCAAACAAAGAATCCACAACCCCACAAAAAACCCCAGAAAAATAGCCCCCTCCAAGCAAATTAGTGAGATGCCTTTGTTAATTCCAGATTCAACTTCCTCAGTTATCCACATGAAGGAACGAGAACAAATGCAACAAAGACATCTGCATTCAAGGCCATCAAAGGAAAAGGAAGGAAGTAGCACTTGTCTTTCACTTACTGCTACATGAAGAATCACTCAGGATGATACACACAGAACTGCTGATGCTGGTAGAGATTTCTGGCAGTTGTCTAATCACCTCATGCTGCTCAAAGCAGGGGCAGCTATATCAGATAACGCAGAGCCATATCCAATCAAGTTTGGAAATCCTCCAAGGACAGACACCCTATAAAATCTCTTGGCAAAGAGTCAGGAGTTTAGCCATCCTCATTTGCTTAAATTTAAATGCCTTTTCCTAGTTTCAGTTTGTGCTCATTGCCACTTGTCCTGTACCTGGATATCATTGAGAGTCATATGACTCCAATCTTCTTTATTTCCTCACATGAGGTACTTATACACTGACAAAATCCCTGCCTGAGCCTTCTGTTCTCCAGACTGGATGCAGCTGGGATCCAGAGAGATCCCAGGTCTTTCACCCTCTTCTCATATGAAAGGTGCTTCAGTGAATTAATCATATTTGTGCCTTACACTGGAAATGCTTCAATAATTCCATGACTTTCTTGCAGTGGGTAGCCCAGAACTGGAGACAGTGCTTTAGATGTGATCTCCCCAGTGCTGAGAAGAGAGGAGATATCACCTCCAATAACCCACTGCTTTTCCTAAGACAGCCCAGGATATTGCTGGATTTTTTTATCTCAGGGGCACGCTCCTGGTTCATATTTAACTTCTTGTCTGCTCACATCCCTGGATCCTCTTCTGCAAAGTTGCTTTGCAGCCATTTGGCTCCCAGCCTGTACTGTTGTGTGGGGTTATTTCTTTACGTTTCATGTATTAAACCTCACGCAGTTCCCATTTTTCCAGCCTGTCAAAATCCCTCCAAACGGAAACACAGCCATTTGGTAAATCAGTCACTTATCCAGGTTTTGTATCATCTGCAAATTTGCTGAGGACTCACTCTTCCCTACCATGCAGGTCATTAAGGAAGATGTTAAAAAGTGTTGATACAGTATTGATCCTTAAGCTACACCATTAGCAATGGGCCTCCATCTGGATTTCACTCTGCTGATCACAGCACTTCAGTCAGTTTGCATTCCACATCACCGCTGATTTGTTTAGCCATACTTCACCAGATTGCCAAGGAGGATGTTATAGGAGACAGGATCAAAAGCCTTACTCATTTTGAATTATTGTTTAAAAAATCTAATTAT
This sequence comes from Chamaea fasciata, assembly GCF_029207755.1. NCBI lineage: Eukaryota > Metazoa > Chordata > Aves > Passeriformes > Sylviidae > Chamaea > Chamaea fasciata. The sequence goes on from NW_027094086.1 coordinate 26,872,406, forward strand.
TTAAATAGAAAAAAAATCATGCAGTCAAAAATTCAAGAAGTACAAAGATTTTTTTTTTTTTTCATTGCTCATCAGGGTGTATTCTCTAAGTTCTGAAGAAAAATATCTGAGTATAACTTGCACATTTCAGGGCACATATACACAATATTTTTGTTTTCTACCCATCACATAGTACAAAAAATTTCCTGAGTTATTAAAGATCCATTTCTTTAATGGACAATGAAAAGAAAGAAATTCAACAATGCCCATAGATTTGTCTCAGAAAAAAGCCTACAGTAAAATGTGTATATTTCTGTTATCCCAAGGTGTATTCTTTAGGCCTTTTAATAAATATGAACTTTATTCCTTAGCTCTGTCTAGTCTCTCTTCTAGGTCAGCCTCTCAAAGCATCAGTTCAATAGCTAAAATTTCTATCAAGCAAAAAAAAAAAATTATGCATCATCAGGTCCTGCTCCTTTTCTGCACAGGAACATACCCAGGAGTCACACCATGTGCTTGAGAGTATTGTCCAAATGCTTGAACACCCTTCAGGCTTGGAGCTGTGACCACCTCCTTTGTCCCTGACCCATGAGCCTGTTGCTCACCCATCACATGATGTGTTTATCCAGCTGTGTGCTGGATATTTTGTCCAGAAGGATTCTGTGAGACACAGTATTGGAAGCTTTGCTGAAATCAAAAATCATACCATCAACTGACTTCCCTTGATAACTAGGTGGGATACCTCGCCACAAAAGGAAATCAGGTTTGACAAGCAGGACGTTTCCTCTCACGAAGCTGTGCTGGCTGTGACCAGTGACTCTATTGTCTTTCAGGTGTTTTTCAATACTTCTGAGGATAATCTTATCCATAACTTTACCGAGCACAGACGTGAAACTCCCAGGCCTGTAATTTCCAGGATTCTCCTTCTAGCTCTTTTTGAAAACTAGGACATTAGCCAGTTTCTGGTCAGTTGGGACCTTTCTGGATTCCCAAGACAACTCAAAAATCATTTAGTCAGGTTTTTTGATGACATTAGATGGGTCCTTCAGGATTCCTGGATGAATCTCATCAGGTCCCACGTATTTGTAGAGATACAGCTGAAGCAGCAGATCCTTCATAATTTCAGAGTTGACTGGGAGCCTTGTACATATCTATTTTGTCTTACATATAGTTGCCTTTACCCAGAATTAATATATTGGTCATTTGGCATTTGCATCCTTCCCATGCATCTGTAGCAACACTGGCACACACTTTTGAACTGATTATTATACATATTATTCTGTACAAACCCAGCTTGGGCAAATCAAACAATGGCCCCTAGTTTTGTTGCCTCCATCTGCATCAGCGCCACCAGTTTTATCCAGTGTTACCGAGCACTGCTCAGCACAACAGTAGCCCTCCAGCAGAGGGGCACTTACCTGATATAAGTGGTCTGTCGCAGGCCTAGAAAAAGATCTCAGACAAGGCCAAGAACAAGTTTGATTTTCTTATATTTGCAAAGGTAGTTGCAGAAAAATTAGCCACATCTTTAAAACATGATCAATTAGATTACAGAAAATTTGCCTCCAATTAACTCTCTTAGAAGGTGTGAGTTATTTGCCAGCAGTTGGAATGGCATTCAAAAAAAATTCCTCTCTGCTTTCAAAAAAATGAAACAAGCATCGGCTGTAATAAATGCATTTCTAAACTTGTACCTGTATATGAAAGCCCTGTTGATCAGTTTAAGATCAAAGACATTAGCTTTTGGATAAAGAAATGTGTTCCTAAAGGTCAAAGGATATCTCAAGTTCTGACCAAAGCTACCAAATATTTAACTCATCTGATATAAATATATAACAAAAAGCAATTTTCACCCCTGCATTATACAGGGGTGAAAATGGTTTTAAACATTTATTAACCCCTTTTTCTTTTTTTTTCTTTTTATCCCCCATCAGCTAATCAATTTTCTAAGCTGCAAATCAGCCAGCATTCCAATTCACAATTCCTCCAAACTAGTTCCCATATGTGACTGAGGATACCAAAAAGGCAAGACCGGCAGTTCCTGTGTATTTTCAAGCAATTGAAGGGACCTAGAGACTCCTGTAGGGCAACCAAGCACAACAAATTGATTATCTCCCTGGCATATTCCACTGCAAGTTTAACTGTTTTTAAGAAAGTGTATTGGAAAACAAAAAATCTGATCTTCACAATAATCGAGAAAGCATATTTAATTAACTCAACTTTTATTTACTGCCATTTCCTGAAGAAAAGGTAATTGCATTGGTTAGCAGCTTGTTGCTGTAACAAGGCACTACAAAAACCAATTACATAAGAATTAATAGAAGCTTGGACAGCACCCAGGGTTTATTATATTGCCTATCCCTACCCTCTCTCACTTAAGCAAGCCATCCTTTCAGTTTTCCTTGTTTAGCCTTAGCATTGTTTTTCTTTCTTTAGTGTCTCAGTACCAACCAAGAAACTTTTCCCCTTAGCATCTCTTCCAGGTTGGTGGTTTCTGATTGTGCTGGGGATCTGGAAATCATGGTCCAGATTTCCTCAGCCTAAATGTAATAAATGTGTGCTTCTCATTTCCTCAGCTGAGTGTCCAAGTCACGAGGCAACCCCTAATCACAACTCTGTCTCTTCTTGCATTCCAAATGAAGAGTGGTCAGAGTCCATACACTAGAGAGACAGCTTGGGCACTCAAATCTAGGATTGGCATTTCAGTCAAGAGTCCAGCCTTGAGGAAAGACTTTTATTGCCAAATGTAGGTCAGAGCTTACTTTAGCAAAGATGCTTTTGTGTTACTTGTTGGCTGATGTGAGCAACCCAGCTTCATGTGCTTGTAGTCATACATCTGATTTGAAAAGTTAAAGTAACAATTGCTATTATTCTAAGTTGATTGTTTTCATATTCATGCATTCCAATGTTGATATATTTCACAAAATGGAAAAACAGAATGTTCAAGTATATAGTTCATCTTTATAAGTGTGGTTGATTCCATAAAGCACAAAAACGTCTTAGTCCCAAACCAGCTTTTTTCACTGAGTTGCATCATAATCCTGTGCATATCACTTAACACCTGAGACTGAATTTCTTTACTGATGAGGTGGAAGTTGCTATATTTGCATGCTAAATTACAATCACTGTGAGTAATTTTGATTGGAATACCCTTTTACTGTATGGAATTTTAAAAAATGAACCTTTTTCTCAAGAGAAGATGATTTGCCAAAAAAAAAAAAATAGCAAGTTTGATGAAAGAGAAGAACAGACTGATTATTAAAGGAACTAGAGGTAAAATTCTTAGCGTGCCTGATTCAACATGTTCTAGCAGGAGAAAATCTGTTTTGGTTCACACAGAACAATGTAATTGAAGCTGGATTTTAGCTGTGCCAGGCTAGTTCCCTAATCACATCCACATGTTTTGATACGTAAACATTGATTTTGATAATTCCATTTCTGCTGAAGTGTTCCAAAAGATTTTGGTCTTGTTCCAAGGTGGAATGAAAACAAATGTTATAGTTTCTATGGAGTGGAATTGCTCTAACTGTGACACGCAGCATAATTCATGTTAACAAAGTACATTATACCTAAACATTAGTTAAGGGCATTTGTGTACTATACTGTGTGGGTGTTTTGCATAGCTGTAAATAACAATTTAAACAAAAATATAAGTTGTAAATACTAGCTTGATGTGATGTCTGTGACAAAAAAAAAGGGCTGCTTTTATACCTCCACAATTTTGTTAAAATCTACTTTGCAGTCTACTTAGCAGACATACCAGTTCTCACTGGTGTTCTCTAGCAAATATAATGACACACAGGAATCAAAGAATCCTGTCCACTAGTTAGATCATTAATGTACTACACAAACATTGGCTAGGTACTTCTGTACCTGAATATACCTGAATAGGAATTTTTTTCCAGAGTTTTAAAATATTGTTATTGTCAAGTCTGGTAATGGATAATGGTATTGGAAAACAGAAAAATAGTAGCAAGTAAGAAGATGGGGTTGTTTCCCTATCATTGTCTCCATGTATGTCTCCACCTACAAGACCAGTCCAGGAGAAGCAGGAAAATTTCCAAACATTTTGGAGGAAAAGTTAAGATGTTCACACAGTTAAACAGAAATATATTGCAGAATGTCCTGGTTTTAGGTCCCAGTAATGTTTTTTTCTAGTCCCTGTTACCTAAAATTATGGTGCTCTATTCAATGCCATTTTTCTCCATCTGGCAACTTTTTCAACCTGGATGCATTCTCTTTCAGGTTTTCTGCAGAAAGTCTTGGTCTCAAATCATACCCATAGAGGGTTGCATATAATCTCAGTCCAAAGAGTGCATTGAGAACTGGAACTCAGCAAGGCCAGATAGAGCATTTCTGGGTGTGTCTGTGATGAACTGTAATTTTTTGGTATAATGACAGCTCTTGTCAAAGCTTGCAGTAAAGCAGGTCTCATTCAACTATTTCCATGAGGCTGAACTCTGAGACATGGTGACAGTGTCTTGCAAAAAATAAGACTCTAAAAGAAATAAAATGAGTTGTAACATTTGCCCATATGAAATATCTAATGACAAAGTAAGGAAAATTACAACATATATACAAGATTCATCACTATTTAAAGAATAGGAGAACTACCTAGCCATTTATAAGTACAGATGTGGGCATACAAACCTGCTTTCCCCTATAAGAAAGTATTTTCTTTTACTTTTAGAGTTTTGTGTAAAACCATAGGTAGGTCAAACCGTCTTTAAATATGTCTTTGAATGAATAAAATCATTTGTACCACATCTGGTTTTGCTGTTCTTAAAGTTGCTTTGTGTTTTTCTTCTAGCAGAAAACCATAATTATTGAGAAGCAATGTTCTTGTACTTTAAATTACATACCACACACTCAACAGCTCAGTGCATACAATCGCAATCTTAGTAAAGACAGTTAAACAAATACGTATTTTGCCTATATATGCTGTAATTTTTATTGTAGTCTGGCATAGAAACTGGATCTTCTTGAGACCAGAGGGGAGAGAATGCAAAATAAGAAAAATGAGAATGATAAAGAGAGGATGTTTTTGTAAGAAGTACCTTACATTATGGCCATTTGAAAAAAAATTAAAAAACCTGTTTATAAGGACACACTTGATTTTAACAAAAGAATTTTGAAAAAAAAAATCTAAATTATTCTTGAAATAAAAAAAGATTTGTGAATTTAACAAATTACTATCCAGGAAATTATCTGTTTTTTTTCTGTAGACTCTTCAGTACTTAGTAAACCACCACCCTGAATTCCTAAATGTGCATGAGGAACAGAGCAGAATCATTGAAAACTGGACTGAAATACATTTATATCTATTTTTTCCACTGACCTAAGCATGATTAACACACAAGCATCTACATTTATTTTCCCTTCCTGTCAGTAACCATTAATATCCTGTAGGTTCTGAACAGATAATCAGTAACTGAAGTGGAACATCTATGTCTGTCCCTGAAAGTCATCACCTGTAATTACAGAAAAACCTTCCAAAAAAAAATATTATTCTCTTCATTTTTTAGCTAAAAACTTAGTAGATGGTAAAGATTTCACTTTGGAAGGAAGTAGTATTATTTCTTTTTTACAAGTGGGAGCCATAGAAGACATGGATTTTCAGAGTCACCAAGTAGACCAGAATTAGAGGTGGTGACAGAAGGTGATTCTCCTCAATGTGAATGGTCAAGTGCATCACCCATAAAGTCACACTGAATTTGAACAAGAGAAGAGTCTGCTGTTTGTAAACTGTGACTATCAGACTCAGTTTGGAGGATTTGTGTTTGGCATCCCTGAAACAGAAAGTTCAGAGGCAGCCTAGAAGATGTAGGAGGACTTGTCTTTTTTTATCTGATTTGAGCTAGGCACATTTTTTAAATACAAATGAATCTTAGACTAACCACGTACTATAGTAGGTAGGAAATGTGACTACTACAAGAATCTCGTGAGAAAGAACATTCCAGCTGTACTGATTTCCACTATGTTTTGATCGGGAAATGCCTTGTCATTGCTGGAGTGACAGCACAGAAGACAACATACCCTTCAAGAACTAAAAAGGAAGTGGTTGAAATTTCAAATATTTCTTTAATTTTGCAAAAAATTTTGCTTAAAGAATACTATCAGGTCTTCTATTCAAAATTGCTTTGGAAAGCAATAGTAAATATTATTGCTGTATTGTCTTGAGATTGGTAAAAATTCCTTGAGCTAGACATTATATCAAAATCAGTCTCAAGCCATTAGAAAACTTTCACTGACCACAGCAGGTTTTCAATCAAAGCTGCACTCTGAGTTTCAGAATCCAAAATATATTGATCATTTTAGTCAAATATATAACCACAAAAGACATACACTCCAGCATTTATCAGGCTGACCTGGACTTTGCTTCTAGCATCAGAATGTCATGTCAGGAACACGACTTCGTATTTATGAAAAGTAACCTAACCCTAATAATGTTTATTTTAATGGAAGTGAGATAATTTTCTGTTTAGCTTTCTATATAGGTGTGTTTGCTAGTACCTGCACTTAGCTATATGCACATATACCTGTAACATACAGTGGCCAAAGCAATATAATATTGTAGCACCTGCCAGAATATCAAACATGCATACTGACATTTTTTCTGAAGCAAGCTGCAAGCAATTTAACTAAGTTTTACACTAGGACTGCTATGTTTGTATAAGCAGACTCCTATATTTTACATTTGGTCCAATAAGTATATTCATAAAGAACATTACAATGCATAATATTACTCAGATTCAAAATTCCAAATGCTATTAACTCTTACTCTTTTGTCAATAGTCTAATACTATTTGCCAGAATTAGGTAGTAGCTCAGCTCTCAGAAGGCAAGTGAATGAGTTTTTTCTTTCAGTCAGGAAGGACACTCACAAAACTCCTAGTTCACCAGTTTCAGTGCAAAACTTGCAAATGCAACATAAATGACAAAATATATTGTGACAGGAGCAAAATAAAAATGTGCAAATAAAGAAGTCAAAATTATATTTTAGACTTAATAATGTCACCAATAGGAGTTTTAAAAATCTGGAACACAAACCAGAGCATTCCAAAATTCCTAGTGTCTTTTTTTTTTACAGCTTCCTTGGAAATTGATCATAATTACATTATTATGAGTATGGTTTATGTCTATACTTGAAGCTGTGATCCCACTTTTAGAGCTGAGAGAATTTCTCTTATCTAAATAATCAGACTTAATAAGTTTTATCTTTTCCATATGCTCATGGACAGGAAAAACATGAAGTCACTTGTGAAAAGATTTCTTAATACTTTGCCTTTCTGCTTTTTCTTCTATTAAATTTTGATCTTTTAATACTCTTAAGCTTATCATCTAATTTCATATTCTAATTACATCATTAAGTTTTTTATAGTGTAATGTATTCCCATGAAGATTTAGGGCTAATGTATAGTACAGAAATTGTAGATCATCCTTTGTCAACACCCAGAAAATTCTCATAGGAAAGTTCAGAGATGCATGCTTAGGCCATACAGCTACGAATTCAGACTGAATTTGTATCCAGAGACATCTTTCTTGCCAAACATTTGCCAAGTGAAAATCAAACAGAAACAAGGCTGTTTCTGCCACAAAATGAGTAGTTGGTGACATAAAAATTACTCATCTTTTTGAATTCACAGTATAGTAGTACATACCTTTTTCAAAAATGTACTTTTTAGACAAAATTTTCCAAATTTATAGTTGAAAAAATATTAATTTTAGAAGTATAAAATCTTTAAATATATTCCACTCACAGGAACACAGTTCTGTCTAAAAACAAAGGAGAGAAGAGAATATGAAATAACTTCCTGGCTACCTGAATCTGGCTTTAGATTTTAAAAGTGAAAAAATTAAACTGTCAAACCAGAAGAAAATTAACAAAATCAACAAAAAAGCATACATCTGTATGTGCAAATCAGGTCAGGTTCAGATATCCTTGTCAATCTCCCCTGACAGCATCCAAATGCAAACCCACTCTTCTAGATAAAAGATCGGGGAGGAAGCACAGATACTGGTGCCCTAACCACCCATGAGGTCTAGAAATTAACCCACGCCTGACTCTGGTCTCGACTACTGCAGGCAACAATTTCCAACAGAATTTTTCTACAGCTACCAGTTATTAGGCTAAGAGTAAATCAATGCAGATTATTGCATTGTTGAAATGCTTGTGGTCCTCATCTTTTGTTTAGTAATATGGATGTAGGCAGGGTCTTCCACTGCAGGCCAATTACAGTTCTGAGCAGGAACACATACTCTGAGTGCATACAGGCTGAAGAACCATTTTTCTGGCCATAAAGTATTTGAGTACTACAATAATAAGCACTAGAAGACACAAAGAGGCACTAAAATCTGTACCATTACTCAAAAAGTCTGGGCCATGCACTCCACTCTAGAATTCACATTTGTGAAATACAGTCCTTTAAAGTCAGCATTTTGAAGAGTGTTTCAGTCAGTCATTGAGATATAAATGGGTTTTATATGCATTATAAATTACAAGAAAAGGGTGAATATTTTGTTATTTGATGTGTGCAGAGAATGAAAAGCAATTATGAACCGTGATGAATGAGATGAAGCTCCTCAGCTACTGGAGATGGAAGTTCTTCGCACTACACAGGCCATTCAAAGCTGAACTCACTCCACTTACACTGCTTAACCTACATTATGTCCATTGCTTAACCTACATTATGTCCATTATCACAGCTACAGCTCACTCCTGGTTTTGTGGCAGACTGTAATCCTACAAGTGCAAAAACAGTTATAGGATACCTTAATCCGTATTTGCAAGTACACTTTTAGGCCCAGTGCCTGGACTGCAGATGAAACTGAAAACACTGTTACAGTTTAATATATGGCATCCTGATGCTAATTTGTAAGGCTTCTAACTAGTCACATCAGCAAGTCCTTGTGTATCAAAGACTGCAGATCATCTATACCCTCCAGCATGCACCCGCTTGTAACTTTGGGTGAAAGAACATTTGTATCTAGAGACCTGTCAGATGAAAAGTATTCTCTCATCTGACTGGGTTTCTAACTGTAAAACATAAAGCCTTTTTACTCTTGTCATTTAAAAAAAAAGTTTTGCCAACCATTTTCATGACACCGTTAATACACACATAGCAGTCAAATGTCTTAGTTTGATGTAAGCTCCTCCTTCCATGCATTAAAATTTTCTTTCCCATCAGTGCAATTCAGTTGTATCAAAATTTGGTGGCATGCTAAAAACTAGAACAATAGATATTTCTTTTTGTAAATCAAATAAAATATGAAACCAAAAATTGCACAAGCTACTGTGCTGATTTTATTTCTCATTCTTTAGGCAGTAAGTATAAAAGGAACAGCCTAATTGCAATCTAGACCCCATTCAGGCTTCTATTCATAGTTTGATAAATGGATTATGTAGCACAAGTCACCTAAGATATTTACCTCTCTTTCTAAAACTGTTTTAATTGGTTAAGCTTTTTTTGTTGATTGTTGTCACATTTTTTTATTGTTGTCCCTTTTTTTTTTTTGAAGTCTTGATATCATCAATTTGCCTTTGCAAGCACTGTTAATAATGAGGGTCTTATGCAGAAAAAATTGCCAGAATCCAGTAAAATACACAGTATACTAATAGGAGGACAAGAATGATTTCATGTCTTTATATATAAATTAACAAAAGTTCTTGTAATGAACGTAGAACTGAAAGAATATTATAATGAGACATAGGTTTTATCTGAAGCTGTGTGTTGCCTGTCTCTACATTCAGAGCAATGGGAACAATAAATCTTCCTGCCCTACAAGGCACTCACCGCCCTTTTCTGAAGGAAGTCTCAAGTTCTCTTCTCTATTAAATAATAGAGCTATGTTGTATATACTTAGAGTGGACCACTATTATTTTTTTTGCACTGAATATTTTTAGATGCATTCTGCCAAATAGTCACATATCTAGTATTTGTAAAGAGAGGAGAGAGGGAGAAGGGAGAGTGGGTAAGAGAAAGGGAGAGCTCATGGCTTCTTTCCATAAAAAGGTTTCATGCACACATGGGAATGACAGATGTAGAAATATTTAATATTCCAGCACTAAGTAAATGAGTTCCTCTAATAGCCATATTATAAGAAACTATGAAGCTGTGAAAATGTTTTATCTGCAAGCACATCCAATGCTAAATGATACAGGGTTCTGACTGTGCCAAAACCAAAACCGTGATAAATTAGAAGAGATGCTAAATCTCTTGAAAGGAGATATGCTGAGGAGATTTTAGGCTTTCTGTGGGTAGTGATTAAAAAAAACATGATGCTTCACAGTAAAGCTGAATTGTCAAAAATCTTAAGAATACATTTTAAAAATATAAATATTTACAGTTTACTGCCATTCTGCCTGTAAACAAAGGGATTGCAAGCCTTTTGTATGCTGTAGCTTCAAATATGCTATAAGATTTTCTCTGGTGAAGCTTTAAAACCCAACAGAGTTAACAATTTGCTCAAGGGTCCACATGCGTGAATCCAATCGTAGTACCAGAAGTTATTCTTGCTCTCACGTTACACACCCCAACAATTTGTGCTGCTAAGCAAGAGGTTAATCATAGTTTCTTATCAAAAATAGACCTGAGTTGCATTAGACAATATTGTAGTGATGCTGCACAGTATGTCAAATTAATTTTATATGCTGGCAAGGGTCAGTAGAAAAATAGCATTATATATAATCAAGATAGCTCATAAGAAAACTCTTTACAAGAGGTAATTGCTAAAATTTGAGAAAATGCTTGGTTCTCAGTCTAATGAGTTTTGATTTTACAGTGCAATATTGATTCTACATTAATATAAGTTCCAAATCCCACTTGCTTCTCTTATCTTTTTTTCTCTCTCCAGTGAACAAGTCACAACCTTAGCAAAATCATTAATCAAAAAAAAAAAAGAAAAGAAAGAAAAAGCACTGAATATTGTTACTTATCCCACTTCCTCTGCTGTAAACCAATTCCACAGAAACCATAACTCAAGATTAAAATGACAACCAATTTTAACTGCTTTGCTTCTGTTGCTGTTCCTTTTCATATATAAGTAAATATTCTTGATAATATTAGAAGTAATGGCTTCTTGGTTTCATATAAAGTAAAAGCCCAAAGCATTATTTAATTAATCTGCAAACAGAACATTTAGACAGGCAGTAACATATTTGTTACAGCCATTCATACACAAGAACACTGAGTTAAGAAAAATTTGGAAATTACTTTTATTTTTATACATTCTTCACAGAAGATCCCCTATATAAATTTGGGGTATCATTTTCCAAAATTGGCAGCTTTAACTCTGGTTTCTGCATAGATATAGATTAAAATTTCAAGTAAGTATAATAAAGCACATTCATGTCATTGCTATATAATGCAATTCAAACATCAAGACATTAGAAAACAAAAAAATGAGGTGGCCTTGATTTAAGGTCTTTTGTCCAAAATCCGGTTTAAGGGTAACTAATGTCATGAAGATTTTCAATTTTGATATGATATTAGTTTCACAGAACCTTTTGTTTCATTCAGTATTTAATAGTCAGGATGCTTAAAATATCATGTTTTATGACCACTCAGTGATAGCCCACCCATGTGTTGTCTGCAATACATGCCATCCACATTCTGCAATGGAGTACAGGATTATGATTTCTTCTTAAGAATTGCCATAATACATTTATTAGGTATATGCTTCACAAATATTAAATGTCTTCTGAAACCTGATCTCATAAATTTCTGTCTCTGTAGCTGTTTAGTGTATTCTCTGTTTAGCTATTTAGCTGAAACTTTTGGTATGGTATGGTCTTCATCAGTCCCCAGTACTTCATGCTGCCTCATCACTCACTATTTCATGTTCTATAGTCATGAATTTGACTCTTTTAGAGTGCAAGACACCAGAACTATACACTGAATTTATTAACTTATCATTAATTTTTTCACTTCTTTTGCAGTGGCAGTTCATTATAAAATACCATTGCCTATTATTCAGTGTCCTTGGTTAGGTCATAAAAATTAATCAAGTAACATATTTGCATACTTGAACTTATACAGTCAAGCATCTGTCTTTTGTTTATGGGTGACATAGGTAAGAGATAGAAAACTAAAATATGTAGACATGCACAACATTTCTACACCAGCTTTAAAACAAATACACCCATGGCTTGTATTCCACCACCTTATTCCTTGCTCCTTTTCCTTACCAATGAAGAGTTTTTCTGCTTCTTCCCCTTCCATGGCCAGGAATCATAATTGAAAACAAGGGACCAGGAGGGAGTGAGGCTTTCAGAGACACAAGGCAGAATGGAAAAAACAACTCCCTTTTCTCTGTCTGCTCTCCAAAAGGAGACAGTGACATGCACTGTTTAGTTTGGAAAGAAAATTGAGGATTCTACTTAATTAACATCAGAATTTTTATTCAGTCACAGCTTTTTTAGTTATAATTGGATATGTATCCTTTCTAAACTATCTTCCACCTGGAAAGAAAGTCATGTTACATGTATTTGTAAGGAGCTCAGTAGCCATGGTTTCCTTCCCCATTCAAACCAGCAGAAAGCAGTCTCTGAATCCTCAAACAGCCTATCACCATGAAAACTGTACGAATTTCATAAAATAAAATAAAAAAATAAAAAGAAATAAAAAATAAATTTTAAAAAAGTTGATTTAGACTAGTTATTAGGAAGAAATTCTTTACTGTGAGGGTGATGAGACACTGGCACATGTTACCCAGAGAAGTTGAGAAGTTCCATCTCTGGAAGGGTTCCAGGTAAGATTGGATGGGCTTAGAGCAGCCTCATCTAATGAAAGATGGTCCTGCCCAAAGCAGGGGGTTGGACTAGGTGATCTTCAAATTCCTGCCAACCCAAACCATTCTGTGATTCTATTTCTGTATTGATTCTTTGAAATCAGTAAGAGAAAAGCAGAGAAAATCAAATGTCTGAGCGCCCAATACAACCAACTGATAAAAAAAGAGGACAGGTTTCCATGAAATGGCAGAATTATTTAAATAATGTACTAAGAGTAACAAATTTTTCAAAAAAAAAGAAAAACGGAGACTTCCCTTTCATTATTTCATAAACACCTAAGGGTCTGCTTTTACTAGAGAGGAAGAGAGTATACATATTTGTACATATATATATATATATATATATATATCCTTTCCCAGCTGAAAGCATTTAAATATACTTTTTTCTGCTTCTTAGAACACCGGCAGTTTTCACTCTGAATGAAGAGACATGTCAGTGGACATGAGAAAAAGAAGCTTCATAAACAGAGAAGTAAAACTTTAAAAATTTTAGAAAAACATCATATTACATTAAAAACGGAAAGGCCAAATCTGTATCTAATATTTGTTTGCTTTCCTCCTTGACACATTCTCATGCCAGGGAAGAGATGAAATACAATAGAGTTGATTGACTCAGACAGGCTAAAAGTGAGTCTACTACTATTTGAGAGTCTTCTGGAAAAGAAAGATGCAGATTGGGTCTACCAGTGCTGACTTGTAGCAAGGGTAATGACACCTGAATGCTCTTTTATTTACCACCTCTGAAATTCTGGTTCTGAATGTCACATTTTGACATTCCCTACTGAACTGTTTGATCTGATATGAGGCAAAGCATTGTGAGCCTCTGCTCTCTTAGGAAGAGAGATCCTCACCAAGGAGCAGTACGATCACAGCAAATAAACCTAATCCCCTTATATATAGGAATGGAACAGTTATTACATATCTTGCCTTTAAAAAAACATTTCTCTTGTGTTGAACACAAGCTGGGAAAAATTGTCTCGATGGTATGTATACACAAAATTACTTGAATAGCATACACAGAAACTATCATCAACATGTTTCAGCACTCCTTTAAAGCACTACACATTCTTTGAGGTTAAACAGGTGTCATGGGTTTTGTAAAGAGCATGTTATTCTTTTCCATCTGGGTGGAGCAGAATTGCTTATCTTTGCCCAAATGGGTCAGCGTTGCTTATCAGATGGTGGAGTGCTACTTATCTCTCTTCATTGTTTCACTACTCCAATGGGGATATCTTCTGCTAATGGACCATTAAGGGCTCATCAATGACATGACACATCACATTGTACTATTGTAAGGTGCTCCACACAGGGAGGAGGAGCCAAACCATCTTAACCTAGATAAAAAGGAGCCACAAGTGCCACTACATGTCCAGTTTTCTACCGGATCCCTGGAGGAAGACCCAACCCATCTCACCATAACTGGACCCTTTTCTTCAACGGGATCATCTCTACTCCAACAGAACCACATCTGCCACTCCAGGAGGGCTTACTTTGGACTGCTTCCAACACCCTGACCAACAGGGTGTCAGGTTGTATTTCTGACTCTGTCTGGGTTTTCTAGGATTTCTTGTTTGTTTGCTTGCTTGCTTATTCTTCTGTACTACAACATCTGTATTTTTTTTTAATATCCCTAATAAAGAACTGCTATACCTATTCCCAAAATCTTTGCCTGACAGGCTTTTAATTGCAAATTTATAATAATTTGGAAAAGGGGGGAGGGGCTTACATGTCAAAGGAGACTCCAACCCTCCCTGCAGATACCTGTCTATCTAAACCAAGACAACAGGGATATACAAGGAGAAGTTTGATTAACCAGTACAAGTCTAATTTTGGATGTTTTCTTCACTGAAGAAGACAGCAACAAAATGAAAAAAATGTAAAGGAGTGTACCTTCTTTTTGATAGGCATAGTGAGAATCCTTCTCTGGGCTAGCTTGTAGAATATGGCTTGTTCTTTCTTCCCTTATAATGATAAATTGTGCATACACTGTGCAAAAGTTATTAGGTGAAATGATGTGACTTCCACCAGATTCAATTTAATAAAGTTAATAGAACTGCGACATACTCCCATTTCTTCCTTCACTAAAAAATACACATAGACTGGTGGAGATGATACCTAAAAATTATGTCACTCAGTTACAATTCCAGTTCTACTAGAGTCAAGAAAATGCTAAACAAAAATGTATAGAACACTGTGAAAAACAAGTTTAAATTCTGTAAGGATGCTGATTGAATGCTGTTAATATTTTAGATATGTAATTCACAATTTTAAATTAAGTAATTCCATTTATTCAAAACTGAATAAGAAAAAAAAAAGGACAAAATTAAAACAAAAAAATTAGGAGAAATGTTAGTAAATTAATAAGGTCATAGTTTTTAATAGCTGAGGTTTTTAATCCAGCTTTGGGACTTTAAAACTGAAAAAAAAAGCAAATTGGAAGGATTCTGTGATAGAGGTTAGAAGAATAATAAAGAGTTTAGAAGAATAACCTCTTAAGGAAGTTGAAGGACTTTGTTTAGTCTAGAAAAGAGAAGACTGGGGAAGGCAGGACATTGATAACAATCTTCTAATAACTAAGCTGCCATTAAGAGAGAGACAATCAGTTGTTTTCCAGGTGTCTGGAAGCAGAATGAGAAAGAATCAACATAATTTGTAGTAAAAATGATTTTTGTTAGATAGCTTGGACATTTGTTCCCTCCCTGAAACATATCAGTGTGACACTCACTTTTGAGATTTTAGGAGAAGTTTACCACATGCTCTGGTACAATCTAAGTATACCTAATCCTGCCATTTGCAATAAACTGCATCACCTCTTGAGGTTTTTCCCTGGCACTTTTTTTGTCATTCTTCAAAAGGCTAGCACAGAAAACAAACAGAAACACACCCCCACTTTTCAAGTGCCTAGGGACAAGACTAGGTAAGTGTCACAACATACAATCATTGATTTTGCCTACAAGTAACAACACAGGATCTCCTGCTAATGGTGAATACTCTGTCAACTGGAAATAGAAACAGAAACTTACCTCTTTCTGTCTCAGAAAGCACTCGAAGGAAGACAAAACTGGGATTTAAACATGTACAGTAGGCCTTCTGGTTCTTCTGCAGTAAAATAAATTTCCTCCTATAAAATAATAGCATTCTTTTTTAATTAGAAAACATATTAAAAACCATAAAAAAAAAGAGGAAGATGGGAACTAGAAATATTTCCACTTACCTTAACTAAATAAAAAAACGTTTGCTGGAAGTAGCCTTCATGCTTAGATCTTCCCAGAAGCTTTTACTGGGAAGTCATTAGTACCCAGTTGTGTACAGCTTCATTAAGGCTTTGCTTTTGCAAGAAATTATTTTGAGAGTGACCACAAATATGCAACAAAGTGTATTGACTCCTTGTGTTTTAAATCTTTTATGCAGTAATTACTTTGAATGAGTTTAAGAATAGAGCCAGTGAACTAAGAGCAGAAAAAAAAAAAAAAAACAACTAAAAAGAATAAAATCAAACAGATTTGCTTTCATGTTTTTTTGAGGAGTATCAGACATCAAGTAACATATAACAAAGCATGTTCACTAAGTAAGGCAGTAGTGAAGTATTCCAACTTACTGTGTTACTAAAACTATTTCCTATTCATGACTGTAACAAATACTGATTAAAATGTTAATGTGATTCTTGAATTAATATTTGACTAAAAAAAAATTCAGTTTTGACTAAGATATTTGCATAAATACATACATGAGCTTTTAAGGACAGAATTTGTGAATTCATCTAAGTGAAATAGAGTATATTGACATATGAAGGTCAACTAAAAAATTAACTTAAACTAAATGAGCATAAAAATTCTCAGCTGACATTAGGTACAAAATTATAATCAGCTTATTTAAAAATGCATGTTTATCAACTCATCCAAACCAGGAAACTAAGCAAGAATCTTCTTCACAGACCACAACCGTGTGAGTTGGTCAGTGTCATATGGGAACCCAAGAGGTACTTGTATTTTTGCTTCTCACAAAACCACTGAATTCAGACTATACTGTACTCCATTTAATTTTCTTTAACAGAGTGCAGAAAACCACAGAGCAAGACCTTAGTTAGCCCCTAGTAGGTTAATAGGTGCATAATTAGGTGCATAGGTAGGTGCATAACAAAATGTATAACTGAAGACGTGAAATGTTATCACTCATAGAAGGAGGCAGGCACATCACAGTTCTGCTGAACTAGAGACTCTGACATAGGAAGGTTGTGCTGCAAAATGTCTGTTAGTTTTTCTTATAAGGAAAGGACTAAGGGGTAAGCACTAAAAATGTGTTTTAATTTGTTTTCAGTAGTTTACACTAAACAATGTAGTAGAATGTTTTGTTTAGAAAAAAAAACGAAGGTTTGGATTATGGTTTTGATTTTTTGTTGGGCTTTCTTTTTTTTACAAAATGTGTTCTTCTTTTCTATTTTAGTAGACTATTTGAAAATATGAGTCAAACAAGCATTTTGTCAACACTGAAGTTCATTATAAAAAGTGTCTAAGTGGCATCTGGATTTGGCACTTGCAGATATGATTTAGGGGTGATAATGATGCATTGGGTTAATTATTGGACTAGATGATCTTGAAGGTCTTCCAGTCTTGATGATTCTCTAATTTTGTGAAGTGCAAAAATGTCATTCATTGAGAAATATGTGAATAAAAGAACATGAACAACACTAAGAAAAAAGCTGAGTGTACAGTGTCCAGTGACAACAAAGATATTCCCCAAACCACGAAGAAGTACAGTTGGGGAACACGACTATGATAAAACACAAAAAATGCTCAAGTTTGGACTAAACAACCAGCCTTCAAACTACAGACTTGGATATGCCTTCCAACGAGAGCAGTGTTGTGGATCAAAGCCATCAAACCCCTGGACAATGATGCTAGCATAAATGCAAAAAAATCCAAATCTCTGCATAGGAAGGAAAATTTTTATTGTTTTAAGTAAATTTTAAGGAGATATATATATATATATATATATACATTTAAATGGCAAAATCCAGTCTTCTTTAGCTCTCAAAATGAAACAGTTATACTTACATAGCTGTGAGATTTATCAGACAATCTCTAACAGCTCATTGTTTCTTTTGTTATGTTTCACTGCTCATATTCTCTTGTTTTGTGTCCCTTAAAGACTAAATCCTCAAACCACCATGAACTTGTGAGATCATAGACTTAGATCTGTTCTGCCATTTATGAATTTCATTTAGTGAAGTGACATTATTTTTTTTCCAAGATCATTTTGTGAAAGCATCAGATAAATTATCAAGATTTTAGCTGGATGTCCTCTGCTGCAGCTAGCCTTCATTCTTATTAAGTACCAGCTACTCCATCAAATATTATTAAATCTGTCCACTATCTAAAGCCATTCCTCTAGTGTACCTTAGTTTATCAGTGTTAATTGGAAAATAAGTAGCATGTTTATTCTTTTACTGGACCAGGCAAGACTATTACTGAGCAGTACATTAATATGGCATGTTGGGGTTTTTCCTTCTTTTATCTTTTTGGTTACAAAACTTGTTCAAGGACATTTTAGAAATTGAAAAATTAAATATGAATGATATTTCTATTAATTTCGTTAGATGACACCAATCTAGAAAAATAGCATCTGGGAAAAGCTTGTAAATGCAACAGGTATAAAAGTAATAAGAAAAGACTTTAATAAGATTTTTTTTTCAAACTTCTCGCAAAAAGTATCTAGGACAAGAAGAGCAGTTGCATTAAAAAGACATGGCTTAGAACTAATTTCACAAATATAGAGTAAAATTATGGGTTCTCATTAGATATAAAAACCCCAACAACTTTATTCAGGAGACTATAATAGAGAGTATTAAGGACCTAATTTTGCTGTGAATAATTCCCCAGAATTTCCTATCACTAAGCAGTAAGAATGAAGCAAAAGATGAATCCCATTGCTCTTATTTGCATTTCCTAAAATATTAATGAAATATAGTACTGTCAGAATCGACGCATAAACTTAAAAATCTAATCTATCCTAGACTTTTGCAGTCATTCCTACCTCATAGGATGAGGAATTTAACAGTGCAAACAGGAAAGGGAAAAAAGATTGAGAGAACTCATGCCTGGTAACAGCTCTGACAGTGGAAAAATTGAACACTTGCCTCACAGAAACATTTTAGAAAATGTTACAAGGATCAATTCTATACATTTCTGTAGAAACATATTTTTAAAAATGTTGACCAAAAAGTTTGAATTGTTTCTACTCATTCCAAATGTTACATTTATTGAAGACAGGCTTCCAGAAGACTGATACTCTGGTCTCTCTGAACATCATCACCTCCAAAATTCTATTTTAGTTCAAATACCCCAAAATAATCAGCTATTCACTGCAAATCTCAGCTTAGGTAGGTTATGATCATTATAGAATGCTGTGGTCAATATTTCTCTGTCAAGCAAGCCAATGAACAGATAAAATACCACGTAAAGGACTTTTGTTTTCTGAAAAAGGCTACATTTTCTGTCTTGAGGTATGACAATCAAAAAGAATATAAGAGAAGATAAAGAGCAGTGCAGAAATGTCATGTCTGACTAACTGTGTAGTATATTAAACTGAGATTGGCCAACAGATTTGAAACTTATCAAGAGAAACCAAAGGCACAGAAATCATTCCCAAAAGTTTTGCTTTTTTTCTTGAGAATTCAGCTGAAAATAAAATCATAGATTTCAGTTTTAGTACAATGTGATGGTTCCAAAAGCAAGAATAATATTAGGTTAGGAGAGGTAATAATTTGATGCTCACTGGTATATTTTTCTTCTGATTTTAATAAACTGAGTGGTTCCATACTGGTGTGACAACTCATCCTATTTAGAAAGAAATGAAAAAGGCCTTTGGTTCAAATTGTCTTTCCAAAGCAAGACTTCCACTGCAGTACATTTTTTTTTTAAACACAGCATTGTTGAGAAAAACAGATAGAGGCCACTTTGCCAAAATTATTTGGGCTTTTTATATCCAGTGATAAGTTTTGTGACACTAACATATCTCCAAAAGCTAATATCCAGGAGACTCACTAGTGTTCTTATTTAACCATGTTAAACATAGTGAAGAGAACATAGTGAAGAGAAAAAGTTTCATTTCCACATGTTTAAGAAAGATTATCAAAGAGCATAATCTGAATGGAAAGAAAGATTGCAAACACGCTTTTGAAGCTTTGCTCAGAGACCAGACACAATACAAGGAAACAAGTGTAAGTACTACACATTCTACAGTGGATCTCTTAACATGACACAGCTGGGAAGCCTTGGAAAAGAAGTTCACTTCTTGAGCATTAACTCTTCACACAGGAATAAGATATGTCTCTTAATGAAGAGGTGACTAATGAAATGTTCACTTTCAGTAAGAATTGTATCTCAAATTTCTGCACCATTGAATTGCTTTTTAATCAAACCAGAACAAGAAAAATAAGAACAACAACCCTTACAACTTAGATGGCTGTGTTGTTAAAGAGCTAGGGTTAACTGCATCATTCGAACAATAAGAATATAGTCCAAAGATGACTAAAATAATGTCTTTGCACATAGAGGATTTTTGAAGCCTGAAGTATATTGAAAAATAACATACTCAATAAGATAAAAAAAATCAAAAATCTTCTTCCAACTTCATAGGAGCTGCAAGAGATTAAATAGCAAATGAAATTTAGGAATATTGCCAGAACATATCTGAGAAACAAATCTAATTCACCCTGCTTAGACATGGTCTTGAAATAAAGGCCCTGTGTCCACAATACACATACACAGATCTAACAACACACTGAATCGTGGGAAAAACAGTGCAACACAGATGAAAAAAGTAAAATTCTCAAGCATAGAAGCAGTGTCATTTAACAACAGATGTTTTGTTGGGGGTTTTTTGGGAGAGTTGTTTTTTTCAGTAGGGTGGGAATTTCCTATCCAAAGTAGAAGTAATTGTTATAATAACAATATTTGAGGGAGTGCAGATTAAAGCAAATCTCTGCTGTATAGAGGCCACGCCACTCCTTTAATAAAGGTCATGATGACCTAAAATGCTGTATTGCATTAGATGAAAAGAAAAAGGCAAAGTGGAAGAAATTGAAAATAGATTCATACACAGAATGAATTGCTATCCTTGATGGAGCTGAACTTGAATTGTGTTGTCTTTGCTTTCTTCCACTCAGATGCGGGATAAAAATGATCACCACAAGCTCTTGCTTCGGTGGACTGTGCACTGAGGACTGTTTTTCTCCCACTAAAACATTCCTTTAAAATCATCAGTCCTTGTTCTTCATTGAGAATTTTTGATACAGTTGTCTAAATTATATTAAGAATTTTCCCCTCTATTTCATATAATTTTCTCAGAGAATCACACGCCTGCAGCCATTTCTGTCGCTCCTGGTTGCAACCAGAAATGACGGGTCAGACAGGTGCTGCTGGCTAAATACAGACATAATCAAGAAATGCAAGTGAGAATAAGGCTGTGTCTGCCATACTTCCAACTGGTTTATTATTCAACACACAAACAGAAACTAAAACATGCAGAACTTTGCCATTTTTCATCATCCATTTATTTCTATTTTTCTGTATGTCTTCATCAAATAACTGCAAAATTTTTGCTTAATACTCAAAAGCCAAGTTTTTTTTTTTATGTCTATGATATATTTTGTGGCTTCTACTAGATTCTCTGCAGCCAGCCTCCCTTTCTTCAACAGCAGCACTCAGAAATGGGGACAGTATCTCAGTTTAGAAAGATGGGAAGATCACTCATAAGTAATTTTTCTGCTTTTGCTTTCTGTTCTCTAGCATCTTTCAAAATCATAAGTTGCTGACTCCTGCTCACTCTATAGTCCTCTGTGTCTTTAACCACTTTCTGCAACCACCTGTAACTTTAACAGGTTACTCATACCTGTCTCATTCTGTAATTCCGTAATAGTTTATGAGAGTAATTGTTTCTGTCATCTTCCAGCCAAGCAATTAAACACTAGATAAAACATCTATTGGCCAGAAAATGATGCTCTAGTGGTTACAGATAGAAGCACTAGCCTAAGCTTCTAGAGGGTGACAGGTATTCCATGGGTAAAAAAAAAGTATTAACAAAACAAAGCTTTTCATGATATTAATGAGTCAACTAAAGGGGAAAGGAGCACTATTTTTACTTGCCTCCTGTTTCCCTGGAGGGAAACAAACACAAAGTGCTGCAAACTGAGTCATCTGTGTTTGCTACAGCTGCTGACAGTACAAGCCTGAAGACATGTGAATTGACCCAAAGAACAGAGCAAAAGTTTCTGAGGTCTATGATTCCCAGAATTTTTCTTTTAAGGGGGAGTTTTTATCTAACAAGAATTCTGAAGCAAAGCAAATCCACTCAGATTTTACTTGCTTCAGCTAGCTAGAAAATGAAAAGACACAGCTTCCTTTCACTCGACCTTCCCAGATCCCCTGAACTTTGGTGTTCCATTTATTACTCCTGTATAGGAGGCAGGAAGTTCTCTATCTGGCTTCCTGCAGGGTGTACCTCTGTTACCATTCTTGAGCAAATAGACTGAAAGTTGTTTTGATGGGGCCCCAGGGACAGCAAAATCTCACTGGGTTGTGCACACACACTTGCAGGCCCAGAGTTCTGCTGGGAAAATCATCCAGGAATATTGGCATTGAAATCAACCTCCATGGTTTGCCAGAAGTATGCTGATAGTAAACAATCAAAACAAGAAAAAAATAATCAAATATTTCATCTCATGCTTTTGAAAACACAAAGAAGAAAAAGGTCTGAAATCACTGACAATATGAATAAATTAAAAGAGATGAAGACACAGGTGGATAAATGAAAGTCACAGATGGGGTGAATATAGATGACCTCTTGAAAAAGGTTATTTTACAAAACCATAAAGATTACTTTCTGGAGCCTTGTTAGGGTTTTTGTGTTTGGTTTTTTTGTTTTGGTTTTTTTTTTTCCTGAAAAACAAAATCAAACATGCCAAGGGGCATGTAGTCACTAAACAGAGTTTAGTGATTACGCAACAGTGCCATCATATGTTCAAAGTTCATGCATTTCAAAATGTCATTTGAGAATCAAAGTGAGACAGACTAACAGAAAATAAAATAAAATTAAATGCTATGTTTTAAGTACATGAATGGTGTAGTACGGAGAGATTTTGTGCAATCAGAAGCTATACATTCGATGATGGAAACAGTTCTGCTGGGTCATTAATAAAACCCAATTCTATTTAGCTGAAAAATCTCATAGTAGACTCAGAACTGAAGATCTGTGTGCTCAGAAACCTGATTAGCACAGTCTCTAGAGAGAAATTCCCTATGCATGCAGCCTAGAAATAACAGAAACCAACCAGCCAAAGAACAAGCAATCCCTCCACACATCGTTTATGTTCTTCTCTTTGTAGCTTTTCTCTATGTTTTTACAAGAGATGAGAAATTTGGTAGTTCTGATACCAAGCATTCCTGAAGCAAACAACCCTACACTGGGCTCTGTTGTCGCTCTCCCTAAAGAGAACCATTTACAGCCAAGCCTGTGGCCACCAAAGAAAAGCAGTCTCCAATGCAATTGAGGCTTCCCAAATATACCAACTCTGGAAAAACTTCACAGCAATCTAAGATCTGCTAAGGAAAAGATGATTCTCTTTAAATGAGTTTGAGCATGAATAACCAAACCAGCAGAAAAACCATAAGATTTTATTTGGTTGGTTCGTTTTAGACTCTTCCTGGCATATTCGACTTTAGATCTTCTATAAGGGTTTTAGAATTGATTAAGTTTGCTGTTCCATAAAAGCTTCCAGGGGAAATTGAAGATTTTCTCGGTAGGATATTGGGCATCTGGAATTTTTGGCACCTGAAAAAGCAAGGAAAGCAGCTTGCACTTGAGAGATAAGCATGCTAGTTGGATTCTTCTGCTCAAACATTTGGAATAGAAATTTTTCTTGTCATTATGAAGTTCCAGAACAACAACACAATACAGCAACAGACACCAGTCACACATTTCATGTTTCAGGACTGAGGTGGGTTTGTTTTTTTCCGCATTCAAGAAGTCATTACTGGTCCAGTAATGATTCAGATTATTGTTTTCACTTCTCGATAGTTTCAAAACTATAATCCTTGGTCAGTTTTTCTGGAACACTGGCATTTAAAACTAAGGGAGTCCACTGCATATACTGTGGAATACTTAAATCTTTAGGTTTCATTCAAACCTAACATATCCAACCCAAAGTCCATTGAATACTCAGTTCCCCACATTAAGTGATTCTTAAACTGAAAATGTAAAACCAGGTCTTGTTAAAAAGTAAAATTTGAAATAAGGCATGGCAAGTAACAAATTGACAAAATTTTTCCCACAGCTTGTGATAACAGACTAGAAACTTATTTACAAAGACAAATACGTGTTGTGTTCTGCAGTGTATATAGTCTAGTAGTGTTTATAACTTCTATTTAATAGTTCCCTTTATTGTTATTATTATTATTATCTGAGCACCTATGGCCAATATCTATTTTGTACAGAACTGCAAAGATAAATCAATAAGTCTTCAGCTTGATATCTGTTCCATATTATGTGGTGGATTATATGACTTATATTAGATAAAAAAGTATCAGGCAGTGTAAGTCATCTGTGTAAAAATTCTGACTAATGAATAAACTTACACACTACTTCATGCAATTTGCTCAGTTGAAGATAAACTATGTCAGAAAGTTTATCCAACAACAGATTTGACACATGCTTTGCTATGATGATGTTAGAGCAGCAGTGTTAATGAAAACTTGTAGCTAGTTCAGTAATGAAGGGATCAATATTGAAAGACTAATCTTAATCTTCAAAGGAAAGTGAAATAAAACATAGGTCGATATAACTTTTCTAAATTGTAAAGATTATCCAAAATTACTGCTCCGCCCATAATGTCATGAGGTAAAGTATCTTGTCCACCAGCATCTAACTTGCTACAGTCAGAATCCTGCCTACCAGTTCAAACATGGTGTCAGAGAAACAAAAAGGAAATTAATAAGCATTTGTACAAGTGTCTCAGCAGAATTTCATGTTGTCTGTTGGGTTAAAAAAAAATAAGAAGTGATGATGATGAGGAAATAATAATTCTAGTTCTACTGTAAGCTGTTGCTTTTTCAATGATTCTCTTCAAAATACTTTTGCTTCCCAGTGCAAAGAAAACAAGACTCTCATCTATGGGATTGCACACATAGTTGCTTTGTTATGTGTTTGCTAGACAGATTAGGTGTTTCCAGAAAAGTAAGGGATCCACAGTACTTAGAGAGCAAGAAACACTGCTTTGGTAATATTAATCACCACCAGCTGGATTTGGCTAGTCAAGTCAGTTGCTACTCTCATTTGTCCCACTATCCCAAGAGGAATAGTTATTAATACGGAATAACAGAATGCAAAAATTTAATTTTAGGGAGAAGAGTGTTTTAAATTCGTGAGCTTCATAAACTTTACAAACTTAAGAAAACTTAGTCTCTACCATATGTTGAACCAACCAAATTGCACAGTGGTACTTTAAGAAAGCCTGATTTATATTAAAAGGTCAGATATATAAGTCAATATACTGCTATGATATTTTGATTTTCATTTAATGTTTAATCTGTTTTTTAGGATCAATCTATATAGCAACAATTTAATAGGCAAGGTTATGCATCATCTCAAAACCACAGCTTCACTAATATTACTATAACAGTATCAAGCCTGTTTTATAATTTCACACAGTGGGAGTCAGCTAGATTTGTATGATTCATGGTATCAATAATTATTACTCTCAAGAATGCAAAATATAAGCTTTTACTTCAGTGAATAAGAAAGAGTTTTGGGGGGTAAAAGATCATGGCAAACTGAACTTGTGTTGTGGGAAAAAAAGCTTTCAGTGAAACACACCCAATTAGTAGGGGCAAGAAACAGACTTTGAACAAAAGATATCTAAGCAATCAAAGTAGATTACAAAAGCAGAAAAGGACCACCTTTCATCTCATTTCAGAGATCAGCATGTAATTGTCTATTTCCAGAATTTTTTCTCAGATAACCTGAATGCCTTCATCCTATCCCCACTCATGTGAGGCAGAATATGCTCATCTCATGACAATTGCACCTACCAAAG
This sequence comes from Chamaea fasciata, assembly GCF_029207755.1. Classification (NCBI taxonomy): domain Eukaryota; kingdom Metazoa; phylum Chordata; class Aves; order Passeriformes; family Sylviidae; genus Chamaea; species Chamaea fasciata. The sequence goes on from NW_027094086.1 coordinate 26,898,264, forward strand.
GCCTGGATCCTCATCTCTACAACAAAACATAGCATGAGGGGGTAAGATTTAGTCTAACTTTGATAGGGGAAAACCACAGAAAGATTTTTTTCTTTTCAAATACTTTTACTTTTTCATCATGCTTCTGGATTTGTGCATTGAGGGTTTACGTACTTTCATAAAGACTCAAATTACAACGCTATAAGTGCAAATTCACTCCCCGTTATGTAAGCTTTTTTCAGCAATGCTGTTAGACAACTCTTGAAGAAGTGAAATCTGATCTAAAGGCTTTGCTGATGTGGAAAGGTTTTGCTAATATAACCGGTGGGAACAGCTGACTACTGCCTGGGCTGTGGGAATGACTGTGATTTTTGGATGGCACTCTACGGAATGAGTCTATCCTGAACATTCTGGTGTCTCAGGCTATTAAACTCATCCAGAAAAACAAATCAGAAATGTGTAATTTTCTTTTTACCTCTTCTCATATAGCAGATGACCTATGTCCCTCAGGTTTTCCATAAGTTTTGGTGTGATTGTTTGTTTGCTGGTTTGTTTTTGTTTTGTTTTGTTTTCTAGCGGGTAAGGGCTAGAGGTTAATATTGTTTGGGATTTTTTTCTTTGAAGAAAAAGCTAAGTTTTGTAGCATTTAGAAAACTAGGTATTAATGGCTAAGGGACTATACACACAGATTCATGTGTGCAAATTCTTGGGTGTATAGTCATGCTGGTAGAAAGGTTTAGTCAAAAATAAAAATCCTCTAGAAAATCCCATCCATTTCAGGAAAATAAAAGGGTAAAAATATCAGTGCTGCTGTATTGAAGAGTAATTCTGAACATTGGGGAGCACAAGAAAGGATTTTTACAGGAAGTGAAACACCTGACAGTGACTGGGAAAAAGGTTCAGGGGAAAAACAAACGCAGATTAACTAAAGAAGACAGAAGAATGAAGAAGTTATTTACCACTGAAAAGAGTTTCATTACTTCTTTTTTCTTACATTACTTAGAAACTTACTGAATTTATTAGGCCACTGGCAAGGTTAAAGACAATTCTTATTTTCCTAGACATCTTAATGATTTCAGTGTTAAAAAATTTTCACTTCAGTATCACTAACTGTGGAAACCACTCTAAATTCTTAATAACGTCCTTTATGTTTAAGTATAATCAGATATTTAATATATTTTAGAAGTAAAGGTCAAAGAGCCCACTTGGTAGATTTTTATCCTGATTGGGAAGGTGAGTTTAGAAGACTAGGACATCATTTCAGAATAAAATATTGAAAAAACCATTTTCAAATACAGTTCTATAAAAGGTTTTGAAATAGACAATTTTTCTAAGGCCTTCAGAAGAATTCATTCCCATATTAGTTTTGCAAACGTCTGCACTATTCCCTAAATGATTGTTATTAAAATAAGGATGTTAAGGAAATTACCACAATTTAATAGAGCCATAGAAATAAAAGACATGAATTTCAATAATTATCACATAACACTAATAAACTCGACTCATCTTTAAACAGAGTAGGGTTTAAGATAAACAAAAAATGTTCTTATAATTTATACTGCACTAGCTGAGGAAATATCTTTTCACAGGAACACCAAAATTATTGAATTAACCATGCAAAGAAGGTTGGCTTCAATATATGGAGAAATGGGCTGACAAGAACCTCATGAAGTTCAATGAAGTGCAAAGTCCAGCTCCTGGGGAGGAACAACTCCAGGCACCAACTTGTGCTCAGGGCAATCCGGTTGGAAAGCAGCTTGGCAGAACAGGGCCTGGGGTTCCTGGTGTGCACCAAGCTGTACAGGAGCCAGCAAGCTCCTCTTGCACCCGAGAGGGTGAGTGATGTCCAGAGCTGTGTTAGACAAAGAACCGACAGTAGAAGGTGATCCTGCCCCTCTGCTCGGCACTGGTGAAGCCACACCTGCAGTATTGTGCTCAGATCTGGGCTTTTCAATAGCAGAGAGACATGGAGATACCCAGGGAGTATCAGAGGGCTACAGATCTGGAGCATCGGTGAGAAAAGGCTGGGAGAACTGAGCCTCTTCAGCCTGGATAGGAGAAGGCTCTCATCAGTGGTTACAAATGCTCAGGGGATGGTCTACAGAAGACTGAGACAGGCTCTGTTGAGTGCTATTTTCAGTCCATTTAGGAAAGTTTAAATTCTGTTCTTACAGGTTTAGAAAAAAAGAAAATGGGGGGGGGGGGGGGGGGGGGTGGAAGGGAATTCTTTCTGCCACTACAGAACTACCCCAAACACAATATCAACAATACAACAAATATTTTCTTTTCAGATAGTAATGAGGAATATGCCATAATTTAATCCTTTACTCAGTCTAGCCAACTTGCAAAAAGATCTAGCCTCTGTTTTGAGGTGATTTCTAAGTCTGGGATGTTTTGTGGCTTTTATATGGACCTAATTATCTGTTGTGTAATTGGTAGATTTGCAGCTGAGGAACTTGAAACTATAACAAGAAAGAGTCTTTTCAGAGAGATCAAGGAGAAGTCTTTTGACACTGCATTTCCACTAAAAGTTTTACTTGGGAGGTCAGCAACTGAGACAGCCTAGAACTGTGGGAGTTCAGAAGAGTCTTAATGTGGGGATGCCCACAAACATGAAAATAATTATCTGTTTCAAGGGGATTGTTTTTTGGGGGAGAGAATGGGTTTGTGTAATTCCCTTTTTACTAGTTCCACTGAAGCAATTTTTAGAAGCTCCTCATATATTCATTTACCAAAATAAGCCAGAAGAAAAAAGAGATAAATATTACCAGAAATTAATACTGTAAGATCAGAGAATAATATACTCAGGGAGAAATCCTGAAGTTGTTATTCATCCTTCTGTTCAGGGAAGTCAAAAAACCACATTGAACAGAATTTGGAAATGACAATTTTTAAAAATTTTTTTATAATAATGAGTAATGAGTGCAATTTTATGAAACCATTACTGTCTCAAGCTATCCTTCTGATTCTTCTGAAAGGAAGGATTTCCAGAAACACTAACATAATTTGTCTCTGCTTCAGCTGAAATTAGTAAAAGAGCAGAGGCAGGTCAACAGTGAAGAACTCTGAAAGATTCCTTGCCATAACTTGATAGATTCTATTTCACATGCAGTAGTCAGGAATACCAACCAAAGCTGGGTGAGAAAATGTCCAAGATCTTGCAGTAAAATTAATATGCAATTCCTTTTTGTAACTAGAAGAGCACCAAAAAGGCACTGGAGAGTTTTCATTCTTGGTTTTGTTTAGATTTTAGCAGAAGAGAACAAAAGACAAGGACTACAGCTCTCAGTATGACAATTGTATGAATTTACAAGGTTAATCAGAATAATTAATTTTAGTTGCACATTATACTGATTGTGAATCAATTGTGGAACTTTATTTTTTGGGGTGGCTTTTTTGGTGGGTTTTTTGGGGTTGTTTTTTTTTTTTAATTATTTTAAAGGCTGCACATATAAAACCTCCATAAAAAGAGACCTGTGGAAAGATCACTAAGGAAAGAAACCAGGGTAGAAATTACATTCCCACAAATGCCTACAGAAATATTTCTGCTGGGAACAAGGATGAAACAGGGTGGAGACCAGTCTGCTTTCTTAGAGTTACGTATCTGTGCCCCATGAATTTTCTAAAGAAAGGACTGACTACTGAATATGAATATGAATATGAAAATAATGAATTTTCTCTTTTTTAAAAAAAATATTTATCTCTGAAAAAAATATCTAAACTCTTTAACACCAAATTTTTAAAAATTGCCCAGGTTTACTAGTCAGAGGGTAGACGGACCAGCACAGGATATGTTCTGGAGAAACTGATCCATACCAGGATCCCCTAGCATCATTAAAACAGCCTTGCCTTGCAGTTTCAGGGATAAATGGAATTTTCTTACATGGGGAGCTCTTTCTTATCCTTAGCTTGCACTTAAACCTGAGTCTGTCTGCAATATTGGCTCAGCCTTCAAACTACACATGCATATGGTCCATCCTTACCAAACTATGCTGTTTGTTTCTCCCTTCTGCACAAATAGGGCAGAAAAATATCAATCTTTGAAAGAGAGAAAGAAAGGAAATGAAATGCACCAGCTTACAGACAGCAAAACAATGATCTGCTGGCTAAGGAGAAGCCTCTCTCAGTCCCCTGGGACTGTCAGCAGCATCTACAGCAACAGGCGCCTACACCACCAAAGACATCTTGCCATTCTCCCAGCCACTAGGAATTTCTGAACCAGAGGGTTATCCACCCTCCTTTCTGCATCCATCATGACCAGAGCCTGAACTTCCAACTCTTGGTATTCCTGGCGCTCATTCTTTGGAGGGGATCCTTGAAAAAAGCTTGTACCATGCTACAGGAAGATAATGATCTTCAGATCTGTCATCTTCATACAGAAAGTCTTCAACTGGTGGGATTAAAAGGGAAATTTTTTTTTTCCTTCAAAGGGTCTGAAACTTCCTGGCATATTTAAAAGGCAAGAGAGTTTATAACCTTATGGTATGTGGAAAGTTCAAACTGAATATTTTCACAACTGATTTATGGATTCAGATCCCCTCCAAAATGAGTTACAGAAATTTACCCAGAAATAACTGAAACAATTAAGAAAAACAAAGCCTCCTTTTTTTAATAGAAAAACAGCTTTTCACAGCCACAAATGTTATGGAGCCATGGTTTTGATCATCTTCATTATCAGGAAACTCAGTTCTACACACTGTGTTTGGCTGCACAAAGAAATTATACCAGAAAAATTATTTCTTCCATTAATATAGACTGAACACTGATTTCTTCTACTGTGTTAAGACTTGGGATTAATATTGTGCCAGGCAGATTAATATTGTGCCAGTTTTATTATCGCCTATTTTCAATGCAGGGCTAGAATTCCAGGTGTCATAAAAGAGAGACACTAAACAGCAAAGAACTAGTCAAAATATTTTTTCTCTCCAAAATAAAACTACTAAATTATGTGGCTGTTTGCACTTGGGACACGAGGGAAGCTCCAGACCAGTGTTTTTCTCTTACTTGCATCAACTCACAGTAGATACATTTAAAGATGAAATTCACTGGCTACCTGAACAGATTTAAAATCAGGACTACCACAAGCAGTGTTTCTACTCCTTCCCTTGTTAGTCACCTGATAAAACGATGATGTGATTTGAGAAGTCATATGGAAAAAAAGCCGTTTTCAAAATAGATATTTGTTTTAAACAAATTACTTCTCTGAACTTGGTTGCTGTCATTATCTCACAGGGATACTGGCCCAGGTGTAAGGGAAGATGCAGCTTGAGTGCTGAAGTTGTGTTTTGGATTAGATTAAGATGCCTTACAGTTATATCCTAAATTCAGAGCTTTGCACGGACTTTAAGAAGGCAATCCTGTTGTGAAGGGCAGCTTCACTTTAGTCCTGGCCTTTAAGCTCTGCACTATCCTTTCCCTTATGGTAAGGCATGAGTTTGTATCACTGTTTGGTAAACTTGATCCAGACTAGAAATACCACAGGTCAGCTCTTTAGCTCCACAACATTGCCACACAGATGTTCATGCTGACAGGAAGCGAGGGAAGTGGGCTGAGGGTGAGATTGCATCTTCCAGAACATGACAGCATGTTTGGAGAAACTGTGAGCTGTCGCTGAGCAGGGTGGTCCCTTCCCCAGCCCCAGCTGCTGTTTCATTTCCGTGCATGAGATGTAACTAATCCACAGCTGCAGGATGAGTCACTTCAGCAACATAATCTAATGGAAAACTAATTTTTGTTTGCTTTGGGTTTATTCTTTTAGTGGTGGGCTAAATTTCTGTCATTGGATCTGGCTCAAGGGAAATACTGGACACATGCAGCCAAAAGCAGAAGCAGAGAGGGAAGGAGTTTCTTTTAACACAGCTCACATCTACACCACATTAGGGATAATGTACTATCTGAAACTGAAAGGCAGAAAGTATCTGTGGACTACTCTATGGTGTCCAGTCAATTTCAGACAAACTGAACTTTGTGATAGTTTGCTACTGAACTTGTTAAAAATACGGAATTCTGGTGTTCCTAAGCACTGTCATCATCTCCGATAATTTCCATTTTCCTTTTTTTTTTTGAATGTAACAGTCTGCTTACATCAAAGATATAAGATATTTTTAAAATATATCAAAGATATTTCTCAGCAACAGAGAGGTTTATACCATTATCACCTCTGACCCATTGTCAGCTGTTCACTCCCACACTTCTCTCCTGCCAGTTATGTAGACACAACTGTTTAACCCTTCCCTAAGGGAGATCTGTGAAATTAACTAGGTTAATGAAAACAAGCATTGCTTTAAAACACCTCAAAACTAAATAAATACTTGTTTCCTTCTAGACAGATTATTTGTATATCCATTCAAATAAGCAGTTCAGTATGTACTTTATCAGCAGAAGTGTGGGGATAGAAACCTCCAGCAGAGTTACAGAAATATTAAGGAGAAGAAGGCAAAGGACAGCTTTGATTCCATTTGGTTTTGGTTCCAACAAAATCATTCATATGTCCTGAATGTGACTTTTATTACTAAAGCTGTACAAATACAAATACCTTTGCAACCACTTATAAAGTGACTGAGGGGTTAAAGCACTTATTTTTTAGTGACAAAGTTGAGAAGTCTGACTTCGGAGGTTAGGCAATCTTATCTAACCCACAGGACGCTGACAGCTGTGTTGAAGTTGTAGGAAAGCAAAAAATACTATTTGCCTTGTACTTTTCTCTTCTCATCAACTGACAAGTAAAATCTACAAATATTCAATCAGTCATATATTACAAATTCCAAGTTCCATTCACAATGTCACTAACACAATTTCCCCCACGACTCCCACCTTCTTACAAAATCACACACACACACAAAGCTCAGCACAGTCACAGTGGTAAATAACTGTGGCAGCAGCACTGTCTGACACCTCTGGAGGATAGATTAATTATCATCTTGAAATAAACAGTACATCATTAATAACTACGAGCATGAAAACAAGAACAATTTAGCTATTTAAATGGAAAATATTTTGAAAGTAAAAATAGCTACTTACAGTGATAGAACTGTCAGTTAAATCAAATATTTGGCTCATATTGTGCAGGATGGTATAATAGAATGCTTAGGACTTCATAGTGAAAAAAAAATTGGGCCAACCAGAATGGGGAAAGTAAACAGCTTAATTAAGGCTCACTCTGTTTCTAGTAAAAGAACAGTATAGTCAAAATGTTAAAGTTAATTTGAGTCAGTAGAATCACTGTTATAAGAAATAGATGTCCTTAAATAAGCAATGTTCTTACAGTAGTGGTTAATGGATCAGTTCTTCAGCACAAATTCAATGATGGTAAGACTAAAAAAATCCATATTAAGCATTCAGTTTCTACAGTAGTGTAAGTGTTTTTTTCTAAAAGTAGAAATCACTTAGTAGAAATAATAACATATGCACTTTTAGTGCAATCTAAGTATCAGATTTTCCTTTTTTTATTGGTGACACTAAGACAGTATGTACTGTACTGATTGATACTTCAAGAACCCAAGATGCTTCTTTCTAAATAATTTGCAGCCTAAAGACATAATCGAAGCAAGAGGAGGAACTGCTAAAAAAAGGAAAGCATTGTGGCCAATTGTTGACTACAAATCATGTTCCACATGTTAGTAACATGCTTTCCTTATGTTTGGAATTTCCCCTTAGATCCATTTAAAAATCTTTTTCTCTCTTCAAAATCAATGGCAAAAGGTAATTTTGATCCTAATACTTACAGTTTTTCAAATATTCTTTTTAGGATGTCTACATGGCCCTTTTTCTAAAAAGATTCATACTCAGCTTTTAAACATCTCCAGTCTTTTTAAGGTAAGTATCTATATCATAAATGTACATCTACACATTGACCAGGCAATTTTGGTGCACTAAAACATAAAAGGCAGCTTTAGAAATGAGTCTTCTGCACCTAAAAAAACACAGCTGTACACAGTTTCGGCCACTAAAGGGCTTCTGTTTTAAAGTTCTATTTTCTTAACTCTTTAAACTCTTTTTTAAAAGTTCAATTTAAAATGCATAAGTAACTCTAATACTATATAAAAAAGAAAGGAAAACATCATTAGTGAAAGAAAGAGATGCATATCTAAAAAGCATTGTCTGCATTTTGGTAAGATTTCTAATTTCTTTAGCTAGCAAGAAATTTGAAATACAAGAAAAGGTTGTCTGTCCAGTGAGTACAACAGTGGAACAAAACTGTCCAGCTTTTGCCTTTTCACCTTTTTTTATTCCAGAAGCAGCTCACAGGTTAGCTTTGTCCCTTAGAAGGTCATGAAGCTCATCTTTAGGCTTAAAAAGTAAGTTCAACAATTTGAATTTAAAGTATTAATAGTTTGTTAATTACATTCTTTTGAAAATTAAATGAACTATCTTATAAAAAAAGATTTTACTATTTATTCTTATTCAGAGCTTGCCTCATTGGTATTCTCCTCCAGGCACTGCAACGAAATACATCTGTTTTAATTTTTTTATGGCTACAATTATTTTCATTGTGGGTTGGTTTTTTGGGGCTTTTTCCTGTTGACACTCTGTGGCAAAAGAAAAGATTTGACTCTAAGCTATATTTTGATCTCATGGCTTGCTTCACAGTGGACCTCACAGATCCTCAGCTATTCAGGGCTCCATCATCCCTTCAGGCATCCTGCATAAAAAGACATCAATCATTTTCCATACCAGAATAACCCACCACTCAGGAAGCCTGAAAGAATTTCTTGGTGGAGAATAGTATATCAATTTTATGGTTTTAGACACTAAAATACTTCTTTGTTGAAGTCTGGGCTTAGAACACTTATAGAAACTTTTTTATTCCTTCTATGTGCTCCTTCAAAATGAGTCTTTGAGAGCTTATAGAAAGTTTACTCACATATTGGTGCTGGGAAGAAATTTTCAGAGCTTCTTAAATTTATAATTTAGGTGAATTTCACAGCCTAAGGGTGGATTACAACAAAGTCAACTAGTAAAATTGACCAGTTCTGAATTGTTCATTATATTGATGAATACATGGGATTATTGGACACTGAGAACCTCATGATATATGAACTACAGGTAACAGTAACTGTAAAAACCAGGTCTGAATTTAAGTTTCATTTACAATTTTAGAGGTGTAAGTACACACCTGTGATTCAGCCTATTACTGAAAGCAGAAAAAAGTTGCAATATTTTGCAGTTTATGCCAAAGTTGATTAATCTTCAGATTTAGGTGCTGCTCACCAACGTAAGCAGGTCTGAATCTACATCGAATCTACATCACCCTGGGTTCTGAGCTGAAAAAACCCGGTGGAATGTGGCCCTAAGCCATCAAGTGGCATCCAGGTTGTACTGTATAATTGATGACAGAGGCCTCTAGGAAACAGAGTCAACCTTAGCACCCACCCACACATTTTGTACAAATTGACTTTGAACCGAGTCCTTTCCTTGTTGTTATAATTTTCATCTTTCTGTATGTCAGTGGTTACCCAATAAACTTCTCCCACAGGGGCTTACTTCTCAAGCACATCAGATTCTTTAGGCAACAAAATTTGATTCTTCAGGTATTTGCTCCTTTTCCATTTGCATACAAATATTGAGAATAACTCCCTGAAAATCGAAGTGAGCTCCCTCAATTTTATATTTTAGCACAGCAAATTAATACCCATCATCAGTCGAGGCCTAAGGATCTCATACAGGATCCACCTGCAATGTGCTATCAAAGCACATTGCAAATGTTACTGTTATCTAAAGATCTGATCGCATGACATTTGCCAGAACCGTGAAGAGTTTGCATGTTACACAGAAACTTTGTACTTGGAATGAGTTTGTACTTGGAGTGAGTTTTCTTCATAATAGCTAGCATGGTGCTTTGTTTTGGGTTTGCAGCCAAATCAGTGTTGAGAGTGCAGGGAAGTTTTGGTTACTGCTGAGCAGTGTTTACATAGCACAGGGGTGAGGAGGCTGGGGGTGCACAAAGGTGGGCAGGGGACACAGCCCTGACGGCTGATCCCAACTGACCAGAGGGATCTTTCACAACATACAGCATCATACTTCTTAATAAAAGCTACTGGAAAGAGGGGATAACATAAGGAATTCTACTGTTTGTCTTCACTATTAAAAGCTACACGTGATGAAGACCTGCTTTCCTGTAAATGACGATGAACCTACCTGCTAATGGAAAGTAGCGGATAAATTTCGGTTTTTATTTGGCTTGTGCGCAGTTTTCTTTCCCTATTAAACTGGGGTTTTTTCAGCCTGAAAATTTTCACACTTTCACTCTGTACCAATTCACCCCTGAGGAGGTGTGAGCGAGCAGCTGGGTGGGGCCTGACTCCTCACCAGGGGTAACCCACGAGGGTATTTTCTGTTGTCATTGAAATCTATTAGGTGACAGACAATGACTAGTGAATCTAATGCTATTCATGTACTACCACCACATTTTACCATTCCCCCATATGTGAAATGTATAATTCTGAAATGTTTCTTTTTTATTTAAAACAAACACTCATTTCATTTTTTTAAGTAGCTGTGCAGCCTTTAAAAAACATAAAAATAGGTACTTTGCTATAAAAAGGTAAATAAAGTGAGCATTATTTTATGAGCTAAACATCATCACTTATACTTTGCAGTATTAATAATAACATGTGCTTCATTAATTCCTAAATTTAACAAAGGGAAGTTAAAACCACGTGTTTCATCACTTGCCCATCAGAAGCCGCAAATTAGAGCAATAGACAGAAGGAAGTTGGTAAAAAAGGTAGACTCCTGATTAAATTTTAAAAAAGCAAAAAAGTCTAAAATTATCAAATGGAATTTTACAGGGAAGCTCCTTTCTGTAAGAGTTTATAGTAGATTTAAATTATTCTTCTCTGGCTTGCAGAATGCGAAAAAAGCAAGACGCGATAGCACCAAAATGATGGATTTTAATTCAAGCCCTAAAGTGAACATGATGCAAGTTTATCTATTGTTTTTCTCTTTACTGTTTCCTACAGGCTTCTAAGACAATAGGCCACTGAAAAGGAGACAAAATTTCTCTTTGTAAAATTTAACCTTTACAGATTTTCTTAAGGTTTCACTCCCTTTTGCTTTTTTTCTACTGGTTTTGCGTAACTGTCACTTCTAAATCCTGTATAACCTGAAGATGAATGTAAAAAGAAGCACTGACTAGACAGAAATAAAGAAATTTAATTAAGTAATTTTATGCTCAACCTGGCTCTTCTATTATACCCCTTCTCCCTCATTTTTATTTTGGTCATGACCATTACCTTTCCAGGTTTTACAATCCACAGACCAAACTAACTCCTTCCTTAGAGAGACAGTCTGTTTTCTCTCACTCGGGAAATAAATCTGTTCCCACATGATTTATTTCTTATATTACTGCTCTTCATCATCTTTAAAAGAAAGAAAAAAGATGATTAATTAAGCCCAGTGGTGCCAATACAATTTGTGTTTCACTTGATATACATACACCAGCGGAAGCTATTTGCACATACATGAAAAATGAAATAACTCCACAGGAAAAAAAGGTTGCAGCATGCTGAACAAAGTTATAGAATACTCAGGAAAAGACAACAGTATTTTTAAGATATCAGTTAAATTAAATACTGATACAAAGTCATTGATGATGGGGAAATTATCATCTGTTGACACCATAGTCAGTCAGGATTTAATTTAGCCTTCAATACAGTGTCTTCATCAGAGTTATGTAATTCTCAATAATAAAATATTTGCCAGTAGTTCTGATATAAGTATAGTGGTATAGCTCCCATCTCAATACTTATTTTGGTTCTAGAATATTTCTTCCTTGTGTCTAGTTTGAGTTTTCCTTCTATTAATTTAAAACCACTACCACTTTCCTTACAGCGATAGGCCCTATTAAAAAGTGTCTCCACCTCTCTTATAGCCCCCTTTAAGTAATCAAAGACCACCCAGACTCTTTTCTTCTCCAGACTGGGCCATTCCAGATCTCAGCCTTTCCTCACAGGAGAAGTGCTCCATCCTTCTGATCGTGTTTTTGGCCCTCCTCTGGTCATGCTGAAACAGATCCATATCTTTCCCATGCTGAGGACCTCAGAGGTGGATGTGGTATTCCAGATGGGATCTAAGAAGAACACAGTGGAGGGGCAGAATTACTTCACTTGAACTGTTGGTCACACTCCTTTTGATGCAGTTCAGGATGCTGGTGACTTTTAGGCATGTGGGTGCACACTGCCATTTTAGAAACAGATTGTAATTCACAAAAATTAGACTAAAATAAACTTTTGGATTCCCTCTCCTTACCTGCACAAAAGGATCCCAGATTTCAAAAATGGCCTTGTGTTTCTTCCTCAGTAGGCAGATTTGGGCAGTATGGTTTTCAATTCTCCTTCCAAAACACCTCAGGTTAAACATGACAGTCCGTCACAGTGTGCTTTGAAAGTTGTGAACTACCACCAACTGCAAATGGTTGAAACTAGTTTTGCATGGATAGCCAAGAGACAGTCTGTTGTGGTAATCTTGTCTGCCAAAACAGTGAACTGCCAACTCCTGAGTGTCCAAAGTCATATTACATTTCTTCTTCTCACAGCAGTTTGCTGCAAGTGGCATGGAGAAATAACTGTGAATCTGAGAAAACTGTAGGACATGGCTACTGGTAACAGGGACAAAAATCAGAGCAGAAGATTAACAAGGAAGAAGCCAGAGAATTACTAGTGATCCCTGACACAGTAACTATACATTCCATTCACAAAAAAAATACATAAAGTTATTGACAACGATCTTATCTCTGTATTGCAATAGTTTTGTGTCCTTTTCACTAGAAAATGAGATATTTGGCGTGTGAAAAATGAGAAAGGTGGGAAAATGGGTACACAGGCACAAGTCATTGAATACAAACATCAACAGTTGGAAGTTGTCACTAACAGGCAAACAAGAAAAGCTGCTAGCAGCAGTTAGAGCCTGATGTCAGAAATATTTGGTTTTCACTCTTGTAAAGGGCTCTTTCTGTGAAATTTAATCACACAATTAAAGTCATAAGTGTTCTCTGCACATGTAAGATCCACAATCTGCTGCACAGAGCAGCTCTCCTTTGCAGCTTTATACTCAACAAACTCTGCTGTAGAAATTTTCTCAAAGTCAATTGAAATGCTTATATCTGACTGGGGCTTCTAATGGCTAGTAAATAAAGAGCCTCCTTTTACAAATACCACAGCATAAATGGTGGTATTGGGAAATGTACACACATTCTCTGACACATCCAAACAGGGCCATGTGAATGGACAGAAAAAGTATTAATTTTGCATAACAAAATCACATTAACACCTCTGCTAAGGCAAGATTCACTTGGAAGAAAAGCAGGCTGTGGCACTTGCATATGAGATGAAGATAATTCTCCAAATGCTATCAGAAAGAACGAGATTTTAATTTATAAGCCTATTTAAATCTATGTCATTCTAGTACTGGGAGTTTTCCTGCACAGTTGCATCAAGTGTGATTATATGTACATGAGAAATGGAGCAGTAATAACATGAGTAGAGATCTGCAATTCAATATATAGATCTGAAGATTTTGCTGCCTATCATATTACATCATCATAGCGCACATGCAAATACAAATGTCAGCTGCATTTAAAAAAAATATATTAAAGACTGGGATCACAGTGGGAAAATGGCTCAAAGGGCTGCACATGCAGGGAATATGGGAACAAAAGTGAAAAGACAAAAAAGTTTCTAAGTAGTTTTCAAAAGTGGCAACGATTTAACATAAATTCCTGTATAGATTCACATTTAAATTTACAATTTCTTATGTCTCTTAAACTTGGACTTACATTCAAGTCCACTTAAACCAGGTCAGGATAACGTTCTGTCTTCTACTCTGTGGTAAGCATTATTTTTTAAAAAGTCTCAAGAAAAAGCTTCTAACAGCACAGATTTTATGCTACAACAATCATATATTTTTCTGAAAGTTTAATTTAACTTTCCAGCATCTGGGAAACGTTGTATTACTAGGAGATCATTTGACTACATCTATTTCATTTTGACTAAACAGATAGTAATATAAATATTTGTTTAAAAGAAGCAATTTCTACAGCTGTGCACAGACTTACACAGTGCAAAACCATGATTTTCCACCTAACACAAAAGACTTAAACCAGTTCAAAAACCTTTATCTGAACAAAAGTTGATTTTGTTAACATAGCACTCAACTAGTGTCTGTAAATTGCAGTGATGAATATTAACCAGCTGTTAGTGTCCTACTCTGGGGAATGTTGTTTTATAAAGTTGTCCTCCATATGAGGCTGTTTTACTGGTACCTTTGACATTGCTTTTGAGAAAATGTGTCAAGAGTTCAAAAACTGGCAAAACACAAGAGGCAATTTAAAAAAAAAAAGGCATAAAGTCAGTTTCCCAAACCCATTCTTTCTAGTAGTTCAGATTAATTACATTTCCTATATCTCTAATTCCTAAAATTCTAGTGGCTTTAATTGAATTGGGATTTGTCCTTTTCAGATTTTTTTTTTAATTAAATGTAGGGTATTTGAAAACAACTAAACTTGGGGTTTTTATGAAAAAAAGGCTGTGTAAACACTTTCCCTGTAGAGTGGAAACTTCCCTTCCACTCTTGTAAAATATGTGACTGGTTTCTGCTTTCACCTCCAATAAGCTGCTCTCCCTTTCTCAGTTTGAGAAACTTTATTAAAGCATTGTCTTTATGTTATGCTTATTCTTTGGAGTGTAAAACTTTGCATTTGGTTTGTTTGAGAAGTCTGGTGTGGATTTTTTTTTATGTTTGAGCATTTTCATAAGGATCATTTACATTCCTCAGAAAAAATTAGAAGAAAAGCATTTCTACTTCCCCAATTCCCCTTTTGTCTAGATTCCCCTATTGTTTGGTGGACAGGATAGTCCACCAAACAATAAACAAATCATGTCTATCTTTATTTATTCATTATACTCTGTATTTAATATGCCCATAAATTTATTAGCTTATTTATCTTCTGTGCACTGGTAAACTGAACCACACTCAATGCACAATGATTTAATATTATTTAGATTATTATTTCAGATTATTCAGAATATATTCCAAAGTGATCGTTCAGTGCATCAGGAAGAGTCAAGGCTTCTGCTTCAAAATATGTGCATAAATATTTTTTCTGTCTGAATCTTGGACATAATCATCTCTCCTGATACTCTTTTTCTCTTTTAAGGAAATAAGTAACAGTGCTTGGAATGCTGTCATTTATTGAATATCTTCCTGAAAAGAAAGGGATTGACTGACTATGACTGTTACAAAATTCCATAACTGTAAATACTAGAATAGATTATATTCCAAATGATAAATTTCCATAAAGGAACTAATTCTGTGTGACAGTCATCTCCCTCCAAGACATGTCAGCTCAAGGCAACTGACTAGGCTGATTACTGCTAAATATATAATCCATACTGAATGCTTTTTAAGAATAAAAATTGAGAACAGTTTTGATGCTATGTTCTCTGTATCTGCCAATATATCTTAGCATATTAAAAGTGCCAAAGTAATGCCAGATTTTAAGACTTTCCTTGTAGGAGCAGAACTTGCAAGTTTGGAGCAACATCTCTACCCCTACATTCCTACCTTAGGTTGCAATAATCAGTTCCACACAATTGTAAAAAACGAGTAAATTCATAGCAGTAAGCTTGGGTTTTTCTTGGTCAAGCTACAAGACATGAGCTTGGCTGGGACCTTCGATAGTATATAAATGAAGATGTTTTTACTTGGTGAAAAACGGTATGGCCAGCGGTACTGGGGCAGAGATCATCCCCCTGTACTCAGCACAGGTACAGGCTGCACCTCAGATCTTCCATTCAGTTTTGGGCCCTTCACTACAAGAAGGACATTGGGATGTTGGAGTGTGTTCAGAGAAGGGCAGGAAAGCTGGTGAAGGATCTGGAGCACCAGTCTTATGAGAACCAGCTGGGAGAACTGGAAAAGGAGATTCAGAAGTGATCTCATTGCCCTCTACAGCTCCCTGAAAGGAAGGTGTAACCAAGTGGTGGTCAGCCTCCTCCCAAGCAACAAGTGACAGGACAAGAGGAAATCACCTCCAGTTGTCACAGGGGAAGTTTAAATTGAGTATTAGGAAAAATTTCTTCAGTTTTCAAGCACTGGAACAGACTCCCCTGGAAAGGGGTTGGATCACTTACTCTGGAGGTATTTAAAAGACATGTAGGTGTGACACTAAAGAACATGGTTCATTCATTAATTGTTAGAATCAATGATCTTTTTGGGTCTATCTCAGCCTTAATAATGCTTTGATTCTGATTCTTTGTTGTCTTCAACATTTGGACTACTTAAGCATCCTCAGATATACAACTTATGTCATTGGATCTGAAGATATGCTGATGTAATTTGGAATATAATTGAAGTTGACAGAATTCCAAAAGACCTGGGGAAAGAATAATAGTCACACCTTTTAATATTTATTTATTTTTTTATTATTTATTCATTTATTTATTTATTTATTTTGAACTGGTAAACCATAACTATCATAGGCCAAATGGCCATTCATCTACATTCAAAGCTTATTTCTTAATTCAGGCTGGAGTCCAAGACCAAGTCATTGAGCCATTGACCCAGGTTGAACTGCTGCCAGGTTGTAATGTTGGCTGTGGCTCACACTGAGCAGAAGTCATAGTGATAAAAATTACCAGATCTACCTTCATTGCATGCTTCAGTACTACTTAAGAAGCCTCAGGTTACAAATCTTTTTACTGTTCTCATATGGCATATTTTTATGAGAATCCATATGACTCAACCCAAAGAAACATGGCTAATTATTAGTGGCAGAAAGAACATGAAGAGGTCAGGAAAATACACTTGCCATCTAGTGTGCATTCCAGACTGCAAGCATAGGAAGCAATAAGAATTTAAGCCATGGTAACTGTGTAGAATTCCATGATGAATGGTGCAGACTTGCCAAGCCATTTTCTAACCTACATGCTAGTGGCTGAGCCTGCCTTCCAAGTCTTCATTCCACAGACTTGAAACACACTTATCCAATGGGCTGATGTGGCACTATCAGTGAGAAACCAAAGACATTAATCTGAAATTAGCTAGAAAGCCCAGGTAAAAGAAAGAAAACTCACAAGTGTGGAAACTCTCAAGACACTGGACTCCTGGTGCTGGCCCAGGGTCAGCTGAAGAGAACTGAGCTTAAAAAACTGCATTTGCTGCAGTCAAATGACTTAGATGCTGTGAAACAGCAGCTCCAAAAACACAATCAAGAGTACTGCATTCCAAAACACCATGTAAACTACAGGATGGAAGAAAGATAGAAAATTATTTCAGAAATCCCTCATTGCAAATGCATGCCATTATTACAAGACTACATAAGAGAAATCACTTCATTTTTTTTTTCTATCTTTAAGTGGTCTCCAGAAAGGAAGAACTGATGGATATATGTCTAAGAGAAGTCTTCAGATTCACAGCTGTGAAACCTTTTCTGGAATTAGATGCCTAAATACCTATTACAGCAAAAACCTCCTAACCCTTTGAAAGTGCAAAATTATGACACTTGCAACTCTTCGGGACTTCTGGTGGATTATCTGTTTGACATATTAAGTGTGACTTATCATTTTCACATTTAATCCGGGTTTTCAAACTAGTGATGGCAGCATTTCTTGCCTCCATCTAAGTACCTTAGTGGGTTTTTGTTCCCTTTCCCCATGCTTCTGTAGGCTGTTGCAGCATCCACCACCAGGCTAATTGTGTGATCTAGTTCACTGGTTTTCCTTTTATCTTGACCTGTCTTGTGACAGAGTTTTTCACAACATGTAGACCAAAAAAGTCCTTTAGCAAGGCTGCTGTAGCGAACTAACTGAATTATGTATGAAAAAATAACAGTACTATGTTGGCCACTGACATTCAAAATGTTTTTTGTATTTTGAACACCGCTTTCACAGAATGCCTTCTTAGCATTCCAGGGTTGACCTCCATCCCTCCTCATATGTCATATACTGATTTATTAAGCGGCATACTGTGCTGGTCATACTTTTATTGCAGTGATTCTATATGCTGCACATACACATCTTAGGAATCAAAGGCAAAACAACTTAAAAAAAGAAGTTCATACGATCATATAGAAATTTTATAGGAGGAGGAAATGGTTGGGGCAGGAAATCTGCTGGATGTTTTGCTTCCATAAGACAAAGAAGAGGCCAAAATAAGCAGTAGTAAATTATTCTAAGTTGGGTGAAGTTTGTACATAATTAAGACCTTGCATTCTAACTTCAACAGCCCCAGAACAAAACAATCACAGATTGCCTCAAAGCCTGAATTCAGTAGCAGGAAAATCTAAATATGCAAAGCTCAAGACTGCTTTGTTCAGTGCTGTTGCTGCAGGGCTCTTGTCTATAATCTAGCAATTACAATATTTGCCTAGTACTACGAACAATTCCCTGTACAGCACTCTGAAGCTCATCCTGATGCAAACAAGCTCAAGACTCTATGCCAGATTTTGTCTTCAGATGCATATGCAAGAATCCCTCTGATACACGTAAGACAAATTCTTCCAAAGGAAAAAATGAGAATTTTTTCACAGGCTTGAATCCCAGTCTCTGTCAGCATTAACAAGAGTAAGGTAGAGAAAGAGACAGAGAAAGCATGTCACTAACCCTCTATAATTAAAATTATAAAATAAAT
This sequence comes from Chamaea fasciata, assembly GCF_029207755.1. Lineage (NCBI taxonomy): Eukaryota > Metazoa > Chordata > Aves > Passeriformes > Sylviidae > Chamaea > Chamaea fasciata. The sequence goes on from NW_027094086.1 coordinate 26,916,870, forward strand.
AAAATAATAAAATAAAGTACATTTGAGAAAGCTAATACTGTGAGGATGAAAGTTGCAGTGCTTAATTTAACATATGCTAACACAGCTATTTCACACCTTGACATTTTGTAAGAGAATCACACTCAGCAAGATCTGTAGCTCTCCTTGGAAGGCTGTGAATCTGTAAATCAAGGTATAATTTGATCAATGGCCTAAAAATGTAGGGGTTTTCTTTCAACCCAAACTGTAGCTGTAAAATACCAACAGTCTTCTTTTCACTTGTGTTTTATAGAGTGCTGTTTCTGTGAGAAAACATGAAAGGACATAAATTAAAAGAAAAAAAAAAAAGTGAACAGAGCTTGAAATAATTCATCGTTACATTAAGATACCAAAGGCAATACTTCTATTAAATGTACTTTTTAATAAAAAAGATAAGGAATCAAGGTTATTTTTTAAGACAGAATAATCAATATCTATAAACAGTGATTCACCAGAGCAGTTTTTTTTTATACAGCAGTCTTGAGAGTAATTGAAATAAAAATTAAAAGGATATCTTCACATGAAGTTTTATACCATATTTTCTAAACAAAAGTGAAAATTTTGGCAAAAAATATTCTAGAGGTATCTTAGAGAAGGCAATTAGATACTTGCCTGAGGTTCAGTGACTCAAAAGCTTACTACATTTTTGATTAGCAACTAACAAATATTTATTAAAAGTAAATCTTAATTTTAAGTGTTTTCAGAATATTTTCAGAATTCATCTTCGACACATCTTTACAGCAGGCACATTTGCATACTAAGTGCTGAGGAAAACATAATCCTGAGGCTTCTTTTCTTCACTGATATTTTATTACCAATTTAAATGTCCTTTTTATGCCAAACTCACTACTGAATTTCAGAAATGCACTCCCAAGTATCAATGGGGGTTTTTTTTCTGTATATGAAGAGTACAAGAAGATTCACTTTTATCCCTTGGTTTAAAAATTAATAAAATTGTTTTTCTTTGAAAAATCTCAATTTAATTCAAGGGAAAAATACTAATCATTCTTATGTACAAGACAGTAGTGCACTGTGTAGGAAAGAAGGGGAAAAAATCAAACCAGAGGTAGAAGTTTGCACCACTTAGCAGACCACGTGCAAAGTAATGCTTGTCAAGGGTTACCACACAGGTGCGAAATACGATGTGACTAGAGTGATATGTGTGTACTTTCTCACCTGCTATATTCTTTCTGTACAGGTCACATGTTTGCAAACAAAATTCAATAAAAGCAGCCACACTTTAATCTTTCCCTGGAACACAGAAATTCCGCTTCATGCTGAGAAGTGGTCATGTATAGCCAAAAGTTTTTGAAAGTTTGGACAAAAGAACTTCTCAGCAATGAACAGATGTTTCTGCTCATGCAGAAAATGAATTTACCACTAGCTACTAATCTTTGTCTCCTCCAGCTGCTCCATTGTACTCAGTAGTAAAGCTTGACCTGATAATATCTTATGCTCTTCCTTTGCAACATCCCTCAAGAACATCAAGAAAAGACAGAAGAAGAACATTCCACTAAAAAGAAAAAAGAACAAAAACCAAAAGATCTAAAGGATTTTTATTGCCTTTAGAGATGTGCTTCAGTAATTCTTGGCAAGACTTTATTTTCTTGGTAGAACACTTTAGGATAAAGTTGAGTAAACTTTTGCTTAGCTCCTTGCACGTACTTTTTTAAAAACAGTTTGTTTCTCCAGAGGAAATAAAACTACTATCTTAAGACTAGAGTTCCCATAAGAACATTAAATTGCTGTCAAAAATCTTAAAAAAATAACCTTTACAGGGCACCGAAAAGCTCAGGACAAACAATATTCATCTTTCATTCAAGTGTGTACAGAAACTATCAGTCTCATCTGTGGACATCTATAAACCATGAAAAAATTGTGGTGTCCTGGTGTACACACACACAGAACACTGTCAGCTGTCAGCAGTACAATTCCACAGTTGTCCTATGCCATGCACTCTCAGCAGGTGTGCAGTGAAATAGCCTTGAGAAAGTAATGAAAAAAAAATTTGAAAACCAGTGATGGGTTGTGAAGGAATTGCTAGATGGCAGTTCTAAGCCTAAAAGGGAGGGAAGATTCTGCAATTATAGTTGGTTCTGAAAGAAATATTTGAGTTTCCCAGAAATATGTCTTTTTCCTCATTTCTCCAGTCAGTCTAATAAAAGACAGAGATATTTCCTCTGTTATGTTTCACAAATATCTTTTTTGTAATTCTCTCTCAGAAGAGATAGCAATTTACAGTAGAATAAACAGACAAGCACAACCTCTATACATTATTAAGATAATAAGTAAATTTATTTAACTACTAAAACAAACAAATAAATTATGTTCATAATAAAAGATTTCAAAACACAGTATCAGACTCTGTGAAAATCAATAAAGACTTCCCAATTAATTATTAAGATCAGTCTGGTATAATTATAGGACATTCACTCTTTCTTTACTTGTTAAGATGGTCTTTCAAACATATTAGATATAGAAATAGTCCACAAAATAATATATTTTATTAAAAGAGAAAAGAGAAATGAAAATCTATACCTTCCACTTCACAAAAAAGAGACCGAAAACAAAACCATAAAAAACAAACTAATAAAGAAACAAACAAAAATTTTCATAAACTTTCAACCAATTTCAAAAACATCTTAATATACCCATAGCTGAATTATTTCATCTAGATCCCATCTTGAATAAACTTATATTCGAATTAATTAAAAAAAAGTCCTAACATGTTCCAAATTAAAAGGTTATTTTCATAAATAAATTATACAGACACAGTTTAAAATTCATACTGTTTCCAATTTGATTTTGGATATGTGTGGTACTATATATTTTCTCAGTTTGTGTTTGAAAATCAGAGCCTGTGTGGTCAACAAGTGACACTTTTTTTTTTTTTTCACTTTATAAAATGAAAACTCATTCATTTTAAGTATCAATCTACTCTCCAATACAGTTACATTCTTAGGAATTCACACGAAAGTAGTCTTAAGGTACCAGGCACAGTTGTGGTTTTTGGTTTTCTTTGCTTTATAAATATTTGAAAACTACATTCTGCAATAAATATCATAAACACAACAAAAATTTATACCTTTTTTTTTATCTGAGAAGCATATTAATAAGGAAAATTCAAAATTTTGTAGTCAAGATCAGGCAATTGCCCTCATAAAAATCATCAATTTGATTTTTTCTCCTGGCAAACCATCAAATAGCCTTTTTTCTTCCAGAAAAAGTAGAAGCAGATAGGCAAGCTCTGCATGAAAGATGTGAATGTGAATTAGTTTATGAGCTAACTCAGTCTAGACTGCAGATTTCATAAATATACTCTACAATTCTCCTCAATCTGTCTGATTTTTATACAGACAGACCTATCACATCCTGTACAATTAACAGTAAATATCTGTAGTTGCTCTGGATGCCTAAATGAGGGACTCCTCAAATACAGTGAAAAGAACAAGTGTGGTGAACCAAAATAATGATATCTGTGTCATAAGAGGCATGCATTGAGGAGTAAAAAGAATTTTGTGCTTGCAGTTTCTGTTGGCAGGGTTTTTTTGATTGGTTTCTTAGTTGGTTTGGTGTGAGGCTTTTGTGGTTTTTAAATTTTTTTCCTTTTTTTTCTTTTTATTTAAGGAAAAGAAGACAACTAATCACCGTGCAAATGGTAAAAAAAAAAAAAACTGGCGAAGATGTACATCTGCTGTGTAGCTGTTTGTCGCTTCTCATCCCCCAGTTCCCCCCACTAATTATCTGAAAGACCATGGGACTACTTTATGAAAAGTAAGTTGTTTGGAGAGCTGTTGGCATGCCTCTAAACATGCCATTAATTAATGTATGGGGTGTTTTTATTTCCTCAGATGAACCAAAAAAAGTTATTTAGCATTCTAGAGATTTTTGCTAGCATCAGGCTAAATTGCAGAGCTACTTTCATACCATGTTTTGTGCCATGTACTCTGTGGTAATTGTAACCCTGGGTCACATTAGGCAGACTACATTCTGCATCTTCTAAACTGAAAAACAATGGATAAAAAGAAAGTCTCATAGATGGCTATATTGCAAATTTTCCAACAGTGTAAGTCCCACAAATTTTGGGCAGATCTGTCATGTTCACATTAAAATTAAAAAAAAAAAAAAATGTATTAAGCAGGAATGTCCCTGCAGCAGAGAGAATATTTGCTTTTCTGCTGAATGACATACTTGTATATTGCATATATATCTAAACATTCACAGCAGTTATGAGGCCATTTCCTAGTACAACTCACTTTCCCCATTCCCAGTCTTTTGTTACCTAGATTCCCTGCTGCCAGGAGGACTGACAGATTTTAGCAGAAAGAGAAAATCGCACATATTATATCTTCAGTATGAGGGTTCAAGGCAAACTCTAAACGACATGGTAGCAAGAATAACTGAAGCATGATCCAGAGGAAAGGTATGCATGTCATGCTGGAGTTGTGGTGTGGGTGACAGAGCTTCCTTGGAATCTGACATAGTGCATGGAAAGGATTTGTATTTTTATGGCATCCTGGTTGCAGTAAGGATATGGTTAGTTTTTTGCAGTAGCCAAGTGTGGATACAGGTAGGACCTGGAGGTAGTTCTGTGCCACGTCACACCATTTCCAGGAGCAGAAGGAAAGGATAATGTCTGCGGAGAAGGGGCTCCTTCCAGTTGAGTAAGGGTGGCGGAGGGAGAGGCTGGGTAACGCCAGTTCTGAGCAGTCACATTTGAACCCTTTGCCTCTCTTGTTCACTTTGTTATTGATATTGTAGCTGTTACTGTTCATTTTTTTATCTCATTGATGTTTCCAGTAAACTTTTCTTATATCAATCAGTGATTTTTGCATCTCCAATTCTCCTGTCCAGACCACCAGAGGGAAGGGAGAAGGAGACCAAGGGTCTCCACATGGTTCCATTGGTAATGCTAATTTGGGGAATAATATTCCTAAACCACAATATATGGACACCTAAAAAAGAAAATAAAGTCAGGAATAAAGTTACATTACTTAGTACAAGACATCCTTCAAAGCAAACTGCTCACACTTTTTTCTAAGTGTCCTAACAAATGACCAGAGAGAAGATTGATACTAGCAATCAGTTTCGCCTACATGTGCCTGGGCAGCTGTTCTAACATGTTTATAACCTATTTACACATAGGAAAATTCTCTAAGCTATGATAATCAAAATTAGTCTCATTTGCAAAGAATTTCCAGAGTGTGAACAGGATGAATGCATATGTGTATCTAATTCCCTTGTTGCTGCTGTTTTAATCTGCATTTTGCTATTTATGGGAGTCCAGGAGGAAGTTCATTTAATTCCTGAGACTCAGAAACTGACAATCCCTATTTGGTCTGGTGTTCTGACAGTATGTCAGATGGATGTTTGGATGTCTCATCTTCTATTAATTAAGAATCTTTATTCTTCCTGCTGATCATGACCTGCTTATAATGGAGCAATATGATTATGATACCTGTAGTATCCTAATCAGTCACAGCAATGTGCAACTTATTTCACACTTTTTGCATAATGCAATCTTTCTGCTTAATACACCTTAAATCCTATTTTTAATTAGAAAATCAAAATCTTCAACTTAAAATTCTTGGATTCCTTCATAATTTTAGGAAAAAAAAGTTATTTGCTTGATATTTGTCCCATCCAGAAATCAGAAAAGCAACTCATTACATGTGCAAATAATCGAGTTTTGCCATAAAAAATTAAATCACTGCATTAATGAACGGTATGCCTGAGATTCTTCATGTTTGCAAATCTTGACAATTTACGACTTCTGTTTTTCTTTCAAGGACAGAATTCTGTGTACTTGTGTTGTTTTATAAGATCATATAATGTTAAAGCATTTCATACAAAACTAATCTATGTGTGCGCAGGACTTAACTTTTTTAATACAGTCAGTTATATTTTTGTTAACACTAGATTCATTAGTAGCACAGATTTTATCATCCTGAGAGTTTATTTCTCAATAAAATATTGTCAAGTAATTGAATCTGTAAAAATATTTATTGATGTGACACACCCTGACTTGCACATTCTATTTTTATCATGGTTGCCATTCTAAGCAGTGTTAAACCTAGTGCAATGTGTATTGGAAGATATGATCTTCTCCTAAATAGCATTGAAGGCTTTTATGAGTGTTAGAGAAGTGAAGAAATATATTAGCCAGCTAGAATACATGTTAGTTTTGAAAAGCTGTCCTAGTTCTTTAGTGCTTCTCGTATAAATACTCCCAGCCTCAAAGTGAAAATTTTTGCACAGTAACACAGGTGGATTAAGAAACTGAAAGCAGAATTAATCCAAATACTTGTTCCACAATCAAGCAAATCTCCTGGAAGCTCAGGTGTGGGTTGATGTCCAGCCCTGAAATGGCACCTGCAAAGTATGTCCTGGTTTGGTGGCTTTGCATATCTGATTTCCCTGTGGCTTAGTTCGGAACAGACTACGCTGTAACCACACAGTCTCAACATGCTACTCTTGGTAAAGAAAAAGATCAAAAATTCCCATCTTTCTTGATCTCATCCCTGTTTCTGCCCATATGTTGCTTTCTGTGCATTTTTTCAGAAGGTTAACTTTTAGCTTAGATCAGTCTAGTGAATCAGTTTTTTACTGAAGACAGAAAAAACCTCCCAGCACAGCCAAGGAGATTGTCAAATCTTACAGAGAAGTGAGGAGAAGAAGAAGAGAAACCATTTCATAAATTACTTCATGGACGACCTTTGCTGTAAAATCCTGAAGTACTGTCCAGGTAGAGAACACAAGAGAAGCAAAACAGCAACTAAGGTAGAGCTATCCAGGTCATCAATCAACAGTATTGATAGTTCTGCTAAGGTATATTGCATGTGGCTGCAAAAAATAAGGAAAAACATTCTGGCATCCCAGGAGCTGAGTGAACAGACCAGGGACATAATAGCTTTCATTTACTTATGGCTGAAAGCTTTTCAAGGCTACAGCCAAACAACAAAATACAGGTTAAAAAAAAAAACCTGAAGCCAAAAGTTTTTATAGAACACAGCAGGAGTACCAGAGGTATTTAAATCCTTTGCAATTTAGGTAATACTATTACTCTTCACAGCCAGATAGCATAAAACTCTTCTCTTCATACCATTAGAACAGCTTTTCATGCACTGCTGAGCCCAAAGTGTGAGAGAGTGCAGCGAAAGGCTTTAAAAAAAAAGTTGGTTTTTTCTAAGCCCAAAAAGAGCTGCTTGTCTCCTTCCATCCAGTGCTGCTCACAGAGAATGGTACAGACCCCACTGGGATGTTCTCAATTCCAAAATGATAATGTGAAAAAGCTAATACCCCAAACTGCTACCACTTTTTATTTTGTATTTTTAGATAATGATAATTTCGCCTTGGTACACATTAAATCTTAATGGGAAGATAGAGTTGTCTACAAATTAATCAGCAATGACAGATGCCACAGTCTAATTATAGCACTGAAATGTGCAAAGAGCTGTAATGAAAACTGATTACTATCCACATAATTTCTACAATTTTAATTATAATAAATACTTCAAATTACTAATTATGTAAGTAAGTCACACTTGCCTACTCCATTTCTCATTATAAAATTTCTACAGCAATGGAGTTGCTATGCTATACATTTTGGTTCCATTAGTTTACTTATTCCATTCTGACCTATTTCAAATATCTTTTTCTGAATCAGAAAATTTAATTTGCGTGTTATTTCTGTATGAAGATGCTTGAAGAAGTAACACACAATATTTCATTAGCATTTAAGCCACAAATAATACAGAAAAAATGTATCTTTGACATAACACTGACTGGACAAGAGGAAATGGCTTCAAGTTGCAGATTTAAATAAGGTAGTAGGACAAATTTCTTCATCGAAGGATGGTCAGTCAATGACATAGGCTGTCCCGAAAAGTGGTCATGGTCTCTGGAAATGTTCAAAAAATGTAAAGACGTGGCACTTGGGGGCATGGTGCAGTCATGAACACAGTGGTGTTAAAATTTGGGCTTGATGATTTTAAAGGCCTTACTTAACCACATTCTATGATTCTATCTTCTCAGTTTACAGGTAGGAACAGTAATTATACTTAAGATAAACACCCTTCAAAACCTTCCCTTTTTTGAGAAGCCTAAGAATATCTAGCAAGTAGTGTTATATGTCTACCATGAAGGGCTGATTTCAGGCTATGTATGAGAAAATACAGGGAATTGCAGAACTGAGGAATTCTTCATGAAAAGAGGTGAGAAGGATCTTCTATGCTATCTTCAGTTAAAACAGGTAAGGATGATGATGGATAAAGGAAATGGGGCTAATAAGGCCTGGAAGAGCTCTGAAATGAGTGAAATGTGTACCAAACAGAAAAAAAAAAAATAAAATCCTCCAAAAGAACAGAATTTCCCTCCAAAAGAGGAATATTATTTCCTCCAAAGATAGAGTTGTAAGAACCATACTCACATGGGCACCGAAGTTCAAATTTGAGTCCAGAACTCCCATTGCCACCTTAAAGTACGGCACTTGAATAAACAAACCAATTTCTAGTGAAGACAGTGGTACATAAAAACTCTCTTCTGCATCTTAGGGTCTTAGTGTGCTCTCTTAAGAGTTAGAGTTTTATGGTAATTGTGGAGAAAACACTGGATAGAATCCCAAGAGGGCACTGAGTCCCTTATTAGATACCAAACCAGTTTTCACAATACAAATTTAAATATAAGAAGAACTCCTAATACACAAAGGGCAAGGCATGCAAGCAATACCTGTGCAAGCACAAACACACACACACAGACACACACACACATATAGAGCTCATTTTTGTAAAATTATATTTTCCCTCCATGCTTTTGGACATATCATATAGGAATATGAATCTCTTTCTGCAGCCCTCCTCCAAGTGCAGGTGCACCCTCACTCTGCATATACACACCCTCACATGCAAGAAATTTGTGTGCACATGCTAATTCAAGCCTAAATAAAAATAGCATTATAGTGGTATTGCCTCTAGCTTTCAGAGGCTGGCCCACAAATCTTTATTGCTTGAAAAAACATGCACTTCACCAAGACAGGCTTTGCACATAGTTGAATATGTGTCTCCTCTTAAAACAACCCTGCATATCCTCCAGTGTTCGAGTCACTTTTTCAAAATCCATTCACACTGAACAATCTTCTGCATATGCTAACACCTGTTCTGGGCCTGAAAGACAGAAGAGTGTTCTGATGAGACAGGGAGAAGGGTGGGGAGAGATGCAAAATATTTAAAGCAAAAGTTCTGAAAACATAAAAATCTAAATTGGCCCAGATGCTTAACTGCTTTGAGCATCCCCGGGCATCCAGCTTGTGCCTAATGAAGCAGCATTAGTTTAGCCTTTGGATGTAAGCAACACATTCAGTCGCCCCTGACGCATCACTGAAAATAATTGGACCACACTAAAGGATATCAGATGAGTGCCAGAGATATATGTCATTCAACATAAAAATGCCATCATTATTTCAACTAGGAGAAGAAATGCCCAAAATAAAACCTTTATAAAAGGCTAGAAAAATAAAGCGCATTTTCATTTTGAATATAAATGAATTTAAAAATAAAACTGTTTCTTTTCTTTTTTGATTTGCAGTGCCCCCTGTTTTTATCCATAATTTACTGTCATTCATTACTTAATTTACTTTAATTCTGGTAAATTAGTCTCATTTTCTAAGCCTTCTTAGCAAGTCAGATAAACAGACGAAAAACTATCAGTATTAGAAATATTCTTCACTGTTCGGGGATTTTCCTGTGTTTTCCAAACAAGAATGGATGGAATAATTGTCCTTTTTGTATGAGATGATGCTTGACCCAGAAAGGAGCAGTAGGCATTTGACAGCATTAAAAATGAAGTGTTGAGGTTTAAATCTCATCTCTCCTGTTGCTGGTGAACTGGATGCAAGTTTTGTCACAGACAGAAAGTCTTAATCTCATTATTTCAAAGTAACTATGGAACTTCAGCTCATAAAAATTCTGCTTCCTCAACACTCTTCACTGCTGTCAGGTCTACTCTGCCTGCTGCTCCATCTGCTCCATCTAAGGACAGCAAGGAGCCCACAACAGCCTTGAAACAAGCAGGTGCAGCACCTTAGCAGTAGTACTAGCTGTTGGTTATTCTAGGTGTAAACTTTCCAGATATAATCCTCCCAGCCAGTGAGATGCCTGTGCAAGCATTTTACTTCATTGGGGTGCATGGATGGAGCATGAGAGACGAAAGACATAACTTGAAACAAGGAGGTTCGGGCTAGAGATAAGCAGTGTCTTTTTCCCCCTGACACTGCTTGGAGTAGGAGGTTGGATAGACTAGAGAATTCTTGAGGTCCCTCCCAACCTGAATTGTGGTTCTACATATGCCAAAGAAATAGAAATATGGTTATTATTAGGACTTGCTTTGTGCATTTGAATTAATCGATACAGCTGTAGCTACTACTTCTCCATCTGAAACTAGTGACCACATCCCATTTTGCTAAATGTTTTGATAAAAGCTGATATTCTGGCACACATGGATTTTTAAAAAAATTTATAGAAATTTTTAGACTTTATAAAAACGAACATGCACCACACAGAGCAAAACACACGTAAACCTTGCGCAAACCTGAATTGCTACTATTTCTTCAATAGCCATAAAAGTATTTCAGGCTATTTGAAGGAATACTGCATCAGGGAAATCAGACCTTGAAATATCTTTGGTTTTAAAGGAAACTAATTAAATTAGAGTCAAATATCATTTTAGGTACTGTATATTGTTTCAGTCTCAACCCAAGACATTGTTAAGGTGGGGTTTTTGTGGTTTGGTTGGGTTTGGCTTGGCTTGGTTTTTATCCTAATGTAACAGTTCCTCTGTCTTTCCCACTTCTGTCTCAATGATTTAAACAACTATTGAGAAAAAATTAGCTATGGAGAGCCAGTGAATGTGCCACAAATGTATAATGAATTTGGAATAGATAAAAGATAATTGTATTCTTGCTCTCTTAAATATTATTTAAAAAAAAAAATCCATGCTGTTATTGTTTTGAAAAAACAAGGAACAGTAGAGGAAGGAATGTGATTTTAAAGTTAACAAATCACCCAAATTGTTTGACAGCATCACTACTTGTGTGCGGTTACAAATAATTTGATAAGAGACAGATAATTTCCTCAAAATGAACTGTTGACTCAGATTCCTAGAAGTATTTCTTTTGGAGCAGGTGTGAATCTTCAATCCTATCTAACATCTAGAAGACAGTTTGGCTAGGATACTAAATGCTTACTTTGAGCACATAGATTTTCAGCTTGTGTTAGAAAAGAATCATTCCAGTGTTTTATGGCGCAGTCCTCAACGCTGGACTGGGCTGTAAGAGGCCACAGCGTCAGTATTGGGGCCTTTATCTCATACCCATTGCTCAATGAGACAGCAGGGAGGGGAATGAGCAGGAAGAAGATCCAGACTCTGACCATAGCCTGAGATGTTAGAACGTGCAGAAAAAGCATACAACAGGTCATAGGATTTCAGTCCAGGGAAGTGCAGGGTGATGAAGTGTTGAAATGTAAATACATGTCTTTTGCTCGCCTAGAAGGCACTGGCTGTTTTGTTGCATAGTGACACAGTTCCAAAGAATAACATATACTCCAGGGTATTCTTCAAGTAAGGGCAGATACGGGTAGAAAATATAGCAAGTAGAAGCAAGTTTCAGACTGGGTCTGTCACATATAAATCAGATTTTAATGTCCTGGTGATTCATGATGACACTGCTGAATCACCAGAACTAAACCCTAGACAGTGTCATCAGAAGGTTGTGAGATGGGGTAGAACACTGCCTCCAAAGTAGACAAAAGCCTCAAAATAAAGATTTAGAGATTAAAGACTAAGAGTGGTATTGGGATGAAATACTTTTAAAAGGATGCATTATTAAGCTGAAAAAGAAATCCAAGCAGGCATTTTGCCGCAATACAAGATTTAAAATCTCCACGTGATGAACAGTTCATGAGTAAAAATAAACAAGTTGTGACATCCATTGCCTGTTTAAATCATCAAAAGGATCAAAGACCCCTTTGTCTTTTGCTTCATGTTCCTGGAATTGGTTTCAGACTTTGTCAGTTCAAATGAAGATGATGAATTTATTGCTTCCAATCCACATTAGTGATCAAAACATTTCTATTCTTGACAAAGACTTCTCAAGAAACAAGATTAAACCACTTATGTATTCTAGCAGAGGAAGACAGTCTAAGAGATGGCCAAGGTCTCAGCTGAGCATTCTGAGGACGGAGATGAATGAAAGCACATGCTTCCAATTACAAATGCAGAAACAAGCAAATGAAATCCTTGAAGTTTTATTAACTGGTGTTATTCTAAAGCATTTTCTTTTGACAGATTGAACATATCATGGTTACAAACTGGTAGCTAATGGGAATCAGTGTCTTGACATGCAGTTTCTGCTTTGGAACTGCAATAGGCAGGGCCCCCTGAGGTTCACCCTAAAACAACCGGAGTGGAGGGGAGGGATTGTTATTCAGAGCAACCTATTCCCAGTTTTACCATCTGCTATCTCATGTTTAATATTTACATAAAGCTTAGAGAAAAAAAGTAATTATGCATCCAGTAAGAAAACCATGCATAAACATTTCTCATAACATTATTTTACCAGTTTCTTCTCAGAAGTCAGTAACAGAAGAAGCCTGAAGCCAGGAATATGCTAATTGAAGTGCACAGATATTAATCAAGAGACTTAAGAAGAAGAAAGGAAAGGATTTGGTTTCCTGCACTGGAAGTTGATATCTTGGTGCTAATTCACAGGAAATTACAGGAAATAAACAAGAAAGAGAAATGCAGATAATACCATCTGGGACTGAAGAGGAAAAGACTTGCCCTAACCTTAACACAAATGACTTCAATAAATGCCTTCCAAAACAGAAGTCAGGCAACTGCTGTTTTGAGAGGTCCCAAAAATATACCAATCCATAAATTATTTTTTGGCCTGCTAGTAGGTTTGAAGGCTGGTGTACAGAAACTACTCGGGAGGGTCTTATTGTTAGATTCATTTAAAGAATTTATTTATAAACATTTTAATGAATTTCATTAATTTTTCTACGTTTAAATCTTTCCTTTCAAATCCTGTTACATGTAACATGACTGAATGAACAAGGCATTCCTTCATATTGAATAGACAGTTTTGGAAAACATCCTCTATCACCTTTTTTACCCACATACCAAGCTGTAACCAGATTTCCTATCTCCCAACTGCACAGTCAAGCTCTCTCCAACCACTTCAAGGCGTGAAGGAAAACTATTGTTTGTAACAAAGCATGACAGCGAAGATGGAGACTTCCTAGATTTCATTTTGCAAAAGTTTGAGGTCGAAAGTGGTACCTCTGGGAAAAACTGAGTTAAGAAGTATCTCTTTACTACCCCATAAAAGCACCTAATATATAAATACTCAAAAAATAAGAGTTTAACAATAAAAAGGCTGCAGATCTGCTGACCCTTGCTACAGACAGCTGTGGGAGTGGGGCAGGAACCATATTACAACTGACACTGAGCAGCACCAAGATTTCCAGTTTTGCCAGCAAAACTTCCTCAATTGCCTAAACTTCCAAGTGCAACTCAGCTAATAATATGCTTCTCTGGTCTTGTAATCTTTACACATCATTAATCCCTACTCACACAAGAGCCTTAGCTCTGATCTCTCGTTTCTGAACAACGAGTAGTTCTGGAAAAGTAAACAAATAGAGCAGAGAAGCTGAGATCATAGTTGGGCCAATTAATGTGAAGTTTTCATAATCTCCATCAAAGTGCCAATCACATGTTGCAAATGTCTTGAGCCTCATTCTCCTATTTGTATATTTCTCTTCCCTCTCTCCCATCTTAGTCTTTATTAGAACAATCCACAAAACTTCCCCAAAAAATTCTTAACCATAATGCATTTCTTAATTGGACTTCATCCTATAAAATTATAGGATATTAGTAATACAGTGTTAAATTGTTTGTGATAAAGCCAGATATTTTACTCAAATTGTAGCAGGATGGATTTAGGGTCTGAACATTTCACTTGAAAGGGCTTACAGAGTCTCATTGTTACCATGGAACACCTTCTCCCAGTCCACAGCCCAGAATCCTTCACTGGTCATCTCCTAGGATATCAGGAGCATAGAAGCTTTTACTTTTAAAGACTGAAGAAAATAGTTCTACTTTTTGGGCACAGGCTTAATAACAGTGTTTTTACACATAGACTTAGAAAAGTGTACCTTTTTTCATAGTATTTTCCAGGTAAAGGGTATAAATGACTAAACAAACATTGAAGAATGTACTTGAATTTTGCTAACACAACTAAAAAAAATCTTTTTTTTCAGCAGGAAGATGGAACTTTCATTTAGTCTTTTTATTTTAGCAATCCCTTATTTTCTTTGTTTTGTTATGGAATAAGAGGCACATATTTCTCATCCCATAACCTAAACTCACAAGAGATCTGAGTTTGAAAATCCTGACCAGGAAGAGCTGAAGATCAAACTTCTTTGTCCTGACTGCATGCTTTACTGTCTGATCTCCTATACATGAGGGGTGGCCTCCTTAGTGACATACCTCAAGATCTTGTCCAAATGATGCATTTCCACACACTGAAAACACATAATAGACCTTGGTCATGAAAGACACGTATCTAAGTCTTAGGAATGTAACCTCTGGACCTTAACCAGAGATTAAATGAAACTGAGGTTTATTGAAAAATAAGGTATTTGTGTGCATTTTCAGTCTTTATTAAATCTCAGTGCACATTGGAAGTTTCAGAATCTTAGTAAAAAAAATCAAAAAGAATTTTTCAGTCTTAACATTTTGAACTCAGATCTAAGCCACAGGAATTTCAGTTTATGGGAAGAATGGGACGTTGGTTGAGGAAAGGCATAATTAAAATCTAATTAGCTCCACAAAAGAGGCTGCTATGGCTGAAAAAAAGACACTCTTTGATGTCAGGGACAATAAAATACAGATTAGTTTGGAAATTTTAGGTATTTTCTTTGAATTACAAGATATCCTACATATGAAAGATAAACATTAATTTGTAGTAAACAGTTTCAGCAGAGAGTGAATAATAGTGCAATTACGGACCTGCAGAAATCTAAATTCTCTGTATCTATTGCCCTAGAAGGTATGCACTATAAAATTGTACCAGTTATGCTTAATAGAAGCCCAAAGCTATTGCTATCAGAGGGCAACTTAGTCTTTTCTAAAGCAGCCTACTATAAGTGAAATTAGTAGAAGAGTGGAAAAAAAAATAGGCTTGCTTTGTGGGGGAGGGGGTTATGGTCTGTGTGTGTCTTTTGGGGCTTTGGAGAGGAGTGTTGCATGAAGTCAGGATAATTAAATTGATCCAATAAAAAGTGAAGTTTTTGGACAGATTGTGATTCATTAGGAATGTCTTCATTCTGTATTTGGTTGTAAGTCTGACATTCACACTCATCAGAGTAGCCTCAAGCCAGAAATGTTCACTTTTTCATTTTCTATAGTATCTCGTGATCAGGAAGGCAGAGCTCCTGCATGGGTAAAGATGATAATGCTGGTGATATTATCCTGTGAAGCAGAAATATATAGGAGGTATATGCTTCTTAAAAAGAAGCTATAAATCTCATAAATTAATGCAGGAGGAATAGAGGAGAAATCTGGAGAAAATAGAATTAGGTACTGTCTTTTCAGCTCATGCAGCTTAAGGCTTCCAGCACCTTTTTCACTGTGTCAGCCACAAAAAAGTATTATCCTGGACATTTACTAACGTTTAAGAAGACTAAACTGAAGAATGACCACGAATTCCTTATCACTGAATCCCAAAACACTTTGGTATAATTTAAAAGCACCTTCTAAAATATATGAATATATATCAAAAATTTACCAATAGCTCTGTGACTCGTGTTGCATTTTGACACAATAAGTATTCTATGGACACTTTTAATAATAGTTATTAAAATTTTGAAAGCAAATGCACTTAAGTAAGCATGCTACTATGCTAATTATCTTAGTAAAGTACCTCAGTCAAAGATAGCCTACAGTTTCAAGGTAAGGTCACAAAGAAGACTATATTCAGAAGTCCATAAATAAATTTAGCCGATAATCAAGGTAAATGCTGAGTTTCATCCTACAAGACAAGGGATCCTGCATACTCCTTTGCCTTTTTAGTGTACACTTTTCCATCTACTCTGCCTCAGGGACAACCTTTTTACCTTTGGATTACTCAAGCAAATGTAAATGTTTGGAAAAAAAACCCAACCAAACAAGCAAAAACATAGCACCAGAAACCCAAAAAACCTGCTGCAAATCCAAATTTTCTTGTGGTGTAACATTTGTTCCACTGATTAATTATAAGTTTCATCTTTTGAAAAAAAAGTCAATTAAGCCACTATAGACTATGGAAGATTTAGAGACTAAAAAATTTGAAACATAGCTATGATATATTCTTAGAAAACACCTTCTCCATCTAGTTGACTTTAGCAATCAAGTCAGTAACACCAGTTTTATTTAAAAAAAAAAAAAAAACAAAAACCTTTAATGAATGCATTTTCTCTGCAAGTTTTGGGCATGTCTTTTAATATGTTTTCAGAATTTCCCAGTCTGATCTGGACTTCTGACTGGTAAATTAAGGGAAATAACAACAACAAATTCATTACTTCTCAGGGTGACATATGTTCTGAAAATAGAAGCTGCCTTTTATATTTTATCAAAGCAAAGTCTATACCAAAACAATTAAAGTTCTCCCAGGTTTAGTTCATATTGGATTCAAACCTCACAAGGGTATACGTTAGCACTAGAATGACATATGGAGTACTATCAGCAACTGGAAATGTTCAGAGAGAGAAAAACTGTGGAAAAGTGTCTCTTGGATAATAGAAAAGAGAGATGATATTCTCATTATAAGCAGAAACAAGCTGAACAGCTGCCCACCCCAGAGAACTAACTTTGACAGATAGAGAAAACCAGGACATGGTTTAAAGAACACGTATTTTGTAAGCCCAAAAAGTGATATGTCAGCAAAAGATAAATAGAAGAATTATTTATTTATTTATTTATTTGCTTCATCAGAAGCAAAATCACAACAAAAGAAAACCCTCAATACTGCAAAAAACACACAAGTTATGACTTTATGTATTTATCTCTTGTTTCTTTCAAGTGTTTGGTTTCAAGGTTTTCTTACAAGCCTTTTATTACCTCCTGAGAAGAATATATTTAAAATATGAAAATTGAGGGAGCTTAAAAAGTAGTTTTTTATTTGGCAAGACAAAAATTAAACCTCGGATGCAATTCTTTGTATGTCAGATGAAGATTTGTCCCATAACACAAAAGTTATTACAGATTTGCCTTCTTACTTTGCTTTCACCTTAATTAAATGGTCTAAATAACAATAATTTATCCTTCTTCTACTGGACAGACTTTTCATGAAAAACAGGTATCAGAATGGTTCCTTTAAGGAGCTTCCAAGAGAAGCTGTTGTTTTTACAATAATGAACTCTGAAAGTGTGCAAGCAAAAATCTAAGTTAGGGAAGATGTGATCCTATCCCTGTATATCCTACAGGGGTGGCTGGAAGACCATGGTGGATAAGAAAATTGAGACTTTTTTAAAAAATGGTTTACAAAACACATTATGCTAAACAACATGACATTTCCTGAGACACCTAAAAATGCTGGAAACTTGTCCCACTTTTTCTGCACTTGAAACGTTCTTTTGGAATATGTCATCTGTCAGAACCCGGAGATGCAACTAACTGAGAGATGGCAGACGCATTTGAAATTACATTCATGCTAACTAAGTTTGGAATATATAACATTTTTATACAGGCTAATTGTATTCACCCTCTAAAATCAGTTGAGAGAAATAGGTACCTACAAGCATGATTCACTGGACTCATCTAAGATGATGATCCCCAGGGTCAGCCTTTACATAGTGGTTTCTCATTGGTGCCCTTGCTTAGTGTCTTATAGCTTAAAGCTACTTCTCACCTGTGCCTTTCATGATACAAAAATGAGATCTTAGAGGCAATATTGGGATAGAAGCTGTTTTATACCTGTCCTGGGGTGACTTTATGATGCTTGTATCCCTAATTATCTGTTCTGTTTATGCTGGATATTAAGTTGTACACCTTTAAGACTGGTTCTGAGAGTGAAGGGGGGAAAGAAGAGGTGCACAGTTTGTTTTCAGAAACTGCCCTCACTCCTCCACGTTCTTCTCCTGGACTGTGTTGTCTATGGACAGACAGTGAGAGACAGCTCTCCTTTGATTTTTGGTTAGTTTTTACCTAGCGAAGGCAGAGAAGTTCCCTGGACTGGTTTTGTTTTTTTTTTTTCTTTTTCTTGGAACTGTTTAAACCTGTTCAGGACTGAAAAACCCAGAAAACACCCAGAGCACACACCTGCAGCTCACCAGCACCCAGGATGACATTTTCCAGTGCCAGAGGCACTGATAAGAGACTGAGCAAGCCAAGCTACACCCCGGGCAAGGACTTTTCTCAATTTTGCAATCTCTCTTCAGAATGGCGATAGGTTTTGTTGTTTAATATTATTCATTGTTTTCTCCCTTGTGGGCACTTTGCTTGTTGAATAAACAGGTTTTTCCACTTTTTCTCTAAGGAAATTTTTTCCTGAACCAGTTGGGGGAGGGGCCACTTGGGTTTGCTTTCTAGAGGGACCCCACTCAAAGGTTTCCTCCCAAATTTGCCCTAAACCAAGACAATACCCCCTTCCTGAAGATGGGGGACTAACCTAGAAGAGGAAATTGAGATTCACATGGTTAGATACAACTAGTAAGAGCCTGATATACTCTATAGGTCTAAAATCTATCTTAGACTCCAGTTCATACTTGCTTTTTGCTCTTTAACTGAAAAATACAAACTTAGCATGTAATGTCTTGTGATCTGTGTATTTCAGTCAGATACTTCAAAGTATAACCTTGTCTCTTTATGAGAAGAAAAAGTGTTATGTAGCAACAGATTTTTTTTATAGATCTTTTAGATTATCTGCAGGAATTAACAGAGAAGTTCACTGCAAAACATAATTATGCACATTTTGAACATCCTGATCAAACAAAACTGTCAAACTCCTATGCCGCTGTGAGGAAACAATTGCTTGTCCACTCTCCTGTGTATAAACACTGAATTTTTTTCATTAAAAGCAAAGAAACATAACTGGAATGAAGATGTGTCATGAGTTTTAGGCTAGAAATTAAGAAAAGGTTCCTCACCCAGAGGGTTGTTGGGCAGTAGAACAGGCTCCTTAGGGAAGTGGTCACAGCACCAGCCTGACAGAGTTGAACTGTTTGGGAAACACTCTCAGACATATGGTGAGATTCTTGAGGATGATGCTGTGCAGGGCCAGGAGCTGGACTTTGATGATCCCTCTGGGTCCCTTCCAACTCCAGATATTCTATGATTCTATGATGTTTAATCCATATCTGCCTTCACTTTAATTGTCTATGGACACAAAATGATTACTGCTTAAATACATTAAAATTTTGCTCATAATTATTTTTAAAGAGTAATTTCTTAGGATTTTATATTCCAGGTTTTTAATGCCAGTAGATAGAGAATTTTTATAGATGTGCTTAACTAGAAATAAACATGAATTTATAATTAAGGATCATTTTCCTGAATTTATTCTTCAAAGATAGCTGTGGGGTATAACACACTGGAATAGTTTTCAGTGAAGGGGTGAAGCTGTCTAAGCATCATTTTAAGAGCAAAATTGAAATGTTTCATGGAAAAGGACTTTAAATGTTTTATGCTCCCTTAGAAGCTTTTCCAACATTATAAAAACAATGCATGGATATTTTTCTATCAGAAAAATTACGAAGGCATAAAGTATCATTCAAAAGATTTCTGAGAGTACTACATTTAAAGTCTAATAGTTTAGCCTAAATAGGGAAGTATTTAAAAAACTAGGAAAAAAAAACTGAGTTACATTTCAGTCTTACTACTTTGTAATAGAATGAACAGTCAAATGCCATCATGTAGATGAAAGATACATCAAAAAAAATTTTTTTTCGTGAAAAAGTTCTTTAATGAATATCATGTTTTTATGCATATGGTAATTCTGTAATTTAAGCATAGTGACAAATACTTGGGGCACAAAAATTTATTTCACATTTAAAAGTTTTAGTTATTTCAAATTATAAATTATTAATCGTGAATATTTTACCACTTTGTTAAGCTGGTAAATTTGGAAAGAATATTTTTTTCTTTATAGAACTTTCTATCACATACTCAGCACCACCTTAAATAACTATATGTTAGATTCCATTATTTTTTAAGGCATGGCCAGACCTTGCCTCCGTGTGTCCAAACTGATAATGAAACTACTCTCCCATGCTTTTATGTTATTGTGATTTTTAAGTCAGAGTATTGAGTAATAATTTGGGAAAAATAATCAAAACATGTAGGGGCAAAAAAGGAAGAGAATTAAAATTGTGTAGAGGATGTAGTGAATGGACATAAGAAATAATGTATCCTTGCTTGCACTGCATTCTATGAAATGTTATTGTCCAGCCATGGCACTCTCAGAAAATCTTAGAAATATTCACAGGAGCTGATGCTATGTGAGTTATATTCCCATAAACCAGGGCCAGACTTCCATTAAAAGGTGGCTTTATTCATTATTTCTAACCTGATGAAGAGCTGTAGATGTGACAATTTTAAACACATACACACACTTCTTTTTGCTTTTCTCAGCTTTATAATATCTCAGTTATCAAATGCAAGGAGTCTTGACAACAAAAAATATCTCTATAAGAGGCTTATATCAAGCAGGGAAGCAGCATTAATTTTGAAATTTAAGGATACAGGATTTTGCTATATTCTTTACATTCAGATCCTATATCCAACGGGAAGTTCATTTCTATATTTCCAGGACAGATTTTTAAAAATAGTTTTGAAGCATAAGTAATTTCAGAAACACAATAAAAATGAAACAAATGTACTCTGAGTACCAAAGATCACTATTTGTCTATCTCTAACCTTGTGCATAGACAAATTTCCTTGAATATTGGAGCGACACAAAGAGAATTCAAACATCCATCAAAGGGCATTTGGGGTTAGATTGTCTGCTTTTACTAAATAATATACCCCTTTGCTTTATATGAGAACCTCCCATTAAATTTCAGTTGTTACCAGTCAAAAAAAAGAAAAAATAATGTGGGGCTTGTGCAATTACCTTGATTCAACAGATTTCTATATTTGGACATTTTTATGGTCTCAGAGAATTCCTGTTCACTTACTGGTTTCCATCAGAAGGAAAGAAATAACAATGAGGGCACTGTTGTGGGGGTTTTTTCTTCTTTTATGTGCAGCAAATACATTTCCACAAATAAATATCTCGAAAGCACCATTCACAATTGGTTTTCGGTATGAAATAGCACAACACACAAAACATGTTGGAACATTAGTCTGGTTTCATGCAGTTCTTTTCAAATGGTGAGATAAGAGGTCATTTCAAAACCAAAGACTGAATGATGGAAGCATATTGACTTGAAGGAAAGATCTGCCTTTTTTGTTATTCCATGTGTCATTACAAGCTTTAGACATTAGAAAAAGATTTATATAAATGATGCACTCTGAAAGAACTGCCTTTACTCTAAGAAAAATATCAGAAGTCAGAAGATAGCTAGGCAAAAAGCGTTCTCATTTAAAATCTGTCAAAAATAAAGATCTCTCATGGTGAGGTACTCTGTGACAAGGTCTTAAATATGCGGTTAGATCCAAACCCCAACTTTTGTATACAAGTAAGTAATACTGAATTGCTTTTATAGCCCCTTATTTACACCAGTATTGAATAATATCTACTAAAGAGCAAACTTTATCACTGTCTGTGGCTGAAGAAACAAGGGTTGCTGGGTTGTACAGAGACTTAACCAAGACAGTAACCAGGGCAATTCACCTTTAAAGGGTTAACCTGGCAAAGGCAGCAGAATATTGTAATAAAAGTCAATAGGATTACATCAGCAGTTAGGACTAGAGAGTTAGATTCTCTACTATGCTATATCCAGCAGATTTTTACATCTGCAGAATGTCTTCATGGGGAATTTTAAACAAGACCTGAGTGGTGGCATTTTATTTTGTGCTGTAACGCACAAGAAGCATATAACTTGTAGAAACGGTATTCCCTTTTTTACAGCCTTCCTGGATGATAAATCTGGTCTCCTGATTGAGCGTTATGCATCACAGAGTCCAGTTACCTGTTAACACAGGCACCTATCACTCTCTCGCTCATGTGTGTTGCACCATCTGCAAAGTAGCTCATCTTTTTGCTCCAGTGCTGTGATCAGAGACAATTCCAGAATGTCACTGCCATGGCAAATCCAAGCTTTTTCATGGCTTTTTCATGAAGTAAGATAGCACAAAAAAGCAAAGACCTTCATGATTACTATTATGCTTAACAAATATTTATTATAAATAAAAATCTTTTTAAAATAATCACACAGAAGTCCAGGTTTTATTCATTACGTAGCCTTCAAAACATTTGAGGTTCATTAATGGCTGTTATGAGTCCTTCTGCACTTTCATGTTGTATCTTATCAAGTGGATACCAGAGCCTAGAATCCTCCTCTTCTATTCTGCTCTAGAACAGAAGTACTTTCCCTGTGTCTTGGAGAAAGGCAATAATTTCAGTCATAGACTTGAGAACACATGCTGAATCAGCAGCAAAGATAAGGTGAGCTCTGCAGCGTTCCCAGCCAATCCTGTTTGACCGTAAGCTCTGGAAATCCCCACCAGAGTGCAAATTCCTCATAAACACTAACCTATGGGGATTACTAGGGTGCTGGAGAACATCTTGTTCTTCCAAGATCACCAGAATTCTCTCACAAAATGTAAGTGTATCCTTAATAATAAAACCTGTCCTACCTCAAATTTCTTATTCATCCTCAGATTTCTCATTTTCTGCTGAACTCAGAAACGGCATGAAAATTATTTGTATAGCTGCCCAGTTAGAACACTTGCCTGAGACCTTAGAATTATCCTTACACAAAGAGCAATCTCTCAAAGTATAACCCTATATTTTAAAACTGAACAAATTCTATAAGTACAGGATATTCAATCTTCTTCACTTGTGAAGACAGAAATCTTAATGGTTTTCCATGCTGATTTCTTTTTTGAGAAAGATGAAGTTTTATATATTAAATGAAAGTGATGATGAGATTCATGACAATTTAACTCATACACTTAGGCTGGTAGGCATTTAAAGTCACCTGACCTGTTTTAGGAGTTCAAATGGCCTATAAATATACTACTTTCTTTATTTTGATTTCCATCAGAAGGAGCAGATATAGTGATCTAAGACTTAGACATTCAGGTTTTAAATGTCTAGGCTCTAAGATGTGACTCGTGGTCAAGACGCTCTCGCTCAGAGGAAGAGCCTGCAATGATAGAATTCAGCTTATCCTTATCCATTTACCTTCTTCCCAGGTGCCCCTCAAAGGATAACAGTAACAGTGCCTCAAATGTTACACATTTGAAGCCAACTATCAGAAGGCACATCAGTGTATTGAAGGCTTGTGAAAACAAACACCAAATCCAGTATTAAACCAGATTTACTTCTTTCTTCAGTTGATTCTGTGCATTCTCCGGTTCGTCTGCAGACTTCTCAATTCTGCTGTCCCCAAGAATTTTCACGGGTCTGAGGATTTTAGTCCAGATGTTTCTCACAAGTTTCACCAGTATTCAAGTGATAAAAATCCATGTTAATCCTGGGCCTGAAATTCAAGTATCCACAGAATTCTGTGCTAAGTTTCGCAGCAATCCCACATGGTCATCACTGTCAGACTCTATTGTCTTCAATATTGTGATTCCATCCAGCATGGGTACTGTCATTCAGTTATTTCAAGACAGAATAAGTCATAAACCAGGATCATGGCACTAAAAAGTGGAGTCAAAGGAGACCACAGATCTTAAGTAAGACCTCCCTTTTTCCCGTTCTGGACAAGAATGTGTTATATCCTTGTATTTTCCTGACATCAATTACTGAATGTATACCAGCAGAGAAACAGAAAACAAGGAAGGAGAAATCTAATCCCTCTGTAATCAGACAACAACATTTTACTGTCTTTTTACCAAATTTCTAAGACAATCCAGATCTCAGCATCCAAATCCAAGAAATTCCATAGATGTTGAGAAGGATCAAGCAACATGCATAGCCATGTAATAGTCCCAGTGCACTTAGAATTAATTATAAACCCAGCAGGAACTCATAAAGCATTGCACAGAACAGCAACAACAATTATTCTTAACTGTAGGCCCAGCTGGCTCCCAATCTTAAACCAGCACGAGTTTTGCTAATAACCATGGCAATACGAGAAAAATAAATACCTTTGCTTAACACAATCATTATTTACTTGCATCCACCCCACTGATGTAATTTAACTTGGACTCTATTTTATCTGCTCTCCTCATGTCTCCCAACCAGGGTATCCAGGACATATGACACTAAAGTATATGCTGAACAACTGCATTGTTCCCACACTGCAGAAAATCCAGCAGCTAGAGCTGGGAGCACTGAATTGAAAACAAACATGGGAAAATCTGTATAGGTATGTCTTATTTAGTTAGTTTTCTTCATAGATTGAATACAAACTTGTGTATAATGTAAGGAATGTCAGTGATCACAGCATTGGGGACTATGATTTGTGTCAGGAAAGATGATCTTATAGCAGGTGTCTTTAATTTTTGTAAAATGAATAAAATATACAGTTCACCACTCATAACAGTAAAGTTTTCAAGGAATGGGAGAAAAAAAGAATACCAAAATCTGAGTGCAACTGAGTCAGAATATGAAATTTTCATGTCTGCAGGCTGTTATTTCAAGAGAAGGTGTAGACTGGCAATTGCTAGAAATCAAATGGAAAGTAAGCTGTGACATTCTGTCAAATTTCACCTGGAAGTGCAAAATACTGATAAAAATAAACCCAGTTCAACCCTTATGTTTCCACAATGCATGAAAAAATAGAAGAGAGGTTATTTTCTCAGTGAAATAAAAATGAATCTCTTTAATAGATTCAAACTGAAAAACATGTTTTGCAATTCTAACTAGAGTATTAATCACACTTCCTATATTCAGGAATGCAGTATAACATTTTCAAAGGAGTCCAAGATTTTTCACTGGCCAGACTTTAAGTTCTCTTTAAAAGCTTGGGTTTAGATCTAATGAAATGTGCAGAACGGCAGTTCCCAGCCATCACTGGTCCTTAAGAAACAATTCTGTAAATGCAGCATTTTTGTAGCAGCCCTGCATTGTTTCCATCCAACTGTGTTCAATTTTAAGCTTTCAGTTGTCTCTGAATGAGAGCAATATCACAGGATCATGCACAGCATTTCCCCTCAATGTACAAACTGGCTTCAAAACAACTACAACAGAAACAAATGAAGTGAGATATGTCAGCTTTACTAAAGGTATCTTAGAATATTAGAGCTTTAGTTTTTAGTGTGTGTATTCATCGTACAAACCCAGTCATCCAAGGTGAAGATGGGTTCTAATTCTTGCATGGAACCCCACCAATTTCTGTGAAGCTTTTTTCAAGCATCTAGTCATATGACTAACACAGACTTAAAATTCTTTGCACCTCATTCTTTCTGAAACAAAAACAGATAAGGAAGTACCATTTTTCTCTATTTTTTGTCTTTTATTGGCTTTAATATAACAACATTACACTTAAGATTCATTGTACTGTCTTCTGTTTGTTTACATGCAAAAAATATATGTAATATAATGGAATTCTTTAAGATAAACAACATGCTTCTCTTCATATAACACTTCTTTAACTCACTCTCGATCATCCTTTGTGCTTTTTTCTTTAAAGTTTTGCAATGACATATTTAAATTTATTCCTATAATTATTTGGCAGAATGCCATTGTAGTGACTTCTGCAATCTGTGCAAGATCAGGAAAACAGGACTTTTTGTGACCCAGAAGAGTGAAGATCTCTTGCTTTTTTAAAAGTAAGAAAGATTTTTTTTGAGGAAAACTATGATTAGACTTTGTTTCCCACTCAGACAAAGGGGGAGAGGGGCAAAGAGAAAAGAGATTTTTGAAGCTTTCATCAGATGGCATACACTTTCCAGACATTTCTGGTGAGATGCTGGTACACAAATCAATTCTTCTCAGATAAGCTGTGACTCTCCTCTCGCTACCTGAGATTTATGCTGCAGTCTTTCTGTTGTAAGTATAATGTTTTACTGGACAGAATATGGGCACATGTCATTGCATGTATCTCATATTTTATTATATGCTTAAAGTAGGAGAAGAGGAATTGAGATGAGGGAGTGAACTAGTTTACTTACTGGACCAACTTTAAATCAGTATAAATTCCTGGTGTAGGCAACACCTTACCTGGCTTCAGCAACCACACTGTAGTGTGTAAGAGCTTTTCACACAGAAGTAAGATCCAGGCTGCTCTAAACCCTTCCAAGCTCTGAGAAGGCATTGGGAAAACTGGGACTGAGAAAACACAACAATGAGCAACACCTGAGCTTTGTGAGCATCCTGCAATTCCTGAGTGCAGAACACCAGCTAGTGGAAGGAGACTACCCAGCTAAAATGCCTAGAAGGACTTTGGCTTTGTGTGTAAACGCATAAAATCTATTTTCATATATTTAAAAAATAATAAAATAAATACATTAAAGTGGCTTATATCCAAAACCAGAGAGATCTGCTTTTCCTTTACAACACAAGATCAGTGCTGCAGCTGACCTCTATTCCTAAAGGATGATTAGATCAAATGTCAAATTTAAGTGACCTAAATATCCATGGATGATGCAGACAGTCAATACTGCACCACTGAACAAGGAATATATCCTGATCATGCTAAATTGATGTGAAATTAGGCTGGCAAACATTCACTGCTGTTCCATTTCTTTCAGATAGTCCATTAAATTGCTTGTAAATAGCAAACCACCTACCATCAAAGGGGAAATTGAGAATTAAAAAATACATTAAAACGCTCTAAAATAAGGAAATGATAGAATTAAGATTGCCCATAAAACCTTGATAGGCTTCCCTGTGTATGGTGATAAGACCCCTTGGTCCTCAGGATATTTGTCTCATTCATTCCTTAAAGGAGACTACTAATTAATTGAAAAAGTATATATACCATGCCTTGTTTTGCCACAACTACATTTTTTTTCTAGTAATTTTTAATTCAGTAACTGTAAAGACTTAAAAATCACAGTTGCCTGTCTCATACACTGTTAAAACCACAGAAGAACTTTGCAGAATGGAGTAGCAGGGTGGCACTGGTTCCAGACAAGGGTTCCCTCTATGGCAAACTGGATGAAACAGCAGCTGCTTGTACTCAAATCACTGGTATCACCCCAGGTTATGGGACTAATGGCATCTGTGACCACCAAAGCCCCCACCCCACACACACTCACTCCTGCTCCCAAATATGCCTCCATGGATTCCTGGAACCTGGACTATAAATCAAGCCACTTGACAAGAACATGAGATAAGATAAAGGTGGTACTATTGACCAAATATGTTGTAGTTTAACCCTAGCCAGCAGCCAAGTCCCAGGCAGCAATTTTTGGGGAACTGTTGCCTGTGGGGTGGACTCACATTGGCGAACATCATGGAGAACCCACCCCATGGAAGGGACCCCCCACTGGAGTAGGGCAAAGACTCTTTTCCTGAGCAGCAGCAGAAAAACACGTGATGAACTGACCATAGCACCCATTCCCTGTGTTCCTGCACTGATGTTAGGGAGCAGGTAGAGTTGAGAAGGAAGAAGAAGTGAGGGAGACGTGGGGGTTTTAAGGTCTACTATTGACAAATAAAATGAGACTTTTCTAAGGTCTCATTTTATTTGTTATTATCCTGTTCTGGTTTTGTCAGTTAAAATCTCAGTTAATATCTCTAATTCTAGCCTGTCTTACCTGTGTGGGTATTTGGCGAGTGATCTCTCCCAGTCCTTATCTAAACTCATTTTCTCTCCAGCTGTGGAGGGCAGTGAGAGAGCAGCTTTGTTGGATGCCAGGCACCTAGCTAGGGTGAACTCACTACATGACTTTGGCATATGGTCCCTTTTGCACCCAAATTCAGGTAGAGGCACCTCTCAATAATTGGATCATAACACTAATCTTAAAACTGTTCTCCAAAGGGGATGATTAAATTCTATTCATCCCATGGTACCTTTTCTAACAGGTGTCTGAGAAGTGATACTTTTTTCCCTTAAACTTTCCCTGTCTTACAATGACCGACGATAATCACCATTTTACAAATAGAGAAGGCAATGAGATGTCCCAGCCAAACCTCACACTTGGTCTGAGGTCCTAAATACTTGATTCCTCTCCTAGGGGTTTCACTGAGCATGTCCCCAAACAATGCACAAGTCTCAGAGGGTGACAAGCATCTGCAAACTACAATTCAAGGCCTATGGTCAGGCCCCAGGAGACAAAATGCAAGACATTTAGGGATGAAAATAAGACTGGCATTAGTGGCTTGCCTACTAGCAAAAGGAGCTCTGTGAACCAGGCAGAATCAGCAGTCACTTCTTCAAGGTGAGTGTATATCATTTGGAAGAAGGTTTGGCTCGCAATGCCACCTTATTCCATACTTTGCTTATAACCGAGATGGGGAAACCACAAACTGCAGTTTGTGTCCTTCACAGACCCTACAAAGCCGGATCATGATTACACTGGTGTCCTAGGGTGACGTTGTGAGGTTTGTATCCCCAATTGTCTGTTGGGTCTCTGTTGGATATTGCCCTGTGTGCCTTTGGTGTTGGGTCTGGGAGCAGGGGGAAGGAAGAGGCAGGCGGTTTGTTTTCAGAAACTTTCCTCCACTGGCTGACCTTGAGAGTCGGATTCAGCAACACACGGCGAGTGATGGAGAGATTTTTTTCTTCTTCTTCTTCAGTAGTTAGTTAGCTAGTTAGGAAGTAGCTAGCAGAGGAGGAGAAGCTTCACTTTTTTTTCCTCTCCTCCTGGTTTTCTCCTCTTTTTTTTTGTCTTCCCTTGGAACTGTTAAAATCTCTCTGGACTGAAGACTCGGGGGAGCGCTGTGGGGGCTCACACCTGGAACTCACCAAGATCCATCCTACGCAGCGTTTCCCAGCGCCAGAGGGACTGAGACAGAGAAATCACCTCCAGGAAGGACTTCTTTTCTAATCCTGTCATCTCTCCAGAGCAGCACGAAGTTCTTGTCATCTGGTATTGTCGAATTTATTGTGCTGGGGAGTGCTTTATCTGTTTAATAAACAGGGTTCTTTCCACTTCTCTTGGAGGATGTTTTTTTTTCCTTCCCTGAACCGGTTGGGGGAGGGGAGGGAGGGCCCCCTTAGGAGATTTTCCTCCCAAAATCTGCCTTAAACCACTACAACACAACACTACATACTGAATAATTAAAAAGCAATCTTAATCCTAACCTATTCTGATTTACAACAGTATAGCATTATAATTTCCAAATATAAGAGCTAAAGTGTGAATAAAAAAAATAAAAAAAAAAATAATAATAAAAAGAACAGACAAATCTCTATATGTTATCACTGTATGACACCATGCATAGACTCATAGCCTTTTAGCAGTGTTTTGGAGAGGCATTAGAACTTTCACAAAGTTCTGCATTAAAATATTGCTTTTTTCCAATCAGCCTAGTATATCATTCAGGATCTATCACTGCATCCCAACTGCTTTTCTAAAATATATGTAGAGATGCTGCATACAAGTTTTTAATTGATATAGAATTGCCTAGTTGAGGAAATGTGAGCATTTTTATTTGCTCTAAGCAGGCTTGGATTTAAGACTTTAAGGGTTCATAGTCTAAAGAAACACATCTCCCAAACGTTTCTGGTCATTTCTGAGATCTATTTTAAGACTAGTCGCAGAGAGAATCACTTGAAACTGTCTCACCACAACCTCAAGTTACTCTCCTGAAATATCCCTCAAGTATTTTTTCCAAAGCTGGCCTGTAAGCCTCTGACCATAAGAATGCCTTTGAAGCTCCATAGCAGGATCTGTGGTGTCTCTTGCTGGTGTTACTCAGAAATCCAGTAATTTGAGGAGCAGATCTTGAAAACAACTCAGTAAAACTCCAGAGAACTGCTTTATTTTCTTCCAGCGCAGCTTTATCAAATTTGTTTATTGCTCATGGATTTTGCAGGTTCTGTCGTGGTTTTAGGATTAGACGAAAGACCTTGGGACACTTAATGATTTCAGGTGGTCCACAGAGATGCAGAAACACTTTCACACACAGTAGAGCAGTTGTCATTATAAACATTTCCCAGATCCCCTGCACAATACTGGATGACATATAAGTTCCACCCACACAGCTTCTGCCTAAATATGCCAACACACCATAGAGATGGTTAAACTTCTTTTCAGAATCTTCTTCATCAACCTTTCAAGATAAGATCTCCTGAAAGCAGCGGTAGAATGTTATATAGACATGCAGAAGAGCAGATACCTTGTCCAAGAGTCAAATCAATATGAGTCACTGAGTCAAGAGTAACTTCACACCAACAAATGGAATTCATTTGCTTTATGTGTTGGTACATGATGTTGAGCTGGTCCCATGCAGGATCATGTATATTGCAGAGTTTATAGATGTCTGTCCTGTTCATCATGGCATCCCTTTACAAAAAACATGTCCCACATCAGGCTGACAATTATTTGAAGATGTGGCAATAGAAAATGAATTGATAAAATGTTATTGCTGATTCTTTTTGAGGAATCAAATCTGCCTCAAATCATGTTAATGTAAATTACTGTGGCAAATGTGACGTCTCTGTCTGAGAGCATATTATTGTAATTTACTACAGTGAATATCACATCTCCATCTGCTAAAGCAATCTGTTTAAATTTACTAAGATTATTATCTTCAAGAGGAAAGGGTTTTTAATCTTTCAGGTTGATGTTTTTAAGTTTCTTCTGTTGGAAATATTATCTAACATGTGATGCTGGCCGACTGCATTTGATTAAATTAAAAATGGAGTACGTAAATTCTTAACTCTTACCAGATCATTGTAAAACAGGTGCTGGTATAGAGTTAAGGCCAGAATTTCAATGGCCAAAAAAAATTAATTTCAAACAGGATTTCTTCATGAGTGGTAGATAGACACCAGTGCAATGAGAGTAATATGATAAATTTTACATTTGTCTGAATTGCATCAACTTTTGACAAGTCTTTTCTTGATATCAGAGACCAGAAAAACTCCAGAGGAAAATGTTCTACCTCAATAGGCTGCACAACAAACAGACAAAAAAACAACAAACAAACAAACCAACAAACAAACAAATATTAGTGAAACAACATAATAGATATGAGGATGTGACTATTTCATTATTAGAGTTATGCAGTGTTTAAAACATAAGAATAAATCTTGTGGGCACTACCACTGTGGAAATCAGGAAAAAAAAGTCTGAAATATGTCAAGGAATCATATATCTTTCCAAAGAGCTACCCAATCTGTGCTCATTATGCCTAATCTATAATAATATGGAAAGAAATTTTTTTTTACTGCTAACTGAATAGATTACAAAGCTGAAACTAGGAGGACATAATGTAACTATACAAAATATTACATGATTCTATTTCACAAAGTCCTAAAATGGCTAAAAAAAATAAAAATAAAAAAAGAGAATGCTTACTTAAATGCTGAATTTTTTGTTGAAAACAGATTTCACTTCAGATTTTTTTTTTAATTTTAGCAACTAACAAGTATCACAGAAAACATCCAACAGTATGGATTAGAATAACATTTTTAGGAGAAAAATATATAGGGTGCAATAGCTGATCAACAGCTTTGATTAAAGTCCATTGCACTGATCAAAATAGCCAAGTATCCCACTTTTAGTTGCTTTTCCACTGTTTGGGTCTGTGTTTGGACAGAATGGATAGGGAGCACAGACTTGAGGACTGAAGTCAGAGACCACAAAGCTGTACAATTCTGGGGATGGAGGATAAAAATGCTAGGATCAGTAAGAAAAGAAACTAAGAGGTACCTACTGTGGGAATGGAGGGTTTGCTTAATATCCCTCTCCTCCTTCCCCTCAGAAGATGGCTTCCTTTCTGGTGGTGACAAAGCACTTCACAAAGTCAACTTTCAAAGTGAGACATCCAAAATACTTACACTCCCTGTTCCAGCCTCTTTCTAACTGAATCTGGCTGCTGGGCAGCTTCTTCACTTTGGGGTATTGACACCTGCTGGCCGACACAAAAATAGCAAACTGTTTTCTCAGGAACACAGTCCCAGTGCTGGATGCATATGGTTTCATGTTCTCTCTCTGCCATATGTTAGAAACTTTCTGATTCAAACCAGTTGCAAGTAAAACTCATAATTTTAAAACTATCTTTTCAAAATATCTGGCTTGGATTTTGTTTTACTACAAATGCCAAGACACCCTGAACAATGGAAACATTACCAAGTCTCTCTAAATTCTCCAGTGTGATATAAACAACAAAATTGTTCCTTAGTTTCTGATTTTCACAGATTCCAATAAATCCAAGGAACTACATACTCCATATTTTTCTGGAAGATAATCTGAAATTAAAGAAAAGGTCCATATACTGATTTTTATATTTCTGCTCTTCCTATGTTTATGAAAACCTTCAGCTCTTCAACCGTTTTATATTTATTTAGTTTTAGAGTCTGAATGAAGGACAGAATCCTTTAAAACACTTAAATAAGTTAAATGTTTTCAGTGAAAGACTGGGAAGATTCATGCGAGGAAAACCACCAAGGGTCAGTAATTGCACAGGAATTACGTTTGGCTAAATTTAAAAAGTTTAGAATCTGAGATATCATCCGAGGAAAAATCAATGTTATTTCTGCTATCACTCTTCATACAAGTTTTCCTGGGCATCCTCTTCTGGTTATTCTCAATGGGAAGATACTGGTTTAAATTACCTTTTGTTATGGTCCCATATGAACATTCTTAACTACTGGAAAATGTCTATTAATGAATACATGACAAATGCCATGACCAGCGTCCTACACCTTGCAAGTTTGGGCTTAAGGACAAATTAATTTGTATTCCTCTATAATCCCACTGAAATATGAAGCTCACAAGAATTTTCTCCTTAACTCTATGTCAAATAATCTCCCAGTAAGTGTTATTCCAAATTCTAAAAACAAAGATTTACGCTAGATATCCTACTATTGATAGTCACTTGCTTCTGTTTTACAGACTGAATGTTAAATATTCAAATATTACATCAAGAGAGTAAATTCTGTTCTCATCTTTAATGTATGTTAAATCCCTATACAAACATCTTCATTTAAGATATTGAAGAGCAAATTGTTTTAATTAAATGCAGAAAATCCTTAGAGCATTGACATTGCCTTCATGATTTTCATAAATTTTCTTCAAAATTTCTAAATGTTCCATGTTAAAAAAAAAAAACCCACCAGAAAGAAGGAAGTGTTACATATGTTTCTCTCAATTTTTATTTTGGATAAACTGTTGTATTCAGAGAGTATGGAAATTAATTAGTCATGTTGCTGAGGAAGACTGTGAGATGATTTTCATCATATTTTCACTGCATGCAAGAAGGAACTACTCATTTTCAACATTTCAGCTCACTTTATCTCACCCAAACATTCTGAGCTACTGCAAACTGAAATGTCATGATGCATGACTGAAGGGACATTCCAGTGCAGTACATTTTTAATGCCAGCTTTTTTAAATTTCAATTTATACAGAATTTTCTTCACCTTCTCTAGCATTAGCAGACCAGTTTTGTACTCTCTTTCATGAGAAAGAGGAGGAGGAAATAGAACCATTGCTAGACATTGAGAGGCAGGAATTGAAATATTAATCTGAGTGAGGTAAAAGAGGAAATGAAAATCAAAGAAAATTTCTTTGTAACCTTCCTAAGTGAGAACAAAACCTTTAAATAATCCAAAAACGTAAATTCAGACTATGAACAAATAGAAGTGACATGTTTCTTATTGCTGAAAACTCATAGTCTAAAACAGGACAGAAGAAGTAAAAATTAATAGTATCTATGGAGTATTAATGAGGTGAGGGACAGAAGAATCTTAAGAAGGAAGAGTAGAGTAGTCAGGAGTGGTACCCCGGCCATCAGCAATCTGAACAATCAAAACCACTGTGTATTTTGGCAGACTTTTGTAGATGGATCCTTTTAATCATCCACAGGGATTGAATAAGTTTCTTCATTATCATCAAGAAGATCTGCCCATAAAAATGCTCTTTAAAATAAATGAATAACTAGAACCCAGAAACTAACAGATTCCTTGCAATACAAAACACTGGTGAGCAGCTTAGCAAAGATACAAACAAGAAACTTTGAAAAATAAGCACAAACATGGCATGTGATAAAAATTACCGCAAACCACTGTGACTGGAAAGATAAGCTGTAACTGATATGAATGATTCTGATGTTCATGATGCTCTTATCACTTGTCTTACTTTAATTTGTAATTCCTTTACTCCATGGTTCAGAATATAGCACTGTTTCACCCTCATCAATGCTGTCAGGTTCCAGGTCTTGCTGAAACCGACCAAAATTGTCAGAAGGGAGCTAAGTGGAAGTAAACGCATAACCATGGCATCTGGGGAGTTAGCTGAATATTCAGTCTGGTGCTAGAAACCCTCTGAACAGCCAAATGCTCTTGAGTAACTTTCCCTGCTTCTTAGCTGAACTGTTCTTGCAATAAATGGAAAGGAATGTCATTTGGTTGTGTGTCATAGCTGGAACAAGCCCAGACGTTTAAATATTCATTGCTTAGAAGAAAGGAGTTCTGGTAACACTGTTGATTTGCTAATATTTTTATCATCCCTGTTACCCTACTGAGACAAAGAAGCAAGGAGTGAGAAGACATGAATTTAATAAACTCATCTTATTCAAACATGACATATCACTTGAAAGATGGTAGTTTTCCACCTCAGTTTGCAGCATGTATTTCCACAACACTCTTTCACGATTGGAGAATAGTATTCCTTACATTATTCTTCATATTCCTAAGGATGAAAGAAAGCAGCTGCATTGTTTGTAACTAAAAAATCCTCAACATATTAAGTATTGAGTGAAAATTCACTGGTATGGAAGCAACTACATGAAAAATAGAAACTATCAACATTATACCTTAGAAAAATCCTGAATACATCAAGTTTTGCTAATGTTTATGGTCCACACCTTTGATTTCCTATCTCCTGACACATATGCTCCCTCTTTCACATGCAGGCTTACTTGTTGTTCAAAAGCAAGGTGTCCCAGCCCTATAGAAATGCTAAGTTTCAGCTGTCCCCATTAAATACATGGATGTAAGAGAAAAAAAGTGCTGTCAACATGATATACTAGCCCAAAACTTTCCTCTAGAGAGCTGGACCCCTGAGCTTTACAAGATATCAGAGACTTGTCACCAGACAAGTAAGGCTAGGGGTACTCCCACTGGCCCCCAAAAAATGATGTGGTTACCAAACTCTGTTCGCAGGAGTACATGGGGACTTTGTTCCATAACTGCTTGGTTTAAAATGCATAAAAGATCCTTAGGAGCAAGGAATTTGGACTGGTTACAGCCCTTTCCCCATTAGGCATCCTAACATTAATGCAAAAGCATGCTCCCTCACGCATGTCTTCTTCTACTGCTCCTTGAATCTTGTGTTCCAAACTGCATAATGGTTCAGACTTTCCAAAAGATGGGAAAACTACCATTTCTGCCTACCCTCTCTACTGGAGCTCTTTCATAACACGGTAGATGTGCCTAGAACACACAGTACCAAGGAGTGCACAGACCTTTAAATGACTGTTTTGCTGGGTTCCAATGAATCTCTTACATGCCAAGAATAATATCAATTTAGCCTGCATTAAAGGAACCAGGGTGATAGAGACAGTCCTGCCCAAATGCATTTCCTCAGAAATAAAACTCAAGTAAGGCAGAATTTCAGCAAAGTCCTACTGTGTCACATAAGGTGTTGGCCAATTTAAGCACCTGGTTCCTGGCATGTGCTTGTGAGTCTCATTTCAGGTCCTGTGAAGGCATTTGCATCACAGCACTTAAATATGTTTTTGTATCCAGAACTTCTGAAACATTAACCAATATCTACTTATCTGTATCATCAAGCTGATTTTAAAATGTTAATTTTAACTGTTCTGTCCCATAATAGCCTCTGAAATATCTTGTTTCAGCAATTCACAATTTTACAACTTGGTTTTAATTACCCTTGGATTATGATTTTCATATCTCCTCTAATGTTAATAATTTGAAGAGACACAAGACTGCCAGAGGGGAGAAAAGAAAACAATGTATTTACAAATGCAGTGATAGGACAGCTATTACAAAGGGTTGATCCTGTGTTTAATTTGTATTTTGTGTTTAATTGCTTATGTGTCTTCATGCAGGCTTTGCTTTTTACCTTTCTGAATTTTCAGGAGGATTTTGTTAATGTACACACTGACCTTTGGTAAATAATGTAGGGAGAAAGGAGGAAACATTTGTTCAGTTCAATATAAGTTTCAATCACTTCAAAGGTTTCATGCAACCCACAAAATGCATATCTTAAAATGAAGGTTGCTGCTCTATATTGGTGATGTGAGGTGAAACACAACAGCCATTTATAAACCTAATTTGCAGTATGTGGGTTTATAAGCACTATTTCTTTTCCCTGATAAAGTATACCACTTTGTGAAAGAGAAGATTTTCCTATTCATTTGGAGTTTCTGCTTTTTGAAGCATTTTCCATGTAGTAAGGGAGTGAAGAGGAATCCGGAGTTTACTTCTAAGGTTTTGGTGGATTAAGACAACTAACCTATCTTGCAAAACAGTACGAAGAGATTCCTGATGGCCTTTGCCATGGGGTTCTTGGCTTTGAGAGTGTCACAGGAGGCAAAGCTCAGTATTCACAATATGGCTGCATGTACATCTAGATATAAGTCACTGAAAAAGTACACAAAATCTGTGTGTGAAGATTTGGGATAATTTTATTTTTTTCTATTATAAGGAAGTATTACTTAGAGTGAAACCTTATCTTTATTGTGTTCTGACACCACAAAAAAACCTTATATCTCTAGTATGATATTATAATGTTTTTGAAATCTGGTTAAATTAAGTGGTTTAACCGGTATATTTGGTCTTTCTTTGCAAATGAAGTAGGTCAGAATTATGATTATGTAAGTTTCTTGGATAAGTATTTCATACTTTTACACAGCTGGATCTAAATTCGTTCCTCCCTCTGAACTCCCTGGATAAACAACCTTTGGCTTCCTAGCAACCTCATTTGTCTTCAGTCATTCAGACAAATTACTGCACCTCAGTTTTTAAACAATTTGATTTGAAATTATAAAAAATACTTGTGTTGCAGATGTACAATTTCTGTTACTGCAAAATTCTTGCACTATGCAGTAGAAACAGGCAGGAAAAGATACTTTATGTACCCTTCTCTGCTAATTTCTCTCCTGCTCCTTACCTTCAGTAAAAGGAATTTGCAAGCATACCCAGGGAAAAAAAAAAAAAAAAAAAAAAAAAAAAAAAAAAAAAAAAAAAAAAAGAAAAAAGAAAAAGAAAAAGAAAAAACCTTCCCTTTCCCTTTGTTCATAACAGAAACTTTAGGAGGGATACAAATATGTGAAAGTGAAATGAGCTCAGCAGAGGCCAGACAGATGGACAGTGGGCTGAAGTTCATGGCATGCAGAGTGAAGCTGAGAGCCAGGTTTATTCAGTTTTCAGGAGAAGGCAAATGATGACCTAGCTGGAGATGCTGCCTAGCAAGGCAGTAGGACAATAGAGTCAGACAGTCGTTGGTGGTGCACAGCAAAAAGGTGATGAGTGCTAGACACAGGTATCAGGGAAAAATCACAATGTAGGTGATCAGCGACAAGAACAGCTTACCCGTCTCATTAATGTTCCTCCTTGAACGTATTCAAAACTTGACTAGACAAGGTCATGAGAAAATGCCTAAGACCATCCCAGATTTGAGTGGAGATTGGATGAGATAATCTAAAGAAGCTTCTTAGGTTATTCTGTAATTCCAGCTTTTGAACATGCTACTCTATCTGAAACAGCTGTTTTAACTATATGGATGAGCTGGACGGTGCCTACTGTACAGAGCAGGTTCCTCACCCTGAACATTAGTGTCAGTTTGGGGTTCTGCAAGTGACTTCAGCAGAAGCAGACCCTTGTTTCTGTTTCAAATATTTGCATTTATTCATTGACACAGGTTTACAACTTCTGATGATCATAAAGAAATGCTTGAAGTTGTTTACTAACTGTTCTACTTGATTTAAGGCATATGCAAGAGCAAAGTAAACCAAATTCAAGTGATTTGAAACTGCTGTTAATTTCTCTCCATTATGAAATAGTTTGTTTCATCTCAAAACTCATTTAATAGCTTTGCTTTTCTGTCCTGCATTTGCCTCCATCCCTACACTTCATTTTTACCATGGTTTTTCTCTATCACTTCAAAATGAAAAATAGAGCATGCAGTATAAATCAGAATAAGTTTTGCCATGGTACTATCAAATAAAAAACTAGTACAGAATTTCAAAGTTACTATGGCTGTTAATATCGTACTGAGGTCAAAACTTCAAGGGAACTCCTATAGAAACTTCAAGAAATAGTCAAACACAGAAGTCTGTGTACTTCTAACTCTGGGTTTGTAACATTTGTTATTGCAATACTTGGGTTATGTGTTGCCATTATTTTATGCAGACATGCCTCCAACCTCACTCAGACTTAAAATGACCTTTGGCAAGACGCACAGAATTTGGAATCTCAAGGTTTTATGTCATTCTTTTACATCTTTTAGCAGTCCTTCACTCCAATGAGCCATAAAATGAGCAAATAATTTAGATTGTAATGACACAGAAAGACCAGAATTTCTCCCAACAGATATACACCAGGCAGAGAAGGAGAAGAACAAAAATATGTGCAAAACCAGCACAGAAGGATTCCCCAGGCACATTGTCTGATGGTCAGAAACAGTGTCAGTTTAGATGAAGTCAGTTGTTGTTACAGCACCTGTAAGTCAATGAAAATATGATCGATTCCTTTAGGAAGAGGAAAAAGTGGCATGGTTACACTGTTGGCATTGCACTCCCATGTAAGGAGCATTCCAATTTGTTTCAATAGGTTTCCAAAGTGATGTGGACATAAAGGTCACCCATCCCTCTCCAGGGTAAGCTGCCACCCTGAGAGACTGAAGAAAATCTGAACTCTCCCTGTTTCTCAGTGTAAAATATGAACATATTAAGTCTGATAGAATTTATAAAATCAAGCAGTATTCCATGCATGTATTTGGACAGCATAATTCAAAGTCAGCTTTTGTTTCAGCCTAGTAGTATTTTCTATCTGAAGATGTTAGTAAAAAAGGCATTTCTGAATGTGTTAATGACATTTTTAAGTGGCAGCTAATTTGTTTCTTGTTCACTGAATAATATTTGTTTGAAATTTGCATTTCACAATTTCATATTAGTTCCCTAAAAATGATACTTTAAGAGTATCCTTGTAAACATTTTCTCACTACTGCTAAACGTTATAATTTCTTGTCATTTATATGCAAACATCACAGTGTAACCATGAGTAGATTTCTGGCTCTTAGGCAATTACTGTGCTGCTACCAAGGACAAGGATGAAGTGGAAACCAGAAGAATAGAGCTTTTTGACACAGGGTGAACAAGTGTGCCTTATGAGTGCACATCCAGAGGAACATTCAAGACAGAAGATTGCAGTTGTTTAGGCTTCCATGATTCCTGCAGCAAAACCTGCTAAATTTTACTGCTTTCAGTAACTTGCCTAGCCTGATTCCACCTCAGATATTCTGAAAATTTCTACATTACTGTGGACAGACACCAGCTAACTAGGTTTTCTGCAGCTACACCACATGCTACTGGGGCAGGAACTAGACAATTCAATTGTAAGGATGAAAGGTTTACTACTGTTTGTACTCACCCAAACCTATTCCTGCACTGCACAGAGCTTAGGCAGTAAAGAGAATCTGACAAAAAATAGAACATCAAATACTTTTTTAGTGATAACTGAAGTTTTAATGGTGACAAATCAGAAATATACAGATTTATTCAGATGAGGACGCAGAGCAATTACCCTATTCACATAACACAAGGAATATTAAGGAACCCATTTGAAACCCTGAATGCTAAGGTACACAGGTTAAATGCAAGACTACTACTCTTCTCACATTAAAAAAGGTGATAACCATCTTTCAAAGAGAGTTACTGGAGAGACCAAGGGAAAGCTTTCTCCAGTCTTAGCAGGACTGTGGTTTTTTTTCCTGATCTTACATTCTCTTTCTTTCACTAAAATAAGTGAGAAAACTTTTTATGTCTATTTGCCATCCTTTGAATCTCAGTGTGCAGGGCTGACCATCTCACCTTTAAATGCTCCAAACACTAGAAACTCAAACCACTAATAACTGCCTTTTGTAAGTGTCATTTTCAGAATGTGACCAAGGTATTAATTCTATTGACTGCACTCTTTGAAGTGCATAGAGAGATATCCTGCAGAGACTAAAGCAACTATATATACTTCCCATGGGTAAAACTGCTGTCATCTTTCTCGTATTGCCACTAACTGGCCTGATTACCCTCACAATGGAGCCAATTTTGCACTGGCACTATTCCATTATCTTAAAAAAGGTTGCCTTCATTTAAATTTATTCTGAGGAGTGTCAGGTTCCAAACATGATTTAATCCACAGAAAATCATAAGAAAGTTGAAGTGAGTCTTTTAAAATCTCAAGCTATTTGATTCCATCTCTTTTAAAAGAAAAAAAAAAGTCTTCTAGCACCCAAGAAGGAAAGTCAAGAGATTTACCCATCATAATCATTTGAGTTACATAAGCTGTTTTCTCTGTCCTATATTCCAGTGTTACTAAGTTCTTCCAGTTGTCTGCTTTTTTTACTCTACTTCAAGGGAAATTAAGTTAGCTCTGAACAAAATTTACATTTTTCAGGCTTGAGGTTTCAAACACAAACCATTTTGAACATTAAACAGAAATTCTCTAGAGTTATAACTGTATTACAGAAATTCATCAAGGTAGAACTAAAAAAAAACAATTAGCGAGGATCGCTCAAAATAAATTA
Organism: Chamaea fasciata; assembly: GCF_029207755.1. Classification (NCBI taxonomy): domain Eukaryota; kingdom Metazoa; phylum Chordata; class Aves; order Passeriformes; family Sylviidae; genus Chamaea; species Chamaea fasciata. Next base: position 26,957,862 of record NW_027094086.1, read on the forward strand.
ATGAAACATGAATTATTGTACTGGAATGTACCTTATATTTGATGTATTTATTAGTCTTTCAGGCCTTCCTTTTCTCTTTCCAAAATGTAGATGTGTTTTTGTAAGTAGAATGGTTCTGAGCATTGACGACACAACATTTGCTTCAAAGCCCAAATTCCTACAAAAAGAAATTAGACACACAATGAAAGTCCTAAAGATAGTTCTAAATAGAAAAGTATGTTTTTTTCTTTCTTTTTCTTTTTTTTTTTTTTTTTTTTTTTTTTGTGGGTGGGGGGACGTGCTGTGGTTGGTAAAGAAGAGTATGGCCATGACTTTCATCCTGAGTTACTTTCTCAGGAGAAGCAGCAAACCTCAGTAACCACTGTGTGTAAAAAAGCACCTCTCCAAGGAATAAAAAAATCCTGCTTTCAAAAAAATTTTGCTTTCATCCTCTAAATTCTAAGCCTGTCCTGACTCCTGCTCTACCACTTTGAGAAAGCACAATCCACCATGCAATTGGTTGACTCAGAGCTATGAACATAATAATAACTATTCATAGATTTCTTCGGTGGCTGATTTCCATTTGATCAGCTCACACTCAACATCTACCTGCAGCATCAGCAGGAACACGAATTCAGACCTCTCTCTAATATCCTGAGAGGTTTATACCTTCAAGTTTTTGTCAAATTTGTCGACACAGGCCAACATTAAAAAATTGCTGTGGTGAACTAAAGACAGGCAACACGTCCATGTAAGCCTGATATTATTAAAAAGTTAGGCTAAAAGCATTATCACTTTGCTATTGCAATCACTGCTGTTCTGTTACAGTTTGTCTCATTTGTATTGGGTAGCTGCAAAATTACAGAAATTCTGAACAAGTATATCCTGTAAATCCCAACAAAACACTGTTATCATCTCCTTGAAGTACTTACCTCTTCTGATTCTGGGAAAACTTTTTGTGATGTTCTAACAGTTTAATGAAATGGTCCACGTAACTTAAGCCTTAAATTGAAGCAGAACAATGGAAATGCCATGTTTGCAGTATTATTTATTTGACCTGAGATTGCCTTGGGGTTTTATTGTAAGTTTGGAGGCTGCAGAGCTCTGAAAGAGGCTTTTAGCAATTAGCTAATTTACTGTCTTTGGACATATCCTGAATGGTAGAGATACACAATTCATTTTTATTTCTTAGCTCAGACTTGGACTCTTTTATGCTTACATTGGCAAACACAAAATCATTTACAAGCAGAATAAATAACAGCTTTCCAAGAAAGTAGTGACGCTCAGAAATGGAAGGACTACAACAGTTAGCTAGAAAAGTTTGCATGTAGGACTATTTTTACTTAATTTCACAGTGAGCAATACTTTCAGAAAAAAACCCCCAAAACTGTTGTTGTTCAGTGTTACAAAACAGAATTGCACACATCAAGAATTTTTGCACCTGTGGAGAAAGGAGCACCAAGAAAAAGCTACTCTTACATGAAATACTATCCGCCTTATACATGAGCATGTCGAATGGTCACCTGGCACACATTTCCTACAGAAATAGCTTCCATCATCTCTTAATCAAGTCAAGTTCTATGGTTGAAGCTACTTTTCTTAAAATTCCATATCATGAATCAAGGAGATTTGAAAGAAAATACAAAATTGATCCTGACATAACCTCTTTGCTATTCAGGTCTCGCTCATACTCTTTTTTTTTTTTTTTTTAATTAAAAAACTCATCCTTTGATTAAATAATATTTCCTGTCAGGTTCTGCCTGTGCTTTTTCAGGAAAAGTCCAGTTTTACTGAAGCAACACATTCTCATGTAAAAAGCCTTTCGTGTGGAAAATTCCACACTAACTCTAATCCAGTTCTCTTCCTTGAGGTCCCAACAAGATTTATTCCTGCTATGCTTTCACTATAATTTCAAACTGGCTATACTGCTGTCCTAGAAGTTCTGAGTCCCTTAAGTGGCTGCCCTAGAGATATTTTGCCCATCTAAAAGGCAGCTAAAGCTGAAGCTTTTGCCCTCCCTGTATTAAAATGCTTACTCTTGAAACTGATGTGAGAGGCAGCCAAATGGCAGAAGTTTTAAGGCACTCAGAATTCTCAGATGTTCTTTGTGCCCCTTCCTGCCCCGCAGCACACGTACAACTGAGTCTCCCAGCAGCTCCCCCTGCTCTCCCCTGCCCTGAGACTACAGAGCAGCACCAGTGGGGCTGATCAGACAAGGCACACCTTCTTGCCATCTGTCCTCAGTTCTGCTGCTTCTTCCAACCTAGCTCAGCCATCCTATGGGGTTGGGAGAAGTCACAGCGATGAGTTCCTCCTCACCACTACTTGCAAAGCAGGCATTCTTACAGCAGAAGCTGTTGCAAGGCAATTCTTTTAAAAGGCACAGGGGTTTTTTTCTTCAGAGCCTTTTTTCCCTCCTACACTGCTTCATTCCAGCTTAATTCTGGTTTTGTGCCATTGCAGGTTCCAACAGATTTGTACTGCCCATATAAACTAGGAAGTCTATTAGCCCCTAGAGGAGCACCGAAAATGGAAGATGTCTAGGCTTGTCTCTTTAAATTTGTGGCATAGTTATAAGGAAAAGTTCTACAAAATATTTGTTCAAATTAATATCTTTTCATTGCTTCTTATTGAAAAAAAAAATCAAAAAATTCTACTGTGAAACTGAATTGAAACATACCACCATCCAAGTTCAATCAAAAAGAAAGAAATTCAGCACTCAATGAGGAGCATTCTAACAATTTGCTTTGTTGGGAGATATAAATCACTGAAAATATAGTATTCAATATATATGGCATATGCAATACAATGCCATGTGAAAGTCTATTTATCTGACAGTGGCCTTAACGATAAATAAAATGGACTTGACAAGGACAGACTTCATGATGCTGCACTTCATTCTCCTGTCTCAGAACAATGGATAAGAATTCATCCATTCCTAAATGGGTCCTTCTACTAAGAGCTCCTATTAACCTCTTGTGAACCTTTTTTAAAATGAAGAGTATTGAAAATGTTCTAAACCAGCAAATGGTGAAAACGTGAAATAAATGTTGCAGAAACACAAATCCATTGGCATTTTTTCTTTGAAATGTTTCACTTTGCATGGATTTGAAGGCAAGGACTTTGTTCCCTTTACAATAGATAAAATTTGAGTGAGTGGTTGTGTGGTTGAAAATTGAATTTAGTACTTTTGAAATATGCTTTGTTCAAGACCCTAATACATTTGAGCCTACTTCTGTTCATAGCTCAGAAACTGCTCCACTATCTTGCTTTGAAAAATGCAGCAATTTTTTCCCTCTGCTTATTTTCAGTTTCTCTAGAAAACTGTGTACCTTGTTTAATGATTTTCTTCTCAGAATATCTTTCAAGTAATTTAAATCTTTTTCTCTTGAATAAAAAAATAGTAAATGAAGAAATGCTATAAAAATTCTTATCCCAAGGGATTGCAAGACTTATGTTCCTATCCAAATACAAATTCTCATCACAGACACAGTACAATCCTTGATTCACAAATCCTATGGGATTATTGGAAAGCATTAAAAATATATACACAGGTACTTACTGTGTATATATAATATATATTTCTAGTCAGTGAAAACACTGAGAGAAAAATTATATAGTCCAGAGAAAGGACACAACTCCTGAGTTTATGACTTCATAGAATGAAACATAATTCACAGAGAAATAAAGTGTTTTATTTGTTTAATTTGTTTTTATTCCCAGGAAGACATTTACTGAACAATTAAACAAACTCCAAGACAGTGTGAGAGCCCACTCACCATGGGTCTAAACCACAGCAGAAGTGGAGGGATGGCCTTTAAATTTAAGATGTATTCCAGGATTAAGATGCCACTGTAAGCAAGTGAAAAGATGGAGAACTTTATTCCTCTTTTACTCACCAGCAGACTTCATAGTATCTGGATCCATCATAGCTCTGACATCAAGTCACATTTTACCTATTTGTCCCAATGTGCAGCCATGTAAAATAATCATGTTCTCTGTAGAATTTTCTACAGAAAATTCTCCCTTCACAATACATAAAAGTCTCATTATTTTTACCTTCAAAATTCTGTGGAAATTGCTCTCTTGTCTTGGATATTTTTATACTGAACATCCAAATAGCCTCTTGGCTATTCCAGTCTCTGCAGTCTCATTTTCAATAGCTTATTTAATTGCTACTTCTTTTCTGCCTGTTCAACTCAGGCATGGAACATAACATATTCTCTTCAACTAAGTCTCTGCTAAATTCAAGTGAGAACACTTCATTAAATTGTCCACATATGTGCATATTTCTTGAATTTATAAAAATACCCTGTCTCTTTGACTACTTTTTATACCATTAACTCCTTTTAGCAGACACCCTGTTTAATTTTTCTATTCAGAAGCTGAATAAATATTTATACATCCTGTAAAATCACAATATGCTTTATATATGTTGGATCATAAACTGAGCTCTGCATTTTCAGGCATTTTTGAGTTTCCAGGACATATTTGGCACATTGGTGTTAGGAAGTGTTGGTCTGTTAAGAGTTATGGTGACTTTTGAGTAGCTGGTCAAATGAGAAGATAAGTGACATAACATTCACAGCCTGAATATTATAGGGATGTTTTTAGTTCATGTCACAGACGATCATATTTTGGGAGTCTAAGGCAGGCAGCCAACTGAGAGCCACATAACTAATCTAAGATGGAATGGCACTGTCAGTTACTCTTCCCACACTAAGCTGTCCTGACTCTGCACCTGAGGAAGAAATAAGGATGTTTGTCTGTTCCTAACAGGAGAAAGGAGATAGAATGCCCCAGAAATAACCTCAACCCTTCCACATGTCCACAATGCAAGACCAGCAAACTCAATCGTCTAATGTGCTCTCAGTCCTAACCCACAGCCTTGTCATGATAATATGGAATAGATCCACCTCCTTGAAGCACTCAAATTCAATTTCAGAAACTTTTCTGATAGATCATAATCCAACATTTCCCCCCCATTTGTATTGCACATATCCAGTAGCTGTGCCTGGTATCCAGAGAATAATTATTTAGAGAATAATTATTTAGATTAATCTAACATCCAAAGTTAGCAGCCATTTTTGGGTTTTTGTTCTGTCTACATTAGGAAAGGATGACCCAGAGAACTACAGGCTGGTCAGTCTCACCTCCATGCCCAGCAAGTTTATGGACCAGACTGCCCTTGAAACTGTGCAAGGGCAGATGGGAATAAGGAGGTGACTGGTAACAGCACTTCTAAGGGTAAATTGTTACTGACAAATTTAGGGCCATTCTATGATGGTGTTGTAGATTTGGTTGATAAGAGAAAAGCAATGGATGTCATCCACCTGGACTTGTGTAAAGAATTTGACACTGTCCCACAGTGTCCAATTTCCTTTTCTCTAAACTGGAAAAACATTAATTTACATTTGATGGATTGACCAACTGGTGGATAAGGAACTGACTGGATGGTCGCTTCCAAAGAGTTGTGACCAACAGCTCAGTGCCCAAGCAGAGATCAGTGATGAATGGTTGTGTGAGTTTACAAGCAGGGAGCTACAACAACCATAAAACCACAGCTGAAACGTAAAGAGTACATTTATTTCCTTAGCTCACTAACCAGAGGATCCTTAAGCAACACCCAGGCAGAGACACACAAGAGAGAATGCAAGCCCCAGCAGGCTTAGTCCATCCTAGCAAAAGGCAGGGCTTCTCTTTGCACCAGTTTATCAGGGGCCCATGCACATTTAATTTACCAACATGCTGTGACTCTCCCTGTGTTTTTTTATGATCTCTGAGCTTTGGTCATCTTTCTCCCAGAATAGGGAGCTCTTGCATGTATATGAGAGTACCTCCAAGTCTCCCAGAACACCTACATTATCTCTACACAGAAATTCTACTTCTCAAAACAGACAGAGGAGAAACAGCGATAGGCATAAAATATAGGCTTTGCCATACCCTTATTCTCCATGCCTTGGCATTCCCAGCTGCAAGGTCACTTAAGCAAATCTAGCATCCTCCTTGCCATTCTTCCACTTTTAACCCTTTCCTCCCAAAAGTGGCATTCCTCAAGGCCTGGTGTTGGGACCTACAACATCTTTGTTGGGAACACGGTCAGTGGGATTGAGTTCACCTTCAGCAAGTTTGCCAAAAACACCAAGGTGAGAGATGAGGTCAATACCCCGGAAGGAAGGGATGCATCCAGAGGACTTTGACAGGCTTGAGACATGGGTCTGTAAGAATCCAATGAAGTTCAACAAGGCCAAATGCAAGTTCTTGCTCCTGGGTTGGGACAATCCAATCACAAATGCAGGCTGAGTGAGGAATGGATTGAGATCAGACCTCAGCAAAAGGACTGGGAGATCCTGGTTGAATAGAAGCTTGGCATGCCTTGGCATCATATGCTTGAGCCCAAAAAGCCGACTGTACCTTGCACTCAAAGAAACATGACCAGCAGGCTGCGGCAAGTCCAGATAAAGGCCATGAAAATGGTCAGAGGGATGGAAACCTGGAACAAGTTGACCAGAGACGCTGTGGATGTCCCTTTCCTGGAAGTGTTTAAGAACAAGTTGGAGGGGCCTTTGAGAGCTCTGGCCTAGTAGAAGATGTCCCTGTCCATGACAAGGGATTGGAATTGTATGATCCTTACATTTCCTTCACACCCAGGCCATTTTGTGATTCTTTGATTAACAGTTCATCTTTTCCCAAATAAAAGTACAGGAAAAACACAGACACATGACCCCAACCACCCCTCCAAGTTATTCTTGGAACTTCGCAAAGATAGCAAAATATTGAAGAGCAACTGTGGTCTTCCATTTTACAGAAAAGAAAAAAACATAAAAAGATGGTGCAGGAGAATTCTACACTGCAAATTATGCTAAGAGCAGGACCTGGTGACTTAGTCCAGAGCACGGTAAAGCTGTGCATCTTCCAAGATGAGAAGGAAGTAGAGAAGGACACTCTCATCCCTGAGTGCAACTGCAGTGTCATACCTTCTGTGCTATGACATTATGGAGTTAACATGCATCACTGAACAAAAATTGTCCATCTGTTAGAGAAGAAATCTCTATATTTAAATTCTTGTGGCTTTGCTACAAGACCTCTTAGAGACCATGTCAGACACTCATCTGCATTGTCCTACTCGAGAATTCATTTGTCCTGATGCCTTTCATAATGTTGTGAGAAGAAAGGCGTAAACGAGCCTAATCTCCCTTCAGGAGGCCTACTGCTCCCCCTTCAGATAACTGGGATGAATCTCAGCCTCTGCACTGCTTTAAGGCAAAGGTAACACATGAAAATAAGCATGCTACATTTAGATGACCATTTAGAGGTTTTGAATACAGTGTTAATTGTCAAATAAAATTATTTTCCATTTTCTCATTTTTAAATTCATTGGACAAGTGTGTGACAAAGAGTAAATCAACATAAATAGAGCAAATAAAATATAAACTAGGATTCGGAAACAATTAATAAAAAGAGTTGCCAAGAAAGTGACAGATTATTTGGACCCTGATATTTAACAAAGGCAGAAGCGTAGAAGTTGGCTGAGGTTATCGTATTTTTTTATTAAGGAAGAACAGTTTCTTGTCAGATTCTGTAGGCAGTAAGCATCTCAAAGCCATTTTTAGCTTTTCCTGCAATTAGGCTGCTGAATTAAATGGGAATGCATTAACTCCCCTGTGTAGCTCATCTTGAGGACATATTTATCTGATGTTTTTGTGTTACATAGCAGTACAGCAAAACCTGCTTGGTCTTATTAAAAAAAACTTTAAGAAACATCTATATTGAAATGTTTGCATATTCTGTATGAAATACTCATTTCACTTAGAAATGGCAAAATATAATTTTCAATCTATGTTGAAAGAAACTGTAAAGACATTGCATTGTCTTAACAAAAAGTCTGCCTCTCCCGTGAGTCCAGGATCATACTTGCACACTTACAAAGTATTTGGGGTTTTTTTACCTCTTTTTGTCTATCAAAATACAGACAGCTGAGAGTAGATGAAAAAAGTACCTTCTTGTCCAGTGGACAGTGGTACAATTACCAGACAATTTTCCCATCATTTGTGCTTGAGGGCACCACTAAAGCAGAAGCAGTGCTGAAACCAGAGATTGGTTATTTGTAAAAAATAGCAGGACAAATCAGTAACTTAACTACAGGCTACACAGCTTTTCAGAAAATCCTTGAGATGGGAGAGTGTAAACCTAAACTTTTACTAATGCCTAACATGAAGTTTGATTAATTTCCAGAAGACTGCAATACATACCCACAAACTTTAATAAGGAAGCGATACCTTGGTGACACAAGAGGTCCCTTTTCATACAACATTATCTACTAGAATAAATTAACATCTGAAGGGTTTTAAGTAGTGGTATTCAGCAGGAGAGTAGAGGCTGCAGCAGGAAGCTCTAAATCTATAGCATTTGGTTGTAAATTCACCAGACCTAGCCCCTAAGTGTTCAGGATTACAATCACAAAAAGTATTTCTGTGTGCCTTATACTGTAACAGACATTCAGTATTTATTGACTTAAAAGGGAGGTAAGCCATGAAACCTCTTTGCAGATCTAACACTTAGCTCTTACTAAAGAATAGAGCACTCCAAATTACTGCCACGGAAAGGATTGCACTCAGTCTTTTCCTGGGGCTGCAGCACTATCTTCAAAACTGCTCAATGTCTGTATTGTTAAATAGCAGGACTTTTTAACTCATAGTCTACAAATCAGCTTTGCTCAATTATCAGAAAAAAACATATCTGTCCACAAGATCATTGTCATCCCTTGCATGGTCTAAATAAATTCCTTATCCAAGAAACCTAGCTCAAGAGCTGTGACTGTGATTTGCTTTGTGCATTAGTGGTGTGAGAAGCTCCACTTGCTATTAGAATGTGCTGCTGCTCTTGCTAATAGAGCACCAGTAGATATGCCAAAGAAGCACAACCAGCTTGTACATCAGCTTGTGCAGGCTGCCTTCCCTCCGACAGATTTGACAGACCAAAAGTAAAAAGATTATAGAAGATTAACAGAAAATAAATTTGAGTGAGGAAGTTGGTGAAGGAGACCTGCTGTAGCCTCTGGTGTGTTTTTTAAGCAGGACACAGCATTGTAGCTCTGACAGGAGGAGCAGTTCCAGTGGTCTCAGAACAAAGTGATCCTGGATCTCAGGATTCTCGGGCAGAGGCATAGTAGGAATCAACAGAAAATACCCAAGGAAGAATATAATGTTTAGTGATTTTAAGCAAGCTGAAGAGGGAAATCAGAAGATTCAGGGGACATTTTGCAAAATGGCATAAATAAAAAAAATTCAGGTCATTATGCAAGCAAAAATTAATAACTATATTATTGATAGCAAAACATGCATTCTCTGGGTTGACACTAAGTCGGGGGTGAAGAGGGGGTAAGCTTTGGTAATCTAGTGAAGAAACATTTCTCACAATACAAAGGGGTTGAGGATGCAAAAGACATGAGTAACTGAAGGTATGAGTAGATGCCATCCTCCATGTTCTTCTTATTCATGCACATAGAAGGAAGTAGAAGAATGGGATTACCCTGGAGCTCACAGTTTCTAGTCCCCCTCTATCAGTCAGGTGCCCTTAAAAATGCAAGGTCTTTGCTGAAGACCAAATAGTGATGTATAAACAAACAAGAAAGTTATAACTAAGAACTTTTCCAGGATTTCATCTGAAGAAAAACCAACTACTGGCCTGCTGCTTTATAACTGGAGAAACTATAATTTTTAAGAGAAATATAAATCTTCTCTCTCCCTGATAAAATTTACTGTTCTTCATAAACTGCTTAATCATGAACTTACTAGTGCTTTTGATTAATGGCTGGAGAGAGAAAAAAAAGTCATATTTTATTTGAATAAGAAATGGCAGTTTTGTAGCAGTGAGAGTCATAACGAAGCTAAATCTATAACAGAAAGGAAATGGCTTCTTTCCAGCTTGTACAGCACTGATTGAGCTTTTAAATACTAAATAAATCTATTTTCCTGAACTGCAAGAACTTTCATTTTTCCAAGAACAAGCTTAAACCTGATATCAAATATATTAGCAATGTCTAATGCAGGAGGGGGAAAAAAGAAGTTCTCTATTTTAACCATGCCTTAAAATTTTTCAGGTGGTTTTTAAAAGCTTTTTTCTTTCTGAAAAAGAAGTACTAGTGTTTTAGAAAAGCAAATATTTTGCTACATTTTACCACCAAACATGTTATATCACCTTTAGAATCTCTTTATCTAGGTTTCTATCCAGCACATACTACTGCAGCCCAAGAACATTCATGTATAACTCCTAACACTTAACACACAGTTTTTTCAGACTTATGGACAAAGCAAACTTTAAACAGAAGACTAATTACATCACTCTTTTTCTCATTTACAACTCCAGTGAAGGAATTCACCTTTTTTAAAGTTATCCATATGCACATATCCCAGGAAACCAGAATCAAAAAGCATGACAGATGATAGCAAGTAGAAAAATCACTAGCACAATTAACTTTCACAACTATTGCATGCCTACAAAAGAGCCATTCCAGTGGTACGTAGGGACACAGGAGACAAACTGATGTTTCACATGGCTGCAAGCTTATTTCAGCACATTGAGTTAAAGAGAGTTAAACTACTCTTCTCCTTAAATTAACTAACAGCTGTGTAGAGGTAACCTCAAAACTAATGAAAGACTCTTTTGTGGAGAGGTGGGAATATTGAGGTTAAGGAGATAATGAACTAAAATGAGGAGAAATCCGGTAAGTTTTAAAGTATTGTTGTGGTTAGCAGATGGTTAGCAGCAATAGATGTAAATTTTATCTTTGGGATGGAAATGTCACAATTTGATGAATTATTTTTCATTAAGAGAGAATGTGCAAGTAACAACTTATCAATTTAAATTTTGCAAACAATGAACACCTTTTCATTCTCATTGCCCCCAAAAAATATTAGTAAAATGGGAATAATAATTCTTCTTAGTATTACCTAAACATAAGTAAACCCCTTCCTGCAAACATAAAGTGAATAGAATAAGTCAACCAAGCCAATTAAGGACTTTTTCTTTTGCCATGCAATACCCTTCTTTTCAAATATGTCTCACAGTATAATGGGAGTGTCTCTAGCAATACTAGCCTCTACTGCTTCCCTTGGAGCTGATCACATTTTACCAGAAGTCTAATCAATGTCATAGTTGCGAAAGAGAGGTCCAGGAAATGGAGCTTGGCTTGCTTATAGAGTCACTTCTGCCTCTCATTACTGAATCAAATGAGTTGCTAAATCAATTCCATCATTAACACCAGACCCTCTTGAACTGCAGGCAAGTCAGGTTGTGACTACTCTAAAGTCAAGGCTTATTCAAAGAATTTTCCATTTGATTTTCACTCCTACAAGTTTTATGTATTTTATCCAGTAAGTGGAAATGAAATTATTTATATAAAATTTCTCAAATAGCCAAATGATGGAAGTGCAGGGCGAACACTTGCTCTGGCTCTCCTTCTGATTTTTGAGTGATAATAGGTACAGCTAAACTGATTCAACAGCAGATGTTGAGGATAGTTCTTTTCATCTTCAGTAAAGGTCAGACTTGTAATGCAGAAGAGTGGGAACTGTGAATATGAATCCCTTTTTGTCAGAGGTCAGAACCAAAGACGGGTCCTGGATTTAAGCTTATGACAGAATTCACTAGATAATTGCATTAAAATATTCTCACTGTTCATTTTTAAAAGAAGATGAAGAAAGAAAGCAGAAGCCAGTATAACACTTGGGACAGTTTAATTGTGTTAGACATTATTTTTCTGAGCCAAAGCTACTTACACAAAGAGTTAATATTTCCTAATGTGAATGGTTTCATCACATCTCATCAGAGGGAACTGGAGTGTTAATTACCATTAATAATGAATTAAAAATAATAAGAACTCCTATTCCTTCCACCAGAGGTTTCCCCATCCAAACAACTTATTTGTGAATCATGAAAACTCTAGAAGTTGCAAAAAAAGAGCGAGAATTTTAAAAAATTACATTGGTCTTTATCTCTGCATGACAGGAAAAGACTCCTCAGACAGTATTTACTTTTAAGGAGAGGAAAGTACACAAAGGAAAAATGCAAATGTTTGATGGACTGACGGAAACTGGGATAAGTCCCAGTTCAATGCTTTATCAATTTTATCAAGCTACCTCTATGTTTAAGGTCCTGGTTTTTTTCTCTGCTAAGGCACTGTTTAGCAGTACTCAGTTTGAAGCTTGTTGCCATGTTGTTGACTAGATGAGGTAGTTTGTGTTGGTGGCATGCTTTAAATATTTATGTTAGCAGAAACATAAGGCTTAGCACCACTGCAGTGGGAATAGGATGCTCTGAGGATTCCTAGAAAATATTATGTGTTTAAAGGAATACATTACACACTTCTGAGAGTTTTTCTTCTTTTGATAGCACAATGAATTTCAGCTTTCCAGAAGACATGCAATTCATAAACAAATTTTATAAGTAAAAAATATTTCCATTTCTCTGATAGAAGTGTTAACATAAACAAGTGTTAACATTGCTGGCATAAAGGACCCTGAATGGACAACCCTCTCTTCCTCTCCTCCCCACAGTGATCACTTGCTTGCAAGAGAGTGCAGTGGCCACAGATATTTTTCCTCCTCACTTATTTCTGCACTTCGCCACAGGTACCTGTCTTGTACCTCTGGATCCTTTTTCATCTAAATTAAGCCATGTCATCATCTCCACAGTCCCTCTTCAAGAAAGTATGTCAAGCTCTTATAACTAAAGTAATTGAGAAGTAGTCTCAAGCAAAAAAAATATAGGGGGATTTAATCACTTTAGTCATCATATTTGTTTCTGTTTCTTAAAATTATCATTTCTATTAGAAAGGGAATCTTCAAAAGCCCACAAATATTGAACATGAAATTTCAAGTCTATCCTGATCACCTTCAGATATTTTTTAGTGTAAGAAACTATTTCCTTCTCTCTTCCTCCCCACCCCCACTTTACTCTTATAAGAGAATATAATTGCAGAATGTTGTGATTATAGTGGACAGAAACCTGGCTCCAAGAATGAGATATATTGCAAATATTCTGAGCAAAAGACACTTATTTCATTGGTTTAATTTGTTTTTTTGTGTTTGGTTGGTTGGCTGTGGATATTTTGATTTTGTGATGTGATTTTTTTAAAGAAAAAATTACCCTTTTTTTGTATGGGGGTTCCTTTTCACCTCATATTAGGTGGTCTTGAACTCCAAAATGAAGGATTTAGACTTTAATCTTATCAAAATTTGAGATCCAGTTGTGGTTCAAGAATGTCTCTTCTTCTCATGTACAATGAAGTTTCCTTTTCCTGATGCGCTCACACATGTGAAAGACAAATTCACCCAATGTTTTCTTACAGTTTTATTTAAGGGAATGAAATTCTTTCCTACCACTCTACCATCCTTGTCATCCATGGTACTCCACATAAGAGTAGCAACGATCAGTGGTTAAATAAGTAAATGATAACCCGCTAGTCTGGTGTGAAATCACATAAATATAGTTACTGGAGAATAACCCTTGCATTTTTCTTTTGATATAAAGTTAAATGTAAACCAGTGGTTCTGAAACCAACATCACAATATCAAATTGTTTAACAACAAGAAGCATTCTAGATTAATGCAGTTTTATAAGGCTTGAAAACAAAGCAGCAGAACCACATTTTTTGGGAGTCTTGACATTTTACTGAAATTTTCAACAGTGTGTGCTTGCACGGTTCAGAGATCTTACAGCTCCTACTAGCATTTGAAGGAAAACAATTTTACGAAAGTGACTTAGTTTTCTAACTCTTGATGTAAATACCCTTCAGGCAGAAAAAAAACCTACTTGAACTGTGTTTTTCAGTAAAAGTTTTCATATTTGGTGCAAAGGTAGTCCATGCAGCTCCACACTGAAATGCAGGCTCCATTCCAGGAGCCAGACCTTTCAAAGAAAGAGGTTGTCTCCCCCCCCTATTTTCCTGCTGGGGCTTCCTACTGAAGACATTCAGAAAGGAACTCTTGTCAACTTTCCTTCTGTAAACAGGTGCAGTATGTATTCACCAAAAAAATTTAACCAGACAGAGTGATCTTTGAGCTCACCTCACATCGTCGTTGTTAGAAAGACAAGGATTTCTTGTACAACACTGTTTAATTCCATACCTGTAACATCATGGCATGGTTTCAGCAGAGGCCAGTCTTCATTTTTGCCTTTGGGAAAACCATACCAGGCACTGGCCTCAGGAAGCATTTTTGTTTGTTCAGAGGTAAATACCCTTTTGTGGGCAAAACACTCACTCTTTTGTACACTCTTTTATTCATATTGTGATTTGCAATTTTTTAGCAAATTGTGATTCTATCTTCTACTCACTCAAAATGTTACATCCATTGGAAGGGAGAAAAGGGAGGCAGCTTGAGTGGATCTAGTGTTCCCACTGCGTTTTAAACCAGCACAAGCATATTTTGAGAAACTCCAGCACTTTGAAGTTCATATTTTGAGCTACTTCAGTCTCCTTTGAAGTGCCCTACACAGAGAGGGTTTCCCCTGTGAAACATACAGCAGGACACATTCAGACAATTTCCCACCTAAATGTTGTGACAGATAATTTATTTCCTTTTATAACAATTCTTGTTCACAGAGATGAAAAATAAGAAAAGAAAGGGAATTATGACCTCAGCAGTATAAGGTTACTAAATGGCATGAGAGTACTGTTGGTTAGGTTTTGTTTGCTTCTGACACAAGAGTGACCTCTTACACATTCCCGACAAATACTGCTTACTCATGAAGGTACTTGAAGGGACCTTTACTTGCTGGTTTGAGATTATGTGGTCTCCCGAGAGGGGCTACAGGACACCTAATTCTTTCAGTGATGTAGCCTTGGCTGAGAATCCTCCAAGCAGGTTTTGTGGCTACCTTCTTGGAGGGTTTGTTCCTGTATGGCTCTAGGTCCAGAGACTAATTTTGAATACTCATTTAAGTGAAAGACACTTTTGAGCACTGCCTTAGCAGATAAAGCTTTCTCATGTGATGAGTCACATTTTAGGCAGTGACAATGATGTTACTAAAGAAATTCTTCCCATAAAGACTTGTAAGAAGTGCAGGCATAAATATCTATTGGTGATTTTTTTTTTCTTTTTTTTCTTTTTTTTTTTTTTTTCTCCTGTGGTGAAAAAAAGATTCCAAAAGTACAGGAAAAGAAATAAGAAGAAAAGCCAGACACACCAAGGGAAGCATACCTTCTGCTAGATGGCAAGAACCTTTCCTCAGCATTTATTATGCCTGCAGATGAATGCCATGCCTAAACATAAGGAGGTTTGCATCTTTCTTCTGCCTTAAAACCCACTCCTTTTAGTCACATGTCACTTTCATCAAAAGAGGTCACTAGCAAAAAGTGGCATCACCCATTATAATTTTGGCAGGCTGACAGTCCATTTTGTCACCTCCTACTGATGCCTTGAGAAGCTACCTAGAAAAGAGGCTAGACTGAGTTAAAGGAATAAAGTAGGTATTTGTGAAAAAGGCCGTCAAAGGATACACCCTGGGCAGTACAAGAGCCTGGCTGTGGCTCTACCCAAGATGGACAACAGATCACACGTTTTCACATTTTAATAAGTTTTGATCCATTTACATATTGGAGTTAATGGTTCAATTACAACTTCAGGTTATGAAGTTCCATCCTCCCAGACTGCTCTCCTCAATTCCCTGTTGTTTATACTTTTTTGGGCCTGAAGCTGCAACGGTGTCTTTTGTTTCTCGGACTGGAAAAGGATTGTTTTGTCTAACTAAGCTGTGATGAGAACTTGCTAACTCTTTATATGAAGTTCAGAGTTATATACTAATGCAGTGCAAAATCTGGATAATATGAAATCTGAAACTTAAGGCATCACTATAACCCACATATCACATTACAGCATGATTCTATGATCATATTCAAAGCTAGCCAGGATCTGGATCATACAGGCTCTAGAAAATGAGTCTAAGATATGGCTCCCAACTTAACTAAGCAATTTTATAGGGAGGAATGTGAAAAGGAATAGGAAATAACATTCTGTCTTTTTCCAGCATATCTCCAAAGAAGTGTTCCAATCTCTTTTTTGTTGTAGGCTAAATAAATCCTATGATTGGATTTTACAGATAAAACTGAATTTGAAAGGAATGTCTACATTCCTTGAAGGCAAAACCAATCAAGATTACTGTATATTTTCAGATTCCTCCAGACCATAAGACCTATTACTGCCTCAAACTAAAGATGCAGAGGATTTGTGCTTGCAGATAAACTGCAACATATGAAAAGCCGTATGAATCAGTGCAAAATTAGATATAGTAAAACGGTGAAGGAATCATCCTGTAAGTAATCTTTGTTATTTCTAGAGATACATCACTGAATGCTAAAGTTGTAAGGCATACATCTGGCCATGCCTGTGATAATATGCCTCAGGAGACATATTTCCATTGAAAGCATAAATTAATTTTCTTTATTAAGGTAGAGGTTGTTAGAAGATATTATCACCTCTGTTTAAAAAAGAAGACAATAAGTAGATAGGAACAGTCTGAGCTCCAAAAACAATTTTTGTCTGAGGAAATGAAGTGGTTTGAAAACAAAACAAGTAAGAGGCTCCAAGTCAGAAATACAATTTAATAGGAAGAAAGGGAAAAAAAAGGTAAAATAAAATAAATTAAATAATACAAAAGACCACTGACAGAGTCAGAATACAACTTGAACAGGGTGATGGAAGCAGTCCAGCTGAGGCAGTCTTCCTGAAGCAGTGATTCCGTAGAAAGGTTTGGTAGCTCTTGTCCTCTGGGAATCCAGTGGGTAAGGCTACTTGTACTGTCCCAAATCTCAGATTATATCCAGGTGGGAATGCTTGGTTTCTCCCTCTGGGTGGACCATCTCACAATGGGATGATGAGTCGTGCAATGGGTCTTTGATGGCCCATTGAACAGTGATAGCTCCCAGAGGGGGTTATCTATGAGTCATGCAGCAAGGCATTTGATGGGTCATTTGCAGAAGATAGTCCTGAGGGAGGGGGCCCGGGAAGAGCACTGCTCCAACAATTGGATTCAACAGTTCATGAAGATGGTTATAGAATACTTGGTGCACATCCCACACTACAACCCAGGACAGGAAAAAAGAAACAAAGTCTTTTAACAGAAAACCTCAGCATCGAGGAAGACAGATAAATTACCGTTATGATTTTTATTAATCCACAAAAATAGTGAAAACTGTCAAATTTTACACTCTGAAAAAGCAAAAGTTATAAAAAAGTGCTAGATTCAGATTTGTCTGACTACTATTAGAGCTCTAAAGATAGATATGCTACTCTTAGCTGTCAAGATCCTTGAATCACAAAGATAAAATGAAGAAAGATACCTGTGAAAAACAGCTGCACACTACATTTTGCGTCATGGGAATACCTAAATAACGGTGAAACCTTGGCATTGATCTTTTAAAAATATTACACATACAAAATAAAAATTCCAAGTGTTATCTATTGATCTGTACATTCAAACAAATGGAGCAAATGACACTGCTTTTGGAGAAATGAAAATCAATCCATAGAATTCACTCTTAGCCTATTAACTACACTAGCTGAGTTAAATCGTCTCTCATGCTTCTTTCAAACATTTTATTACAAGTTCCAGGCCAAAAAAAAGACCAACAAATACCAAACCACCTCAAAAAATAGTCCTGGAAAATGGAATCTCTTCTTATTAACAACAGTCCTAATTATTCAGAAAAAGAAGTCATGCTTCTCTTGTATTTCTTATGATCTAAGTACTGTACTCATTAAGGTTAAAATTAAAATCCTTTGAATAAAAATCTTATCAAAAGTTTGAAAAGCCAATGCATATGTCGCATTATTTACTGTAAGACAAATATTTCCTTGAAGAACAAAAAAGGAATAGGAGGTAAACCAATAATACATGTAGGATTTACACCCCCTGTAGCTAGAGAATATATGAGACAGGCTTGAAATCTTTGTACCCTCTGGGGCTTACCATAAATACAGCACCTAGAAAGCCCTGGCCAAAGCCAACATAGCTAAGAAGCTAACTGCACACAGTCTATCTTCTTTTCTGCTGCACTCTTAATCTTCTTACTTAACAGTGCTTCACGGTATTTGATTCCCTGAAGTACTTTTAGCATGTTCAAAGTGTGGTAAAAATACCTAAATAGCCATTGCACATAGAAGAAAATGGATATGTTGAAGCAGATTAGTCATTTTACTAGGGTCAGACATGAATTTGTACCCCTATTGGTATCAAAATAATAGTTTTATTGTAATCTCCTTATTATTTACAAAATCAGATCATATGAAGGGTTTTTGAACATTCATTTAATTAGTCACAGACTATGAAAATATGAAAATATAACATTCATTAACTGTGGATGTCCACAGTATGGACATATTCCCAATGACACTATCCTTTAAATATCTGCTACATTCCTTTTGCATATCCCTTATTTATAAATTATATACCAGCATAAACATTACATTTAAAAAAAGCATTTAAACATGTTGCTTTACTTTTTGAAAAGATGACTGGGCTACATATTTTCATTGCATCATGATTTTTTATGCAGAACTTTACCATTTTTAATAAACAAGGTACAAAACTGCCTGTTCTAAAAGGTTTTAGTAATTAAGATTTTTTTTCTATGAGAAAACAGTTGCTCTCAAAAAGGCTCAGTATTCAAATACGGTTTGTATGTGGCTATTGTTTAAAGTTTCCTGAACTCGTCAATTTAATCCACTAAAATTTCACACAGCAAAAGAAAAACTAACTTGTTTTCTAAGATTCTGCTGTTATGAGGTGTAAAAATTCACATCCAGATGAAAAGAAGCTACCTAATGTCCAGACCTGCATAAATAAGTGAAAATACTTTAGACATTAATTTAGAATTTGTTCATTCAAACACTAATTTAAAAGAAATGTGAAAGATTAGCAAGAATTGCAGTGATTTTAAAGTACATCAGTTTATAGGGGCTAAAAAAAAAGGGGGAGGTTCTAAGCTCTTGCTGTATCTAACAGCTATGAAATAATCATGCTCGGGGGGAAGGTTCCCAGTTACAAAACTGGAGTCTGGCCAACTATTATAATGTTTGCTTCATAAGTGTCATTGGTGGGAAAAAACTTCCAAACTAAGGAATGTTGTTGGTTCATTCTTACAGTTGCTACTATGGTAGAATAAGGATTAAAACCCATCCTTGCCAGATGATAAACCCCAAGGATGGACAGCCTTGATTATCAGCATAAATCAATCGTAAGCTGTTGGCTGAAATTCAAAGTTCAAAGTGAAGGCATAGACTATCAATACATAAAGTGAAATTAGGAATAAAAAGAGACAATATGTAAAGATCCTTGCTAACAAGGATCGAATCTACATGGCATGTCTAATCTACATGGCGTTAGAGAAACTTGAAACTGAATTTACCTATAAACTAAACCATACCTGATTTATGTAAGATGACCCAAAGTCTATAGAATGTCAATATCATGTCCCACTTATAAACTATATTTTTAGGATATTCACTTACCTAAAACTTATTCTTATCAAAATTCTAGCTAAGACAGCAAAAAATTGTATTGCTTGTAAATGCAGTGGAAAATGAAAGACAATTTTTTCCATGTTTTAAAACAAGAATGAGACAAGGTATAAAGTTGCTAAAACCCCAAAAGAGGACCTTTTATTGTCATTCTCTCAAAAATAAGTTCAGGACTGCAAAGGATTAAACTTTTTGAGACATCAGGTATTGTATTGTTGGTTATTTATTAGTTAAATATTTTCATTTTTCTGGTTAAGCTACTGATAAGCTATTTTTAAACCTTATCTCTAAACATAAATTAAATGTTTAATATCCAATATATAAAAGATTAGACACTGGTTTATTCTCAAAAGTAAAAGATCACTCCTTTGACATTTTGCATGAAAAGTGGAACTCTATATGTTGTAACTGTCAAGACTAAAAGTAACTTACAAATAACTTATTCTACAAGATAAAAAGAAAAGGTGCTAGTGATGACAAAAAAAAAAATGTCACTGAAATAGACTGTGCAAGAAATTTCTTTAAGGCACTAATCAGACCTAAACCTGATTAACTGTTTAATTGGCTTGATTACTGATGGCAAGAAAACATGCGTGACAAACCTGTTCGTGGTGAAAGAGTTGCAGAAGCTTCAGGACAGCTGAAGAAGCAAGATGTTTAGAAAACTAAGATCAGTATTTTCTAGACCAAAATTAGCACCTGAGACAACAGATTGCAAGAATGAAGGTGCCCCTCCACCACCAAATGCATCAACAGGCCAGGTATGGTTTTTCTTGTCTATTATATACTCATTAGTACTATCTTGTTGTTTAGAAGGTACTTATGTAAGCAAATGCCAAAGGTTAGAATTTCAAATAGACTTACTGAATATGGTATCAATCTTTATTTAGAAAAATTAAATAAATGTCTCTATTCTCCTCCACCCTACAATCCTTTCTTTGTGAAGAAAATATAATTTTCTCCTTTTGAAAGTTGCTTTCCGAACAGGCCTAACCTGAAATAGTACAGGTTTATGAGAGGTCCTGATCAACATTGCAAATGCAGAATTAGAGCTACAGTACTGGTGCTTTTCATATGATGATATTTTTTTATGCATCTTGTTTCCTTCTGGCAGGAAATGTCAGTGTGTCCTTTCTGAATATTAGAATGTCATGTAGGTATATATCAGCCTGCTTCCTGATAACCACTGGAAAGACAAAGTAATTTAGTAGCTTTTGAAAGAAGTCTTTTTTTTCAGCTTAGTTTTGATAACATAAATCCTCTTGAAAAGATAACGTAAATCATAATGTTCTACAGTCTATATTTTTATATAGGATCTCTTCACTATAAAGTTAATTCATTCTCTTCTATTTAATAAATGAAATATTTTAAATTGAAGCAAAAGGATAAGTACTCTTTCCCTCCTTGCCTTTGAATTTTTATCTTTTGCCAGTATTTTCCCGAAAAACATTTTTGTTTCTTTCAGCTTGACTTAATCAAAACTTTACAAGACAAAATGGCAACGATTTATGGTTTCACCAAATCATTAGGGAAGTGAAATAGGTTCTTTATTATCAGCCTTAGCTATTATTCATTCATACTTATTGAAATAATCAAAAGTCCTCCATTATAAAGTTAATTTTGAGTAAGTGGGCATATCCATACTGTCATCCACAAAAAATAGCAAAAATGACTATGTTCAATAATTTTTATATACTGCAGATCTACAGGCATCATTCCTGTTTCTTCAACAGTTCAGTATTCTTGTATCAATAAAATACTGTTTTAAAAGAAGAAAACTCCTGAATATTGACAGGTTAGTTCAGTACAGACTGATATCTGACTTGGCAAAGTGCCCTAGCAAAACAGATATATTTAGATTTCACTGGAGACAAGGATTACTCTTTTGGTAAGAATAATTTTGTACATCAGAGCAACATTCAGATTGTATCACCATCAGCCTACACTCTTCAAAACACTGCTAAAATGGAGACACGTGATTGGATTAGGGATTAAGACATTTCTTGCCTGCAAGGAGATACCATCTAAAGAGTAAAGAGGAAAGAGAAGAAAGTACATAATATCTGGTAACTGAAAACTATACTAATTAATGCACTAATCTATGTATTTATGCTATTAGGAGGGAGCCTGAAACAAAGGAAACAACCTTTTAAACGAAATATCATGCAAGAACCTTGAGTATGCATGGACTTTGATTGGAATTTCAATATACATATATAAATATATATGTATAAAATTTATAATTTATTTCTATATCCACATGTATATTAGAACTTCAGTGCGTGGTTCTCCAAATAAAAACAGACAGGAAAACACAAATATTTTCATAGGAAAAAACAAACCCCAATTTATTCTTAGAAACACAAATAAAAAAACCACTAACCTAGGAAAGGAAGAAAGAAAAAAGTGCATGAAGACCTGAAAGCTCCTAATGTCAAATAATTTTCTCCGTATGCTGATACAACCCAATATCCTTCTCTATTAATAAATAAGCATACTGCACACCAGGAAAGCTCATTCTATATGGGATAGCAAATGCTTATGGGCTTGATTAACACAATGCTATTATGTGGTATTGTGAACGCCGAGGACTCACCATGCACATATCCTTCCTCCTAAGGCCACCCTGTTAAAATTGAGATGAATCAAGGTACACGTACACAAGGATTTGGTTTATGGATCTAAGTCAGCAATTGTGGGAAAAAGTTAACTTTTGCAGTGAAAGTTGATACCATCTCTGTATTTTGTAGAAATGGTAATCTGTCCTTGTGGTAATGACAGTTCAAAATATACCAGGTGTTAGCCCAACAGAAGGTTTAGGCAGAATCATGATGTCTTGGTTTAGAAAGACAGGTGTCTGCCAGGGAAAGCTGGAGCTTCCCTAGGAATGGAGAATGTAATCCCTCTCCCTCTAAATTATTACAATTTTGCAATTAGGGGCTTTCAGGCAAAGATATGGGAATAGGAATAACAGTTCTTAACTAGGAATATTAAAAATAAAAATGAAGTAGTAAAAAAAAAAAAAAAAAAAAAAAAAAAAAAACACCACAAAAAACCAAAAATCCTAGAAACCCTGACAGAGTCAGAATACGACCTGACACCCTGTCGGTCAGGGTGTTGGAAGCAGTCCAAATAAATCCTCCTGGAGTAACAGATTCTGTTGGAGTGAGATGATCCTATAGAAGGGTCCAGTGGTGGCCAGATGGGTCCAGTCTTCCTCTGGGAAATCCAGTGGAAAAAAGAGGCTGTCCTGCACTTCTGAATCTCAGGTTTTATCCAGGTAGGAATACTTGGCTCCTCCCACTGGGTGGAGCATCTCACAATGGGATGATGTAATTTTATCAGTCATGTGGTGAGCTTTAATGACCCATTTACAGCAGATATCCCCCACAGAGGGAGGATGGACTGTGGAGGAGATAAGAACACTGCACCACCTGGTTTTAACAGCTGGCCCAGTAACAGAAGGCACCTGCCCACTCCCCCCTGGAGTTATGAGTTTTGGGTAATACAAGAGATAAACAAAAAACACCACCCCAGCCAGTTTCAACAGTTGAAAAATAGAATACACATATTTGGTTACATATTGCAAACCAAGACACATGACTAACCCAGAGATGCACACTGGCATGTGAGAGGCAGCACTGAACAAGTCAGCTCTGTGAACAGGCAGCAGAACTCTAAGCTAAGCAAATGGGTTTGCACCAAGGATGTGAAGATATCAGTTTCTGATTTCAACATCCATCACAAGTCATTTGGCAAATCCATCTGGAAACACACAGAACACCCAGGAACAATGGTCAGTGTGTAGCAACTTAATCAAATTCCTACAAAAACGTTGCAGACATCAAACCACCCTTATCATTCTCAACAATGACAATCTACAGTCTCTAATCTTGTGTATTTTTTCAAGGATGAAAATAAAACAACCAATGAACCACAGAAAGCAGAGGCCAACAATAAAGCAGAACCTGTAACAAAGCAACAAGGTCAGTAATAAGCTATTTATGAGTTTTCAAAGATTATCTGGACACAGTATATGTATACTCTATAGGATTGTGAATAAAACTGTTGTGCTTTCTGGTTCTCTGGCAGGAGCTCTTATTTTTTATATGTGGAAAAAATTAAGATCTCTGAATAGTCATTGACCCCAGGCCAATGATTTGTTGCAAGTATAAGAGCAGTATCTAACAATGACAAAAGGCAATAAGCTTTCAAGCGCATAGTCCCCCTCTGATCAGCTAGTTTAGGAAGCTCTGTTTCTTCTAACCGCTATTTGACTTCTTAGAAATCTTAAAATAAAAGTATTTAGTAGATTAATAAAAAAACCAAAACAAAACATATTTTTAATGTTTCTTTTAGTGATGCTTCTCATATGTACCAGTAAAGATAAGACAGACTTTAAACTATCTGACATTCAAATTTTTCCTTGAACAGCCATTCCAAACATAAAAAAAAAAAAAGTAACGCTATTAAAATAATGCTATTATTTTAATGCTTTTAAAAAAAAAAGTAAATAAATATTCACCATCCCTATTCAGAAGTTATTCAGGACTGGTACATGGGAACATAGAACTCAGGGCAGTAAAACAGGTTAATCTATTTTTTTGCCTAAGCAGCTGGTTTCTGGAAACAGAGGCTGCTGCTCGTGGCTGTCCTGCCCCCTTCTTCCCCCATCTCCAGTAGCCAAGCCTGTTTTGTGTATACCAGAGCCTAAAGGACTGCTTACACCTGCTATCAAAATAAAGGCTCAGGATGGTGAAGCAACAACTACTACTGGGCCTTCCTCCCTCCATCACTGCATGAGTGGGCCAGCCCTTTCCTTTTCCATCCTCCAGTTCTGGAGAAAAACACAGGGTTCAGTTTTCCTGTTATTTCATGCTTTTCCTTTAGGAGAGCAGTTCATGTTCATTACACTGAAGCATCAATGCAAAGACTGAGGAATCTCCAGTTTTGTGTGATAAAGAATAACTAAGAAAAGTGAGGCAACTGGAAAAAATTACAAGAAAACTTTCATAATCCTTACTTGTGTCTGTGTAATCATAGCAAGTGTCACAATTTCTTTCCTCATATAATGAAACTTTAAACAAAGTCCATTCAATGCAATTATCTTGTTATACAATGGCTGTAGCATAAAATCAAGGGAAAACAAAGTCTGACACAAATTAACTGTAGCAACAATAGAAAATCAAATTTGACATTAGACTTTTTAGCAAAACTAAGTCACAGACGCTATTCCATCACAGGATGGCATATCACAATAGAAATTCTTTTTGTTTCTATTAAAACTTAATCTAATTTTACAGATTAATATAACTCATTAAGATATATTTTGGGATATTAAACTACTTTTTTTTTTTCCTTTTAAAGTGGTGGTATAGTAGAAACTACACCATTAATTACTTCAGGAAGTTATAATATTACACTTAGGCTCCCCATTTTGGGGGTATTAGTTAATTAAATCCATGTTTTTTTGGAAGGCATTTCCTCATTTTCAAACACCTGCAAGACACTGAGGGCATTAATGACTTAGACAGACAATGGCTATAGAAGCTAGAACTTTTACACAGGAACCACACCTTAGGAAAAGCTTATGAATTTCACCACCCTGAATGTAAGTCCCTATCATTTGAGCCAAATAAGGAACTTCTTTATCTCTGGAGAGAAAATGGAGGTGGGTCTAAAGCAGTTCACAGGAGGGTCTAGATAAAACTTCTGCAAAATTTTGTGAACTTTTTCACAGACCTGAAATCATGTGGTTATTTTCTGGAAGAAGAAAATGGGAATTTGTGTAGGTATGCAGAGGATGAGAGACTAGAGAAAGCATTTTATGATGTATGTATAAATTATGAGAGAATTATTAAAGTACAGCCAGGGCTCAAACAACATTAGTTGAAGCAGATCAACTAAATGGAGAACTTCAAATGCGTTAGAGAAAAGTCTTTCCAAGGTCTCTCATTACTTTCTCAATCATAATCAAAATTAAATAGATCAGTAAAACCCTTAATCATAGTATCAGTTTGCAGCTCCATAGTGCTAAATACAAATCAACAGACTGAGTAGAGCTTATCTTAACCCCGCTTCTTTTCACATGACCAGAAACTGCCATTACCTTCTCCCTTTCTTGATGTACTTCACAAAGCAGCACAATGTTTCCAGCACACATGAGAATCCAGCAGGAGGTACCATTGGAGCCTGTTGGATTAAAACTTGGCCACTTAGGTCAGTCAGGAACACCTGGTATTTTGGCTTCTTTGTTGGCTACTCATTGCCCTATCTCCACCTCTTCAGTTGCCCTCCCTCTCATTTGCTTGCTTGGTGATGAATTCTCTGCATAATTAGTTCACTCTGCAATTAATTCTCTGTGCTTAGTCAGTTTGTTCCATAATGGATTAATTTTTGTAATTCATTCCCTGCATTTTTTTTTTGTGTGCCTAACAAAGTCTGATTCACCTAATTACAGGTTCTCTGTGCTATTGAATCCAATTGCTGTAATTTCTTTGTGTATTTATCACCTCCCATAATTGACTGGCTATACAAATGCTTCCCTTGTTTTACCCACTGTTGTTCAATAGCTCTGTTGGTGGTTATGCTCTTTAGGAGGACACATTCAGCTTCTACCTGCTAACTGGTGACTGCATTATCATTCTCTGTTTTGTAAGTTCTTTCAACCTCCTGACAGATAATTCCAGTTTGATTCTTTCCAACTACATTTTAGTATTTCTCTGAAGTCTGTCCTCATCTTTACATTTTTCCCCATTTTGCAATAATCGGGGTTTTGATCTTCTACTAAATCAACAAATGTCTCAAAGATGTTTTCCAGAAACACAGTCACATTTATTCAGCTTTTATGAAAGTGCATATTGACATTGCTTTGTTCTTGGTAGGACTTGAGTGAGAAAGCTAAAGTAAAACTATCCTAGGTATTTTTACACATGCTGCAATTGCACCTCTAGATCATAAAGTAGACAGAATCTCCCTTCTGGGAGGTTACCATGTTATGTTCACTGATATTTACTATCTTCAGAGCGCAGGTGCTTTGGAAAGTATCCCAAGTAAGCATGCAGCTCCACAGGGGAAGGGATGCTCAAAACGAACTTCAATCCACTCCTTACTCCCTCTTCTGTTCAGGTACTTGAGGAACAGTCACTTTTCCACTAAGAAAAAAAGTAAAAGCAGAAGCTGTTGGTAGCTACTCCCTCTCATGTATTAGCCTTCCTGTTATACCTTGTTATACTTTCATAATAAGAGAGTTCAAGCCCATATCTCTCACACTCCTGTAGAGTTGTTTAATTACCTGTATAAAAGCTAGACTAGAGAGGTCTGGGAGGAAGGTCCATGGCCTTTCCAGACTCTGGGAAATTGTGCAGAAAAGAATACAAAACCCAGTGGAATCCGAGAAGTTAGAATGCAACAAGGAGCATGTAACTGACCTAAGCATGGATCTAAACATGGACCATGGAATGGACCTAGAAGTTAATCAAAACAATTCCCATGCAGAAAGAATGAAGGACTTTTATTTCAGAATGTATTTATATTACAATTGTTCAATAATTTAAAAAGGGGAGGAAAAAATCCTCCCAACAGGTGCTTGACCCTATTGCAAATAAATAAGGCCCAGGCTCAAGACCTTCTCAGAGGAGAGTCTTGATCACTAGCTGTTATACAGAAGAGGGTTGCTCTCCCTGGACACAGAAATAAATGTATTACATAGATGTAACTATTGAGGGTACCAAAATCCCATGCTGTAAAACCTTGGCTAATTCTGGTTAATTAGGTACTAACTAACTCTGCATGGACTACAACTGAGTAAAACCTGTGAGAAGAGTGATTTGGTTTGAATTAAATTTGAAATTTTGCATCTAAAACCTCTATTTGGCCTGTTACAAATTTGACTCTTAAATTGTTCTTAAGCGGCTTTACAAAACCTGTCCCTTAGCACCTGGAAATCCAGAGTTAAATAAGAGTTTTTTATTTCAAAAAATACAAAGAAGTGTGTGATTTTGTAAGCTGCAGCCCAATGAACTAAACCTGCCAATCCAAAGAGACTTTGAAATAATCTTATTCCTTGTCCTAATCTTTTATGCTCATCACTGGTACTCAGAAAACAGACAACTGTTATTCCCATAAAAATTTTTTTTTAAAAGATTACCAAGGACTTAAATATGCTTAATCAGCTTGTTTCCACTCCTGCTGATGTGAAGTCTTTTAATTCCTCTCTGATCTTCATTTTTCACATGAGTGACAGGTCTGAATGCTAGGAAAACAAACTCAACTTCTTCACACAATCTTTCTTTCTTTATAGAAAATAAACTTAAATAATACTTCTGTTAGCCACTGAAGTTGAGGGTTGAGTTAAGATGAACTTACTAACAGATTGTTTTATTTCACCTCTGCTGATTTCTGAACCTTTTTTTCCCGCACATAGCATTTGTTCAAAAACTGTTGCTTGTAAATCACAAAGGTGTGCATTTCGTAATATCAGAGCTGAAGTATTTTCTCTCCTTCATCCATAGATTTCCTGTAGGTTTTGGTTTTGTTTCTTTTCCTTGAGACCTTTGTGACTCTATAAACATTTTTAGATATTTTGGATTGCTCAAGAACGTCTCTGTGAGGCAAGGACAATCAGGCAAATGACTATATCAGAAGTATCACAGGGAGCGTGTCGACTAGTTCTCTTATTCCCATTCCATTGCTCCAGACGTAGTCAGTCTTTACTCCAGCTATTCAAGAAAAATTGCTCTCTATGTTACTTTTCAGGCAATACCACTTAAAAGCCAATTTAAGTCTTCTAACATTTTTTGAAATGTTTAGCACTTTGCAAAAAGAGGAAATGTCCCCAGAAATCACTGATTTTAAGGCCTTTAAAATGATGTTTCTAAGGCATATACATCACTGCTAAAAAGATCAGATTACTCAAACATTGGTCACTCTTCCTCCTACTAGCAGGACTCTACCCATGTCTTTCTACAACATTTCCAGTTTCAAACAATGTTGTCTACCCTCAGGTGTTTCCATGTGACACCATGCACCATTAAAATTGTCACCATTAATTTATATATTAACTAAATTAATTTTATCATGTAAGCATGTTGTAGTTTAATGCCAGCCAGCAACCAAGCCCCACACAGCCTCTCACTAACTCCCCAGCCAGCAGAATCAGGGAGAGAATCAGAAGAGTAAAAGCTAGAAAATTTGTGGGTTGAGATATTTTATCAGGTTATTAGGGAAGGCAAAAGCTGTGCACACAAGCAAAGCAAAACAAGGAATTCATTCACTTTCCACTGACAGGTAGGTGTTCAGCCATGTCCAGGAAAGCAGGGTTCCAACCCTGTGCAACAGTTACTTGGGAAGATAGATTCCATTCACTCCAAACTTCCTTTCTACTTCTTTCCCCCAGTTTGTGGTCAGTATATTAAGTGTCATACGGCCTGAAATACCCCTTTGGTTAGTTAGGGTCAGCTATTCCAGCTATGTCTTTCCCAGCCTTCCATGCATCCCCAGTCTCCTCACCAGCATGGCAGTATAAAGGGCAGAAAAGGCCTTGGCTCTGTGTAAGCCCTGCTCAGCAACAACAAAAACATCTCAACATTATCAACCCTGTGCTCAGCACAAATCCAAACACAGCCCCATAACATCCACTGTGAAGAATATTAGCTCTACCCCAGCTGAAACCAGCACAGAGCATGAACATCAAGCTACACAAAATTTTCAAGCAACCATCAAATATATATTCAACAGAAGAAATAGAAAGTATTCCTTTATCTTTGTCTTTTTGTCTACCATGACTAGTTCTCTTCTGTGTTTCTGCCAAGTATTGGAAAACAGGTCATGATAGTTCAGGCTAATCAGATTAACAGGATTATTTTTCATTACTGAAGGAACAAAAAAGAACATTAAATGTTCTTTAAATCAACATTGCTTACCTTAATCCTGGTAATAAACATCAGAAATGAGTGGTAACATTTACAACTGTATTACATACATAGCAACTCAACTATAATTGGTAGTACTACAATATCATTGTGCAATCATATTGTCGTTTTTAAGCATCGATGTATTTTAAAATGACTACATTTTTGTAAAAGTCACTAAAAAGTTAGCACTAGAAGGAAGTATTTGACCATATATATTTAGTTAATATAAAATAGACATTATGTGTGGGTGTTCTTGTGGAAATACTGCTCCCACCAAAGGAAAATAAGATAAAAGTGAGTCAATCACTTCGTGAATCACCCTATAAAACAATATATTGTGGATTCAAAATTAAATCAGTTTATGTCAATTGATGATTAAGTTGAACTAAAATGTGCTTTTAAACTGACAAAAAAAAGAAGCCCAGGAAACTCTTTGCTTTTTCTACTAGTAACTGCTAGCCGTGACAAGTTCTGTTTTTACATATATCAAACCAGTAGAGATGGGAGGGGAAGCAGAGATGTGATACTGGTAATGGAAGTCTGTGAAGATAGCTGGGAATTCTAGGAAAGAAATTCTTACTTTCCTGAAATATACCAAAGCAAAAGCAGTTTTTCTGTTCTCTACTCAGATTGCAACTATCCAGATGCTGACATTTATTCCTATCTCAATATCTAAAAACTTATCTAAGAGAAGTAAACAAATATGTCTTATAAATTGCTTCTTGTTCCTTGCTCCTTGGGCTCCTAGTCAGATCATTGGTATGATAAGGTTTCAGTGGGCCCCTAAATTTAATCAGATTTATTTGGAGGGATTCCATTAAGCAGTGTATTTCCCCCAAAATAATACTTCAACAACTGTCACTTTCCCCTTCCATCTGAAAAGAGAACCAGCAACCCTTATCCCAACACAGTACTAAAATGCATTATCCTTATGGGAAGGCCAAATATCTAGAATTTCTAGACAGCGGTGAGCTGTGTTGCTCAACTTCCACTATTAATGCATTGGGAACTTCATCCACCTATATACCAGTACAATGAGAATGCAAATAATTCAGAAAAACTCAAAGCCCTTGTTTTGATGAGTAAGCATGGATCTGTATGTTTTGAAACCTGCATTCATTGTTGGTGCCTTGGCTTGGTTTTGCCTTTTTTCTCACTCATGATTTCACCACCATGACAGCTATGCAAAGCTGTCCTGAAAGCCTACCACCTACCTGCTGGTTCATTATTTCTTCTGGAAACCAACAGTTGTATTCTAAACTTTCCCTAAAATGACTACCACACTGTTCATAAGGGCATTCCTTTGGGCCTGGAATAATAAAAAAAATAAATAAATAACAATAAATTAAAAATTATAATAAAAAAAAATAAGTTACCAGACTACAAGCTAGATTCAAGCAGTGAAGAGCAACGGGTTTGTTTTGGGTTTGTTTTTGTTTTGGTGGGGTTTTTGTTTGTTTGTTTGTTTGTTTGTTTGTTTGGAGTTTTTTTTAAATTTGACTATGCAGACAACCTTCTCCGTTTCACACAGAAAGAAAAAAACTAAAATTTGACACACAGCCAGTAGTGGTGCTAGACCCTGATATCCTAATATTAATGCAAATAAACCCTGCTAGAAATTTATGAATCCTTGTATGTGAAAATTTGGAATATTCATGGGATTAAAAAGTTATCCTTCAGTCTGAATGCAATCAGCATTTAATGGTCAGTGTGGGTTCAGACATCAGACTGAACACCTTGGGAATATGCATGAAACTTAGAAGTTATTATCCACTGCACTGGAGTGTTTATTGCAAGCACCATAAATTTTTGACTTAGTGCTTTTTCCTTCTCATCCATGCTGTCATTTCACAGATGGATTGTCTTATTCAGCAGCCTGTTACACTTGAAAGTGTGACTACACTGGCATTTTGTTTCAATGAAGAATGCCCTTCTCACAAAACCCTCTTGGTTGTCCCTTGATTTTCTCTTTTTTTTCCCCACCAAAAAAAACCCAAAACCCTTTAGGAACTCATAACTGGGTTCCTTTAGGATAAAACCAAACCAGAAGAATAACTCTATGAGTCAAACTACTTTACTCAAGCTGCTGAATGTCACTAATTTCACTGGATCACAATACACTCAGAAATTTATCTGCCAGATCTGCCGGATATTTATAGCTGACAGATATAAATTCAATGCCTTGCTTTCAGCACCATTTCCCTAATCTAGTTGTTCATATAAGATTGTATCCTATGCTAGTTAGGAGTAACTACTATAACAAAGAAAATTCCCAAAGTGAGGTGATTACAGAAATGTTGAGATTATCTTTGCTGTCACTCTTGATTAAGTACTTGGCTTTTTGGGTTGTGCAGTCAAGGCAGGTAGAACTGGAGTACTACAAACCAGGAATTCAAAAGGAAGAAGAAACTGCAACAAGTGCTGGAATTTTTTTACTCCTTTTAAAGGATTAACTCTCTAAATATGGAGCTTAACTTTTAGAAAAGTAATTTTACAATATCCATCTAAAATATTCAAAGTCTGATTTTTTTGAGCTGTCTCAAACTTAAAATACAGCACATACAACAGGCTCCTGATTTATTTGCTGTCGTGTTTTTCTGCCAAGTTTTTTCCTCTATCATCATATTACTTAAAGTGTTTGTGAAGGCTGAGCTTGCAAAATGTCAGACTGATGAGAGCTATCAAATTATTTTTCAACGTGAAAGTTTAAAAAAAAAGATACAGGACTAATTATAAGAAAGCATCACTTAAGGCCACTTAAAAGGCAAGAGACCATGCCATTTGCTTCAAACTCTACAGACTTCCTACTTAGATGACTTTGAAAAAGTTGCTAGTAACAGAAATGAAGAAATAGACTAGAAAAAGTACAACATACATCCTTAATGATGTATTTCAATCATAACCCACTCAGCAATAAACAATACTGTCATGGCAGCTGAAGCAACATCTTTGATGCAGTACAAACACTGAAGTATAGGTAATTTTATTAGCATTTTTATTCATAGGAAAATTAGCTACTTTTCATTTTCCTTCCTGTATTTCACAAGGCATATCTGGACAGATCCAGATATTTTCCCTCTCCCTTGCTACATGACTTATTGTCCCTCAAAATAAAGAGGAGTTCTGAACTGACCATCTTGGATCTGGCTACTGATGAATCTAGTTAAAAACCACAAGTAAATTATGTATTCTAAAAGCTGTACTTATCTTAAACATGCTGTATATAGTTGGCACTGAAATAGATTTATGCAGGATATTGTTCAAAAGTTAGGTCCCACAAGTTGTGTGTTTAAGTGCTTATCTACCAAAGAAATAATGTCAGACAGACTGTGATTCCTTCTTAAGTATAATTATAATTCTTTAAAAATTCATTTTCAAAACTTAAAATCTTTTTCCTAGATAAAGAATCAGCAAAAGCACCCGAGCCTTCAAAACCTGAAAACTCAACTGAACCAGCTAAGGCAACTCAACAGGAAGAGCATGAACTCAAAGATGGGAAAGAAGATGCCAAGTGAGTAAATTCAATTAAAAAATGTGAAGATTCTACCTGGCATCCTGACTTAACATTTCTGTGTGCCATATATCAGTTCTTCAAAAGTCCCTCCTGTAAGGTTCTGAAAAACTTTATTTCAATTTCAAGGTAGCATATATATGAGGCATTCATTTATTATGTGCTTTTGATTGTTTGTTGTGTACATCATCCTAAATTGCAGGAATGAGGAAAAGGATTTGCTCAACTACAGTTGTATGCTAGTTTTAGCAGTGCTCCTGCTCAATTACTATATCTTAGCAAAGAAGAAAGTCTCAGAATGCTGCTCTGAACCTAGAATGTGTCACATCATTCTGACTTGAAACTTTTTACCCTGCACTTTTTTTTTTGTTATACCATTAAATCAGCATTAGCCTTCACAATAAGAGGATTAGTACTATCTCTGCCTGAGAAGTGACAAATAAATGAAACAGCAGTATTCCCTCGGGAAAATCTAAGGTCATTCAACCTTTGTAAAAAGCTGCAGTGACTATTTTGTGAAAGTAGAAATAAATATGATGTCTAGGAAAAAAAGTAAACTGGGAATAGTCAGCAGTCATTTCAGCAGCAGAGATGGGGAGATTCATGAAATGATAGAATTCTTTGGTTTGGAAGGAACCTTTAAAGGTCATCAAGTCCAACCCCTCTGCAACAAGCAGGGACATCTATAAGTGGATCAGGTTGCTCAAAGCTCAATCCCAGCTGACCTTGAATGTTTCCAGGGATGGGGCATCCACCACCTCTCTGTGTAACAGGTGCCAGTGTTCCACCACTCGCATTGTAAAAAATTTCTTCTTATATCTAATCTAAATTTGCCCTCTATAAGTTTAAAATGATTAAACCTTGTCATGTCACAACCCCTGCTAAAATGTTTGCCTACATCTTTCTTACAGGCCCCCTTTAAATACTATAACGTTATAAACAAGGTCTCCTTGAAGCCTTCTCTTCCCCAGGCTGAAAAACCTCAACTCTCTCAGCCTTTCCTCATAGGAGAGGTGCACCTGATTTCCGATCATATTTTTGCCTCTCCTTTAGGCCTGCAGATGACACCATCCAGCTTGGTATCATCTGCAAATTTGCTGAATGTGCACTTGATGCCACTGTCTCTGTCACTCTGGAAAATAAAGGTCTTCATAGAACAGCTCAGGTTGGAAAGCTCCTCCAAAAGGAATGAAGTCCAATCTCCTGCTGAAAATATTTAGAGGTCAGACCCAACTCCCAGCTTAGATCAAAGCACCCCAAAGTTTTTTCAGTGTAATTGTCAATCTATATCATCAAGAATGGACTTTCCAAAACTTCTCTGGGCAATCTGGTCCACCCTTTGACCACCCTTATGAAAATTAATTGAAATTAAATTTTCCTTTGCTTTAACTTGTTTCTTTTGCCTCTCATACTCTTGCTCTGTACCTCTGGTGCTCTTTCTAAATCAGTGTGTAATTAGCCTTCATTGCTGCAAGAACACACTGTGGATTCATGTTCAATTTGCTGTCCATCAGGACCCCCAGATCCTCTTATGTAAAGCTGTTATCTAGTCAGTCAGCACCATATGTTTACTCTCACCTGGCCTATTGCTATGCAAAATGAAGTTTCTGCCTTTTAAGATCACTTTAAGTGGAGTAAAACAGATACACTCAATGCAAAACAGGGTAGAAACTCCCCCTGCTTGACTTTGCCTCCTATTGTTTTAATTATCCTAATGGAACAAAGAAAAAGACTTTCCCTGACATGGAGTTAATTTATAGAGAAGATTACCTATTTCCTCCCCTTTAGTAAGACAAACTTCGTGTCTAGAATTAATCAAGCAAAATGCTACTGCACATGCCTCTATGAAATAATAGATGCAATTAAAAATAACTCTGACTAGAAAGAATGGAAAAGTTATAAATAGTCACTTCTATGTGAAACAGTAGGTCAAAAATGAAAACTTAGATAAGAATCTCCTTGTTTTGTCATCATACAATATGTTATTCAGTGCTTACAGTTCCACTGGTAAAACTTGTAACCATGGTAAACATAATTGCTATGTGCTTATGAAACAAAAGGGTATGTTGCTTATTAGCAGAAACAAAATCTGTCTGTTAAAAGGAAATTAAAAATATTTACATTAAACATTGCTTTCTCAGAAGTGTTCTGACTCAGTGCCACGTGTCTATCCAGATATACCTAGTCCGTCTGATTTGAGCAACAGCTTCCAAAAATACAGTATATATTTGGAAAATTCTATTGCCAAAACAGTCACCCACTAGATTCTGCAGTAGAGTCTGGAAGTCATGGCATTGGTGTCACTGCACTGGCATGAAACTAAACCAAGCAGATCTGTTGTATGACTATCAGAGCTGAAGGGAGAGGGATTTTCAAAAATGTGTATTTGAGGGAATTTAATTAATTGCTTCTTAAGGTTCATGGAAGTCTATTTAGACACCATTCCTGATCAAAGTTACTGCCTTCTTGAGTCTATGTGTTCAAATTTGCTTACTAGAATATTTTTGGGGAACTAAATTGCCTTTATCACCTTGAGAAAAGCTGAGAATTTGAGCCAAATGGATACTTGTGATCTACAAGAGTAGCAGAAAATGAAACATGCTCGAACCACTCTCTAGCACTGAAGCCAACCAGAACACAAAATGCCTCCTTGAAGAGTTAGGTCATTGCTAATTTATAGGTATTTTCATACCTGGGAGATATTTGGAAAAGTGCTAGTTTTATTACTCAAAGCCATATCAAGGACTATTAGGACAGTCAGGATAGTCATCTAAGAGTCCCATTGTCCAGGAGTTTTCTCTGTCACTGTTTAATCCATATTTGGATACTGCTCAAATAGAGATTAATAATGAATGCTCTTCCCTGTGCAACACCAAACTCTGTGGTACAGCCTACACACTGGAGGGAATGGATGCCATCCAGAGGGACCTTGACGGGTTTGAGAGGTGGGCCTACACATACCTCACGGAGTTCAAAAAGACAAAGTGCAATGTTCTCCACATGGGTCACGCTGGTCGCCAGCACCTGTACAGCCTGCATGTTGAACAAGTTGAGAGCAGACCTGCAGAGAAGGACTTGGAGATACATTGTCAACATGTCAAGGGAGGTGATTCACCCTCATCTACTCTACCCTGCTGAGATTCCACCAGAAATGCTGCATCCAGCTCTGGAGTCCTCAGTACAGGCCTCTCTAGACCATTGACCTGGTCTAGAGAGAAGAGGTAGAGCACCTCTCCTATGAGGAAAGGCTGAGAGAATTGTTCTTGCAATTCTGCAAGGGGTAATGATTTTAAAGAGGGCAGATTTAGACTAGATATGAAGATGAAATATTTTTGCGATGACAGTGGTGAGCATTTTTTTTCAGATAAGTTGTGGATGTTCCATTGTTGGAAGTTAGTCAAGGTCAGGTTGGACATGGCTCTGAGCAACTTGATCTAGTGGACAATGTCCCTGTCCAAAGCAGATGGGATAGACTAAATGATCTTTAAAAGTCTATTGGAAATCAAATAATTCCATGATTATATTGTCCATGATTATATTATATTGTTATATTGTTATGGAAATCAAGATTGGCGAAATCACTGGTAGAATTTTCTTAACTGGAATTTCAGATTTTGCCCAGATATATTTCAGGTTGTAGCAAGGGTTCACTGCGAAAAGAGGAACTGGGAGCCAAGACAACCCTGGCACAAGGAGTGTCCTTACCAGCCAGGTTCAGCCTCACAGAGTCTGAACACAGCAAGTAGAGCAAGATCCTAGCAGCAGGCTCCATCAACAAGGCAAAGTAGTGGACCAGGTTAGGGTCCATCCAGGGAGTCCAGCCAGAAGCAAAAAAGACAGGATCAGAGACAGGGCTGGAGGCAAGGCTACAAGACAGGTCCAAAGTCTGTCCAGGAGACAGGACCAGAGACAGAACCGGAGGTAGATATACCTAGATATAGCTCAGGCAGTGACCAAGGCCTGACCTGAAGGGGACAAGAAAGACCCATGGGCATAGAGTGTGGGTGGAAGTCCCACTGGGAGTCCCAGGGCAATCAATTTATGTAGACTATTTTCTTATGTTAAACATCTTTCAAGAGTCAAAGTTTAATCAAAAGTCATCCGATTTGCAAGAAATCATCAGTATGTCCATTTACTCTGAGTAATATACATAAAGAAATAAGGTTTGAGGATATATATTTTTTCACAAATCATATACATCCATAGCTCATCAACTTTCATGGAAATGATAATAGAAAAGTTTTCACCTTATCGGCTCTTACTGTGACATTTAATTTTTTAAAATACAGGCTCAGATACATACAATATGGAAGAGGGAAGGAAGGCAATTTTACTCTTTGGAACTGCACATTTTTTATTTTCCTCTAAAAAGAGCAATTTTTTCTTCTTGCTTGCTAATTGAATGACAATTTTGACAAATATTGCATTTGATCCTAAAAATTCCCATAGAAATTGTTTGTCCACAAAAACAAACAAACAAACAAAAAACAGAAACCAAACCAAACAAAAAAAAACCAAAAAAACAAAAACAAAAAAAAACAAACAAACAAACAAAAAAACACCCAAAAAACCCACTAAAACCTGCCTTTCTCTCTCAGCACATTCTCATTTTTTTAAATATTCCAATGCATGGTGATGGACACTAATAAAAAGTAGAGAGACACAACACTGGTGTCAGCCACTTGAACACTCTGTCTGAAAGAAGAAACCTACAAGAATGGATGATGTAGCAAGCACTGAATTACAGCCTAGTGACTGAAACATTTAATATCTGTTTCCTAATGGCTTGGATAGAATTGCACACAAATTGGCTTTGTCTGCCAATATATTTTTTCTTCCCTCTATCTTTATTGATAATGTACCAGAGCAACAGGTAATTTTCATTAATAGCTATTTGGTGAGCAATAATAACCTCTGGAAGTGTGGGCTAAGACTACCCTGTCTCTTCACGGCAAGAAATAAGGGAGCAGAAGAACAGTCAGCGCCTCATTTGCACCCTAATAGAAGACAGAGAGTCTTATTAACAAGAAACTAGCACAAAGCTTCAAGGTATGAGACAAAGAAATTGCATCAAGTCCTGGAAAAGACAGAGTATGGAAGAAGGTAAACACAGCATCTCAGAGTATAGATCTGAGAAAATGGAGGGACACAAAGAGCTATGATCTCTTCTCTCCTCTGTTTCTTTTAAAAGCCTTTAAGCCCCGTTGAATTTGTAAGAGTATTTCATCTTCCCAGATTACCAAAGAGATTACAGTGTACTATTTATACTAATGCAGTATGCTGAAACCTCAGTGAAGGATCATGAACCCTACTGTGCAAAATACTGCATAAAAATATAATCCATATTTAGAGGGTAAATATTTAAGACCACAGAAAGGAAAAATATTGCAATAGATAACTGGGACTTCCTATGCTTTTAGATTTCATCTCAAACTCTTACACATTCTCATTTATGTTTAGAGAGGAAAAAAATTACATCTGATATGCCACCTTCAGAATCTAGCTATTACAAATAAAATATAAAAATAAAATATAAAATGCGTTAGATAAATTTTAATAAAATATTACATTTATTTTTAAAAATAGTGTTTCCACCCAGAAAGCATACTCATCTGATTCTGCTTTTTCAAATGCAGAAACACAGCTTTTCACATTTTAAAAAAAGTGAACTTCAGAACTGCAAACTTCCATATTACCATGGTTGGTTCAGGCAAACTGAA
Source organism: Chamaea fasciata (assembly GCF_029207755.1). Lineage (NCBI taxonomy): Eukaryota > Metazoa > Chordata > Aves > Passeriformes > Sylviidae > Chamaea > Chamaea fasciata. The sequence continues at coordinate 26,996,506 of NW_027094086.1, forward strand.
CTTCATGTTTGTGGTTTCCTTTTCTCATAGCCACACCCTATTACATAAGAGACTCTACCAGTCCTTCTATAAAGAAGATTTTTTTCCTCTTTAATTTGGTTAATAGCAAGAAAAGAAAACAAAACAAAGATTAAGAGGCAATTTGCTATGTGGTGCGTATCCAGGTTAATAAAGAGAATTCCTGCTGGGAGCATGTTCTTAGTGAGTAATGCACTTCATTTACCTCAATAACCTCAAACAAGAAAATTACTGTGCTTATTAGTGCTTGCCATCCACTAGTTACAACACATCAATTCAATGAGTAGGTGCACCTTAGAGAAACTATGTCCTATCACAAATACAAAATCTCAGCACATTAGTGAAACAGACCCAGTATCAACCCTCTGCAGAGCCACTGGAAATCCTTGATTAGTGTAGGAACATCAGGGATGTACGAAAACGACACTCACGGCAATAAACTCCAATCAAATTTAGATGAAGTAAAACAAGGCCAATGCTGGGCCTTACGAAAAATCCCAGTTTAAACTTAGTTACAAGTGCATTTTATGGAGCAACATTTCCTTAGTTGTTTCCGGCTAATCACTGCTGTACTTTAAATCGTAAACAGATGGAATGCATCTAATATATTTATTACGCCTGACTGAAAAGATATTAATGTGTTAAAAAGTAAAAGTACTTTTCTTAGCACTTATATTCCCTCTGCTTAGGCCTTATTTTTCAGAGCCTGTCACTTCTACTTCTTGGACTTGAGTTTCTGAAATGACTATATTGAGAACTGCAAATTAAATAGAAAGGTGATGGTGTGCTCTCTATATCAAAATGGATTAACCTTGCCATAATCTTTGCTGAGATGGATTTTCCCAGAGCCTTTAAATTCTATCCTATCTGCAGGATGTAGTTACTCTTGGTATTTAATTTCACTCACTCTGCATGGCAATCAAGTAGGTAGCCTGAAATTAAAAAGTAGTGGATTCAGAAGTTTTTCATTGAACAATAAATGAAGTGAGGAAAGGATAGGAATGTCATTATACAGACTGAAATGCTGGGTTTTTTTACCCTTGAATTATTTCAAATCATATATTCATAATATTTATATGTATTTATTGTTAACTGCATCAATGGAAGAAATTGGTTTGTTTGGTTTTTTTTTAAATATGTAACAAAGTAAGAGTATAGTTTGTCATATTTTGCCACTAACTGATTTCTTTGATTTAAACCAATTTCTGTGCATCTTGTGTAAATCATCCATTCACTTAATATTTTTCAAAGTAAGAAAAATCCTTTAGTAAAAAAAGAGGACTTATAATTTACTCAAAATATTATCTCTGCTATTATATGTTGAGTCATTTTTGGGAAAAAAAAAAGCAAAGCAATGAGCATTGTGACAGGCACTATGTGTAATATAAAACATTTATATTTAAATTGCACTTGTAATTAAATTACATTTCTACCAAACATTTCCAAATATATCAGGGCCTTTCTTGATAAATCTAAGAGGCATATAAACCTAAGACATAATGCTTATCATTTAGTAAAAGAAAACTGAATAATACTTCATGACAGGTGTAAGTATTCATGCCTATGTTTAATCTTGTCCAACATATTTTTTTAAAACATCCTGTCTCCAGTTACTTACTCTTTTTTCAAGTCTTAAACATTTAGGATGCAAATGTCCCATGTTGTACAGTCCAAGAGAGGAACAGAGGAAACAGTGACAGGTGGAGACATGAGGGTCAGATGAGAAGACAAACACATCCGGCAGCCCAGTTTTATTCAAGACCCTGGGTAGATGATACTCAGGAGAAGAAGTGGGGTGAGCAGTGTCTGCAGGGAACACACCTACTTTGTTGCTGCATTTGGAAATGTGCCAGGATCTTACAAGAAGTGGAAAGGATTGTCTTAAATACAAGTAATTGGAAGACATCTCAGAGGAATAGGTTCTTTCTCTCCAAGATTCTTTGTGATCCTGGGAAAGGTACATGTAGTGAGTTCTTACAGAGGTGGCTGTAAGCAGAGCACACAGAGTTTACCCTAATGAAGGTAGATTTGAAACAAAGATGGTCACACCAAGGTAATTTTATATAATTAGCATAGGCAACGATGGCCCATGGCATGAAGTTTGGGAGCACATACTGAAAATTATGGAATTAACTGACATTCTTAGTCATCGTACAATTATTACCCCTGTACCAAATCCTTTGCATTTGGGGGGAGGAAAAAAAGTGAGAAAATTAAAATGTGCAAATTGCCAAAAAGTGAGATAAAAGAGAAAGGATGATAAATTTTACCCCATGTTTAAAATGCATAGGGGAAATTGTACCAAGTGATTTATATTGGGGAAAAAAAAATTGTAAAATGAAGATAGTGAAGCACAGAAATAAATTCTTTAGGAAGATTATGGAATGGCCATGACTAGACATATTTAGGAAAAGTTTAGATAAGAATCTTTCAGGTGTACCTCATCCTGCTTTGAGCTGTGAGGACAGGATATCTCAAACATCTCTACAGCCTTATGGTTGTGTGATTATTTTAGGGACCCTATGAAAACAGATGACAAATGAAAGTATCTATTGGAAATTAGGTTTTTCAAATTTGAGACTTTTTCCAACTTTTGAAAACATTCACAATGGGAAATTATATGTCATTTTTATTTTAGTTTTTAATTCCCTCCATATTAGGAAAAACTGAAAGATTAAAAAAAAAGGTTTTGTGCTGTGGTCACGAACTCTGTACTGCACTGTATCATACTATGATTAAATTATTTTACATAGCCATAAATTAAAGGCTTGTGTAAATAAGATATGTGTTTGTATTTAAAGATTAAAATGTTAAAAATTCCCGATAAATGGCAGATTCTCCAGACAGATTTAATTACTTACAGATAAGAAAGCCCCAATGACTCAATAGCACCAGATAAGGAAATAAATGAGAATGACTTCCTTAGACTGTTATACCTTTGTTCTAAAACAATTAGTATTAGAAATTATTCTGTCCTTATTTTTCACATCATAGTAAATAGTGCCATTAAACAACTTTGTATCACCAGTTACCTTAAGGAAAAGTGATTTTTCCATAGCTAATTGATACTTTCAACATTCATACTACTTGCTTTCTACTACATTTATAGTTCCTACTGCAGAATTTTAATTAAAATAAAATCTTATTCACATTTTTATCGGGTACCTTACTGAGGGTTCCATGTGTTCAGCATTGAGACAGACTCCTCCTTGGAGAGCACTGTAAAGAAGATTAGAGGATTCACAGATTGTTGTGACTGAATAACTAGAAGAACTGTCAAAAAAGCTGCTCTGAAAAATAATTGAGCTAAAAGGCAGGAATCTCTGCAGCCTAGATTATTAGATTTCAGTCTGCATTGCATCAAGGTTCAATACCAGTAGTTAAGTCTGAGAGATAGTGCCTTCCTTGAATATTGTCACTTCCATATCTGTTTTGCTTTATGAACACAACATGAGATCTGGGAAATGGAGGATCTGTGCATTTATTTTTTTCAAGAACACTTGCTTAGGGCCCAAACAAGCACGATCTTTGTACAAAGATGCTGAACTATATGAAAGTCATGAATTTCAATGGAAAGATTTTTTCATATGTTGTCTGTATGAAGCTCATAAATGCTAATATGCTTATAAATGCTTCTTGCTCGTACATACATAAAACCAAAACCAACCCAAATATAATTAAATTAATGAAACAGGTAATGAAATATATAGTAAGACAAAGGAACATCAGTTTAAAATAAAATTGCATTGCGAAGAACAACTCAATCCTAAAATGAAATTAAATAAAAATGTGATTTTTTCTGTTTTATTGCAATGGAAAGTCAGTATAATGCCAGTATATCAAAAACACAGCAAATAGAAAAGGACATTTCCTTCTGTGTCAGTAAAGATGAGCCTTTAACAGAAAATTTCCGTTGCTAGGGGTGGTTTAGATTGGCTATTAGAAAAAAAAATATCACTAAAAGAATGGAAAGGCATTGGAATAAACTGCCCAGGAAAGCATTTAGATGTGCCTCTTGGTTCAGGGGTAATTATGGTGGTGCTGGGTTGACAGTTGTACTAGATGGTCTTGAAGTTCTCTTCCAACTTTGATGATTGTGTGTTTAAAGGAAAAGATGATGGGTCAGAGGAAGACACTTGTTTCAAGACTGTTAAGGAAAGTTTTTTAAAAGTCTGTGGAATCTAAAGTGTGAACAGCTTGTTCCAAGAATTTAAGATAATATATTTGTCTTAGAAACTTACTTTCTTGGCACTTGAGCTATTAAGATTTTTGGAAGAAAAAGTTGGTGGTTAATACACAGGTTAAAGCACTTATCCACTTCCCAAACTTTATGTATTTCAAGTTTGTTTGCTGAAGAGGATTTCCTGTCATGCTGCATACATTCTTTTGCTTTCTTGGGAATCACAGCCTACAACAGTCTTTATGATCTCAGCTCGTATAATCTTGAAGTCTATCACACTTGTGTCAACTGCTCCTCACTCATAGTAAAAGCTGCCTAGAATTCTGTTCATTAAAGGCTTGAAAACTTTCTTCAGACATTTAACTCATGATAATTCTGTGCCACTATTCACATTTATTCTGTTCACAATACTTTTTCTCAGCTCAAATATCTATTTTCCCAGGATTCTCCACCAAAATTTGACCTTATAGACAATGATCTTATTATGTCTCAGTCTGGTATTTTGTCCTTTTCAAAGTCATGTTCCCAGTAGCCTTGGCCATACTAAGAGACTTTCTGGAGTCTCCTACAGGAATGCACCTTTTCAGTATAGCTGGTCAGAATAATTCTTACATTGGCCTATATCCCGATATTAATGCTTATTTCCCTGGCAGCATGTCATATGCATTCTACAGTTACATTTGCACCAATGTTTTTCATGGCCAGTTTATGTGTGGCTTATAGACGACTTCCCTTTGACTAAACACTTGGACATTTATCCTTTTGTCACTTGCAACTGATGATCCCAGCATTTACTAAAGCAATTCTTACCCATTTCATTCAAAGGACATGTCTGCAGTATGGGGCATTAGATTTGTCCTTGTTTCTATTACTTAGACAAAATAATTCAAATTTTCCTGCATAGGAATCATTCCTACTTTTTAATCTTCCAAATCCAATGTCCTATTAAACATCATTAGTAAACTACTAAATTTTGTACCAAAATCATGAAGGAGAATATTAAAGCTGACTCCTAAAACCCCGTCAGCATCCTGTGCAGATAAAGGAGAAAAATGGTCTCTCTTCACAGGTAATTCAGAGCAGAAACCTATCTCAGTCATTCTGAACTTCTCCTCAGGGAAGCCTTCTTTGGACTATAAAGATAGTATAATTAAAATAGCAAAAGTTAGCTTTTTGAAACACCTCTCTTGCTGCACCAAGCATGTGACTAACATGTGGGATTTTTTCTCTTACTAGTTTTCCTAGTAATTTAGGATGACTGACCTTAGGCTTGGAACTCAGGGCTTCTAAGGTATTGCTCACACTGGGATTGTCAGCAAAAATTGAGGATGTGTTTTTGAATCAATACATTTCATGATGCCTGGAATTACGTTTTTCTTTCTCTCTGAAATCTTTCTTATCTGTGCCATCATGTTTTGTGTATTATCATATCCTTCTGAAAACTGATGTCTGCATTAGAGATTCTCAATAATTTATTCAGAAAAGACAAATTTTTTTTTAAGACACAGATTTTAAATACAATCATAAATCACAACATCAGAGCTCTATAAAAGCATTGAAAGCTCTATTGCAAGAACAAGAACTCTATTTCCATTAATTAGCAGAAATTTTCTTAAGTGCTGCAAAGAAAAAACAGGGTTATACTTGAAACCAGCAAAAAGTGTTTTGGATATTTCCAGGCAGTATACATTTATGAAATACATTTTCTCAGGGGTCACCTGGTAGATAAAACATGAAATTGAACTCAGGTATTTTGGTGTTCATGGCCAGAAACAGCGACTAATTAAAACTCTAGATTGCAACTTAGAAAAGGGCAAACCTTCTGAAATAACTATTGCATTTCTTATCACTGTTTGCTTTAACTCTTAACACAGAAAACTTTCAACCGACAAGTACATTACAGCTGTTGCATAGATTAGTATACTCAATACAGTATTTCCATAGCCAATTTCATAGTGATATTCTTTAACTATGCTATAGGTATCTAAATCTTCTCCTGTGGTTTGGGAAGAACAAAGGCACTGCAATTTTATCACTAAACAAACAAATTTAAATCTGCAAGTTACAAAAATAAAATCTACAAATTAAAAAAATCAGAAAATTGCATTATTGTACTTCTCATGTTACATATATTGCTATTGTAAAACAAAACACATTTGAGGTAGTAACAAGACTTTGTGCATAGTACATGAGTTACTGTCCTGATTTTCATTTCCTAGGCCACATGAAATTACTTGCACAGGGAATCAACATTTCCTCTCTGCAAAGGACTACATGAAAAGTAAATAATGTAGACCTAGGCCTATTGTAACATACTGCACAAAGGTCAAAGATAAATTGCTTAAAGAAAAAACATTCTGTTCTGAAAGAATAACAGCTTAGAACAAAATCCTAGCATGAGGTGATGCGAGAGAAGGAGTCAAGTTTAAATAAAAGTGATTTAGTGAAATTTAAATGGGCTTTATTAGCTTAGGCAATTTAAAACGCCCCCCACACAAAGTACATATACTAGAAACATCCTCAAATTAGCAGTGTTCAACGTGCAGCCTCTTCCATCTGTATTATCCAAAGAAAATTTAAAGTAAGCATTTTGTTACAAGAAAATAATGGAGTAGGAGGTAATACAAGCCAAATGAGAAGTAGTGCAGGGAAAATCAATTTCTCATCAACTGCAGGGCAAATAACTTTAAATTAAGTTACATAGATTCTAATCAGTACCAAATGGAAACATGGTTCCTCTGCACTACATTCCACCAAATTCATGATTGAGGAGACCTTAACTTTCATTGGAAAATCTATGAAATAACTGGAAAATCTTAGACAATTTGTAGGTAATTCCTAGAAAGAAGATAGAAGGGGCCTTTGGCATGACACTTGTGGTAAGTGATATCTAACTATGAGATAGCTAATGACCTGAGAAAATACAGCAACTGCAAAGACTAAGAACTATTTAAAATTCTTTGCATAGAAGCCAAAACCTAATTGTGAGATGTTAGCTCAAAACAAGAAAGGATGTCATTACATTGCAGATGGCCTGAGCAAAGGGACAATGTGACACAAAAGGAACTGTGACGAGATTACAAAATGTATTAGAACTGTTTTGGTTAATCTCCTGTCTGAGGAGTTTTAAGAAATACAGCATACAAGACTTTAATTAGGGTAATGAAAAGCATATACTTCCAAACTTTTGCTTCTGCTGCTGCTTCTAACAGCATATCTCCACTTTATCCAATGGTTTTATTGCTGAAGGATTTTCACATGCTTAAATTATACTTCCTTGTGCACTGTGATTTGTGTTGTGTCTCCAGAAAATTGCTTCTCAAAACGCTACACACATCCCACTCTGACACTTGCCTTTTTTAGCTACAGCTCCATCTGTTAGAAATTTCAAAGTAGGTTTAGGTCTTGAGGAGACATGGTATTTATTCAAAGATCACTTTGCAGTGGTGTTCATTTCTTCCCTATCCAAGGTACTGTCATACCATTTTCTCCCGTACTCACATTTGGGAAGATTTTCTCATTAATCCAGACATTTCAAGCATATGTCACTTTTGGTCTGCCGCTACTCTTACTGTAGCCACATCCCTATAGTACTTGGGACAGAGCTGAAAACCTGTTAAGAAAGAAAGAACAATTTCCTGCTCTAGCCCCTATATTGGGCATAGTTTTCAGGATTTCAGTACAGGGGTGACAATTGTGACTTGTTTGGAAGGAGATCTTGAGCTGCCCTGTGCCAGTCACAGGCATTTCCAGCCATCTCTGACACCTGTGCATCACATCAGCTGAGAAGGGTTGAGTCAAGGATACAGAAAAAAAATCCCATGTCCTGGTCTCTGCGTAGAGGAAGTCCACATGTGTGGCCCAGCTGCCAGCTGTGTTGCACTCCAAAACAACCCCAGTCTGCAAAATCAGACATTAGCAAGTAACCAAGGATGAAATACCAAGCAAGAATAAGCACAGAGGAGCTGATCAAGAACCACTTCACCTAGATTTTCTGTTTAACTGTCCAGCATGCATAAAACCTAATGAAGCATTCATTTCAGTGTAGAGTATGAGTTTGCAGGTGTTTGAAAATCAATAGAATCAATAGTTCTCAGGTTTGAAAAAAATGCTGTGAGTGCTGGCATATCAGCTTAGTGTTGCTATGACCCTGGGCAAACTCTTAGCAGAAAAAGAAGAAACCTTAGTGTTTAGTTTCCACTGATAAGAGATGCAATTGTTTTTTTACCTCATGTTAGCAATAACAAGCCATAAAAAACATAGATGAAATCAATTTTCCCAACATCAGAAAGTGTAAAGTAACCATAAGTCCCTTCTTCTTCATCTGCATTTCCTGTCATCATTAGGATATTGCCATGTAACAACGAGCACATTTTTATACATGTGAAGAGGATGCCTTGTAACTTAGTGAATACATCAGGTAAGCCCTAGGCCTTACATAGCCACAGTAGAACTTGGTGAAAAGCACCAGTGGGAAGCCAGTAGTGGAGCAGGCTAAAGAGGGTACCCTGACCTTCTCTGCTTGAAATAACACAGACTGCTCCTGACATGAGCAGGAGACAAGAGCAGGTGACTTAGGTTTCCACTTAGCATGAGTTAAGTGAATGAATAACCACTGTGCTCAGTAAAGATCCAAGGTTAATGCCTGACTTCAGCTAAGAAATAGAATTACCACTGTTTCCTTCCATTGATTTCCAGTACATTAAGCCTTTTTTTCTCTTTTGTTTCAATTAGCACACAGAAGCCAGCACATCCAGGTTTCCAAACAAACGAGTTTGCTGATGCCCAGCTTCAAGAGATTGTCAAAAAATTGCGTGAAAGGGCAAACGTGTATAAGGAAAAGCTGAATGACCCAGTGATATCTTCACCTGAAGCAAGTCCTCCAGTTTGTAAGTGCTTCTAGAAATAGCTGAGCATTTGTTCCGTTTAAAACTGAAAATAATCCTGTGGTAACAGAAAATACTGTGATAATTCTTTGGAAGTATGGTGTGTTTATCCACTGGAAAGGATCACTTTGTGCCCTATGTAGTCAACTTATCCCTATTTCTCTACACTAAGCCAGAATCCTTAAGTGCAACCTCCCTTTGAATGATATCACTGAAGAATTTGGGGAAAAACTTTACAGAGGCAGTATCTAGAATCACTCATGTCAAGAAGTCCCCTGTATTTTGGAATAGCTCCCAGAGATGTTTATTCCTGGAGATGAATCTTAAACATATGAAGAAACATATATATCTTATGAGTGAATGTTAGTCACTTTGATGAGAGATCATCTGTGTAAATAAAGCAAATAAAATTTTAGCCTTGACAGAAATCTGGACACACTGAAGACTTTAAGTCCATACTTTAAATAGAGCAAACTCATATGACATTAATAAATAATTGACTTTTGACAAAATATGAAACATAACTCAATTTTTCTCTGCTTGAGAGGAAAGTTTGACTTTCCTTTTCCTCTCCACAAAGAATTGAGTGTGGTGGTTTTATGTTCTGGCACTTTTTAGAAGCTGTTCACTAGGCATGCATTTTTTAAAAAGTTGTAAAAATGGTGCCTGAAGAATAGTATACTATACCAACTGATAAGCAATTTTTTTTTCAATTATTTCTTTGATGATCTACCGCTTTTGTTCCTGTAGAACTTTTGACCTTTATTTTCTAACTTATTATAGATCCAGTTTGTGAGCTGACTGCTAAGACTGTGTACTCTAATCAGAGGTAAAGCCACCGGAATTAATAGGACACCAGAATTATATAGAATATATAATATGTGCAAACAGCATTATCCATCTCAAAGATGGAAGAAGTGGTTTCAAAGGAGCGCTACAAGATTTTGATTAGCCTAGAAATGTACCAAACCATAGGCTTCCCACTAGTTTCACCAGCTGCATCTTGCATATCAGGTCTCAGGAAAGGGGAGACATCAGCCCACAGCACAGGTGTCTTCTTATCTCCATCCTCACTGCATTCATTCTTTGCAACAGTCATGTAAAGAGAAATGCTCAGTTGCATTAATGAATGCTAAATTATGAATTAACAATTTCCTTGTCAGTCTTATAAAAGGAATAACTTGTTGGCGTTGTCCAGGGATATTCAACAATACAGATACTGCACTCAGTAATGTAAGTGACCTGCTCATGATAGTGGATGCACATGTTTATACCAGCGGTGATTGTATTCTTCAAGTGTTTTTCTATGTATTTAATATAATGAATTTAGTCACTGCCCAGTGTTTTAGAAGTTATTTTAACATGAAGCTTTAGTCCATGTTAAAATAGGGTGTGTTAATTGAGCCATTATTTAAATGCAAATGTTTTTGGTAATCTGTGTCTAGCACCAAAGAAGGCTCCACCCCCACCAAAAGATGAAAAAAAAGATGAAAAGAAAGATGAAAAGAAAGATGAAAAGAAAGAGGAGGCAGAAGCAAAGCCAGAGGAGGATCATTACTGTGACATGCTGTGCTGTAAATTCAAAAAACCTCCACTGAAAAAATACATGGAGTATATGAAGCTACCAGAGACCATTGACTCATACACAGGTAAATTTAAAGCTTTGTAATAGAATGGGGTAAAGTCATATTGAAGTGACCTGGTATTGCATGACAGCTGTGAGCCACCATAAGATACATATTCCAGTTTGCAACTCCCAGAGACTCAGAGGTCCTGTCCTAAACATCATTTATACTAAGCAGGGAAAAGTGATATCAGTTTTAAATATGGTATGCACAAAGGTGTAACACAAACTGACCAGAATTAGAACCCAAGTCTTCTGTTTCTTGATCTGGAATTTGTACCATTCATTAGGTACATAATTCTGACATAATTCTTTTGTCAGTTATCATGAGCAGGATGCAAAATGACCATATAAGTTCCTTCAGATGCACTGAATTATATATGCTCTCATTTTTGCAAATTCCTTGTGTGACTCCTATTTCCAAACTATAGCACTTTATCAGCATTCCAGTTGCAAAAGGGAGAATGGTAGGTTGGTCTGGGCTGGAACATTCCCAGAGACTGCAGCAGAATGAATGCACCTAAAAGAATGACAACAGTCTCCAAGTTCAAGCCTATACACCCAATGCTTTTTGTTTCAGATCGCCGTTATGTGGCATGGCTCATGCTCGTGACAATCGCCTATAACTGGAACTGCTGGTTCATTCCCATGCGCTACGTGTTCCCATACCAAACCCCCAGCAACAAAATATATTGGTTTGCCATTGATGTGATCTGTGATATCTGCTACATCTGTGACTTAATAATTTTCCAGCCCCGAGTGCGGTTTGTCAAAGGGGGAGATATAATAGTAAGTATTGGAAGTGGGGCTTCCATGGGCAGTAGTTGTGTGTTAGAGTATTGAAATTCATCCAATCTGACACTTCTTTTTTAGCACTATATCAAATCTATGAAACTTTTTAATTTATCAAAGGATACATATATTTTTCATCACTGACCTTCCATTCTACACTGACGTTCCATTATCCTATGTAGGAAGAAACCCATCCATTATCTGAATTCTTAAAAATTGAAAAAAACAGATTTTAAAGTAACAGATGAGAGCAGCTGAAACAGGCATGCAGCTCTAAACAGATTCCTCACGGGAATCAGTGATCATGTGTACTCGTGCATATATATATGTATCAGTTGGTATGTTTGTGCGAAGCTTTCACCTATTTGCCTTGTACCAGAATCACAGTTGAAGACTGTTGAAGGCATATTCTGCTAGGGTTGGACAGGATATGTGTGCTTTGTAACAGATTGTGAGATGGTGGTTTTATTTTTTCCAAAATCAGAGCAAATCCCTGTATTTTTAGGATATTTTGAAAATAATTAGAGATAATCTCTTTTGGGGAAATAGGTATGTTCAATTTTGATTCTTGATACAATTTTTGTATTATCTTTTTATAGAAAAATGTAAAATAAAATTTTAAACAAGTTTCTGAAGGCTTGCCCTTAACCTACTTACGGATATCTAGAACATTAACTTTTCTTTAAAGTCTTCCCTGCTTTTAATTCTTTGACATCTTATAGAATAAAGGTGCCTAATTCAGAAAAAACCTCCAACTTTTGATAACTTCACCATTACATTACTGTGCCCAACAGACAGAAAATTCAAAATTATGTATCTTCAAATCTAATTTGGAACTAGCCTTGGTTAAGTGCTTTTACAAAAAAAATTATACATTGTACATACACGATATTACTGATACCTTTACAGACCAAGCTGTGCAAATATCATTTCAATAAGTATTAAATGCAGTGCAGTGGAATGTATTTTTCCACACCAAGACATTCAGTAACTGGATCTTGCCTAAATCCCACAAAACTCAATTTTTATGAACAAAATTAAAACTCTAACATATGAAGCTCAGCTTGTATTTCCCTTGAAGCTGTTTCTACAATTCACAGATTTTAGTGCACAGAACCCATGTCCTGCCTGATCTCCTGCATTTAGTTTAATGTTTAAACTGATAATAGTCAAAGTTGGAATGGAAATATGATTAAGAACTTAAAGCTATTTTTAAAGTTTCCCTGATAAAAATACAGAAAGTATAATAATAGATAAATTTCATTATATACTTGTGATTACCCTTTCTTATTATATTAGCATCAGTTCCCATGAAGAATTATTTAAAAAATAAAAAGCTAATCATTACTAATGAATGCAGTGTTGATTATTGTAATGTTAGTAATGCTAGCATGTTAATGTTAGCATTCAAAGAGCTAATTTTGTACAGCACCATTGGAAACACTCTAGGAATTTTTTCTTGGAATCACTGCAGATAAATGTATTTTTTGCCATGAAATTGAAATGGGTTGGGTTCAACATGAAGTGGTACAGATGTCTCAAGAGGGAAGGTTTGTGGAAAAAATGTAATGTACTTTTCTACACCAACATCGAGACTGGAAAAGAAAGACAAACCCCAACTCTCATTTTTTCAAGTAGTTCTAATAAAATCTGGTCTAATGTAAGCTAGACTAATAACGGTACTACTTCTCAGAAACATCTATAGATATTTCTTCATTCACATTTTTAGACCATCATTAAACTGTCATCACCCCTACTATACTGTGGAGTAGCAGAGGGTCATCCTTGACACTCTGATCTTGACTCTGCCTTTTTCTCCTTCCATTATCACTGTAGTCCGACAGAGCAGAAACGGAGAAGTTCTACCACAGCACTCTGAAATTTCGGGTAAGTAGACCCTGTGCTACTGATATCAATATGTAGTTCTGGCTGTATGATTTCACAGGATTTTTTTTTTTTTTTATTCACTGAAAATCACTGTTGGTTTAATAATATCAACAGGAAGCATTGGCTCAATGGTATATCAGTGCTCACCAGCTGAAGACTGCCATCTTCATAAACAGTCTTTAACTGGAAGAGAGAATACTTGTAAATGCAATTCTAAATATTATTTTGGAATTCTAATAAATTAATAAAATAGAATTTGATTAGGTTTTGTGAGGTCATCCCAGCACACACGCTAAAGACAAGAGCACCATTTTCCAGAGATTCATTTAAAAAAATTAAAACACCTGAAGAGAGATGTTAAGTCTATTCTGTAAACTCTTTTGAAGTACCTCATTGTATTGAATAGTTCCTCACTCACAGGAGCAGTCAAAAATTCAAACTAAGATTTTTGATGCTCATGGCACTTTGTAAAAACAAAGATGAATTTGATTTAGGAAAATTGTTGATGTTGCTTCTAAATGTTGGGGTTATTTTGCGAACAGAAGTGAGGGAGTTTATTGAATTCCTGATGAACATACAGCTCTGTGACACTAAGAACACATCTCAGACAATGCCCTCTCCTCTTCTCTACTTTTGCACCTGCCTTGTTCAGAGTTATTTTTTTCTCAGTGACTGTGGTGTCATAACTTAAATACTTGATATTAAGCTATCCAAAAGTGCAGGATATATACCATACAGTCAAATGGGTTCAACAGAGTGAAACTTACAGCAAGAGACCAAAGTGGATTTGTATGATTTTATTTTAAGTTCACACTCACTGTATGTTTAGAGCTCTTGATTTCTGGAGAAACTAATGGGTGTTGAGTGTTCTCAGTGTGGGAATATGTCGTATGATTAAGTACTAATTAGCAGTTACTGATATTAATGCACTTTTGACTACATTTTCCCTCCTCTTAGACATGTGTCTGAGAGCGGGAGAGAGAGAGGGGCCATAAGAGGCTGTTTCTCTCACTGAATTTTTTTGTTTGCTTTGCACACTGTTCAGGTAGTAATTGCTTCTTACTTGCATGGAGTGAAAGGTCAGTGCTGCAGGCTGGTTGCTGCCAAGACGATTTACACCCCTCAGTGCAAAGACATTTCTGATTACAGTGAGATAAAGCCCAGAGTTCCACATGCCTCTCTTACTGCCAAGCAATAACAGCAACAAAGCAAGGTTTCCAACTATCTTTAAAAAGGAAAAGATAAATTTGCCACAGCTTCCCTCTCTATCTTAGGAAAGAACAAAGCATGCAGATAAGAAAAGTAATCATATTGATAAGTTGGTGGACTGCAGGGAGACGTTGAAAATTATAGTAGTATGGGAAGAAGTAGCATACAAATATGATGGAAAAAAAAACTATTAAAAAAATCCAAACCAACCAACCAACTAACCAAACAAACAAAAAAACCCCAAGCCAAATTTATTGTCTTATGATGAATCTGTTGTTTGGAACACATGCCTTCCCTGTAAGTTGCAAGCAAGAAATCTAACTCATTGTGCTCCCTCAAATTGCTGTAGGAAGCCTTATTTCCAAAGGTGAAGTGCTTTTAAGAAGTGCTTGTGTAGTGTCCCCCCCCCACCTGCACTCACCAGCCACTCGCCAAACGTTTTAGTCTGGTCAGAGCTACAACTGAAAAAACAGACTATATTAATAATCAGATATATGAGATACTGTTAATAATCCACATGAAACAGATTAAAATCTTAGGCACAGGGGACTCAAAAGCAGGGCAGAGCCAAACAGCTGGTGTTTTCAAGGAGTTAATCTTACCTGCCAGTTCTTAGGAAGCTACATGCTTAGCATGCTGACTTTTCAAATATTATCATAGTCATGATTCAGTCTAAGAAGGTTTTTGACAGCAAATAAATACATTATGATTACTATGAAGTTTAAATTGACCTCTTTGCTCTTCAACAGCTTGATGTGCTATCAGTGTTTCCATTTGACATTTTATACTTCTTCTTTGGATTTAATCCAGCACTTCGAGCAAACAGGATGCTAAAGGTAAGATCTGTGTTAGTGATGGACGGCTAACCATGCCCAGATGTTTTTGCAATGCAACAGAAATTTTTTTATAATATTTAGGAATATGAAATTTAGAAACTGTAAAATATCTCCAGGCTAAGGTATAGCAACATAACTTAATAAAGTAACAAAAAATACAAGTCATAGCCTAGCCAAATTAGGCCCTTATTTTCTTATTTTTTTCTTCTGCCTTTATTATTTCCTACTTTCAAAAAGTATTTTTTGACTAAAGCTAGGTTTTTTCACAGTATTTAAATTAGATTAATCACAAATTACCTGCTTAATTTTCAAAGATTAAAAAATATATATCACTAATTAATGCCAATGTACTTTCCCCTTTTGTTGCCTATGTCAGGTGTTTAAAAGCAAGGGAGGTAATTTTAAGGACAAAAAAAACTATACTATAAAAAGAATATTATCAAGCACAAACTACTTTTGCTATCAAGGCCAAAGACACTTGGAGTTGTATAATAAGAGATGTGAGAAGGGATTAGTACCTTTGGCCAGTCTGTGGCTAAATGCATTTCTCTGCACAATCAACATGTTGACAAAGAATTTGTTTTCATTTAAAGTTGAGGGGGAACACAAGAACTCTGACAATAAAATTAAGATGTTCCTCACTTCAGTATTCAATAAAACTCCAGAATTCCTTAAATGAGAACGAAAATAATATGAAAGAATGAAAAGTTAAATAGTATCCTGTATGAGGCAACCAGCGGTGTATTGAACAGAAACAAAGAAAAAAGCTACATGTGATCACTAAAGATCAGCTGCAAATACTAAACAGGGAGAATCCTGTACACCTGCCGTTGACCACAGAGTATCCTCTAGTATGTGGCTGTTGATACATATGATCACTTACTGGAAGATTACTGGAATTTCAGCAAGAGAAAAAACGTATGTAATTCTTTGTGATCATTTTGCCCAGGCAATTATATATGTTTGAGGAAGTAGAAGCTGTTCACCTGCAGTACTCTGACCAAAACAACAAGGTTTTTCTATAATCAGATTAAGGGGATACTCAACACCAGTAAAACACTTGACTCAAATTTATCTTTGCTTTTCAGTTCACTTTTTTTTTTTTTTTTTTAACTGTTTGTGATGGTTTAGGAATAGTACTCTCCAATTTAGTACTCCCACTAAAACTGTATGCTGGTCTCTCTCTCCCTTCAACTGGAGGCACAAAAGGCAATAATCACAGATCGAGATAAGAACAATTTACTGGAAACAGCGAGACAAGAAAATGAACACTAGCAACAACATTGCTAATGACAGAGTGGATAAAAAAAGAAATGATTCACATGGAAAAACTCCCCAGTAATAAAAAATACCAGACAGCTCCCTCTGCTAGATTTTCTCAACAGGAAGGAACACCTTTCTTCCCTGGAGGAGCCAGTCCCTTTATCCCATTCCCAGCAATGACCTGAGGTGGTATAGAATAACATGGAATCCTAGCCATGCTCCTCCCAGCTACTGCAAAAATTAACCCGGTCGTGGCCAGAACCAATATTTATAAAAAGTATGATCACTGAAAAATTCATTTTCAAAATGTATATGTGAATTGATGCCAGTACTATTATAAAAAAATGTATACTGAAAAATAGTGATTGTACTATTTTCATTTGTTTTCCATTCAGCATAACACATTCTTTGAGTTTAATGATCGTTTGGAAGCTATTATGGAAAAAGCATACATCTACAGGTATGTGCTGATAAAACTCAAGTAGCATGCAAAGCTTGGCACAGAATGCATTTCAAATGATTTCATGAGCTGTCAGTTAAGCATTGAGTGGAATATGATACATCTTTACTTGTTCAGTTTGAAAGGTTTTTTTAAATATCTGTCTTTATGGTAGTCATTAAAATAGTATTTATATAAGGCTTCACTTACATATGAAACTAGCTCAGTTCAGCTGGCCTGGTTCAGGCAAAATGTTCACCAAACTGAGACTTCTGAAAAAATTTAATTGATCAGAAATTTCAGAAAATTTCTTTACTGAAAGAGCTAAAGAACTCTTTCTTTAGGTTGCTAATAGCAGTTCCAAATCCTCAGTAGCTGTTTATTTGTACTTAATAGGAGTTATGAGCCTGAGCCTGTGTCAACATTTTTCTTCAAACATGCTCTCCCCATGAACCTGGCATATAGAGAAACTTGATCCTTCACTGCACTGACTACAGTTGGAATGAGGATCAATTCAGCACCGTTCTCAAATAGTGATTATAACCGTAGTCTACCCAACTCTGTTCTCACTTGAAATTAATTCATTCAAATGAGATATTTTATGAGATTTAAAAACAAGATAAATTTCAAAAGGAGGTTCAAATATCATCTCTCTCATTTTTTTTCATGTACCTGTGAAATAAAACAAAATTTAAAAGTTTGAAAGTTCTACTAAACTGAGATGCTGACCTTCACAAAACCTATTCTTATATTGCCCTCTCTTTTCATTTACGGAAGGTTCCTTTGTGATTTAATTTGGGGTTTGTTTTGTTTTTTTTCTAATTCTTATGGTTCAAGAGAGGACTGAGTTTCTACAAGATGAAGAAATTTCTTGTCAGTTTTTCAATCTTTGTCTTTTCTAGTTTCTAATTTTATTTTTAGGAATGGGCCTTTATCTGTTTATGGTGTTTAACTTTTTCTAATATTGATAAACTTTAATTGTTTTAAAATTAATTATTTTCCTTATTATATCCTTTGCTTGTTGGAGTCATAATTCAATGATTTTTCTGTATCTCCTATAATACTTGCAGCGAGTATTGGGAGATACAGTATATATAATATAGATAGTATAAAATAATATAGACAATTCTGAATCAAGTAATTAGTTTATGTAACAATACTGTTGTGTGTATATGATTTCAAAGAAAATAGGAACAAATTTAAAACTCATTTTTACCCAAAATTAAGTTTTTCAAGGGATAGAGTTTCACACTATTATCAAAATATGGAATGGGAAATTAACGTTCAAAGGACAAGTTGTGAAGGGGATGCGTATATCTTCAAGTTAATCAAGCTTCGAAGGATGTGATGTTTATTTACGTGTCAAAAAACAGAGAAGGTGCTCATTTAGAAAGGCTAAGACACACAGAACAAGATCTCACTGGTCCTGTAAAATATATGCAGTAGCTGGAAAGACAGAGCCAGCTACTCTGCCCTGTCAGAGAGTTTTTTAGCATGATATTGATTAAGAACCACAACTGTGTGTTGCTGCTTGCATCTTTGCTTGAAAGGCCCACTCAGATTTCCAATATTAAATCACTTGCAGAATTTAAACTGCAGAATCTTAATATTACAAAGTGGATCTATTTTCTAATCCATACTTCCGAAAATACTGACTCCTGGTTTTGCTCATTGACAAATGGAGAACAGAGGTAGTTACACAGAAGAGTAAAAGCAGAAGCTAAAAAAATCTCAAAAACCCCAGCCTTCTTGTGTAAACTGCTGGATATTATTTTAATGTGGCAATCTTGCTTAGCTCTGAGATTTGTATAGCCACACTTTGAGCAATAAGGCACCAATTAACTAGGTAATATCAAACTAAGCTTCTACACAGCAATTGGATAATATACCTGGGGGATTCTCTTCTCCAACTAATTAGTTTGAGTTTGTAGGAACAGAGTTAGCATGAATTATTTGCATCTTCTCATTGTGATATAGTCAATATATGTCAGGAGAAATATATTATAGCAAAGGTTTCTGGAATCTTCACTCAGATCTCAGGAGTCCACTTTCATGGATTCAAACTTGAACAGAAGACCTAGCATGGGCAATATTGCAACTTTACTAGATAACAACAGCTCTCTGCTGTTCTCTATAGCTTGCAATCCTAAACAGATATGCTGGAAGCACACCAACTTTTAAACAGAGAAACAGCATTAAGTTGTGAGCATCATAAAAAAAGAAGAGAACACTTAGATAGATAATATAATGGCATGGAGAGGCCAAGGAGGGCATACAAAGGCAGCTGAAGAAGCAGCAAAGTAGCGCTCAATGAAGCAATCACAAAGATATTATCTCCCATTAGCTTTGTTTATAGACCCAACTTAGATCTTATTAAATTCTCATAAAACCACTTAGTTTTTCTGCACTACATACAGCATTGAATTCTAGCTGCAGCAGATAAACTCATTCACCACCAGCCTGTGTTTAGGCAAGTCCTGCACTTTTCCTGTTTATTTATCCCCTGCTTGTATGAATATTTCACTAGAGATCTAAATCCAGGAGATCTTTCTTTTGATCCTCATGCACTGAACAGAGGATATACAATGAGATCATTATTGTATTAAAAAGAAAGCTGCTTGGTGCTTAAGTAGTTCAACACTGGTGTTCTTCTAAGAACTGGCCATAAGCATAAGAACTGGGATTTGGAATAACTCCTGGTGTAGTGACTTAATCATACTATTTAGAGGATCTACTGCAGGTTTTATACTAGAGTCTTGTAAAGCAGTACATTTCTGACCTCAGACATTTCTTGGCTCTGGTTCACAAGTTTAGAGCCTGTCTTGGATAGAGTTTGGGAAACACATTATTTTTTACCCTGTACCCTCATTAATATAGCTTCAAAGTTCTGGAAATATTCATAGCCATTTAAAGAAGTGGACTATAAACTCCTCAGGGAACCATAATTTAAAAATTACAACATGTCAAATATTCTAGGGAAGATATTTATTTGACCTTGGACAGATGTGAGAGATGGGTAACTGCCAGCTATTTTTTTCATAGAATCAATACAGGTGGGGAACTACTTAGTGTATGCTTAATATTTACATTGTTAATCCAAAAATGTAATGGGTTCTATGTTTAAAAAAAAAAAAAAAAAAGAAAAAAGAAAAATTTAAGTTGTTTTACAGGAATCTGTTGACTTTTATAGGGTCATTCGAACAACTGGATACTTGTTGTTTATCTTGCACATTAATGCATGCCTATATTATTGGGCTTCAGACTATGAAGGAATTGGCAGCACTAGATGGGTGTATGACGGCGAAGGAAACATGTAAGTCCTTTTCTTTTGCAAGAGATTTTTTTGATTTTGTTCATTCCTGCCTCCCCATCCTTCTCCCATGACACTGCTTGCAGGGTATGCCCTTACTTTTTAAAGTGCTTGGATAGCAAACTTTTAGCATCATGACTGCTGATGAGCAGCTTTCAGTGCTAACACATATTTGGAGGGCAGGTGCAATGAATAATC
The DNA here is from genome assembly GCF_029207755.1 of Chamaea fasciata. Classification (NCBI taxonomy): domain Eukaryota; kingdom Metazoa; phylum Chordata; class Aves; order Passeriformes; family Sylviidae; genus Chamaea; species Chamaea fasciata. Next base: position 27,017,148 of record NW_027094086.1, read on the forward strand.
CGTTTACCACTTTCAGCTTTTATAGGTTTATGAGTCAGTTCTAAGTGCTAACTTAATTAAAGATTTAGAAAGCAACAAGGGTCATAAATTAAACTTACTGACTGCATATGCACGTGGGAACTGTTAGAAGGATTGTATAGCAATCCCTCAAAGGAAACACAGGGATAGTTTGGGAGGTGTTTTTGCTGCCACACAGCACTGTGTCATTAAAGTGCAACATTTTAGTCCCTCTACACCATGGTGTTTGGTCTGAAAAACTTCCACCAGCTCTCTCTGATCTTTTGAGAAGGTCATGCTTAAGCATGTGGCAGAGTGTCTTCAGGGGAAATTACAGTATTTTGGCACAATTTTCCACAAACTACTTGTGACAGCACTGGTTGGGGGCCAAGTAAGAACCATTTATTAAGATGATGGAGAGGAAATAAGAGAAAAAAGCAAAGTCATAATATATTCTGTGTGTAGTTTTGTAAATATATATCTAGTAGGTTCAGTTGTATGAACATTAATTTCTTTCAAAGGCTATAATACAGCTAAAGCCACAGAAGCTCAATTTGTTCTTTGATTACATTCCTTGCAAAACCACATATGGTAACCTACTACTGTCACAAATTGACTTCCAAACAACTTTTCACCTCTCTCTTGGAGATGTGCTCCTCTGGCTTGTAGTTTTATCAGACTTCACAAGTTTGTTGTCAAGTCACTACCTTGAAGGATAAGAAAATTACCTTTGAGAGAAAAACACACATTGTTTAAGCCAGCACTGATTTTTTTTATAATTAGAGTTATCACAAAAAAAAAGAAAAAAAAAAAAGAGACGTCTGAAATTCCCATGCACCATTATAATACACGGCTTGAGTACTGCAGTCAGACATGTGCAAGCAGGGTCATGGAACTTAGTGGAACCACTTATGTAAGTGAAGTTATAGATGGGTTTTATTTGCAGGATTGAGGTTTCCAGAAATCTGACAAGAAAAATGCAGAAGCAATTTCCATTACAGCTATCTTTTGTTAATGTGATTCTTGGAAATGCTTGCCTCATGCCCAAGAAATAAAGTACCTAAGAATAAGAAACCTGAAAACTCTGAAAGTAGAGAGTTTACTTAGTCTTCAAGGTTTTTAATGCTTCTTCAGAACAGTCTAGAGAACAGGCAAGAAAGAATTAACTGCTTTTCACAGAGAAAAATATTTCACATTTTTCTCAGAAAACAATTGATAGAAATTATTTACTGTCTTTACCACAGTCAATGCAGTTGTGCCCTCACAGTGGCCACGTTTTTTAATATTTTGTGATACATTTTCCATGAGGAGACAAAAAAAAGTTCTCATACGAAATCACACTTCAATCATATTGAATTTAGAGTAGATTTGTTTTATAAACAGTGATAATATAATTATTATTCAAGTTCTGCATTAAACTGAGTTTATTAAATAAAACGCAAGTTTGAATATCCAAATAGCCAAATACAAGAAAAATACTGATCTGTTGGAATGAGTCCAGAGGAGGCCACTAAGTAAATCACAGGACTGGAGCACCTCTCCAATGAAGACAGGTTGGGAAAGTTGGGACTGACTTGAGAAGAGGAGGCACTGGGGAGAAGTTATTGTGCCTTCCAATACCTAAAGGGGAGCCTACAAGAAGGCAGCACAGGGAATTTTTACAAGGACATGCAGAGTAAGAACAACGGGAAATGGCTTTAAACTGAAAAAGGACACATTTAAATTAGATACTAGGAAGAAATTTCTTACTATAAGGGTGGTAAGGCACAGGAACAGGTTGCCCAGAGAGGCTGTGGACTCTCAATCCATGAAGGTGTTCAAGGTCAGGCTGGATGGGGTTCTGAGCAACCTGGTCTAGTGGAAGGTGTCCCTGCCCCATGGTAGGGGGGTTAGAACTGAATAATCTTTAAGGTCCCTTCCAACCCAAACCATTCAATGGTTCTATGATATATCCATTTAAACCTCATTAAGCCATTAATTCATTTCATCTTGACAAGTGTTTGGCGAGTGTATGACTTTATTCCTTTGCCTGTATCTAACTCATACTGGAACATGAACATGAACATCGAACCCCAAAGAGTATTCTACAGTGAGCTGCATTTCATAAAGTATAGCTCTGTATCCCACTAACAGTAAATGCTGACTGTGCGGAATAGTCATTGCCCTAGAGAATTAGGCATGACATAAAATCTAATCATCAAATGTTTGAGGATTTTTTCACACACAGATGCATCATGTGAACATTAGTTATAAGTGGAGATGGAAGTGAATTTAAACTTACCAGACAATATACTTCTAGGTATATTTATTACGAAAGCAGACAAAAGAACAATTTGTCAGGAAAAGTGACTAGTACCGCAGCATATAATATGGCACAGCACTGAAGTTATAATTTACTTTCACAGAGCATTCAGGGTTGACAGCATTTGAAGCAAAATATGCCAGTAGTCTCATAAAGAATGGGAACGTATTTAGAAAGAAGATTAGGGAAACATATCTACTTAGCTAATTTTAAAAAATGATGATAAGCAGTTTGATGAGTAAACCAATATTCTAGCTGTCTCAGACTACATTGACCCACAGAAAATGATCTAGCACTGACTTAAAGGCATTAATGCTTTATGTAGAATTCCTGCTGTGTCCATAAAGTATTGCTAGTTATGGCCAAAACCAGTTCTTAATTATGTTAACACTCCTAGGATTTTTTTTCTTTTCCAGCCTAAAAAGAATTAACAGACAGCAGTTTCCATTATTAGTTTGATTACATACATGTTCCTGGACAGGCACACTAGCTGGTGAACTAAATCTATAACTAACAGCTATACACATTACTTAAACCACAAGCAAAATTATCAAAGTACATCTTCTGCAAATTTATGCAGGTTCTATTCATTTTTGGTTCTTGTCCAGACTCTAAAGTGTTAGTGTCAGTCCAAGGTTGGAGCTCTTTTGCACAGCAGCCTTCAGTCAAAGCCTTTGACTTGAGATGTAAAAGGCAGTCAACTTGATCTCAATGCAACACACCCAAATCAGCCACCCATGGGGTTTCCAGCATTAAAAGTGCACTCATGAGCTTGAGTTAGGCAAGACCTCATCTCTCCTAATGCAGAAACACAGAATCATTAATGCAACACCAGAGTGTAGAGTCTACACAAGGACAGTGGCAGATATTTAAAAGGTCTCTTAAATAGAAAATTCCCACTATGTGTGTTTATTTGCAATCTAATTTAACCACCTAAGTAAAAGATCAATCTCCCTAATTCCTGAGGAAAATGGACAAATCTTTTTTCAGGGATTCAATGTAATGTCATTGCTCTGAATTGCTACAAAGAAGTACCTCTTTTTCATCACTGCTGATGGAGAAACTAAAACTAGGGAGCTGAAATTCTCATACAAACCCTCCAGGTCAGCAGTAAATTTAGGCAAAACAAATCATTTCACTTTGCTCATTGTATACTTCTGCTGTTTGCAAGTCATCCACAAGCCGTCTGCAAAATTCTTTGCCAAATTTAAGACATGCATTTGCATCCCAGTTCTGTTTCTCTGTAGTGTGCTGCCTTTCTGTTCTGGGCACAGACTTAGTGGATATCTGTAAGTTGCAGAAATGGTCACTCTATGTGCCTAGAACAAATCCACACCTTTGGTATGCATTGCCCAGTGCACAGTGAGACTGGCAAATCTTGAAGTTTGCCTCGTGGGTATCAGCTGTGCATTGCTCTTGCAATAGATCTGATGTGTCACAATCACTGTGCTTGCTAAGCAGACAGTTTTGTGCCTCCAGACAAGCTGTGAATGCATAGCCCAACTCATATGTCAGACTTTCAGACCTGTTACCCACAGCCATACTTTTTAAGTAAAAGCTTTATAGTTTGCTCTGCTGTGTCAGAGACTATCAGACCCACAGGACCTGATAAACACGTCACTCTAGAAGAGGTACCAATAAGGAACCTTTATACATTTATAAAGGCTGCTGCTTCACTCTGCTTAAACCCATCCTGGCTGTAATCTGAGGGGAGTCAAACATGATAGTCCTGAAACTGTGATTCCCTGGGCTGAAATGAGTATGTGAATACCACCTTAAAAGCTGAGAGACACATGCACAAAGACTTGATTTACCTGCACTAACCAAAACCATGAAAGAACTTTAATGTATTCTGAAATGGACTTTTCTGAAAAAGATATTTCTATTGACATAATATTACAAGATATCTTATTTGCAGTTTCTGAATGTTTTCATACCTAGGATTTTTTTAAGGAAAAATCTAGTAGTTTGATTGCCTGAAGGATAAACATACTCTCTATCATGTGCAGAGGTAAAAAAACCTTTCTTGTCTCATGACTGTTGTTTACTTCAACAGATATTTTATAGTAGGCTGGTAAGCTGTATAGTGAACAGTGATAGTTTCCAGACACATGCTTGTAGGAAGCAGAGCTGCTAATACTGCTGAAATAGGAGTTGTTTTTTCTGGCTTTCCTTAAACAAAATTTACAATCTCATTTCCCCCCTTACAGAAGAAAAAAGCTGCTCTGTATTTCAACTGTGCGACTCCATTTCAGACTAAAATAGAAACAAAAATGCATAAATGGAGAAAACCTGTTCCAAAGAGATAGAGAATATCATGTGCCTTGCCAACAGAAAGTTTCTTTTGAAGTAAAATCACAGAAGAATACAGTATACTAACTAAATCTTAAGAAAGGGTAGGAAGATATAAAAAATAAAAAAAATTCGTGTTTTGGACATACAACACTGCAGAGAAGAATGTGACCCCTAAATTCCTCTGAGGAGCTGCTTTCATTCTTTGTAGACGTTCCCAGAATAAAGATTGTATTGTCTATCATGGTGGAGTTTGCAAACTTGGCATACAGAGCCATTGAGGGTGAGAGAATTGCTTAATTATTTTTGTTTCCTAAAGTATCACAGAAGTAATGTTAATTTCTTTCCTTTTATATTACCCAATTTCACATGTTTCAAGCACCACAGCATTCTCTGTTATGCAAAATCAATATGATATTAATATGATATTTACATCATTCCCCTTAGCCAAGAAGCATCATTTCATGCTTAAACCTGTAACTCTTCCAAAATGGACCTGAGACTTTTTCTTATTATTTGTTTATGCTACAGAAGTCCAAGAAAAAGCTGATATTTATGCACACTTTTCTGGAAACATGCATATCTGATTGTTTTTTAACCCAAGTGAAAATATCATTGCAGTATAATCCAGCAGTTAATTTTGCATCCTAACAAGGAAAAATTATAAGATGGAAGATATGCAATGCATTTTTTATTTAAGGACTCTGCACGGTCAGTTCTGACTGTTAACATCTAAAATTAGAAAACTGTGATAAAAGTGACCTTTGTAACTGCATTTTATTAATCTACAACCTAGAAAAAAGGGACTTTGAAATGAAAAGCAGATATCAATTGCTTGGTCCAGCCTTACATTTTGGGTGAAAAATTTGAAAACACTTGCAAGAGATTTATGAAAAAACAAACTTCATTGGAATTGGTTTTTATTGTGAGTTTATTTTCTCATATTCGCACAAAACTGACCCAGCAGTTGTACTATTACATGAACCTCTTATTATAGTGGAATTTATATCTTAAAAAGAGAGGAGTCTGAAATACACCGGGTGGCCTCAGGTCCAGAGCAGGCATGGGAAGATGGACGCGAGACTTTCTATTTCAAAACAAACTTATCTCCAAAAGTATTTCTTCTGTGTCTTAGTGTTTGGGGGAGATTGTTTGGTTTTTTTAGTCATTATTTAAAATATAATAAAATTCAGCACACATAAGGAACCATTATTGCTTCAGAAGCAGTGGTCACAGCTGAAGTAATAGAAAATCCCACTTCACAAGTAAGGGAAATGAAGTTCCACTCCTAATCATCAGCAAAGGGGAAATCTGATTGTGCAGAAACTTGGAAAGTCACATTCTAATTAATAGCAGGCTTTCAAAAATGTACCTAAACCAATTACTTGTTTTCTCAGAAAAGAAGGAAAATATAGCATCCTCACAATGATTTGAACTAGTTATTCCCCACCACAATGCTGCATGACTTGTGACACCATGTTCTAGAATGAAATTTAAGCCAGAATTTTTAAGGATGCAAGGGCACTTTTAAAAAGAATTCTGTCCAGGTCCCTTGCTACTTTCAGAAACTTGTGTTATCATACTAGTAGAAATACATGTCTTGAAGGCAAAAGGCTCTGTAGTGAAAAAGAAAGAGTTTGTTAAGGTGACAGAAGGAGTTGTGGAGACCAGAGGCTAGGAGATGTTTATAGAGGAGTCAGCCTTTCAGCGCTGAATTAGTGAAGTGGTTTGGAGAAGCTGGATTAATACACAGCTTGTGGAAACGTGATATTTTTGACATAACCCAGGAGGTAGAGCAAATAAAGAGTGCTCAGAAGCAGAGTGAGAAGACCAGCATAGTAAAAGGAGTAAAAATGGACACGAGAAGAACAATACTGGATTTGTCATTCCCACCATCAGTTTTTGCACTGGTGTCATCAAATGAAAGCGATGAAGGGGATCCTCAAGTATTTGAGCATCTATTACGTTGCTACAGAGAGACTCTGGGAAGACTCTAACACTTTTCCACTGCTTTTGACCATCTTCACTCATAGCATTCTAACACTGTAATGTCCATCCTGGCAATTCTGTACACAAGTGTTCTTTAATGCTACCTAGAGTTACTAGAGAACAGTGAATTAGGGCTGCATTTCCCATATATTCTTATTTTGCTGTCAGTGAGAATGTTCAGCTCAACCTGACCTACGTAACTGTATCATTTATAAATTCATAACCCTTTATAAAATGCTGAAAGTCTTTTGGACTGAAAACCATCACTGAAAGGCCCAGCTCAGGTAGGCATATACTTAACTTCAAACATAAGTAGCTGCAGTCTAACAAGAATGCTGTTTGCATCCACAGGTACCTGCGGTGTTACTACTGGGCAGTTCGTAGTTTAATCACCATTGGTGGCCTTCCAGAACCACAAACGCTGTTTGAGATAGTTTTTCAACTGCTGAATTATTTCATGGGTGTCTTTGTCTTCTCCAGCTTAATTGGTCAGGTACATTAAAAAATCAATAACAATTTATATTCAAATTACTGTAATGCAGTGATAATATATTCAATTTAATGGAGTTTAGTTCTGGGAAAAAGTTTCATTTCCATCCTCTATTTTAATGTCAAACATACTTATTTTTCTGATAAATACACAGATTTAATCAGTTCCCTGCTTTGCAGTTCTTATGCACCAAGCTGATTAAAAGCCAAGACTCTGCAGGACACAGATGACCCTTGAAATTATGGATAATTTCTTTTTTTTCCTTAGTCACAGCCAATAGGACAAATCCTTGACATTTACTTTATACTGTTTAATCTGGAATAAAAATTGTAATTGTTGAATAAGTCATGCTCAGTATTACTATCAATAGGATTCTGTTAATGGAAATCCCATCATTTTTGTCAAACAAGAACTCTGACCTCTTCCACAAATTACAATATATTTGTCAATCTGAACGTTAACTGGTTTCTATTTCTCTTGGTTCCCATTTGGCAGGAGGGAAAAAAAAAACCTGACAGTACAGCAAGTCAGATATATTGCCAAATGAATATAATTGAAATATTCCTGGTCTGTAACTATTAAATTTGGGCTTTAGATCATAGGTTTTAAAACACATTTCCTACAGAAAAACAAATGCCGTGGCTCCTGAGTGAGGCTGTGCCCTACAATTTCCGTAGAAAACATTCCAGACTTTTTGATTTGTCCATGCCTGTTATAAAATTATTAATAAATAAATAAATAAACAAAATTAAAACTGAAATTTAATTCTTATTTTGAATACAACATTTGAAAAGTTCAATCATGCAGTTAGAGATTGCATATGCCTTTTGCTCTTTGGAAATGCAAGAAGGGGTAACTGTCATTAAAAAGACACTTCCTTATAGCATTTAAGATTCCTCCATGAACCAGAATTACAAAAAAAAACCCCCAAGACCTACTTACAAAATATTTATTCTGTAAAACTATTGAATTCAATTATATAGAATTAAATGTCAGAGTTTGCATATTTTTAATTTTTCCCTAAACTGTTTTAGCTATTAATGAAAACCTCATTTCCCCAAGAAGATTCTGCAGATTACTTTTTGTAACCAGAGTAGTCATTTGCAGTCTCAAATTTTAAACCTTAGCACACAAACCATTTCAATGCACTGTTTGTTATAATTTCTGTTTACAAAGAATCCTCAAAATTACTGAGTTATTCCTGCTTTAGCACACTTGCCTAAAAATTGTTATTCCCATTGCAATCAGTCTCTGTAATAAAGAGCAAATTTCAACCCACAGCACATTAATCCTTGGCAGCTGCCATATGAAGCCATTCCACTAAAATTACATCTGAATACTTATTCTTTTGAAAAAGGAATATCTACGAACATTAACTCATCCACTTTCTAAATGCAGAACCACATTTGAGTTGAAATGTTAAATGATGCTCCTGCACTAAAAACTTTAAGGTCACCTTTCAGCTCTCAGAGCTTAGGATTGATCTCTTAACTATTTAAACAGTGGCACAATCTTAGTTCTAGTGGTGTCAGATGATGTTATTACAGAAATTCAGCCCAGTTTGCTTTGCTTCTGACTTGCATTGCATGCCAAATGCAGAGTAGCTTTACTATGGATTTTTAAGAAAAGTATTATCTATAATTTTCATCTATGTCCAGAAATACAAGACAGAAGAATAAGCTAAAACCCAGAAACAATTTCTCTAAAATCTTACACTTCCCAAGACAATCAGATTAAATCTGTAATGTTTCTGAAAAAGTGGATGAAGCACCTATTTCAAAACATGCAACCAAATTCATAATTAGTCAATGTTTTTGCAAAAGGTTTTATATTATTTTGATATGTTGCTGACAAGATAATAAAATCAAAACTATTTTTTCTGAAATGTGTAGTAACAACTATTGATGTTTGCAGATGAGAGACGTAATTGGAGCAGCAACAGCAGGGCAGAACTACTTTCGTTCCTGTGTAGACAACACTGTCTCCTATATGAACACTTATTCTATTCCAAAACTGGTGCAAAATCGTGTTCGAACTTGGTATGAATACACATGGGACTCTCAAGGAATGCTGGGTGAGGACTTCCAATTCCAGTTACATAGCATATCTGAGTCAGAGAGGTTGCACAGATACAGATATAGGGTGAAATTCACATTTCTCCTTTTCTGAATTGCATGTGGGAAGTGAGAGGAGGCTTATTTACTTTGGAAAAGAAAGAAACTACAAAGCAATATTAATCTTACTACTTCACAAATTCTATTAATTAATACAGTGTTTGGTAATAATTTTAGACAAGATTTATTAAGCATCTTAGTAAAAGCATATTAGCTGCTTCCTAACTTGAAATCATAAGTGTTAGAATAACTCCATTAAGTAATTTTTGCTCATTTTTGTGGACATTCCTTAATTTGTCTTTTTTTTTTTTTTTCCAGATGAATCAGAATTACTGGAGCAAATGCCAACTAAAATGCAATTAGCTGTTGCAATTGATGTGAACTTTGCCATTGTAAACAAAGTGGACTTATTCAAAGCAAGTAGTTTTACAGGAGACTGCAGAAATATGTAGTATTCCATACAGAAACCTTGTTTTGTGCATCTTGCAACACTTAAATACATGTTTGTTAGTATGCAAGGATAAATGATTCAAAGAAATGTCTCAGTGAATGGAGACATCAGAACAAACCCAAGTGACTGCATCTGGATTTCTTTTGTGTCGAGGCAGTCATCTTTTAAGAAAACGAATGAGATTAAAAAAAAGTCCTGTTATGATGACATCCTATAGCGGATGGTATGGTCAAACTGTGAGTTCAGAGTAAAACCGCTCTCCAGAGTCAGACAGATAATAATCTAATTTTTGACACAGTCCACCTTGCTGTAGCCACCCAGGTCTGCCTGAGATCACTCATGCTATGCGTTCTGGCAATGTAACATTGGTGTAGAGAAAGCTGCATCAGTCAGTTTTTGTGCTAAGGAGCTTCCTCTTTACTTACCATGGTAGTTTTCCAGAGCTACAATTTAAATGTGTACTTAAAAATGGATTTCTGGGTCAAAAGCAAGGAGACCCTGAGTTTTTCGAAGTATACACAGAAAATTTTCTTGTTAGGATATTTGCAAGAAATCACATGATATACTTGTATAAAACTTACATGGCTGTACGTTTTTTTTCTACGTGTGCTGAAGACATGGAATACATAGATTCATATGAGCATTTGACAGGATCTGTTGTTTTCCCCTGGATCAGTTTAAAAAAAAAAAGTCATATAAAGCTCTTAACATAACACTGACTTAACATCCTCAGAAAATCTAGATGTACAGAAACTCACTTTATAAAAAAATGGAAATATGTTCAACCTATAGAGAACTTCCTAAGTCTTTGAAATAACAACTCTTTCAGTCCTTTCTCAGCTCTAATAGCTGACGTTTATGATGTTTTGAATTTGCATCCCACTTATGGAATCCCCAGGTCATTCCTGTATTGTTGGCTTTTGAGGAACTAATGTCACCTTTAATACTGAATTAGCAGAGTGATCAATTCTATTTTAACAGGGCTGTGATACCCAGATGATATATGACATGCTGCTAAGGTTGAAATCCATTGTATATTTACCTGGTGACTTTGTCTGCAAAAAGGTGAGCATTCTTGTCTTATTCAAATAAGAATTATATTATGCATTTTAGAAAAAGAGTTCAGATATCGGTCAACAATGTCTTTTAAATAAAATTAATCCTGATTGAATTAGAAAGCATAAAACTAATTAAGCTAGCCTGTGTAATAACAACAAATATGCTCTAAAATTTCAATCTAGAACAAGACAATATGGATTTTATTACATTACAAACCATGAAATTAAAGTAATATGGGAAAGTATTTAATGTAAATATGGCTTATCTAATGATATCTCATGAAATATTAATACTTTAAATAGATCAAACTTAATGTTTCTATACCTCTATACATACAAACCCAGACTACAGATCTCAGTCTATGGTGCTTTGTCTGTGCTTCATTTGTGGACTCAGACATGCTTAAGTAGAATCTAAGAACGTAGAAGATAACACTGCATCCCATAAATCTCCTTCCAGCAGGATCTGCTCTACCTTCACTCACAGCTCTGAGCCATCTCCAGGTTTCCTGCTGAATGCTGTCACACATCTCTTAGCAAATATATCTATCTTTGTCCCAGAATTTTGGCTTAAACCTGGCCAGAAAGGTAGTTCACAGGTAAATAGCTCAGCTTCTGATCAGTGAGCCCAAGTCTCTTTCTAGAGGGCGTGTAAACACACGGCAAAGTCAGATGCAATTAAAGCTTGGGGGATGAGTAGTAATCCATACTACTGTTGTTCTGGCAAGTGACCCACAGGTCTCACCACCTACACAAGTGACCATCAGAACCCCTTAACTAGTCTTTAGCAGTTCTGATCCAACATGTTCACCAGGGTCCTGCTCCCTCCAAGAGTTAGGCATGCAATCCCCCTCCAGAATGCTGGGCTAGCTACAGTGACTCCACTTTATTAGAAGTTAAACGTTTATGAGTACACTGAAGGACAAAGTGTGTCCCTTCAAAGACCAATCCCAGAACTGCTGTTGGCTAAGAAGGATGGAAGAGTAGTTTGGTGTGTTTGCTTATACAGTGCCCAGCATGAAAGGATCTTAGACTAGAGCTGGGGCTGACACAACAGAGAGAATAAAGGACAGCAACAGATTCAATGTCCTGATACTGCAGTCTGATTCAAATGGTTCTTAACAAAGACAGGTTATGAGAAATTGAAGTATCAACTTATTACAGCTTGATTCAGAGCTAAAAAGCCTCTCACTTGTATAAGCCTACTCTGTGACCAACAACCATAGCAATCTCATTAATGCTGCAATATGTAGTACGGAATGTTGGAACAACCTTTCCCTTGGATGCATGTTGGGTCTCACCCTATTTCACCAAGGAGATCCTGCATGCAAACTTGGAGGACCAAGTGAAGAGATAGAAAGTGCAAGTCCCTGCATTTTCAGTCCTGGCTCTATTGCTGCTGCTTTTTCACTTTTAAAACTAAATTGCTGCTTTGCCTCACAATAGTGGTACACCCTCTGCTCATGAGAGAGTAGAAAAGATATTTAAAGAAGAACCTGTCATATTATTCTAACAACAAAAAACACTGCTAAAACATTGGTTCTTTATGTGTTTGAATGCCCAGGGAGAGATTGGCAGAGAGATGTACATCATCAAACAGGGTGAAGTTCAAGTCCTTGGAGGCCCTGATGGTACCAAAGTCCTGGTTACACTAAGAGCAGGAGCTGTATTTGGGGAGATCAGGTAGGTCCATCACTGTGTTTAATACATTTTTTTAGAACTTGTCAAATAATCAGTGGTTCTTCAACTTCTCTGTGGGAAGTGTGACAGATATTATGCGGAGGCTAGAATGTGGGTAAGATCAATAAAGAGGACACTGAGTAAGGAGATGCATGTAAGTGACGGAAAATCCAAGTGAAGCATCGGTGATTAACAGGGTAACATCTGAGACCAGTGTTTTGATCAATGCACACAGGGATATAGCGACAAATTTCTTTTTTGGCATTTTAAAGATTTAACACTTCTCCCTGTTATGCGGTCTGCAATACAGGAGGACCAAATGCATTTCACTGTCTGTAAAAGACTAGGTGCCCTTAAACAGCAGATGGCAAAGATGAAAATTAATTTCCAACAAAACAGATACAAAAATCGAAAAGAGCAACTAAAAGTAGTTCATTTAGGATCTGATTAAATTGCTGAAAATCAGACAACCCAATCTGAAAAATATTGCTTTAAAAGCATTCCAGACAAGAAAAAGGTGGATAGACCAGATTTTTTTTTTTTTTGTCTGAATTTATCTGTATGAGAATTTTTTTCTGGTGGCTACAAATGGTTTTTATATTCTGTGTGTACTTTGTATGCAAAATCTACTAACTGTTAAGTGCTACATTCCCCAGTTAGCCAGTCAAGTGCTAGTTTTTAGGCACTGCACCCCTCTGCCGAGGTTGGCCCAAGGAAAAGTAATAAAAATAATGTGCTGCTGCATGTGATAAACTGGATCCTTGGTTTCTTCCAGCTGCCTTCCTGTTATTGTTAATGCTCTTGCTGGTAGCTTTAATCTGCCTTTTGAAAAGCAATAATCAGCTCTGCCAGGTTTACATTTGTCCTCTAGTTGTCTCTCCCATTGCAGGAGGGGAAACATTCCTGTTTACCCAGTGATGTGCCCACAGAACTTGCTTAGACCTCAAGTGGAAAACATCTGATATATCTCATAGTTACAGAACTTGTTCATTAAGTGGGGAAGTGAAATTACATCGGCCTTTTTGAGAAGGTTATTTGGAAGATATTTCTTTGGTTGACGATATAATTACCTGCGCAAAGCCTCCAAACAAAAGGCTGTATTGGAAGTTATGCAGAAAGACTGAGAATTAACTCATCAATAAGGGCTGAATAATGAAAAGACAGAAGAAAAAGCCAAAGCAGCCCCCATATGTAACACACATTTGGTTTTCAATTATTTATTAGTCTGGTATTTGATGTGAGAACTTCGTATTTTAAACTGAGAAATGATAACTGTGGGTTTCAAAACAAGGAAGGGATTTTTACACCTTTGATCTAACTCAGGTGAGCACTTGTTTCCATGTGAGAACCACACAACGACCTTTAAAGATGCATTTCCCAGTATGTGTTACTCTTTACATAATTGCCAGTGTGGCCAGTAAAACCCTCAGCAATTCTATAACACTACACTTCTAGTCTTGTTTTATTCATGACTGACCTACTGCAGCAGCAAACCCGTTCAGACGTGCAATTTGCATATAAAATGTCAGGCAGTGGATAAACTTGAGGAAAACCACAGCAACTGGCAGACATGATGCACTAAGTGTATCAATAGAGATATGATCTTCCTCGTGGCAAGGTGCTAGAAAATAATGAATTTGTATTGTGCATTTCTGTATAAATTTTGTCAAGGTCTTCTGAATAGAGAATACAGTTAAATGGAAAAAATATTCTTTAATGGATTACGTCCTATGTTTTTTTAGGACATCCAAGTTTTCCTCTCACTTCATAATGGTTATAACCTGATATCAGGCTGATTTCCTTTTGATTTCCAATTCAAGATTTGTTTGGAGAAATATGTCAGCTTCCTTCTGAGTAATTTAGGTACATGATTTATAAGATGCTTGCTATTTAATCTCACTCTCTTCAAAATGCATGTCGATGCTTAAAAAGTCTCCAGGAGCAAAGGAACTGAAGAAAATAAAAAGTGTTTATTTCCAAAAAATTCCGTGTATTATACTAGAAAACCAATGCAAGAGTAACAATCAAACATGTCCCTTGCCAATTTCATCCCTGAAAATTATTACAGAAAGGGATTAAGTAATAGGCATTCCAATTAACATTTTACCCTCATTGCAACTTTCCTGTATAGATAATATCAGTTTGGGGAAATAAAATAATTTCAGAATCAGAAGGAAACAGATTGTTGCCTTAATGAGAACCCATCAGCAAAGACAATTCAGAACAAGAAAATTCAGTTATAACAACATTTCACTACCCCAGAGAAAGTTACACTTGAAGCCAGATGTCCTCACTCATCCATTTACTAGTATTTCACTAGAGCTATCTCCTATCAGAAAATGTTAATTCTGGAAAAACTAAAACATTTCTCCATTTTATGAAAATTTTTGACAGGAAGATCACTAAATATTTCATCTCAGCTTCAGCTTTCAGCTGCTTTGTAATTTTAACCTTTATATAAAAAATCCAAACTACAGGGACTATTTAGTTTTGTGAAATATGAAATTTTCCAGCACTTTGGTCCAGGATTTCCCTCAAAATAGTAACTGCTGCTTTTTGATGGGCTCTGGCCTTTGGAGTTTGATATTCTACTCAGAAGCAAGATCCTGACCTACTTTCCTTCCCTGACTTACCAGTTCTCCTCATACGCACATAGGTGCCCAGCTGAGACACCACAACCCTGCATGTTCAGCTGATAACACCAGCCATTCCCCAATTTTTATTAACAGCAGCTTCCTACAGAGATCAGCTGTAAAAACAATAGATGAGTCATCACTTTGACAACATTATAGCTCAACATTTAATTTGCTAGCATAAGAATTCTAAGGTTACCAGCTATTAATATGACAGCATTTCAGGCTCACAACAGGAGTAAAAAATGTTAGGTAAAATGTTAGGTAAAAAAAGTAAATTTTGTGATTAATATAGAAATTACATTACCAAAAACCACCACAAGGCAAATGCATCTGTTTTAAAATAGTTGGGCATATAACTCTTCACACAATAACCAAACCAGATTGAATGCTGAAGTACATAACGTTGGCCTTAGTCAAAGATGATTCTGTTTGAGCAAAGACTCCCTTACTTGTAAAATTCACCACGCATCATCACCATAATGGAAAAGCTGATCTCTTTAGTCCTTGTCTACCTTGATAAAATGAGCTTTCCGTTAAGAAAGCCTAAAAATGATTGTTCAATGACTTTTTGAGAAGTGATTCATCCAAGCTCAAAAGGTGTTTGCAATTTTCTTTAGCAGCTTTTCCTATTGCGCAAAGGGCTTTATTCTATCTGAGGAATCATACAGAATTATTTAAAAAGAAGATGATAAACCGCATTTTCAGCTTCAGTTCATGTATTGATTGCTGCCTTGAGTTGCAGAAAAACACTCTATGAGCATGTAAAACTAGCCTTGCACACACAGTTGCAGAGGTCTCCTACTATCCTTTATAAATTAGATATATTTTCTATATGATTTATAAATTAGATATATTTTCTATATGATTCAATAGTTAGAAATATGTTTTATAAATATCTTTAATATTAAAACAAATATTTTATATCCTTGATTATTACTTCAGATGGGTATTAATTCCTGTTTATTTGGGTCCAGAATATCTTTTATTAATAAATTTAAAATTAGATAGTACTAAATGTTCTCTAAAAATATGAATTCACTGGGAAATCTTTAAAGGACAAATTTTGGGGTAGATCTTGAATACAGTGATAGAGCAATTTTAGTACTAAGAGCAAAATGCAAATTCTCTTACTTATCAGCAGAGCTGAGAAGTGAAGTCTATTCAATTGCTTAGTGCAAGATGAACAATTGTATTTGTACATCTAATTTTTTCTCCAGATATCCTCCCTCTGGTCAGCTGCTGCTAGCTAAACTTGTCTAATGTCTTACATTCAAAACAAAATAGCCTTCTTTTGCTGGCAGAAATATTTGTAACTGTCAGCCTGAAAGACCTTCCTAAACTGTATCATTCAACTTGCCAACATTTAAACATGAGATGTGATACGTGAGAAAATTGAAAACTAGAGCCCCACAGAAGTTATTCCCTCAGGAAAAAAATCCTTGGGGGAGAATCATTCATTCACTGTAAATAATGCTGCTCTACTACTGATGCAAATAATTTTCAGCAATAAAACTGATGAAATGCCAAGTTCACCTGAGAACTGAAACAAGTGCAGTCTGAGCTGTGGGTATCTCTTGGCAGAAATGTCTCTATGTAGCAAAACTTTTCACAGTCCTTAGCACCTGCATATGCCTGACCAAATGTGACAATTTGCCTTCCTGGGATGGAATTTCTAATCCCATCTGCACAGGGCATTTACAGAACACTCGACAGAACAGCCAGCTCCCTATGTGGGCTTTACAATGACTTTAATGGACAACCATCGGTAAAGAGATTCCTCACTAGGGCAAGTAACACTCTGACTGATGGCGTTTATTTTCATTCCAGCCTACTCGCTGCAGGTGGAGGAAATCGAAGGACTGCCAATGTGGTGGCTCATGGTTTTGCCAACCTTTTCATTCTGGACAAGAAAACACTCAATGAAATCTTGGTGCACTATCCTGACTCAGAAAAACTTCTCATGAAGAAAGCAAAGTATGTCCTAATTACAGTTTTTAAATCCTATCATTCAGCTGCTGGATGGACAGTTGCGACTTCTAGACAATTTGCACTCCTTTCCTTGAAAAGTAACAGTTGTAAATGCATTTGATGTTAGAGGTCAGATTTGCCTGGTAGTTTCTAGTTGAAAGCATGGTTTTGGAAGGAATCCCAAGGGTTGTGGAAATGTGGTAAGTAGAAAAAAATCCTGAATGTAGTTTCCTTCTGCATTATATTTTAGGTAACAAAAAAAAAGTAGGAGATGAGGATACATATCAGGACTTTCTACATCATCAAGAAGGAAATTGCAGGACAGACATCAGTTAAGGAATAGGTTTTGAAAGATGTGAGAAAACACTTGCAATTAATTCTACAGAGATATGCTTCAATGCATCCATAGAACTGCAGGCATTTCCAAAACCTTAAGCAGCAGTTAGAAATGGATTTTAAGTAAGGCCTGACAAGATGGAACTACACAGATTAGATACCTGTGCATTTCGTTCAAAAGCATTCCGAAATGGGATTTCAAACCAAGATTGTTTTTCACTCTCCTTTGGCTGTAGCTTGCTAGGATGGCCATTTTCACAGCTTTGAAAGGGCAAAGTATTGTCAGATTTTGTCATAAAATTATGACAAGTATCTTGCTACCTTGTAAAAGGTCCAAATATTTGAAATAGTTAGTCATTATTAGTACACTTCAGTACCCCTATTACTCTCAACTGTTGCCTTGAATTGCTATCAAAGGTTGGAAGGTTGATCCCAGATTTGAAATTCCCCCAGAGAAGACTAAACATAGCACAGGAGAGACATTTTGGTTTTTGGAAGTGCGAGCAAATGGCTGCATTCATCATGCTGTAACAGGCCTGGTAGTCAAACAACAGCATCTTGAGAATCATGATGCCCCTGATGAACAAGGAAACCAGACACAGAATGGGCAGAATGCTCAACTTTCAAAACCAGCATTAACAGGTAGAAAAGGGGAACAAATGAATGGACAAATGCTCCAGCATCAATCATGCCTGACTTTTCTCCAGCTTCTGTCTAAACAGTAGTATGACCTTGTTATTCCTGTCTCTCTGTCCCAGGCTGCCTCTTCTGCTTTCTTGCCCACCCTAGGCATATTCTGCCCATCCATTAAATTCTGCTTCCTTCAGACAGCCTTTCTCAACCGTGGAGCCTAATCATCCACCTTTTGTATCTGCACTCCCATTTGAGCTCAAAGACCTCTCTAGATATCAGACTAAAACCAGGATATCCTGTTTAATTTCAAAGATATGCAGTACCTGCCCTGTGCAGGAGTCCATGTTATTTGCTTACCAGTCTAGGCACCCACAAATTCTGCCAAAACTAGGCAGCAAGAGGAAATTTGTGCACCGTTTTCATAAAGATTGTGGTCATGTTCAGTTTTGGAATGAAGTCACCAGTTGCTCTCTCCTGGAAGATTTACATTAGAGTTCTCTGTGGTCATCTGACACCTTTAAAGGGCTCCTTGAAATAAACTGGAAGGATTTATTCAAGCAAGAAATTTGTTCTATTATCACCCACCCAATAACCCCTGTATGGTTTTTGCCTAATAAAGCCATGCAAGCTGCTAAAGTATACTTTTTTAATTTATGGCAATGAAATAATAATAATATTTAAAAAGAAGTAAACTCTTCATTTCTGAAATTCCCAAAGTACGAGATGCTGGAGAAAATTATAGTGTTATGTGATTTACTGTACTTCAGACTGCAAATATAGTCCTCACTCATAAAGAGCCTTAAGTCAGGGCTTTTGCCAGGATAGAAAAGTGGCCTTGAAAACTGTACAGCAATCTAACAGAAACTGAAAGCATGGGAACCCCCTTGCTTTTTACTGGTCCCATCTATCTCAGATCTTTCATCTAATCTTTAACCTCGTTATTCATTCTCAGTTCTTGTTTTACAGCTGCAACTCAGTACAGCTATGGAACAGTGTGAAAATCTAGTCTGCCACAAGACTGGCAGTAGAGTTTATATTGTCAGGGTGTCTTCTACTGAAGAGGACCAAAAAAAAGTACCCCCGTCTAACCAGATCTATGAGAGATGAGCCATGCTGGAAGTTAGTTAATTTCTTCCTCAAGTGCCAACTGGAGTCCCGGTGGAGCACTAAATGCTCTCTGAATTTGCATCCACAAAGCCAGATAAGAGACTGCCACCTCAGTTATGGGGCACCCATCCCCCTCCACACCTCTTTACTTATAAAACTCTTCCATCTCTTTTGTGACACTTTAATTTGAGCCAGCCCTTGTGTATATTCCAGGATATAGGTAAGCAACTCCAAATTTGAACAGTTGCCTCCATCCCTACCAGACCCTAGGGCAAAACCTTTATTGTTTCCAGTTTTGCTCTTGTCACTTGACCTGGGAACCAAGTAAGAGCGGCCTGATTTTCATGCATAAATGTGGTACTTCAGCTTTGTAGGAACTTTGCTCAGTTTCACAGCACTGCTATGTGTTCTTATCCCCTTCTTTCTCCAGGGTTCTGCTGAAGCAGAAGGGGAAACCTCCTCCAGGACCACCAGTGCAACAACCACGGGGCTTGGCCAGTCTCTTTGGGCAGAAACAGGAAACTCCGAAATTGTTTAAAGCAATGCTCGGAGGAAAAGGAAGAGATGGCCTTGTTAAGCTGCTGCAGCTGAAGAAACAACAAGAAACTCGGGTAAAGCCACAGGAAAAAGAGTAGAATCTACTGAGAGGGCTTGGGCAAACAGAGTAGATTAAAATTTAGCCTTATTGCAATCAACAGTAAAAATTCCCAGTAGCTGAGATATAACCACCTTTCCATATCTCTGTAAACACTAATTCTAAAATTTGGCTCAATCTCTCTGAACCTGGACTTTATGCAGACCAGAGAAAACAAAAGCAAGGAAAAAAGCAAGAAAACAATAAAACCTCTAAGACAGTAAGGATAAATGGATTTTAAAAAGGCCTCAAGGGCATCTGATCTTCTAATTTTATGTAAACAACAGTAAATACAGAAATACCCAAACAGAGTAATCTGATCCAGCTGACTCGGGCACATGGCAAACTTTCCAAATCAGTGTCAGATCTCTGGTTGTTAAAAACCCTGAAGACAAAATATAAAGCGTAGCCCACACAGCTAAAACTGATTAAACCTCTAATATCTTGCACTTGTGAGAAAAGTGCTGTTTTAACTGATGAAAAATAATTCCCACATTATACTCTGTTCAGAGAAACGTTAATGTTGACAAGAACCTGCTCATTCTATGTTAGCCCAAATGTGGCAGATTTTTTTCTTTATAGTTGAAATAGGTGTATTTATATTTAAGTTAAATAAAAAACTTCGCACTTTGCTCACACAAATGAGTACAACAGTATGATTGGAGCAGAAACACTGCTCATTCTGGGGTGTATTTGTGAACTTATTAGCAAATAAGCCTGGCCAAGGAATTGAGGCAGTGGGAAGTATGTCGAGATTTATGTAAGAGTCTTTCTTTCTCCACTAGTGTAAGTAGATAAAGGAAGGAAAGACCTAAGGAAGGGTTCTGTGCCCCAAAACGGGTCTGTTTCATCCCTCTGTAATAGTAAGAAGCAGATATTACAAATATCCACAAGCATTTCCCAGGTTTTATACTGATATTCTGATTCTGAAATTGCATTTTTCATTTAGAAACCAATTTTTAGCATCTGAATAGAAATTTACATGTGTTGCATACCACTAATACAGTTGTCATGCTGTGCCTTTCTATGGCATGTACAGAATAGAACTACCTCCTGAATTTCTTCTGCACTATTGGAAAACATTAAACTTCTTATTTCTAGGAAACTCCAGCTGAAACAGAGACCAAGCCTAAAGAAGAGGAGAAGAAACCTGAGAAGCCTGCAGCCCCCTCTGCACCCCCTGCTCCAAAGGAAAAGTCACAGGCAGATGCTAAGCCTGCAGTTATGCAGAGAACAACCAGTAAGGAGTCTCTGATCATTAGTATGACACCATCCCCCAGAGCAGGAGAAGGAGAGATCCTTAAAGTTGAAATTAAAGAGAAAGAAAAGAAATAGATGGTGCTTTGGGGTGTGGTCCCATCTATTCGTCTTGCTACATTCAGAGGGCTGGCTGGACTTGGCTGTTGGGTATAGAATATAAAAGTAGAGACTACGCATGAGAAAAATCTTTTCCAGCTCCTTGTCTTCTTGCCCTCCTCTCCAGGCACAACTGCACAAATTATTTATATTCTTAACCGTGACACTGAAGAGAGAACTTTTGGTGTATTAGAAACTACGGCTCAGATTGTATTTCACGACGACTTGTTTCTTGTTTTATCCATGCTCTCCCTTTTTTCTTACTCTGCCTTGTTCCTACTTCTCCTCTTCCCTCTCCTCTTTATCCTTGCTTTCTTACTGTTCCTGATGCTCAGTTTTCTCTTAACTTTTATAAGTATTCTTTTCTGTTTTCTCCTCTGCCTTCCCATAGTTATCCTTTCCCTTGCTAGTGCCCTACTGTTGCTAAGGTTCCTTATGTTTCTCTCTCCTCCCCTTATACTCCTAATCGGTGACCTGGACTTGTGACCAGTGTGGCTCAGAGCAGACAGCAGGTGCTATGTGTTGGGATGTGTTACCTTGGGACAGAGGGCAACATAACAAAACCATTGTCAAAAAGTAAATCCCAAAATCTGCAAGAGCGAAGCAGAATTGTTGCCAGCCCTCCAAAAGCACAAACATCTGCTCCAGCTGTCTTTGACTCTGGCAAATTAACATGGAAAAGATTTAGATAGTTCACCCTCCAGAGGTGACCTACAACTTTGGGCTGCTGACTTGCTTGGTCTTGTCAACGGGTTGGGCATGCTCTCTGAAAAGTAAGCACTTGATACAGCTGTCTGAAGAATCTTGGTATCTAAACCAGCTACTTCAAAAATAAAGGCTATTTTATAAAAACCAGGATTCACACTTTCTGGCTCTGCATTGCTAGGTTGCAACCAATGCTCCAATTGCTCATCTACATCGTAGACTTTGATAAATGGTGCACAGAGAAACCTGTGTCTTAGCTACATCACAAGTGTGATGTACACAAAGGATTTACAATCCTTTGTAAATCCTTTATGAGTGCCACAGCTGGGAGATACAGCCTCCCATGCAGGAACTCCCACACTGCCAACCTCCTGCATCAACTCATCAGTCACAGATACAGTATTACACAAAAGCTTGAAGCTGTGTTTTAAGCTTAACTCCCAACTACTTTCTTTTCTTCCATGGGTTTGCATCTCCTCTCTCTCCCAATCCCCTTTCATATACCATTGGATGAACAGCTTTGTACACTAAAAACATTATGCAGAGGCCAAGCCCAGAGGTGGCAAGGGCAGACTTCACAGTTGCCAACCAAGAAAGGCACCATGCCAAAATAAAACACTTGCTTTGCAGGTTATATATGACCCTGCAGACTATGCATTCTGTAGGCCTGTTCTTTAAAGCCTTTCACCTTCTGTAATCACAAGCAAAATTGGAAGCCTAACCAGAATCAGTGGGAAATTTGCCAAAGTAAAAACTGGATGACTGAATTCCATATGTTGCATATTCCACAACGCTCTGACATGACAAAAATAAGAATCTCTTTCAAAAGAAAGTTCTGCTGCATTGGCAGTCAGGTGAAGGTTCAACTGCTTTGTGGAGAGAACTACCTTTATATGTATGATACTTCCTATTTCATATGTAAAAAAAAAAAAAGGAACATCACAACAGACAGAGAAAAATTTAAATTGTTTCATAAAGAATTATTCATCTATTGCATGCCTAGGACTGTCTCAATGAAATCTCAAGATTAGAAATACTGCAGAACTGTTTCATGAATGAGACCTTCTATGAATAATAATGATCTATGAATTACAATATATAGTTTCACATCCTTTTTTTTCTGCGAGAGAGCTGTCAAAGCATTACAGAAGGCAGAAAAATATTCCCCATATTTTAACATTTTTACATGAAGAAGTAAAGCTCACTCTCATGGAAAAGAACTGATTCCCTTCTGCCTACACAGAATTACCCGCTACCAGGTAATTTCAAACGTTTTCTCTGTGAGCATATTTAAGTTCATCAATCACACACTGACATAAATTACAAAGTAAAGGTTGAGACTGCAGCACCAAGTGCTTCACTGCAGTGACAGAGCTTCCCACGAGTTGCTGCTTCGCTACAGCTTGTAACAGCGCAAGTTTGCAGAAGTTTGACAATTCTGTCTGCAAGATTACTGTTATACACAGCTCTCGAGTTCCTTAGACCCAAAACAAAATAGGTGAAGTATCAGTGCAGAAGCCAGTGGCCACACATAAATAACATCCATCTGGTTTTCTATGATGTCCTACTTTTCCACTGTTGGGGTATTTTCCTTTTCTCACTATTCCTCCATTCTTGGGGCTGGCAGGTGCAAGAAGGCTGCATAAATCAAAATTGCAACTATTTGTATGGTTTTGACCAGAAGGAACGATACAAGAAAGATCAAAATGTAAGACATAATAAATTCTTTAAGGAACTAATTCTACCCTGTAGATTCTTGACTAGTGAAGAAGCAAAACGAATTACTCTGGTGCACTTAGAAGATGCTGTTTCCAGTATCACAGTTGTCTCTGTGTGGCATCACATTCCACTGTCTCCTATATCTCTTAGTGTCCTAATCAAGTCCCTCAGACTTGACCACACTTGAATGTAAAAAAACTGAAGGGTAGAGTAGGACAATGTATTTGAAAACTACAAATAACCATCTCTCTATGACTAACTGCAGACATCATTTGGGGAAAAATGTTTTGGAGAACCAGATAATAATTGTATGAAATAGCACGCATGTGAGAATCTCATGTGGTACAGAGCATGAAACAGTCACAGTTAAAACTGTCCAACTTCAGAATATCTTCTTGTTAGAAGCCCATAAAAGATGCCTTATGAAGAATAAGCTGCAGAATCATAACCACTAAGTGGAAAGGCATTTTTGCTCTCCCTTTAAGACTTGTTATAAATCTGTAGCATACTCACCATAGGAATCACAAAAGCAACATTTAGCATTACACACAATGTGCTGAATACAAAAGCACCACAGACCAGTATACTGAAATGATCATTTTAATGCACAGGCACTGCAAATCAGTTAACTTCATCAAAACTGAAATACATATAAAAGTACAAAATTCTGGTTACAGGTGAGCTCTCTGCTGCACATATGTATATATTATGACCAATACACGGCAAAAAGCATCTGATGACAAAGACTGCCATACATCACTTGTATCACAAGGTGGTGCCAGTGACCTACGAGCACAATCACTACAAAACTTCGACAACATTTTGCTTTGTCACCCTCAAGCTATTAATGCATTTTTTACATGTAAAAATAAACAAAAAATGGCAAAACAACACAGTTACTCCCCTTCTTCTTGACTCACAATCTGTTGCATTTCTTCACTTGAGGGTATCACTTCAGCTTACCCTGGAAGTTTTCAACAGGCATCAGCTTTACACCTCTAAGTTATACCAGTTCTTGCCATGGTCCTGTCTGAAACATTTAATTTACAAAGAATAGAGCACATTGAGAACTAGGTGTTGCTGATATGCAATTTAACTCCCTAACCTTGAAGAACATGGAAGCAATTCTCTAATATGAGATAATGAAGTCTCTACTGTAGAAACTCAGAATTTATGTATAGAATACAGACAAAACAACGGGTTTTCTTTTACATGCAGCAGATACTTAGTATAATAATACATACTAACACGTTTAAATGCACTTCCATGGCAACTTAAAACAGAATTGGTAACACAACTCAGGTGCAGCACTATATTTTTGGCAAACAGCTCAGAGGAACTTCAGTAGTATCCTGTACTCCTATCAGTAGTACTCATCCACTACAATTAATGTAGACCAAGCATTAATACTGCATCCAGTCCTCTCTGTACATGAAGCAGGTAGCTGTGAAACAGTTAACTCTTCCAAAATCATACACTCTCAATTTGCAGCAGTGTGATTTAGATTTAGTATAATAACTTCCTTGATCTCAATATTTTGAACTGCATATCTGATATGACACTTCATTGTAATTTATACATAAAGTAGAAAAAAGATTTTCACTACACTGATAAAAAGATGATTATAGGGTTTTTTTACATAAATATATGAATTACATTTTAAAAAAGAAAGAACTTGGCTTAACATGAAACAAACTCTCTTCCTTAGCATTCCACTACTTGGTAGTATTTAGGATCCCCTTTCACCAAGAAAAATGGATTTGAGATAATGTATCCATTCACGATTGATAAATGTCAACTGTCTACAAAGCATTTGGAACGTCTTGTGTAAGAGAATCTCAATAGATGTATCTTTCATCCATCAATGTTAATGTGAATTCAGACTTTCAACAGGATGATGCATGTAAAAAACAAAAAAACCCAAAAAAACAAAAAGCAATTGAGCAGCTCCAGCAACCAGAAGTCAAAACCACTATGACCTGGTGAAATCTTGAGTGTACAAGTGTACTAAATTTAGCATTAGCCCATTCTGTTCTTATATACTACAGCCAGACTATCCATATGAGATAAGCTGGATGCCGAAACCACTTCAAATGTGAAACTGCAAAATTAATGCTCAAGATTGGCATTTCAGAAGTGATGAATGTGACCTTTTCATCCACTTATGTTACACACAGTGACAGGATCAGAAGAGATCCTCAGCAAGCAGTATGCAGCTGGGGGTCAAGAAACCTTCACTTGTCCACTAAACAAACACATGATTTACACTTGGTATAAAATATGGAGGGAAAACTCAACCCAAATAAATAAACCAGAAATTGCCCTAGAGAAATGCAGTATGGTTACAGGATTAGGGCTTGAGAGACTTAACTTCCTCATGTCTTCCTAAATGGAGAGAAAGAGGGAATACTGAGTTTTTTGCAGGAACTTTTCATTAGTAGGCTCATAGAAAAGCAACGTGATACAAAATATGGCAAAAGTAAATACAGCTAGCACTTTGAAGAACTGCCTTTACCTCAAAATATGCAGTTATAAATCAGAGAAAACTTTTAAACTAAAAATCAAATTCCTACTTCACAAAAAGCCCTTTAAAGATCAATAGTAATGATTGTTTTATGGAGGGGGAAGGACCCCAAAACAAAATCCCTACCAAAATGAATGTGGGATTTCCATTTTCCAGTACACTGCACATTGGAACACATCTTACAGCCCTTATACTAGTAGCCTTAAAGACCAGTAGTATTCTTCTGAGATGGTAGAAGTTTACTTTGATTCACCCTAGTTATTCCCATACTACCTTAGGAGAAGGCATACTATAAAAGAATACATACTTTAATGACTTTGGCTTATGTTCACACAGCCCTGAATCCCAGGCATTGCCCAAAGGCACTGAAGTGGCAAACAAGAAGCAGCTGGGCAAGGAGGGCCTTTACAGTCTGTGGCACTTGTCTGAATATGAAACATCTGTGTCAAAATTTTGTTATGGTGGCTTAATAGAAACTCTTTTTCCACTCTTTTCAAAATCAAATGCATCCATGTAAGCACTATCTCTTAAATCAACATCAAACCTAAACACCACTACAATTTTGGCCCTTAAAAGGCACACTTGGCAAAGTGATTTGTAGGCAAAAGCTAACAGACGTTACATACAGAGGCATGTGTACATGTATACAGAAGTATATCAAGAACCAAAGTCTGTAGATACAGCAAGTAAAGCAAGCACCAAATCTCTCCTCTGCTCAGCCCATTCATTTTGCAGCAGGATTCTTAGGAGGTTGAAGTTTGTAGGTGCTGAAGTAGTTCACCACTTGCTGAGGGACTTCTGCCAGGACACACTGAGCCAGAGCTTCTTTGGGAGACTTATAAAAAAAGAACACCAAGTTTCAGTTTCCACCAACAGCTAACAAAGATTCTAAGGCAAGTAATTAGCATCTTCTCTAGAAGGCCAGCTTTAAGTCTGACATTTTACAGAGGACCTGACACAGTGCCCTTGTGTGACAGACAGATGGAAGCTTCCCTGTCAGCTTTACCTTCTCACTCCTGTTACCACGGATCAGATGGCTGCCTTGTGCCACTGAAGTAACAGGAGCTGAGCGCACAAAGGGCTGCCAGGTCTGAAGACATCTTCTGTCACATGAAATACACAGCGCAGATATCAGACTTCAGCCATGTAAATATACTTCCACTGTCTGCTTAAAATGACCCTTCGGGGACTTGTCCAAATCATCTGCAATTTTTGCACCAAGTCTCATCCACAATAACTGTATTTCTATGGAGCAGTTCTTCTGCAGATACTGTTTTTACTCTAAGACTAAGTATCCATAAGAAACAAAATCTCCTTTTTCTAGAAACTGAAAGCATTTGAATATAAAATATTATACTAAGCATTGACCCTAGTTAATCTACATCCAAGTGCATTACTTAATAAGCATATTCTGTATTGATTTTGCTCTTTCTCATTTCAGTTTGCCTGAGTTACTCTGAGATTAAACAAAAAATTTGTATCAAAAGTAAAAATATAAAAGCAAAGTAAGAAGTTGTAAGGAGTATTATTAACAAGCCAATACTAAGGCATGAAACAAAATTAGAATATATTAGGATGGAAATAAAAATATTGATCTGATTTGCCCATCCTGAAGAAATTTTGGTGGTTTTTATTTAAGTCAACTATTTCCAACATTATGATGCTTAAAAGTTGACTTCTATTAGCCTACACATACTTTACTGGGTTTTGCAAAAATTAAAAAATATCAGGGCTTTGTTCTTTCACCACCCTTTTTTGTATTTAGTTTGATGAAAATGAAAACTATCACCACTACTGTGGCCACACAGTTTCTACTGATTTTGACCTCCCTAATTATGACGTAGCCTTGGATTTTAATACTGCACTAAATCCTGAGACTAATCCACATTCATAAATGGACACCCACAATAAAAAGAAGAATTACCATAGTAACAAAGTCATACTAAGTTTTTCCTCACAAATAAGAAAACCCCATCCATTTTTTAATAAAGTCTGAGAAAGTTTTACAAAGGTCATTCTGCTGCAGCAACTAGCCAGAAATGCAGTGCTGGAACTAGAAACTGAGGGATTTGGGTTTTTTTTAGCATTTGATAAAGACTTATTTTAGAGTACATACTGGATACACCAGAAAAGCTTAGGACTAGATACAGGACATTCTAGCAAGCCCAGCATACCTCTACAATATTTATGAAACATATCAGTAAGATTACTTACATTTTGGAACTTCCGGAATGGCACAAATTGGACAATGTCTCTGACAGCCGGCTCTCCCGATGAGGACCGAAGAACTCCATCGTCACCATCAAGAAACTCCATGGCATCAAAATCTGCTCCTCCAACACCCACAATGATGATGGACATGGGCAGTTTCGAAGCATTAACTATGGCACTTCGAGTTTGATCGAGGTCTGTTATCACACCATCCGTTATGATCAGAAGTATAAAGTATTGCTGTCAAATCAATAAACACCGTGTTACGACAAAGAAATAGCAAACATTTAGGCATGTACACTTAGAAAGACCTTACAAAAAGACTACATAGTGTTGTCACTTTGGCATGTTTAGTGTGCTGAGTTTTAAAATCAAACATATTAACTTGTAGTCAAGTTCCATCTGTACCGTCTGAAGAAGTTCCTAAGGACAACATAATCTTTTAAAAGAAGTCATCCGTATACAGCCACCATCCAAAACCCCAGTGGTATCACCCTTCTTTTCTCCAAAATCCCCAGACAAACCAATAGTTAACCTATTTTCCCATTATTTGTTCTGGGATAAAAGGCAGTTTATGAGCTTTTGAAAAGGTAACACCTGTGAAACTTGCATTTGTTTCCTTTCTGGTCTATCAATACCTTTATGAAACACTACCCTTTACTGCATTCACTGTATCCTGAAAATCCTAAATCATACCTTTTAGTGTTGAAAAATGCAACCATTTTCAAATTCCTTTCATCACATTTTCCAGCTGCTTTAAAAAGTTAAGTACCAAGGTGTCTGAGACTACTTTGTAGTACATCAGTAATATAACTAAGTATCACCTGAGTTGCTTCCACTATTCTGTTGGGGCTTCTAAAAGTTGGCATCTTAGCTTCTGTTCTGGATTGCAGCACTAAAAATGAGCTAGAAGTAGAAATTCTGGAAATTATCAAATGCTTTTTGAATTTCCAGTTTTCCCTCACTTCATTTTCAGATGATTACTGACTAGCACAAATTCAAGTCTCAAAGATACTCCCAGCATTCTTAGAAGTCTCTCTTCACTACTTTCTTTCCCATCTGCTTTTATCTGTCTTCAAATAATTGTTCTTCCTTTATCTTGTCTGTTTAGGCATCACCTTTTCTCCTTGTTTTCTGCTAGCCCATTCCCCCACTCCACCAAGAACATCTATAAAGCAGTTACGACCACAGAAAGGTATAAGCAACAGCAGCAGGATAGCACATCACATTGGATTTATTTCTCTCTTCTCATACTTCCTCCATACTGGAAAAAAAACCAGCATCAGAATCAAAAGCCAATCCAAAATGACTATGATATGTATTAAATGTCAAGGGAGCAAATTGTCTTCAATACATCCTATCTGGCAGGAAAAATAAATCTCTTGTTAAGCATACTATATGAAATAAAAGTTAAAAAAAACCAAACTAAAACAAAACTGACAAGAGGTTTGCTCCTCTCCTAAGAAACAAACATATATATATATAATACAAATATATATATACAAACATGTACACATACACACATAGAGATATATATGACAGTTACTAGTGAAAGACTACCAAGGCAAAAACCTCACCAGTCTCATGGCATATCAAAATCCATAGCTCTTTTTCAAATTGGTTTCTACAGATAATTTTACATGCAAAAATAGCTATTTTTATTTTCTAATTTTACATGACATCAAATACACCAGCACTTGATGTCATCAATCATTTAGGCTTTTCTGAACTTCCATGCATTATTAACGACATGACTGAATACTCAAGACATAGTCTTCAGACTATTTTTATTATGGTCAACAACTCATGCATACAATTTTAATATGGAGGACAGCACAGCCCATGTAGCACCCAAACCTTTATAATACAGTTAATTATCTGTGCTGGTACCTAGGTGTCAGGAGCTATACCAGCCACTTCTTCACTATCTTAGTTAATCCTCTCTGCCAGCTACCTGATGTGAAACAAGGTCTAGTTAATTTTTTTTTATTAGCTGAGGTTAAATCACTCTCTTAGATATAAAGGCTTAGATTAGACTTTAATAACTGTATAGTACTGCAAGAGCTTTGAACAAAAGATACCATAAAGGTGTTTTGTATTTTTAAGATTCTATTTCAAATATTTGAAACTAAGAATCTTAGTTACTCAATGAACTAAGTTTATTTAGTTAATTGATGAGAGGACTGTTGTGTACAAACTGCAAAAACCCATTAGTGTTTACCTTTTTTTAAGGGTAACAAGCATTTATTCACAAGGTAAAGGGGCAGCTGTCAAATGAATATACTTAAAAGTTTAAAAGAGAAAAAAAAGTATTTATAAACTAGAAGAAAAATTAAAAAGTAAGAAAAACACAAAGAGTGTCATAAAGAACTTACAGATGCCGTTTGCTGTTGAGTAGCTGCAGCAGCAAACCTTGCCACATGATTTATAATTGGAGAAAAATTTGTTGGTCCATATAACTTCACTTGAGGAAGACAGGCTCGATATGCATCAACAATGCCTTGAATCCCTAGAGAACAGAAATAGATTTTTTTTTTCATATTAGAATTAGGATATTTTGAAGCACTTTATTTTCCTAAAGCTGTAGAAATCAGTTATTTGAAGTGATGATACAAAGACTTAAAACTAACCATGGTGGAAAAAAATAAATTATTCATGAGCAATGGAGGTTTTCATATTGACCAATGCTTAAGGCACATGCATAACATGACTGGCTTTGTGTGAACAAAAAGGTCGAACACTCTATGCTCAAGGGTGAAACTGAATTACAGCAGCTCTCTTCACCTGGCAGAATGTGTGGTTGGTAGTATGATCAGAGGCCACATTGAACAGGCACTAGTAGCACCACACTCAAACCAGACAACTCCACACCAGCAGCAAAGTAGAAAAAAGTGGCTTGACAACACAAGAGAACTGTTCCCAGCCCTGTGCTCTGGCTGTTTAAACCACTTCTTTCACAAATCATACCAAAGACAGATGCAATGCTATTTCTCTTAAGTAAGAAATTGGTTATAAAATTGTTTCCTGCTATAGGACTAAACTAATCATTTAATTAGAACAACATGCTTCAGATCACTTTTCCAGTGTTTTTAGGCCTTCACCTTAGGCATTTTACTCTCTGGGTCTGATGTTACTTTTTTGGACTTACCACTACAGAATGGGTTTGATGGGTTAAAATTTATTGGGAACTCATGAGACACCTATGAAGACAGAGAAGACATAGTCAGGACTGTATATACAATCTCCTCCTGAAGCAAGTGCTCTCAGCTGTCTTAGGTAGAGTATTTACAGATTCCATTACCTGAAAGGAAGGAGGAATTTGTGCGCCAAATCCAAAGGCTGGAAACATCTTATCTCTAAAAAAAAGCAATTTTAAAGAAAACAAAGTCAGTGCCTGCCACTAAAAGCTGCCATAGTTCAGTAAGTTATCAGTGCTGCTTTTCATCATTAAAAATGCTATTTAACAGGCAAAATTAACGGAAGTTCCCCACTGTAATTGTTTCTGGGACCAAAAGTAGTCTTTAAATCCAAACTGGCGAGAATGCAAGCACATATTTAAATCAATGCTGCTCTTTTCATCACATATGAAAAGCCCTGCTTGTCTGCAGTACACACAAACTTATACTTGCAATTATATGATAGTGCAGTGATAATTATTTTTTAGTTCTATAACTTAGCTCAGAGGTTTCATTCCAGTATATCTGCAGGCATCTTCAACACTTGTTTAAAAAAACTACCACAAGTAGTGGTAAAAAAAGTAATCCAAAATAGTGGTAAAAAAAAAAATCCAAATAAAAATCTAACACTTACGTATCATAATCCTGGATGACCATTCCGACAGACCAAATGGCTGTTAGGTATTCATTGACTCCATTAGGGCTGAGGTAATGCAGTGAGTCCGGAGAGCGAGGGTCGCCATTGGAGCCTGTAAAATCTATCCCCACCTGTCAAATGCAGCATTTATATCTGACTGCTCTTAAAAGTTAAATTATGCTTCTTATCTCTGGCAAAGCCAAAGTGAAAACCATGAAAGAGTAGTTAATAGGACATTTCAAACCTAACAGGCATAGTACTTGGATGCAGGTTGCTTGGAATATTAACACTCTTACAACAGTATCACTACAAAACCCTCAAAAGCTCTGCATCTCTCCTAAAGGGCCGAAATTACTTTCATCTGAATCACAGAATAGTTTGGCTTGGAAAAGGCCTTAAAGATCACCTAGTTCCAAACCTCTTGCCATGGGCAGGGACAGCTTTCACATGCCCAGGTTGTTGAAAGCCCCATCCAACTTGGCCTTGAACACTTCCAGAGATGGGGCATCTACAGCTTCTCTGGGCATACTGTCAGGTTTTCACTGTGTTCACTTTCAGTTACTATTCACAGCAGCTCTTCAAAATCTGGTAAATTAATTTCATTCTGTATCTTGCAACACACACCCACATCCACACCCCCACACCCCCACACCCCCACACCCCTTGCTTCTCAGAAGTACAACTAGCCAGGCTCCACAGAAGCCTAGAGAGCCCTTTCTCTGACTTCAACAGGTCTTCTTTGTTTTGGTGATGAAGCATGTTACTAAGGTGAAGACATCTCACTGTTATTTGTGTTGCATTTGGTTCACAAATAACATAATTTAAGGGTTCTAACCCATATGATGGCCTCCGCATGTTGCTTTCAAAGAACTGTAAATTTCTCATTGGTCTCAATCTGCACAACTTAGCTTGTTCCTAATGAACATAACCAGAGGTTCAGAATGTTTTGCCAAGAGTAAAGACTGTTTTTTTTCTAAACAGACCAGAAGCACTCTGACAAAATAGCTTCCTGCTCCATGCTACAGAACAAAAACGAAGTCAACAAGAAAAAAAAATACAATAATCAAATGAAGCACACAGCCAATCAGTTCTGTACTTCAATATGTTCCAAAACTCAAAAAGTATTCGCATAAATGATTTAACTTACTGTGAAATTCAGCTGACACCCACCCATAATGTAATCAAGGAATGTGCATTCTACAATGATCTAAAAATAGAAGACAGAAATTTTGTTTTTTTTCAATGGGAAAATACCAAGCTAATATTATTGCAGCAACTTCTGAGGTTCCAGATATGTTGTGTTTACCCATGAAAAGCACTACTTTTGCCCTAGAGCTATCCCACCCACCTGCTACAACAAGAATATTTGCAACATATGCCACCATGCACTCAGTGCATCAGAATCAGGCCTTTAACAAAACTACAGAGAGACACCAAAGCAGCTCCAAAACAGCTTGCATTTATAAAGTAACACATTATGACAGAGTTTTATACTTTGCCATAAAACAGTGAGTTGGGAAATGCAGTGGTTCAAAAATGACTTAAACTGGTAAGCAACCTTTCTCTTCAAGAGAAAGTGAATAGACAGGGGAAGACAGATATGTGCTTCAGCTCTCAATTTGTCTTCTAGTATGAATCAGAGTCCCTTATATATTTACTGTGTCTGGAACTTTCAAACATTTTAAATTTTCTTACAGTTTGAAGATGACGATACACTAAATGAGAGTTGTTAAGCCTTAAGACTTAAAACTAGAATTATACCAGAATATATTACTGACCTCACAATGCTTAACGCTCACAATGCCAGAGTTTTTATAGTTCTTTTTTTTCTGTCTTTTCTTTTCATTGATGCACTCAAATTCAACCTGCATGAACGCAAACACACTCAACAAAAATATTACAATATCATTTATGCAACAATTTTAATACTCCTTTATTTCAGGACTGATACTTTGGGCTTATATTAAAAATGATAGTCATTTCATAATCCAAAAAAATTAAACCCAGCCTGCCCAATATAGGCAAGAAAAAAACCAATATCAAGGAAAAAAACCACATTCTCAAGACAGAAATCCTCTCTTACCCAAAAGGCTACAAACACATTTGTTTTGACAATTGTATTTCAAACATAGAAAGAAATTCTGTACCATTCTCCCTCTGAGGATTCTACTAACATCTTTCTTTTTGGTAAAGACATAGCAATTCAAACAATGCATCAGTGTTTCCAGCAGCTGTGGTTGAAGTTATTATAATTTTTATTATTTAGTACAAATACAGCACTCAAAATATTAGAAAAGTACAAACATGCACTCTTGTATATGGAGCCCAGTATTTTTAATGCAGAAATAGTTCTGGAGGTTTTACAGGACTAAAGGAAAAGATGGTAAAACATCTTGGCATCACACATATCCATAAAAAAAATACTTTCATGTTATGTTTGCTATGCCAACTTTTGTTTTCTACGTGTAAACCCTGCCTGTTAAAAGATCTGGAAACTAATAATTCTTAAGATCAGGAAAGGAAATAGCATTTTAGAAAAAAGCCACCTAATGGAACACAGCTGCATTTTTGTGCAGTGGCGTAAATACTGAATTTTCTCATAATCACTAAACTATACATAGTAGTCAGTAAGTGTCACATTTTAAAAGAAAGAATTAAATAATACTTAACAAAATACTACAAGTTTTGGCCTGCAGTTTAATTTGTGCTGCATTCTGTCTTTTGACAATCCAGAGTTTTTTTATTTCTAATTTTTTATGATTAGTGAAATACTTTGTGCTGATGGTAGGGCATTTAGACACCTAATAATAAAAACTGTAACCAAGACATTAATCCTATGAAAATGGATGTACAATGTAAATGCTGTTTCAGCCTCAACTATAATAGCATGTCGAGGTGTAGCCTAACACAACTTGGAGGTCGCCTGAGGCCAGGTGAGCTATGTTTTGCTCCAGTATAATAAAACAGCTTATCAAGAACACAAAGGCAGCTTAAACTGTTTAACACTTACAGGTGATGACCGAGATGCCTCCTTCAGTTTTGACATTGTTGTTTGAAAACTTCCTATGAGATCATGAGACCCGTCACCGTCGTAGTCATAGCACTCAACCTAAAATGCAGCATTACCTAGTGTTAGCAACAGAAATGCCCCTACAAAAACAATGAACACTGAAATGGCAAACCTGAACATCCCAAACTTTCCTGTATCTGTTATATCACAGAGTTTTTCTTGCATTGAAGGCTTAGAACTTCATAGGGTGGCACTTAAAACAGATTAAGATTGGGTAGAGGCCAATACTCTCGGTTTTGAATCTATTCTTCCACTCAAGTGAAGAAGAGACAAGAATACTAATAGTGTCAGGTCTTACAGGAGCAAGTATCATCAATTATATTGAACTATGTTTTGAGAGTGATGGGGTGTTGGGAAGAGTAGGAAAACAATGTAGGCTTTTTTACATTCATCATGAATCTGAGTATCCAGCTAAAAATCTAGTAAATCAGTTATGTAAGCAATCACGAGAGTTTTAGCAACACTTTTATAGTAGTTCATTAATCCTCAAAATAACACAGAATTCATAAGCATATGAAGTTCAGCCCTAAAGCTCAAAAGAATACTTGAATTTTTGTTTTTTAAAATTAGCAAATTTAAACAGTGCATCTGTTAAACTATGATCCACACTTCATGGATCTGAAAGTCAACTAAAAATCTCTTTTCCTATAGTGAGAGATAATAATAAGCTTTATTATTTAATCAATGCACCCTTTTAAAAACCCAATCTACCAAAGAAGGCAGGAGTGAAAAACACTTTTTTTCTCTTTGAAAACATGACAAAACTGCCTTTCTACATAAAAAACTGGTTATTTATCTATAAAAGCTTATGTTAATTTCATCCACTTCTGATATTTTATTTCAGTTCAGCAACACAGACATAACTCACTTAAACAAATAACATAAAAAAATACTAAGATCACTTATAATGATTATGATAAATAGAAACAATAATAAATCAAGAGTCAAGTAGGTATCCCACATTACTTGAAATCAAAATGCAAACTTCAAGAAAAATGTTCTGAGTATGTATGGCTTAAACTGAACAGCTATTTTATTTGCATGCCCATCTTTCAAGTCTAAAAATATTGTACCATATATTCAACAATCAATTTATCTGATTATTTGAGCATTTCAGTTAGAAGTAAAAAAGCAAAACTAACAACTTCAACATACACTCGAGCTTCTGAAAGAAATTAGGTTTCTGAAAACCAGTAGGAATGTTGAAGTACAAAACATGATGTGTAGATTGGGAGCTCTACTGCACAGAACATACCTCTATCTTGCAGTTTGCACTACTACAACATTTTGAAGTCACTGATAAACGAAATTGCTGGCACATGCACTCAACAGCAGCTTAAATCATGCAAGCAGCCAAAGAACCAACAGGTTAATTAATGTTCACGATAGATGCTATGTAAATTCTTCTGAATGCCATAAATTATGCCAACCAAATACTCAACCAAGTGCTTCAGCAGCTGAAATTTAAAACTGAACATATTTCCTGACCCAATAGTTCTGATCCCTGCTAGCAGAGTTAGTAGATGTATTTCTTTTTTTATTTCAAAGACATCAAAATTTGTCTTGCTTGACATGTTTGACCCATTTAAGCCAATTTTGAATATTTATTCCAGACATGAGAGAAGCATTTACTTTTTTTCCATGTATTCCCTCCTGGACACCCAATAGCAGTTGGGAACAATGTCTTTTAAGATATTTTTCCCAGCAGAACTAGGCATGAAAGGCCCAGATGCTCCAGATGAAAGGCTCACATTTGCAAAACAGAAAAACTTCACTGACTGCAAACACACTCACATGGAACACAACCATGAATCCAGAAGACAAAGGATCAACTTGGTTTGTGCACTGCTGGGCATGCACAAACTAAGCCATTAAAGAGGTGAAAAACCACTCATAGAAAAATAGGCTGGTTTTACTTACTATGCCAAACATCCCATTACACATGCAACTGTGTGCATATAAAAGTGTTAAAGGCATTGTTTAATCCTTCAACAACATTCCATAATACAATTCTGCCCACATTTTAACATTTGAAGTGATAGGTCCTGCATTTCTAAGTTAAGGCATAATCAAACTGCCTCTCTGCAAGTCTATAACAATTCTAAGTAAAGTCTATTTCCTCTGGATATAAATTACACCTCTGAGGTAAGATTTCAAAGAACAGACTTTATTAAAATGATGATAGAGCTGAGAATATCTCTTAATAGATACATTTAGATCAATCGTCTATAACTTTAGTATGGCTGTTTAAGGAAAAGGAGAAATATATTTATAGTATGTGGAGATATAAGAGCTGTTTTGGGGAAAAGGGAAGCAGAAAGGAATGAGATGGAAAAAACATAGAAGCAGTAAAGGAAGAAGGCTCTGGGCTTGTAAAGTTGTTCATTAGTCTCCTCTATAAATATGCATTTAAATCCATCCAGGTGCTGGTAACACCCAGATCCCTGTGGCTGTTAAGGATTTTCCAGGACTGCCTCGAGTCATATGACTAATATCCATCACGTGAAAATCATGTTCTAAGTTTTCCTTCCCAGAGGACGAACATCGAATAGAGCAGTTTGTTGCGTTTGAGTTTTCAGGTTTCTTTTTCAAATGCTAAAATACCAGGTTTCTAACATGCTTATAAATGGCATTAGCTTCAGTTCCACCCCTAAAGGGAATTCCTGAAGAAAAATATTCAGAAGTTAAACACAATTCATTCAAGATAAAACTGGAAAACAGAAAACATTAAAGCCCTGGCAGAACTAACACTTCACAGGTTTGGTTAACTTTCTGACAGAAAATTCAGTTTTATATTAAGAGAAAAAGTTGCTAAAATTGGTATTCACAAGTTGTATCTGACCCACATCTGTTAGCTAGTATATTAAGTGTATTTTTTCAGGCAATATATTAAAAATTTCATTAATGTTACCTGTTACACCAGTAACAAAGTACTACAAGATCCATTACATAGAACAAAGCATATTCTAGCCTTTAACATGCTTCTTTCACTGTTCATTTATCTTTAACACCACTAGTATTGGCTGATGCCATGCTAGAACTGTACAATAAAAATAAGAAA
The DNA here is from genome assembly GCF_029207755.1 of Chamaea fasciata. NCBI lineage: Eukaryota > Metazoa > Chordata > Aves > Passeriformes > Sylviidae > Chamaea > Chamaea fasciata. The sequence continues at coordinate 27,055,294 of NW_027094086.1, forward strand.
CTGCACTAGACATTTCAAAGATACTTGTGTTCAACTGGGTTCCCAGACTTTCAAAGACCAGCTTCTACCACACAATGCATCACAAATGTGCAGTGTTTTCCTTTTTTCCCCTAAAACATGCATGTGTATCTGTGCCTTTCAAATAAGAAATCTAATACTTTCAATTAAATTTGAAACAAAAAACCTGCAGTAACTAGAATAACACATCTTCCTCTTGCTACATATTTTAACTTTTAATGTATTAATTTATACACATTTAATGTACATTACCTTGATTGACTTATCCATGTCACTGTAACACAGAGAATTGAGAGAGATTTTAAAGGGCCTCCAAACAGGATTCAGGTTGTTTTTAATAACCTGTTGACAAAAAAAAGGTAGAACACCACTGTTCACAAGGGTGGAAAGTAGTCATCATAATGGGTCATACCTTCATGCCATGATTTTTGTGTGCAGAAAACCAATTGACTAATGCAGTAGTCAACGCACTTCAAATCCTAACACACAGGATATAAATCAAACTAGTCTTAACACGCCATTGTTCAAAAAGAGATGGTCTCTTTCAGCTCCATATGTTGCTAAACTTCACTGTCACCTACTATATTCTTCAGCTACTAAACTGCAAAAAATTAAATTTATCATTATATAAGATACTAGTTGCCTTCTTTTAATAGGCACACATATATACATACATACACATATAAAGGCATGAGTTACCAAAAACATGTGGAAAAACTATTGCTTTGGAATTTCTGAATACATCATTGCTCCAGAGATTACAATTCACTCCCATGTATTATTTATTCTGAAATGTCATTTATGGAAATATGCCCTCAAGAAATAAATGATGTATTAAAGTCAAAACAGTGCATGAGCATAAAAGGCCTCTCAAGCTGAACACTAAGTGTTATTTACAAATAATACTGAAAGATCTTTGAAATTTGTCAACTGTTATCTATAAATATACCCAATACACTAAATAATGATCTTACAAAAGTACAAGAAACTACACATAACATGCACTTCTTAATTAATAACACCTAACAATAGTAATACTTCCAACACTGTAGGAGAACTGAGAATGAAATCTCTCTTGAAAATGAAATCAATAAAAACGTTAGTTAAGAACAAAAGAGGTTTTAGGAACCTGTAACATAAAGAACTAATCCACCAGACATTTCTAGGCTGAAACAACAAATTCTGTATTTATTAGTGAAGTTGATGACTGAAATCATCATAGAAAAGATGCATCTTAAGCAGAAGCAGCACCTCATGAGAGAAACTCTAAGACTGACAAAAAGGATTAACAGTTCTTCAATATCTATACTTCAAAATGAATACAGTCACCACTTCCTATGGGCACAGCACCTCAGCTATAACTGGGCCCTGAGCTGCCACTACAGTGAGACATTCTGAAATTACTCTTAGCCTGTCAGTTGATGTCACAGGACCCCTACACCTCCTCCTGGGTGAAAGGCTGCTGCTGCTCAAGCAGTTTTCCCTCCTCACTCTGCATTCTCCTTGGTTTGCCCTTGCTATGCAAGCATTCAGCACCATCACTTTCATTAGTAAAGGGTACAGCCAAGTGACACTTTCCTAAGAACAGCAGAGTCAGGAATACCCAAGTCTGACCCCAGCACTGGGTAGAACTGAGCAAATGTCCCTGTTGTGTATGCAGGTCTTTTTCAAAATATTTGTTTTCTCCTAGATTGCTGAAAGTTAAAGCAAAAAAAAAAGTGTTTTCTTTCCAAATAGAATGGCATATATCAAAATCAGCATAAAGAGAATAAGGGAGATTTCCCAGAAAAATCAGTGGAAGAGATGATGCAATTTGTAGCTAGTCTGCACATCAACTCCAAGCCAGTCAATTCTTTTTGTAAGGCATTGTATCTCTAGTGCTGTGACACACTGGAAATTAAATAACCTTAACCTCTTTGTTGTTAACTGAAAATATCCTACCTCTGTTCTGTGAACCATCACCCAGTTTCCATCTCCAGTCTGTTTGTGGAATTCCAGATAAGGATCTGACTTTCCAAAAAAATCCTGTATTTAAATAACATGCAATTAATTATCTCAGAACAGCCTGTAGCATGAATACCATTAAATTCCAGTTAACACACACTTAGATTAACAAAAAGCAAATTCAGGGAACAAAAGCTTTAGACGATGAAATGCAAGTCTGATTATATTACCACCTGTGGAAAAAAAGTGGGGAATGTGTTTCAATTAAGGAGAAAAATGCCCACATATCAAATACCTGACAGTTCAAGCAAAAGAGTACTTATACCAATAAGTATTACAAAGGATAGACAGGAAACTAAGGATTTCATCCAGTTCAAAAAAAGTATAATTAAACCAAAAAGTAAAAATACAAACATTTTTCTGTTATTTTTCTAATTTTTAGAAGTCTCTGTATAGCCAGACCTATATTCAACATTTATTTCAGAGAGGTAACAGGCAACCATTTATATAGCCATTGAAACCAATGGATATAGCAAAACTACCTTTTATTTATGAATAAATGTAGGTATTTACATTTAAATGGGAACATGTTGCTCATGGACTACCCCTGAAATGCATTTATCTTACTTAGAAATGCATTACAATTCATTTCAAAACAGCCAATGAAGTTACTCTGCAGCAATCTTACTTCAATTTCTTTTTTGGTGTGAATAATATCTTAATGGATTTTACTTTTAAGCAAAAATGAGAATGAATACTCAAGTGCTTCCTGCTTTGGCAAAACTCTTATTTTACTACTTGATCAAAGAAACAGCATTCACTTAAATACCTTATTGTCCAGTTTCCTTGCTTCTAATTCCAATACAACCACCCTGTTATCCTTCACTTCTTCTGCTGTAATCTAGGTAGGCAAACAAAATAGTTGTTTTATTAGTTTTTATTCAGGAACTATGCAGTTTTCTCATATTCACAGCATTCCTATGACAGGTTTATTAAAAAAGCACAATGTTTTCTCACAAATGAAGAGTTAAAAAATGGGGGGGAGAGGGGAGAAGAGGAACAGTTTGATTTGACATTGGGATTCCACCCCATCTGTTTCCCATAAATGATGGCACTGACAAAGATATGCCCCAAATAGTAGCCCATTGGATGCCCTAATGATGTATGCAATGGGACTTACAATATGGGCTGCTATGAGATGACAAAGAGAGACTAGCAGAGGAAAAAAATATTCTTTATAGCACTATAGAATAGACTCACTGCATTCAAGCCACTAATTAAAAATAAAACCCAGAATCAATTAAGGATGAACTCTGAAGACATTTATTTCTTAACTGGCTTACCGTAATGCTTCCTCTTCCAGCAGGTTTCCCATTTTTAAGTACTAATGGTTTTGTTAGGGTCCTGCTAGAAACAATCTGCCAAGACAAAATTTGAGTAAAAGGAACTAAATAAATTAGTGAGGTATTTTCATTTTAGTAATTTTTCCTTTTTTTTGTGAAGATGACAGCATTACATTTACTTCTATAATCTTCTATAAATAAATAAATATGTAATATTTATTAATTCAAAATTTTAAAATACATATGCAGATGAACACATGGAGAGCTTCAGGAGTAATAAGTATTAAACTATGTTCTAGTAACATGACACACATTCATAGACAAAGATAATACCCTAGGTCCCAATTTCAAATTGTTAAGTTTTCCATACATACTTTTAAAATGCATGCAAGGCATATTTCATAAATGAATTCAGCAAATGGATTTATAAACACAATGTCACTCAAAAAAATCATCAGCCTTCCCCTGCAGTTTCTAGCTGATTTTATTTTACCCTATTCAGGCAATGCTTCCTCAGAAGTTCATTCATTCAACAGGTCCTTCTTTACCCTAAGAATGAATGATTAATTTTTAATTGACATTGAATTTCAGTTCACAATGCCTCTATCCTTATAATGCACTTAAATAAAAATATTTAAGGGCAGGAAAAATCCCAAGACAGTTCTTCTGAGAAGTGCATTTGAAGGATCTATTCAAAAGAACAAATGAAAAAGAAGCTGCCCAACTGTGATAGTATCAATAGCAGAATACGAGTAGGAAGCAGAAGTAAATCTACAGCTGGCAGAACTAGGATCATTGCTTGCATTGAGTGGTAAGCAGATTACAAGGATAACATGGCCCTTGTGAACACTCATACCTTGTTCTCCACTGATTCTCCTTTTTGGGAGAATAAAAATAGGAATTTGAATATTAGAATAAATAAACAGCAATTACTACAACTTTGTGCTCACTGACAGTCCAGTTACTTTTACATAGCAATCCAAAGTCACCATCCTAGAGCACATTTCAGGGCATCATCTCAAATATTTATTTTGCAAATAAAATGTATATACACTGAATTAAGGCTTGAAAAACAAAATAAGGGCATCCTATTCAACTTAAGAGTACTCCAACAACACAAGCATATAGTGATAAATTCAAAGTAAGAGTGGCTAATGATTTTCAGTAACTTAATTCTAAGGGAAATCATCTGCATGCTTACCTGTCCCAGCGTACATTCTAATTCTCCTAAGAAGTCATCATCACTCAGATCATAGGTTTTGTTATCAATGTCATATATTCCAAACTTAAGTTTCTGAACAAGCTCAAAATAATAATCAATTAAGAATTTCTTGGCAAACTTTGGATTCAAGGAATTCTTAACTCTTTCTGTGCGATCAACCTGAAATTATAAAGATACCACTTTATCTGGTATTTCACAAACTAAACAAGCAGCCAAATCAAATACCATATTATTAAACATATTCAAAAGTTCCTGAAGTACAAAGGAGTATCTTCCTATAAACTTTTTGTCAAATATAAGTTTTATTACATTACATTACATTATATTCACACATTATATTTCAAAATCCACTGCTCTATGTTAGGGATACTTGACCTGCTTTTCATCACTCCCTCTAAGGTGGGACCTATTCCTGCACAGGGAAAACCAACATAAAATCCTGTATTGTGAAATTCAGGATGAGACCATAGTTTTGGAGTACTGTATTTATAAAAGCACATTTAAGCACTCAGAAGGCTTCTTCTGTTAGTCCACATATGGCTGGGGACCAGTGCTAAAAATCAGATAGTTGTAAGTATTTAATAGCAAATGATTATTAGTGTGCTGCCCACGTAACTATTTATTGTGGTTTTACGTAGCTTGGTTCTTAGTTAAGGAAATAAGCCAAACCCACTACACTATTAGAGATATAATCTAACAAAAACTATTCAAAAGTGCTGGTACAAAATTAAAATATTTCAATGAAACCACAGGCGATAGTGTTTTAAAAGGTCCAACAAGGTCAGAATGTGTTTTTAGCAGATTTGTGAGAAGCATCAGGCTGTACCTCATACCACTGCTGACCACTTGTGTTCTGGAGAAGCACACACAGAGGGTCTGACTTGGAACCAACATCTTTATCCAAGAGATTGGTGCAGGCAATAGTCAGCTCCACCTTTGTCACACACTGTGCCGCCATTTGGTACACTAGAAAGCAACAACAGAAATAATAATTAAAATGGACTAAAAAGTAATCAATAGCATTGTCACAATGCAGTAACTCTAACTGATCACAAAAAGTGTTCGTTTGCCAAAAATGACAATTTTTTACAATTTATGATGTACCAACATTACAGAATTATTACTGTCACACTCTTTTCCACACAGGTATAAAAATTAACTTCAAAATCTGCACATATAAACAAGATTAGGTTTCTGAGAACGCTTGAGGAACCAAATGAAAAATGGGATATACCTTAAAGAAGGGACAGTGGTTTGAATTGCTGACAATAAAACTTTACAAGCTTTAAATGAAATCCAAAAACCCACATGAATGCCAGTACCTCATAATATACATATTATAAATAATTCCATGAATAAGGAAAACAAATTGTATTATATGGTCTTCTACCAAACCTTCGTAACAAAATGTTGAAACCGTAAGTATTACAGAATTGGAAAAGGTGTTTAAGCGGGTAACAGGTGATCTTGCTTTAAGTAAATCTACAAAAACAACTACAAATTTTAATAAGAAGGATAAACACTTCGAAGTCAAGTAACAACTGAAAAATTGGGGAAGCTGTTCTTTCTGAAAATATATTAAAAAAAAAAAAGAATAACCAAAAGGATGCTTACATTTTCTCTTTAAGAACCTCCGTCATTGTCCATTGGACAATGTCCATTAAGACCAGCAGATATTACAAATCTACAGAAACAACTTGATTATCAGTTATAAATCCCACACTGGCATAACATACATTTGCAAGCCCAAGAAGATCTGAGCACCACATTATATTCTATATGTATTAAAAAAAATCTCCACAAGTATACACTTCAAGGATAGAGTTGATTATTTCCAACAACTCCTGGGGAAGTAAATCTCTACAGTACAACTGTCCTTGACTCAGCCTAAAATTTCCAACCCTTTCCACAAGCAGCCTACCCTGGAAGCTCCAAAATCTCTTTAGTTTCAGGTTTTCCTTCTCCCCAGTAAACCCACAGTCTAGACCAAGTATCCCTCTAGATTAATTTATCTTAAAAGTGCATGAGACACCAAAGAGAACACAGCAGAAGGAAAGGTATCCGCTTCTATCTGGTCAGCTCACTAGCAACACATTCATTCACATTTGAATATGAAACTATACTTAACCCAACCCAGCACTCTTCCTTTCACTCTTTCCTTCCTATTTATAAAACTTTTCATGAAAAGGAATGATTTTTTAGAGGCAAAAAGGAAAGGAACATGAAAAACACAAAGAACAAACTGAAAATAGGAGAAAGAAAACACTGTAGGATCTGAGGGAACTTTCCTGAGGCTTCTTGTATTCCACTAGGGCATAATTCACATGTTGTCTCATCATCATCTTGCTATCTCATTCATGGATCTTTTAGAGACTGAAGTACATATAAATTATCTGTAAAAGAAACACTCAAACATCCATGCACAGATTTTAAGAAGCATGTCATGTTCATAGAAATCCTCATGCACCTGCCAAATACCTAAATGTGATTTCTGCTTTGCGTATCTTTTTCTTCCCATGACTTTATAAAGTTTAATTCAGTGTCCCTGATGGGAAAAGACTGAAAGTCTAAGTATTAAAATAGTTTTTAACCAATTGTTTTTAGGCTTAGAAAGCATACCTCTTAAAAGCAGTCTGCCCCCTTTTTCCTGGTTCTCTTTTTATACTGGTATTTTCCATTCCCTATTGCTTTCCTGGCTGCCAGACCGAGATCATTAACAGTCAGTGCCTTCCCCACAGAATCCAGTGCAGACCAGTACATGAGTTCTTAGTGACTGTTTCCAGAAAAACAACTTTCTGCCGACAAAATGATACTCTAACTCCCACTGATGCTACAACAGCAAACAGACAGGGTTTGCATGAAACTCAACTGAATTTAAACTTGAATTGAGATGCATTTTCAAACCAGTCAAAATTTTCTTGCTTCAACTTGTCCAAAACTCCTCATCATTAGAAGTCCTTGAAAGCACTAATTTCTTTTGTTAAGGTAATATTTCCAAAATCAAATGGTAAATGGATAGCATCCAGTCAACCTAAAAGTATGGTCAGCTTTTTCCTCTTGTTGTCTGTCTGTATTCACACTTCTTGTACATCTCAAGTACTTTTTCATATGAACACATCAATTCTGTTACTTCCTCTCTTCCTCATGTCATTAACTCTCCCACTATGCATCTAATGAGGAAAAGAGCAGATTAAGAAAGAGGTGCCATGCAGAAAGCATCTTTTAGCATAGAGAAGGGAAGAAAAGAAAAAAAGGGAATTCACTTCCCTGAAATGCAAATGCTCATTTGAGATGCAACAACTGTGCCCATACTAGATAAAAGACAACTTGTACCAAGAACACACATTTATTTAAGTGGAGGACACTCAAAATCCAGATAAAGAACAAAACTTCACAAATCACAAGCTGGTCCTTTAATCTTTACCATTTCCAGTTTTGAAAAATCCAAGATGAAAAATAATGCAAGGCATTTTTCTCAGAAGTTCTGAGAATATTAGGAATCTATATTTGTATAATAGGTTGAAGAGGTCTGTAATACTAATAAATTTCAATAAATAATTTTGCTATTTTACTCAAAAATACGTTTCTCCTTAAGACCGATATATTCTACTGCAAAGAGTTTTACTGATTTTCAGAAACATTATAAAAGTTAAAAGTTAGTAAAATACCTATTAGTGAGGAAAGGTCATGACTCATTAATCCAAAGCAGTATTCAAGGTAGTGAAACTTAGTAAATAAACAAGAAATACTTCTTTTGCAACATTGCACACCTTAAATAATTTGCAGAGGGCACACATGCTTCATATGTAAGTCAGGACTCTTTCAAACAGCACTATCTGCTGGAGCTCTGCTCATGCTGCACAAATCCTCATCATCCCAAATCATGAAAGGAAGTCCAGCTCCACCCAATTCTCCTCACTTCTAAAAGCCTGTGTTAGCTGAAAAGCTCCCAAGGTTTAAGAGGTGGATGGTAGGGTGACTAAAGATGATAAACATCCTCAAGGATCAGTCACTGCCAGATAAGCAAGAAACCTCGTCTTGAGGACTTGATGCAATACAAAGTCTGGCAAATTGCCGACTCTCCAGGACGGTGAAAATAAATCATGGCTGCCCTAGTGCATTACCTTTTGAAGTACCATTCTACAACACATCTAGTAGGCAAACCAAGTGTAAAATATTCTAGATACATGACCGGATTATTTGAACATTTAGAATTCTGGAATAACTTTACATGGACATATTATATTGTTCAGGCTGTCGTAGAGTAAGCCACAACTGCCAGTAAGTTACAACATACACAAAGAGATTTAGTTATTCAATTAGCTAGTGTTATTAAAGTAGCTGTGCTCCACATTGGTCGTATTTAATGAAAACCTTTGCTTTTCTCAAGCTATCAACTTGCCCTCCGTGCAGGGTACCATAAAGGGAGGCAAAGCATACCAGAATGTGTGTAGATGACAGCTGTCATCCCTTTTATTGAAATAGCTTTTATGACTGCAGAAGCATATCAGGCTAAAAAAACAAAAAAAAAATCTGGACAGGAACAGACTGAAAATTAGTATATATAACATACATCTGAACTGCAGTGATGTACAATCACAAGGGATCCTCTGCCATGTCTAGGCTGCTCAACTGCATGATTAGGTCAACTAACAATATGAAAAGTCTTTCTGCTTGAGCTCTAATTATCAAAGCAAAAATCTAAGTCAAGGACTAGTCTTATCTTGCAGTTTTATAGATCAGAACGTTCTTTGAACTCCAGTGATAATTCTAATGAAGGTAAGTGGTACACATCAAACAACTGAGTCATTGTTTTCCAAAAGAAACTGCAAACATGGCATTCCACCTGGAAAGGAACAGATCTATTATCAGAATGATCTAACAGCACAGTTGGGAACTGCTAGACTGTAGCAATCCTCTCTGTGCTGCAATGTCAGAGGACAGTATTGGCTTGCCCAGATAACCTTGCAGAGCATTACAATGGCATGTTCCCAATAATAGGTGCATCCAGTCTGACAAGAAGAAATACCTAACTAAAAGACAAAAAAAATAATGAAGTGGATTTGTCACCGTCTTAAGTCACAAGTCTCAAATCTGTTCTGATGGGAATTATTGCTGTCATCAAACATTTCCTGGCCCTGTGAACTGCTAATGGCAATAGACCAAAAATCTGTAATTTTTAGATATCTCAGGGCCTAAATGGATACAGAAAAAACACAAGAAACTTGTAAATAAAGTCTATTCCTGATCAGCTAATCTTCTTGCCATAATGCTACACTTAAGAATTTTATGTCAGACAGAAAAAGGCAGAAAAGGCCATGTCTGCTGCAAGAAGCTGACAATGAAGTTATGACAAATGGATGCTTCTTCTCACTGATAGCGCTGGTAGCAACAAAATTGCTAGGGATCTTTGGCAACAAGCATATAAATATGTATTTTTTAAATCTAAAGGTAACCCTCCAGTTCTCAAGGAAACAGACCACCTCCAGGAAACAGACATTTCATACAAGGTTACAAAAGATAAGACTGTTTCACAACCTAATTTCACCACTGCATTTGAAAAAAATCCCCAAAAACCAGCTTCTCTAAAAACCCTAACTCCAAATTGGAATTCTGGCTCCTTTTTTCAGTTTGTTTACAGGCAATACAGCTGGAAAAATTGTACAGCCGATGTGCCGACAAGTAAAGTACCAGAAACAGCCAGAGTCATTCTGTATTTGAAGAATCACACAAAATCTTGAGTGTAAGCTTTATCTTCTAACAGTACAGATACAGCTGTCACTTCTTGAGTGATAGCTGTATCTATCTTGGAGGGCAGGAAGGCTCTGCAAAGGCGCCAGGCTGGATCAATGGGCCTGGGCCAGTTGCATGAAGTTCACTAATGCCAAGTACTGCACTCTGCACTTGGGTCACAACAACCCCAGGCAGCACCACAGGCTTGGGAAAGACTGACTGAAAATTGGCTCAGTGGAAAAGGACTTGGGAGTGCTGATCAACAGGTGGCTGAACATGAGTCAGTGTGTGTCTAGATGGCCAAGAAACCCAAACCCAAAGGTATCCTGGCTTGTAACAAAACTAGAGTGGCCAGTAGGACAAGGGCTGTGATTGTCCCACTGCACTCAGCAGTGGTGAGGCCACACCTTGAATCCTGTGTCCACTTCTGGACCCCTCAATTCAGGTAGGACATTGAGGTGCTGGAGCATGTCCAAAGATGGGTAACAGAGCTGGTGAAAGGTCTCAAAAACTAAATCATATGTCAAATGGCTGAGGGAGCTGGGGGTGTTAAGCCTGGAGAAAAGAAGGCTCAGGGATGAACTTACTGCTCTGGACAACTCCCTGAAAGGAGGCTGTAGCCTGCTGGGGGCTGGCCTCCTCCCAAGCAACAAGTGACAGGACAAGAAGACATAACCTCCAGCTGTGCCAGGGGAGGTTCAAGTTGGACATCAGCAGAATTTCTTCATGGAAAGTGTTGATGAGCATTGGAATGGAATGCCTAGTGAGGTGGTGGAGTCACCGCCATCAGAAATGTTCAAAAAGCATCTCATTGTGGCATTTAGTGCCATGGTCTAGTTCACAAGATGGTGATAGGTCAAAGGCTGGACTTGATGATCTTGAAGGTCTTTTTCAACCTAAATGACTCCATGATTCTCGTATTCACTATTTAGCATGCAGGAAGTAATGAGAGCATTCTGAACTAAAGTTAGGCTGATAAAACCCTAATGATCACACCATACATTTTACTGGGGATTATGCCAATCAAAAACAAAAGCAAATATTTAAGAAATCTGAGATATATGCATACATGAGAAGCATAGTTTTCTGTATGGGAAATTAATCATCTATTTATACAAGCTTTGTGATACTCTACTGAATTGGTAGCACACTGGCACGACAAGCCAGGCAACTATTTGCAGGTTGTTTCTGTAAATAAAAATCTATCATTAAGTTACATTGTCAAAGAACATGTCTAGAATTCTATTTTAAAAAAATCTATTTCAAAATTCAATTATTTTAAGCATACAGCAGCAAACCAGAGGAACATGTGTTTCTTGCATATATGTTTATATGCTTCATCAGAGTATCTTTATACCAATTATTTCATGTAAAACAAACTACGCAATGTGAATAGTATCTTAAATTGTGTGTTCTTCATTGTAATTTCTCTGTGTAGAGCCACTGACTGATTGACTACATAATTAACATTATCCACAAGAAAGAAAAACTTTTATCTCACTAAAATTTGCTGTATTTTACTGCAGAAACAAGATGCAGGTGAACACATGCTTTCGACTAATCCTTTTTACAGATGGTCTCAAGGGATGTTGTAACTCTTCACTGTTACAAATACTAGTTCTTAAAAATGAGTTACAGTAACTTACCACAGAGGTCTGCCTCCTGGCCCCTCAGCAAAAGGCAAAAGCTTCAACCAACAGTAGCACTAAAATGTGAAATGACAGGAAATTAAAACCAAGAGTTGTTATTCCCACAGAACAATCACAGTAAGAGGTTTGAAGGCATATGGTTTGAGGAACTATAGTTCCTCTTAAAATAAATAACCCGTCCAAGAGTTTTATGTGTCCATGACAGCAGCACTGTAAAGATAAGTCAAGGGAAACTCAGAGCCTTTGTTAAAGAATAATACACACTAAATACTATAAAAGTGTCCGCTAAGAAAAGTCCTTTAAGGTTTTAAGAATGAAGACACAATTACTGGTTTTGTCCTATTCATTCAATTCTATTTTTTTTCAATAAGATGTCAGTGGATTAGAGTAAGTAGATCAAAATCAGTGGGTCCCAATGTTGTTCATGCTCTAATAAATCTGTGCATCCTTACACAGCTAAACGATGACTAAGAAAAGCCCATGAAGTTACCATTCCACAATGATCCAGCACATCTCAGTATAAACAATAACAATACAATGATCCAGCACATCTCAGTATAAACAATAACAATACCTCAAAACCAACAATCATAAAATTGCACTTTACTGTAGCCCAGAGGTATTTCAAACCTTCCTGTATGCAAACCAAGAGCTCTGCAGTTAGCTGCCCTTCAGTTCTGTATCACAGCAGCTATTCTCACTCAGCATTCCCTGTGCCTTGGAGGCATCATTTGTGCTCTGCATATCCACAGGCAGTGGCTCTGAAGACAGGCACGCAGCAATCACGTTAATTCCTGCAACCACCAGATAATTGCACGTATGCTAATCACCTGCCATGAGGAATTTATAACAACCCTCCTGGGTAGGGGAACTACCAGAAGAGAACTGCCACAACTAGAACTAATTCAGCTAACTGTGCCTTTGATAAAGCACTGAGTGAAAGTGCACTTGATCCGTCACAAGATGAAATGGATCCACAGGATACAGTCTTCCTTCAAGCAGAGAACAGAGGACAAAGCAAGTGATCCAAACCAGTAAACATTATTCCTTAAACAGAAGTTTGGATCCAGCAACCAAGCCATAAATTCCTCTGCTCATAAATCCTTCAGACACTTAATAATGCCCTTTCAAAATGTCTGAGCAAAAGCATCTCATCTAAAGAAGTATTAAAGATAAACCAAAGAAATCAAACAGAATCACAGAGTTAATGAAAAAGACCTTTAAGATTATAAAAAACCACACCACAATTCTACTTCCTGCCTACTTGCCTGCACAAGCCATACCACACCTTCAAATGTCATGCTAGGAAGGGCCAATATGAATCTTTGCCTAACTGATAGAAGTAATTTTCTTGGGTTTAACAGGAACTAATGTCTACAAAGACTAAGTTGATCACATATTACTTATGTTGGAAGAGCATCCTGACTTTTACAGGAAAATAAGCAGGAAGGAAGAGAAGGTATCTCACTCCTTAACTTTGTCCCTGAAGGTATTTCCTTTAGGAAACCATATAATGACAGGATTTGTTCCTAAATCAAATTAAGGTAAAAAAAAAATTAATTCCATCACAGATATGTGTACAGTTGAGACTTTAGTTTTATTACTCCTAACACTATGGCATTCCTTTAGTGTTCAGTTCTGGAAAAATATTCCACACAAAAGAAGGCTGTACAAACACTGTGGTACCAATTTTGCTACTTTGCAATTCTGGCAGGTGACATTTAATAATAGTTTAGTTATTCGGCCTACCAGAAATAGATTTTTGCTTTAGATAGCTGAACCAAAATTAGTCTAACAGTCACCTATAATGAATCTGTACAGATTAATTTTAAGATATTTAGACATTAACACAAACATACTTGTTGCAAAACCTCTACATTCTTTCTAACACCATAATAGATAAACAAAAAAGACCTCTGTCTCTTACTCCTTGAACATCTTTCTTGTTTTTTTTTTTTTCCTTCTAATGCTTTTTGGCGTTTTGCAAGCACTTCGAAACATCTTTCCTCAGTGATTATACACATATAAAGTTAAAATTTAAAGCTCCAGCTGGAAAAAAAAAAAAAAAAAAAAAGCTGGGATTAAGCTTGACTGTATTTACCTTTACTAAACAAACTTTTTGCACCCCACAAAAACATCTTTAACTCCAACCTTTAGGGACAAAACCCTCCAGGAAAATAAATATGAGTGTTGGAGGCAGGGCAATACATATTACTTTGAGGATGCATAATGCACTTTGAAGATAGGAGTATGTAAGCAAAAGTGAAGAGGTTTCACATTTTAAAACTTTTCCCTAGTGGAAGGAGAAAGTTATGACAACACGAACATTATCTAAGATTTGTCTTGTATATATTATGCAACTACAGTGAAGAAAGAAAACAACCACCCACTCAACCAGCAGCTCAGAAAGAACAGCATGTGGTTTTCAGGAACGACGCTGACTCTCGACAGCCTCCTCTCCCAGGAATAAGGGTGCTTTTCAGAGTGGCGTTTACACCGCCAGAGAGATCGGCGCTACGGACTCAAACCTTCAGGCCTACAGCTTTAACTTCACCGAGTTCCACTACCTGCGGCACGGCGGCCGGGGCAGCGATCCCTCGATCCCCGCAGCAGTAGCAGCAGCAGCTGGCAGCGCGCTCCGTATCCCGGCGCAGGAAGCGGGGCCGCACCTGCGGGGCCGTTTCACGTGAGGAACGGCTGGGACAGCAGCCGCCCGGAGCCCTGCCCTGCCGCCCCAGCCCCGCAAGGGTCCCACTGGACGAGGCAGAGGGGCCAAGAGCTGAAGCCCGCGGGGCACGGCCGGACCCCGCCCTCACCTGCAGCGCGGCGCCTCCGGACCCCGACCCGGGCGGCCACACCCGCGCGGCCGGACACGCCCCTCCCCGGGGCGCAGGCGCAGAGCCCCCGTGCGCCCCCCTCCCGCTCCGGCCGGGCCGGGGGCCCTTCGGGCCCGGCGTGGTTCGGGGCCCGGCCGCGCAATGTCCGGCCCTCGGCACGGCGGGCTGCCCGGCCGGGCGGGCGGCCCTTGTCCTTGTGTGGCCCCGAAACCGGGCAGGGCGGCGGGGCGGAGCGGTTCCTTCGCAGGCGGGGGGCGGTGCTGGTGGCGGTGCTGGTGGCGGCGATGGCGGCGCTGATGGCGGCGCTGGCGCGGCCCTTCCGGCGCGGCTCTGCCGGCCTGGGGACAGCGCTCCGGAGAGAAGCGATGGGCGGCCTCGGCGTCCGCGGACGGCCGGGGACTCAGGTAGCCGGGGCGCCGCTCTGTGCGGGGCAGCGCGGCCGCTTTTAGGGAATGGAATGTGCGGCGCAGGGAGGCTGGGGAGTCACCGACCCTACAGGTGTTTAAGGGTAGACTGGACGTGGCGCTCAGTGCCGTGCTGTGTTTGACGTTTGACGTGGCTCGGTCGTAGGTTGGACTCTGTGATCTCGGAGCCCTTTTTCAACCTAATTCACTCTTAATTCCCACGGGGTGTGGCCGCCGCTCGCCTCCGCCGAGCCGCTCCGCCGGCATGAGGGAGGCGGGTGGAGGCTCCGGCATCGCGGGGCGTAGTTTGTTTGTGCGAAACCGGTTTGATTGTTTGTTTGTTTGTTTGTTTGTGCGAAAACTGAGCCCGGGGCTCGTTTGTGCAGTATAGATTTGATTTTTGCGTCTAACCTTATGTTTGCTCCGTACATAAGGTTTATGCTCAGTCTAGTGCTCTGTTCGTGTTTTCAGGCGTAATCGTGAGCTCCTGTTGAATATACTTAAAATACTCACTCGATGGAGTTTTGTCTTATAAAGGTTTTTTAACATTTTAAAGTCTTTTTTTTTCTCAGAATTTGAAATATAACTGGTCATGCAGACAAGAAAAACTTACTTTAAGTCGGAGTGATAATGTTCATTAATATCTATCTTTTGATCCTACACAGATGCTTAGAAAAAGCCTCCAGAAGGGGGTTGTGCTTTCAGCAGGGTCCCTTTTGGTTTATGAAGCTCATAAGCTGATTTCTGGCTTTGCTGAGGTTCATGCAAGCTTCAAAGGTAATATTTTTAATTTTTGAAGTATTTTGGTTATTCCAGTGTGCAATTTAAAATTTTTAGTGCCAAAATTATGGAGGAAAATGGTGTCCTGCTTTTGATTTTTCCCATTAAGACTGCATGCAGTGTCGTTTCATGACAGGATGCTTTTGGATTGGGTATGGGTGGTGTGGTAGCACTTCAACAAGTGATTATTTCAGGTGGAACCGAAAGCAGATTAGTAGCTCATCTTGTCAGGGATAGAACACGTGCACAACGTGGATAATAATTAATTTGTTGCCTAGTCTTTAATTAAATCTTTTTGAAAAGATAGGGGTCTGTTAGGTGTGCAGACCAAAACTTAATCTATTTCTAGAAATTTTAGCTAGTCCAGGTTTTCAGTGTGAACACTGTGTGATTTCTGTTTAATCTATTTGAGCAACACTGAGATAGTTCTTCCTATGAAATTGAGAAATGTCTTCTGCTTCTGTAACACTAAAAGAGGGAAGCAAAGGCTTGCTTTACCTACTAGAAAACTATTTAACAAGTGGTAAAATGTTTTTTTTTTTTTTTTGTATCCTTTGAATAAGAATGGTCTCACTGTGGAAAGGACAGTAACAATATCTTAAAAGGGGATATTGTTGCAGGCTTAAAAGTTGTCTGTCCAAATAAGGATTTTCAGAGTAAGCCTGACTGAAAGGAAAAGCAGCCTAAACTGGATGTGTGCTCACTGTGTTGTTGAGGTACTAGCCAGTTCAGGTGACCTGTTTCTCTGTGTCTCAAAAAGAGGAACATCTTAGATGTTTATGCAGATAGAAATAAAAATTCAGATAATAAATTTTGGAATGGATAAGGAACTGTTTCGTGTGCTATAGCAGAAGGAGCATCAGTGAGTAGATTTGAAATAGCTACTCAATACACAATTAAGAAATAATAATAATGAGGAATAAAGAATTCATAATTTCTCATGAGGAACATAAATAACACTGCTTAGTTCCCTTTGCTCTTTTCAGTGCTCCCATGTGAATCTGACATTTACATTCCCAAGAAAAGCAATGCTGACAGGCTTTCTATACAAGACAGGTAGTACATATGGTTAAAATAAGGGCAAAATAGAAAAAACCTGAAAAATAAAGTAATAAAAATATAATAATTTGCATAAAACACCTTGTGGAAAATGCATTCAGAAGTTTTGAGTTTTGAGCATTTAGTCATTAGATATGTTAGTAGTGTTCAGGTCAGCAAGCAAACATAACTGTTTAGTGAAGATCATACTGAAGATGTACCATGAAGCTCATTTTGGATACTAAAATCCAAAGTCCACATAGACCATTATCTTATCTTTGAAAAGAAGACATTTAGAGACAGCAAGGTTAAAAATTATCCAGAATGCATTGATTTATATTGTAGGATCTTTTTAAGCTGAAGAGGAGGCTTTTGTGTTCAGTAGCCTTCAGTGTTTTGCTTCTTCTGTAAAGAAAACTGTGCTGACTTTAAATGTGGCTACCATATTTAGTAGTTTAACTTGAAACCGTATTAGCTTAACTTGAAAAAGGAAACCTTATAAACATGATAGATTTTTATGAAAGGGATTAGAGCTTATGTTTTGACCTCTAAGTTTGATCATGGACCCAGGAGTAATACCAAAGGGATAATAAGCATAGGTAGAAGGTCTGTAAAAACTTAGATAAGGCTTTTGACTTAAAAGATAAATTATTAATGTTTTAATGTTGGCAGAAGTGTAAACTTGAAGTTTGTTCTTCTCCTGTGAAGTTATACATGTCAACAAAATTACCTATCTGCTTTCCTGTGGGTATTTTTTCCTTCTAATTCCATCTTTTTTCATGTGATAATCCTCTATATTGTGGTGTTTGATAGTTCAATCCTGTACCCTCTTCCAAGTACTATATTTATTTATATATTATTATATTTATACATTACTATATTCCTCCAGTTGTGGAAATTATATTCCCCCTCTACTGTTGTGTTTCAGCGTATTTTCTAGAAAAAGAAAGTATAATAAAAATAATGGTACTTAGTTCATAAATGGATATTCTAGAAAGCCAATTCTGATTTGCTAAATTATTTTTGCTATTAGAATCTTGAACACATAGGAGTTTCAGTAGATTAATTGTATTTTTTTGGGTTGTATTTGGAAAAATCCTAAGGACTTCAGTCAGAAAACATTCAAGCAACATTTTGTTTTGGCTTGTGAGTAAATAATGGGACCCACTCAAACTGCAGTAATGTTCTTGCAAAACTGTGGAGCCATATTGAGAATGAAGAATATTTTTAAAAGTTGGGGTTTTTTTCATTGTTATTGTAAGATTTATGTTCTCTACATATACTAATGAAGGGGCTTTGTTACTCTCAACTCTCTACTGTGCTTGCTTTCCAAATCAGTCCATTTTCTGTTCATTTTTTTTCTTTTCTGCTATTTGCTCAAGTTAAAAAAATAACTTAATTCTAGTAGTCTGATGCACTGAGAAAAACACCTTGGAATGTTCAATCTGTCCAGCAACCAAAGCTGTCTTGCTGGAAGCTGTTGTAGTTTCACTGGAGAGGCACCAATTATCATCCTCCTTGTGCATTGTACATGTTGCTTACTCAGTCCTGCTGTGCTTGTAAGTTTGAAATGATGGCCTAAAAATGAGCTACATCATTTTCAGCTAAATTTTCTTGCTCTAAAATGTTTTGGTTTGGGTGATGATGTCTTAATTAACTGTAATTTGTTCTTCTGTTTCCACAATTTTAATTCCTTCGTAAGTGGAAGATGTGATAGAACAAGCAGACTACCTGTATGGGAGTGGAGAAACTGAAAAGCTGTATCGGTTGCTGGTTCAGCATAAAAATAGGTACTTCATTGCCTTGGGACATTACTGTGGCTTCTTTTCTGTGCTCTTCTGTATCAGTTTTTCAACTTATATTCTCATTGTGGAATGCTGGAGAACCTATTTTTCACCCTTATGTAAGTAGGAAAGAAGGACTCGTGATCTTATTCATCATAATGGAAAAATGAATGAAGAAAGAACTGATAGTTGTAGAAAGGTGAGGGTTAACCCTCAAGTTTTTCAGTCATGGTTGTGTGATTTTTTACTCTAAGAATCCCTTAAAATACACCTCAAAATTCTGAAAGACTCCAAAGTCTCTATTAAATTAGTAAGCCAGTGGTTGTTATCTAAAGTATAGTGAAGTGTGTAAGCAGTATTCCAAAATAGTATGTTAACAAAATAAAATTTAAGATCCATAAGCTTGGACTGTAACCTACAATATGCCATTTGATAAAGTGATATAAATAAATACATAAATGTACAGGTTATGTGCTGGTGGTACAGCTAATCTCTGGTTTTTTTCACTGTGTTTCTAGGAAGAGTTTAATAATTTAATAATTATTTTAAAAGATGCATAATGATTTAAGTATTCCAAGTAAACATTAATTCAAATCAGCAGAGTGCTGGCAAAAATACCATCTAGCTAAGGACAGGGTAACCCTTGTTTTCCTTCTGGTCTTCTGATATTTTGAGTGGTACCATTGAGGTTTCTTAAATCTGATCTTTTGTTTGAGAAAACAAAAAGCTTTCCTGCAGGTGTGTTTGCTCTGCAGACCAGAATGGCAGAACAGAGATATTGTCAGACAGGCTTTTGTTTGCTGTTTGTTACCTTGGGGTTGTACATAGCATTGCATGACAGATGGATTCACTGTTGTCCTATCACCCACTTGAGACATACTTTAAAAGACTCCTTTTTGTTTTGTTCCCCTGATTGCCTTAAAACATCAGTGTTTCTGTTCCTAACCAGCGATGATGCAGAGTTGTTATGGCGGCTGGCACGGTCATCACGGGATCTGGCTCAGCTTGGTAGCACTTCTGCAGAGGAGAAGAGACAGCTGACTTATGACTCCCTTGAGTATGCAAAAAAAGCACTTGAAAAAAATGAAGCAAATTTTGCAGCACACAAGGTGAGCCATGCAAAATAACTGAAATCTTGTCTGTTGATTTCTGCCTACAGAAAACACAACAAATGTCATTGTGCTGTTTTAGAAAACTTCAGCATAATTTAACTTTTCCATTGAGAATGAATGAGACTTCTAGTTCTTCCTGACGTTTTTGGAGTTCAGACTTTTCCAGGTAAACGTCCCTCTAGGGACACAGAAACATTCTGTGTGTGCAGGACCGTGGAAAGAAGTGACTGATCAGTGTGATTACAGCTGATGTAATCAGCTCCTCCTGCCCCAGTGTAGCTTTAAAAATGTTGTACATCCCACATTCAGTGTGCCTTTTCTGGGCTCTGTAGAATTTCACTGGAAATATTTCAGGCCCTGGCTGACCTTTTTTTTTTGTGCTGCTTTTCTCATAAGCAAAGAGGTAGCAAAATGTAGTCACTTGCCTTGGTATCTTGGATCAGAAGGGGACATTGATTCCCATTACCCATGCAGACCAGCAGCTTGCTCTGATGTTGATTGAGCTGTTCACAGCAAACACTTATTGCTTGTCATTGTTTGTGGTGGTGGCAGTTGTTCCGGTTGCAAGTTTTTTAAAATGTACTGTCAATGTAATGCTGTATTTAATGTTTTATTTTGGTTTTCCATACAGTGGTATGGAATTTGCCTCAGTGATGTTGGAGACTATGAAGGAATCAAGACTAAGATTGGAAATGCTATTATCATCAAAGAGCATTTCCAGGTAATGCAGTTTTTTTGCATATAACAAGAATAATGTGTCTAGTATGGAGATTGTGTGACAGCTGGTAACTAATTTTTGGTGGAATATTGAAAGCATAGTTCTGTTCAGACTTCCTAGTAGCACTTTGTTTTTTGGGTTACTGTGACATATGCTCCAGAAATGCCCCAGAAACAAGGAGTACAAATTTTATCCTGCAGTAAACTAAGTCGCTTTAGAAGGGAGTCTTGAAATAGCTGAAGTGCTTTAGACACCTCTTAGAATTAGGATTCAGTTGTAGCTGTGATACTGAGAAGTGGCAGTGTGGGTGTCCTTTTAACTGTGGATTATGTAACATAAAGGACAAATACTGAAGAAGATAAAGAACTCCTAATTTTATATCACCAGAGATTATATCAAAATCTGAACATGCCAATTCTCAAATGCAACTTTTAATAACCAACTAAAGAGAAGTGTTTAGACATCTGTCAGTGTCATGAGATTTTTGGAGGTGAGCTAACTTGTGCACTGAATAAACAGTGTATTGCCTTGAAATTCTACACACCACAGTCTGGTTTAATTTACAGTAGGATAACAAGTCTATTTTTAAATGTATTTTAATCCATACATCAGAACAACTTCTTTACACACTCTGTTATTTTTTTCTCCCTGCACCAGAGAGCCGTTGAACTGAATCCGAAAGATGCTACAACAATTCATCTTATAGGGGTTTGGTAAGATGTATTTTCAAACTAAACTTAGCACATGGCACAGAAAAATGCAAGAGTATAAAATATCTTGCACAAATTGCAGAACTGCTTGGAATAATTTAGAGTGTACTTGTAATGCTTGATGCAAGCATGAAAACATGCTGAACAGATATAGAGCGTCATGCCTTGGAAAAGTCTGGCTATTCTTATGCAGTTGTAAAAGATGAAAAATAATTGTTCATTTAATTTATTTAAATGGACCTATTAAAAACTCCTTTTGCAGATGTTAAGTTTGCTTCATAGAATTCATAGTGGGCATCAGTGATAGCAAGTAGTAGCTCATTTTGTTCTCAAGTATGAATGGAGTCAAAACTCAGCACTGACTTTACACTGAATTTCAGTGATGGCTGCAACTTAATACATTCCGTGAAAAGCTGTCAAAAAGGAAATGTATTCCTAAAATATTTCTGTTACTATCTGTCAGGATACAGTATTTTAAAAGTTACATTAAATAAAGGGAGCTTTTAAATTCCTATGCACTAACCAAAAATCATTGAAACTGAATTTACTGCTCAGTGAAAGTGATACTAAGAGTTACTGTTACATAGCAGGCAAATGGACTGGAAATGGAACTTTCCCTACTAACCAGGGTACTCTATGCAAGTGGTGTGATGGAAAGCAATGTAATTATGTGTTACTGAGAGACTCCAGACAGCACTTTTGGTTATTTGTCTGAAAAAGACCAAAGGTGTTACATTGTTTTACTGGTGATCTCTATTGAGAGATTGAAAATAAAGAAAGGCAATGCATTTTCAGCTTAAAAAAATACTAAAACCCACAGTCAAATTTTCTATTTTTTTTTTTTTTTTTGATTCTGAGTATCAAAGAAAACTATAACTCTCCAGAGTTTTTTACTAGTTCGGAAACTTTGTTTTTTCAGCATCCACCATTCATTCCCACATGATTAACAATTGCAATAGTCCAGATTTTTAAGCAGAAGTATATGCTACCAACTGACTAAGCCTCAAAGTCCATTTTGAGATAGGAAGCTTGTTCTGGAAAGCACTTAAGATATTATTCCTAAGGAAAATTAGAAAAGATGATCAAAAATGTTAGATTAATACTGCTTTTGGCTCAAATATTCCCATGTTGTATATTTAAATATACTTAAACTCATTACTGAATTCCAGAGCCCCATTTAGTATCAGCCAGTTCTTGAGTATTTTTTCTTTCTAATCTGTCCTGGAGTGAATCTCTTTCTGATAAGACACATCTAATGACAGAATTTCAGCTCTGCCTGTATATTCCATGTCTTGCCCCCCTCTCCTCCAAACATTTACAGTTACTAATTTTTCACCTCCTCTACAGTGCTCTATTTTACACAGTGAATAACAATTGTGATCTCATTGTGGGAGGCTGCTAAAGTGAAAAACATTGTTTAATGTTTGCACCCAGAATGTTCTGTGCACTTGAAATGCTTCAATAAAAATGTTTAATCCTTCCAGCACCATTAAGCTAGGTGACTGACTGATTACCTGTGTTATTTAGTAAATAGAAAAAACAGCATAACATGGCTTAGCCTAGAGCACAGTGGTTTGATTCTTGAATTTATTTTCATTCTTATAGATCAGAGTCTCAGGAATGTACTGCAGATCTACTCTATATTAATAATTGAGAAAAGCAAAGTAGTGTTGAGGTAAGGCAATGACATTACTCAGTTGTGCTGTTTTTGCAAATACATTAGAACAAAATAAACATAAATCATTAAAATAATTCAAGCTCAAAATCTGTCTTATGCTTAGTAATTGTCCCAGTTTTAGCTAATGTAGTTAGTTCCCAGTAAAACACACACCAAAACTTCTTTAGTTTCTTTAGCAGCTTCAGACATCTTGCTATTTTCTTCTACAGATGTAAGAATGCGCTTATAGCACTTGCAGTGTGTCTGCAGTTTTGACTCCTGAAATCAACAGTTATAACATCCAGTTTTAATCTCCAACAACAATTATGAGACTGTTGCTTGAAAACAAGAGAAATGTGAAGGGTAGATATAAATGTTTCTTTTTTCTTCAGGTGTTACTCCTTTGCTGAGATGCCATGGTACCAAAGAAAAATTGCTGCAACGCTGTTTGCCACACCACCGACCTCCACGTTTCAAGAGGTACAATATGAAAATATTTCATACAGATTGTTATTCCCCCCACAAAGTTGATGATGCACTTTTTACTTATTTTCCTGACAAAGCTGACTATGAGTATGGAATAACCATGGAGTTGTGAGTTTACAACTGTCAATAATAAAATGAGAATATAAGAAGAGAGTGAGGGGTATCTAAAATCATAAAAACCTTTAATTTTCTTCAGCTGTAGCACACACAGAATAGTGTAAATCATTTTGTGTAGTTCCTGCACGAGAACATAATAAACTATATGTACCTTAGTTTGTATTTACTGTTGTGCTCTGTTGCAGTTAATTGTCTGTACTAGTCCAGTGCTAATGATTTATATGGTGGTGTTATGCCATGTTCTTATTTGCTAGTTGTAATAGAATTTGTCCCCTTGTATTAAATGCAAAAAGCAGCAGCTTGCTTTGTTACTTAAGATGAACAAATACCCTTTCATTCTCTGGTCACATACGGTGTGGGGTTTTTTTCAGTTTGAAAGTACTTTTGTTCCTATTTTCTATGAAGATTCCTGCTGTCATACACCCTAAAACATACTATCCAGATGTTTATCCTTTAAAATAGTGTTTTTAAACCTTGTGTGTCAAAACCAGTGTGCATCTTATTTAAACACCCACACATATATAGAAACTTGACAAATAAACTGGTAGTAATCTTTGTTTAGAGCAACCAATAACTGCTTTGTTCTCTTAAAGGGGGGGACTGGAGTCACTAGAAAGTAATTGTAGCAGGCTGCTTGCTGTTACAGAAACCAATTTAAGAGTTGATTGAAAAAGGAATAAAACTTTTTAATGGAATGTCAAGCTTGTAAGTTTTGCTGAAAAACCACTCTCAGAAGAATACAAAGCGTCAGCCCGGATTTCAAATACTGCCAGAATAATGCAGCAGTATTCAGTTCTGTAGCACTTAAACTCACTGAAGAAGCAAACTTGTACTGGTAAGATTTCTGCAGTTTCAGTACAAAATCCGTTTTGTAGATACATCCACACTTTCAAGTTCTCTGAGAGTTTTTTCCCCTCCAGCTACTACTATTATGAAAATGTAGGGATGGACTGAAATTTCATATGTGCTGGATGGGAAACTTGTTGAAAATGTGTGGATATCATAGATGTTCATCCTCATGTAAGAGGAGGTGCTCTATGGGAGTCAGTTCTCTCTCAAATATTTATTAATGATCCAAATCATAAGATTTGTTTCATCTATTAAATTTATACATGAGAAATGGATGGAGGAAACTGCAGATTTTCCAGGTAGTACAAACAAAATTCAAAATTTATTTTGACAAGTTGAATTGAAAAAACACAATCCAGTTTGGTAGGAACAAATAGGAGGTACTACACTTAGGAAAAAGTGGTAGGGGGATAGTTGGGTAAGTACTGGTTCTTTTGAGATGATGTCAAATCTAACTGTACATTGAATGAGAACCATCAGTAGCATGCTGAATTAATAAAAATGAGACATTAAAAAAATCATGGACAGGAACTCCTTCTTCAAGTATGTGCATAAGGCTTTAGTTTGGCTATTGTGTTGAGTTTATTCTCCACTTTAAAGAATACAACTTTGTTTTTTACAGGCTCTTCGTTACTTCCACATGGCAGAAGAAGGTAAGACTTGTGGCTTGTTTTGACCGAAAAATACTTTTTTGGATTGATGACTTGCAGTAAACCTCTGGCTATCAGTATTACCTTAATAACTATAGCCACCAAACCCAAAACGGTAGCATATGATCAGCTGATAAATGTGGTGTGCCAGTCAGCACACTGGGCTGTTACATTGCAACATTTTATCAGAGATAATAAAAGTATGTTACACACTTAGTATACATCATTTACAGTGTAACATGAAGGTTTTTTCAGAGTAAATACTAAAGTGAAATTTGTACCGTCCTGAGAATAAAGTACTCTTCCCTAAGGAATTCAACAGGAGCACAAAGAGGCAGAAAAATAGAAAAAGGGGATTGTGTGTTACTTTTTCAGAATTCTCATAGGAGTTCAAAAGTCCTCTGTATTCTAAGTAGAAAACAAAAAGACAGATATTTTATTATTTCAGAAGGTATTATGATCAAAGGGCCAATCTGATAGTTAAACTCTTCACATGATATCAAATAAAATAGGAAGTGTTATTTTTCCAGGAGTGAAGCCATAAGCAAAACTCAGTAGCTGAAAGATAAAGGAAGACAAGGGAAGAGAGTGTTCTATGAAAGATTTGTACATAGTTAAATTATTGAAGATTAGAGGAAAGCCTCATAGTGTATCTTCCTGAGTGTCAAGTATTGCAGCTGTGAACTGGAACACTGAACTTCATCTCAAAATTTGCCTCCAAAACACCTCCGTGTGTTTTGAAACCTGACCTTAAATCCAGCAATAGGGAAAGCCTGTGCTATAAGCAGGAAGAGCAGGCAAGATTGGTCTTTAATAGTGAATGATGCTTTATAAAAGCAAGGTTTAAATCTCTCCTTAAAAAATGTTCAGTGTGGATGCAAATAGTTTTGTTTTCTTCTGTGCCCCAAAAACTAAGCTGGTATCTGTATGTGCTAGGAAATGTGCCCTAGTTTTCCTTGCCTATACCTGCTAAGCTGGTTGCATTGCATTTTCTGGACTAGGTCCAGGAAAGCCCAAAACCTGCAGAGCAAAGCTGTTATGCATTAAGTTCACTGCTTTGCTCTTTGTGAGGAATCTAGTGTCATTTAGTATATTAACTAGCAAGCTGCTAGGTAATATAATTGTTTGAGACAAAAATCTAGCAAGTGGAAATTTTTACATTGGCTTCTTTCTGATCCAAAGCCAAACTATGTTTTCTGAAACAAGTATCAAAGTATAGTATGCTGCTAATTCTCATCTAAAGTTTTTCTCCTGTCTCTATGCAGCTGATCCAAATTTCTACAGCAAAAATTTGCTCTTTTTGGGGAAAACATACTTGAAGTTAAACAATAAGAAGATGGCTCTTCTGTGGTTAAGCAAAGCAAAGGAGTATCCTGCACAGACAGAGGAGGACAAACAGGTGGGAGGTTAAGAACTATAATCATACAGTCATATATTGTGTCCAGCATGAATGACATCATGGCAGTAGAATGTTTTTTTAAATTAATTCAGGGGAAGTTGTAGTTCAGCATCTTTAATTCAGAATCACATCAACACCAAAAAATTCTAGTATGTTACACTAACCATCTCTGAAAACAGTGGTTGGAAATGCTCTGTTTTATTCATAGCAGAGAACTGTTACCCTTTCTTCTTCATGGTAGTTTCACAGTACTTACAATGACCCAGCCTTAGCTGTGTTGCTGAAGTTCAGGCAGGCACCTGCACTAACCTGTTTCTGTGTGAACACAGATTCACTTTTCATATGCCTGAAATGGGTAAGGTAGGAATTACGTTTTGGAATAGCTCAAAATCATATGAACGCAAGGAAGAATCCAAGCCAGATGTACCAAAAGCTTAACATTGCTGTCCTTTTCAGGCCCCTAGGGAGAGATTCAGATGATCTGAGTAAGACAAACTAATGTATCTTCAACAGCAAATCTGCAGTGCTAGATGACATGAGCCACTTAATTACCCTTTGAAACTGTGCAGAAGGATTCTGGTTTGGAGGGTAGGCATCTGCTTCCTACTTAAACATTCACAGTAGGAGAAGTAATCCATTAGACTTGTTCATACCTGATAATGCATTCAGTAGAAACCAAAGCAATGGCAGTTACCTTTCAAAAACAATCCTGTTAAGCATCAGAACAAAGCCTCATTTGCATTTGATTTTTCTTACGGTTGATTGGCATCTATTTCATTTAGCATTAAGCTGCAGTTGAGATGCACATTCTGAATGTCCATACTACACTCTGAAGGTCCAAAGTAAGAAATACTTTGGTAGGATTTTGCATTTCACACCTCAGAAAAAACAGTACTGAGGTAGTGTTTCAGAATCCCTCTGCAGATTCGCTACTAAGCTTCAAACTGTTTCTTCCAAAAGTAACATCTTTGGAAATGTGTCTTACATTCCTCCAGTGCCTTGCAAAATGTTTAGGAATTTATTAGCCTAAAGGAGTAGTGGTTTCAAGTGTGTAAGAAAATGGTCAGTTCTTCTGACAGTTAATAGTAACTGGAGCGAAACATGAAACCAGTGATCCCAAAAACTTGTCTTTCTTTAGGAACTGTACAAAAAGTATAGTCAGGAGTGAATTCTGTGCAGTAGCCAAGTTGTTAAACCACTGATCTGCTTCAGCTACTTGTGGCCTCCTGGTACATCTATTTCCTAATCTCTTGGAAAAGTGTAGAGCAGCTGAACTGACAAAGGTGGCATTCTCCCCATTCTCTGGGTGAATATGTAAAATGCAAAATTCATTGGGAACTAGCCTTGATAGTGCACTATGAAGGAAACTGACCTGTGCAAAGACATCTGAATTCTTGCCTCAGCATAACTAGGTTTTCTGAACATTTGTTAATGCAGATACTCAGAGGTATCTGGCTTACGCTGTTTGCATGGCTTGCTGTGTCATCACCAGAAGTTTGTTGGGTTAGAGGTTTTTTTGTGGTTTGAGGTGGGAGGAGAGGGTGTTAAGATTTTTTTGCTGTTTAGTTCAGTTTCTTGTTGGGGGGTGTTTTAATATGTTAGATCATATTAAAATCTTATTAGCCTTTAACCAGAAACCTTAGGCCAACAGAGCCTCACAAAGGGTCTCACACTTCTTAGTCACTGTCTAGTGTTGAAAACCCTCAGTTGGCTGGGTATGGTCAGAGGTAGGACAACTTCCTGCATGCTACTATTGGACTGCAGCAAATAAATTACTAGTATCTGTATTCAACACAAATAAACTTCTTTTATGTAGTAAGTTTATTTATGAATTACACTGAAGACACTGGTTTAAGTGTTTTATTCCTATTTATATTTCATGTTTTGCACATCTTACACTATGGAAGAAAAATTACTTGTCCTAGGACTGTTCTGATTTACACAACTGCAGTGAAACATTTGGGTGCCTGTGAGGGAAGTTTTGGTATAAGAGCCTGTAACTACCTGGGACTGTGATGTTACATTTATTTCTTTCAGGTGCAGAAAGAAGCTTTGGAGCTGCTTAATTCTATATAAGAAGAAACAAGATAATGGGAATTCAGTGCCTCAGGTTTGCGCAGCATAGGAAAAAGGCCCCAAATACTACTTTGGTTTACTGAAGCTGTTACTAAAAGTACAGCTCAGACCTTCTGTCTCCCTCTCATTTCTATTAAACTCTGAACTGGAAGATCTGTTTCAATACGTGATCCTGTCTGTTCATTTACATGGGAATGAAGGGGCTTCATTCACCTGCAGGGTCTATAGTTAGACAGAAAAGGCTGGAAGAGTAATAGCATGGGGTTTTAATTAAGTTTTTTACACTTTTAAGCTACAAGTTATTTATAAGGAATAATGAGAAATGTGACTAGCATAAGTTTAAAGAAAGGAGGGACAGGGCTATGACATATTATCATCCTGCAGTTTTTTCTACAGTGTTTTCCTGTGAGGTTCAATGGCTTTCAAGAGTAATAAATGCTCCTACAGATTTATCATTAAGGCTGCACCATCTTAATTCCAGTACTATTAAATGCTAGTGTTTGACTTTGCAGAAAGTGTTGTGGTTTAAAATAAAAAATGAAGGAAAAAAGAACAATTGGGGAACATCTAAGAAAATCCCTTTATGGGTGATATCAGCATGTGCAGCGAGAAGCTGTTTGATTTAGTGGCTGTAAATATTTGCTGGCCACACACACTTTTACCCTAGATTGCAACAACAGGAGGAATAAACACTCCCAGTACATTAGAAAGGAGCTACTGTTTGTAGACATGAAACTTTCTTCGTGGTCATTCTACTATGTTGGCAGGAATTTTCACCAGAAATACAAAGTAACCTAAGTTAGGTGCCCGCCAAACAATACATTCCAATTACCCAAGAGAAAAAGTGAACCAAATAACAAAAAAAATGGTAAGCAATGTGTGGTATTGTCAGTAGAACAGCCTAGAAAATACCAAATGTTTGCTTTACTAGGAAAGGGTATTGCTATCTCTAGGAGGAAGGTGAGGAACAGCACAGAATGCTTACACTAAGAAACCAAGCCTGTAAAAATTCAGGGCTGAAAGAGAATCTGGGGCTTAAATTAAAGCCTGAAGCAGTTAAAACAGGGTTTTCTCAAATACCATGAAGTTATATTTTTCTATTAGTAAAGCATCATAATGAAGTCCTCTATGTCACAGTGTCTCAGGGTGGATGATAGAGTGTATGAGAGAGAATTTTCTCCATTCATATTCTACAAAAACATCTGCATACTTGCTTCTAGTAGCTTTGTGGTAGAGACACCTTTACTTGGGTGCCTTTTCTACTGCTGCACAAAGGAAGAATATTCAGGTACTGAGTAACAGCTATGGAGTGTGTGGTGAAAAGCAGCTGAGTTGCAGGAAGAAAGAAAACAAAAATCTTGAGCTACACAACCGCTCCTTCAAGTAGTAATACCTCCCTACTTCCCTGGTCTGGTCTCCAACCATTGCTACGTTCCCTCTTTTTGCTGTCTTACTCCCCCCAAATATAGGTGAAATATGGGGAATTCAAGTGGGAAAAGAAAAAATTACAACATAGTCTTACTGAAATTCCCAGAAAATTCAAGTACTGTACACACACACAGGTATATTAATTTTGCTTTCTTTTCCTCTGAAGCCATTATTTCAGTCAGGCCCTTGACACCAATTCACAGATCATACACATGGACAGAAAGCTACTGGATTTTTTTTTTTTTTTTTCATACTTAACTAATCCTTACCCCCAGGAAAAACTACTCCAGGTATGAGACAGCTAGTTACCAAAACAATAAAACAACTACATTCTTGTGATGTGCTGTCTTTTTTATTTCGTTCAGTTACTCACAGATTCACAAAATTCAGCAGTTGGTAGTGGGTCACCAAGTCATTCATTAGTGCAAATTCATTAACTGTGACATTCAGCCTTCCTTGTCTTTTAGGCAAGTGACACACACTCCTGGTGCCTGGCCTTTGATCTTCTTGGTTTGTTTTCCTAAACATCCTCCATTCTAACCAGCATTAAGTGATAATTTCAGTGGATTTGCACTTCAAATGAATTTAGTGCTATATAAAAATGGTTTTGCAGAAGGTAGTTGGTGGTGTATGAAAAACCTTCAAGGTGGTGGAAATTTTTGAAGCTCTTACAGAAAAGTTCATGTAAGACAGCAGTCTGTTTGGACCCGCTGCACCACTGCTGTGACCAGAGCTCTGCACAGGTACAGCTCCCAGTGTAAGCTGTGCATATTGAATACAAAGCCTTGAGACAATCCAATATGTAGAAAAATAAATTTTTGGCAGAATTCAGCTGCTGCATTGGAAAGATACATGAACAGATATAGCTTTTTTTTCTGCATGTACACTTTTAACAGTGCAATATGATATGTTAACACAAGTGTGTTGAATCGTATTCTAAAATCATTTTCATGTGTGTACAAAATTCTGTGTAATTTAAATGTAATGGAATTTACAGGTAATATTTAAAGCATATTACAAATGGTGGTTTAAAACACATTTTTACTCTATAATAAGGAAGCACAGTTTGCTAAAAGTAGCATTTAATATAATTCACATGAATAAGGTGTTAAACTTTAGTATTTTTTAACACATCTTTGCAGTTCAGCAAATCTATGCCAATAAAATGCCAATAAAACTAATTTTAAAATTATTTTGTATTGTGCACTTAGGACAAACCTGACCTACATAAAAGGATGACAGGTTTTAGGTGTATTTCATTCAAGTACATCTAAATTTCTGTAAGAACTTTAGAGAAATGAGATTATTTAATACTAAATAATATTTTTATCTGTGCAAAGCTTAAGTAACTTTCATTTTATTTGAATTTATTAGATCCAGTATCTGAAACTGAACAAGAACACAGAAAGCAGCAAAATTCACATTACCTTTTGTATACCCTTATAGCTCATTTTACATTAATATAACTCTACAAAGTTATAAAAAGAACATCACAGATTGAAAAGGGAAACCAAACAAAACAAAACCAAATTTCAAAAAAAAAAAAAGCCTGCAAGACACCAGACCAAGAAGAGAATGGGTATTATTTTCTCTTTTATTATTTTTCTTTGAAGATTACCTAACATCCCCGTGGTAATAACCCAAGGTACTATGTAAACAAATTTCAATGCTGCTCAAATGAATTAAAATACTCTGTTCAGCTCCTTCAGTAAGTCAGAACAGTGGCACCAATTCCTTTCAACATTAAATCACATTCATCTCATTGTACATGACTCTTGTGCAAGTAGTAAAGGCTTTATTCATGACCTTGGCTACATCAGTAGAGAGGGATATATCAGCTATTTATGTATTTAAAAAAACTGACAGAAGAACAGATTCTGTCATCTCAAATACCAGCAGCATCTTTCTACATATTTAGGATACGTTTGGCCTAAGCCTTTAACACCTTTTAGAACAGCCATGCAGTAAAACAAACTTGGAGATGTTTCTTTAGAGAACACTGAGCAGTTTAAACATTTTTCTGAATGATAAAGCCAAGATAAAGCAAATCCAGGCCCTTTTAAATGGCTGCAACTTTTCATATACTTAAAGCTCTATAAAACTAGAGCCCATTAGTATATATATTTATATTTTATATATATATTTTTAAATAAGTCTCTTGTTTGCTTTCAAAATTTATGGAGGGGTTTTTCTGGTCTTTTGAAAGGGCAATAAATAAAAGTAGAAAAGGCTGAACTGTTTTGCATATATTTGTGGAAGAACAGAGAACAATTAAACTTTTAGAGTTCCAGAAAGATCACTGTACAGAACAAAAAGCTTATATACAATTAAGTGTGCAATTTTAGTTGGCTGGGCCTTTTATTATGCAAGATATCCTTTTTGTCTAGAAGCCACTTCTACTCTTGTCCAAATCCCTCCGTTTCTTCAATGGCAAAGAGCAACTTCTCTTTTAGTTGTTCATAGCTTTTATATGGTGGCAAATCCAAACGATTAAAACTGAGCAGGAAAAAAACAGAATTTTGTTAAGTTTATCTAAATCCCAGGTAGAACTCTACAGAACTCAGTTGTTATAGTAGAAGTTACAAATGTTCCGATCTTACAATTAGAAAAAAATAACAATCAGCACAATCTCACTGCCGTGGCATTTCTACAAGAAGTAAAAACAGACCAAGTTTCAGAGGAATATTTTAAGAAACAAAAGACTGTTACCAGATAAAAAACCAGAATGGTGAAAGACTAAAGACTGTCCAAGATACAGAGAACTATAATACTTAGAAAAAATATCATATAAAAACATAATAATTACAATAATAATTACTTATAATAGTAATACATAGAAAAGGAAATTTTCAGCATGAAGTTTAATATAGTCTTAGTTTGAAGCATTTCCAAATTTCAAAAACAGCATGAAAAAGCTGAACATTTCTCCTTCCTACACAAGCTTGGATAGAGGTGGGTGTTTTTTCCCCTCTAAACTTTGCCCTGAAAGGCGTCTGCCAAAACATTTCATTCCATGTCTTCCCCAAAATTATCCTAGACGAGATATGTTTAGCTCTTTCAAACATCACTTAAAATCCAGAGGAGAAAATGTAAAATGGAGGATACCCTTAAGTAGTTTAAAAGTATGATGAATAATATTGTCACGGGTTGCCAAAGGAAAGTGTGTCCATTTTGCACAATTTATACAAAAGACTGACCTGTGTACCTGATGCACCAGTTCAGAATGCACAGGAATGCTACGGCAATAATGGCCCATCTAAAGCCTGGTGGGAAAAAGTATCAGCATTCTTGGCTAAGCATCCTTGTTTTGAAGGTTTGCTGTCATTTCTTTCATGCTACTTCTTCTCGTAACTATACATTTTGTAATGTCACTGCATAAAAATTGTATCTAATAAGTATGTGCCTACTACTAACATGACTTGTTCAGTAATCTAATATTCTCTAAAGGAATTAGGAAAATACCTTTCAGTTCTACGCAAGGATGTTCCCATACTTTTGATAGATCTGACACTGATGAACTGTTCAGCACAGTTGCGGAATTTAAGAAGAGGGCAACTAGGAAATTTTCCTACATTGGCATGTCAGGGCAATTAAATGAAGCTGAAGATGGAGGTAAAGAATTGATCCAAATTAGATTTCATTTGATTTGGCCAATGCAAGCCTGTAAGAGATAAACCACTAAAGGTACAGAGAGTTTACACAGAACTCACCAAGTGTGACTTCTAGGTAACCAGGTTTCCTTACCGACTTTTTCAATGCAGAATTTTTGAGGACCATTACTTCCTAGAAAAGAAGATTTTACACAGTAAAGTGTAATCTGTTCCTTTTTAAGTAGGATACATGATATATACGTGACATAAGACGCAACTCAGATACAGCAGAGTTCATTAGTTACATGAACATGCTTCTCACAGAAACAAGCTAATTTCCAAAAAGTTTATAAACATATTAATGGGATTTATGATATAAAAAGCCTTTCTAGATCCAAGGTGATGAACATGAAATTCCTCTTATCTGTACACCTGCAGCATGGTTCATTTGCAAATGAAACAGTGACAACGTAAAAACAGTTCTGGTTACTTTTTACTTACCCATAAGTTCAGCAAATCCACCCAGTGGTAATCTGCAAGTGCCAGTGACAAACTGCAGAAGTCGCATGCGAACCTCGTTGTCTGTTTCTTTTACAAACTAGGCACAGAAATGGAAATTACTTGATAAAAAGCTTTAACACAGTTGGATTTAAAAAAAAAAAAAAAACATAAAATGGTTGAAAAAGTATACTTCCATTTAAAAATACACCATCTTGTTTGGTACCAGTTTGCATTTCTTTACTTTAACAAAATGGGGTGGAGGGAAAAGTACAGAGATTTCAGATTATAAGCACTGTCAGCCATTATAATGTGAAGGCTGGGAACAGCAAATAAGACGAATCCATACCTATTTTATTCTACACTGAAATATAAATCATGCCAATGAAGACTACTGCCATTGTTATTAAACACAGCCCTAGTCTAGCCACAGACTCTGGGTATTTCAAGACTAAGAAAAACTTGCATATAAATTATTATTTCAGTACCAAGCATCTTTAAAAGATGTATCATCAGATCTTACAAAATAAATAAGATAGGAATTTTTTTTTGCATCCCTAAGAAAAACTTAGTCAAAAGCATCTCTAAAATGCTGATTTTGCAAAACATAGGAAGACCCTAGGTCTGACTTCTCTTCAGGAAAATTCATAGAAATTGTGAGCCTGAATAGTATTTGAGGGTTTTCCTTAGCCAACTTCATTAAAACATGAGGGAAGATTAGTCAGTGCTAGACTGGAACAGTTAATATGACAAATAATCATAAGTACTATGTGACATTTTTAGATCACAGAATCAGAATGGTTTGGGTTGAAAGTGACCTTTAAGATGATCTAGTTTCAGCCCCTCTGCCACAGCAGGCACGCTTTCCTCTAGACCAGGTTGCTCAGAGCTCCATTCAGCCTGGCCTTGAATACCTCCAGGGATGGGGCATCCACAGCTTCTCTGGACAATCTATTCCAGTGCCTCACCACCCTCATAGCAAAGAACTTCCTCCTAATATCTAACCTAAAGCTACCCTCTTTTTGAATCCATTTCCCCTTGTCCTGTCACTACATGCCCTTATAAAAAATCCCTCTCCTTCTTTCTTGTAGGCTCCCTTCAGGTACTGGAAAGTGAAGATGTACAAGTGGACTACATATAAGAACATTTAGAAAGGTAGATCGCTAAGAATAAAATAAACCTCACTGAATAATCAGTAAAGACAAGATACAGAAGAAAATATTCATAAAACAGCATCCAAATGTCATGTGTGTATCTATCTGCCATTTCTCACCCTAAAATATCCTCCCTAAAGACCAGTAATCCTCCTTTCCTTCTCTGAAAAGAAAAAAAGAAGCTGTAAGAACCTTCATTTGGACAGCCCTCCACTCCACATGTCATTTGTGCTACAGATCAAAACAAAACCTACAGAAGTCAGAAATGTCAATGATTAACAAACCTGCCAGAACCATATGATCTGCTTGCTATTCCTTGTGTAATGACGATAAACAGTGTTCCTCTGCCAGTCTGCTAAATCAACTTCTTGCATACCACAGAGCATAACCTAGAAAAGAGAATGATTTCTTCACATTACCCACATAAATTAGGAGTACTTCCTATTTTGTATGAGACTTGGTAACAAAAATGAAAGTTTCTGCTCTGAAAAAAGGACTGGTAATTTTTTCATTTTACTACACAATTAGATTTTCCTTTATCCTACATTTACAGAGCTACTCCAAAATTGTGTATGTATTTAAGTGGTCTGAAAGACTGAATACCAGAAACTTGGTATCTTCCAACTAATAGCTCAATAATAAAAGATACTACCTTTCCCACAAGAGGATTTTTTACATTAAGGAGTGTATTTCCATTAAATCTTTCCATTAAATCTTCACCTCATATTCCACAACCATGATGATTAAATTGCTGCAACTTCTACTACTAATAAAGATAAAACATACTGCAAAGTGCAAGTCTGAAAAGTATTCATTACAAGTGGCAATGAAAGCTGAAAGTTCTAAAGGCAGAGCCTTCTACAAAACTGAACACTGAATAAGACTCAGCAAAGTCTTTTCTTAGAAAAAAATCCTCCCTATTTAACTTAAGAAGGTTTCAGAAAACTGCTCATTATACAGAGGGAACATTGGCAAGTCACACAGAAATAAATGAGCACAGCACTACAGAGCCTTTTGTCCCTACTCCAAATCACAACCCCAAGAGTGAACATAGGCCAGGCTGATTGTAAAGTAAACATGGAGCATGCAAGCAATCCCTGTTATCATCCCTTGAGTTGCATACTGAGTATCTGCAAAGTTCTGTTTCATGCCTTGTTGGTTCCTCCAGTTTTCTGTCTTTAAATATAAGAACCCTGTAACCTGTCTCTGACCATATATTTGATACTAAGCAATCACTGTACACTATCACCAATCCTGTGTCATCTGTTACATAGTAATCCTACCCATCTACCACAGAGGGAAAACTCTGTGACTCATAGATCCATCAGTGATCTCAGATAATTTCACAGAAAACTTTCAAGTATACATTTTAATGCTGAACACCACAAAACACTGATTCAAAACACTGATTCAATTTTCATCATGAGTTAATCAATCCCACTGCTCCTAATAAATTCTCCATGTTCCAGAAGCTACCAAATGCAGCATCCACAGACAAGAGATTCAAGCTGACCTATCAATTTAATCTCTCCCATACGTATTACCTTTGCAAATGGTAAAAATGCTGAATAAAAAACCTCACCTCCAGTTCCTTTTCATCAAAATAATGCAGCCATTGTAGAGGAACTACTTCATTAAAACCATCAAGAAAAGCTTTGGTTTGTTCTCTAACTCCCCGAGAAAATCGCCACTCTGCCATTAGCCTGGGATAGAGCAAAACCAAATATGAATTAAACATCAATTAGCATTCAACATGAAGAAGTTCAAACACGTAGGATTGAGTATGTGTTCCCATCAGGTAAGAATCCCTCAAGCTTTACTTCTTACACTGTTCAATACCATTAACTGTAAGGAACCTACTATACTATATTATCACAAATCTTCAAATTTAGGTAACAGTAAAGGAGCAAGATGTAACTTAGATTACCATTGCAGTTAAAAAGAAATATTATTATTAACCTTAATTTATCTGTATACTATAGAAACTACTTATCTGAGAAACTAAAAACCGCTATTTAAGTGGGAACTTTATGTGCAGCACTGGACATATACTCTATCACAGAAAAGGATCTGTGTACATCTGCTTTTGGGATCACTGAATAGACAGATCAGAAACAGAGGTTCAGAAAAAGAAGGGCAGTGATAAAATTAGGAAATAAGCAGAAAAGAGTAGCAGAAAGAGTTTTAAAAAAACAGTTGACAGCAACAACTGATGCTAAAAAAGTCACAGCATGTTACACACCATTCTGAATTTCAGTTTCCACATTTATAGCAAAGTTCTATACAATTTTAGAATCTTCTGTCAAATATCTTCCCTCTACCTAGATCTGTTACCTGAAGTCACTGAAAATAGGCTTGCTCATTTCAGTTTCACCTGTTCTACTACTGTACATATAAGACCATGACAAGTCATCTTCTCTCCACACGGTCTCCTTTTGTACCAAGCAATTGTGTACCAAGATAGAAAAATGTACCAAGACACCATTTCAATAACAGTCACAAGAATAACATAGTAACATGGGAAGAAAAAGTAAAAACAAAACCAAACCAACAGAAACCACTGTGTCAAAAAAGACTAAAGCAACATGAGAAACATGGAATATTTTTTCAGCATCTACACCTTCCTACCCAATATATTCTTCTTTGTTCTCTTCAGTTACCAAAATATTTGAACCTCCTGATTTCAGTTCATGTGAGGTTACTTTTCCTAAGAGCTCCATATCCACACAGAAGTACATCTCCAAGTTACACTCCTCAATGTTATTATCCCTAGATGAAAAGAAAAAAAATATTGCAATGAATTCTATATGAACAAAAAAGATCTACAAAATATCAAAGACATGCACAAAAAAAAAAAATAAACTACAAACCTTATCCAAATTAGGGAGTTATAAAATTCAGTATCAATAGATTCCAGGTCTTTAATAGTAAGCTTTTTGCTCAGCATTCGTTTGTAGAAAGGCAGAGAAAAACCAGTGTCAATAAATTTCCCATGAAACAATGCCTGTTGAACAGAAAAATATGATTAGTTTTTACTGAACTACTGAATGTGTTTCTGGACTTGAAGGTTTTTGTTGTTTTTTTCCTTTCTCCTTCAAATAATAAAAAGCACCAAATAGCAGTAGCAGCTTTATGAAGCCATATTTATAAAGAACAAAACAATAGATCAAATGGGAAGCAAAAAAATTGGACAAAATTTATCCAAGCATACGTTATTAATATTTATAAAATCTTTGATTAAAAAAACTTCTCATAAGACTACTTCCTCCTTTCTTGCCTTAATTATGTGAATAGGCATAATTGCCAAGTGTATTTTATCCTACTTGATCAGAATATTTGAGCCTACTTAAGTATTACTGCCATTTTTTACTACATACCTAAATCAAGCAACATCATCCTTTACAGAATGCTACTGCAAGCTTGTAAGAAAGAGCTTCGGGAATCATGGTTTTTTTAGGTGAGTAACAGAACTGAGGAATTAAAGTCTCCACAAAACTGAAAAAAAAACCCCAGACCCAAAATATGGTCACCACACATGCACACAGGGTGTAAGGTGATTTCTAGTACTGAAGCACAGCATTACACACACAGTGTTAACCTCCACACTGACTCAGTGCATCTGAGAGCTCACAGAACACCACATAACCCTTTCTTCCCCTCAGCCTTATCAAGTACACTTTCTTCACTAAAGTAGCTCTTTAAAAAAAAAACCTATCCTAAACACGGGCCATTTATGGCATCCATTGCTTCTTTTCCTCTCAGCTAAAATTCTGTGAGCAGAAGAGCCAATTAACAGCCCATTTCCTCTAGGCTCCATCTTTTTTCCCCATCTAATTTCTCCCTTTTAGGTTTAGTCTAGCATGCATTTTCTTCTGCTTAAGGACACCTTAAAGAGGTTCTCTTAAAGGCCTTTATTTATTTTTTTGTTTACACATCTATTTACTTTTAAACTAGTCTATTCTTCTCATGGGAGGGTAACCTGATAGAAATGCCCTGTCAAGTGCAGCATCTGGGCATATGATTTTCTGCTTTTGCAAAATTAAGCTCTTAAAAATCACCTTATTTGATGTATATGATAATCTTACAGCAAAATATAAAAGTTGCCTCAGCCAACTTCATTTAACAGGTTTTTATTATGAAGTTAGATGTGTATTCTTTATGTTTAATCCTGTTTCAGTTGAAAACAACTGCAGCTACTTCAGTACTTCAAACTAAAAATCTCACTACTGTTTTGTAACTGTGAGAAGGATAGAAACTGCAACTTCATTTCCCAGTTGCATTATTACCTGAGCTATCTTAAGCCACTAGAGGGTATCCCAGGAAGCACTGAAGAAAGTTCCATCCAGTATAAACCATGAACACACTCAAGCCTTGCAAGAGACCACATCAAGCAGCATTACATAGGTTGTTCTCTTGCCCCAGTTAGAGAATTTAAAATATAAACACATAAATACTTCAGGGAATAAAAGTTTATCTTTTAATTGCAATAATTACTTTAATTAAGTTCTCTACTATGATCTGTACTGTTATGAAATAGCTTTCCTGAAGTCAACATTTCTTACACACAAGATCAAAAATCACCAGCTGAAAGAAACACTGGCTCTAGCATCTAACTGGCTTTATCACGCCTTCCTGCTAAGTGGCCCTGTAAGTTGCTGAGGACACTAAAATAAAGAAAAAAGGTGGCAGCCTATTGAAAGTGCTAACCCAATGAGGTAATTTTTCATGACAGCACAAAAAATTGTGAACTCAGTCATAAAATGCTTGAAATCAGAGATTGTCATAACTGAATACATTTCTTAAGAAGCATCTATAAGAATAGCAGAACTGAGAAACCACCCAAACCTAATTTACTTGAAGTCTAAAAGTATTTTTTCATTTATGTTATACTTGGCTTGTTTTTATTTTAATTTTATACAAAAACCCTGAACAACACAAGGCAATAGTCTCTTCAGTATGAAAATGCACTTGTATCTACTGTTTTTGGGTCCACTATTCACCAAGTTGAGGGATGCTGCTGAGGACTACCTGTAGACATGATGATTATGTGGAAAGATGACTGTATCACTGCATGGAAGGAGAGAAATGTGACAGAACAGGAGTCACTATAGAAGACCAACTCAGTGATACTGAAGAAATGATACAACATGACTGATCAGTTTGTAGTTTAAGAGAAATCGGATGGCAGAGAATCAGCTCCCTGTCAGCTTCTGGTCTCCTCAGTATCTGACTTTTATATCCAAGCATATATATTTAAATTAAGGCCCAGCGTACTCTGCAAAATATTTTAACTCATTTTTTCAAGTATACTAAGGTATACCAAGTCCAACTGAGGAGCCTTTTTCCCAAAATATTAGTCACATTTTTCAGAGCATCAGTATTCAGACACTGAGACAACAGTTTGCATGAAGTACACACATCCAATTGATGAAAATAAAATATTATATTGAATGCCATATTAACTTTGATCACTCTCCCAGGAAACACAAGTGTGCAAGGGACTTAACTCTCAGGAAATAGGCCTTAATCTTCCATTTCTTTATTTTTCATTAATTTAACCTTTAATAACTGTACAAACAAATAGTGTTTAGGAGTAAATGTATAGCTACAGCAAATATAAAACCTTAAAAATCTAACCTACCATGGCAATAAAGCGCCCAATGAAACAGAAATATGAAAGATGGTCAGGATTGATTGTTGATGCTGGATTTATCTGCAGGCAATAGTTGCTCTTGCCAGCATATTCAAATAGGCAGTACATAGGGTTCAGTACTTCATGGGAAAGCAAGAAAAACCATTCTCTAAGGGAAAAAAAACACGTATACACATAAAAACCATCAAATACAGATGTTTATCAGCAATCCCCTTAGGTAACTAACAAAATGGTCAAAATATATGCAAACTTTGAAAAATAATATAAACAGTGTTGTATTATAATCACAGAATAAT
This sequence comes from Chamaea fasciata, assembly GCF_029207755.1. NCBI lineage: Eukaryota > Metazoa > Chordata > Aves > Passeriformes > Sylviidae > Chamaea > Chamaea fasciata. Next base: position 27,096,439 of record NW_027094086.1, read on the forward strand.
ATATGGTATTATATATTTCTTTAATATAGAAAATTAATTATCAGACCCAATAATGTTAGAAAATCATGGTTTCCAAAATTTAGAAATGATAGTAAAGATTTTCATCTTGAACACACCCTCACAGCGCAGGTTTTAGCTGCCTATCAGTAACATTTTTTTCTAACACAGCCCTTGTCTCAACCAGTACACAGCGTTTACCCTCCTCATGCCTGACTTTATTGTCTACAACTCACATCTTTACTCAAAAAAAAATCACAGATTATTCCATACTTATTATAAACAATTTAGATAAAACAAAACAAATTGAAACCTCTGCACACCTTAATTGCTTTTCCAGTCTGACAGCAAAACACTCACTGAGTTATTGTAGCTTAAAGAATTACCATGTATTGGTTAAGCCTACACAACATGACAGTGTAAAAGTATCTTTTTGCTGAGGTTAAATTTAGACATGTTTATCACCACTTTAATTTTTTTCAACTCAGCTGATCTGAAATAACACCAGAATCTGGTATTTCAGTGTTCAGACAGGTGATTTTTATAATATTTCTTGCTATATAGTATTTGCACATAGTATTTGCAGAGACATCAGAACAGTCCTACACACTCAGGAGCTTTTATATCAGGCACTAAAGGTTTGGTACTAAACAACCAGGCCTAGGGATAACACATAAAAACAGCTGAAAGTCTGTCCTAAAACAACTGTAGGGGCTGAATTCCACTCTGACTGCCTTTCAGCTGTCACAGTTAAGAGGCCTCTCTTCTATCCCCTCTGTCTATTTACTCAAGATCAAGGAATAGAAATGAGGTTTCTCCTAAGAGTGCACATGAAACTAAAGTCATGGATCATGATCCACTATGATACGCTTCCAACCCAAGGCCAAGCAGAGTAAACAGAGAAAGACAGCCAGGATCCAATAACCCTAACAGGGTACCGTGTATCTTCCAGTAAGCAAGAGAATGTTGTACAGCATTCTAGGCAAGTTTCATACTGAGACAATTACATTAACTACATAGAAGCATCCAATTTAATAGGCATTTAAATTAGAACAAGTCAGAGGGAGGAATAAACTAAATCTGTCACTAACAAGAAGTTGCAGAAGTAATGAATATTTCACATCAACAGCTAAAACTTGCCACAGGACATAATGTCAGGTTGGTCCTGTTACATGCAAGGTAAAAAACTGACAGGAACACTGAGTTTAGTCTGCTGAGAGACAATTGACCTATATTTGTATTAATGCAGTATTTCATTAGTCAGTACATGAACATTTATTTAGTGTCACTTAAGAATTCTCAGCTCAAGTTACAGTAAGATCCTGGTGCTGGCTCTCAGTTTCACATACAAAGTCTTGGGCAAGACTTAAGTAACTATGAAATTATGAAACTACACTACTTATGTAATATTTATTTATTTATTTATTCTCCTTTCTTTGATTAACACACTTCAGTTAAATTATTCTAAAATCTTTTCTGTCGAATGATCTATGAACTGTTCCAGTTCCCACCCTAAACCTATGGCCCTCACAATAGAAACACCAACCAAACAAAACCCATGCAAAGCAAAAACTGAATTCCTCCCTGCAATCACTCCCCAAAAGTCTATGTGATACTCTAATCAGAAACAGAACACCACACACCCAAAGCTGAACCTTCCTTACTTATAAATACTACACATTTTCACTGAATTCAGTTTTAACACAGGAAGCCACATAAAACCAGAAAAAAACAAAACCTGAACATCTTTATGTTTAAAAAAAAAAAAAAAAACACCTAACAAGAAAAATTGTATCACCCACGACCTCTTCCAATTCCCTGGATATACAGTAGTACTGAACTTTTTTCCAAGCAATAACAATTTATTCCAGTGGCTGGCAGCAGTAGTCAGTGGTTGTATACTCTGTGGTCAAGAAATGAAACCTTGTCTATGGTTTTCCTGTTATCAGATTTTTCCCCTTTGAGTTCTACTTCAGATTCTACAAAAACCCATAGTCCAGCTGTTTCACATTCCAGTGGAGCCAACATAGTCTGTCTGTTGTTCCTTCATGCCTGCACTACTCTCCTTTCATTTATTCTCTTTCTGTTCTTATCAGCCCCAATCCGGTGTTCACTTGACATTTTTCCAAATAAGCAGAACACTTTATTTTCCCACAGTCTCCACTTCTAGGAAAACTGAACTTCCTGATAGAAAGTTCCTGTAATAACTCAGTCTAGAGCAATTAATTTCATTCCAATTTAAACATTGCTCTTTGTCAAAGAACTGAACAACTGAGACCATAGTTTTACCAATGTGAAGTTGTAATCTGTGAAAATAGCCAGTGCTGCCAGTTCCACCTCCTTAATACATTTAGGGAGACTAAATGGTACCTAGGGTCAAACTACAAGAGAAATCAAGGCTAGAGTGATATTAAAAAAAATAAAAACTATTTAAGAAAAATTCTTTTACCTTGCCAAGCCACCATAATCCAATCCTTCTTCTCCTCTAAATATAACATATAATCTTCTCCTCAAATCATAGGGTTTTAATGCCATAATCTATCAAAGAAAGTAATTAATAAGTACAAATTATGCATTGTCACTACATCACTCATTCAGATTTAATTTATGTTGATACAGAAATTGTATAAATGTCAAATGTTACACAAATTTGAAAAGCAAGTAGACCATCTCATGGAAAAAGCAACCAACGAAATATACACAAAAATACCAACTTGGACTTAAAATCCTTGAGCAGCAGACTGCCAGCAAGTGGAAGGAATATCTGGAAAGTATTGCTGTATGGGTACCCTGTTTTTACATTCTTCCTAAGGCAGTCATTATTTAAGGAAAACAGGCAAAAAGGCACTTCATCTGATACATATTTTTTTTTGTTTTAGGGAAATCACTTACAAGAAATAATTTAATCCACACTAAGTTCAATATACTTTCATTTATAATATACTTTTTACTTATAGAAAATCCCTGCCAAGAAGTCTTGTGGTGACAGCAGCAAGAATTTTCACCATACATTGTCTGCAGACTGTAAGAGCTCAAGAACTGTAAGCTTCAATTACACAGAGTTAATCTTTGAAGGACAAAGCAGGACACCAGTTTTAACTGGAGGGAACAACATATTCTAAGGTATCTAAACACACACAGGAATCAGAAAAGCAAAACCAATGTCACTGATGCCACAGGTGGTTAGGCTATGGAACTCTACTACGCGAGGCTGTAGATGTAAAAAGTTCACAAGAGGAGCACAGACAAGCTCAAAGAAGAGAAATCCCTTGAGGATTATTAAAACACTCAGAAACCACTTCAAGCTCAAGAAGCATTTGAATTGTAAACAGCTGGAAAATGAAAGATCATGTGGTAAAAGTATTATATACAATACTTCTTTTCTTAGTCTTCCCTAAGAAACCCCCACTAGCTAATATCAGGGGAAGATTACTGTGCCTGAAGGACCATTAGTCTGAACTAGCTATGGCCATTTTTGTTCTTCTGCTTTGTCTTGATAAACAAACAAAATAATTTTTGCAGGCTTACTTGCTGGAAGGAATCCTCAAACAGTGTCTGCCTGGATACATTGATTTTCACGTGACTTGGCAATGCATTGGACTGTAATCATAAAGCAATAACATTAAAAGGCAGCACATATATATGTAAAAACTCACATAGTTTCAATAAATAAATAATTACTAAATCAATACCTGACACAAGTAACGGAAATGAGCAAGTTTCCACCTAAAACTACGCTCATAAGCAATCTGTGGCCCTTTATTTCTGTAAGAAAACATATTTGAGATACATTAGGCATGCAGACATCAAATAATATTTTCAGTGCTAAACAACAGCATGAAGTTTTTTAAAACACAAGAATTGTTATTGTAGGATATGACGAAATGCAGCTGATGGTTTGGAACGCCAGTCTTCCTTTCCACCATCCCTTGCCCATGGTATTTTTACAAGTCAATTTACCAAATTTGATAGAAAGATTAAAGATCAAGAGGATATCAAATCCCTATGAAATGTGTAAAAGCGACAAGTCATAAAAAGGAGAGACATCTAATTTACCATCTTCACTGAGAGAAAGACTGCTAAATTAGCCTTTATAAACTCAGCTGCTTCTGGAACTATGAAGGACTTTCTAGCGCAACATTCTACAGGCTCGTTGAATGATAAGTCATCAGTATGTTGTCCGAAGTAAACCCTACCCCATATAAAACATTAAGAAAGCCACTATAGGTTGGGTCAATACTTCTAATCAAAATATTTAAAAGAAGGTTTGCATGTAAACTTTTTCAGAAGTGTTTAGAACTACTTTGTTTAGACATTACTGTTGCTAGAGTGTGTATCATTATAGCAATACTCATAATGACCATTTGCTGTTACTTTAAAAATGCAACTATTAGTTACATTAGTTCATTATTCAAGTTAACCTCATTGCCCCTCTCAGTTTATAAAATTATTACAATCTTGGTATTTCAAAAGCATATAAAAACTACTGAACATTAGAGCAGTACAGCAAAATGTGTCATAGATAAAGTCACAAATAAAATTTTAAAATGTGTTAAATTTATAATATAAAAACTTGTTCATAATTTAGTGTGCAATTCCAGCTAAAAGTGTAGGTCATTTTATAGCATGAGAAAACTTCATTATTAAACTACAACAAGGTAAAACATTCAAAAATACATTTAATTTCTCACTTACACAGAAGATTTCCCAGTACGAGGATCATTGAAGGTGGTGGTTCTTGTATTATGATCAACAAAGTATCTGACACCTTCTCTGGTATATCTGATTTCCCAGCCCTCTGGAAGAGGGTCCTCATTTTGTAAACTGCAAAAGAAATTGCAGGCAGTGCTTTTTCCCCCCATATCACAATATAAAAGAATTAAGCAAGATCTTTTGAATCTGCACAGTCATTATACACACCTACCCTTGAGTTCGAGGGTCTTCCCACTGTGTTGTCTTTGTGTTATGATTTACAAAATACACCCTATCATTTGAATCCACTCTCCTTTCTAAGGGAAAAAAAGAAAAAAGTCCACTGTTCAACCGCATTTCAAATTTCTGTAACTGCCACTTCTTGAAATCCACAGTTAATTAACTTACCCCAGCCTGGTGGTAAAGGCCCAAGTGGATCATTTTCTGCTGACAACATCGAAGCCTATTTAAAAACAAGAGGAATTTCAGTGAGGCCAAATATTATTCATATTATTTTCTCAGTGTGTTCTAAGATTACCACTAGTCCTGAAGATTATTCATTCTACAAAAAAAAACCAAACAAAAAAACCCCCCATCATGCCATTTTTCACCTGATTTTGCAAAGAAACTTAGATTATATGATAATAAGATGTGCTTTTTGCACGCTTGTTTCCAACACAATCTACCCTCCCTTTCCCCTCCTACAGCAAACTTGAGCACTCATACAAAGAGGCGCAGCTCACACAAGTTTTGAGGAAGCATGTATCAGCAGATAAGCACTGTGTTCTTGCTTAAGAACACATTTTACCATAATAAACATTTCCAAGCACAGTGACTATTGCCAACATAAGGGGTTTTGCTTCCTCAGTACATTATAACTTCCCTGGATGTTTGGCTATTTTCAAACATTGCCTTTTTTTTTTAATGCAGCTGCATTCATATGCAGATGGGTAAAATTAAACTAGCATACGGTAAGGTTAAAAGGGAAAAAAAAAAGAGATTACATTATTATGTAAACACATGCTAAGCTCAATATACTGTAACCTTGCAGAAGTCCCCAAGTAGCTCCCAAAAATACAAAGCATGACAAAAAATAAAAATAAAAGGCACAAATCCCACAGACTATAGGAACTATGCTCTGATTTATAATCAAAAGCATCCACCCCTAAAATTTTGTGGTTGCTAACTTTTAGTGTGTGTGGGTGCAGAATGAATTTTGACAGAAGGGAACCAAGGCTTTCCAAGAAGTGTCTTAGGAACTAATGCTGCTTTATACAGCATTTGCAATACAAAACTACCAAATAAGAGTTTACAGGAGCAAATTCAGGCAAAACAAATTTAAGATATTTTTTCTCTGAAGGAGAAATAGATCAAGGATCAGAAGGAAATGCATTAGTTACACACAAAATCGAGCTGTAGTTGTTGCATAGTTGTTCCAGACACATTCTACTACACGTGAACAGAGAATCATCATTATTTCAGCAGCAAATGCAGTTAGTCTTTTCTGCTTTAGGAGACGAAACAATCACAACAACCCTCTAACCAAAGACTTCTCTGTGGTGACTGTAAAAGAATAGTGCACAAAAGCAAAAACCTGTCTGCCAAAGAACTGAATGGTGGCACAGTTCAGATATTTTTGATCTTCTTAATGGGTCTGAGGATGAGTGTGTGGCTGCTGGCCACACAGAGCTGTATATTTAATACTGAAAGACCAAGCAGATTCACTTCCAAAACGACTATGATCAATTATTCCAGGTAAAAATGGAAGTAATTCAAATAACTACAACCCATCCACTTTTCTTTCTTTACATAGCTTAGCTTTGACCATTCAAGGTAATTAAAACATTCTCTAGCTGAAAGTATCAATCTACTTTTTCCCAAAAAATAAAATACAATCTCACTCAAACTGCTACATAGGCAGAGTCCTGGTATGACACCAGAGTATGAAAAGATAGCTATAGTTGGACCTTAACTATTCTAGAAGAAAAGTACACGGAAGCACACTAAGTTAAAAAACTCCCACTCTTTTCTTCACTATCATTTCAATTTCCCCCCTCAATAAACTGTGAGTTCTACCTGGGCAACAGATATAACACTTAGAATTCTAAAGAGATGCAAACAGTCAAGTTTTCTTTTCCTTCAGGTAAACTTCTTATTAATAAATCCTCATTTATTGATTCTAAGGTCAGATGAGACATTTTAAGGAATGGGTCTGTTGTTTTCGGTAAGGGTTATCCTTTAACGAAGGAAGTAACATAATTTAATTTAAAAAATATATTGTTCACCAAAGAACAAATTTAGCAAAAAAAAAAAAATCTTGGCATCAGAAAAGTGAGAGTTTTCTCAGATGTTTTATGCAACTGATCAAAGTAGTACACAAGTACACAAAGCTGGTCAAGAAAGAGTTTTTGGCTCAATAAGCTTCAGCTGCGATACCCGGATTTGCATTAGAAGTTACCAGTGTGTTTAAATACCCAAAGAAGGGTGCAAAAAGGATGGAGCCAGGCTTTTCTCACTGGTTCACAATGGCAAGACCAGGGGCAATGGCACACACAGGGGGTTCCCTCTAAACATCAGGAAACACTTTTTCCAGGGAGGGTGACCAAGCACTGTTTCCCAGAGGGATCATTGAGTCTCTATCCTTGGAGATATTTACAAGATATCAGTCCTGGATGGCTGGCTCTAGGTGGCCTTTCCTGAGGACGGACATTGGATCATACAACCCTAAGAGGTCCCTTCCAGCCTTGACCATTCTACTTTCCTCTAATCGCATAAAACAAATTGAATTTCATGCACAGCTCTGGGAGTTCAGAAAATTAGGGGTGATGCATGTTTCTGCTATTACTAGTGACAAGATATAATGTCTAGTTCAATAATGAGAGGTTGAGAATTTTTAAATGTAATACTGCAGCATCCTTTACTTCAGAGGGACGTGTGAATAAAGTCCATCAAAGTCAAACTTAGATCTGCACATGCAGTAAGTCCTATTCCAATGAAGCTGTTTTAGACTTGTACTTCCATGGTTTAATCTTTAAAACACTCCAGCTTTGCTGCATATCACCTACAAAGTTTCTGGGATCAGATCATTTTTTTAAGCCAAGCACAGTTCTTAAAGTATACTGTTTAAATTGACAGTGACACACAGGCACCATCACTCAACTCTAAAGAAACAACTATCTTATTTATTCAGACACAGATGGGAAAATCTGACTCAATAAATACTCCCTTTGAAGCTACTCATATTTTCTTTAGGCAGAAGTAAGCAACTATGTGAGAGAAATGGAAAACCATGTAAGAAATTTCAGAGCTGAACCAGATGCATAACCTTCAAAATTAATGTATTGCCACTTGTATTAGTGAAGGACTTCTAATCACCTAAACAGTTTTGAAGGCTAACTAAAGCTCAAAATGACCCCTAACAGCATTTACATTCTTTTGTAGTTTAAGGGACGGTTTTAGTTGTACCTCTTGCTACTGGCATCAAAAGTCTTACCTAAAATGCAGTATACAAAGCTGCTGGCAGGGAACAAACTCAGAAGGGAGTACCTTCTGTCCTCAAGGATGATTTTTAACTTTTTTTTGAAACAATCAGAATCTAAATTACTGATGCTAAACGTCTTTTAAAACATATGGTTGAATACCTACAAAATCCCTTTCTTTAAAGTTAAAGAACAAAAAGTACACCTATACCTCTGTACTAATTTCAAGTTTTGTATACTTTACCGAATAGAGGTATCGTTGGTTGAATTGTTGCATAGCTCCCTGCAGTTGATTCCGTTGAGATTGCCACTGCTCAAAGTTCCTCACTGACTCCATTGTTGGCCGCTGCCACGTTGTCGTTCTGGTGTTGTGGTCCACATAGTAAACTCTCCCACGATCATCAACTCTTCTTTCCCAGCTTGCAAGAAACACAAATGTTAGCAGTTAATTCTTTCAGTAGTGTTCCTAACAGATTTTCTCTTTATGCTAAATTCCTAGGTGGTAGTTGAATGTACTACTGGAGTCACAGGAATGATTTCAATTTTTACAGGACACAAAAGCACCCCAACTTAATTGGTAGATGAACAACCACAATGAACATACACAGACTTCAAGCAATTGCCTGCTCAGCTTGCTGCCACCTCATTTTTCACTTTGTAAACACCTGTGATTGCAAGTAATGTTGGCAGATTTCACAGAGAACACTTTGCTAGGAAATCTGAGGTTTGGAGCCAGCCAGAGCCAGTGCACTACACTTAGTGGTGCCACCTGAATGAAGGCGATCAAATATGCATTATTTCATGCTTAGCTTTTAAAGAAAGAACAAAATACTTTAGTAGTTATATTTGAACAACTGATCAAAACTAGTGACATATCCAGTAACAACACTCCTGTAACAATAGCTGCAGTTATTATAATTAAATGAAAGCTAAAATTTCTTAATATATGATATAGAATACAGTTTTGATGAGCTGCTGTTCTGTTTCCAGCAACAAACAAGCAAAAATATAATAAGTTTATCGTATTTAATTCAAGAAGTCTACATTACCCAGGAGGTAAGGGCTGTGGTCTTTCCCATGTTGTAGTTCGTGTGTTGTGATCAACGTAGTAGGTTCTACCATGAGGATCCTTTCTTTGCTCCCACCTTCAAGACAGAGAGACTTGTTTGTAAGTGAAGGTGCAAATACTTCCTTGGGACTTCCCACTAAGACAAAGATGTACCTTGGCATCAAATGAAAATACCACAGTCCAAAACCTATTCTTGAACACCAAAGAAAATTCTCACCAGAACACAGATCAGTTAGTTCCTACAGAACTGATATAACCATAAAGACTTCTTTAAAGGATGTAGCACATAATGAGCATACATCAACATTCACAAGCATCTTCCTATGTTATTTAATCTGGGAACAAAGTCAATTAATTATCTGCTCAATGCTTAGATGCTAAAATAACCTCATTACAAAAGGGCTTAGAGAGATATATTCTTTGCATTTCCAAGTTCATGTCTCTCAAAAAATTAGAGTGTTTACATTTTGAAGCTCTGTTTCCTATATCCAACTAACAGCATCTTTCAGAGTGAACCTGAAGTGTGTGCCATCAGCTGTTTTTCCTGTGTTTCTATTTCCTATTCTGGCAAATTCTATATCTGATATCCCTGGGGATTACTTTGTTTTGCAAAACAATCTTACACTGAAGACAGAGCTAGGACCAGACATTATCAACAGCTGAAGTTTCATAATGCTGAGATCTACCATAATGCAATAAAAGTATGCATAAATGGCGAGAAAACCAGGATAAACATTCGGTGAAAAGCTGAAGTGCTTGTCTGCCTTTGATATATGTTTTTCTTACATAAACACTTAATTAGTTCCTAAAAATGTAGGCAGAACACCTGGCCTGATTAGGATAGTGCATTTTCTCACTATTGCAGAGCATTGTATGAAACTACAAAATCTTTTCTGCAATTCAAGAGGTTATATGTTAAGATTTCAAGAGGAGTAGAGAAGAGCAGCAGCATTTTACAGAGTTCCTAGGGCTATACATAATGGAGAGTCAATTAGGCTGGGGTGATAAGAGGGTGGCGGAGAGCAGAAGGAGGGGGTTGTGGAGAACAACAAAATAAAAATCTTATAAGAAACATGACCAGGGAATGATGAAGAAATGCAGTTGGCCATAGTGTGCACTACGCCTGGAACTCATGAACCCCTCCTCAGTGGGAAAGCATGTAATGAATTTAAAAAAAGAGTGTGTGGAAAGAATTCCCACCTATAAGGACAGAGCATCTGAAAATTAAAAACTAAGTAACTCTTCCACAATTTATATACAATACTTCTATCTTTTTAAATGTTTGTTTTCCAGTTTATCTAACTGTAGAAACTCAAGTGAAGTGTCACTAATAAGTTACTGAACCTTCTTCACAGGGAGCAGGTAAAAGATCAGCTGCAATGACACAAGGTATTACACTTTGGGTTAAGAAACAGTTTATGTCATCAGAAAATGCTAAAATAGTTAATATTTACAGTATTGTGGAAATGTCAGTACTTCTAATTTGAACTGAAGGTATCTTTTCACCCCAACATGAAAGCACATATAAAAAGTGTTAAGATCCATCTATATGTATTTGAGCATGTACTGTACTTTCATTCAATGTCTAAGCACATTTTTTGATTTTGTATTTAAGACTACTAAAGCAATTTCTAACAATCTAGTAACATAAAACACTCTAGCTCTTCTTAGCACATACCTACATACACATCAAATCTAATTTTTAACTATAACATTACTGAACTCATTCTTACACAGCAAGCACCTACATGCATTTATAGACTAGTCATTTTCACTTCTTTGTGCTTTGGTCCCTACTACTAAGAAACAAAGAATAATGAAATACGGCCCACATAAGTTTGAAAATATCAAATGAAAAGCCTTCACATCCATAACACCTGAGAGTTTGTCTGTTAAGAACAAAATACCATCTCAGCAGATCAGTTATCAGTTGTTACTTTCTGGGACAAGAGTAGCCAGTTATAGCAGCAGTACAAATCCCATTTTAGATCAAATAACCCCATCTCAGTCAGCTGGCCTGCATTTGACAATCCCTGTATAGAATAAGTTTCTGTTTCTTTATATGCACATTTAGAGGACACAAAATGATAGCATTAAAAGCAAAACAACATACCCTGGTGGCAAAGGTTCTGTACTGGCAGTACCAGGCTGCTGTCTTACAGGTTCTGCAGATGCACTTGGCATGGAGGAGGATTCCCTTGGCTTTGCTGCATCTGCTGCTATGCTGTTTCGAGCATTAGGCTGAGCACAGTCTGTTGCAGCTGCAGGTTCTAGTCCAGCAGATACAACAGGTAATGAAGAAGTGTGGCTTTCAGAACAACTAGTTGCTTCTGTTGCTAACTGAGGTTCTGCAGTATCATTAGTGCAATCTGCTGAAGACACCGGAGCTTCAACTGAACCTGTTGGAGCCTCAGAGACAGAGGAATTACCAGCTTCAGGTGCAGAGGCAGATGATTCACCATTAACTGAGAAATGGGAAATAACATTTGTGTATCAGATTCTGATGAGATTTACTTTTCAAACAACCAACGTCCAGAGTAAATGACTTGAAAGGAATATACTTAAGTTGCACCTGTATGCCATAGGCAGCACTGTTGTCTAAGATGACAAGAAGTCACAACACACTTGCCTTCAGTTAAAACTTATAGTTTGCAAGCCATTCTCTATAATTCCCTGCTAAAGTTCTCTCTTAGTTTCTGCATGTCTTGGTTAACTCAATGTTACAAGTTACTCTAGATTAGCAAGAGACACCCATCTGCTTTCCACAAAACTGTATAGCCTTCTTTAAAATTCTGAACTTACACTGAAATTCAAAAAAGAATCTTGATCAGTATGACATGAAAACAAATATTAAGAGATTACTCTATGAGATTTGGAAAACTAAGAGGCATTTCCTACCTATAATTTCTTTCCTTTTTCAGAGCTGAGTTACAGAACCCTACAATTAATCCCATACCTGTGTGTGACTGGTATAAATCCCCCTCAAAAAGAGGGATTAAAACATAAAAACAATTATTGGCTAACACAACTTACATAGTTCAACGACTGAAGAAAATTACTTTAAGATCACAAAGTAAATCAATTCTATCTTTTAAAGAACAATAAAAATGCAATCAAACTGAAGCAAGCATAATCTTGTAAAAGGTTTAAGGCAGGCATGGATTTAGCATGCAAAGAGTGCTGAGAAGGCTTTATTAGTCCCAAGGCCATTTGGCCAACAATACACCAGTCATCTGCAGAGTTTAACAGAACAGTATCTCAGTACATCAAGATGTTGTCTAACTGAGACAAGTGACATCAGGTATGGAGTCTGTAGGACATCCACTAAAAGTCAAGGCCCTATAAAAAGCAGTGCAACATCATTCAGCACTTTCATTTTCTGCACCCCTAATCAACATCATAGATTGATAACCCTATTTATACTTAGTAGCTTGTACCTGCTTTAGAGTTGCAACAATTTTCTACAGGACTAAAGATATGCAACATATGCTTCAAGCAATTTTTTTTACCTTACAGTATATTATCACCATACCAAGCTTAGGACTGAAAGTAATATAATTCTATATTCTTAACCTTATTGATTCACATTTGCAACATTTAATCCTACACTAGTGCCTATAAAATGTTGTTTCACTATTTTAAAGAGTCCAATTGTTTAATTCTGTCATCAGAATTTAAATTAGCAAGTCAGTTTCTTTAAGGAATTATCATAGGAATATAATTACCATAGGAATTTTCTTGATATGCATAATGATAAGCATAATTTTAAAGGCAACAGATTTTTAAGTTCTATAAAAGCACTAATTTTTGAACAAAACTCTTCCAGGAAAATACACCACTGCTTCCAGATGGCACAAAAGAAATTATCTACATTAAGACATAACAAGATTTTATATTGATTCAGCATGACACGAAAACTATGAACAATTTGATCAAGTTTCCTCAATTTTCTGCTTAGACTAGCAACAACTTAACTTACACAAGAAAAAAGTCAACCAAAATTTCAACTTCCATTAAAAAAATTCAACTTATCCACAAAAAAGAGTGAATAGAATTGCATAATAAAGTTAGAAGCAAAATAACGAACAGATCATCTGCTCTATCAGTAAGTTCATCTCCAAAACAGATGTATAAAACATTACATCAGATGATTAGATTACCCATTATGCCTAAAACAGCAATTCTGGCAACATCACATAAAACTACAATCCCGCTGCAGCATAACAGTAGGGGGAAAAAAGTGTCAAAAAATGCCAGGGATCTGTTTTATGCCTTGCCTTAAAAACATGTTCACCCACTGGTAGAGTAGCTGATTACTCTTATATCAATACCTCAGTGCAAGCTCAGTGATGATTTCATCAGTATTACCACTTGAACAAACCAATTATTTTTCAATTCAATCTATCCCAATAACAGATTTCAAATGGCTCTCTCTGCTGTTGAAGAAAAAGAAAGCAATGCCTTAATAATATATATGCCCTCTAGCCTTGAGCTGAAAAGAGAGGGGAATCAAATTAAAGTTCTCCAAATACAGAAAAGCTTCAGAGAAGACCTAATTTAATTATTACTTTTTAAAGTTCATAACTGTTGCTGTTATCTTCCAACCATACCAGCACTTTCCACTCTATTACAGAGGGTTTGACAATCTCTATTCTGCCATTTAGTAACAACTTGCCTATTTCTATTTACGGTTGTCTTTTCTCTCTGCTATCACTGCCAGCTCTCTCAAACAGCTGAGACAAGACAAAGGGCTTAGAAGGCACAGTCATTATTAGATGCCAGAGGAACAAAAATCAAAAAAACCTTTTTTTCCACTGAACCAAAAGTGAACTGTAGTCAGAATCAATGTTTTTGTGTTTAACAGGAAAATGAAAGTCAGTATTTGCCACTACCTGGTTTTAAATGGATTTTTTGAAAATAATTGAAGGCACAGGAAGTCTGCAACACATCTCAACTCAGAGTACAGCAGTCTGGGACAGAAAAATGGAAGATTTTGGATACTTTTATCTTTCTTCCTCAGAGAAAGGAACTCATGATAAAGTGTGAAATTCAGTATACTTAAGAATGGGTCTACTGCAAAAAGAATTTACAAAAGTGGACACACAAGGTTATAAATTCAAGCCATATCCTTTCAGTACTTTTGAATTCCAACAAAATTTTATAGAAAAAACAGATCAACTTGAGATACAACTAGGTAAAAAAGCCTCACGGAACACATTCCCATAACTCCCCCATTCTTACCAGTGCTGTTGACAGGCTGAGCTTCAAGTGGTTTTGGTACTGGTGTATTTTTGGGTCTGGCTGCAACATGATTAGGAGATGGTGTGCTGTCTCCATTAACAGCTTCTACACAGAATGTATCTTGTATTACAGAGTTGGAAGGTATTTGATTGTCTATCCCATTAGAAATGTCACAAGCAGATCTTGGAAAAAATAATAGATGATTTTAGGTTACTACGAGCAACACGTTAAACACTTATGCAACTAAACTAAATGCTACACTAAACCGTGCTACAGAAATAAAGAAATGGTGGTAAATTCACAACTGTTTATAGCATGGTATTTGGAGCCTAGATTATTGTTTTGGTCTCACACTTGACTGTTAAGAAAAAAGCAAGAATTGGTTTTGAGGATTTCAGATACTTAAAACACGTAAGAGTTTCCCTTTTCACTTTCACTTTTACTTTAATATTACAATTGAATTGAACAGAATGTAGCACCTGCTGCATCTTCTAAAACAGCCTTAGAGACCCTTCCAAAGCGCAACTATGAGCAGGAAAACTTTTTCTCTCATTAAGCAAGAGGAAGAACTGGTTTTGTAGTCATATCACTAAAAATACTGATAACATAAGAAAGCAATAAAATTCTTCCTCAGTAAAAGGAAAATAAGATGAGCTTCTCTATGCATTGGCAGGATGGGACATTGTGAAGACAAATACACACAGGCACTCTGTGTTTACAACGCCACATGGGAATAAATGCACTTTAAGGGCTTGTGAATGGAAAGTTTTGTTCAGTTACAGTAGTACACTAGTTTAGTTTTTTTTTTTACTTAAATCTCTTTCAAATGCTTAAAGCCATCCACCAGAGACACATATTTTGAAAACTACACTCAATGTCAATTCCTTATCATCTCAAGGAGTAGAGGTTAAATACTGAAATTATACAGGTGGCAGAAAATGTGAGAACAGTTAGAAGTCCAACTTTGTGAAATAAGAAGGGAAGACGCAGTATTTCCATGCTACCTTACCCAACTCCAAAGGAGAATTATAAACAGAGAATTGAAGTATCATCCCTTTTCAACTCTAGACTACAAACTCAATTTACTCCCAAAAGACATGTAGAGAAGCTACGTTAAAATTTTTCTTCATCTCCTAATTTTAAAACTGTAAATCAAAATTGCTGGATAGTTGTGTGGAAAACTGCAGTAAATTAAAATATCAACATCAAGAGCAGGATCGCAGTAAGAGATACTATCTCCAGCACCAACAGCCGAATGAAAACAAATGATTGTTACTACTGTTTCAAAATGGTATGCAGATGTGTTTCTAATCCCTTCAGCAGTCCCAAACCTTTCTAATGAAAACCAAAGCAGAAGTAACTTTTTATTCTCACTCCCTCATCTTGAGCACCCAAGCAGGGAAGAGGGACAAACATCCCTAAATTCAAAAAAATAATCAAGTCAAGCATACAAGGACAAATGTGTCCCTGTCACTCAAATGCATAGCAGCTGGATGTTTTTTCACCCCAGTTAGTGTCAATAACTTAAACAGAAATGGGTTCACGCAAGGTAACTGATCAGACTAGTAACATTACATCGATCTGAATTGACCTGTCTTAATAGAGATGACAGGGCAAAAAAATATCCTCCTACTTTTCTACAGCCAGTCCTTGAGCGGGTTATAATGGTAGAGAAGCCAAGAATTAAGCCGTTAATTGGTCAGAATGTCTTTTTCTTGTCACTTCAGGAAGAAACAGGCCTTGGCCTCAGTGTTACAAATACTGCTTATGAAACTCAATACAAGTCTCTTAAGTTCCTGATCATGGCCTTAGAAAGGCTGAGGAGGAAGTAATTCAGGCTTTTTTTTTTCCTTCCCTGCTACATTGCAAAATGCTGGTGGACATTAATAGAAATGGTTCTTAAGCAGCAAAAAAAAATAAATTGAATAAGTACATAAAAATACACTGAGCCTCTGCTCCCCTAATTTCTGCTGCAGCATTTTATAGATTTCCAGTCAGCTGAACTAAATTATCTAATTATCAAACAAATAATGTTTCTAAAACCTGTCTCAACATAATTGAGACCTCAGCAGCTGAAATCTCACTTCAAAACCATTAAAAAAAACCCCAAAAAACTAAAAAAACCCACCAAAACACAAACAACCAAAACATTTCAACTGATAAATCTGCTAATACTACATATCACATAAAACATAAAAATAAATTCCAACCTGGATGAACTTCTTGCTGAAGCATCTGTGCTTTCACGTACAGCCTCGCCATTTTGCTGAACTTCTACTGAACAGTAAGAAACAAATTCAACAGAAATATTCTATTATATCTGTTTGAAATCTTAATACAAATATTATCATCTGACTTAATTATTTTGACTTACTGGTTGCTGATGAACTGAGATTTGTAAGAGATTCTTGTTCAACAACCAAACCATCTAGCACAACTGTCAGTTCACCTGTTTGCACCATGCCACTCTTGTTTTCCAAAGAGAGTTTCAACTGTTCTTTCACCTTCTCCACTAAAAATGGAGTTGGGGAGTTGGGGTGGGTAGAGGATGAGAAGGAAAGAAGGGGTAAAGGAAAAATTAAATTCTAAATATTAAGAGATCTTCAATGCACAAATGTGATATAAACATTTAGTTCTATAAAGCTGAACATCAGAGACATTCAAATCAAAGCAAAAATCACTCTGAAGCTGTATATATTTACACCTGCTGTGTGTAAATGCATGTTTTATTTTAAAAAACAACTGTCTATTTACATGGCATATTCTACAAGCATGCCAAAGAATCCATGTGGATTCAGTACTTAGTTGTTAATGATTTCCCAGGTCTGCCATTTCCATTAAGCCCTTTGGAAATTATGCACTACTTACATAACATGTGATGGCTTTAAAGTCAAACAACTTCTGAACCACACATACAATTATTAAAAGTCACTGGGAAGCTCATTCTGAAAGACCACTGAAAAAAATCTCTTTGACAAAGAAGCAAATGCAAAGACTGAATAAAGTCCTCCCTCAATTTTAAAACTATTTTCAGTAAATTCTTACTAGCATTTTCACAGATTGCAACTCCAAGGATTAAAGAGTAAGAGAGGATGCCTCAGGTAACCAAAAGTTAAATCAGAAACTATTTTCACTGAAAGAAAATTTGAGATAAATGATGGTGCAGTAGAATAATTCAATCTGACTGACAAGCAATACACAAATTTGTAGACAGACACATATAATCCAGAGGTAAAACATGCTGGGGATGCTACGTAATTCTCTCCAAATCAACTATTATAAGTCCAACAGTTAAAGCTGCATGTCTTAAATCCAAACACAGTCAGCTAGGAATTCACATTAATCAAGTTACAATGGTTAAGACCTTTTAGTATTTGTACTCTCAGATTAAAAGATTAGTTTTTAAAGACATGCCATCATATTTTCCTCCATAGGACAGTATTCCAAGTTAAACTGGGTACTTCTATGCATTATACTAGCATTTCCATTTCTTTTTCATTCTTAGCATGCATCATAAGAACAATAAAAATGAAAACAGGGAAGGCTGCCATAACCTACTGCCAGATACCCCCAAGCTATTACTTGAAAGAGCAGGTTTGACAACGTAGTTGGGCAGCAGTCACCAGCAGACATACACTGCTGTGCTACAATGGATTTTAAAGGACTTTAAATCTCTGCAGCAAGCACAAAGCTCCTAAATCTACAGGATTACTGATTTAGCAATACACAATTTGAAAAAAAGTACTGTGTCAAAGAAAAGAAGAATCTAACCTACCACTGAATTGTTTAATTAACACATTTTTAATTTTTGCAAAGGGTGGTTGGTTTAACTTCTGCTATTTTAACAGGTTATCTTCCTAAACCAGATTAACTGTTGGCTGCAGTTCAATTGAGCTGGCAAGAAAACTTTGAGATGTGTGGGCAGCAATTTAATACCCATGGTGTTTAGCAGAAAAAGTAACCAAATAAATTCTAAATATCTGCATTTAGAGGACTTCCCATTCCATATTCATCAGCAAAGAGACTTTCAAGTGCTGCATTTCAGAGTAGGTATCAATAACTAAATGAATGAAGGATACCAATCAGATTATTTTACCAGTGAGTTTTTAGATAATCCAGTACGTGTCTAACTACTGACTTGCCCAAATAAGAAACATTGCACATAAATTACTTTGGTGCAATGTACAGAAAACTCAGTCAACCATTCCCTGAAGAATTTGTCAAGTTGTTAGATCCTACCTCCTACCTCCCCTGGATCTGCAGTAATAAAATGTTAACTATTTTGTTAGAAATTGTTAAAATATTAATTACCTTTTTGTGGCTAACATTATTGCAACCCAGTTTCTTCTGATACAGTTTTCTTATGTAAAAAGAAAATTTTCTGCTTAACTATGAAATTTACTGCTAAATCATTATAATACTGTTAAAGAAGCCCCACTTGATTTTGTATTCTGCTTCAATTTTCTGTAAGAATCAGAAAAATTGGTATCTTTTTTTTTTGCTTTCCTTTCCCCCCACCTTTCTAAACAGTCACCTCAGGTTTATACATATAACTTGTGAGAAAGGTTAAGATTGGTTTAGCTGAAATTCTACTGCTACTCTGGAGTGGAATTTAAAGTGTGGATTCACCATCTTGTTGTACTAAAGAAAAAAAAATTTGAAAAGCAAATTAGATAGATTCTATTAAAAATGTTTAATATTAAAAACTACACAGAACAATCAATCTCTCACGTACTAAAAGGAAGATCACAACTGTTTCAATAATCAATGTTTTCTATTGCTCTCTGGGCAGCTAAATGATGAGGGAAAAATATCCAGCCTTTCTATTAGTGACTGCAGAGAAGGAAAACATGAAAAATTACACTGCTTTTCTGAAAGTTAATATTTTTTTTTTGGTTACCAAATCTAAAACAGATCTTCTATCAAATCAGTAGCTAGCTTGCTACAAAACGTTGTATTTAATCACTTCTGCTTTTACTTAATTTTCAGCAACTAATACTCTGTTTGTTTCAAAAGTATTATATTGTTACATTTAAAATGCTCTCAATTGCACACATATCTCTAGAAGAAACAAGTAAAGATATTAACTGAAAGTCAGTTGTAATTATTACACATATAGTTAGCAGTCTGGTTGTCAGTTTGATACATAGATTGGTAATAATTATTTTATCTTATACAAAATATCCTTCATGATAACTTACATTTTCTATTGTGTACTTCCAAAGCTTGTCTCAAGTCTACAGTGGCTCTTCCTAGTAAAGCATCTGCTTTTAAAGTGTGATGGCTCCACACTCTAAATTCCAGCGTAGTCTGTGGAGTCACATGCCTGCATACAAAACACATTTTTAAAAAAATATATACAGATTTTTAATAATTCGTTCTTGCTATTAGGGGTATATGAACTTTATTCACTTTCTCATTGCATTTTGATACTAATGAAGTGAAATTTTGTATTGCAAGGGGAAATTTTTAACTAAGAACTGCAAACACTATGATATTTACACTTGGGATCAAACTTAAAGTGTATTACTATAATAGTATAAGGAATTTGAGAAGTGTCAGAATAACCTACACTCAGATCACATCTCAGTTATATAAAACACATCTTTATTTATGAAAGGCTTATTTTCCCTATTCCTGCAGAGTTCTAGCTAAAAACTTACATTATTAAATGTGGAGAAAAAGGTGGGAAGTATATTTGTCTGTCACTGAAAAGAAAAACCCTAAATATTTTTTTTTATAAAGGAAAAAGCAACAGAGCATCTATTTGCAAGCAAGAAGAACCCACTCAACAGGTATCAGCCTGCCATGGAGATGTTGTTAAACATTTCTTGTGAATCCACAAATATATATAAAACTGTAAGACATACACACAGAAATCAGAGGGTTAAAAATCAAATGATAAAGCTAAAGTAAAAACTGTAGGGAAGTAGAAAGGTAAGGGACCCAGTTGCAGTAATATTATGACAAGCTTTGGCATTGATCTCTCCCCTTCTCAAGCTATGCTAGGTCCTGGAGAGTAAGTTTTGTAATACAGGGTCTAGTACTGCAAAGGTGCCCTTGGCTGTGAAAAATGGGAGTGCAAGTACTCTCACAAGTCAAAGGCCACATATCCATCAGTATTGACCTAATATATACAGAAAGTTATATCAGCAAATGATAATAATAAAAACAAGCCCCACTCTCTGAACAAAAGGACTAGCTCTACAGTCACTTGAACATGTTGGACAAGGTGGACCATTTTTGCTGAAACACAAGCAAATATATTTTAGCATTTTGAACAGGCTGCCTTCTAAGGGAGTTCCTAGTAAAAGAGCAGCTCAACAAAGTAAAGGAAAAAATCCCCAGCACCTACACGCACAAATATATTGCTGATCCATAGAAGTGAAGGGAATTTGGTAAGCCAGAGCGGTCTTTTAACTTCAAATACCATTCCAATAGCCAGAGGAAGAGGGAGCCAGAATATCTTAAAAATACATATAAGGGTAAGACCCTAAGTAAGCAATACTCATTATAAAATGAATCTTCCTTTACTTTCCAAATGCATTGCAATTTACCTCACTTCTATCAGATCACCAAATCCTGCCAAATCAAACCTGCCTCCTCAAGAGGAACTCAGGTCCTATATTTAGGTCCTATATACTGATAGTTCTGTACTTGTTCTAGTTCTTGATCCTGAAAATCATCCTCTGGTCCAAGACTACATTATTCTCTTTTGCAACATTGCAAAAGGCTGAGAAGTTCACTAAACCTGAAATACCAAGAAATGAGACACAGGAATACCTACTTGCTTCAGACCAGGTCTGGAGTAAGTTAGTGCTCCCAAGGAAAGAGTTCCCCAAAGATGTACCACTCCCCAGTCTCCAGTGCTGTTACTGGAATCTAGCATGGTTCTTACTGCTAACAAAGCTGGTTACTGCACACAGATATGTCAGATGCTGTGAAATGTACTGGCCCAGGCTCAATGCCACTTGATAGGAGCTATGCTGCTTCTAGATCCAAGTCTGAACCAAAACAATCTTGCTTGTGAATAAAGCATTCTAACCAAGTGCAAGATTTCCAGCTCTTCACGGAGTCCTATTCAGGTATATTAACACCCCAAGCATAGTTAAACCAAACTAAACCACAAGAAGATTAAAATGGTCAAATATCAGGATAAGTTCAAGGTAACTTTGCAGTTTCTGTGTGCATATCCCTTCACTGGGAAATTCAAAAGAAAAAGTGACCTCCCTTATAATTATTACTTATCCAGTTGAGACTTTTTTCCTTCTAAAGTTGAGAATGACATGGATACGAGTAAGTCTTTCTAGCAACATGAGCTAAACACAGTGCTAACAAGTTTCAAGACTATATCATGTACAGCCACTGTATGCAAGTAATACACTCTGTAGGAAAAAAATACTCTCAAAATATTGTAAGGATTCAGAAAAAAATCATTTGAGATATATACCAACTTATGTCTGCATTTAGACATCAACAGCCAGAGCAAACTATGTAGGCAGCCAAGCTTAGTAAATATTTGCCTGCAACGTTTGTCTAATAAACAGTATCAAACAACCAAAAAATCTACTTACACAGTCAGCTGCTCATCCCACTTGGGATTTGAAGAACTACTTGATTTTGCTGTTTTCTTAATTTCTCCATCTGCAGTTAATTCCGTGTAGAAAGTTGTTCCAAACCAATTCTTTCTTCGTTTCAGTTTGGCACTAGAAACTAATAAAATACATTGCTTTATCTATAACAGCATACTGTTGCTGACAATCAGAAAACTTGCTGCCTACACACTGTATGAAATACTTTGCATGGCAACATTTTCCCTTCTGCTGAACAGAAAGAAGTCAATACAAAAACGGTAGCTTTTATTTTCAAAAGCCACTTTGTCAGATAGGTGAAGCCAAGTGTCACATCCTCTTTCCCCCCCCCATACTGGCAGGACTGGTGGTAGACAGAGCACAATTATTTTAGAAATAAACACTGGAATAAAGTAGGTTATTTTCTCATTGTTCTCCCTATTCTTCCCTTAACTGAAAAATGTGTAAGTACATCTGATAATGCACCTGAGGGATTATCAGACAGACTTTATTTTTTAGTTATATATTTGTTATATTTACTTATATATATTTAGTTACACATGTTATGAAAGTCGATGCAGTTTACACCTATTTCAGAATGTCCCTGTATAGCAAAGCCTGTGTACAGAGCTTCATTTCTTTGCCTGTATTACTGCATGGTTGAATTTGGGGGTTTACACATCAGTCCGTCAAAATTAAGAAACCGACTCTCAGTTTCCCCTTTTTACACAGCTTTGCAGATGAACTCAAAGGTTTCAGGTAAATATTCAAAAATTAAAAAACACCATTTATCAAAGAAGCTATTTTCACCTCCAAATCACTGGTAAGCTCCCCTGTGCTCCTGAACATAAATCTGTTCTCCCTCTTCCATGCCCAGCTGAGAAAGTCACTATAAAAACCAACAGCAGCCTAACTGCCAAGATTTTAAATTCTATTTCAGGCAGATGGTGTCTTGAAAAGACCACAAGAATGGACTCTCAATTATATTTACCTCCTGGCTGTGCCTTTTTCTAATTCCTCCCTTGCTTCAGTGTGATTCTTGCTCCCTCCACTTGCAAACTCAAACAAGGCTGAGTATTTTCAGCCATTTGGAAATAATTCTTCCCTGCTCCTTTCCTCTATGGTACTTGCTAACTCAACGTAGAAGTTTACTAAACTGAAAGGGAGGCATATTTCTGGATTGCATTATTCTGAGATGTATACATTAGTCATTTAAAAGTTAGTGCGATGCAATCATCCAAGATTCTAAAGGCAGTAGCCATGGACTTTTACTTGGTTTCAAATAAAAGGTGCAAATTTAACTCCCTCACATTTGGAAAGCCCAGTCTCAGTAATGCATCATGGGTCATAAAAGGGAACTGCAGCCCTGATAATAATGAAAGCTGGAATGTAGAAAACTAAAACTGTAATTCCACACACAGTCATATTTTTTTTTCATCTGAAATCATGATTTTTTAAGCTTTGACAACCTCTACTTCCACATTTTCCTCCACAATTTGCTATCCAAAGGAAAATACAATGTTTATTAAAACACAGGTATTTAGTAATGATATTCAAGCTTCCTTTGCATTTCCCCTCTTTTATCTGATTATGTTTCAAGTTAGTAAGTTTTGAGTCCCCAAACATAAAAGGAGACCATCATCATCTTCTGGTTAGGACATCTTGTAAAAAAACCTGTGAGTAAGTAATAATACCAGCTAGACACCCAAAAGAACTAACAGACAAGATGTCACCAAGAATACTTTAACAAATACTGCTGACAAAGCATGCCTACAACATGCTGTATCTGTCCAAACCCAAACAAGTCACCACTCCATATGAATTCCTTGTTTGCAAAATGAGTCTATGATACTTGATGCCTTTATTAAAGTGCTTTTTAAGTACAGTTCTTGAAATATAAGTCTAGCTTCTACAGCACATAACTGCACATAAATATGCAGTGTAAGCCACCAATGCTACAGTCCCACACTCCTCTGTCTCCCACTACTTCCCCTATGATACTGCCACTGGCATTAATTCCTGTGATTTTGCAATAAAGACTAGGTTTAGTGAACTAAACCTTCAGAAAACTAATCACAAATGCTGTAAAGACTTCTTCCCATTTCAGCCCTGACCCAGATTTCTTTGAGTCAAAAGAAGTCCCAGTAACAGAAAAATACAAGACTATTTACATAAGGAGCACAGGATAAAAATTAACATTTCTGTACACACAGATCTGAAATTAGGGTCATTTGTGTAAGTCAGTTTATACACACATTCAATCACTTATATATACATTCAATCCACAGGTGGCTCCATCTCTGCTGTAAGTTATTGCCAGTTTTGATGAATCATCACATTGAGTAATGTGCTCCTTGCATAAGGTTTACCACTTTTGAAGTTCCTCTCTTATCTAATTTCATTAAATATCCATTTGGGGAACTCTTCAACAATATATTTTTTTCTCAGATAACCTGGCCATCTTCAGATCATCCAGCAAAATGCATCTTTCTTTACATGAAACCTTTATTAAGACATGGTATCTTATTCATGGTTTTCCCATATTTTGTTCAGGATAGCCTTAATATATTCTTGGCCATGCATCCATTTTTACTTCAGCATTACCAGATTTCTCGAAATCCCTGGAAAGTTCAATTTAGTTATCAATGGTAAAATAATAGTTATACACATAAATACATATATATTTATTTATGGTAGGTGTACTTATGTACAGTATCGTATCTACAAGCTGGTAACACTTTCACTTTTAACTGCTGTAACACTGTCACAGTTAGCTATCAAACTTGTTTTCTTAGATGCACTTTGCTTATCTTCAGACTACAAGGAAGTCTCAGTTTTGCTCTGCTGTCCCACAGAGAGAGCAGCTAAGATTGACAACAACTGTCACATCTTTGACCACTTCTTGTCCATCAGTAGCAAAATGCATCATCTACTTGGCCTGTTCAAAATCTATTAAAAAGTGTCCCCAGCACAATCAGAAATTTCCAGGACTCTTTGGAGCTTACTGTGTTTCCCTACCACAGATACTGGGACGGCCGATTTCTGCCTCAAACTATGCGAACTAGCAGAGCAAAAGGAAAAAAAAGTAAACAGTCACAAGAGACAACATGGCAAATTGCAACTGGATAGAAAGAAAAACATTCAAAGTGACAAGGCTTATCAAAAGGAAAGCTGGTAATCTACAGCCTTTGAGACACTGAATATTCAACTCGACAACATGATGAGCAACTTGATCCAACCTCAAAGGTAGCCC
The DNA here is from genome assembly GCF_029207755.1 of Chamaea fasciata. Classification (NCBI taxonomy): domain Eukaryota; kingdom Metazoa; phylum Chordata; class Aves; order Passeriformes; family Sylviidae; genus Chamaea; species Chamaea fasciata. Next base: position 27,121,741 of record NW_027094086.1, read on the forward strand.
TGCCTTCGTCAGAAGAGCGGACTAGGGAATCACCAAAGGTCCCTTCCAACTTAAATTATTCCATATGTCTGTTTAGTCCAACCTGTGGCCCTAAGGATATTATATTCAACAAATATTTACCTGATATGTAATGACAGAACTTAACCTTTTGAAGGGCTAACAAATCTCCTCTAGTTCTCCACCTTCACTAAAACATTGTACACATTTTCAGCTTGTGGTTTGCTACAACCACCAATCTTTTTCCTAGAATTTTAGTAATATGTGTTGCTTCTTCAGAATACATGTCATTAACCCCTTGTTCCCAAGCAAAATTTCCTGCAATTGTCTGTACTGTTGTACAGATTACCTTTTTTTTTTTTAATTTTGAAGATTTATAAAACCCTATCATGCAACTCACTGTATAATCTCTATGTAGTCTCAAATCATCTACATCTATTACAGTCACATTATTAACTCTAACATTCATACCATTAATTAAAATATTAACTACTTCATTTTTACACCCACTTCCAGGATTGCTTTTGTAGAATACATATGTTTTCCTGTAAAAATCTCAATGATACAAATCACTACTTGCCTGTTACTTGCATCTGTAATCTTCCATTATGGCTGTGACTTGTATCAGATCTTGGTGAGGCTGTGGCCATGTCAGAGGTTGAGGCTTCAGCCTAAGGAAAGCAAAGAGATAGTTCATTAAAAAGTATTATCTCTGCATGTTAGCTACAGCTATTAAATAAAATGTCAACTAATCAAGAAGTTACCAAATACTATTTAGATACAGCAGAACACAATATTTCATAACAGCAGTTAAAAAAAGCAATCACTTTGGAAATTTGTCCCACGTTACAGCTCTAAGGGTGCCAAGACACTTCAGTAACATATATATTTACATAGTTTAGAACAACTGCGTAAGGCAAGAATAGAAATTCAGCTGTGATATATCAATAATTCTCTCTCTAGAACACATACTTACGGTCTGATTTCAGATAAGCTGAGGATCAACAACTTGAAATAAAGAAAATGTCTGAAATATTTAAACACTTGAAAATCATGCTGCCACCAGAAAAAAAATCACTCAAGCAGTAACAAGAGCAATTCTGAAAACGTTTCCATTCTATCCCTAGATTTGCCACCAGCTTTCTGCCCTGCTGCTGTCCACCCACAAATCACTTCCCTCTCCTACTGAGACAGGAAGCACTTTACAAGGACCTTACCCCATCTCACCACTCAGAAACTAAAGCTAAGCGTGCCAGATAGATCCCAGCTGAGGCATCTGAGCACATACACATGCACACAGCATCACTTCTGTCCTCCTGAATTACAACACCTGAAATACATCTAGAAAAAACACATCTAGTAAAACACTCTGTTTCTATCAGACAACTACTTTTCACAAGAAAATAATATATTCGTGTAAAATAGACTTTTCCTGATCTGGATGAACTTTCACATATTTGTTTCTGTGAACATAAATGGTTTCAAAATCAATATGGGAAGAGCTGTCACCAAACCTTTTTGACCATGCACCTCTATAAGTATAAAAAATTTTGAGTACATACCCCTAATATATGCATGTTTATTTATCAATTAAATATATGTACCACTTTACTCCATATATATTACAACACATAAAACCAGAAATTAAAAAGGATGAAATGAAGATGATATAAACAGTATTTTTAAAGAATTTTTAATAGTAAAAAAACCCTTTTGCTCTTACTAATTTTTTTTTGTGAGAGCCATATGATTGAATATGCTTCAATATTTTTTAAAATGCTGACCTAACACTTCATAATACAGTGATTTGAAAGTCTAGTTTCAAATTCAGTTTATTGGCTGTCATAACTGGAAAACACAATTTACAAAGATATGTACATCCAAATAAAAGTGCATCACTTACTAAACCATGACACTCATTTTGCATCTCCATCCACTAATTATGCAAAGGTTTTTCTTGAAATTTGGCCAGTAAATTTCCATCTCCCCTGATATCAATCACTTGTTACTGCAAACCAAAGAAAGGTATTGCATTTTTACACTTTTATCAAATTTTCAGATTCTGAAACTTAATTGTGAGGACTTTTAAGCAGATAAGGAAATCCTGCTTCCATGTTTAAGTGTACAAATTATGGTAGGTTTTACAGATGACACATCTTTTCTGGCAACAAAAATCACACAAGGAAACATTTCAAAACATCCATTTTCAAAATGCTTCCTTCATAGCATCAGTTTATTTCAAAAAGCAATAGGTTTTTTGCTTGTTAAAATACCGTCTTCACCTTCAAGGGAAGGTGTCTTAAGTGTCTTATCATTTTGAAAATAACTGTTAGTCAGCACACTGCTGACTTATCACTAAACAGGTCAGGAAGTTCATAACAGTTGTTTTCTTGTGAGATAAACATGTAATTAATCTTCAACTCTTCTAAGCACTTTGCTATGATAACTAGCAATCCTCTGCACAGAACACAAGATCTTCCTGATCATACCCAGTGTCATTACAGATTATTTTAAATACTCGACTATTTAAAGGTTTTGTTTTCATACAATGAACCACAATGATGACATCCTGCAGCACTTCGTGCACTTATGGCTCCAACTTCCTTGTTGCTTGCCTATATGCATGGTACAATGAATGAATTCTGCAAGTGGTGCTCAACCTGTGACCTTAGCCAAGAACCTTTTTTTACTTCAGACAAATCATCCACTCCATCTGTGGTTACTTTTGTACAGTTTTTCCATTTAAAAAAATGCTGTTATTAAAGAAGATACTGTTTAGAATTTATGCTTAAGAATGTCTCTTGTCTGGTACCTCTTTCCCTAGTGACTTAGTTCTTTGTGGATTTCATTATGGACACAGAATCTAAGTCGAGTCACACCACAAACACCTATACTTTCATCCAACTGTCTGTACAGCAGGCCTCTCCCACTGCGTAATTTTGTTCCGATATTTGTTCCTCCAGAACTCTGCCAATGTTTTCCAGACATCTTCCAACACTATCTGCTGACAAAAGAATGTGTTTTGATTTGTCACCACCTTGTTTGCCACGTATCACTTCAGACATTTATACTACTGCAGGAAGATGAAATGTTTCCCCAACAGTATCTCTGTATTCTGCTACTGAGAAATCTCAAAGGAGGCTTCTAAGGATCTATCACTAAGTTTAGTGAAATCTTGTAAAGTCTTGGATTGAGTATAGAATGACTTTAACACTGCTGAAAAAAAATCGTAGATGTTTGTCTTTGTGTTCTGGGTGCTTAGTTTTTAAATGCCTTGCTAATGGTGAGGGCCTCATGCTATTATTAGCTGATACCTCAAGAAACAACGTTCATCATTTCCAATAGCGGATGTACATCCATATTTGAAATACCATTCTTGATAAACCAAATTGTTTTGGCTGACTTCTTGTCAGATCTAATGGCCAATGATTTTATCTCATAATACATCTGACTGAGGGCTCATGCTAGGAGTAGAAGAAGCATCAGCTCTGCCATGTTCTTATTATTCACATTACTAGTATTATCTTCAACCCGTGGTCTATTTGCAGGAATTTTTTTAAGCCACTTGCCCATTTAGTGAGGGTTTGTTCAGTAAAAACTAAATATTATAATCCACAAATCCTCCTAACTGGGCACAGGTAAACTGCAACCATTACAACACACTGGAAGTGAATGAATAAATGAAGGTGCTACTGTGATCCCATCATACTGTGAAATACTAAATCTGCCTTCAGGACACCTCACAAACCTGTGTGACACAGGATCATCCGACATACAGACATACAGACATACAGAGGGTGCCAGTGTCAATATGTATACTAAATAAAGCTTAATTTCTTATTTTTCAGGTAAAATGTAAGTCCTAGATTTTCTACACACATTTCACTGGATGGTGTTCTACACCTGACTTTGGAGGCCACTGATACGGAAAATGTCACAAAAGCAACACATTCAAACAATTCTGAAGCAAATAACTTCAAATTCTTCACAAGAAACCAAGATCTGTAGTCTACTTCTAAACATACATTAAAAAACTAGTATAGGCATACTTCAGTAATTGAAAATTCATGATTGTTTCTGTCCTCCAACTGTTTAACCTGCATAGGTGTAAAATGCTAGAGGGGGTTTGGTTTTTACTTGGTTGGTTGGATGAGTTTTGTGCTTTTTTAAACTTTACGTCAAGGATGCACAAAGCAAAACAAATACAGAAATAAATAAATAGTGTCAGAATCTTCAGGTAGACAGTTCATTGTATAATCTCTTCAAACTTCACATGTTGGTTTATCTGCATGTAATACCATCTGCCCAAACCTGAGTTTCTGGCTCTGCTAGCTGTTAAGCTGCTAATTGCATTTGGCAAAAACATCTGCCAGTCTTCTGATAACAGGAAGTGAGAACCCACCACACTTAGCTTTAAATCTTTCCTCCTGAAGGAAAAAATGACTTTGATGCATGGGAGAAATTATTGCACTGAAGCAGAGCTCAATAGCTGATGGAGATGAGACAAAGTTAGGCTTGGGGTTGGCTGAGGGGCTGTAACTGCAGGACTGCAATCCACAACAACAGTCCCTTGATGTTCTGTTCTGACCCTTTTGAATTAACGCCCTTTTATAATAGAAATCTATTTTATATTCTTGCCAATATGGTACACTTAGGTGCATTTACATAGCAATGATTACAGTTCCATATTTTCAGTATGTTGCAAACAAAATACTGACATGCATGACAAATACTATTTAGAAAAGCATATGAAAATTTTTAAAAGCATTTAAACTTTAAAAAAATAGGTTTTTACCAACAATACATAAAGTTTTGTGTCATAGTTTATATTGAAAAGGGCTTTACTGAACAGACCAAATTAATTGAACTGACTGATTCTGTTTTCTTCATGTTCCAAGGATTCTAACAGTTTTCATCATGTTCCAAAGACTCTAACAGCTGCAGCCCACTCATCCTTTCTTAACTGATTAGAAATCAAGAACTGGTTAGGAATTAAGAAGAAAGGAAACACTGAATTTATTTAAGGCTTCAGTCATCACTTATTTTCATCACTAACTATCCAAACTCAGCTACTGACATTTTTAAATTAACAGGTTAGTGCCTAATCAGCTCAGATGCAGGTTGGTTCTTTCAGGAGAAAGTCTGCTCACATGACAATGTTTGACATTTTCATTCAAGATCCAAAAAGCTACTCTAATATTAAAAAAAAAAACAAAACCAAAAGAGTCTTGACTGCCTGATACACACTGGGTCATACTCACTTCCCATCAAACATTTTTTTACTCCAGGTAAACAAAGCCTTCAGGAAGAAAAGTCAGCCAAACTAGACTGTACAAGATGAACAATTTTATCTAGAGCTTTGAACGCCTATTGTCCCTGAAGGCTGGTCTGAAAATATGACAGATGCTGCTGGCACAACTGAAAAAGAGAAGCATAATCCAAAACTTGGCCCTTCAACCTCTGACAGAAAAATTACTGATGCAGATATGGCAGGGGGCAAAGGTGAGGTGAGACACCAGACAAGAACTCTATCACAGGAACTGTTTGCAGTGCTGACAAAAAACATATTGTGCTGACAAAAAACATATTATCAACATTTTGTAAGGTACTAGTACAGACTGTCATACCCAAGAAAAAGACACGAAAAGCTCTCCTGGGATAATAGACCATGAAAGAGCAGTCCAAAATTAACAAAGACTGTAAGTAAATATTGTTGACATAAATCTCGGGTTTCTGGAGGGCAAGGCTGCTGCAGAGAGACCACACATATACTGAATGAAATTAAGCAGGGACAATAGAGAAGTCACATAAGTAGAAGAACTGACAGATTTACATGAGGATGGGACTACCATCATTCTTTTACCTTATTAGAAGTAAAATGTTTTATAAGCTGAGGAAGGTTTCTGAAAGTTCTAGTAGAGATGCTTCCAATATCAAAAATCTGAAAGTTTCAAGGACTAGGAACCTCCCATCTTGATGAGCCAGAAGAAATTATATCCACATGGCCAAAAATAAACAAGATTTCAACTAAACACATTTTCTGATTGGCAGAAATGCATGGGATAGCAATTACACCAAGGGAAGTGAAAATACTCATTAGGAGGACTGAGTAGTTTTCACATCCACAGTAATGTCAAAAACAAAATACCTGTATTTTCTTGATCTAATTTGCAAAAAAGTCTCCATGAGAAAGAAAACCAGATGGGGAAGAAACACTGAAAGTTGAGGGTTTTTTAAACAATTTAAAAGTCATATTTCAAATAATGCAAATTCAAATAATGCAAATTTCAAAAACCTCAAGCCCTTAGCACTAATGGACAAGGGAATACTATGTCATAGGGGCATTATTTACTGCTTTCTTGCATTATGGACAAACCCTTTTTTTCCTCATCCCTAAATCCTTTTTTCTTGTCTCTCAAAATAAATGCCCAGTTTGGCTCCTGAAAATGTTGATTAAGGGTTAAAAATATTTGAGGTCATCTTTATATAATCTTAAAAAGAGGATTACATACATACACACATAAGTTTGTAGTTATCTTTTAGTTTGTACCATCTTTGTAGTTATAATCTTCCTGAAAATGAGGGGATTAATTCTGACAGGGCTACAATCACCACACATTCCCAAATATGAAGTTGCCACATCTCCTTATTCAAGTTCTAGGTTAAACTTCATTGGTCTAAAGGATGTAAAGCTTTACTTTCAGAACTGTGTCATCAACACATACAAATACCACTCCCAGTGCCAAATACCTGAACAACAAAAATTCACAGAGAGACTCTGGAGAGGCCCGTGAAGATCATAGAGATCACAACCCTTCTGTCCCTGATGTAACCCACAACTGTTACATCAACTGGAAGAGTACAGTCTACTTATTAACTCCTACAGCTGATATGTTAATATTATTTCAGTTGTGTATATTATTTTGGGTAACTACAGATCAATTAGGACAAAGTAAAACCCAAGCAAAACCACGGAATGGACAACACAGAAGTCTATTAAAAGAATTAAAGGATCATTTTCTAATTTGTGCGAATCAACAGTTTCATAGCAGTCTCCTTAACAATAACAACATTTATAAAATTTACGCTTCTGTGAACAATACTCTCTACATTTCAAAATGCTATTAAAACATCAGAAATCAAAGGGAACAACAACAGTGAATATTTCACTTATTTATTTTTCAGTCATTAGTAGAATAATTACTTATCCATAGAATTTAAGCAGGCACATTTTAAATTGCTTTACTTATTTGATAATGAGTGCACCTGATGCAGGTATTTCTTTGTAAAGCTGAAAGTTAAAAAGTATCACTGGAGCAGTAAACACACATTTAGAAATTGCTTGATGCTGTGAACCAGTAATTGAGGTGATATTTCATGAAGAACCAGGGCACTCAGATGTAAAAGAGTACACCCACCAAGAGAGAAAACCATTTCCTACTCATATGATACCACAAAAGTCAAGCTAGGAATAAGAAAAACAAAAAAGTACCAATATAGTATGGTCCAATTGCCTGTGATATCATTCCATAACATATGGAAAATCCCATCACAGAAAACAACAGTAAGCGGTTTTTTTCCCATTTTAATTCATGCACGTAAAAAGGTCAATTAACACTAAAGGCTGGAGAAGTGAACAGTGATTTCAGGAGGCTGTCAAGGTCAGAATCTCTGTACTGTATCTGTTCTGATCTTCTGAGTGTGAGGTATGGGAAGGAAAGATTCCAGGGAAACTCTGCCCATGGCAGAGCACACAGGGTGACAAAGCAACCCTGGGTGAGCATCCTTCAGGAAAAGACAGTTGTTCCACTTTGTTGGGGAGCACAGCCAATCATCCACACTTCTGGTCCTGCCTCCAGGCCCTCTTCTTCAACCAAAGAAACAAGGCTGAGGTGGGGGGAAGGAAGTTACCACTCTGATGAAAATCAGCAAGTATAGAGCCAGAAGCAAGTTTCTCAATGTAAAAATAAGAAGAAAAAGAAAAGGGGAAAAAAAAAAGCCTTTTCTTATGTCAGATATAAGTAAGTTTCTTAATCAATTTTTTTCCATTAAGGCTTTCAAAATACACAATTTTTATTCAACATAATTATGACTGAAAAGTCCATTTCACTATTTATCAACAATAAAAATGGTAATGATTTTGTCACAGGTCATTGAACATACGCCTGATTAACTGGGTTTTCTTAAAAAAAGAATCAAAACTATATTACTTCCAGAGAGAACCAGTAACTCTATTATCATCAAAAAACGGAAGTTTCTCCCTTTATCATCAGGAAACTTTCACCTCAGTAATCCGACACGTAGAAACGGAAACCAGATCTGAAACAGATCTACAGAAATATCTGAACCCAAAAATGTGTTGGCCTGTCTTACACTGAGCAGGAGAGCAGAGCCATTTCTACAACTCTTCTTGCCCTCTGCAAAACTAAAAACAACAACAACAACACCACAACTAAGACTTGGCATTCCTTCTATGTATAGCTTTGATCATCCAAAGTTAAAATTACAGTAATATTTACATATAGGCAAATACAGAACTTAAAGGTTTCTTTCCTCGAATGCCACAAACCTAACCACAAACCAAATGCCACTTCAAGAAGCAATAGAAATACTTATCAGTAAGAGCTGTCTTCCACAAACACCAGTAGGGCCTTTGGAGAATCACTGAACATTTACTTCATATTGAAGACAAAACTAATTTGTTCTTCACAAAAAATTCACCTCTTCTCCTCCATTTCAGATGTTCTCTTCCTCCTTAAGATTTACTATTACAGGCCAATTCAGAATGTCCACAGTTCCATTCTCTATTCTGAACAAATATATGGTAATCAAGAGTATGCAGTGAAGCCCAATACAAACTTTGGTTTAGGTGCAATGGACTAGGGTTACAGACAAGACCTTACGCAGGCCAAGGTATTAGATTTAATTAATCAGCAATTAATTGATGTATGGGGGGGAAGATGGGGAAAGGAAAAACAACCCTACTCCTGTGAACATTAGCTTTTGGTAAAAAGCTATATTCATGGACATCTTATATCCACTTAATGAAAGTATTTGCTGGTTTGGTTCCTTTCAATAGAATGCCAGAATTTAAAATAGTCATAAAGCTGGCAAAATGGCACCTTGACATGCTTCAGCCACTCAGAAGAACCCTTTCACATATGCACTCTATTACATTCACTCTTAAAAAAACAAAATTGTTTGAACAAACTCCAAGAAAAGGAAGATATTGCCTAGCTATACTATTGTTTTAATTATTTCACATTATACATCTTCCTAGCTGGCAAGGACTTTAAAAAGGGTATATATTGCTGTAAATGAACATATTTTAATAATTAAGCAGGCAATAAGTCCCACTTAAAATCACTGGAAGTTGCAAAAACACTAAAGAGATTTCTTTCAATGTCAAATAAAAGCCTTGACGTGCTTCCGTTAATTGAAATTAGGTAAATGAACAAGAACTATGGAGTAATGGAACACCATTAAGCAGCAGGTGGGTTTTTTGTTATTCTTACAGATACACTGAAAGAAATGGTTCAGTGGCAAAACCCAGTAAATAGTGCTTCAATGTGTGACTCCTGCTAGACATAGCAGAGAAACGCAAAGTTCAAGTTACACAAACAGCTCTAACCTTTGATTTCTAATTTAGATGCCTTACCCTGAAAGTCTTGGATTCTTTCAATTTAACTTAATAGATCTGTTTATATGACACTGAAATATTACTTCTTTTTTTTTTTCCACAGACTAAAACAAGTTCCACATATTTTGGTATTCTGCTTTTGCCCCAAGCCGCCAATTCCCATACCTTTTTTGTCTGCATGAATTCAAACACTTCCTGTTTTTTTAAACCCCTTACTTTGTTGTTGTTGTTTTCACCTATACTACTTTTAAATTTCAGTCCTATGTATATTTTTCTCTTTGCATTTAATACCTATATAATTTAATTTTTTCTGGGAGATATTTTAATTATTCAACATAAAAGTACAGATGAAAGCCATATGCTACAAAACAAAAAATATTTAAGAATGGAACAAAGAAGCATGCATGCTTACCATCAGGTTTTCTAACTATGTCTTAAAATTATGCATGAAGCTAAAGAAACTGAAACATTACAAATCCTAACGTATGTGACAGTATGACCAATGAAGGAAAGATTATTAACTTTCAGAATTCCTGTGAAAACAATTTAAGCAATAGCTCTATGCTAAAACTGAATGCAAAAGATGGTGCAAAATGTATTCAGAATCATAAAGCATACAGTAAGTTTAATAATTAGCCAGTATATTTGTAAGATGCAGTGGGTAGTATTGAACAGTCTCCTCACATATGAAGTACCATTTGTAAAAGTATTAGAAATAGTAGCTTAAGTCATTGTTTAACAGCTTAGAAAACACTAGAAATGGAAATCAGTTTTTCCCTGATCATTTAAATTAATGCTAAGAGCACTGATTTTACTTCTCACACAATGCAAACACACAGTGACAGTACTTCTAGGACAAGATTGTAGTAAAGACCATCATTCGTTGAGCAACAAATTATTTTCTGTGGTACCTGCTGCTAAACTTGAGTCACACAAATACTGATGGAATGAAACATAGGTCTCTACCTTAAATAAAAACCTAGGATAGTTTATGAAAATCCAAAGTTAACAACTGGAAACTATTTAACAGAATAGTTAGCTACTTAATCAAGATCACAAGATTCCTTCAGATCCCTTTGGCACTTACTTTTTAGTAATAATTTCTTCAATCCCTTAGGTATTGAGGAGTTTAAAATATGTACGTTTAAAAAACAAGTATTCCATCAGGCACATAAATATTACCTATAAAAACATCTAGAAAACCTGAAAGGACAGTAAAATGTACTGTTCAAATATGTAGGACATATTGTATGCTAAAAGTGAATATTGGAAACTTTATTTTTTTTTTTTTTTAAGAAGAGGTGCTCTAGTGCCTTAATCACGTTGATGGCTCTTAATTCAACTCTCTCCAGCACATCCACATGTCCTCTGTACCAAGGAGCCCAGTACTCCTGGTGCGGCCTCATCACCACTGCTGAATAAAATGGAAGGACCACCTCCCTCAACCTGATGGAGATTTCTTGTCTAATGCAACCCAGGAAGCAGTCACCCTCTTTGTTCCCATGGCATACTGGAGCATCATGTTCAACCCCACGTCCACCAGGACCCCCAGATATCTTCTGCCAGCAGATTGTTTTGCTTCTCCTGTTAAAACTCTAAAGTACTATCAAACTTCAACTGACAATAGCCCTCACTCCTTTATCTAAGAACAGCTTACAAGTATTCCCCCACAACATGAGAATGACTTGAGGCTGAGAGGTCTTGAAAAGGACCCAAATTTATTAATTAGCACTCCAACAAATCAAATGAGAAGAAAGCTACGAGAATATCCTCATACTTTCTGCTTTTGTCAACATACTTTAGGGAGTGAATCTTCAGCCAGAACAGTCAGGGATATAGGAGCATTTGATTTTTCACTATTTTGCCAAGCCCACAGTACATACTGGTGGGTATAGACACAGTCGTGGCTTCCTTAGGATCTGCTGTCACAGAAGTAGAATTTCAGCTTCAGCACTCTCCTCCTCCAAGGCTTATGAGGCCTTGATATTAGTAGGCATTAGTTCTCCCTGACAGTAAACCAACAGCTTCTTCTGTTGCTTTATCTATCTTTATTTATCTATCTTCTCCAGAGATACTTCAATGTCCCTGATACATTGTAAATATTTTATTACTAAGTTCCAAGTTGCCAACCCTGCAGTAGAAGACAGAGAACTGAACTGGAAAGCAAACTGTAACTCTTCTTAAAACACAGGGCATCCTGAGACAGAAGAGACCCCTGAGGATTATCCAATCCAACTCCTGACTCCACACAGTGCAACACAGAAGTTAAACAATGTATCTAAGGGCACTGCCTGAATGCTTCCTGAACAGCATGGATTGGTCAGTTTGCAGGGCTATGGTATTATTGGTGTTTGTAAACACTTGGTGGAATGAGTTCCCTGGCTGAAGCACTGGGATGGAGGGCTACAGGCTCTTCAGGAGCAATAGACAGAGCAGGCAAGGTGGAGGAATTGCTGTGTATGTGAGGGAGGGTCTGACTGCACAGCCCTCACAATTAGTGATAATGTGATTGAGAGCCCCTGAGTGAGGATTAGGGGAATAGAAAAAAAAGGACTTGCTGCAGTGGGTGTCTATGACTGATAACCCAGCCTGGATACAATCATTGATTAATCATTCTCTAGGCAATTTAGGGGAAACCCCTGAATTTGTAGCCCTTGCCGTTATAAAAGATTTCAATTAATACCAACCAGGAGCACTATACCTCTGTGATGAGGAAGTCTTGGAAATTCTTGAAGTCTGTAGGAGGTAACTTCTTGTCACAGGTACTCAGTGATCCAACTAGAAAAGATGATCTCCCAGACTTGCTGTTTGTGAATACAGAAGGACTCCCAGGGGATGTGACGGCAGGTTGCTGTCTTGGCCACTGTGATCATGATGAAATGATCCTGTTTAATTTTATATCCTTCTAGGACAAGGCCATTGACCTTTTGGATGAAGGGAAGGTGGTGGATATAGTTCTGGACTTTAACAAGGCTTTTGATACTGTTCCTCACAACATCCTTCTGGACAAGTTGTCCAGCTGTGGGATGAGCAGGTTCATAGTATGCTCAGTGAAGTGCTGTCTAAAGGGCAGAGCTCAAAGGGTTGTACCAAATGGGACTGGTGACCTGTCCCAGTGGTGTTCCTCAGGGCTCAGTCCTGTTCAATATTTACACCAATGATCTGCATACTTGAGTTGAATGCAGCAGTAGCAAGTCCACTGACCAGAAACTGGGGAAGGAGGCACTAAACTCCTCTCCAGGTTAGTGACGGGACACGTAGCAATGGTTCAATGCTGAGTCAGAGAAAGCTCAGAGCTGACATTAGAAAGTATTTCTTCACTGAGAAGGTGGTCAAACGCTGTAACAGGTTTCTTAGAGAGGTGGTCCAGGCCTGTCAGTGTTAAAGAGACATTCAGACAATGCCCTTAACAACAGAGTTTACCTTGCTGTCAGCCCTGAGCTGCTCAGGCAAGTGGACTAGATGATCATTGTAGGTCCCTGCCAACTGAAATACCGTATGCTATTTTATTCTTGCAGACAGACAGCTTGGGGCCATGACCACTTCTCTAGGGAGCTTGTTCCAGTGCTTGACCCCACTTCTCGGATCCTTCCCAACATACACCTTTCCATGATTCAGCACGGAACTTCTTACTAACCAACCAAACCAAAACGGTTCTAAGCAACTCCCTCATCTCCTATCACTGGACACCAGAAGATCAGCACCTCCTTATCTGTTCCCCATCATAAGGAAGTTGCAGACAGTAATGACGTCACCTCTCCGTTTCGTCTTCTCTAAGCTGAACAAACAAACATATCCTGAGCTGCTCCTCATAAGTCACGCTCTCTACTCCTCCTTTCGACAAATTCTAACATTCCTCACACTGGGTCTGATATAAACACTACTGTATTCATCTTTCTTAAGCCAAGCTATATGTGTTTTCTACCCCTCCATCTCAGAAACCAAATCTTCATCTACTCCTATTGATATGGAGAGCAAGCTATACACAAACAATATTTGCTGCATTTTTTTAAGTACATTCACTGGCCAATGCTACAAATGCTGCAGAGTTGACCAGTGCATTATCCATAATTTACTACCAGCCTCCTATAAGGGTCTAAGACAAAATACAGAAGTTTACAAAAAACTGTATTTCTGAGTGTTACACAAGAGGCCTAGACAAATGACTATGATTCTACTGCACACATCTGCCTGTTCTGTTCTGCCTTATACTTGGACCTTTTTAGCCTTGTTTTCCCAAGCAAACATCATATGCATGACTCATACTGTCCACCTGCCTCTTCCCCCTCTTCCTTTCATCTCCACCCCTCTAAGTGGATCTGTTCACCACCAGATTCAGTTAAAATAAAGTGAGAAGCAACATCTGAAAAACTGAGTTCCCATGAGTTTCACAAAGTTCAGTTGCATAGCAGAGAGAAGAGACACAATTTCATGTGCTTGCTGAGCAAAGGGTTGCAGCGTAAGCTCAGGCTCTCTAAGCTGCCTGACTTAAAAGCTACACAAACACCACAGAAAGCTCTGAATCAGTCTGAGCTGCAGCAGTGCACGGTGCCTTTTTTACCACAAGTAAGAAAGGTCTAGAACAGCACATGAAGCAAAGAATTGTAATTGTAAGAAATGTCTATATGGAACCTAGTTCCATTGCTACAGAGAACCTCACAGCAAAATACTTACAGTATACACACTGCTTGTGAATCTTAATCACAGTGATGCTTCTAGGTCCTACCACAATGTCAAATAATGAAAAATACCAGAGTGCCTCCTCTTACAGATAAAAACACACACACAGGGAAACCAACAGAGTAAATAACTTCCAGGTTTCTTGAACAGAACAATGGTAGTTAAAGGCCAACACACATGTCAAGAAATCAGGGAAGAATATTTTCTCTAGTTCTAATATTTAGCTGAATAGTTCTCATATCTGCCAGAACATGTAATATGCTAGCTACACAAGCCTTTCTGGGTTGCTTTCTGTTATGGATAATCCTAATGCTTGGTATAAATTATTGCTCATCAGATTTGCATCAAAAGCAATGTAAAGCAATATATTAAGATAGATTGTTAAAATATGGGGAGATTTTAGTGTACCTACACTGCAAACAGAAAACTTTACTCACTAGTTCCATACAGGCACTTCCATATTAAACTATATAGGTAACCTATTTTAACTACATGGAAAATGGAGAAGCATGAGCTTCCAAATAGGCAGAGAGCCTGAGCACATACCAGGAGTGCCCAGATAGCTTATAAAATCCAGTCACAGGAATCTCTGCCTGTCAGCACCACCTTATTAGTTACAATACCTTTGACTGGTGTAAACACATCTCTATTGCAGCCACAGCAAAACTAGCAAACATGGAACAACTTTAAAGATGTTAACCAAGAGTGCTGCTGTTGCTGTTACTGTTACATCCCCACCACTATGTTTTTTATGGGATATGAAAAAAGGTGACTAAGGAATACCAATAATGGGAAATACATTATTAGTGCTGCACAAAATAGTTTCCCAGCCCCCACATTGTTTGATAAGTCATAAAAAACAATTCAAAGAGGGGAAGAGAAGCCCACTCAGTGCTGAGAAAGTGGCAGAAAGGGTTTTGCACAATTTTTGTCAGCAAGACATTTGATGTGATCCACCTCTCACCAGTAACTTTATCTCAAAAAATAGCTCAAAGAGGTATAAGTAGAATTTCACTGCATGTTCTCACTCTCTTTTCTCTGAATATTTGATTTTTTAAAAGTGCTATGCAAGGCTCTTTCCAGCTGTCAATCTCAGCAGTGTTAAAACACTAAAACATGTCTGTCCTACTTCCAGTCATAGACTGCACTAATTTTACCTATTTCTACCTGAGAGCATTCAGCCAAGCATTGTCGCTTACTTTTTCAAAAATAGCCCTTCAGTGCTTGAGAATTCAACCTGACCCTTACCAAGGCTCTAAGCTGATGAATAATCCTCACTTGTCAAAACAAAGAGTTGCCTGTTTCTGCTAGATATTTTTCAATGCAATTTTAATCTGAGTTAATCTGATTCCAAAATTTACCTATAAAAAGAAACACAAGTTGAGAACATGCAAATTAATAAAACAGAAGTCTTACCAGAAGGGCACAAAGTTTGACTTCCCAAGGGCCACTACTGGACCACAATAATACCTTGCATATTAAGTTTAACACATCATTACAAAAGCAACAGGGAAAGAAAACACATTTTCATGAAGATCAGTATCCTTTCCAGAGAAAAGCTAAAGACTAAGTTAGAAAACTTAAAATGACTACCAGCTTATCCTTGAGAGAAACACTGCCTTAAAACCAGGGGGCTACAAAAAGTGCATGGAAAAGACCAGCTTCCCACTGAAGGATGTCCAAGTTATTCAGGTTGATTTTCAAGGGACTTGTGAGGTTAGATATTGGAGGAAAGACAAGCAAGAGAAAAGCACCTCCAGCATCCTTTACCCACAAAACACACACTTGCATGATATGGTCGACACACAGGCCTTTGGCCTGAAGAATATTAAAGACGCTTAGTCATTCTCTAAGTCTTCTTTCACATGAATCTCTCCTCCTCTTGCCTTGTCCTTTTTTGTGCCTTCACCACTTGTACTGTACAGCTTTCAACCCAGGACAGGAAAAGCTGAAAAAACACACAAAGCATTCATTTAAGCTAGGAATGCACTGTGCACATAAACAGTGGCATGATGACATTGTCTGTTTTATTCTTTAGTCTATTCCTACATCTTCTATATCAACCTTTAAGAACACCTGTTTTTAAGCTGTGGAGTGTCACTAAACATCTGGAAAAATGTTCTTAGCTCCCCTCTGTTATCAGGGAGGGATTGGAACACAAAATGTTCCAATATGCAGGAAAACAAGTCCAAAGTTTATGTCTTTGCTAATAAAGATTTATTTAATAAATTATGATTTCTTATGGCCTTTAAAGCTTTGAAATTGAAGCAACCAGCATGGCAGATTTATATAAAAGAGACAAGAACTGCAACCAGCTCTGAAAGTAGGCTATCCCTGACAGTTATAGTCAAAAAAAAAAAACAAAACCAAACCAAAACCTAAACAAACTACAAAAAAAAAAAAAAAAAAAAAAAAAAAAAAAAAAAAAAAAGGCTACAGTGGGCAGTCTAGACTAAATTGCACTTAGAAAGTATTTTAAAATGCATTTAGTTTATGCACTGAAGTACAGTCTGTATGATCTTTCCCATTAAAATCCCTGTTTCTTAGCAATGGACTTTCTCCTTGTCTGTATAACAATTTATTCCTTATTTTGAATAACGCATCAGTCGAGATTGACTGAACTGTGTAAGAATTATTTATTGACAGACTACCTCCCTCACCTTTTCAAAGTGTGCTCTAACATCTATTTGTTTACCTATATGACACAGTATTAAAAGCATAGGCTGAAAGTTATATTTATACTTGATATGTTTAATATTCAGGGTTCTGTGGGCCTCTGCTAGAGACCTCTCTTCACTTTTTTTTAATGCTAAAAATTAACAACATTTTTCATGTTATTTGCACAGAAACTGTACTACTATGATAGTTTTCTCCTCAAACAGTTATATCTTCCTGATCAAAGACTGAATACAAACAACAAAGAAATCCAACAGTTCATTTGTAAAAGATTTGGGAGACTCCCAAAACCATTTACCATACAATAGTGACAAATATGCTTACATAAGTAATATAAAAATAGCATGTAAGCTCATATATGTTATATTTTGAATACATTCCAACATTTAGTTTTTCACTCTATTTCTGATGTGACATTTTCATAAAACAAATCTTAACTACGTTTGGTTCTTGTTACCAATTACTTCATTACACCCCATTTTGAGGAATACGTGTAGCTACTATTTCCAACACACATTACGTCTCCTATGTTAACACAAAAAATGTACGTATCACCAAATATTACACTACCCACTGTTATTTCCATCTGAAGGTTCAACTTTCATCACTCAATAATTTCACTACCTAAAGATTTTGTCAGTTCACTAGCAGAAGACATTTTAGCATGTTTCATTATTAACTAAGATTCCAAACAGTCTTCTTTCCCACAGCTATTCCCTTAACAATGCAGTTTAATTCACCATACCATGATATTCTGTCAGCGATCTCTTACAAGACATTTAGGCAGGGATTTATTTTATTTTGGAATGACACACAGATATCAGTCTTCCCCCAGATTTTCAATACTAACTGAATTTTTCCTGTCCTTGTAACTGGCATCTTGAAGTCAAAATGAAACTCTTTTTTTTCTCTCTTTTTTTTTTTTTTTCAGCCCAAAATCTTTTCAGCTACTAAGTAAGAAAAATTATCATTTTTTTAAAAAGATAACACTGTACAAAGATAGCTGGAAGTGGAAAATAAATTGTGCCAAGAATGGAGGAAAAAAGGGAACTGAAATTTAAGAAGCAGCTTCCACACTTCTAACCTGAGGGGAAAAAGGAAGTTTGCCCATCCTATTACTCTTTATCCTCTACTGAGCTTTCCTCTTATATTTTATTTTGCTTTTTAATTGTTATGTTTACAAACATAATTTTATGTCATCATAGATGCTAGGAAATACAAGAGAGGATTGTGTATGTAATTTTAGTATACCAGTCAGTAAAAACAAGGTCAGCTTTCAAGACTAAGGTATCATGATCTGATCAGCAGGAAACAAATTAATGGATGAACCCTTACAAACAACAAACAAAAAAAGTCTTTCTGAATTTCTTAAGAACTATCACAGCACTCTGTTCCAAAACTGGACATGTGCTGTTTTTTCAGTTCTAATGCCAAAGTATATTGTGCAATTTTACAGATTATCAACTTTTTCTTTCCTGTTTATTTTAGCCCATTCTAGAACTAGAACTCACTTGATTTGATTTATACTGAGAAATTGCTGGCTACCTTGAAATGCACATACAATCCAAAGTTCTCTTATATTTTTCACCCGTCTATATGAGGAAAAGATAAAAGTTTTTAGTTGCTTTCTTTTTTAAAGGATTCTTCTGCTTATCTCCTGCTCCATTTAGAGCTTATAGCAAAAGATCTGGGTTAAAAACCCCAGTAATGAGAAATGTGTGCACAGTATCCTGTTTACTGCTATCTAGGCTCACAGAAGCACAGATGAGAGCTCTCCTCTGCCCACTTCAGGCTGCAAGGTGAAGATACTTAAATGCATCAACCAGAATTATTTTGTTGCTATTCTTCAGAATTTGACTTCTTCTCATCAGTTTTTAAATTGCTTTCTTCTATCTCCAAGACAATATCCTACAAAATAAGCCTAAAATCCTAATGGAATCAAAGTAGACAGGAGTAATTCTATGCTGTTTGAACTACCTGAGTGGTCAGTTACTAATATGCATTTGCATTCTCAGTGCCATTTACACAGAAGACAAATCAAGAGACTGTCCTATTGTGTAAGAGATAATTTTACTTAAAAAGTCTTCAGGGTTTGAACTGATTACATTTAAGTACGTTCAGATGCTAGCCACTTAAAGCAGAACATAAGCATATCTAACATACTCCAATGAAAAGAAAAATGGTGATTAATAAAAACCAAAGAATTTTGGAATCTTCACTAATCTGTTTTTGTTAAACACATGCTTTACTCCAATTTTATTTATGACATTATTCTACTCAAAAGCCATTATAAAGTAACACAACCAGCTCAGTAAATTTCAGTTGACTCTTCAAAATCAGTAGAATTTATAAGTTAAATCTCTTTTAACAGGATTTTAAAAGTGGTTTTTTGACAGTACTGAATTATCAAACTGTACATTAGATTAACAATGTACACAATCCTCAGCACTGGCTGAGGGGAGAAGGAATTGAAATGTAATTGTTTCTTTGCCATACATAGGCTGCTACAGAACTACAGCAGTACAGTCTTGTAAACCTGCAATGATTAATTGCTTCTTACTACACATGCAATAATTAGTAAGACCTACATGTAACAGAAACCTAAAGGTTTTCCTGACATACTTTCCCTGCAATGCTAAGAAATTAAAGAAAAAAAAAAAAAAAACAAAATAAACCTAGCACTCTCCCCTGTAAATAATCCTGACATCCTACAACCACTCTGACAGCTGATTACTTCCCTGGAATCTCCAGTGTTTCTCTGTAAAGCAACACTACACTTGCAAAACAGAGCTAAACTTAAATACCCTTCTGATTAAACTAGCAGGTCATCAAAGACAGTAGTACTTTGTCCTTCAAGCAGCAAAAATCAGAGCTTTTCACCTCCAAAAAGCAATTAAAAACAAAAAGTCCCTCTTACTCTCTCTTAAAAGTATCAGCCAATTTTAGCCAAAACTATGGCATGTCAGTGTTCTATGGGGGTGAGGAGCAGGGCAGGGAAGGAGGGTGCATTACTCTAAGACTTGATCTTTTTTACAAGCCTTTGAAATGCCTCTTCTGGACACTCACAACTCCTGCTGATAAGAAGAGGAGGTTTCCCTTTCCAGCTATATTATTTTACTTCAAGAAAACAGAGGTGAGACCTCCAGTATTTCCCATGATCCTTACCTATGGCCACTTTACGTAACCACAGGAGAGCTCCAGCACACTACAGTACATCTGAACACCGACACAGAAAGTGGCCTACTGATGCAATGTCAACAAACTTTGAAAGAAGGAGCTAGATGTAGGTCCTAGACCACCTCCTACGGTCTGCATTGGCACACAGGCCTAAGAATCTAGAAGATTCTTAGAGGCACTATGTATTGCATAACTCAAAATCCAAAAGAAGAGTTCAGCAGTTCTGGTTTACAAGTTTCGCAAGGACAGGAAAAATAACAGGATTTTTGCTAATATGACACTACCATAGAAACTGGGGAATCCTGCCCCAGTTTACACACTTTATTAGAGGCACACTGGAGAAGTTTTTCTGATTTTGAGTCACTACGCAACTGATTTTCTGTCAGAGCCAGAAGGTGGGGTTTTTTGGGTTTGGTTTTGTTTTTTTTTTTCCCCCCAATTCAGGTGAATGTTACACTGTGCAGAAGCAGGCAAGTACAGTATAATGCTTGCTTAAAAGATAAAACATTTTTATCAGTATCTCCATTCCTTTTCAGTCTTTACAAAGAGGCCTTTTAACACAGTAAAAAGTAACTTACAAGAATCACCTAAAGACAGCTTGCAGCAAGCACTTATTTTTCTTTATCACTCCATCCATTACCTTACCTAGCCTTCACACTTCATTATCTCAATTCAATTCTAAAATGAACTTGGGGGGTTTTGTGGGGGATTTAGGTTGCAAGGGGTTTTTTTAAGTTAACAATGAGTATTTGCTTTAAGTGCATGAAGAGAAGCCATTTCCAATTAACAGACATGGCTTAGGTCATGATGTTTTGATCATGGCACCTTAGTTTTCAAGTTTAATGTTTTAATGGCATAGGAAGCACAAAGAAACCAAATGTGACACCAACTCCCTGTTGTAGATCCTTACTCCTCATTCTTCCTATCCAAAACCCAGAAGGAATCTCTTTCCCCACACACATTCTTTCATGAAAAACAACTTATCAAAATTTCCAACTTCATACTGAAAGATAAAAAGTAAGATGAAAAGCAGTAAAACTAGCAAACATTTCTCCTTGTTCCAAGGGTTCCACAGACTCATGAAAAGGGGTTGGCTCTGAGCTCCATCAGTATTCCTACGATTTAAGAAGCACTTGTAGGCAAATGATTATTTAAACTTTATTGAAAACCCTTTTAACAAAAACATACTGGCTGACTTACAGTAGTTTTTTTCACTGATATTTAGCAACAAATGAAAACTATTTTACAAACAAAAAAAAAATCCGTATTCTTTTGGTAACGAAGTGTTCCATACCAAGAGAATAAATCAGTCCCAAAGCTCTCAAGCTTTCAAGTATAATTGTGTATTTAAGGGAATTATTCTACAGTATTGTTGTGGAAAGTCTACAGATAGTACTAAGCTGGAAGCACTTACAGGACTAGACCTTTAAAATATAGTTCAAAGTACACACTGAAGAGGTGACAAAGGGATTCTAAACCCACCAGTTCATAAGCAGCATCAAACAGAAGTATTTCCAGTTGCCCCATTTGAAAGCATTTTTGTCATGAATCTAAGTAAATTGTGCTTCTGTGGCTGTAAAATTTTTCTCAAAAGGATGAAAATTTTTCAGGGTTTTTTTCTCTAAGTAAATTTCTTTCATCTTCATTAGTATTTAATTTGACCACAGATAGTTATTAACATGGACTCAGATAAGGCAGCATAGAAAATTAAAAAAATATATATACAATCAGTCCAAGTTAGTAAAGCATTATCACAGCCAACACCAGTCCCTTTGTTTCTATATTGCAGAGATTAAACCAGTATAGCAATTTTAAGAGTAGACTTTTTGCTATGAAGATCATACTGTTTTTCACATGTATGACCATATATAACCCAGCTACCTGCAGTCAGTGCTTGCATCCCCTAGTAAAGCAGTGTTATTAAACTTGCATAACCTGAGTTCTTTCAATGTACAGCATCCTGATTACTTTTTATAAGACACAGCTGCCTTGTGAAGATGCAACTGAAATATAAATATCTCTTTTTACAGTTTCACCCAAACATCGAAGAGCTCCCATTAAAATGATTAGAGATGGTGTTAAGTCCTTTTCTCTCTTTGATGTACAGTTTAAACATTTATAGATCTGGAAGCAGAGCTAGATCATCCTAGTTAAACTGGAATGAGAATTGGTATCGTTCCAAAAAATAAGACGTCTACAAATAAAATCAACTAAATAAACACACTGAGTTGTAACATTTTGCAACAACATTAACAAAGATAAACGACACAAACAGGACTGTTGAGGTCTTCAATTGACACAGTCCGCTCAGCCAAACACCCATAACAGGGACCCCGAGGGACAAGCAGGCACCTATAACCTGAACGCTACTCGAAAACACCCCGACGGGTGCCCTGGCACCGTGAGGGCGACAGCAGCGCACCGGGGAGGGGACACGGCTTCTCACCTCCTCCCTCCCCGGCTTCACCAAAGGAAGGTGAACATAAACGGAGTTATATCCTTCTCCTCTGCTTTCACCCCGCACATAAGCGAGCCAGGGCCGGCCGTGGAGCTGCCTCACTGAGTCCTGGCCACTAAAGCTTCTCGCAATCCACTCAGCGTTGACACAGGTCACGACTCAGCCCTCAGTCACCCTCGCAAAGGCCGTAGACTGGAATAAACAAGGTTATTCGCCTGACACCGGACACTGGCGACACTCCCCTTCCCTCTCCCCCCGCCCCATACCGACACAGGCTCACACAGCTCCGACCCTCCCTCCCCTCGCCAGGTGCGGGCCCAGAGGCCCTCAGCCCTGTCCAGACACGAGCCAGAGTGGGAGACGGCCGGGAAACAGCAATTCTCCGAACACCGTCTGGGGCATCGGGAGGGGAGAAGCAACAGCCGCCGCCCCCGGCCAGCACAGCCCGAGGGGTGCGACGAGTGGAAGTGCCGGAAAGGAGAGACCAAGACCTCACTACGGCTCCCTTCGCCATTTTAGCCCCCACGCCCATTCACCTCCTCCCCGCCCCTCGGTGACAGGGGCAGATCTCACCCGTTCAGCGCCCACCCCCCCCATCTGCCCACGGCCGAGCGGCGGCGGGGAGCGGGGACGGCAGCCGTCTTTCTGCCGGGCCACACCGCAAACCGAAGCGGCTGCGGCACAGCCTGTTTTGTGCCATTACCGTGGCTCGCAGCCTCACAGCTGCTGCCGCCTCCTTCTCCTTCCTCCCACCTTTCTCTTCTTCTTCTTCTTCTTCTTCGCTTCCTCGCCGCCGCGGCGGCTCCTCACCCCTCCGCGCCGCGCTCCGCCGCCGCCGCCGCGCAGAATGATGCCATCTCACAGCGGCATCGGCGGCTCCCGCACAACAGCCCTCCTCCCGCCCCTCCCGGCGCCGCTCCCGCTGCCGCTCCCGCTGCTCCTGCCGGGCGCCCCCGACGGCCGGGCCAGCCTCGTGCGCGCACCCGGGGCACGGGCAGCAGGAACTTGTGGAGCCGGAGCCGGAGCCGCTGGAGCCGCCCCAGCGGGAGGGCCCAGTCGGCACCGAGCAGTGCGCAGCGGCGGTGGGAGGGAAGAGGCGAGCCTGAACCGAGGCTCTTCAAAGGGGACAGGGCTTATTCCTAGCGCCTGCCCCGGGCTGAACCAAGTCGGGCGCCGCGGCGGGGAGAAGAGCCGAGAGCACGGAATCGACCTCGGAGGAGGCGGGGCCGGGCTGCAGCCTCGGGGCACCGTCCGTGGGACAGACACTGCTGGGGCAGGATAAGGTGGGCTCCTGCGAGCCGCTGTTCCCCGACACGGCTCCTCTGCGGTGCCGAGAGCCAGCACACCCCGGTGCGGTGCGAGCGATAAAGGCGAGGGGTGTCTCCTCCACCCGCCTCCCGCCCTCCCTCCCCGGCCGTGCGGGCAGGGCGGGCTCCTGCGCCCCGTCGGGAGCCTCTGCCGCCGCCGTGACAGGAGCCCCTGCCCGCCATCCCCCTGGCTGGTCCCCGTCCTCCACCGCCGGCCCCCTTCTCTCTCTCTGAGCAGCGCAGCCTTTCCCTTCCGTTCCCGGGCAGGCGGATGTGGGCAGGGGAGAGGCGGCTCCGCGCAGCCCTCGGCGGCGGCCCCGCTGCCCCGCTGCGGGGCGAGACACCGCCCGCCCCGGCGGCAGCCCCGGCATGGGCGCTTTCCCCTGGCAGCAACCACCGGCCTCCCCTGCGGATTTACAAACCCAAAAGTAGTTATATGCACAAATATGTGGACTTGAAGTTGTGCCTTACATTGAAGACTAATGAAGCTTTGTCTTCGTACCGTACAACACAACGTTGTGGAGGCAGCGATAGCACGAGCTTTCGGGCATAAACAAGGCCTTTGAGTGGTTGTCTCAGAAAGTCCAGCACTACTGTTAATTGCAAGGAACAAAAGCTTACAGTATGAGACCCTGAAGCAACTTTCAGCAACGTCTGGTATTTCATTATTCTTAATAAACAACACGGGGGCCAGCAATCTGATTTAGGCATGTAAATTCCTTCAGGAAATAAAAGGAATGCTCTCAGAATACTGCTTTCCAATTTATTCATTCTTCCTAGAAAATCTATAGGAAAACAAAGTTTCCAAACAGAGTTTGGAAAGGAAACAGTATTTACAGTTGGGCTTTAAAAGTATCTTAGAATATTCTAGAATAAAAAACACTGATCTTCTCTTGACCGGCAATACTAATACAAGTGACTGAAAACTGATGGTTTGAGCTTCTGCACATAGCAAATGTAGCAGAATACGTGGGCCCTACACCCAAAATCCGGCATGAGCAGTATGACTAGCTGTATCCAGTTAGCAAGCTAGTTGCTAATTGCAAGTTAACCAAGTTAACTTGCAACTTAATCCATCTGCTTTACAGAATTCAGCATATCCTAGTTTCTCTGCAACAATTAAAGCTTATATTTGAAGAAAACTAGAGTCCCTCATTAGTTCTGAGATTGTCCAAGATTAGGAACTTGCATACTACAAGGAACCACTTCTACAATATTTTGGTAGCACTTCCAGAGTGTGGTACTAAGCCCTGGCTGTTTGTTTTTCTTGTGTAAAGTAGTCTAATTGAAATAGATGTAGCATTACTTTCCCAGCTGCAAAGGGAGGGTGAAGGTGTAAATGGCAACATTCTATCTCTGGTCTTTGCAGAAGATATTAATTTTTCTTCTATAAAACTTTGCTTGTCACTAATATCAGTAATCTGGTGCTGATAGTTCATGGAAAGTATGAGCATCACTTCTTAGTATATGTGTAAAATTTCTAAGTGTTTCTTTCTTGCCTTGTGAAGTATGAAAAATGTGTAGTTACTTAATAATCGGTACACAAGTTATGGGCTTCTCTGGCCTGCCTCCTCCCTGTTTCAAAACAAATTTTGTCACACATTTGTCTCACTCCAGGGGACAGTGACATACCAAGTGTTCTTCCGTCTTAAAAGATATTTGATACCCTCATGAAAGCAAAATGATGCAAATTTGTTAATGTCACAAGTTTGGGTTTAGATGTCTTATAAAACCTCAAAACTTTTAATATTTCTGACTACTTTTAGAGTAGTAGGTAATGGAAACATAGAATCATAGACTGGTTTAGATTGAAAAAACCTTCAAATTCATCCATTTTCCCACCCTCCCTGCCATGAGCAGGGGCACCTTCCACTAGACCAGGTTTTACTCTGAGCCCCATCCAACCTATCCTTAAACACTTCCAGGGATGAGGCATCCACAACTTCTCTGGGCATCCTGTTCCAGTGTCTCACCACCCTCACAGTAAAGAATTTCCTCCTAATATCTAATCTAAACCCTACCATCCTTCAGCTTAAAGCCATTCCCTATCGTCCTATCTCTACATCTACATGGTAAAAAGTCCCTCTCTGGTTTTCCTGTAGGCCTCTTTAGGGACTGGAAGGTGATATAAGGTCTCCTAAGAGCCTTCTGTTCTCCAGACTGAACAATGCCAACGCTCTCAGCCTATCTTCACAGAAGAGCCTCCTCATGTCCCAGTCCCCTGGCAATAACTGATAATCCTCTGATTAAATACTTTATGGTTAAAAGCCATACATTGAAAACTTGCTGAAAACATTCAAGTTATGGAGTTATACTTGTATACTTGTATCTGAGAAGGGGCAAATACAGTTGTCTCCATTTTGCAGATAAACACCTTTGTTTGTTTGTTTTCTTCTTTGTTTAGGACAGAAAAGATTACAGGCTCTATCATACAGTGCTGAAGGCTAGCAGGAATTAATGCAGGTGGTGTCCCCGTTACCTTAGTGCTTTGCTCTTTATAGGGTGAAATAAAGAGTGTTTATTAACCCCTTTGCTATCCCTTTAGAAAGTTAAGCTCAGGTAAGGTTTGACAAGCTACTAAACTTACGAAAACAAATCAACCAAAATTGTAATTTTGCTTGAGGGTCTGCATGAAGATTTTTTTTTTTTTTAAATATAGATGAGGGTACTTCTATACATAGCGTTCCTGAGGTAGTAATTTGTGATACTAGTGAAAGATTTTAACAGCATCTCCTCGTGTATTTCTTGCATTTTTTTGCCCTTTACTCTTTACAAAGGAGAGTTTTGGAGAACTTGGATTCAGAACAGACCTCTGTAAAACAGACTCCAGAATATACTGGGTTTATCCTCAGGTTTTAATAGATATTATCTGGCATGCTTGAACAATGTACATTTGATAAGCATGGATTTTAGGACAGGCAAGTGCAATATCTAGGTTTTAGCAGACTAGAGTGTATCCAGTGGCTGGAATTGTATCTTACCTTTTCAGTAATTGTTTCTCTGTTGTAACTGCACAAACAGGAGTGGCAGTGAGCTCTGCTAGCCTTTAATTGGAAAATCTGGGTGACAGTAGTTTTGCTTAATTTATACTTCTGGAGAACTCATGTAGACCTCAATAGGCAGTAAACCAGTACAATTGCAAATTAATGGCTTTCATAGCTCATAAAATTACTGTACAATACCATCTATTTGCATTTCTGTTTATCTTTGATTTCTCTAACATTTTACAAAAGCCTTGTGTTAAACTATAATCCCTGAATGTTGCAGGATAGTTTAAAAACTTCTGTAGAAAAGTAGAAGTGAAGTGTAATAATCCAACTTCTAAATCAGTAATGCAGTAGCCAAAGATGAGACTGAAAACAAATCTTTCTGTCATTTTTTTTAAATTAATAGACTCCAATGCAAGCTGATTTCACCTGAGCAAAGGCATATAAAACTAGTCGGTGTGGGTTCTGTTTGAAATGAGCAAAGTTTTATAATACAAGTCTTAAATGTAAATGGTTAGGTTGATTGCTTATTCAGCCTTTATTTCCAAATGGGGCGGGGAATGGAAGGTATCTAATTAAAATAGAGGAAAATTTCCTTGGTAGTTGTTGGGGTTTTTTGTTGTTTTTTTGTTTTGTTTGGTTTGGTTTGGTTGGTTGTTTGTTTGTTTGGGGTTTTGGGGGGTTTTTGTTTGTTTTTTTTTGTTGTTGTTGTCGTTTTTGTTTGGTTTTGGGGTTGTTTTTTTTTGTTTTGTTTTGTTTTCCCATGGAGATTTACTATTACAAAACTCATGCAGAGTAAGAAAAAGTTTGGACGAATTTCTTTGGACCATATTCAAAAAAGCATTTAGGCACCTGAATTGTGGTTTAGATAAAACATAAATTTTACCTTCAAAAGCACAAGCCACAAAACCCTGTGGATGTAGTCACCCAAGTCTTCCAGTGGATGTACTCACTGTCCATAGTCATTGGCAACAGGGACTTAATGTCTTCACTACAATTAAACAAATACTACTTGGCTAATGTCTAGTTTGTTTGGGGTCCAGGTGCTGGGTAATATGTCACCTAAGATCCATGGAAGGGTGAAACAGAGAAGTGTGATTAGAGGAGTATCCAGTACAGAAAAGATCTGAAATCAGTACGGACTACAGAAGTTACAGCAAGGACAGATGCAGGGAGAAACATGGTAGCGGCGATCACTAGTCATTGCAGTGTCATGATTAGACAACTCAGAACCTAAAACAACCAGTGTTCTGTGCCCTCCTAAACTCAAACCAATCTTCCTTTCCAAGTCAGTCTGTGACCAATTAGTGCTGTCTGATTTGGAACCAGGATTATCCTTCCTGTGCCAGCTCTATGGAGCTTTGCAGACACACGCTGAAGTAGTGCAGCAGAGACAACTCAGCAGCTAGAGAACATGAGCTAGAACAGCTGGGAGGTTTTAGTTTCTGGTCCTGCTTCCCAACAGAGTTCAGACATTTTAATCAATGGTTTTTCAGTCCACAATATTGGCTCCTGTTCCAGGACAATAAACACACCCTATAACAACTGAATGCCTGCACTTTTGGCATTTGGTCAGAGTCTTCTCATGTTGCTCTCTCAGATTCCATGGTTGTTATGTTCTGTAAGTAGAATGAGTGTAGTTATGTATATGTTGGACTTCTGTGCATGTTTGTGTCTGCAGAATTATACCTTAAACATATATTGTCCTTATAAAATATTTTATTTATGTGGTAAGTAAGGGATGAGTGTTTGTCCCTATGTTCTTATGTGGGTTTTTTGTTGCTACACTTAGAGTACAATCCTACTTTAGTCACTGTTTACTGTATGTAATTAAAAGTCTCCAGTTTCACAATGGTTAAAGAACTTGGGTACTGCACCATCCAATTATTTACTCCTATTTATTTATTTCCTTCCATCTGTCAGAGGTATGCATATGTTGCTTCTCATTTAAGGTGTGAGATATGGATTCTGCTATTATATATGCAATATTTGGCACAATCACGTTCGAGTTTGTAATAGAAAGTTTTTGTATATGTAGTAGTGTAAATAACACATAACAGAAATCACCTTGGTTTCACCTAATTAAACTTGATTCCTCACAAAAATTTGGTGTCTGATTGCATTAAAATGAGTAGGTTTTTAAAGCAGTATGGTGGAGTAATTAAAACGAAAAATTGCAAAGACTTCACTCCAGTTAGTATAAGTCAATGAAATTGCTTGCCTCTGAATTTAGACAATATTAGTTTCTTTGTCTACAATTTTGGAATTACAAGGAAATTCTTCCTACACCTTTCTTCCAAGACCAAAAATTGTTAATTCAAAAGTTTAAAATTTTTAAGGAATGAATTAATTATTGAGGGGTTAAAACTCATTGATTTTCATCTACAGTTCCAAAAAATGTATTTTTTTGTGTACACATGTCTTCCAAAATGTATTCATGAATACAGTTTTTTCAATACCTTGAAATTCATCCATTAGTCATTATTGAGACATTAGTGAATCAGCAATCAATTTATTGTTTTTTTCTTGTAAGTCTAGAGGTTTGTGTGCCGAATCCTAATAAACTATGAAAACAACTTGTCAAAGGGTTGTTGTTTCTGTGCTATCTCTTAGCAGCGCAGAGTGTTGGACTTATTTGGGAGAGGAGGGAGAGGGGAATTTACAAACCAATATATCTCATTTTATATTGTAATGAGATTGTGTTGTGATTTCCTTTAAGTCTGGTGCTGCATGGTCTTCTCTAAAATCAGAAACCTTAGATTTTATGTCACCACATTGTAATGTATTTGAAAGACAGCTAAAATATAATTATCTTTTAATCAAGTACTGTGTTCCCACTGACAAGAGCATGAAAGGTACTAATGTAAATTCACTTCTGTCTTGAAATTGTAGCAGATAAATGTTGAGCCAGTGTTGGAAATCTCTTCTTGTGTACTGTGTTACTATTTTGAAGTATGCCTGCCCTCCTGGCTTGAAAGCAGGGCTGAGATTGAGCACAAATATTGAGTAAACTCAGTGTGGCTTAGGTGCCTGAGATGAGCATAGAGGGAGGAAGCGGAGGATAAGGGACTCCAGTCCCAGTGGAAGTGGTGAGTCAAAGACTGTGGGAGCACAGCAGCTCACCTTGGGGTGGAGAATGGAAGAGAATAGGGTTGTTTAGAAGGTGTGAAGCACGGCGAGGGCATTTAAATAAGGAAAGGCAAATAGTTCAGTTTATTCTGTTCACATTCCAGTGGCAATATTTTGTATTTTTTCTCACCAATAAATTTTCCATGAGTTTTGGGGGAAAAAAATCAGAGTATGGCGAGTTATTTTATCCTCAATTCCCATGGAAGGAAGATGCATGTTAACCAAGTCTGTGCAATTACACTTAAATCTCCATAATAACTCTTTTGAGTTCACAGGCCAAAATCAAACATGTCTAGTAAATCTGAT
Organism: Chamaea fasciata; assembly: GCF_029207755.1. NCBI lineage: Eukaryota > Metazoa > Chordata > Aves > Passeriformes > Sylviidae > Chamaea > Chamaea fasciata. The sequence continues at coordinate 27,152,098 of NW_027094086.1, forward strand.
AAATTCTATTTCCTTGAGAAAATAGATGGCAGAGTATTATAGAAGGCTTCTGTAAATGTTCCCTAGAAGGCCTGCAGCCAAAGGAAAAGCTACATCATTAAATTGCACACTATTAGCCACTGGAGAATGGGGAGCAGGGAAAGAGTAAACAATAAACCAGCCAGCCCTTATAAATGCCTACCATAAGAGAAGGCTTCAGTTGGAGTTTGCATTCTTAGGCACCAAAGTCAATCAACCATGAAAAACAAATCTTTAAGAGACCAAGCTTCATTAGTTCCAGTGCTCACTGAGTGATGTGATTTAATTGCAGCACTACCTAAAGCCATGCTACTGAATTCCATAGTCTGTGGGTAATTGATGGTCAATAAAAATCAAAAGGGAGCTCAAAAAGCAAGTCAAAACCAGACATTCCTGCACAGCCATATTCTCTCCTATATATAAGCAGAAGGGAAGAGAATAAAAATTAGTTTTGTTTTTTTTTTACCTTTTTTTTTACTTGTCTCTAAAAGAAGACCATTGTGAGTACTTTGTCGCAGTAAGGACAAGATGGCTTTTGAATTTGCTTTTCTTCCAGAGGTTAAGTGCTCCTTCAGTTGAAAAGGTTGAGAAATGTAGTGGTCTAGAGATCACAGTCAGAGAATCAAGATTTTGGCTGTTGTAAGAAACCCGATGTCCTTTTTCCTTTATTGCCCTATTTAGGTTGCCTAACTGAAAATTATCAAGTATATGTAATTTGTGTTTGTCCTTTGTCAGAGCATGGCCTAAGTGAACCATAGTCAGACATCAGTTTGAGCTGAAAATTGTTTTTGTCTTTTGTCAAACCTTCTCTGAGCATTAATCAGAAAAACTAAGAAATTGAAATCTTCAAATTCATATTTTCTGAGACATAGCCATATCTTTGTCTTAACATTACAGTGATTCATAGAGTGCTCATGATTATTTAAGAGCTGAAAGCTCTTCCTTTAATATAGTTCTTATTGACTTTCTGTGCAGAACTCTTGCCATAACTTTCTTTTATTCGAAGGAAAAGCAAAGATCTTGAACCTCAGCTTTCTTCTGACCTGCCTATGTGATCTTTCTTGGATTCTTACCTGCAGACCTTTTTTGTTTCTCAAGTCTTAGTACTTCTTTTGTCTCTGAAAATCCCCTGTTCTTTTCTTCAAGGCCTAGAACTTTTCTTGTCTCTGAAAATCCTCTCTTCTTTTTCTCAACTGGACATAAGAATTAAACCACAGTATTGTATGTATACCAGTAATAAAATCGACTTATAAATTCATGTATGTGTTTTAACAGCTTGGGAAAGTCCTTTTTTTTTTTTTTTTTTTTTTTTTTTTTTTTTTTTTTTTTTTTGCCAAGTATTTACAGTGCAGTACTATTTGTTTATTTATGAATAAATCCCAATGTTTAATGCAGTTAAATGCATTTCAATTTTAGGACAATGCACCTCCTTGGTAGAGCATGTCAATCTTGGTAAACCATTACTTCCAAGACTGTTTAAACTGGTAATGGGAAGTGTTTAATTTTACTACTTTTGATTTCTTTATTATTCTCTTTTAATGCAGCTACAACACATTGTACCCATATTGTTATTAAATTTTCCGTAGCAATTTGTGCATGTCGTATTTTTAAATGAGATATAAAATTTATACTTCTGTAAATATAATTTGCTATTTAAAATCTTTTAGGCATAGATGAGACTAGTATTATTTTTAAATGATTGTTTTTAAAACTTCATTTTTCTTTTGACTTATACAGGAGATTTTTAACCAATTAAATATCAATACAGAACATTTCAACGTTTACTGTAGAAATCAGTGTACTGCTGCTCTTTAAAATCCTTTAAAAATGCATTGCATTTTTCTTCTACATCTTGCACATTCAGCTTAACACATAAAATTGTTAGCACAAATCTGATGGAGTGACAAAAGACATGTTTGAAGTAGAGCTGCTTTTGTGCTCTTTTTTGTCTTCTGCCTTCAATTAGATGACATCTGTTGCTTTGGTGGGCCACTTTGTGACATGGTCACTAAAATATTGGCAATATCACAAGTAATGCAGCTAAGCCTACGTCTGTTTTTCCTGCTCAGCTGTTTGAGGTATAGCGGAGAGAATTGAGCTTCTGCCATGAGGAAAAGCCCATGAATTTTAGTTTAGAAAACTCAGGATTTTCCATAGTTATTTCTCTGTCTGATGTAAGACCTTGAAGAGGCTTAGTTCCGAATTTCCACATGCAGAGATTCCTACAGGCAAATGTATGTGCAAGATATATGTGGGTATGTGGAAGATGTATGTGGGTATGTGGAAGATGTATGTGGGAGGTATGGCCAAATAGACCAGTTGTGTTTTTAAAGGGTGAGTCCTATCTTGCACATCTCTCTGTGTGGACTGTGGGACCCTCCTTTGGCTTACTACCAAGTACTGAGTGAATTACAGGACTGACTGTGCCCTAAACATCTCCTTTATGAGTATGGCCTCCAGGATGGTTCCTATTTTCAGAAAATAGTACTACATATCAGTTGTCTTACTTTCAGTGGATTTTAGGTGAGAGAAAAACGAAAACAGGGTTGAAAGGTGAAAGGTGATGGATGATGGAATTTTTTGAATGACAGAAATCAGAATAATGTATTATAAATTGTTATTATTATAACCATTATATTTATCATTGTCATTATTATTCTTGCTGACAATTCTAGCTCTTCCTGAGTGAGAAACAATTTGTAACATTCAACAATGAAATATACACCAGCATAGTTCTTTTTCAGGTGTGTTATTTTTTCCTGTCTGGAATTTAAAGAAAATAGTGCAATGGCATTCAGGAGGAAATGTTTAACTAGATGAAGTAGTATTTGCATGGAATGTGTTAAATTAAACTACAGTTTAACTACAAAAATAAAAAAATTGAACCCCAAAAACATGACTTATTTTCATCCATGCTTCCAAAAGAAATTACTAGGAAAGAAAGGCATATTGACTGATGTAGTTCTTTTCACACAGTTGATTTTTCTATTTAAGTCAGCACAATATTAAAAAATGGGTTTCCAGCAATATCCAGTGAAGTTTCTGGATACTTACTTTAGGTAAAAAAAACAGTTTATTTGTAAGCACTAAAACATTTTAACTTGCTCTAAATATTTATGATAATATGAAAATGTGAGTTGGCAAGCTCCCAAATGACAAAGATTTTATTATTAATTAAATTAAAGACTACATTTAGGAGGAGAGAGTTAACTTGCCTCTCTCAAATATAAGTATTTTATTTTCTCCCCTCTTTCCCAAGATGTAGCACGCTAACTTTGTTAAAGAGCATGCTAGTCTTGCCATTTTGAGGAGTGTCACAGACCAATTTTGTTGATTTTTCTTTGTATACAAGTTCATTTTCTTATTTATTTCATGAAAGAAAATGCAAAGAAAGTTAGTTAACAAAAGCTAACAAAAGTGGAACTCAATGAAATGGGAGGGATAAAATAATAATGTAGTAACAAAGTGAGAACTCAAATGATTTTGGGTATGTAATTTTTTAATGGTAAGTCACATTGAATCTGAGTGATTTTCTATACTCCTGAAGGTTGAGATCGGACACTATTTGAAAGAGAAATGGTAAAAAAGCAGAAGAAAGTTTATATACTTCTGCATAAATAATATTCATTTTGAGGCAGAGATAATTCATAAATTATTCTGAAATAGTTCACTTATACCAAAAAACTGTTTGGGCTTTCTGCAAAGATGTGGAAATCTATCCTTGTTCCATTACATTATCCTCTGGGTAGCAACTGAGTTGGATTTTTTTCCTAAAATGTTATGCATAAGAGTGATCCACACACTTAGCCTTTGCTGTTTCCAAGGTATTGCTTTTATTATTCAGCAGCTGCGCCTGCTGCTCTGACAGTGGCCAAACAGCAAACACAAGACTTGGACAACAGCTGAGAACTTGTAATTGCATTTTCAGTCAATCTGAATTACACTCTAATGGGAATGAGAAGGCATTTTCAAATGCTTTCTTTCAAAAAGCAAAGCTTGAACATACAGGTCTAGCACAAATTTTATACATACATGTATATATATATATATGGATTCTAAAGTTTCACTGTCATTTTTAATATACTGAAATACCTGCAAACAAACAATGAGCAACAAAACTGAATTGCAGCCAATGTGATTTTTGAATTTTTTTTTTTTTAAATTGCAAGAAACATAACTGAAAAAGCTGGACAGGCTTCAATCAGAAGACTCAAGTCAAATGATCTTTGTGAAGGAGCTTAATTTTTTCATACTTAGGTAGTGGAATTGACTCTTTGTCCCATGATGGTCAGTTACTAAAATCTCTTCTGACCTTTAACATTGTCAGGATTTTGATTTTTCCTGTGCTGCTGGCCTGAAATGTCTGCTTAATACAATCGTTTTCTGTGTGTCTTAATGCAAAATCTGCCATGTAAAATTATAAAATTGTTGTTGTTTTTCTCTCATAATTAAAAACAAAACAAAGCAAAACAAAGCAAAACAAACCACCAGCTTCTGAAAATCACTGTTAGGAGACCGTAGTACAAGTGTAAAGGGGATCAAGCAAAGTCAGTGTGTAGGGAGTTTTTCCACTGAGTTCAGTTCATCATATCTTGAGGAAAAGAACTGACTTAAACCTGGCCAGTAAACTGGTTGCAGTTTCTCTGATGTATGTAATCCACTTGATGACATGGAATGTTGACAATTTTATGAAGGTTTCTATATGTAATTACGAAGATGTGCAGGAATAGTGTCTTGGGTTGTTTTTTTAATTACACTTTTAACACAAAATTAGTTTATTCCATTTCTTTTCTTTCTATGCTTTTGCCAGAGTGCTTTTTCTTGCTAATGCAGTTCTCTCTGACAAGGTATTACAATTCCTGAGCATCTAGCTTTCAAAAGCCAAAAGAGTAATTAAGTAGAAATGCATCAAGTATTATACCTCCCATGAGTTGCATACATTTCTAAGTTTACTTTTACCCAGTCCTCTCTTTGAGACAGAAAGGGCACAAATTATGATAAATTTAATTTTCCATTGCTTTTCTACTTACAGCTTGGAAACAGGTCATTAATTAACTTCATGTGGCTTGCAGCCTGAAAGAAAATGAAAACACATTATTGTGTTAGTGTGACAAAAACCAACCCCAACTGTATTTGTTCTTATTGATAACGATAACTCATCTTTGTGTAGGCCATGGATATCTGAATATCTTATGTAGGGAGGAGGTAAACCATCTTTGCTATTGCTCTAAGAAGACAAATACTGTTTTGGCTTTTGCTTCACAACTTAAGTTTCATCTTGACAGAAAATTGTATTTGCCACAGAATAAGGTATTTTCCAGCTTAGCAATAACTTTATTGATGTCTTGCCTCGTTTCTGAGATACAATCCCTTCACTGTTGAGTATTTTTTTTTAATCAAGAATAGAAGACCATGCCTGACTGTGCCAGGCAAGAGTGCAACTGTATCCTGCACCATGAACATAAATATGTATACATGACCATTTCAGACTGTCAAAATTTGTATTAAGTTGGTGAATCCTATTAACAGGGAACTGATAGATTATTTTTCCTAAATTTTGTTATTAGTTACATTAGGATTCATAAACTACTGTGTTAGAGATAGAGAGTCATTGGTCTGAGTGTGAGGATCATTTTTCTTAGCCAAGGACAAACTGCACCCAAACACATTTGGACAAAATATGACTCGGTCTGCACTACTGCTTATCTTGTAAAAATCATCCTATTGCAGCTAGCATTACCCTTGTATATGGTAGCAGATTCCTCCTGAAAAAAAGCTTCTTTTTTTTACTGAAATTACTCAAATACTTTACTTGAGATAAATACAGTATTGTCTTCAAGCAATACTGCTATAAAGTTAGGCACTTTAGAACTGGTGTCACAGTAGCATTAGATTAGGTAATTTTAATTTTTCATGTTTCTGACAGGTTTCGGTATCAGTCTATATATTTCTGAATTTCTAATTCTGTAGATCCAAACTGTCTAACTGTTTTTCTTTCAGTGGAATTGGATCATTGTCCCCATTCTGGTTGCTGTGGGTCTTTGCCAAAATATGTCAGTTATTTGTTCTTTCTGTAACTTCAAATACTGAGTAATAATCTGACCTTGTTTACCAGCATCCTTGAGTAGGTGATAGAGCTCTTTAGGGAGAACTAACATTCCAAAAGGTTTTATTTATTTTTCCTTCTGCTTATTTGTGTACATTGTAAGTGCACAAACTGAAATGTTTTGAGAGAGTTTTTAATAATCATCGTTCTCATTAATGTGCCTGGTGCTGTGCCCAAAACTGATCTTAATTGGTGCACTTCAGAAGATGTGTACTAATTGGAAAGGGTCCAGAGCAAACAAACAGATTTTATCAGATATCTAGAAAATGTGATCTACAAGGAGAGGCTCAGCTTGTTTAGGTAGTTGAGCACAACGAAAGAGAAAACAGTCTGTTCAGGGTAGTTATCTTTGATGATAATTTGACCTACTCTCAGTGGGGATTGGACTAAAAGAACCTTATGATGGAAATGCTGAGCCAAGACTTGAGAAATGTGCATTCAGTTCTTGTCTCTTTCCAAAGTGGCCTTGGGAAATCTGTCTGTTCTTTGATCCACCAGCACTAATATGTTAATATTTTTTCCACTTTTTTTTGTTTATAGGGCTTAAACCAATTAGGACTTTGGCACTGAAAACATAACTCTGTCAAGCTTGCAGCATCTGAATCTAAAATTGCTCCAAACAAGCCTTATTTCTGCTTCTGACTCTTCAAAATATCCAAACTCACCTGTCATTTTCACTTTAAAATTTTCCAATTGGCTTGCAGGATTTCTGCCTGTCTTTTGCCTGTCTCAGTCTGAACAAATTAGTGAATAAGTTGCTTAAACTCACTTAAAAGCAGGAACTGGTGCAACTTTAAGTTGTTTCCTGTCATACAAGGTCACTGTGTACATTTGCAAAAAGTCTGGAGACCTAAACCAAGTTGGTTTCAGGACTCACTTTCATCTGGTTTCCAGTATCTCAGGCTTGCAAGTTCATGCCTCTAAGTTATGCTGGTTAGGACATTTCATTTAGCTTGGGTTGTTCATCAGACTGCCAAGACTATTTCAGCTCTTTTGCTGTTGGCTATAGATAAATAAGTGCTTCTGGCAACATAGACCAATCCCAAGATCTCCCTGCTGAGGGATTTAATTGATAAGTTAATGTAGTTGTTGGCATCTACACCTAGAAGCAGCCTTCTGTTCCAGAATTGGATAGACCACTTAAGCTCCTGAGAAGTACAGTAGCTGTGCTCTAAGCTGTGCTCTGCTGTTGATCAGTGATATATCTCTTTGCTCAGTTGAGTGCAGGATACATTTTGATCTGCTTAAGCTGTCCAGACAGTACTTATTAATGTATTGGCACCCTGTGAAGTGTACCTGACAGTTTTTAGCTCTCAGTTTGTGTGCTCTGACAGTGGGTGAAGGGACTCAATATCTTAATTATGACCTATTGGCATTGTGGTATGAATTTAAACATACCTACATACTTTCTTATCTCAACTATCTTGTAAGTGAAATAGAAGAGTAGAACATATTTGAAAGCGTCTACGTTCCAATTGCAATCACTTCATTTGCATACAAGTGAGTATTGTTTGGTAAATAAGTTTTGCCTGCTGCCTTTCAGAGGTTCATTGTCTATGAGGAGCTGGATTATAGCTTTTATTCCCTAAGAGCTCAAAGCTAAGAAGAAGAAAAAAATCTTGCAATAGCTTAAACCTGAAAGAAGGCAGAGATCTGGATCAACTTTGTCCTCTATCATTCTGCTCAGATGGTTCATTCCCCATATTATCAATCTCAACATTTGAACAAAAGCAGCAGCCAGATAAAGCTAATCTAACCATGATTAAGGTAATGCTGATTGAGATTGTACATATATTGATCCTGTACCTTTGTGGTTGCTATCACTACTTTAAACTCCTGTTTCCACCCTTTCTAGAGTGTACAGCCATAGTTACAACTAATTGCAGTAAACTCTTCAGCATTAGGGGTTTTTCTCAAAAATACTTTGAGATACTAAACCAGATCTGTGTATTCCACACTGAAAAATAAGGCAGCTGCATGGTTCTGAGCTGCCATTAAAAAAAGTAGTCTTTCATTCTTCATAAAATGGCAATTCACTCCCTGCACTGCCATAGAAATATTGATTGCCAGGAGATGTGTGCTGTGTAAGTCCCCTGCAATAACAAATAATCTCTGATTCCGTTCTTTGGATGATATTTAGGAACAATATGGAATTTCTCATAGCAGAGATTTTCTTTCAGAGTTGAAATTCCTAGGGACTCGTAAAGGAGCTTCTGAGATTAATCCTGTATGCAGTCCTTAAGAAGTTAGAAAACATATAAATATCCTACCCCTAAATGCATATGCCATCAATAAAATAGTTCAGTGGATATGAAATGCAGCAACTTGCATCCTAAGCAATAGGGATAAGAAATAACTTTCTAGTTTCTTGATTTCCTGTTCACCCTCCTGTTTTGCCTGCCAGGACTCGAATCTACAAGAGAATTCAGGGCTGCAGAGTTCACAGTATGTGAACTATGGAGTTTTTTAAATAAATGACTATGATCTGGTTTGGTAACTTTTTTTTAAGTTAATTTCAAGAAATATGGCACTGCTCACTTCAAGAATAAGACTGGAAATCTAGATGGAATGTTTGTTCAAGGCCTGGCCCACACTTCTCGAAGCCTTGTGCAATGAAACACTTGATTTGCAAGATACTTAGATAAAATAGCATGTAGGGCACATGGGATTAGAATGAGTAAGACTGATTGGAAAGGCTGGCATTTTGATTTGTGAGTTAATACTTTTGGCACGGGTTTGTTTTAATGCAAGACTTGGCCTGTGCTTTGGTGAGGGTAAAATCCTGAGAGATGAAATTACAAACTGTATCATTTGTCATGATTCAATAGCAAGGACTGATCTAAAAACCATAAAAGAAAAAAGTTACAGTGTTATGATGACATTCAGAGTGACAGCCTTGCTGCCATGGTCGAGGTTGTAAACTGTTACTGCTGGTTTTAAGAGAAAAATATTAAAGCTCACACCTTTAAATGACAGACTCTTTGCTTTGAAATGACAGAAATAAGACTTTGATATGGAACTCACGACATTATTTTAGGCAGTCCCTTTTAGTAGCACTTTGAAAGCAGTGGCTTTACCTGCTTTCAATGGCTTTCTCCATTTGGTTCTGCATGTTTATTTGAGCAAAATGAGCTGGATCTCATATATTAAATTTAAAAACTCTGTTTAATTAGTCAGATGATCAAACCTCTGGATCTGAACTGACGTGCACCCACTCAGAAGATCTCTATTGTAGACCATGGGCACCAGAGAGGCAAGTGGTGATAATGCTTGCAAAACTTCTCAGCTATCATCTCCTGCCAAAGAGGAGTCATCAACGTGAATTCATCCAAGGATTCTGAGAAAATGTTATCTATCTTTTTCAGTCAGCTGCTCAGTCTACTGTGACCTGTGCTGGGCACAGTGACCATGCTGGTTCCTACCTGGCACAATATTTGTCGCAGAACCCCGGCTGCTGCAGGACACTGGGCAGCACACTGCCACACTGAGCAGTTTGAAGGACAGATTCAGGTTTTTCACATAAACCTTGTGAATTCAGCTAGCACAAACACAGCCATTTACTCCCCCGGAGGCTCTAACTTTGCTCCCCCTGAATTCAGTTGGAGCACTGTCATTTATTCCCACAGGACTATTACCTACAGTAGTTTTTGCTGTATGTAGTTAAGTGCTTTTGTTAAGTCTTTTGGGGTTTTTTTCTGAGGCATAGAAAAATTTTATATATTGTTTTACAACATGTCGTTTAGACTAATTTGGAATTTGTTTGTGGTTTTCGTACATCCATGAAAGTCCTAATATTTGCTATAAATAAGCTTCATCTGTTTTATTTTGGTTTCTTTGGCTTCTGCACATTTCCAACAATGTTAGTACTCCCTCTTCATGTAACATATGATAGACAAATCACTCTAGTTTTGGTTTTGTTATAGTTATAATGGTCCCATCCTGTCTTTTGGTAAAAGCAAAAAAAAATAATACAGATATAGATATAGATAGATATAGATATAGATATAGATATAGATATAGATATAGATATAGATACACATCATGAAGCCATTTCTGTCAAAAGTTTGGCTGAGGGGGAAAATTTTTAAAAGAATGATTTCACCTTTTTGAATTTTTTAATTTCCCTACTGAGGACAGAGAATATGTGAGCTCCTTTTTTTGTTTCTTGGCTTGTCCAGATAAGGGACAGCTTTTGTCCTCAAATTCTGCCATTCTCAAGATTGTTTGGGGTTTTTGGCTAATAGTCAGGGGTTGTAAGCAACACTGTTACTGGATTCGACTGAACTTGGTTGATGCATTGTTGTAGGTATAAAGAATTTTTATGACCCAAAATTCATAGGTCTGGTAAGCTTGTAATTATTTGAGTGTTCTCATTTGCCTCTTGTGCTGTGTGGTATGGAGAAAGTGGTTTAAATCAGATTAGATGAAAATGCAAAGAGTTTGCTTTATTTGGCTTCAATGCATTTATTACAAATCTTTCAAATATTTTTGGTGTTTTTCACATTTTCACTGATAAAAAAAGGTGTTGCAAAGGAACAACTTTTAAATTGTTCTAGATCAATTTACCCAATGGTTGCTCTCTCAGTTTCCAGCAGGTATGTGACTCAGTAGAAAATTCTGTAGTTGATGCACACATGTATGTGTGTGTGTCTGGGTATATATATGGTTATATAGCAAGGAGGAAGTTTCAGAAAGCAATGAGACACAAACATAAAAGGGTATATACATTTTCAATATAATATTAATTACATAAGAATGTGTACTTTTTCTGGATTGGGAACAAAACGCAGCTATTATCTTATCAAGAACCTTGAAAGTTCTACCTGTTCCATTTCAGCCTGATTAGCTGTTACATGTCATAAGTAGCATGTTAGAACATGTAATGAACTTCCAGAGACTATATTTTTCTTAAGTAATGCTTAAAATAATGTGGAATGTGGATTCCAGATAGTCAAATATTTCTCACTGTGTGTCATCAACATAAAAATTTTCCTCTTGAGAGCTTTCTCTTTTTATTTCTTGAATCACATTTTTTTTGTTTTTTCTTTGTCATTTGGGAGACATTCCAACATATTGAATGATTTTCTGTTTGTTTGAGAAGATGTTTTGTGTCATGTAAACTGTTTTAACTGCCTGGTAGATATTATTGCCATTTATCACTTATTTTTTTCCATGATTTATATTACAATTTTTCTCCACATTCCTCAGTAAATCAATCTAGCTGTCCAGCAAATCAATGGATTTTGTCTTATTTCTTGTTTTAACTATTATGGTAATATTCATTGTAACAGCTTTATAAATCTGGTGCAAATCCAAACACTGGCCAGCTGTCTCTGGATTTTTTTTTTTTTTTTGGTGTTTCCTGAAAGTCATGCTGGAATTGGCAGAACCAGAAGAAGAGATTCTACTGTTGTCAGCTGACTGTGAGTCCAGAGAAAGTCTTATGACCACGTGCTGATATGATTCATCCTATGAATCTTCAGTTCCTAACAAACTACTGGACCTAGCGCAGTAGTTCCTGCAGGAATGAGGAGTTGGGTATGGGGAGTGCTTCGAACACTGCAGCCTGGTCTGTCCACAATTCCCTGATGCCCAGCTGTTTGTGAGCAGATGGCAAGCACATCAAGATGGGAAAGAAAGATTCACAGCTCTCAAGGCCCACCAGGAACTCATTCCTGGTCCTGCTCTCCATCTCTCATTAAAGATGCAGCCCAAGGGGCATAGTCACCATAATCATATTGAACATATTTCTCTGGAAAGGCTTAGCCATTAAAGACTTCTTATTGAGAGGTGAATGGGTGAAGATGAAAAATGGATGCTTCCTGTTCTGCTGTGTTATAGGTTGACATTACCATCAAAAAGTTAATGATGCCCTTGGTGGTGATTCTGTGATCTGAACTTGCACTGTAAGATCTTGTTAGAGCTGATATGTGGCCTTTATATCCCCTTTATATTGGGCTCCTTCCAACTCAGCAAACTCTATGATTCTGTTTTAGATATATATATTTATAGATTTATAGATCTATATATTTATATTTATATATACACCATCATGAAGATTATTGTACTAACAAGGGAGTAATGTAAATTATATTATTTGTAGAAAAAGATTTTGAGGAGTTAAAAGTTTAAAGTCCTAGCTTGCTTTTCCTTGAATTGAATATAATTGAAGTCTATTACATCCTGTCCTCATTTGGCAAATATCTACACATTTGTTTTGAAAAAACCATTAGTCAAAACTGATGCTGTCCTTCCCATAGTCTAAAGACCAGTTCTGCTGACCACAAAGTCATGAAAGCTGCAATTCCTGCTCACTTCTTTCCGAGCCAACAGTATCCAGACTGTAGCAACAGCAGCTGCATATCTTCCCTGGCACAGAATGATTTAGGGTGGAGAGCAGATTCTTTCCCCTTCAAATCACTTCAGAAAATTCTTGGCAGAAAGTCAGCTCATTTGTTTTGTTCAAGTAAGGAGGCCTTATTTATCAGTACAGAAAAAGTATTCATGCACTGTGCTGAATTGTATTAATTAAGTTTCTCTGTCCCAGACCAGTTGACTCTGTTATTCTTCTGCTCCCAACATATTTTAAATGCAAATATAGAAATTCATATAATTTTAATGCAATTATAGAAAAATCTACAAATTTGTGGCAATGTTTTCTACTGCTTTCTCCACTGCAGTTTGTGAAATAGTTTGTGAGACAGTTTGTGGTATAGGAAAGCACTGATTACAGATTAGATTCGGATTAGATTTTTATTTTCTGAATTTCTAGATCTACTGAAGATATATGCCTTGATATGGAAATAAGACTTGTATTCTTGTTTTACACACTTATTAATTTTTAGTCATTTTTTTTCTAAATTCCTACTTAATTATTTCTAAAATAAATTATGAATTTTTTAAAGTAATAATATAAGGTTTTCTGGTATTCACAATAAAGCAAAGTATTAAAATCATCTCAATTCTGCATTAAATGAGTATAGGATGTGCTGGGATATGGCCCTTTGGTGTTATTTGCAGTTCAAGAAGTGTGGTTTTATAAAAAAACCCAGAAAGTTTATTCCTTTTTATATATGAATCCATGTGCACATTTACATATTATAGAGAGAGCTATATTATCTCTCAGTTTTTAAAATCATGATGCATTAATGTTTTCCATAATTCTGAGGTGTCGACATCAGATTTTTTTTTTTTTTTTGTCTACTCAGCAGGAAATGGATTGTATTTCTGTATCATATTTACTGGAGGAACAGTCAGCTGAAGGGTGAGATTTGCTGTTGTGCAGCCTGAAACTGAGAAGTCCTGCAGAAAATCAAGGTATGACCCGCTGAAAGATAAAAGGGCAAATTCTTTGAATAGAGTAGGAAGGCAGAATGTTGATAAAGCTTTCAAAATCCCCCCATTTTCTTCAGCAGAATTAATCTTGTCCTGCTACAATCTGGCTTCAACTGTTCCCTCTATTTTTAGTTACTGATCCTAGCCAGGTCCTCAAATAGCTCAGAGCTGGTGTTGTTTGTGTCTGATGTAAAACTGATACAGACTTGGTTGGCATTTTCATTCATGTTTCATAATCTTCCCCAGTGCATACATAAAGACAATTCTTTGGTGTGCAAGGAGGGGATATTTTTATTGCTGTGAACTAGATCAGACCCCCATTGTTTGACACTTGGGACGCTCCTCATTTGACCATAAGGGAAAAAGCAAAAACATTTTAGTGATGTTGAAGTTACTTATTTACATTTAGTTGCAGAGAGGAGTCACATTTAAGTTCAGGAAGGTCCTCCTTCAGATTTGTTAAGGGTAATCTCAGAGTTTCTCTCCTATTTTGTATTAAGTCCTTCATAAAATCTGTATGCCATGAGAAAGACCCTGTGAGATAGAAGTAGTGGTTTAATTTGCCCTATGAGAAAAACATTAATTTAAAAAAAAAAACAAACATTAAAGAGCTTTTCAAATGTCATTGATACAAATCTTGGTCGCACAAAAGAGAAAGAATATATATGTAAGATCTTGCAGGAGGTTTTTATTGATCAATTAAATTAAAATAGGCACAAATGGGAGCAAATATGCCAACAAATTTGTGAATAAACCCATTACTATTTCCTTATGAAGTACTCGTATCTCTAATTGCATTAATTTTTTTCCTACACTGATATATGTGAGGAGGCTCATTAAGAGAATTTAAAATATCTGATAAGAGTTAATTTTTGAAATAAGATTTTTCTTCTTTTCTATGAAATTATGCATCTTTTCAAGCATTATAAATTCTCAGATTTAGAAAATTGGAATGTAGTTGTTAATTTTGGTTCTGTGTCTCTGAGAAATGCATTCAGCAATCCATACAATATTCCTGCATTCTTGTTCCTTTAACTTCACATAAGCATAAAATACTCCAAAATGAAACTGGTTGTTGAATGCAAGCATATTCAGCTTTACCTGTAGAAAAGATGAAACAAGTGTTATGATAAAATATCAAGGAAGGTGAATGAGATTTTTATGGTAGCTTTTATGTTCAAGATTTCTTGCAGCTTTGCAACCATGATTATATTTAGCAATCTCTTGAGGATCAATGTAATTGAAATGTCATCTGTGGATTAATTTTGATAATTGACTACAGCAATATTGCAGGAAATAAAAGACAGTGGTGAAATATCTTCTCTAGTAGATTACTCAAAAGAAATTTCATTAAGTGGTGTTTATGAGATGGCTTTTGGATAGGCTATCAGGACTGATAGCTCTGTAAAGAGTCTTCAGAAGAATGTTATAGGATTAATTTTACTTTAAAAGGTAAATCCTTCTATTTTAATTCAGCCAAATGTTCACAGCCATAGAAAATCCATGTTCTTGAATAGAAAGCAGCAGAGTAGAATCAAAAGCCTGGTACCTCATTCTTGTTTTTATTATTATTCCATGTGAGTAGCAATCACTTTTTTATTTTAAGGGTAGAAGTTTTACCTCATGTTCAAAAAATGCGTCTTCCAGTGTCTTTTCTCCAGTGCCACTCCCCACACCTTCAAACACAGCCTTGTATTCCTAAAAGCACAGACAACCACTCCATGGAAATAAGGTACTTTTGCATTCTGTACAGCACAGATACCTTACATTATTTTATAAATGAATCTTCATTAAGTAATCTTTCTGTATAGGAGACCTCCTGTATAGATTACACTTCTACATAAATCAAAAGTTAGAAGCATATCATCAGCAAAAGAAAAAAAAAATCACATTTGTTCTTGTATTTCTTAACATAATTTCCAACAATTTAAAGTAATTTACTGAAGGCACTAAAAGAGGCTTATTGTAGAATGACATGAATGACATGTGACCTTTCACTCCTTGGGACAGAGAGCACTGAACTTCTTGTACAAATAGTATCCATCAGAGCCAGAGCTCTAAAGGGAGCCAAAACGCTGGACTCTGATCATCACATGACTGCTCCTTTTATTTCCGGTAGTCAGCTGGATTTGCTTTTACCTGCATGATTATTGTATCCAAATCCATTGGTCTGATTTGTCATCCTGGAATATCCTGTGCAGATACATTTGACTTGATTTCTTAGGTGTTACATTTCTGTAATTTCCTTCTCTGTGTGTTTGGTTTGTTTTTCCCTTAAAGTAGGAGTGTAGTAGAGGTCTACTACAATGGTCCCAAATTCATCCAAATAACCCACAGCTCATGAATAGTCTTGCTCCATACCTCACTGACATGGTAACTCATGACTAAAATGTTTGTGGGGTTTTTTGTGGAAAAAAGCAATAGACCAGACATTTTTTATGTACATAATTAGAGGTAGCATAAATATTATAGTTAGACAGAATACAACAGTTAATTCATAGAACAAGTGTTGCAGATTAACTAATTCTTAATAACAACACTATTTGCATCAATATTAACATTTTTGTCTACTCCTTTGAATAATTTAGTGATTTAGAGAAAACTTTTCTGAAGGGAACTTTTATGGCATACTGTCCATAAATCGGGTTTGACTAATCTGTGACATGAATTGTTTGGTCAGCTCAGTTTAAAATGTATGGCTATGCTCCAAAATCTTGGAGGCAGCAGCAATGAAGTGAAACTCAATTTGGGGACAGTTAATGGAGTAAAAGAGTTTTATTTACTAGGATGTGATTTGGTTTTACTGAAATGTCCTTGTAAGAGGAACTTTGTACTGCACTAATGTAATAGTCTTATCTTAATCTTATCTCATCACATCAAAAGTCTTTGATCCCATACACATTTTTATGGGAACTTTAGTATCTCTGCTGATTTTTTCCCTCTCTTGAAAATTCTTTAGCTTATATGTATACTCTTCAAAATTTTGCTGATGTCAGAAGATGTTAATTAAATGTTTGTATTCTGGCTTTTTAATTTTAATAAATTAGTTTACATACTGCATAGTATTCTGCAACACACTTCACTTGCTCGTAGTCATCTGCATTGGCCAGCAGGTGTAAGCCTTCTGGATAAAGTTTTCCACAGGTTGGATACAGCTTCTCTCGGTCATCTTTACTCAGTTCGGTACCAAACGAATTAATGGTGATGATAAAGGCACGTCTATCTGCCTCAAACTTAACATGCAAAACAAAGAATAAAGAGGTGTTGTTAGACATCCCATTCTAAATTAGGGTGGGCATATTTTGGGGTTTTTTTTAGAAAGTCAAACTATGAAAATTTAATTTTTAAAAAAAATCGACTTGAGAGCATTGGAAACATACCTTATTTTTGAAACTGTAAATCCTTCTTTGCAAATATGCATGAAATTTTAACTAGAAAATCAAACAAGATTTTGCAACCACAGCTTTTATTCTGTGATTTTTGTTCTAAAAATAGAATTTCTGCTGCTTCCTCATTTCCCTGCTTAGTTACCCAGATGTTGACCGGAAAAAATATTTTCACACACTCACGTGTGAGATTATGAAATAATGATCCTATAAATAAAACTAATAAAGGAAAGGACCAAGAATCAGTAGTACTGCTAGTAACTCAAAGTGCTGTTGATAGTAAGGGTTGAATGAAAATCCTAAAAAAAGTAGTTTCTCAATGCACATATTTAAAATGATAATTTGATAAGGAGGAGGGGGCAGTTTATTTGCCAATTTAAGGTTTTAAGTGTTTCAAATAACAGTTAATTTTAATATATCGAATCATAGGCTATATTTCTTCTGTCAGGTTTAGATGCCTGCAGTATTTGTATTTTCACTGGAGCAGCAGACTGAAAGGCAATCCAGTGTCTAGATCCTGGGTTCTTATTTTGTACAAAGCATAATTTCACTTACCATCCTTACAGTAGGAATTAAATATGCAATAGTAAATAAAAGCAATTTTTTCTTCTGTCTTGAGATCTAAATGGACTATGGTTTTAATTCTTTCCTTTATTCCTTGCTTTCATGTTTTAAGAACAGCAGAGCCCTTGCTAATTGCAGAGATTACACAGGGAAAATCTTCCTGAGTGAAGTATATACAGAATACTCACATTTCAGGCAGCTTACAAAATTTCTCATGCTGTGAATATTTGAGCTAGTTTAAGCAGAGAGGTGCTCTTTTCATTTGAATAATAAGGCTGCATTTGCAACACTAATCTGCCACTTTAGCCAATAAACACATATTCACATCTACTCTTGTGTAAAAGAACACACAATAACACAACAAAAGGAACTTGCTACATGATGGCACTGACTTTGAAGTGAAGGAGTAAACAGTAAAGAAGTAATGAGAAGAAAATAAGCATGCTTGAAAAGATTTCCAGCTAACGAATAACAGGGCCAAATTTCACTTCCCCTATTAATAAAAATAGGCCTATTAGACCTACTGAAACCATTTCAGAAGGACAAATGCTTTTTTTTTTTAAAAAAAACCAACTTGTTAAAGTCATGTAGAATCTAACTGTTAGATGTTTAACATTTCATTGGTAAAAAACATTAGAGGCAATTGCAACTAATGGTAGTGGGTGTGGGTTCTGCTTCTGGTGGCTTCCAGTTTTAGAGAATTTGCAGGATAATTCCCACCCATACAGACCTCTCAATTCATCAAATTGCTGGCACATGAGGTTCTCTAGAGAAGGCAAGGCCATGAGGCAACTTCTTGGCGACAGTCCATCTGATTGCTTCCAGTAGAGGTGGGGTCAGAGGATGACCATTTCCTTAGTGCCTGTTTCTATGTGGGAGACTGCTGGTTCAGAATTTAGCATGGGGCTGTGCTAACAGACACAGTTCCAGGTGCAGTGCAGTGCAGTCCTGCAGTTTTTTGCCAGATTCAGGGCTAAACATGCAGTATGTGTTGTCCATAGTGGAAAAGAGATCATCGGTACTCTTAACATGGAGAGTAGTGGCCTTGTGTGGTGGCCAAGCAGTTGGGGAGCTAAATACCTCAGCCTTATTCTGTAGGGTCAGGTGGGTAGTCTTACATATAGGATTACACAATAAATAGTAAGTACTCTTTTGAATAATTAAACTTGATTTTTTTATGAATCCAACCATTAGCAGTCTCTTCCATGTGTCTCTTCAGGTTAATAAAACATCACAGAAAAGGAAATCTCCTGAAGAAAAGTTTATCCTCCTGGCTGATTGACATTAGATAGGGATTTTAAAGAAGCTTATCATAGGCCAAATTCTTGCCACTGATATAAAGGGAGTTTTACAACATGCTTAAACTAACGTTAGTAACTAATCTGCTCTGAGCATGAATTTCTATTTAAAAATGGACTTGCTGAAAACTCTGAATCAACTATGGAAAATGTCTTTATCTCTGCCAGCCAATATCTTGATTTTTATTTTTAAGAAAAGGAAAGTCAAAATACTTAATTTCTATTCAATTTAACTTGATTAGGAGCATTTTATTTAGAGCATAAATTGAAACATTGTGACCTCCTTAATTAAAATAAAAAATTGCAATCCCTGTTAAGACATTGTTTTGTAAAATGTAATTCAGACACATTCTTCCCTCAGGGATGAGCTCCCAGGGTTATTATCTCTCTTCTAAATGCAAACTTTCAGTATGATGTCATCAGACCTCAGTGAAGTTTTTTGGTTTCCAGGGTGTAAAATTGCTTATCCAGAAAAAAAGACTCCTGGAAGCAAGTGGGTGGTCTGGCTGTCAGCCTCTGCAAAGAATTGTGATAGACTAAGTGAGAAAAAAAGAAAAAGAGACCTGAATGTTGAGAATTCAATTTTAGAAATTTCAACATCTTTTATTAAAATAACAGAGACAAAAATATCATTTGCTAGATGCATGTATGCTTTGGGGGGAGGACATTAGGAACTTTGTATGCCATGGAAAAAAATCAAACTTTTCTGAGTTGAGACAAAAATATAAAACAGAATGTTCTACTTTTTTATATGACACTAATTTCAAAGGTCACTCAACTCTAACTTCAACCACTAATTTTAGTAGGGGAGTAAACAAACGTAGCAGTGCCATGGAGCTTGAAGATTATTGATTAGCAAATAGACAGTAATTCCAGGCTTTAGCTATCCCAAACTCAATAATCAACATTTTTGGTTTTTCTAGATAATGGAGAGAAATGTTAAAGGGCAAGAGGTTGAGATTAGTGAACTATTTATTCTGTTCTGCTCTCTGTTACAGAAAAATATTAACTGAGACTGGCTCCTCCCTAGAAATGGTCTAGCTGCTTCTCTAGTCAAAATGTAAAAGTCATCCTTGAATAGACTATTCATTACATCTTAGAAAAACAGGTATATTTAGAGGAGAAACAAACATTTGACCAATACCTTTGCAAATGGAGAGAGATTGAACAGGAAAAACGAAGTGAGATAATTATGACAACATTTTGGAGTAGTTTAATGTATAAATACTGAATGTTTCTTACCTCAAGAATTGGTCTCATTATTTCTGCTGTGGTACCACCTTGTTTTTCACAAAACTTATAAAATGCCTCAAGGTAAGACTACGTGAAAGAAGTAGAGAAATATTTCAAATGCTGCTTAAGACCTGGACAAGGACTACACATAGTCATGGACCTCATTTTTAAATACTTCCATTAACTTTGATAATTCCACCTATGAATTTAAATTTAAGTATGTGCTCAATTACTTAATATAAATGAAAGTTGAAATATTCAAATGTAAATGTCTTGTTATTACAATTTGAGATCAAATGTTTTCAGAAATTGTAATAAGACCAATATTATGTTTTAGTTGCTTTCTAAAGAAGGAACTTTTTGAGCTCCATTGAGCCTCCACTGCATAATAAGCAGATGGCTGAAGGAAACTCTTCATTTATAGTGTGTGGAGGAGGGGATTTGGGCATACGCCACGACTGTTGGGCCAGCAGGATGAGGATACACAAACTAATCCCTGCTGCTCTATCCTAAGCCCTGGATTAGAACAGAACAGCAGACAAAGCTTCTGTAATACTGGTCTGCAGAGCCCTCTGGTCTATTAAGGATTCTGGCATTTGCACCCATTTCAAAATACCTGCGCAGGAAGGATACTAAACATCTCAGAGGTGCTGTTCTCCCTGCCTCTCAATCTCCCAAAATACTGTATTAGAGAATATCTATGTTAAAATGCATTTGCTACAACTTCACACAATCTTGTTAGGAGCTGTCACTGACTATGCAATTAAGTGAATTTAAAATATAGCCATCTCAAGGGGGATCTACTGCAGAGAATTATGCATTAGGTTCTGTATACTTCTATCTGATAGTAGAGCAGAAGCAATTGATCACATTGACAGCTGAAGTAAAGGAGAAATTATCTATCAATGATTTAATAGTGTTCACAGAATGGTCCCCCTAGTGCTCAGATGAGCAAGAAGAAAAAAAAAATAGGTTTGATAAGTGCTAATATATGGTCATCCACACAGGATATAAGAATCAAATACGTATGTTACCAATTTGGAAAAAGTGTCTAGTGTAGCAGTACTGTGAAATAATTAAAATACATGAAAAAATTAAAAAATATAAGCATAATTGATGTTGTATTGAATGACAGAATTAGTAAATGTTTTAAGAATTAAAATTTGACTTTAGAATTTATAAATATCATTTGTAAGACAAGCAGAATTTTCTTTTCTTTCCCCCTGGTCCAATCAGATCACTGTAAAAATGTTTCCTACAATATGGGGAACCCGCTGTAAAAGAAAGTTGATAAAGATTTTGAAGAGGTTGTGCCAGGAGGAACTGTTAATGGATTGGAGTATGTATAGCCTTTAAAGAGACCATTGTAAGAGTGGTGACCTGCATGCTAAGATTTCTAAAATACTTTGAAAATGCAAGGCACATGTTAGATGCATATCCTTGCAGCACTGTAACAATGCTAAAAATTATTTTAAAAGGAAGAAAAGGATACAAAATCCTTAAGTAAAAATCATGTTAGTTAGACTCAAAAGCATTAGACCCTTTCAAATCTCATCTTCGTTATATAAATAAAGATAAATATTAACCAAAAGCCTGCCTAGGCTCACTCAGGAGCTAAGAGTTCTCCAGCATTTGGTGGATAACAGAGTTATTCATAAACAAATCTGGATCTGGATATTAGCCTGACATCTAGAGCATTTTCATTAATGAGATATTAAATTAGAATTTGGATGCAGACCTAAAATTTGAAAACTCCCCATAGAGTGGAGTAGAAATGGAAGCAGCTGGGTTTCATTCCTGGACTTGAAATCAAGCAGATGACCTCAGACAGCTTGCTTTATCTCATCATATTTCTGTTTCCCCATCCATAAAACAGGGTTAATGATACTGACCTGCTTGGCTGAGGCATTTGGTAAACCCCAAATATTGTCATTTTGTTGCAAAAACTTGCCTTGTACAGTTTGTTGCGCATTATTTCAATGTTCATTTCATCCAGGTCGTTTTCAGACAGGCAGTCTTGAAAAAAAGCAGCTGAAAGCAGAGTTTATAATATAGCAGTATAAATCTGCATGCTGATAATGTACATCTCCTGTCTATTGCTCACCAGTGTGTGAACAAGGATCTGAGGGTTCTGTTGTACAAGAAAGGGTGATATAATAGAGAGGAAGAAAAATCCACTTGATTTTCCCCTTATCCTCCTATCCCCTCCTTTTAAATGAGAATCTGCTGTGAGGGGAATCAATCAGTACTGCAGCCACAGTCCATGTCTCTAGAGAGAATCAGATGGGAATGCAGATGAAAACCCTAATCTCCTCTGAAGTATATAGTTTGGTTCTTATGGAGATTTTCTCGTGAGGGACGTGAAAAATAATTTTTGTCTGAAATCATGCAGCTATTCTGCAATTGTGGAGGAGAATCCTCCTTCCTATTTTCCCTTTTCTTCTTTGTGTATGTAGTGTGGGAAAGGCAACAGGTTGCAGCTGATAAAGGGCACATACTTTGACCTTGACCATCTGTGCTTATGGGTCCTCTGCAGAACTGACTAAAGAGAAAGCATTTGAGCAGGGAGGCAGCAGATGAATTTCACGTGCAGCTGGGCCATTTAAAAATATGATAATCATAACCAACATGTGCCTCTTGCTGTTCCTGAGCTATCCCAGTGTGACAGAGAAGTACTATATGAGAGAGTGTTTTGCCAAGCACTGGAAATGGAAAATGATATTTACACAGAGGATGTGAGCCTGGCCATATTCTGTGGTCTTATCCCTTCCTACTTTTCCTGCATCCAGATTCTGAATAGAGAATATCAGCAAGTGCAGCCCTGAGAGTTCCCTTCATTATCTCCTTATACATCTATTGCCCACAAATTTGTCCCATGACTTTAAAGAATTGATACCACTATTTTCTTTTACAAACTAGTTTAGAAAAAAAAAATCCAGAAATTTACTAGCAGCCGTGTGAAAGCAGTGGTTTAGTTTACCTTTTAAAACTAGTTTTCTGCTTGGATTTGGTCTTCTGAAGGATTTGGTAGCAGCAGTTCATAACTCACTGTGAACAAACCACAGCTCTCAGGAATCTGTAAATCCTATCTGTATCTCCAGTCAGCTTTGTTCACTCCAAACTGCAGTCTGGACGTCTTAGTCTGTCTGCACATGGCAGCACTGTTCATTTTAGCTCTCCTGCCCTGTCCCTTCTCTGATTTCACCGTACAGAGTGCCAGTGTCCAGGCACTTGTGGGAGTGTGCTGCAAGGTGGCCTCTGTGAGGGACAGGCAGGACTGTGCTGTGCTGGACACAGCCAGTTCCAGCTGGGACCCACCGCAGGGCACAGCCGAGCCCCTCAGTCCAGCAGGTCTGTCTGAAGGGGGGCTACCTGAAAATCAATTTGGGACTTTTTACCAGGGTGTGTAATGACAGGATAAGGACAAACTGAAAGAGGGTAAGTTTAGATATTAGGAAAAAATTCTTTACTGTGTGGGTGGTGAGGCACAGGAACAGGTAGCCCAGGGAAGTTGTAGGTGCCCCATCCCCGGAATTGTCCAAGGCCCAGCTGGATGGTGCTCTGAGCAACCTGGTCTAGTGGAAGGTGCCCTTCCTTGCCCATGGCAGGAAGGTTGGAACTAGATGATGTTTTAGCTCACTTCCTACCCAAACTATTCTATGATTCTATGGCTCTAAACTACCCCTGCTCCTTGTGACATGCCCTGCCTGTCTGAAGGGATGAAGAGTAACCTGCAGGGATAACGGGGGGGCAGAGAAGAGGAGCCTGGTGTGAAGGAGCAGCGAAGGCTGGAGGAAAGGCATTTTTCCCAAGTGTCTAAATGTTTCATTATTTTCTGTTTGTTTCCTTATATCTGGATCAGTAATTAATTATGTTATACATATATTAATCAGTAATAAATCAAGTTAATTTCCCCACAGATGGAGTCTGGTTTGCCTGCAGCAGTACTTTGTGTGTGATCTCAACCCACAATCTCTTTTTTTCTGCCTTTTTTCTCCCTCTCGTGCTGAGAGTAGGGGGTGAGCAACTGGCTGGGTGGGATTTTATTTCTGTCTGGGGCCAATCTACCACACCTTCTTGAGAAGCAGAACCCAGAACCTCTCACAGCACAGTAGATGAGGACATAATGGTTTCATATACATTCAAATCCATCCCGTTCTGTCTTATACTCAGTGCCCTTCACAGCCTATTAGGTTTTGTTTGTGCTGGCTGCTGCACCACATTGAGCAGAGTTTCATCTTAATTTCATAATGTGACATTCTCAAACTTTACCCTGATTTGCTCTTAGATTCAGTTCTTCAAAATAGGATTTTTCTTTATATTTGAACCATGCCTAAATCACAAGAAAGAATCTAGGTTCTACCACGACATCTAATATTTATTAGTAGCTGTCTGCGGATCCTTAGTGAAGATATATTTTTAATATGATAAAGATGTTGAAATAAAAATATAGATATTTTAAATCAGTGACTACTTTGAATATAAAAGATACACATTGCACTTCTTGAGTAGCATGTTTTCTTTGTGTCTGCTACCCAAGGTGGATATTGAAGCTCTTAATAAATGTTAATAGAATATGTCCTGAACACCACTTCAGAAGTGCTTGATCCACAATTCAAGATTTGTGTTACCAAAACACAGTGTATTCAGTGGGAAACATCTTGTTCTAAAGAATATAGGATTAGTAGTTTTGAGGAAAAAAAAAGAAATTGTATAGTGCTTTTACCTAATGGTGTGTCAACCAAAATTGCATTGAAGAGTTCAGTGGGGTTTGAGGCAATGCTGACTGCTTCCATTTGCTCAAAGCTCCCCAATGGATGGCACTTGGGAACAAGTTCAGCTATGGGTCGCTGATGTAATGTGCCAGTTATTAAAAGAATTACATTGTCAATCATATAGCTGTATCTGTATTGGAAAGAAAAAGAAAAAATAAATTATTTTTATAATCAACTTTCACTTGAAAAAATAAAAACCAAAAATTTTTGAAAATTAGCCATAATACCAAAGTGTTATCAGAATGTATGTTCATTCTGTATAAATAGCTCATCAAAAATAAATGGAGGTTTTTAAATAGCAAGTAGATAAACAGCACTAGTTTTAAACCACATGACTGATATAGAAAATGGACACTTTAAAAGAAGGTGGTACTGACATATGACTATAATAAACATAACAGCTGAGAGATGTAGATTCACTGTAACAAGTGACTGTAACAATGACTGGTATCCAAAGCAAATCACCTGAGCTAGCAACTTCTCTAGTTTGGGATTTTTTTTAATTTCATATATACCATCTGGAAAAAGAAGTACATGGGCATCTCAGCACTAAAACTGCAGAGTTCATGCAGATGGTCCAGTCTTAGAGTTTTCTTCTCACTCAGCTTTAAACATCCTCCTATGAGGGAGCTAAGAACAGGCTCTTAAAGATTTCTTCTCTATTACTTAAAGTTTTCTTTTGAGTAGAAGTTTTCTATCAGCTTTGTACCAGTTTTAGTGTCAAAGAGGCTGATAAGAGTCTTGCCAGTGACTCAGAAATGGGAACACTAATCTCTTGAATGCCAGTCTTGAGTTTGCACTGTTGACTAAGAGCACATCTAGAAACATACAGGGATTAATATGTTTTCATCTAAGGTCTGTGAAGAGGGCTTGAGGATCTGGTGGAATGAATATAGTTCAATGATTTGTGTGAAATATCTTTAACCAGTGTATTCATTATTAAAAAAACCAACAGTGTGCAAAGGTTGTGCATACACATCTATACATTTATGTCAATGAGTGTGAGAAAAGATCTGCCATAACTTTCATGCTTTCTCTTTTATTTCCCTGAAACAAAATGTGGACATTGTATGCTTACAGGTCACAGGCATCGCAGGAGAGCCTCTAAGATCCTATTAACATATTAGCATAAGAGTAGCCAGCTACACATAATCAGAAAAAAAATGATGATACTTTCTTTTTTACTGCTATAATAAAAATGCTCCTTTATTATGTTCAAGTTCTTTGACTTAAACAGTGTTTGAAAATTTTAACTATTTTTAATTAATCAATGTCTACCACTTCTTCTGCCACTGCTCACATAAAAAAATTTGCTTCTTTCTTTGGAATAATCAATTGTAAAGACAACAGCTCTTCATATACACATACAGTTTCAGAATTTATATTAGCAAATAAAGTGTGTAAATATCGTAGTATCAAAATAATTTTGCTGGTTTTAACACTTAGTAGAAATTCCAATATGTTGCATTTATGGTATTTTAACTGCTTTTTCTACTACTGTGTGGTAAGCAATGTGGTAATATTACTTACGTGACAAAATTCAGAAAAGTGGCAAGTGGTTCAAAAGCATGGTTTCTAAAGTAATGAAATTCTGTGAGTAGTTTTGTTTTCAGTTTTTCATCGATGGTGGAAATAGTGAGAGGGCCAGTTTCATTAGCCAAGAAGTTGCCATAGTCTGTCGTCTGTAGATGTAACTTCAGATCTGGAATTAAATTCAGGAAAGATCATGAGAATAAACTGTCATATTGTCTGCAAACAATTTTTTAAAAATTAATTTCTAATACATTTTTATATTAAGCAACTGATCATACTTTATTGAAAAGTTTTTTTGCCTACATTTAATATAGAATAAATGCAAAATTGATGCAAATTTGTACTTCATTCTACCAGTATGCTGTAGGAAAGTAGAAATAATTTATGCCTTTGTTGGAAGCTTCAGCATCACCTTTCTGTTTCAGACATACCAGATAGACTGTTACTCACTACTGTCTCTAGCCCCTCCCTCATCAGGTTTGTTCAATGTTTCGATTTCACTGATTTGCACCATTATAATATGTCAGTTGTTTTGTCTGGTTCACTCTCATGGGCTGTTTTGCATTAATAGGAATCATCTTTTAACTTTGTTATGATCTTAAATATTCCCATGAAACATCTAAATCTCAAGAC
Source organism: Chamaea fasciata (assembly GCF_029207755.1). Taxonomy (NCBI): domain Eukaryota; kingdom Metazoa; phylum Chordata; class Aves; order Passeriformes; family Sylviidae; genus Chamaea; species Chamaea fasciata. Next base: position 27,178,979 of record NW_027094086.1, read on the forward strand.
TATAATCTTCTGTAACCAGGCTACCTGATGAAAAGAAGAGAACACATCTTGCCTGGCACACATTCTGGACTCCAAATGGACTCTGTAGTGGAGCAGTTGAAAGGGGAGCATTTACACTCTCTTAGCTTTTCTGGTTTGGCTTTCTTTGCTGCTACTAGCAAATCCTAAGAAGCTGTTCCAGAAACTTGGGTCATTGTGACATTTTCTGTTTGAGCTCTCAACCTTGGTGACTGGGGAAAATTAGTTATTTTGACCACAAAGTTAAAAGAAACTTTACGTAATCATACAATTAATAAGACAAATTTTCTCTGCTAGCCATTTTTTAGCATGAGGTGTAAGCAAGCATTTGAATCAGTTCTTGCCGTTCAAAGAAATTCAACATTATGTTTTAGAAAAGGCCCCACTGTAATGCATAATTGTGTTCAAATGCTATATTAAAACTATTTCAAATTATAGATTGGGATACTGTTATATGATTTGGGCATTTATATTATTTAGATTTTTATGTGAAATATGAACTGATAATTAGGGAAAAGGACAGCAACACTCCCACTGACAGAAATTAGGATGTACCTGTAAGGAAGTTAATTTGCAGTTAGTAAGGTAAGTATTTATCAGTACAGTAGCTACTTTTGCCTATTTCCCTCTGTATATACTTCCTTAGCATGCAATAAAGCTGCCTACACTGATACTAAAAGCAAAAGAACTAGTACAATGGAGATCAGACTCCTATGTTTAGCACTGTAGCTTACTGAGATAAACTGCATAAAGTTTTCTATGCAATTTGGCTGCCACTCAAAGTTGCTCAGAGTCCTATCCCATCTGGCCATGACTGTTTCCAACCTCTTTAGGCAACCTCTTCCAGTGTTTCACCACTCTACTTTTAAAAAATTTCTCCCTTTTATTTAGTCTGAATCTATTATCTCTTACTTTAAAACCATTGCCCCTTGTCCTATTGCTACAGGCCCTATTAAAAAGTTTGTCTCTATCTTTCTTGTAACCCCCCTCAGGTACTGAAAGTTGGCAATAAAGACTTCCTAGAATCTTCTCCTGGCTCAACAGTCCCAACTGTCTCATCTTTTTCTCGTAGGAGAGATGTTCCAGCCCTAGTTCCAGATCGTCTCTGTGGCCCTACTCCAGACTCACTCCAAAAAGTCCATGTCCTTCCTAGCTGGGGACCCTAGAACTGGACACAATACTCCAGGTGGGGTCTCAAAAGGGCAGAGTAGAGAGGGAGATGAATTTCTTTCCCTTGCTTTAGATGCAGCCCAGGCTACAGTTGGTTTTCTAGGCTGTGAGCACATATTTTCAGCTCATGTCTGACTCTTCATCCAAGAGTAGTAGACATCCAAGTCCTTTCCACAGGTCTGCTCTCAATTCCTTCCTGTCCCAGCCTGTGTTGATACCAGGGAATGCCCAGCCCAGGTGCAGGGCCTTTCACTTGGCCTCACTGAATCTTGTGAGATTCCCATGGGCTCATTTCTCCAGCTTTGCTGGGTTCCTCTAAATGACATCCTGTCCCTCAGTTGTGTCAACTGCATCACTCAGTTTAGTGTCACCTGTAAACCTGTTGACAGTTCACTCCGTCCAACTGTCTGTGTCACTGATGAGGATATCAAACACTACTGGTCCCAGTAAGGACCCTTCATGGGCACTGGTCATCACTGAGCTCCATCTGGATTTTGAAGCATTGCCCACAACTCTCTGGATGTAACCACTCAGCCAGTTCCTTATCCATCAAATACACTTGATTCATCAAATCCATATCAAATCACATAACACACTTAGAAAAATCAGTTTCAGTACAGATATCCATGTAGGAAGAGGAGAAAGAGAATCCAAATAGGAAAAGAGAAACACAATTTAAGAGGGAAAGGTAAGGAAGACTAAGAGATAAATAAAAATGCAGTTATACCCAGAAATTAGTTGAACTATGTAAGACCAAGTTTTTAAAAGATCACTAGTATCTTGATTTTACACCTACATTTTCTGTGAAAACTGTTCATTCCTACCATTTCTCTTTTTTGTTGCAGAGTTCAAAAATACTTGGCATGTGCTGAGATTAGATAATACTACTTTATTAGATGCAGAACTGAATTCCAACTTTTCTGAATTCCTTTTCAGATGAACCACAGATATTTACCTTTAGTCACACTCTGTAAATGCCTTTCAAACACAGGGGTTAACCACTTAAGGCAGAATCTAAAACCCAAATATCAGCCCCGATATGGTATTAACCATTCTGAACTGTGATTAACATCATCATAAGATGAGCAGAAACAAAAGCCTGCTGATCAAGAACATTTTCACAAGACTTTGTTACTGTTCCTCAGTTCTCTGATTGATTGAGTGGCTTAATAAACCATGCTTTAATATAAGGCACGAAAAATATATTGCTATAATTCATTAAATAGCCTTACCTATCTCCCAAAAACTATGGAGGAAATATTATACCCAGGAATGTTGTGTTTATAAGCCTGTCAGTTACACAGCCTGCTTTATAATGTATTTCTTTAACTGAATAAATAAATACCAGTGTGCATACTGTATGTACGAAGAAATATTCAACTCTATCTCGTGGTCTTGGCCAAAACAATCATCCGCAAGCTCAAATACCATATAATATCAATCAGGAATGCCATAATCAGAGTTCACATCAAGACAGAGTTCAGTGCAGCTCAGAGAGTGAACTGGTGGTCCTAAATGACAGTCCTTTCTTTGCTGCTGGCATAAATAAGGCCTGGAAACTATCACAGTCAGACACTTGCACTAGTGACATGACTTGGTGACTCAGCAGGGGTAGATGGCTGAGCATTACAGGGGCCTCAGACATTCCTGTTCACCAAAACTTTTTCTTGATGGTAGCTGCCCCTTTTCCAAGGGTCTCTTGGAGATCTGCACAAGACTCTGGCCTTTGTCCTAAAGATCCCTAGGAAAGAAAGTTCTTCTATTTCAGCTGTCATCCATTCATTTCAATTGTCATCCATTCATTTCAATTGTCATCCCTCTGCATTGTCTATTTCCTCATAAAATTACATGCAGAAAAACAACTTATAGGAAAAGTATGACCTTAAATAATTACATGAGTTTACTCACAACCAAACAGCAAACAAACACAATTAACTAAAGTATGACTAAAAGGAATTAATGCACAGAGGCAGACTAGTTTAAGATGAATGCAGTTAAGACAGGAATGATCCTGATTAGAAAGAAAGAGTATTGTGAGAACTCTAAATAAAGTGTTAACCTGGTCTCTTGGCATCAAGTTCATGGTAATTTGTTTGACTCCTCACTTTGATAGCAATAATCAACTAGTTGCAGTTTTCTTTCAGTTAACACTGTTATTTCAGGCATGTGCTGGCAGGCCCTGGCTCTGATAAGTTGAGTAAACTTATTTCTGTGATTCTGTTGTGAGTGGAGTTCAGATGCTTGTCCTTCTGTGACCTAGCCTCCTTTCTACAGAGGAGAAGCCTTTCTATCACACAAAAAAAGCAAGAGAAGAACAGAACAAAACACTGCATTTAGACACCTCCACACCCTCACACCCTCATAATTCTACTTCAAAAACTGTCAGCAAGTTTGCTCTGGGAACCTCATTCCCTTGAAACAGATGATACCATAGGGCCAAACCAGTAGCATGCAGCCCATGGAGTATCTCCATGGAAATCAGAGTTGTGCAACCAAGACCAAGAGGATGTCTAAATGGAGCTGAAAGCCTCTCCTCCCATCTGTTTTGTCCTGAATTGAGAGGACACAGTGGTATCATTAGTCTGTTATCAGCCTTCTTTTTTCTTTCTGTCTCTCTTTTACACTTGCTCTGTGTTTATGAAGCAGATGTAAAACACTAATCTACAGTTTTTCTTGTGGTTCTTCAGTACTGACATTATGGTTTCCTCTCTAGAGATACCAAAACCACTTTGAAATTAAAAGATCTTTTTGTTTCTATTTATGGGTTACTTTGAGTGGTTTTGGTTTTTGTTTCCTGCTTGTTTGTTTTAGCATATTTATAGTGTTTTTAACTTAGACCATTTTTTGTGGTATGGTGCTAAGCCACAGAATGCAGAATAGGGTAAATTTATTACCTTTTAATGTGAAGACATGATGGCAATACTGAGCAAACATCATAGTACTACAGCACAAACCCTCTTTTCAAATTAAAATTTACAATTTTAAAACAAAGACAATGTATGAAATTTTCTTTAGAGGTAGGGGTCTGTGGGTTTGGTGCACTGTACACTTAGAGTGAAAGTTCAATATTAGAGGCATCCTACATGTGCAGAGAGATAAGTGTGTTTTGCATCATGTAGAACTCCATTATTTCTCATATTTTCTCATTATAAATAATACATTTAGTAGGTAAATGGTGGGAATTTGTTAGCTGTCTATAAGAAGTAGAAAAAAGTCACAATGGTGAAAGAGATGTAGCTGAATAGAGAAAAAGGGGAAGTGATAGTGGGTAGTAGAGATGTGCTTGTAGGAGGGATGATGAAGGCTGCTGCTTCTATTGATAAAATAATTTGCATTCTAAAATTGAATGAACACTAGAAAAAATAAGTTTCAAGAACAAAACTAATTGTTCTTCCTGTTATAAATTTTAATTAGAAATGGTTTTTTCTCTCTATTGTTACCTGTCCATCTGCTGCATGCTCTTAAAAATATTGAAGGCTTATATATTTTAGAAATATTTGAAAACTACTTCATGGTAATAAATAACTTCCTCGTAGCATGACTTAAAATTTAGGGGTTTTTTAGCTATTCTAAACTTAACATGAACAAGTATTCTTTTGTGAAGGATGCAAATAACCTATTTTGCTTTTAACTCCATATATTTTCTTCTTATTCAGAAGCAACCGGGATTTTTTTTTACTTTACAAAGCTTTGGATGACATCATTTATTGAGCATGTCTGCAGGGAAAAGTGTAGTGACAACACAGTTTAATTATTCTACCAATCTTTCCTTTGTGTCTTTGATGGATTTTTGAAGCTGTTACCTTTTTCTGAAGTCTCTATACTTATGCAGCAGGACCTTTCACTTAAACAATTTAATACAATATCAAAAGTTTCTGTAGAGTCTTTAAGTTGCATAGATCACAAATGCTGGAACAAATAAGGTAAAGAAATTATTGGTTTTGTCCAGCTGACGTAAGGAATAGATTTAATTTCTCAGAGTGATCATATACATCTGTTCTGTTTGTCTAAACTGCTACTCTATTGAATGGAGAGCTGATACAGCTCTCCAGGTTATCAGCAGCAGTGGACACATGCACTTGGTCAGTTCAATCGTGTCTAGATTCCATTGACTGTATTATAATTTCTTCTTTAACCATAAGAGGAACTTTATTTTACAGACAGGTAAATATCTATGTGCATTTCTTTAAATGTAGTTGTCTTGATCTGGGAGATGAATGTCAAGCAATCTTTGCAGGCTTATGTTATTATTTATATTAATGGTGTAGACACCCTGAAAACTCTGTTGATATGGGAATCATCTTTTCATTCTTCACTTTTTCTTATCCCAAACCCAGTACTGCATGCATAAACCAACCAAAGCTTAAAATAGAGTGAGCTTATTCATTCTCTTTCTTCCTTTTCCAAATTGATCTAATAGACTGCAAGTTATAAAAATTGAGTGTACAATCATAGCTTTCATTTTGCAGTCAGGAAAATGAACTTTATGTTCCTTTAGAAAGGTAATTTCTTTCTGTTGCATTTCTTTTTCCTGCCAAGTGTCTAAAGCTACGTCATATGATTCTTTGGTACAAGTTTGTCTTCATCAGGCTGTGACCAGTCTTGGCCACTGAAAGCTGTTTTGGAAACTACTGTGTGTTCTCTTTATTGCTGTGGCAAAGTCACCTTGAAAAGAGCTCTTTTTTTTTCTTTTTTCTTTTTTTTTTTTTTTTTTTTTTTTTTTTTTTTCTTTTTTTTTTTTCTTTTTTCTTTTTTCTTCCAAGTTTTATCTTTGTGGAGTCTAGTTTTCTCTTCCTGGTAAGCTGAGTCTCCACCACTGCCCTAAAACGCAGGAAGTAATAAATAACTAAAATCATATATTTTACATAGAAACTTGGAGCCAGATGGTAAACTTTTAATAAGATTTTTGAAACTATCTTATACAGCTGAAATGTTATTAAAGTTCCAAACCTGAACTGTTTTATAGCATGGTTAAAATCTGTGAGAAGGTTGCCAATCTTCATAAGAACTCTGTGGATGAGATTTCTAAACTTTATCAGTAAACCAGAAAGTCTCATCATCTCTATTGCTTAGCAAATCACAGCCTGCACACAAATCACAGTCTGCGGAAAGCTATTGACTTAAATATGAGAACCGTTCTTCAAAGGACATCAAGGTTATCTCTGGGTTTAAGACAAGCTGTCAGTAGTTCAGTCTTTTACCCTCCCTTCTTCAAACACCCATGCAACAGTGTTTCTTCCTAAATAAAATAAACCAGCAGACTTACCTTCTAGTGTCTCACACTGTGCTAAATTGACATAGTCCGCACTTGTCAAAATCCCAGCTTTGAACCCTCGGACCAGACCCTCCAAGTAGCCATGGTCCACATTGAAGTAAAACTCTGAGTATCCTGGCATGGAGGAAAAGATATTTAGTATCTCTTCTGGGTACTTGATGGTACTGAGTATCTGCCACCAACTGTTTTTTCCCCTCTTTGGAAGGAGTGACAAATAGTCACGGAATTCCTGCCAGCTTATGATTGTGTTTTACCAACTGGTTTCTTCCTGTTTCTTGCTCCTACTGTAGTTCCAGTACAGCTGATGCTTACACAACTGCCAGCCAGTAAATCCAACTCCCTCCTGTCAAAGCCAGAAAATGATTCTATTATTGTTGGAAGAGAAGCCAAAAAGGAAGTACAGGATTTAACCCTTTCTTGCAAGGATGCTCTGCATTACTTGGAAATGAGAAAGTGCATTACAAAGCTTGAATAAAATTTTCACGTTTCTTAACTCTCTTATAAACAGGAAGTTATCTGAGAATTCCTATAGAGAAAATATTTCTGCAGTAAAATAGTAGTCTGTGGCAGAACATAGCCTATTCAAGGCGCTTAGATGGTTTGACAGCGTCTCTATATTGCTTTCTTTTTTAAACATTTTTGCTTGCTCGAAATTTTCTGCTGCTCATCTCTATCACTAAATATGTTTACGAACTATAAGACCCTTCCAATAATTAGTGTGAACATTAGATGATGTGCAAAGGTGAAAGGTTTTTGAAGGGTTTGACTTTCATTGTCCTTGAAAGTCAGTATCTGGAACTTGCCTTGAAACCATAGTTTGTCCCAGTGTGCCACCCACACCAAAAAACACACACTCATTTTTCAGAGCTTTGAACGTGTTTGGTGTATTGTGTTGGCTGAAGGCATGCACCACAGCTGGTCTATTGATCCTTGTGCTGAAATGTGCCAGCAGCAGGAGTAGTGAGTTGGCAGCTAGTGGGACAAGGCTGTGACTAGGAGACCTTCTCCTCTGTCCTGGGAGGGGAGAAACTGATAAGACCTTGGTACTCACCAGATGATTCCTGTTTATACCAGCTGGTCCTGGCACAGCAAGGCTTGAAAGGCTACACAATGAGACAGAAGATGCCTGCATATTTGCTGCCAAAACAACCAACCCGTACCTCCTCTAGGAAGGTCACTAGCTGGCTGGTTTCTTGGCTGGCTGGCTGGGAGCCTCCAATGGGCAAAAGCTGGCCACAAGCCACTGGACAGCTATGCTGAGCCAGGGGAGCAATACAGCTACATCTTCAGAGTCAAAATAAAATTGTCTCAGGCTGGATATTACCCTACCTGTAACCCATGGCACGGGAAATAAAGGCAGAATTTAGACACTTTGAAAACTCACATGCTCAGACGTGCAAACTCTATTTAATTGGAAGTTCAATGAGGCCAAGGGTATTGAAGTTTGCTCCTCATACATTGGGTTTATGACTGTAAGTTGGTCAGTTCTTAGCACTGCATATTTAACCCAGCTAAAGAAGAATGAGACAGATTAGGCCCGTTAGACAATAGAAACAAAGCATTTCTCTCCCCCACACAAACAATTTGGTTTTGTTTCCCAAGTCTGCATGTCAGCAGTGCTCAGAACCTCCTAATGCAAGAGCTTTTCAGGAGAATTTTGTCGATGGTGTTTCAAGAGTTGGAGGGATTTTTCAGGATACGTGACCGCTGTCAGTGCTTCCTTACTGACGTGTGAGGGTAACCACATTTTAACTTAAACCTGCTTTTTTCTGGTTGTCATCCACTTTGTTCCAGTGTGTTTTGCTCAACAGCCTCTGGTTTCCACCTTTTCAAAGAAAAGAAATGGGGAAAGATAATAATAATTTCTGTGTACACTAAGGGGAGTGTGTAGGTTTAACCTACAGATCTCCAAAGCGTGTGTTGCATAAAGAAGTAAGGTCTCACAGCAGCTGAGTTCAGGCCTCCCCCAGCTGCAATCACAGCACACCAGAATGTGGCACACGTCCAGCTGGGGGCAGTCCAAGGTTGTGCTCCCGATGAGCTTCCAAAGCCTCAGACAGCAGAGCCAGGGCAGAAGTGGCTTTGCAACACATCCTAAATTTAGTAAGGTCAAGTAAATACTGCCTGGCAGGTGTAAATACCACCACTGGTGATCCTCTAGTGGGAAAGTACTACCGCGAATCTATAAATATTGATGGGACCATCACTTGAAGTATAATCACTCTGCAAAGTGGTTTAATGAAATCAGTGTAACTTTGAATGATTTCAGGAAACTGGAAAATCAGGATAAAGTCTTGGGTGATTTTATCTACTATGGGATAAGGTGCCAGATAATTTGATCCAGATTGATAGACTGCATTTTGCAGCATCAGAAAATCCTCAGTTCTCTGATTTTTGTTGAAAGAAAAGGTGAGGGAAAGAGACAGCTTTAACAGCAATTTAAATTCGATTCATAAAGTTAGTTAATGCACTAAAATTTTATGGAAAAATATACATATTCAATATCTATTGTTGCAATCTATCAATAAAATCTTATTTCTTACAGTGAGTGGCTAGTACTATATGGTTTCTTTCACTCTTGTAGTGGGCACAGTTTTAATAAATATTATTGGGTTTTATATTAATGATTTTATTTATGTAGAGCTGCGAATGTGCTTTAACAAATTACCATGTGAGAAAACACGATACTCTCACCTGTTACGTTTGTAGAGTGCAAAGGTTGAGATATTTTTTAAAGAATCTTTTAGCAGTGAGCTAAACAAATATTGATAGTGTGCTTGGGAGCAGGAGTTATTTCAGGTTAAGCAACATTAACAACACAAAACCTTCAGATCTAAGCACAGAATTTAACCTTTGATACTTCAAGTTTTGAAGAGACTTTGAACCAAAATGCATTTATTACTTAACCACAAGAGGTCATCATAACACTGCTCTCAGCCACTATACTCCAGTTTTATTCACCTCCACTGAGAGAAACTTGGAAAGAAACATGAAAAAAAAAGTATAAGTTTTTAAACCTGTCTTCAGCTAATCTAAAATTAACAATAAATCTGCCATATACTGATTATTTACTCAGAAGTGACAAACAAAATCCTTCCGTGTTACCAACGTTTTGGCTATATCTGCAGATTTTTCTCTGAACTTCCTCTATTTTTTTTTTTAGCTCACTAAACAGCTCTTAACCACGAGGTTAATAGTGAAGAACAAATGACAAAGAATCAGCAGAAGAGTGAGTAAGTGGTGTTTTATCATTGGAATTCTGACTACAGCACATGAATTCAAGGTTACTATTTTTTTTTTCATTAGACGTAGAAATGCTATTTTTTCATGTTGGAATCTCATTCAGAAGTCTATATCAGCCGTAGGCTGGCAGATCTCTGTTTAAATTTTGCTTTAGCTTATGCAGAAACAAAATTCACTCAAGTCTTGCCTCTGCAATTGTTTACAAGATAATTAGCATTATGAGTGACACATTCACTCTTACCAGTATACATTGTTGCTTCAACGTATGGGTGAAACAGATTTCTTCATTTATGTGTATATTGACTCTGTTTGACTGTGGGAGATTTTTTTGACCTAATTTCTGGGAGGAAAATGCTCCTCCCTTACTTGTTAATCACAAGTGGCTTTAAAAACATAACCTGTTTTTTTCCAAATGTTGCACATCACTACTCCCAAAAAAGGGATAATTTTTTCAGATTGGTGAAGTAAAAATTATAAGATGTGCATTACTCAGATTAAAACTATTTTAATTTACTAACACAACTTAATAGTATCTATAACAGACTTAGATACTTTTGGAATGAACTGTTTCTATGGGGTTTTTTGTTGCATATCTTTTTGCTGGCACTGAAAGGCAGTTACATCAAAACTCACTAACTTTTGTAAATCCTGTAATCTTCTAGTGTAAATTTCTGATGGGTGTGACCCATTCCTAAAAATCTTTCCAAGATGTGACCTGTTGCAATACGCTATTTTCTCAAAAAAATAAGAACAGGACAATTCTGACTGCAACATGTAAATTGAGATTCAGCTTTTCTGGGGTGCTGAGTACCTGCAACCTTTGTAAAATGAATATTGCAAACAATTGGATACTGCATGGACCCTAGCACTCCATGGAGTGCTACAATTATGCTGCCATGGGTAGCAGAAGTGTAGCTCAACCACAGAGAACACAATTACATTTACCTCAGTTTCTGAGCTGTGTTCAACTGCTCTCACCCATGAAGAAACAGTTCAAATGCAGTAAAATATGTAACTGCTAAGAAGTAAAAATGTATTAAATAAATATCTTGTATTTTCATAAAAAATATGAATATTGAGAATGATAGACTATATGTGTACAGACATAATCCAGCAACCACACTTTGTAGCTAGTTTCAAATCATGAAAATGATGCATTTCCACGCAGATCATCTATAGGTAAGCCCTCTTGTGCCAAAAAAATGTTGTACCCAGCTGACAACACCCAGTGTTAACCTGCACCCTGGCCAATTTACTCTATCTTTGATGAGAGAATTCACAGGAAATATGCACTCCTAACTTTCCTATCACCTGATTCAGTTTTGATTGAATTTACATAAAATACATCTTTTACAACTGTTCCTTGTTAAAAGTTTATTTTGATATTGGATTCACAAGCGTCACTCATGTTATGAAATATCAAAGAACTCCCTTTTCCCCCTCCTTTGCTTTCAAAAGATAATCTAGCAGCTTTTTAGGTCAGCAAGCCTTTTTGTTTTTTGGTGTTTGTTCAAGGAATTACATGCCAGTGCAATAAAAAGGTCTTTATCCGACACTTAGAGTGGTAAGTCTGTGGAGAGAAGCTAGGAGAAAATCATTATCAGTAGATATAAATCTAGAGAAAAGCAGATTTGAGCAAACTAACACTGCTCTGGAATGCTTTCAGAAGGGAAGAAGAAAATTTACAAAATTTGTACACTCTTAAAAATTGGGCAACTTTGGTCTGAAAAAATTGTCTTTTTGGACACTGATATGCACATGAACTCAGCAGCCTTCTGCTCAGACTCAAGTTCTAGCTAATTCTACTGAGGATGGCAAGATTCAGATCCTGTGTTAACCTTAAGTATTTCTCTGCACTGTCAGTACTTTTTATCAGTTATCTTAATTTTCCATTCTCTCTGTGAGAAGATTTCGTGCAGATGAGCACCCTTTTCTCTTCTCCATAGATCAGTTATTCCTTAACTGTCACAAAATTCACAACAATTGGTAACATCTTTAGATTTCTTCAGGGATACTGAAGGTTTTAACCTTGACACAACCTGGAAACAAAATAAGGATGATAGAACTTCGAGATAAAAAGTACTGACAAGTCAATATTAAGTGTCAGTGATCTGTTAATTCCCCACACTTACAGCTCTCTGAGGACCACCACTCAAATGCTTTCCTCATCATTTTATTGACTTCAAACACAGATGTAAATTCTGACAGCTTTTTTCTCAGATCAATAGGAAACTAATATTCCCGATCACCAATTTAATCTTCTGCAGAAAACAGCCAGAAGATGTACATGACCTCAAAATGCAGCATTCTGATGGCATGACACTAATATGATTATAGAATTATTTTGCCTACATCCCATTCCTTGTCATCTTCATTACAGTTCCATTCCCCAATTATGGCTTCCATCTCAAAAGGTTATGAACAAAGTCTTAAAACTGGAATGTACTGCAAAATCAGAACTCTGTTCCAGCAGGGAGATGAATAGAATTTAAGTCGAGGATTAATATATTTTATTTAGCCCCATGAATTGGATAGATTATTCATAAAGTATGTTTTTCAGCTTCAGACTTAAGCCTGATGTATTACAAATTTTTCACTAGGTGGTGCAATAGTATCTTTGTGAACATGCTATTCCTATTCTGAACTGTGCCAGGAGCTTGGAGTATGCAAGGATATTCTGAACTAAATCTGTATATATTGTAAGTGGGGCATTTAATTTGGGAATATATTTTTCATCAATTTAAAGTTTTTTTCAATTTCTGACAAGTGTTTTGTTAGCTCTGATACCTCATAAGAATTATTAAAATATGGAATTATTCATTTTAGTTGGTTTTTTTTGGGTTTTTTTTTGGTTTTTTTTAACCTCAGATTCATGAACGTTTTATAGTCAAAGGAAAAAGTAACACAGAAAACAGTCCAGATAACAACTCGGTATTTTTTGTTGTTTTTGTTGTTTGTTTAATGCATGCAGTAAGAAAGAAAACCAAATTCTGGCTCACAAACTACATAAATATTTGGACAATTAAAATTCTCAAAAATGTAATTCTATATGGATGCACACTTTTGCAATTGTTTCTTTGCATTTTAAATGCTAAAATCTCTTTTCAAGGTATATTGCTTTACTATATAAAGATACATTAAGAAATAAATTAAGAAAACTTTCAATCATATTCTAGCTTCTCAAGATTATTTATTTGAGAAATATTGGTGGTAAGGTTAAGAATTTCTCAACACATTATATTCTGGTTAGAGATCCTTCTCTTGATACCTGCATGAATAATGATACTTTATCAAAAGATTAATTAATGTTTGCTATGAGATTGTGTTTTCAGAAGAAAGATTACATTAATTTACAATAAAATGTCAAGGTGATAGATTTTAAATTACTATCCAGTTATATCTATTTTGCATTTTAATCCATACATTTTAGTTCATGACTTGATTTGCTCCTATTATGTTATACCAGTTTTTTGGCTTCAGGCCAAGAATGCAATACCTGGACATTTTTTATTCTGATGATTTATGGAATTGCTGTTAGTAATGGCCACAATTAATTTATGAAATTCAAACAATGTATCAGACATTGATTCACACTGATGAAGAAGTTAAGTCTGATAATGTGTTTATTTACCTTATTTCCTCCACACTTAACAAAATCAGAATCCAAATAGTGTTTAATTATATAAAAGGATTGGAAAATAACCATCAGATACAGTAAAGACCACTTAGGACTGTTGCTGGCAAGGCTGATAAAATAAAACCTAATTTTAGAAAGAAAGCACATAGAAATTATGTTACATTTATAAGAAGTGCTTACTAACCATTTAAGCACTTTTGTTGATAAATTGCTCCCTCTATGACACACTGGAACCTCATTCATAAATTAACCTCAATCTGTAGTAAAATGGCAGAGTGATTTTAAACATTGATTGTGATTTTTGAGATTTAGATATAGAGTTTGAACCCCTTTTTAAATTTCTAGTTAAACAAACCCACCCACCAGCACTACTGCCAGAGCACACCATCATAAGAATATAAACACTAGAAGAAATGCTCTTCAGGATAATATTCAGGAATTCAAGTACTTAAGGTGTTCAGGTATTCAAGTACTACACAGTTAGATAAAATTCTTAATATCACATTTTTCCACAAACCCCAGTGCGCATCTGAATTGTGGGAATGGTTATTTCAGAACAGTATTTTCATTTTTATCTTCTCTGGTAAAGAGTCATGTATTTTGGTCAAAAAATAGAAAAAAATTTAATAATAGTAGTAGTAATGTAAATGCACTAAATATTCTGACTCTGCCTCCTTTACTGAAAAATAGATGCTAAACCTTCTTTAATATCATCTTTAAAATGATTTTCCATATGCAGGAGGATCCATGGGACAGGTGGGATAGACAATACAGCAATTTTTAACTCTGTTACTTGAGCAGTAGGATTTGATTTAGCATGAGCAGGTGTAAACTTGGATTTCTGTGTCTCTAATATCAAAAGTGAAACATCAAAGTCAATGTCCGGAAATTTTGCATCTCTGATTCTCCTAATCCCAGACCTGTTGTCATGAAACAGTTTCAGACCCAGTGCATAAGAAAACCTGATAACTTTTCACAGCCTTATAGAAAGGGAGAATAAAAAGCCCTTATAGAAAACCTTATAGAAACAGATCAGAGTTCTGTCTGACTTGAAATAGAGAAACTCTGAAACTTAAAAGTACTTATCTCTTTCTCAAATTCATTATCTTCTTACTTAATTGAATAAATTAGCTCATATTGGCACAACAGTATTCACTAATAAATGGGGATGAAAGTCTTCAAATATTTTAAATAAAGGATCTGTTCCTCACTATGAATAACTAGCACACTTCTGCCTCATATAAAAGCTGATTCCTCAACCTCAGACTTTCTAAAAAATATGATGGTTGTATACAAGCATTCATAAAAGATGGATGAAGATCTTGTTTGAAAATAGCACTGTGAAATGCCTGGTTAATTCTCTAATCTCCCTATACTATATTTATTATCTTGACTAAATGATATTTACAGCTCCTGGCCTTTGATTTTATGAACTAAACCAAAATACAGAGAAGGTTTAAGCTGGTACTGTACGTAGAGTATTTCCACTGTGATCAGTACATGTGTGAACAAATAATTCAATATAGAAAGAATTCCAAACACAGAGAAAATAATTTACCAGAAAAAAAATAGGTTGACCTTCTCACCTTCTCACAGCAAAAATTGCTTTAGCTTATACTTCTCTACAGCTTCTGCAACTGCAGTTTTGGATAAGTCTACTGATTCCAAATGAGTCATATGAAGTGCATCAATATGAAATGAGTGTAACCAAAAGGAGCTGCTGAACTCCTGCCAGGTGCATCTGGGTATTGTCTTGAACTTAAAATTAAATTCATAGAAATTATGAAATTTTTCATCAAAGTTTCCTAAGTGGTATATTAGTTTTGTCTATGAATTTTGCTGCTAGACTTTTGATTTAAGGAATTTAGTTTGACTATTCCCCAGATAATTTTGAAGCAATATTCATCGTATAATACTTCTCAAGGATTCAAAAATATTCAAGACTATAAAATAAGATGCAGTGCCAGAAATTACCATAATTAGTTTTTGAATTATTGTCATTTTTGCTTTTTTTGTAAACAAAATTGATTTTTCTCTTTTTCTCCTTCAAAGATTATAAATCTTCCTAAGTACATGTTGCTTCAGTAATTTTCTTCTCAGTTCATATTCTGTGGCAGAATTCTGTTGACCAACTTCCAATATGTCCATTAATGGTCAATATAATGACCTAAATCATGATATCGTCCATTTATGCCTGTAAAGATTCTGTAGAGCTGTCTTGTCTTTCCTTCAATGATTATATCACATCTGAGCAAGTTCATAGTTGTTTACATTTTTTAAAGATTCTTAAATAAGAAGGAATTTGTCCTCCTTTGTCCAGCTTGTTTATTGTCTGCCCACAGCAGTCAAAGACATTAGTCCTGTTCCTTTTTAATGTGTTTATTTACCTTATAACCATAGATAACCATAACCATGCAGATTGATCTCCCTGCCAGGCCATTGATTTCTTAACTCAGATTCAGTTTGAAATAGCCAACATTAGTGAAATCTCAGAAGGCAAGTTGACATAATATCTGCAACTATAAAAATATTTCTTTGTGATTGCTCTAAAATTCTGGGTAAATTATGCTGCAGGACTTAGATTTTTAGATCAGATTTATCAGATCTTTCAAGAGGCAGGCTCTTTAAAAATTACACTTTTCTCCTACAAGTTTTTATGAATGACAGCTCTCAAGAAATGTACAATTGAATTGTTCAGGGAAGCATGATATTAGATAGATAAAACAACACCTTTTCATAAAGAAAGTTGTAGCATAACTATATTTAGTTATACTCTTCTGTAATGGTACAGCAGAGCTGAAAGGAACCTGGAAAGATCATCTGGAACCTTCCCTGTCTGTGGTACCTTTTCGACTTCTTGGGGTTTGTGACTTCTGACACACACATGAATTCTGTTTTTGCAATTTGAATTTATTGCTTATTTGTACAGAAATGCGAAATAAATATTACCATTAATATGATGGAATAATTTATATTTTATTGCAATACTCTTTTTAAAATTTCTTACCATTCCTTTTGCTCTTCTTTGTTTTTTTTTCCAGTTGGTTCACATTTTGTATTTTCATATTTCCCTGGAAGTGCAACTTAGGTAAATGTTTTGCCTGTTCCGATCCCTCTACAGAGCCTCTCCCAGCCTCCAGCAGATCAACATTCCCATCCAGCTTTTGTCACCTGCAAACTGAATGGCGGTACACTCAATCCCCTCATTCAGATCATCAGTAAAGACATTAAACACAACTGGCCCCAGCCCTGAGCCCAGGGGAGCACCACTTGTGACTGGACACCAACTGGTTTTCATTTGATTCACCGTAACTCTTTGGGCTCATGACATCTGCATGGATGAGCTGAGGCCAGCAAAAGGAGGTTCAACACAGCAAAGTGCTGGGTCCAACCCTTGGGTCACAAAAAGTCCATGCAGTGTTATAGGCTGGGGAAAAAGGTACTGAAAAGCTGCAGGGTGGGAAAGAACCTGGGGTTGCTGATCCACAGCCAGTTGGATGTGAGCCAGCTGTGCCCAGGTGGCCAAGGAGGCCAATGGCATCCTAGCCTGTGTCAGCAATAGTGTGCCCAGCAGGACCAGGGCAGTAATTGTCCCCATATACTCAGCACTGATGAGGCCAAACCTCAAATCCTTTGTCTGGTGTTTGGGCTTCTTGCTACAGGAGTGACATTGAGGTGCTGAAGCAGGTCCAGAGAAAGTCACCAGAGCTGATGAAAGGTCTGGAGCACAAGTCTTATGGGTAGCTGAGGAAGCTGGGGATGTTTAGCCTGGAGAAAACAAGGCTTGAAGGGATCTTACTGCTCTCTACAACTACCTGAAAGGAGGCTGTAGCAAGGTGCAGCCTCTTCTCCCAAACAAGTGACAGGAGGAGAGGAAATCGTCTCAAGTTCCATCAGGGAAGGTTTAGATTGGATATTAGGAAAAAATTCTTCACCAAAGAGTTATGAAGCATCAGAACAATTTGCCTAGGGAAGTGATGGAGCCACTGTCCTTGGAGATATTTAAAAGACTTGTAGATATGGCATTTAGGGACATGGTTCTTAATTTTATAAATTATAACTGACTGATAAGACAGGTTTTATGGTGATTTTATACAGTCTTTATTGTCTCAAGTCTTTGGAAAATATTCAGGCTGCAAAAACTTTGGCCAGTTACAATATTCATAAGATAGATCAGTTATCTCTGCTTCTCTGTTCCAGAGCTATGCTATGGTTCATGTAGCCATAAATCAGCTTAGTTACCAAGTACCTTCAGTGGAGCACAAGCAGTGAGGGCTCCAGCTGCATCAAAACTCCATGTCCTCAAAGCTCCTTTGAATACTTGATCTAAACATTTGTTCATCCTCCTTGTATTGTGTTGTGGATATGATTTAAGGTCAGGTTTCAAGGCAAGTAAAAAGATATCCAGCACATCAGGACAGGACTCTACAACTGATTGCAAAATTTTTTTATGATTCGGACATTTTGGATTTTTTATTATAATCAATGGCAATCAGAGGTGAGAAGCACATAGAAATCTATACAAGCATTTATGTGATCATGCATGGCATGATTATTCTTTTCAGTAATGATTATGTTATCATTTACACTAAATAATACCTATATAAAGTAAATTTCAATGAGCATCCTAAGTCTTCTTTTCTGCCTTCTAAATGTTGATTGTTCTTTGGGATGTCGATTTTCTGTTATTTAGACAAGTGAATGAAGTTTCAGTTTGCTGTATGAGTGAAATGAATCTCGTTTTAGGCTGCTTACATCACAAAGTAAAAGAAGAAACTATTTGTTACATGAATTGAAAATATATCAAAATTAGATCAAAATCTAGGTACCTTGCTTCAGATTACAAGTTAGAGACAAAGAGTCTGATGCTATCTTCTGTGGACAGGAGGTATTAAAAATATATTCCATAGTCAGATTCTGGCACTGCTCGAGGACTAGGGAGAACATACACCTCATTCAGTTACAGTGTTCCTGGAGAGATAAAAATAATTCTCTGAAATGTTATCTTTCCATTCCCAGAATTTGAATAGACTGTATTTCAGATTAATTTGAATGTATTTCAAATTAGCTTCTTAACTATCTCCATGTAGTTATGGTCCTAATCATTGTTCACACTCAATCATGCATTGCAGAATAAGTTCATTAAAAATAATTAACTTTATTGCCTTAATTTATTGTAGTTTCCAAACATGTTGATTTAATACATAGCTGCTTAGGTAGAACCCTTTTGATCCAAGGTAAAACTTTTCTAGAGAAGAACCTTTTTCCATATTCTTCTTATGGAAATCCTGTGACTTCTTTTGACTTGTCTTCAGAGCTGTCTTTCCAGGTTAACTTGGCGCATAAACATGGCTTCATTAACTCAAGCAAAAGAAAATTTTATTATTTCTTGCTGTCAGCCATAAGGCTTAATGACAGGGATAGGGAAATATTGGGGTAATTTCCCTCTCCATTTATACTTAGCCCTTAAATGGCAACTTTTGTTTTCAAAACTAGTACACGAGCTTTAATTGTTTATTTCTCACAGTGCCACAATAAAGTAAGTATTAGCAACCCTTTTTTATAATGAGATAAAATACTTTGTGGGAAGCTAAAAGAGCTTGATGAAGTCACATGGGAATAATTATCAAATTTGCTGTATATGTGAGTCTTCCCACCTGTAACCAATTACCTATTTTACTACCATCACTGGAGATATGCATTAGAAACCTGGTTAATTTCCATTAAGCAGTAAATTTTGAAAACATCTGAAAAACTTGAGGGTTGCAGTATTCTAATGTTTCTGGCTCTAATTGACTGTTTCAGGCAGATGTGCCTGGGTTAATAATGCTTTCTTTTGAATTTTCACCTATTTGCTTTACAGCAGCTGTAGAGAAACCAAATCCAGACTCTTCTCAGAGGTGCACAATAAAAGGCAAGAAATAATGCTACAAATTACAGGAGAAATTTTGTCTAGTTATAAGGGGAAAATAAAAGGCCAACGATTTAACATTGTAACAAAAATCACTGGAAAAGGGACCTTGACTACAGCTGCCCAGCTCTATGTTAGTTCAGTATGATCTGGAAAACAAAGAAGTACAGATGAACCTTCTTATGTAACTGCTGCTTAGCTTCATACTTCCTGTAACATTTCGTGGCAGGAAACCAGAGGGTGACAGAGGCCCTGGGGACAATTATTAGTTGGTCTTAGCTCAGCAGAAAGTCGAAGAGATTTGCCTGGGGCTATGTGATTAGCAAGGCCATTGACAGTTAATGTTTGCACTCTAAGTAAAAAAGCAATAAATAATTAAGGCAGTAGTCCCTGCTGGGTGGGTAGAGGGAAAGGATGAAAGGATGTCCCAGCACGGTAAAGGCAGAGCCTGCAGGGGAAGAGTTATGGCCCAGCTACCAGCCAGGACCCCAACACTGAGTGGGCAGTGATTGCCTGTTCTCCCTCATTCATCACACAGGTCTGTGCTGCAAGCCCAGAGGAATTGGGACACCTGATTTTTGAGTGTGTGGTGAATGTGTGTGGCAGAACAGGTATCTTGGAATAGAAATCATTCATCAAATGCTACATCCCTCCTGTTAATAGTAACTTCAGAAATACATGTTTTTGTGTCTATCCCACAAAATTGATGGGTAATACTGTCCTTGGTGATCTTAAAAACTCGGCTGAAGCAACTTAATCTAATGTTAGAATTGGTTCTGCTTTCAGCAAGGTTTCAGAATAGATAATCCCAGGATTGTCTTCAAACCTGAAGAATTCTGTGACATCATGAGTACAACGTATGGCTAAAATTTCAAGAAAAATCATAGGGTTTTATTTATTAAATTATTTGGCTTGTTATACTATTTACAAATGTCAAAATCCTGTGATATACAAGTAAATAATGACTGTATTGTCACATTTGGACTGTCATATCCTGTGATGCACATGGTTAAAAATATTTAAAAAAAATAGTTTCTGTAAGGGTTGAAATGTTCGTCACTGAGGAAGATAATTAAATACTAAAATTCATACAATTTATATTCAGTCATTTTAATCTTCAAAAGAATACTTTTTAATACCTTTGGTTTCAGGCTACTGGATAAGTAAGAATTGAATTTCTTAATGCCAGTAAATGGTCAAATTTCTTTCCCAGACTATTATGCCAGTTAGTGCAATTAAAAGCAGGATCAAAGATCAGTGTTCGAAGAGTGCTTTTCAGGAGAATGGAGTACTGTTAATATTTTCTCACAATGCCTTTGCCTTTTATAAAGCCTAAAGATTTGCTGCCTTGCATAAACAAGGTTGCTTACACAGCAACCTCTGTTAAGTTTCTTCCTGTTTAATGTCTCTGGTCATCCACTCTGGAGTTTTTCACACTGGATGGAAGTGTGTGCACACACACTGTGCAGGACACGGAGGGTGGATCCAGCACATCTTGTACGTGTCAGACAGCTGCACATACACTTCCAGCAGAATTAGATATGTTCTCTGTGTGTCAGATCTAGCCTTATAAACAAGTGACAGATGCTCGGTGAGTCCAGAGAAATCTGAGCGTGGGATGCAGAGCCATCACAGGCCTATGGCTGTTCATCTTAGATTTTCAGCAAGTTTGTAGCCCCATCAGAGAAATTACTTCCAATCTGTAGTGTCTGGCTTTCCCAACAAACAAAGCCCTCTTTTTGTTATGCTTGGACAAAATTATCAGATGGAACAAAAAAGGAACCACCTGCAGAAAACTGGTTGCACATCCCTAATCTGCTTTTTTCAAATTCTGGGTGTGAGTAAAGGTTCAGTGTTTGTATTCCCAGTGAAGACTATCATTGTTCTTGGGACACACTGACCGAATGAGTACTGGTTCAGGCACCATCATATAATCTGTACCAGAGCTTCCAGTGGCACATGAATTTGCTGACTTCTGACACAGAGCTTGGATGAATGCCTGTGCATCCCTAACACAACCTTTGAAGTTCTTTATCGATTAATCCTTCTGACTCTTTTTATACAAATTTCAACTTGATTAGTAGACCATCTAGAGTAACTTCTCCAGTGGAAGGATCTCTAAAGAAAGGATGAAATGCAACAGTTATGTTGTAATGTTTTGTGCCTTGTTTTTCCTTCAGCTAAACTTGCTATCATGCTCCTCACTTTGCTTCAGAACATAAGAAGTAGTCTCCTTTGTTTTATGCATATGCAACAGTGAGCTAAAAGAAAAGTACATATCTGGTAAGGAAAAAGAAGTAGAAAAGGAAAAAATAGGTGATTTCAGACCTTTTTTGGTTATTGCTGATAAAGCAAGACATACAAACTAGGAAATAGGGGTAATATGGATGATACAATTTTATTGTTAGGCCAACCTCTCTCTGTGTGAGACCAGGAAACTCCGGAAGGAGCTGTCCAGAAACTTGCCTGAATAACAATAAAAAAGGATGTGAAAGATCACCTCTGCAGATAGTGTTTAAACCAACAGTGACCCTAAGTTCTTTTAGTATCATGGTTTCCTAGGTCCCAAGTGTCTGCGAATGACCTGGGACATTTTTTAGTAACTGTTTGCCACATTTCACCTCCTGCAGTAATATTATGTTGCTAAAAAGAAAAAAAAGTCTCGTGTCTGATGTAATAATTGTCCTAAATAGCCTATGAACCACAAGATAAACATAATACCTTTAATGGAATCATGATGAGGGAAGGGATTCAAAAGAAACTCCAAATTCCAATGCTTGCTTCATCTTGAAGGGAAAGAGCTTGAGAGACTTACATTTTAGAGGGACATGCTGACTGTCAGCATTTCAAAGTGTAACTGACAAAGTGACACTCTGAAGTGTCTTGCTTTCAGACGTTGATCTTAACTTTGACATTTCTATCACTTACTATTGCTTTTAATGTGTTTTGTTCACATTCCCATGGGCTTCTTATGGTACCAAATTATTTACTAAAAATGCTAACTTCCCACACTACTCTCCCCTACAGTTTAGGTTACAATAGGATTGTGTTTTGCATTAAGGATTCTTTTAAGGCAACTTTTCTAAAATCTCAGAAGGTAAATTCACTTCCACCACCATTCAGCTAAGAAAGTATGAATAACTAGGACAAGTGACGGGTTAGGAAATGAGACTTACCTTAGACCCTGTGCCCATTAATACTTAGCAAAGCAAAATGTCACGTAGCTGCTGAAAGTTTTCAAGTAAACAGCCTGAGTCAACATTCAGTCTATTTTAAAAGTCTCTATTGTTGGGTTAGCTGCTTTACAGCAAAATTACCAATTTCTAGTCCCAATTATGCACAAGTACTGACAACACTGCTGCCTGTGAGATCAAAGGGTCTTGCTATTAGAAGATCTATTCACTGTGAATGATTTAATTTTCTGCCCCTGAAATCATCTTAAATTAAGTCATTCATAAGAAAGTGACTGCAGACAGAGGGTTATTATTTAGACAAGCCTCTATGAATGAAAATTCAATAGCCAGATTCTCATTTGTCTGCCTAAAGATGTTGTTATATTTTAGGTTCATTTCATTTTGAAAAGTTTGACGGTAACAAAGAAGGACAGTCTTCACTGGAGCTTGTCTTCTGTAGGGAGGTCTAATGTCCATCTCCTTCATCTAGCCCAACAGAGAAAAATGTTAAATCCTACTGAACAATGGCAATATTGAGCTTCCGTGCAGAGAGACTTTAAATAGGGCCTTCACAGAATTTTAATGGAAGTGCCTCATGCCTGACCGGTGTTCAACTGCTTTTTAAGACCTTCACCAACATATATCTGATTTTGGTTCCTACATGTTCCTTTTCTATTGGGTGGAGAAAACCTTTAGGATGGGTGCAGATGATTCTGCAAAGGCAAGTGCTGAGCTCAGCTTTTCAGAAATGGACATCCCTGGAAGCAGAAAGGGTGCTTTCAAAGAGATTTTTCTAGGTTTTATGTGAAATAGTGGCACAAAACTTTTATCTGCTGGTGAAAACCACCTGCAAAGGGATAGTTTTCGGAAAATAAAGTTGAGACTGGAGCTGTGCAGGCAGTTCTGCAAGTCACATCAGGTTATCAGGAAACCTGAATTTTATTAATTTTGTTGTATAGAGCAACCATGCAAAGTTTGGAGTTACTGTTAGAGCTTGAAACCTATACACGAAGGCTAATTCTTCCCAGATTCACTGCATGTGCTTGGTCTATTTGGGATGAAACACCATTTTTCTGCTAAAGGAGAAGAAGAAAAGACAACAAATGCCACGGAACACTTTCAAATATCATTTATTAGAGAACATTAAGAAATGAAGAAATTATAACCCACATTTCATATCTTATACAAAAAATATAGTTTGGAAAGCCTGGATGAGAATAATACTTATGACGTACATTATGTAGCAGCATGTATTTAGGCAGAAGAGATAAATGTAGAACAGCAATAACCTTTGGCTGTTTTTAATCCATTCAACCAGTTAAACATAGTAGAAATTATTAATAATAGCACTTCAATGTCTAAGCATCTTCCAGCAACAGACTTCTTTTTCTGAGTTTCTAGAATTCTAGAAAAGGGTAGATTGCTGCCTGAGTCAAAACAGCAGGAAATGAATGCTAACACTGTGTAGTTTGCTGCTGAAAACAGAGGAAGGGGTCAATGTTATTGACAATTTGTCATCAGTTTGAGTTTGTGCTAAAACCTGTGGCACTGATTTATTTTTTAACAAATAATGCAAGTAATTCAAAATATTCTGCCCAAGAAACACTGCTGTTCCTACACATGCTGTTATCAAATTTATGTTGTCTAGCATTAGCATGTTGATTTTGCATGGTAAAGAATGTGTGGCTATGTTTTTTCCATATTTGAGATAGTCAATTTACATCTACTTAATGGCAGTGCTGTATTTCCTATGACCTCTTTTAAGAGGCTTTTTGAATCTTTCAGGAATGTCTTTCTATTAAGCTATTTCTAGTAAACATTACTGAGACATCATCAGTTTGTTGGGTTTTTCAGTTGTACAGAAGCTTGCAAACAATTCATATATTGTTTAAAACAGAAAACAAGAACATTCATTCTTAGGGTGGCATCAGTTTAGGAAGTTTCATCAAATTTCCTTCATTCATGTGCTCTGGCAGTTCCAAGCAGATCCTGAGTGGGTTTGTACGTGCTGCTCATCACACAGCGTGATGCAGTCGCAGTATCTGGGTCTCCGGGACATGTGACTGCAGTGAGCGCTGCACGGGTCAGCTGCTATTTAATTCCTGTTCCAGTAATAATCATAAAGAATGCCATAGGCGCTTTTAACAGGCAGCAGCAAAGCAGGGGCTTTTGAAGTATCCCTCCCAAATCTGAATGAAAATGTCTGATAAATGAATTTAGCTATCTCAAATCTTGACTTGGGTTTCCTGTGTTTTCCTAGTGGCATTCCTCCACGCTTCCAATAACATGACACTTTCTATACAGTGTGTTTGTGTGTGCAGGCAGACAGCTCCTGATGACACTTCTCTTTTGTCCCTTTAACACAAAGAGGGATGTATTACCCTACCAAACACAAAGGACTAATTCTACTAAATCAGCTTGTGTGCTCATTAGTGGACATAGCAATTTGCAAAATTTAATCAACAAAGATTTGTAATCACCTTTACTAAATAGTAGCAATTCTTGATTTTCTTTATTATAATCCATTTTACATCTGTCTAGCTGCTACAAATGCAGTTTATAGAAGAGATGGGTTTCTTTGTGATTACCTTAATATGAAGGACAGTGATAGTTCTTTTGAGTAACTTTTCAAAGTAATTTCCTTGCATTCAGGTGCAGAGTTTTTTACCATAATTCAGTGGCATTCTTTTAACAAGCACAATACTTGGGTCTAGGGATATGAAAATATACACATTTTGGATAAATTATCGTCATTTAAAAATATTAATGATAATATTAACAGCTGACTTACTAAGTGTGAAGAGAAAGCAGACATGACAACAAAATAATTACAACATCTCCAGTCCAACTCGCTAATCGGTAAACTATTTAGGATTCATGACACACTGATTCCACTTACTGCCTGATATACAAACTAAATTTTATAAAAGGGCTCTTCTATCAAAAGTGAGATAAAACTACTAAAGATGTTGCTATGCATAACACACATGATCCCAGCTCTGTAAAAAACAAAGTACTTCTGATATTTTGAATATTTGAAAAAAATCCAGATTTTAAGTATTTAAAAACTGCACCTGAGACATGGTGCATTAGATAAGCAAGGCAGAGTATCACCTTGGGATGGAGAAAAGTTGAAAACATAAGTGTACTTGCAGTACATTTTTAAATTAAAGATTTTTAAGTTTATGAATTTCAAAGTCATCAGGGAGAGTTATCTAACTGCACTGTACATATGCCATTTTGGAAAAAAACCTGGTTGCTTGAATCAGAACCAGAGCTTTTAAATAAGTTTTAGAATAGAAGCCCAGACACATTGCAGAATACAAGATCCTCACCAAGTTGTTTGACAGATTTCCCTGTCTATAGCATGATGTTGCACTCATGATGTCCTGTGAGTGTCTGACTTTGCAAAATGATGCCTATACTTATACACATATTTTATATTTATTGCTTTTCACTACTAAAGTAGTTTAGAGTAAACACTTTTGAAGCTGCAATGACTGATGAGAAAATTTTTGACTGACTTCTGAATATGTGATGTTTTCAATATATTCTGTTATTTGTCAGTCTTTTTTATCATTTAATACTCCATGTAAAGCATATTTCCTAAACTATTTTCCATATAATATGGTTGTATGTCCTTACTTGCCTGATCATGCAGTTCCAAACAAAAATAAATACTTTCATTAGAACACAGCCCCCAATGTAGACAGTAGGTTTACTAATTGTACTTCTGGGTTCAGTGGTACAATTTATGCCTCAAAGCAGAGGCACAAATGTGCAGAATCACTGAAGCTTGCACCTGGAAACTGTCAGTTCCCTAATGTACATTAAAATCAAAATCCATATCCAAATTATTTTGATAAAAATAATTTTATCAGAATTCCTTCACCTCCTACATCATGTTTACATAAACTGTGATAAAAGCCCTTCATTTACAGAATAGGCTTTAGGGCATACTGATATTACTGCAACAAAATAACTTGGCATAGTCCCAGTTCCAGTTTCTTCCTGCTGATTATTTCCTATACTGCTCTGAACATAGCACACTATAGTTTTCCATTCTGGAAACATTACTGCAACTTCCTGATTTTCTGCAGAAAATACTTTGTGGTTAAATTGTATAAAAGTTGAATACCTTCTCTGTGGCCTTTCCTTGATAGGAAACATTATTTTGCAATAGAAATATATTTTTACCATAAGGATTTTCAGTGTGTTCATAGTTTTTTTATTGATTTATTCATTACTTGTAATTCAGTAATTATTTTATTTCCTTTTAGAATATTGTATATTCATACATGTTCAGCATTTCATTTGGTGTCCTTTTCACAATGAAACAAATCAACTAAACATGAATTAAAAGTGAAATAAAATAAGGCTGCTGCTGAAAGTATTTTCAAACCTCAGTTACAATGTTTGAACCCTTATTTTGTCAAATTTGACTAACTGGATTAACTGATAGAACGGATAAGAGTATGAGTGAGCAGTCAAAGAGTACTTTTTAACCCTAAATTCGTTTAAATTTCTCTGTTCAGATGCAAATGGACTAAGGATTTTTAAAGTGTTTGTGGGGTTTGGATCAGTGGTTTTATTTGATATTAGTAATTCTGGATTATTGGATAAATCTGTTTTTCTCCTCTTTCTGGACTAGAAACTCCAATCATATTCATGGTACAAAGCCAGCACCAAGATTTGCTGCTTTGGGAAGGGCAGCATGAAGATTCTGGGGAGTACTTTAAACTCAAATTTATTTACCAAATCTAAAGAATTAAGCATATGGGGAAGGAAGAAAAAGATTGAGAATTTTCCTGAGCCTCCCCTCCTACAGAAGTCCTACCAGATATTTGTGGTTAGTATGTAATTGTGAAATGTGCAGTGCCACTACTCTTTTTTAGCTATTGGAAATTTTATGCATTTAAATAAAATGCATTGCCAGGCTTGCTAATACATTTGCTACAAACAAATTTTATTCAGTAAGTATACATCTTCCAGTTCTGACTTCACACTGTTAAGCAAAGGATCACATAGAAGGGATCTAGTAAGATAGGAAGATGTGGGAATGGAGGTTTATTCTGTGGTTTTATATTTCACTGCATTAAAAAAAAAATGAAAAGGTGAGCAAGTCATTGAAGTTTTAGCATGCAGTACTAATATTTTAATGCGTAATTCCTACTAATTACAATGTACTTAATAAAGCAGCAAATGAAACATACATTGCTTCCTGTGAGAATTATTTTACATGCATAATATGGAGTCCTTATAATATGAATGAGAAAGTGTAGTCTGTGTTCCCATTTATTCAACAGAGAAAGAAAGCACCTTATTTAACTATCACAAGAATGCCCAGTATGTCATATTAAGTACTTAAAATTTCACAATAACATACATTTACACTTCTCATTCATAGGTAATTATACAGTCACTCACCAGAAGAAATTAAATTTTTCAAAAGGGAAAGATTTTGATAGAATATTTCAAAATGTACACTTATTAAGACCAGGACTCCCTCAGAATTTCAGAAGAATTCACAGAAAGTTGAAAGGGGATCATATCAGATTTTAATTTTTTGGGGAGAAAAGAATATGGGGAATCAAGTGAAAGGAAGAGTATGATTTTTCCATATAATATTGTGATTGGTTTGATATACTATATGAGTTACTATCCCTTCTTCTGTACACTTTATTGAAAAATTATGCCCTAATCATGAGCGCTGCATCATGAATGGAAAATCTATGAAAATTCAATTCCCTATGGTCCCAAGTCTTGTTGATCTATCCGTGGAAGTGTTCAAGACCAGGCTGGATGGGGCTTAGAGAAATTCAGTCTAGTGGAAAATGTCCCTTCCATGGTGTGTGTGGGGGGGTCAAACTAGGTTGTCTCTCAAGTCCCTTCCAACCCAAACCATCCTGTGACTCTATTGCTCAAGGAGGAGAATCCTGCACAGGGGTGCACATGCACAAATCCCCCTGGATACTGCACACTTCTGCGATAAACAGGGGGAAAACTTTTCCTCACAGGGGAAAGCTGCTCCTGCCTGGATGAGACTGCAGGCAGGGGAAGACACAGGCTTCCATGAGCACTCTCTGCTGCTCTGCATTTTTGCTCATATTTCAAACTTGGGTAGAATGCTTTTGCTTTGACTGAATGGTAGTGGAAAATGGTAGAAAGATATCTAATTACAGTATTTAATAAAATATTTTAATATTCACAGGCATTCTGCAGAACAGCTTTTGTCCAGATATTTTTTGTTTGAAGGAAATATTTAATATGAACCAATTTTTTAACCAGAGCTCTGTCTTTAATCTGTATCTCAGTCATGGTATGAGCTTTTATCACAATGAAGGCAAAATGAAGTCATAAAAATCTTGGAGAAAAAGTTCTTGAGTATCATCCATGATGGCAGTAGGTGGGATGAGCCAAGTTGCAGAATATGGTGCTAAGGAGTTCTGTCCATGTTGGGCAACAACTTCAGTGGTGGCACTGGTGACAATTTTTTTTTTTTTTTGTTTTTCTTTCCTTTTCTTTTTTGTTGCTTTTTTATTGTTGTTCTTGTGATTTTTACACCATTCATTTTCTTCATCACTGTAAAAAAGACATCATTCCGATGACACACTTTTGTAGTTCTATGCTTGTGCCCTATTAATAGTATGCTGCATGTACATTCTGGTTTTTATATCTCAGTCATGAGTTCCTGAGCAAGCACAAGAAGAAATCAGAACGCCATTCTGAGCATCTAACCAGGTGCTCAGAAGCTTGGATTCTGCATTTTCTGCTGAAACAGGGGCTGTTCAGACCAGTCACAATAGCCCTGTTGTGCTGTGAAATTCTCTCACACTGTATTTGTATTTTGAATCAATAGCTGCCCTGTAGCCAAGGTTACTGTGATGCACCACCAAAGCCCATGGAGAAGCAGAAACTCCTGGCTGAAGTTGGTTAGGAGCTGGATAGATTTGTGGTACATCACCTGCCATGGGATATAACCAACATGATATGCATGTCTATAAAAGAAAATAGGGATGAAAATGTGAGGTGTAAGATTCAGGCATGGATAGGAAAGGATAGGACTCATCACATTGCTAGATTCGATTTGTTTTTTCTTTCAGAATTTTCTTTTTTTCTACTCATATTTTTTCCCTTCCAATCTCTCCATCCTCTGTTTTTGATCCCTTCTTCTTTGGAGACTCCCAAAATTATCTAAGGCCTTGCTGCTGTCAGCGTGCCATTGCTGGACCTCTCAGGATATTGTGCCTCCTTTATCAACAGAAAGAAGGGTCTGTGTTCAGATTAACAGCTCCTTCTTTCTATCACTGTGATGTTGCACAATGGGTTTGACTGCCAGACTTCCAGGGTGGGCTCCTAAGCAGTCCCATTGCTCTTCCAGTCTTGGGACCATGAGACCATATGGTAATATTTTTGTTCCAAAAAGTTACCTACCACAAATTCTTGAAAACTTTTTATTTATGTTCCTGCCTTCTCAGGATATAGAGCTGCAGTTTTTAGTGTGACCATTGAAATCTGTTTTCAGCAGGTTTCCTTTTATATTGAGCATGGACGCAATAAATGCTGCATTGCTTTCCATGCTGGGATGTCCAAAATAATCCTCAGTAACTTTTCAATGTGACATTTCAATTCAGGACTTATATTTTTTGGAAAGCAGAAGCAGATTTCTCTGGGGGTAGAGTGTTACATGCTAGAAGAGTTTGGAAGAGATGTTTTTTTATACTCACAGAACATGTGGTGCAAAACCATTCAGCAGCGTTTCAGAAATACGAAGATAATTTTTCTCTTTTTTCATCGGAGTTGTTGGAAGAACATCTTGTTCACTATGAGATCACTTCTGCAGTAATTTCATACCAATTTTTCCTAATCATCGGTGTTCTCTTTCCTTTACCATGGTTTTTTACCTAAATTTTTACCTGCTTTTTACCTGAGGATGCAGATGGAAGAATTATGCAAAGAGATTATTCTTAATTGTTTACCCCAACAGTGTATGAAGCAGAAAGCAGGAATATCTAAAATCTTTGTGCCTTTGAGCATGACTGAATGAAGATTGTCATTCAAACTGTTCTAAAGAATTGCTTTAATACCAGATGTGGGTGGTAAAATTTACCAGTCTTTGGCCAGACAAGACTCTGATTTTGAAATATAGTTTTCAACTGTAAGAATTTCTTTTTGGCTTTTAAAAAATGCCAAAGAATAACATTAGGGACTTTAATCTGGGTTTTATTTCTCAATTTTCTTTAGCTGTTGAAAAGCAATGGGATTCTGTATCATATGGGGAATACTCTTGGGTTGGTCTTTTTTCTTTGGTGTGAGAGGTGTGTTTTTTGGGGGTTTTTTTTGGTGTTTTTTTTTTTTTAATTTAATGTCTTCATTTTACCAAGAAGTTAGACACATTGATGAGAAGCATGCATCTTTATCTGAAGCCAGGGCAATTAAGTTGCATCCCAAATAATTCCAAAAGGCCATAGGATTCAAACAGCTGTAAATCCTTTGAGATACTCGGAGAAAAAACCTGACAAAGGGCGGTATGTTTTTGACCATGGGAAGGGAATGACAGTGGCATTAGTTCACGTGTTAATCACATATTTTTAGAGATGCTTATTTGTAATTGTCCTGAGTTTTCAATAATGTGGGCTGTATTATGTGCAACTTTGTTGGTCTACACTGTTTGAATATACATATTGAAATAGACAAGATACTTTTATCCCTTTGAATAAAGGGAATATGCAGCCTTTCAAAGATTAATTTTAATCTTGCACAAGCTAGGCCTGGAAACTAGCAGAAGGACAGTCATTAAGTACACTGTTCTCCAAAACCTAATAATATATTTTTCTTCCTGTCTGCAGTGACACAATTGTTCCCATTTATAGGTTGTGTGATTCCAGAACAACCCACTGTGGCACTGCGGAAAGTGTAGTGAGTATTCTTTCCCTCAAGGATGAGTAAAGGCATTTGTAAACAAAAAGAAAGATTTCTTTTTAAAAAACATTCGTTCTCCTTCATATTTCATTAACTTCTTTCCAAATCTTTCCCAGTCAGCATTTTCAGTGATCTCAAATCCAAACTGTGAAATGGAACAATAATAATAATAATAATAATAATAATAATAATAATAATAATAATAATAATAGTAATATAACAATGATAATGTTGCAGTGTATTTCCAAATACCTTTTTTATATAACTGTCTTCTTTTTAGTTTCATTTTTACTCCATTTATGGATTTTGACAAAATAATCACTTTTTTGGTGCCCACGAATGATGTAATGAACAATTTCCTATATCCATCAACATACTAGGAACTTTTATGCAAAGGATTGTAGAGAAAAGTGATCTGACTTATCAAATCACTTTTCACATGAAAAGTTCTTCATGTGTCGAGAACTACACAGTGTTTTACAGCTGCAACAAACACCCTGCAGATAAGAGATAAAAATGGCTTTATCCTTCATTGAAATTTGTAGTTCATGTTGTGACTTCAGTGACTTCTACCAATTAAAAATACCTTTTCTTTTGCCAAAAAGCAAATAAAAATAATCTGCCAGTTGAAATAATTATTGGTTTAGTTCCTTGAGAAAAAAGAAAAAAGTCTCCAACTTGTTTTCAGATTAAATTGCATATTTAAAAATAGGTTTTTTTCCTTTACTCTCTGTTGTAAAGTTTTATCACATTAAATTTACTTTTCAAGTTAGGCAATTGAGAGAAATGTTGACTACATAAAAACATTAAAAAACATGAGGGGAGTGGTGGTGAAATCAACACAGTTCAGCTTCTAAAGAGGGCACAGACTGAATTTTAGGTACTGTAAGATCTCCCTCAGTAGTGGATATCAGGCAGATAATGCTGTAATTCTGTAATTTGTTGTAGCCATCACCTTAATTTCAGACCTTTTCTCACAGGGATTACCTATTTTATGTGTTGTTCCATTTAGTTGAAAGTGTAATTACAAGTTAAACTAGACAAATTGCCTTAAAGTATTGTATCCTCACTTGGAATCTCCAGCTCCTTCAGTGAGCAAATTCTGAAATTCAACTAAAAGAAAGTAAATGACTGAGCATCTGCCTCCAAAAAGAGACAGATCAAGTTGACTTCAAACACTTTGGGAAAAATAAGCTGAACTGACTGATACTGGTGCCTCAAGTACAAGTAGGGTCTTTAACAGGATGTGAAGTCTTGATTGAATTCAGCTGCAGTGACCAAAGACAACAGACGTAATTTGGAGAACATCATTATTTTAGTTTCTGTGTCTGGTCCATTTTCAAGAAAGCATGCAGTGTGTGAATTATGCAAAATATCATATGCTGGGGTAAAATGAGAAAAGGATGTATTTTTTGGAACTGCCTGTCCAATGTATTCAAGACTTCAAAGTTTTATTATGTAGGCCATCCCATGCTCCTTCTAACTGAATGGGACAAATTCTTCTTATATGTATACATATGCTCCCATAAGAAAAGTAATCCACTACTTTTGAATTTCACCAAATTTTGGAGCAAGATCTAAGCTCCAAATTGATTGGAACTCCAGCTGATTTTTCCCTGCATATGAGAAAATAAAAAAATCCTATTACTTTATTTCATCCAGACAGTCCTTTCCAGAACCTTTATGTCTCATAATAAATAAATACATTCCTTTTAGCAGCTAATTGTCAATCATATCTATTTGAGACTTAGTTTAAAGCCAGTAAAAATAAATCTTTGATAAAGCGCAGTACATTTTTTTTATTTTAGTCTGTTTCAACACTTACATGTCTAATTTGGAGTCTTAAGGTTCCTTTGTTAGGTCCTGCAGCAATGCTGCACCCAGAACTTTTCCTCTGTTTCTACTTTGGCATCCCTCTCTTCTCATTTTCATCCTCAGGAATTGGAAAGACCAGCTTTCCAGGAGCTGGAAAAGACCAGTTTAAATGCAGTGATTTAGGGCACTGCCACCCAGACCTCATAAAATCTGCAGGCAATAAACCTTCTATTTTAGGAGATACCAGTTCATCCTGGATTTAGCTGAAAAGCATTTTTAGACAGATTTAGGATGTCAGTACAGTAGCAGAAATAGA
The DNA here is from genome assembly GCF_029207755.1 of Chamaea fasciata. Taxonomy (NCBI): domain Eukaryota; kingdom Metazoa; phylum Chordata; class Aves; order Passeriformes; family Sylviidae; genus Chamaea; species Chamaea fasciata. The sequence goes on from NW_027094086.1 coordinate 27,212,459, forward strand.
AGAACAAAGCCAATTGCAGATAAAGCTACTTTCTGAAGGAACTGGGACAGTCATACCAGGATAACTTCTCTGGAGTTCAAGGGGATACAAGCTAAGGTTTTGTGTCTGTTGTGTAGAAATGGGGTCTCAAAGTCTTTAGAAGTAAGGAGTTTGAGGGCAAAAAGAATAAGGAAACAGATATAGAAACCAGCTTTATATCCATAATTTTCGTATTTGACAACTGATGTTAATTGAACCATGCTAAAGAAGTGCAAATGAAATTATTTCCAGTATGCCAAGGCCAAAAAAGAAACCCTGTGGGTGATCTAGGTATCTATGCACATACAAAATAGGGCTAAATATATCCATTAGTTGTTTTTCAAGCCATAGACATGATGTACCAGATGATGAAAAGGGTCAGCACTGCTGAAGTGCATTTCTCCAAAGGCAAAATATCTCATTGCTTCTACATAGGCAGGGCTTAGCATTGAGATTGGTCACATTTAATGTCTTTATCAATGATCTGGATGAGATGAAAAAGTGCACCCTTGGTGGGTTTGTAGATGACATCAAGTTGGTTGAGAGTACTGATCTGCTGGAGGGCAGGATGGCTCTGCAGAGGGGTCAGGACAGGCTGGATCAATGGGCCAAGGCAGTTGTGTGAGGATCAACAAGGCAAAGTGCCAGGTCTTGCACTTGGGTCACAACAACCCCAGGCAGCACCACAGGCTGGGGCAGAGTGGCTGGAAAGCTGCCCAGCAGAAAAGGACCTGGGAGGTGCTGGTCAACAGTGGCTGAACATGAGTCAGTGTGTGCCCAGGTGGCCAAGAAGGCCAATGGCATCCTGGCCTGTGTCAAAAAGAATGTGATCAGCAGGACCAGGGCAGCGATTGTCGCCATGTACTCAACACTGATGAGGTTACACCTAGAATCCTGTGCTCAGATCTGGGGCCCTCACTTCAGGAATGACATTGAGGTGCTGTAGCATGTCCAGAGAAGGGCAACAGAGCTGATGAAGGTCTGGAGCACATCTCTGATGAGGAGTGGCTGAGGGAGCTGGGGGTGTTTAGCCCAGAGTAAGAAGGGTCTCAGGGGGACCTTATCATTCTCTACAAGCACCTGAAAGGTGATTGTAGCCAGGCAGGGTTCAGCCTCTTCTCCCAGATAAATAGAAACGGGACAACAGGACACAGCCAGGCTGAGCCACAGGAGGCTCAAGTTGGACACCAGGAAGAATTTCTTCATGCAAAGTGTTGTCAAGCATTGAAACGGGCTGCCTAGACAGGTGAATGAGTCACCAGCCCTAGAAGTGTTCAAGAAATGACTGGACATGGAAGTTAGTGCTATGTTTTAGTTGGCATGGTAGTGTTTAGTCAAATGTTAGACTTGATGATCTTGCAGGTCTTTTCCAACCTCAATGACTCTATGATTCTAACAATTAAGGGAGAAAATGTTATTTTCTTCCCCCAAAATCCTTGTGTTTCCTGTAGTTTCCTGAAAAGGAAGATGCAGGACTTCTTTCACTCCTCCAGTCATGGTGTATTTGCTCAGGTTCAGTTATTTCCTCTGGAGGCACCAGATGGCACTTTTCAGCCATTTGGCTGCTTCTCAGAGCAGACATCATGTCAGAAAAAACCCCACATTTCTTATAGAAAACAAGAGTTAATATAATTATGAAAGTTCTTGACAAACAGGAATTTTAGAAGAAAATTCCTCTGTACTTTACTTTCAAATTGACATCATGACAGCAGACTGAGACCTGGTAAGGATACAATGCTTTATTTCGGGATAGTTTTTTCTCACAGAAAAATTTCTACACAAATGAAAGCTGAAAAAGGTTCCCCAAAACACAAATAAAATATCTACTTAATCTGCTTTCATTAAGAAAATTTAATTATTTAAATATCACCATTTTTATTGTATTTTATGTATGACAGTGTTTCCATAAAGAAACCTGCTGATGTTGATTTGTTACCAAGGCGCTCATCTAGAAAATCAGTTTAAAATATGGGATAGCAGAGCAAGTATTTATGTGACGAAAAGAATAAGTAACCTGTTACTAGTTATTTGAAAACAGTTTTGGGGAAAAAGAAGAAAAAGAAGAAAAAAAAAAAAAAAAGGGAGAGAAAAGTACATTTTGTTCCTAGTTGCAATTACCAGTGTGTGGAGATGTTGAATCTATAACAAACTCCTGGGGGGGGGGGGAAGGAGGGAATGTTAAATGTCAGTTTTTTATTTTTAGGACGTCAGGAATACCATGTTTTCAGATTATTCAGTTGCTGCAAGTGAGTAGTTTGGATCCAAATGTGTTCTATTTATGTATGCACGTTTAAATACCTGTTAAAAATATACTCCTTGTGAAGGTGATGGTAAGTAGCATTGATTTCTCAATCCTTTCTCTTACAATGGAAGAAGTAATCTCTCTTATATTTAGGTTAATTAGATCATTCCCTAAACACTATGCTGTAGAGAACTGGTTGTTCCTGTGAGCACATTAGAAACGTTCTCTCAGCTGCAGTATTTTGTAAAGGATAACTCCAAGGTGAAGTCAAACAGACTTAAGGTTTATTCTGTTTCTTCCAGGCTCATCCTGCTTCCACAGGATATCTTTGTATAGAATATCCGGCACTCTATTGGGAAACCGACTTTGTAGTTCAACCAGTGATGGTGTTTCATCTCAGAGAGTGGTTATTTCCTGAATGGAACTTGCAAAACTATTGAGAGAGGTACCACTCCATGCTTGCCTGCACAGACAGATTGTTATCACTGTCACACTTCTGCCGTGACTTCCCTGTGACTCAAGAGCCAGGAGCTAAATATGACTCCCATTATTTTGCAACAGGGTCCCTGAGGACAGTCTCTCACAAGCTACTTTCAGAAACCATGTTCTTTGTTAACATTACTTTAAGAGGGCAGAAAAACTTCTCCACCCAAATGTGTACTAAGCAAGGCAATGCTTCACAGGTTTTACAGCAATGTCAGAGTAACTGTGGTCAGTTCAGCCTGGTTTGCCATGCCTAGACTCAGTTCTAACCAGCTAAATTGGGTACTCACTGTGAGTTCTGTGCCAGTAATCACCTGATAGAGAGTATCATGTAGACAGAGATATCATATCACTGAGATACCATGAAATAGCCATCCAGCTGTAATACAGTAAACCATTTGCATTGATAGATCAATCCCTAGGATCACACAGTTTCATGTTGGTTTTGATATTTGACTCATTTCTGTATTTTTTTAACAAATAGAGCATTTATCAGTGAATTTGATTTTATTTGATGAGGCTTTTCTCCAATAGGAAAAGTTGAGATAATTAGTGCATTAAAAACACTGTGAGGTAAAATCTTACTTTTTTCATAGAGAAAACACAGCATATCTGAAATGCTTCTTGTCCTAGTAGGAGAGAACTTCTATAGATGAATCTAGGAAGAAATAAATCATTATTCTGATAAAATCAGAATTAAAATCCCAGAGGAATGTTATTCCTCCAATGGTCCATATTAGCCACCCCATCTCCTGTCTGTCGATCACACTTCAAGGTTCCACTGAAGATCATTATATTTTCCTCTTTCTCCCCTTGGATCTTCTCTTAAACTCCATTGTTCTCTACAGATTTCAGTATCTTCTCTTTCAGATTGTCTAGGTCATTAACATAACCCAGTGCAATTCAGTGCAGGGATTTTTTTCAGTCTGTGCTAAACTGAATGTTGCAGTTTTCTTCTGAAGTATACCTGTTTGTTTGGTTGGGGTTTTTTTCTCCCAATTGCATCAATTGTTTAAAAGAAAGATATTTCCCTTCAACTTATGCTTTGCTAATGTAGTCACAACAATCTGTTGTCTTCTAGGAGAATAGCAAAGTTACTAATGAAAATGTTATTATTGTTCTTAGCATGCCGGTCTTTATCAACACTATTACTTTTATTCTTGAGGATTTACTGTGTTGCCACAAGTTATTTAAAGAGCATTGAGAAAAAAACCACAACTTTTTTGAGAATGTTTTCTACATACATAATTTCTGTTAAAGCTGTAAAACTATGTGAAATAGCAGATAATTTGGTTCTGTAGACATGATCAAATTTATTATATCAAAGAAATAGTAATTATCTGCCCCTTTAAGCTGTGTCTTAGTTTGCGTCTCTCTGTAAGTCATAGATACCTAGATTCAAACATCATCAACATCCCCCCCTTAAACGCAGAGAAAATCTAGGTTAAATCCATTTTTCTCAAAGTGGAATGTTGGTGTGGATCTCAGGCTTTGTAGGATTTTTACTTGTTCTTAGGAACAATAAGCATAAAATAGGATACGCCTGTGTTCTCTGCAGATTTAGCTGTAGTTCTTCCTGCTGAAAGAGGAGATTTTGGAAAAGACTACAGGTCAACAGACTGGAGATCTCTGTATTAGGATGTCTTTTGCACTTTGATATGAGAGGTAAAAATGTTTTCTAGCAGAAGTTTCTCTGTCAGGACTAGTACACAGCTGCCGCTCACCCAGCCCTTCCTGATCCCACAGCAAAGCTGCACTATGTCAGCTCTCTGCAAAATCCATCATGCTAATTTGTAGCATTGTATGAATGCTTTGTATTTGCCACAACCTTTCCTAGTTTTCAGCTTTTTTCACTCCATAGCTGAGGGAATATCTCAAGTTAGTTCTTTTCATCCTCACACTGGATCGCTGAACACGTCACTACACTTACTGGAACATTTCCAGAGAAGGAGGAGGAAAAAGTGAGATGAGCAAATGGGAAAGTAAAGCATGGCCCAGTGAACAGGTTATTACTGTCACCCTTTACCAAAGTTCACTATAGCCAAAACACAGTATGTAATAAACTTTTATGGGAATATTGTTTGTTCTTCTGCTCTCACCACACTCTTCAGCTTATGTGAGCCTAAGCCAATGGACTTTGGAACAAGAACTGAGCACCCCTTACTGTACACACAACTGAACACCCCTTACTGGCACACGTGGCTTTATGTGCCATGAGGCATTGCTTTGAGATAGTAGATCCAAATATCTTCCTTGGCATGTGCCAAAAGAGTTTATAACCTGTTTCTTAATTTTTGAAATTCATCATCTATGAGTTAATTAGTACATTTGAGCAAAGTCTTTGATGTTTGATATGGGGATATTTTAAATTTTCTTTTGTGGAAATATTCCCAGTCATCTGTAATTACTTGTGAACAGGAAGACTTAACACAGGAATTATTCTGTTCCGATCCACTGTACAGTCCTTACTTTCTCTTTTTATCTCTCTTCTGTCTAGATACATGAATATACATAAAGCAGGAAAAAATGATGTTCAGTACCTTCTGGACTGCAGTATTGAAGAGTGTGTCTGCAGGAATACATCTGAAGTATGGTAAGCAATCTGAATTTGAATTTTGAAAGGTTAATGGTGAATATTAGTATTCAAAGTAACAAAATTATTTTTACTGGACACAAGGCATGGGAAAAGCTGACAAATTTCTTCAAAGGCTTCAGATTTTGTACTAATATTTCACTTCTTCCAGAGAAATTGTGTATTGATGGAACTGATTTAAACTGAACTTTAGTGGCCACATGCAATATTTCAATTATTCAGGCACTAAATTTTATGGGACACTGTGCAAATAATGTAGGTTTATATATCTAGATAGATAGATAGATAGATAGACAGATAGATAGATAGATAGACAGATAGATGGATGTAGGAGCAAGAATTGTACTGTTGAATGTCTACAGCACTCTGCTGGGAGGTGGTCACATTGTGGCAAGAAGGAAAGGAGTAAATAACAGAAATGCATATTAAATAGTGTCTATTAGGTTCCAGAGACTAATGCATAATTAATTTAAGCCACAAAAATCTCTTTATTGCTAAGAGAGCATTTGGTATGCTTTCACTAGAAAAAATAAATTTTTTAAAAAAGGCTGGGCTGGACTCTTGTAGTTTAGAAAATTATCTGAGTATACATGTGATATCCAAAATTCCTTGGGTTTGGCTGGGAAAAGCTGCTGATTTCACCATGAGGCAGACTGGAGAACATGGGAATAGAGCACAGCTAGATCAGCTGCTGGGGCAGCCCACAAGTTACAAGCCCTTTAGATAATGATTTAAAAAACAAACCTGATGTTCCAAGTGACCTTCAGGCTGTACCTATGAGTGTGAATATGGCTGATGGTGTGCATGTGTTGCCTGTTAATGTTTTTTTAAAACCTTGTTGAATAATAGTTACAGCCGCCATAAAGGAGAGCTGTGCAAGTTCACTTGGAACTGTAATTGTAATTAGAAGACCATATGCAAATCTTTTTGAGAATTATGTCTGCTTTCTGTCATTTAAGTGGCAACTGTTTTTGCCAATTACGACTTAACCAGATTAATATTCCATTAGAGAGAAAGCCACACAGCTTAGCCAAATGATAGAAAGATTAGAAGGTGACCTGCATTTGCAATAATGTATTGAAACTAGTTATTTTTGTTCTACTGAGTTTGACATCTGTCTTTGGGTTTGTGTTTAAACCTAGACCCTTAGTCTCACTAAATTTTCACTCTATCATATACTTTCAAATCTTTGCCCCTACCCTGGCTAACACTAGCGTGTTTCTTTCTCACCAAGGCTGGAGTTTTTGCAACCGAGACAATTTTGTTTAATAAATAAATCAAAAATAATTTCAACTTTTGAAGAGAGTGTTAGAGCAAGGAATGGGTACATTAACTGATAACTCAGTCTATTGCAACTCTACAGTATAGTGAAATTTGCAACTGAATTGGACAAGGATGAGACTATTAGAAAGATTCTATATTAGATAATTCTCGAAAGGAAGTTCTGGGCTCAGTATTTTTATATTGATCTTTCAGCACTTTTTTGAAGCTTTTTGAGAAAAGGTTTCTTGGAGGCAATCTGTTGGAAGGCCTCTGAAAATAAAGATCAACAAAGAGGGCAAAGTCCAAACAGCTAGAAGTGTAAAGTTGTCTTTTGAAATGACAAATAAAATGTGTTGGTTGTGGCTGGATGTACCAATTTCCCTTTTGTTGAACACTAGAGAATACTCGTCCCAGCATCGGGTTTCTTCCTTCAATTGTCAGTGATAAAGAGGGAAAAGGCATGCCCGGACCCTGTACTATCAACTTCTAGACACTACGGAACTCCATCTTAGAACTGTACTTTTGATAATCACTGTGTTTGAACAGGATGGAGTGCTTTACATGATGATAAATCAAAATAGCAGATTTTTGTCAGTGAAAGCAGCCTGTTTTACAAAGTCATGGATACTTGTCAGTGATCCCTGTGAGATTATTATTACGACCTTTCCAAGTTTCCTTCTCTGCCCTAAAGACTCACATAAGACCAAAAAGAATGTTATTTTTTTGTGGGATTGTTGTTGTTGTTTTGGTTTTTTTTTTTTTTTTTTAACGGTCTGTTTCTTTTTCTCAGACACACCAGTTTTAGTTTTGTTCTTAACCTTGAAGTTTAAATATGTTCTGAAGCGTTTTATATCCTTCTCCCTCCCCTTCACACACACATACACACCTATTCCTGGTAATTCATTCTGGTATTTTCAAACTTTTATAGCCCTTTATAGATAAATGAATCAAAGGCTATTGAAGGCAGATCAAAAAATCTATCTCATCCTGCTGCCTTCTAGCAAATTTAGCACACTGAAAGTTCAGTTGCAAATAGAAACTTCTTAGCTTGCAAAAAATCTACAATGTCGCCATTGCAAATGCAAGTACAAAGTGGTATCACTGCTGACCAGAGGCTGAGTCTTTAAAGAATGTGGGGGAACTCAAGAGATTGTAAGACTGTGGTAGCCTTTTAGAGTTTCCTTCCCTAACCAAAGGATTTGGAGTTGCAGATGGGCTTTGGCAGAAGGAATTAAGACTGAGCTTTGAAGAGCAGGAAAAAATGGCGGGACACAGCCATGTCATCTCGTATTGCTTATAATTCATTAACAAAGCTTTTGAACAGTAATGGGATCCTTGCCTAGCACTGGTTTTGATGAGAATCTGATAGGACATAAAGCTACCAAAGTCAGGCTTCTTTAAAGATCACAGTTCATTGAGCAACTTAAAAGCTTTAGTTAAACAAAACACATGGAGCTCTCTGTTCTGGTGTTCTGCACAAGATTAATTTCCAATAGCCTCTGCAGAAATAATGGCTTATTATAACAGCTATTCACATCTAGTCACTGGACAATACTGTAGCTAAAGTAAAATGCAAAATGTTTTATTTGTGGAGAGGAAACTTAACAATTAGCTTTGTCAAGTCAGCTGTTTCAGAGCCTTATTAAAGGAAAGAGTGTGTTCAACAAAAGGTTGATCCTGAGGACATGTACATATTTGTCCTGACAGAAAGCTGAAAGTCTAGGGACCATGTGAAGCATGTGAATCCTAACATGGCATTGCTTTTACTTAAGTGGATGAACATACAATCTAAAAATAAACAATTTCCAGAACACAAAGCAGATGTTTGAATTCAGACCACAATATGGTAAATGCAGATTGTAATTAATTGGCAAATACTTAAAGGCCCAAACATCTCCTAAAAACAAGTTTCGTTGTTTCATAGTTAAACTGGTGGAAAAATGCGCTCTACATTAATAGATGTGACATATTTGTGTTGTCTGTTTGTGACATATGAGAAGTCACCTGAGAAAATGGGGGTTAGTCATCTGCACTATCTGCTGTGGTGGCTCACAGCTGCAGGGGTCTTAACGAGGTCAGACTGAGATAATCAATTCCCATGATTAAAGGGAAAGTGGCCAAATGGATGTGTTTGGTGCTTTGTAACTTTCAGACCTGCAGAGAGTTCCAACTGACAGCACTAGGTGAGTACTGAGGCTGAACAGAAGTACATGCAAAGGGGACCCACATGTGCAGGTTTTGGGCTAGGACAGCACTGAAAAAATAATGTTGAGTTTAGGAGGATCATACAGCAGTTTGAGGATATCCAGAATAGATAAATAGGCATTGCAATACAGATGAGCTTGGGAGCACCTTGTGCTTTCACTGTTTAGGAAACTGCACAGAAAGATCAGAGTTCTAATATACAGTTGGTTTGCACACCATGGGTGCAGTTGGATCCTGTAGGCCTTGCCTTGGGTTCTGTTACTGATATCCTATGTGACCATATAATCTATTGTCTTCTGTGTTCCTATTGAAACTCTACTTTTCTTTTTTTTTTTTTTTGCCTACTTGTAACCACAGTAGGAATCAAAAGTAAATAAATTTTTAAAAAAGAGTAAAACTATCCTTTTGGTGAAAGAAATCTGGAAAAACTAAGATGTGGTGTTCCAGGAAAGTGAGAAAATGGCATACACTTTTGCTCTACCAGTCAGGGTTCAGTATTGTTTCTCTTTAAATCCCACAATGCTTATTTAAAAGTCATTCAGAAAATGTCTAATTCTTCTGTCTTATAAACAACTGGAATCCAAGGAGTCTGAAACAACTTTAAAGACTTTAATTACATTAAAGACATTAACAACATAAAAGAATGCTGTTGTGGTTTTTTTTGGTTTTTAATTAATTTACTTTTGCGCTACTCTATTATGGTTTTGTGCAGGTTTGGGCAAAAGTGTTACATCAAAGTATTTGCCACTGCTGGTGGTAACTACAATCCTTTCATCCAGTACCTCTGAACATCAAAGTATGTGCCATTATAGCCAGAAGGGAATAACTGGTGTCTGAATGGATGGTAAGATTAGGCATAAGATGGAGAAATAAAAGGCTTTTTATTATCTGCACCAGTTTTTTAAAGCAATTTTGTTGCATTTAAAGTCCTCAGTCATTCTGGCATCTTTTGACTAAGTGTGTTCAGAATCTACAGTACTGCCCTTGTAGTTTTGCCATCAATTTAACAAATTATATAGATTCCACAACAGCTAGATTATCTTCTAGTTTCATATCATCAGTTATAATCCAATAATATTGTTTCACATTCCAGAAGGTATCATTTTACATACTCTACTGTTGGAGGAAAGAACAAATATCAAATACAGAAAAGTCCCCAAAATAGTAGCAGACTACATCTTCTGGTAATCCTCCTGAAAGTCTGAGAAGAAAAGATTAGATCAAAAGCACTGGGAGACCAAACTACCTTTTCCCCTTTCTCTAGGGTGAACTAATCTCTGCAGGTCAAGGTTCAGCAAAGTGGTTCAGCAGGAAGGAGTTGGTGATGGAGTGATAAGGCAGGCTGTCAAAGTGTGAGATCTGAGCCTGCTAAGAAATGTGTGGTCGTACATGCAAACATCTAACAGAAAGAAAATAAATTATCTACATGCTCTTTAACATCAAAAACACAAAACGGTATTAAAAGTCTTTCCTGCACTTCTCCCTCAGCCAGCTCTGCTTCTGCCTTACTTTTTTGTGAATATACTGAGAGAAATTAACCATTTGTAATTAATATACTACCAGAAAAAAAATCTCAGTCTGTTGAAATCATTAGGTCAATTACAATTTTTAGCAAAGGAAGGAGCATATTAATAACAGAGAAAAATATTTGTCAAATTATATTATTATTATTATTAATAATAATAATAATAATAATTTAGTGTTAATAGAGATAGGAATAACAGAAAGAAACCTTAAATGCAGCATTTTAAACACAGGTCATTAAGCCAGAGAAAGCCTATAACTTGTATATATCTCAAAGGAGACCCTGAAATTCTGGACATCATCAGTTATATTAAACTATAAAACTTAGCAGACTAGAAAATTGACATTATATTTTATTATTTAAACTGAATTATATATTCAGTAAAATGCAGGGACAGATATATATCACACACATCTGTTCAGTTTTAACATGAGATTTTATTCAGAAACAAGTAACTGCTGTAGTGTGTGATGTGTCTAAGGAAGGCCTCCTGTTCACATATACATTGATTTTATCTAATGAACACTCTTGCCTCCTGCCTGCCCTCCTCAGCTTCCTCATTCTCTTAGAGATATCTGAGCAATGCTGGGACTGTGTCATGGGGTGACATGATGAACCCAACAATCCCTGGTCACACAAGAAAACCCAGAGACTTTGATAAATAGAAAACAAATGTCATGAAATTCCACATTTTTCTAGTTCCTTCTTAATTCCCTGTAAAAGCATGATAAGATGTCAGAAAAATTATATATTTTTACTTGATGTGTGAGAAGACGAATCTGAAGTTAAGAAGTCCGTGTAAGGTAAGCATCATATATTTGACATCAGATAATATTGGAACTAATTTTTTGAATGAGATAAACAGAAATTAGGTGGAAACAAGTGATTAATATTGGAGCCCCTTCAAAGAAGGGCAGAGGTGGTGGAAGCTTTTTGGGAGTAGAAGGGAGAAATGTGTCATTGAGAGTGAGGGAAGACTTGATGCCATAAAACATGTTTGTCACTCTAGCTGTCCTGCTGCTACAGATGGAGTTGAGTTCTGACCTTGCTGCAGAGCTATCTGTAGAGATTCTGGTCAGAGTGGTTTCAATGGGCTATGAGAGACAACTTTCTGCTTTTGCAGAAGAGTTCAGGAACTGCTCAAAACACAGTATTGAGAGAAGTACTCACCAATGATACCCAACCACGTCACTAAGTTCTAAATATAAATGTATTTGTGCTTTTGTTTCACGTTTCAAAAGAGCAATACACAATTTTCTACAGGAACAAGTAGCCTAAAGCTAATTCATACTCCTCCAGAAACACTCTATAGGCACAGTCTCCCCTCCTCACCAGTACTACCATATAACTACCATTTGCCAAGGAGTTAATTCCTTTCTAGTCCAGAACTAACCTCATCGGCAGGTCAGAACAGAAACCACTTCAAACAGTACAGAGGTTGAAATGACAGCAGAAACATTCCTGGAGTTTGGATTAGCAATCACATCAGCAAGAGAACAGGAATTTGCAAGAAGGATTGTGTTTTTTGAGGATTATATTGGATTAGTATAAAGCAGGTTGCAGGGTACATTTGGGCTGTGGCATACAGCAGTAGACTTCAATGGACCTCTTACCTTTAGAATAAGAGCTGACTGAGCTTTGACTGACAGCAGTTCTCAGATCTCAATTGTGATGAGACTAGGTTGAGAAGAGTTGTGGGATGAGTTAAATGGGAAGAGGCAGGCACAGACAAAAAAAACATAAGCACAGGATTCAAAGTCAAGGTGTCATGTTCACTGTGACCCAGTACACTGCCTTTGTACAACTTTTCTTCTGTGATCCTCTCTTATCTTGCTGAGGTATCATACAAGCTTTAGTGCTCTCCTGTACTCCCTCTTCTAACAATGCTTCAGGAAGCTGAATGAATTAAAGCCCTTGTTACTATAAAAGAAAGACATGACATTTTTCTGTTAGACTTTATAGACCTAAAACTAGCAATGGGGATGAACATCTGCAAACAATTCAGGAAAATCCTTGTCACATACTGCAAAATTTTTTATGTCTTTCTGATTTACTTCTGAGTTAAGGTCCTTGAAAAGTGTGATTTTTGGTTCTCTGTTTTCACTAGAATATATTCACTGAACGATTTTAAAAGGAAAAGAACTTATTAAATGAATATTTCGTTGTTACTTCCCCATAATTTGTCAGTCTTTAAAACCTTTCTTCATACTGAAGAACGAACCTAATTCATTACCTTGATTGGACTGTATGAGTTGTTAATCCTTATCTTTTTTTCTCTATTTAGACTTCCATGTTTTCATCATTGCCACATGCTTCCTACACCATTTCAGGAGTACAAAATGTATAATTAACTGTAAGGATAAGACCTCACTGATTTGACAATAAATTGTTCTTTCAGATCAGGATTGGGACCCTAAAAGCCTAAGCAAGGCAAGAATATGAAAATGAGGATTTGAAGCAGAGAAAAGCTCTGTAAACAGAGACTGGTACAGACTAATACTCTCATAAATACTGTGACATTTATTCTGTATTGAATGACTTGTTTATTTTATTAAGTCCAGTTTCAGAGCTTCATTGGAAGACTGTCATGATGGGCAAAAGTGAGAAGATTATAAACTGTGTGAAAGAAGGGGGATTAAAAAGGGTGTTGTAATACCTATAAAAGTGAATTACTTATTTTGCACATGATCTGATGGGATATATTTGATAGAACCATCACCAATAGACAGAAACTGATAATATGAGTTTCAATGTGAAAATATGTCATAATATATTCATGAAGGTGAAACACCTCCCACACATTTGGAGTAGGATTAATTATGCCTTCCAAAGCAGAACAATCCCTTATGGGCTGCCAGACATTTAACAGATCATTGTCAGAGTCAGTTCTACAACTGCCTACTTTTGCTGAGGTATTACAAAATAAGACAGCTTGGCTACAGATATCTGCAGTGTCAAGTCTAGAAAGGACAATACTAAGCAGAGGTATGACAGAGAAGCACAAACGTGACTCCCGGAATCAAAGGAATGGAAGAACTGAGTCTCACATTCCCAAGCGAGAACATCTTACAGAGTAGCTACAGTATTACTCCCTTCCCCTAGCTCTCTGTCCTGTCTCTTTCTTGCATTTTTTTACTCCCTTCTGCATGGATGGCTCAGATGCTCATGCAAAATAATTTAGCCAATAAAATTGATATTTTTGTTTCCTTAGGTATCCTGAAATTTGTTCTAATGTACCATTATGAACCCATCTGCAAAAGGCAGTGGCAATGAAGCAGAACTTTACCTAACCTAGGGAAAGGACTTACTGCAAGAGAGTCAGGAGTAAGGAGCTCCAACCACCCCAAAGCAAGCCAGTCTCTCTCCAGAGAGTTTTCAAGATGTGTTGAGCAGGTCAATGTCAAGGGAAAAAATGGCATGGAGGAAAAACTTTAACATCTTGCTTTACAAAGAATTGAAAGATGCAGAATTAAAACTAAGATCAACTCCCATTGAAAATCTGTGACTGCTTAAACCACTAATAAAGTTCTAGATAAGGGGAAACATATATCTGCCATCTTAAAAATTATCCCAGTAAATTACTCATATCTGGTTTGAATTTCTCAATGTCTGAACCGTCTATAAAGCTCCATGAGTGTCTGAACTGCACAGCTGATTTCCATGTGTTTGCTATTCTTTGTCAGGTTAAAAAAGAATCAACAAAAGAAAATAAATCTCAGGGCAATGCCCAGACATTTCTTTATCTGTCATTTGGAAGTGAGCAGGCTTCACCCCCACAGTGAGCTTGTGCCCTCATTGCCTTGATGTGGGAGTGCTGGGGTGGGAAGGGCACGGCTGGTAGTGGGTGTCCCCCAGAGCAGTGAGTTATTTCCAAACACAGAATAGGCAAACTCCTGGTACATGAATCAGCTGGAGGCAGGTGATAGCAGGAAGTTGGAAAGTTCTTCCAGCTTGGTAGAGACCGAGTGCCATGTTATAACTCAGTCTCTACCACCCCACTGCTCCTGAGAAGAAGTCTGAGAAATGTATTTTGGAAGCCTGGTGGTGTGGATTACCGCCTTGAATATTCATGACTCAGGTCACAAGGGATAGAGCATGCTGAAGCCAAACCTTCAGAATAATACATGGCAGGGACATCTCCTAATGGGGGTCTGCTATGAAGGAAACACCCATATTTCTGATTTGAAATCTCAGCGACTTGGATGTCACCCTGAGAAAAATTTTTCCCGAAGTTCTGTGGTGCCCCACACCACAGGAGTTGCATGGATGATAAAACAGTTGTGCCTTCTGAAGGAAGCATGTGTACTTTCTTGTGCTTCAGTTTTTGTACATCTTGTCCATGTTCTTCCTTGCTAAAATAGACTAAAACACTTCAAACGTTTTCTTTTACAGAAGAATTTATTGTAAAAACGTAGTAAAAATGCAGTCATATCCAATCTCAGTAGTTAATAGACTTGGGAATCACAAGACACAGTGAAAGATGGGGGTTGAAAACAAGAAGTGAGAAAATAAACAATAGAATTGTCAGGTTTTGCTTAGTGAGTAGCTCCCTTGGCTTGCTACCAAAGCTGTTATTTCTGTGTCTCTGCAGATGGAGGTGACATACAATGTGGATCTTGCATGTCATCCTGCCTAGACTTCAGAGGAGGCTCTGCACTGATTCATGCCTGTGAGAGACTGGATCTATTTTTATTTCCTTTTATTTCCTACATTCCTTTGGATAAAATGTAGAGAAACTAATGTGTCTGTGAGAGTCATAGAGGTAATGTAGCAAATAAGAAACATAATGCAGTTATGAGTTTTCTTTTTTTTTTTTTTTTTAGCCAAAATGTACATCTTCACAGAATATGCACAAGTGGAATTTAAATTTCATGGTTACTAGAAATTCAAATTCAGAAATCAATAGAAACTTCAAAGGAAATGCTCCCACTGATAACTTATTTTATCAGTGAATTAAACCTTAATAGCTCTGTTCAGTTTTAAAATTCAAGTTGCAGGAGAATCCTTCCTAGAAGTAAAGCATCATGAAAAGAACGCCTGTAAGTTTCTTTAAGCTTTTCTGAAAGATAAATAAAATGTTCTTTCCTTGACAGCACCAACCTTAATTTGTGCCATGTCTTGCAACACACAGTGTCATGGTGGTCTGTATCTCAAGCTGTAGTGCACCTAAAAAAATGGAGCATATGGCTGCAAAACCAATGAAATACGTTAAACTGAGGTAATTTTACCTATTCCAGACCTCAGAAACTGCAGGCATTGTTGGGTGGGAAATGCTGTGCCTAGAAGAAAAGGTTGGGTGTTTTCTTAGCTAAACCTGAAGTCCTTGATCTCTTTTGAGACGTGGAATAAGACTTGGGGAGATTAGCTAGAGAACATATTTAGACAGCAGTGCTAACAGTCTTAACAATGCCAAGTTAGTGGAGCTGGGTGACATTTATAGCTCTACCCATGCTGCATCTATGCACCAAGTTCTCTCCTTCAGGCAGTTAGAAAGGACATGCTTCATACGATGTTTCTTACTCTTCTAGAAATTCATACAGATGACAGTTCACAAAAGTTTGCAGTAGAATGGAAGAATGATTTCGCAGATTAACAGGCATCATACAATGTAAATATTCTGTTTAAAAAGAATAAGCAACGTGAAGCAGAAAGAGAGCTCTGTGGTATTTGAGTCTGTAATGAAGAGCAGAGAGATTTTATTAGCTCTTTGATGCAAAATTATCAAGGAGATGAAACTGAAGGTTGAAATATAAGAGTCACCTTTTGCTTATGCTGAAATCCCTCACCATAAACAAGTGCTGTACAGGTGGTAGATTTATAAAGCAAAATTATTTTTAGAAAAGAAAATTAATAAAGAAAATATGTTAATTGAGTTGCTTGAAAAGCATACACTGGCTCATTTAGCAATGTAAAAATCTCGAGTGCATACACACTTGCAATTTTATTTGTCCAGGTGAAGAATGAATTGCCTTCCTTATGAAGAAAATAATAATCCTGAGGGGAAAATAAAATATGAAATATAGAATGAAGAAAAAGCTGATAGATGATTAAGTGAAAAATATTTTTCTGCATCTTTTATATGACTTCACAGCAGTACCTTTTTTCAATGAAACCTGTCATATCAAGCCATAAGGATGATGGCCTGGGTAGTAGTTAGTTTTAAATTTTTACTTAGCATTTTTTTTTATCCCACAGACAAATTCTGAGTGGATTCTTTCAGACTCTAAATGAAGGAAAAATCTAACCTTGAGCAATGTCCCATTCCTTATCCTTTTGTTCTGTCTTTCACTCTATTAGATACTCAACAACAAAGGTAGGGGGTTTTGTTTGTTTTGTTTTGTGTTGGTTTTGGGTTTTGTAGGGCTTTTGTTTGTTGATTTTTGTTGGGTTATTTAATTTTTTTTTATCTTGGGATAAAGACCATCCCTAGGAAACAGATGTCTCTCCCTTCTGTGAGATGGAAGTAAAAGGGACTATATGATTATGTAACGCCTTTCAGTTTGTTTGAGTTAAAAGCCAGTAGAGGGGAGCTGTCTTTCTGCATTTCCCTTTGCTCCCTGCTATGGAAGGATAAAAGGAGACTTTGTGAGTCACAAATTGCTAACACTGTAGGCCTTCAACAGACTATAACATACACTGAATAGCATCATGCAGCACTTTTTGCTCAAAAAACAACTGTACACACTGCTACAGTGAGAGCGTAAAACTGCAGGACTCTGTTTTCAGCAACTTAAGATCTCTCCTGCCTTAAAAATATAGCCGGTGTATTGAAATTTCCTCATGCCATTTGCAAGGAATTGCAATGGCATGGAATCCACTATGCTAGAGCATGTTATGTGCCTGTGTGGGTTTATGTGTCTTGTCTGCCAAAAACTTTGGAGGTAATTCTTCAGGGAAATTCTGAAGGGGAATAAACATTTTTATCTACCTTTAACCAACATGGCTTGTTTTTACAACTGATTAATGTGGACTAAAAGAATCTTTTTTTTTTTTTTTTTTTTTTTTTTTTTTAATAAAGCAGCAGTGTTTATCTTTTCTAATGTAATAGATTATATTTCCTAGATTAATAGAGTGAATTCATTAGCTATAAAAATGTCTAATGCTTTAGAATTTGCTGCCTTTCATGCCTTTTCCCATTTGTTTTAGGCAGACATGAACATGTAACACCCCTCATTCAAATAAATTTAATGTTGTGACGTGAAGTGACAGAAGTATGTAAGTCCCATGATAATGTTCTTTTCAGCCTCCTCCTTCATATTGCCAAATTATGAAGTAAAAGAAGATTCCTTACTTACAGTGTTTAGAAGCATCAAAGGTTAACATAAAGAGAAGTCAAAAGAGTTTTGATACTTTTATTCTTATTTTTCACCCTGGAACTGCATGAATAATCCCAGCACGCTGTTAGAGGACACTTAGAGGGACAGAAATTATTGTGATTAAGATGACAGAGTGGGTTCTTAAGTGCTGCTTGGAGAAAGGTCTCTGACAGAGGCGTCATTTTAAAATGATGGCAAAGTAACCAAACAATAAAAACCACACCACAACCAGAAAGAGAGCCGAAGAAATTTATGACTTTTTAATCTCTTCAATTACATTTTGTGTTGTTAATATCATGACATGGAAATTTTTGTCATATTTAATACATACTTTTTAAACTCTGTAAGCAGATTTCTCTTTCTAACATTACCACAGAGAAAACCATTCTATCATGCATCCTATTGGAAGAGAAACACAGAGATGAATAGCAGAAATAAATTACTACTTAACAAGAAGCATAATTTCTAGACCCTGAGTATATCCAGAAATACCATTTCCCAAAAGAATGCTCAATCTCAAACATGTCATGGAAGGAAAAAAGTACATTCATGTAGAGGCTGGGCTGTGATATTTACTCATGACATTTCCCTGGTAAATTGAGTTGGAATATATTTCCAAGGTGAGGTAGCATTTCAGTTTTGTTTGATGTGTAAACATATTGACATAAAACATATCCACTTCAGTTTTAAGCAAACTCTGCGTCATAGAGTCTGTCTGAGGCTGCAGAAAATGAGTTGTACAGAAATTCACAGCTCCTAAATACAGTGCATGTGCAGAGTTTGGGGCTAGACAAACAGGTTACAAATGCTGGTGATTAGTAAAGGAGAAGGACAGCTTTTATCATCCTGGGGTCTAAACTCAAGCTTTATCTACATTGGAAGTTAGAGAGACACTTTTAAAAGTTGAAAACTAAAGGAAAACCTAGATGTTTTAGTGACTAATTGATGGTAGGCCTTTGTAATTTATTTTTATCACAGGAAAATTCAGCATAGGACACTTGGGAGGATAAAGTCCTTGGGAGGATTTGGAATGAGATACCCAGACAAACTCTGATCCCAGTTACAGACAACTTGCTTACCTCAGCTTTGCAGATCTTCACAAGTTTAAAGCTAATTATAACCTTGTCAAAATGCAAGAAATTAAATCAAGACTTTAGATTGACTGCCAGAGAGGCAATTAAATCCCCGAAAATGCTTATGGCAGCAGTTTTTCTC
The DNA here is from genome assembly GCF_029207755.1 of Chamaea fasciata. Taxonomy (NCBI): domain Eukaryota; kingdom Metazoa; phylum Chordata; class Aves; order Passeriformes; family Sylviidae; genus Chamaea; species Chamaea fasciata. The sequence continues at coordinate 27,231,319 of NW_027094086.1, forward strand.
AAACTCATCTTCCCAGCAGACATTATCAAAGAGAAATGGTTTTTCCAAGTTCATTTAAAAAAAGGCTGGTTATAAGACACCTAATGACAAAACATACATAAACAGTTAAAAATTTAGAATGTTTGTTCCCAGGGCTAAGGTGCCTACCACCTCTCTTGTTCCTCTTTAATAAGTTTCCTTTAGTCTGAATAACATCAATCTGACCTTTTGTCCTTTTCTTCTGAAATGTTTGAAATTTCCTGGACTTGTACTGGGAGTCTGGGTATTTTGAGTTGCTCTGCCAAGTACCTGGAAAAGTAGAAGTGAAGTAGGCCAAAGCCACACACAGTTTGAAATGCTTAGAAGTCTTCATTGAGTCCCAGTTCAGGACAGGAAAGTTTTAGAGGACTGAAGCTGATCCTTGACCTGAGTTCAGCATGTTAGTCCTCAGCAAAGAAGTGTCCCTTTTCTCTCCCCATTCTTAGCAGAATGCCCCATGGAGCTGCTCTACCCCACACTATCCTAAGCCAGCAGGGTCTGTGTGAGGTGGTGTGTGCTGCTGCAGTTTTAGCTAAACATAGAAAATAATGTGTTTTGTGAGGAGACTGTAAAAAATACATACGTGGTTCTATAACATGGCCCGGTCTAAGGAGAGAGTAGAGGTGGTTGCTCAGGCTGCCTGTCCCCATTCATCAGTACTGAGGCTTTGTTATGACACTTCAGCACGACTGTGCAAGGTGATAGCCTACATTTAAGTGCAAGAAGCGTCTTTTTTTGCCTCTCCCTCCTCTCATGGCATTTGCAGATGCCTATTCCTAACAGAAAGATCAGTCTTCAGTGAATGAAAGTGACTTCTGGCAGTTCTGGGGAAGCTGCCCTGGCTGGAGAGGAGAAAGGGAGGACATGTGTTTGCACTTACCCTACTGATCATCTCAAAGTGGGTCTCGCCAGGTAAGACACCCAATCCCATCCAGGGGCATCAGATGCAGCACAGTGAGCTGCAGCTCCGACTGGGCCAGAGCTGTTCACCATAACTCTCTTCACAAACTCATTTCAGAGCTCTGTGTTAATGATAGTTAAAAAGAAAACCCAAAAAACTAAAAACTTAAAGGAGTAGTTCAATACAAAGAGCAAACACAAGGTAGCAGTGGCACCGTGTCTTGCTGGGATGACCCCTCTCTGTGGAGGAGGAAACCACGAGGAGGCACTGGAGCATCACTTTCCTGTGGGGAGCTGTGAAGGTGCTAATGGAGCCAAAAACTTCTAACTTCTTTCCCACCATGTCATGGGCAAGTTTTGCAGTTGATCTTTCTTTCTTTCTGACAGGTTGATATGAAGTGGTAAGTAGCCCTCTACTTCGAGAGTGGAGAGAGTGACATTCAGAGCAGCACTGCTTTTGGGTAAAATTGCCTTTCATACAGGCTGGATTTCAGCTTATGAAACTGTATTTTTGAAAAAATAAAAAAGATTGCCTGACAGCTAATACATATTTTTAAATATAATGCATGCTAGAAGTCAGGTCTTTCTTCATATTCCCTCCAATTTTAAAAGCAGCTATTAAGTCTGTCAGTCCTAGAACAAGGGATTAAAGAAAAATTGTGTGGGCAGAAAGGGCCTATGAAATGTGTTGATTAGCAATTTTGGTGAGTTTATCCCTCCATGGAAGAGCAACAACAACATGGTCTAGTACTGTCACATCAGGATAATATACAGAAAGTTCAGTCACCAGCCATTAACTGTGGCCATTGATATTTTAATCATTGCTGCTAATTATGGTTTTGCATCATGTTTATCAGCCCATGATAAGTGGAATAAACAGGCCACATTCCCTTTCATGGACCCTCATAGAGCCATCAGAAGTAACTTTCGATTGCCAGTGATCTGAGAAAGATCAAAGTCCTGGAAGCAAAGGAAGGTAAGTCCTGTGATCCTTTCTCAAACACAGCCCCTTTGTATGGGTTTGAGATTCCTATAGTCAACTCTACTTTTTCCAGATGTCCACTGGGCCATTCCTTCCAGAGCAAAGACTGAAATCCAAAGCCAACACACTGGTGCTGTGCTTGAAAGGACAGATCTAGATCAGTGGGGGAAAAAAAACACTTTTATATGTGTACATATTTTTCAGTCCAACAAGGACCTTCAAAGAGCTGTGAAAGGCAGAAAAAGAAGTGTAGAGATCATGAAAAAGGATATTATAAATCTGTCTTTGAACCTGAATCTGACTTGCTCTGAGGGAAGCAGTAATGCGGCTGGTTTTGTTTCGCGCAGAAGTTCTCAGCCTCTTTTGTACCTGGAGCCCCTTCTCCTGCCTAGCCAGGTTAAATACCAACATGACCACAAAGGTATAATTATAATCAAGCTTCTTCTAATCTGGAGAACAATGATTTTCATCTTGAATCAGTTTTCCTTATTATTTATAACACTTCTTTTTTGTAAAACATTGTGGATCTTAATGACTCCTTACAAGGCCATATAGGAAATCCTTCTGTCACACATTATTTGTCTGGTAAAGAGCCAAATTGTGGAGAAAAGACATGTAGAAGGGCTGTCAGTTTCCTGCTCATAGAACTGCTGTGGATTCTTATCTGAGAGCTTTCCTTGTTCCCCTTTGTAAACTCAGACTCTTGACAAGCAAGTAAGTAAACTGCAGGTAAGGGAGTAGTCACATTTAGCCAGGAAGTTCTTGGTGATTCCCATCAGGAACTGTTATGTGCTGCACCTGCTGCAGTACTGACAACAATAAATAATGTCCATTTTATCTTATTGGAATGGGATTATTATACGAGAACAGGTTGTAAGAAAAATAGAGCTGGTCGATGTCAAGGAGTACTCTCCCAAGAAAAGTATTTGAACACACAGAAGAAATGGCTGAGGTTTACAGAAAGCCAAGGACAGACAGTGAGGCCAAATATATCTTCTGAGAGATCAGAGTCCTGATTAGAAATGTCTTATGGAGCTGTAACACCTGGGAGAATAAAAGCTGAGTAAGGGTGCTGCTGTCAGCTGTGTGTCACTTCCTGCTGAGAGAAAAACCCCAGAGCTTCTTCTGGGGAGGAGCTGAACTGCAGTCTGTGCCCAGAGTGGGATGGAAAAACAAGAGAGAAAAGCTGGATCATTAATTTGAACTGTAAATGGCCAAAATGGATTAACAGAGTGCTGAGTTTTCCACAGGTCCTGGACTGACAATTTCAGGAGCCAGTACAAAGCCAGTGAGTGAAGACCCTTCAGGCTGGGTGTGAAGGAGGCTGCCTGTACCATAACCAAGTGCACCCTCCAAGGCACTGGGGACTCCGTGGCATTCAATGACAGAGCAAGCTGCTGTAGAAGCAGTTATCAGTGGTGGGGTGGACGGTAGGACACTACAGGTTTTCATTGCAAAGGCACTGCTCTAAGTGTTGATGGAATATTCTTTGTTTCTCGGATTTTTCTGTCATCCCATCACAACCACGTGTTATGTGCATTCTTAGTCAAGGGCCAACTTTTTATACGTGATCATTTTAAATTAAATTGAAAATGTTAAGCACTAGAAACCAGTTTTTCATAGGATATCAAAGCCTAGAGTTCAGCATGCACATGGTAATGCCTACTTTAGGCAGTGAAGTATTTAGAACTCTATTTCACTGCCAAAAAAAGCTGCTAGAACAAGAATCTGTGGGCTTAGCAGTAAGGTAAGAATCAATATTAGAAATATGTCAGTTCAACATGGTAATAAAATGGGGCATAATTAAAACCTACTCTGAATGCTTGGTTTGTTTTTGTTTGGTTTGGGGCATTGGTTTCTTTATTACATTGTCATCTCTGCACTTTTACTGCAGTACGTAGGTGAAGTGTCTTACCTCTCTATTATTTCTGGAAAGTTTCAGTCCATAACAATAGATTACTAGAAGCCTTTATATTGTACTTTCCCCTTCACCCAATAAAGGGGATAATTTTATCCACAGACAAATATTCCAGCTTTGTCAAGCTACATCACGATTTCTGGATCATGGTGTACCACACACAACATATGTCACTTGTTTTGGAGTGAAATACCACTACTCAGAACTTTGCACTTCACTTAACTGTCTTCCGCAGTAGCAGTAAATGGCAAGGTTTATTTTAGGTGAATGCTGAAAAATGAAGGAGATGCCTCACAAGCTTAAGACTGCAAAGGAAGGCTTGGCACAATCCTCACAGAAGGACCAGCTGTTCATAAAATATTTTATCCTTAGATGACTTATGGAAGTCTGTTTACCTACAGATGGATTTGTGGTGTCTCATATTTGACAGATGATCAATAACAGATTTTGTAGCAATAAATGTAGACTGATCATTCCAGGGTCAGCTGAGATACATTAAGGCATTTGAAACATCAACAGTACTAGCTGTGTCCCTCAAGTCTTTCAGAAAACTCATGCACTTCTGGAAGAACAGCTGAAGACCAGGTGGGAAATCCTAGGGATCTTTCATGATAAAAGACTCTCTTTGGGTAAATTAATTGTGCCAGAGGTATCATTATTTACAATATTGTGTATTTTAACTGTAGGAAGGCATTATATCTGCAAAGATATTCTTGTGAGTGTAAAGAAGATGGCGCAACATTAACTTTAAATTCTTGTCTGCAAGGTAACTCTGAATAAAGGTTGAAATATGAAAATAATGACCCAAAAATCTATGTTGCAAATAGAAAACTGCATTTTATTTGGCTATAGCAGAAGAGAAAATCCTAAATTTACAATGCAGTACATGCTGTTGTCTCTCTGCTCGGGTTCTTCTCTGTATACAGTAAGTCCCAATGTCCCTCAGCATTTTAATATTTCATTATACTGAGTTCAAGCAGACTTACGTGGATGGCTGTGCAGGCTCTGGAGTGCTGCTCCTTCCAGGATGGCATTTACTGGCAAGGCAGGTCTCCAAGGCTGCTCCCTGAGTAACATGGAGAACAGTTGCTGCGTAACTTGAATTGGTTAAGCTGCAGTAAAAGCATTCAAATCAAAGAGCAAACATTGCTAAAAGTCCATATTCTGGTTTACCTACTGGATAACTTGGGAAGCACCTGTTGTTTGAGCACATCCCAGAATTAAAACCCTCTTGACTCTGACAGAAATGATACACAGTTCTGCTGTATATATTACATCTGTAAGACTCTTCTAGGTGGTTCTAAAATACTCATTTCTATGTATCTTCATCAGTGTATTTAACACTGTAGTTTATGTAACTGAACACAAGCAGAAAAGACAAAATGGTCTCTAGAAAATATTAAGGCCAGGTAAAATATCAGCAGGAGATGCTTTGTCAATCTAATCCTCATTTACTTGCAAGGAAAAACTCAGAGAGGCAAAAAGTTTGATAAGTTTGGCTAGCCAGCGTTGAGACAGCTGCTGTCCTATTTGGGACATGAGGTCTCCAGAGCAAGGTCATACTTTCTCCAGCTGTTTTTTGTTTATCCACAGAAAAGAAATACAGATTTTTTTTTACACAAATAATAACTAAACATAATTTCTAGGATCAGTGAAAAATGTGTCAGCTTAGTAGACAGAGCAATAGGTGATTTTCTGGGTACTTTGCAACCTCTCTCTAGCTAGTCTTTGGATGGCCATTGCTTCACCTCTAAATGAAGACACAAAATATATTTTGAAAACATTAATATATCAGAATGAGGTATTACAGACACAGTAGAAATTAAGAAACTTACATGTTATTATACAACAAACTGAATGGAAATACTATAGGCTATCTTGAGGTTTCCAGACTCAAGTGCTTTTTACTTGTTTGGATGACAGCTCTGCTCATCAGGAATTATTGTGCCCAGCAGTGTAGTTGATAAGCTGAGTAATGCATGTGAAGGAAGACCAGATGGCTAAATTTTGCCCTTGAGTTCTTTTTGAAGGAATATGTAGCTTAAGATAGATAAGAAACAGTAGTAAAGGTGTAATAAGTCCTTTGGCATGAACAACTCCAGCCATGACACTTTTCCAGCCTTTTGTACTATTCTTTGCCCTTTGTCCGTGTTTCTGTCAAAGTAAAATGTGAGATAAGGGGAAATAATCTATGATTGTGCTAGTCAACTAACAAGGAAGAAGAAAAGAAACTGCTTCGTTTTTGTCATTAATGGAGAAATTATATGTAGCCCTAAAAAAGCCCCTGGATTTAAAGACTGTGTTCAAGGCAGTGTTCAAGGTCAGGCTGGATGGGACTTTGAGCAATCTAACATAGTGGTGGATATCCCTGTGAATGCCAGAGGAGGGACTAGGTGATCTTTGAAGGTCCCTTCTGACCCAAATCACTCTATGATCCTGTGATTCATGCGTAAATCTATAGCTTGGGGCTGGTGCTCAAAATGTTCAGGCTTTGTCGTGATGAAACTAATATTGTAATCAGTGGGAAAAATTCTTTTATGCACTCACAGGTTGTAGATCCAGAGCAGTTGCATTGCTTTTCACAGGGGAAGAATAGCAGTACAATTTGGGGCAATCAGTTATTAGGATTTGAGACTGCCCTTTAAACACAGTTTATTGATTGAGAAAGCTATTTCTGTAACACTTGCTTAATGCATTTGAAAAATTAAAATTAGGTTGAAAGAATCAATGCAATTTATTGTCTGCTTCCTAAGGATTGGTGGTCAGGATTTAATTTGACAGTAATCTACATTAGTATAAGATTTTACTATAAGATTAGTTCTACTGAGCCCCTTTACTATTGTGGTTACTTTAATTAAATACCAGGAAATCTCTTGGGAAAAAATGCTACATTGCAACTAAGCAGTATTTTCATTGCTGCTATTAATTAAATTCTGTTTAGTTTTTAATAACTCATTACAGATTAACAAAAATCCATCCAAATCATAAAGGAGATGCTAGTTCTGCTATTGCATTTGCTGGAAACTTTTAGATAGAATAGCATAACAGTGCATGTACTATTACAGTTTAGTAGGTCATTCTTCTCCTTTTGGTGCCTATATTGTATTTTATACTTTCAGCCTGGTTTCAGAATATTTCTTCTATAGGCAAAGTAGACCTAATTTTACAAACCTTTATATTATTTATTTTTAAACATTCCTTTTGGAAAATCTCAGGATTTATGAGTTCCCAGGGCATTTTAGCAGAATTCAGAAACTCTTCACTTTCTGGCAACACAATGAACATCAGTTGAACTATCAATATTTTTCCATTCTGAGTAGCAATCACCAGCATATTACACATTCTTGTATAAGTCTTTCTTCTAGTTCTATTGATAAAAAGTAGAAAATGAAAGAACAAAACTGTTTCCATTGCAGTGTCTCCCTGTAAGAGCAACTATAAAATTTCCCTGAGATCATGGTGATTTTTATAGTGATGTAGAGAACTGATCATATGAATGTCATAGAAGTTCTGTGTCTTCCAAGGATCTCTGAAGGATGATATGCTAAATGTCTTTTTAGAAATCTTTCAGACCTGGCTTCTCTTTGTGCCTCAGAATCAAGAGGAATTGTGGACACTGCCCAGCCAAAATTGAAGTAAGGTGTCCACAGGCACAAAAAAAAAAAAATCTTAGACTGTAATATCTAAAAAGTTCAGTCATTTCAGTACTGTTCCACATCAAACTTACATTAAGCCAATAGTGAGATAGAATGAGCAAATAGAGATGTGCTCAAATAAGCCAACTACTTTGAAAACTTAGTTTTTCCAGTCAGTGGAGGTTTTTATATGACATAGACTCTTTTCTGATTCAATAACTTATGGTAATTTTTGCTTGGATTCCAGACACTCATGCAAACTATGTCATTGATCCTGCAATCAGATTAAGTGCTGACTCGTAAACTGACGGGAAGCCCCATATCTTTTAATTAAATTCTGAGTTTAGACTGTTCTGATACACAAATAACCTCCAACCAATCCAGAACTGGAATTGTATCTCTCACTAGAAATGCTATCCTTCAATTTAAAGAGCCTAATTTTATGCTTTCAGCTACTGCTTTCCTCTAATTGTTTGAGATCAAGTGCTCAAGGCCTCCCTGCTGTCTCAGTGCTTGACTGGTCTATTTGATGTCTGCTTGCCTACTATCCAGGGAGAATCTGCAGCTTTCAAAGTGAACAATTCACTGTGGGTATGCACAGTGCACAGAATCCCAGGGTGCCAGTGATGCTCAAAAATACCTCTGATTTGTATGGTGACAGCAAAATGGTGAAGATTAAAATATATATATAAAAAAATGTAACAGTATTCATCTTTTAACTATCCTAAGAAAATGTCATAGTACTTTTTTTGCATCTTTTAAGATTAATATACTAGCAGAAAGAGCTGTCACTGGAGACAGCATGAACTCCCATGGTTAGAAACAGTGTGCAGTCACTCAGATGCCTAACAAAAATATATTGGAATACAGTTTGATAAGTTGCAAGGTCTTCTGGGTCATTCTGAATTGCAGTGTGCTGCAAATGTAGCCATCTCTGAGCTTTGGTATTTCTTTTTTTTCCTTTTTTTTTATTTTACTATGATGTGAAATAGTTGCCTGGAAAAAAAAAAAAAAAAAAAAAAGAAACTATGGGACCATGAAACATGAAAGGATGTAGGTTCTGAGTTTTGGAAGAAGGTTTACAAACATGTAAGTTTACTTACAATATGCCTTCTGTATCAAAATATTTCTCGGTTTTCAAATGGAAAAAGTATTCAATTCCTGGATTAAAATGTTGTTTCCTAACCTTCATTTTAAATAATACTAGTGTGAAATATGGGTTTCATCTTCACAGTGTCCATGGATAAAGACAGGCTAAACTACCCCCTAAGGACTCCAGTCTCTCCAGACTCTCTCCAGAGATTATAGATGGATTCCTTATGTCCAGTTAGGTTTATTTTGGAAAAGAGGTTAAGTTAGCTTATTCCTGTTAGACCTAGAGTATATATTTCAAAATCTATTCAATTAGATTTTAAAATTGCACAGAGGGAGAACCAACCACATTCTTGGTGTGTTTTGTTGTTTTCCCATTTAATTCCATCATTCTGAGTTTTTTGTTTGATACAGCTCAGCACCAGCTTCCAGTATTTTGACCTTGCACTCATATAAATTGAAGAGCCATTGATATCAAATGTATCTTCTCTAGGAAGTAATCACAGATTCTTCACCTTACCTTTTCCTTATTCACAATCCTTCATGGTGTGTAGTGGGAACCTGAGATTTCCTGATTGAATCCAAAGAATTTTGATTGCTGAAGCTCTAAAATATTTGGTATTTCAGAGGACTCCCTTGTTTTCATGTCTGGCATCTATCACTCCCTGAGGCACTCACAACAGAGGTCGGGGGGGAGGGATTCCATAGTTTACACAAGCTTTACCTCTGGTCCAAGCCAAGTGCAGAGCCCTTCAGATCAATCTGTCAGAATCCTCTCTTTACTTGAGCACATGCAGAGAAGAGCCTGTGACTGGTCCTTGGTATGTGAGGAAAGCGGTATTTGATGCTCTTCAGTTTATTTAATTGGAGTTCAAACTTCTATTTTAGGAATCCTGGAGACATAAATTCTGTGTGTGTGTGTTTATGTATTTTGATGTGTGTATGCAATTCCTCTGATAAATAATAACCTTCTCTAATAATAATACAGGGATCACAGGAACATAATGTCCTTTGTGCATCCTCAGGGAGAACTCACAAAGAACTGTAAAATTTTTTTCAAGCTAAGGGCTTCATCTTCAGATGTAAGCCTATTGTTTGCAAGTTTTCTGTGTTTCTAATGATTTTCAACAGAGCTTGATCATAACATCATTTTTTTTGCACTTTTCCTCAACATTTGCTATGTTTTTGTGCAAAAAATCCAACCCAAAACCCACTCCAACCTAATCTGTCAGGTTTACTTTAGGTTACAGTGTCCTTGTTCGCTCCTACTGCCATAAAAATCATGAGGAGTTTTCTGTTTCTACATTGGTCCAGGTGTCATCAAAGTTTCATTATGTTTGCTTTCCTTGCCAAGTTTAAAGGAATTTCCTTGAACAGAAATCATCCTTGGTGAAAAATATTGCCAGACATACATAGGAAAACACACCTCAAATGTTTTGCGTTAAATAAGTTTTATTTGTACTTTCTGTCTGCATGTTAGTCTCTCTGTGTGTATGTAAACTTTAAATATGTACACAAAGTCTGGAGACACAGTGGTTCTGTGCTGTTGGTTTAGCTAACTGGGTGGACAGTGTGTACTCAAGCCCTGCATTAAAATGCAGCAAAACTCCTCAAATCTGAACCGAACCTTGGAGAAGTTTGAATTCATGCCTTGACTTCTTGCTAGCTTAGGTAAATTGATTATAACAAGCTAAGGATGCATTAATTGATCTTTAGTGCTGGCATAGAATAGCTTTAGTCATACCCATAGTCAATAAGTAACATAGCTTCATGTCTATAGCAAATTAAAAATGCTTTTGGCCTATGATAATTCCTGAACTGTCACCCGAAGGACTCCAGGAGATTGTAAATTGGACTGTCTAAAACACACCAAGATAAGTATACAAAATCAAGTGCCCAGAATCGTTGCCCCCAATGTTTACTTTACTTTTACATAGAGAGCATAAGATGATTAAAGTTTTGAATTATTAATTCCCTACTTGTGATTTTTTAAATAGTGTGTGCTCTCTCACTTTTTATGCTGTTTAAATTCCCTGTGATGGATCTGGCTTGACTGCTATGCAGTGAGCCCTCAAATTCACCAGATTCTTTTGAAAATATTAAAGATACAGCCCAATGTTTTTCATAAAACAACAAAAATGTTCAAAAACTGTTTCTATTGCTTTTTAGTCATAATGAGTATGTTTTCAGTAATGGTTACCATGTTTTCTTGGTTTTGGCCATAAATGACTTATTAAAAAATACTTGTTTGGTAACAAGATGTTGGGGATTAGGTTTCTTTTCTTTTGTTCCTTTTTTACTTACACAATTTTCCCCATAACTTTCTAGGAAACAGTAAAGACTGGGTACTTATAAAAACAAAAGAAGTAGCCACATTCAGGGGAGGAGAGCATCTGGTTGCACTTCTCTTATCTGAGAGTTTCTCTCCAAGGGGCCGAGATACCAGGAGAATTGGGCAGGTAAAGGACAGGGCTGGGGCAGCTACTGGCTTTCTCTCTCTGCTTTGGAAGAGGACAGTCACAGCTGCTGCTTAGGGCAGGGAATTCGCTGCTGCTGCCGCCAGAGCCCAGCCCAAAGCTGCTTCTTTTGTCATGGGTTAAGCCTCTGCTCGTGAAAGCAGCCACTGAAGTGGGACCTTATTATATCACCTGCCTCACAAAAAGAGAGACCTGCCCCCATCTGCTCGGGTGCCCAGGGTCCCTGCTCAGAGCTGGGCTGCTGCTGTCCCATCCCCACTGCTTCTTCACTACTCCGTAGTTTTCTCTACTCCGTAGTTTTCTCTACTCCGTAGTCCCTCACCCCCTGCCAACTGAGACGTCCTGCCATTCCAACTTGCTGCTTCCGAGAGTCCTGCTGGGGCACGGGATTGACTGCCCCAGAGCTGTGTGAAGCAAAGCCTCTCCTCCATCCCTTCCCATCTCGGCCTGTCTGCCATTACCGCAAGCTCCCTGAGCCGCACCACAGCGTCCCCTGCAGCCACGGGGGAATCATCACACCCGCCCTGCCCGCCGGGAGCCAGCAGCACCCCCGCTGGCTGTGACCGGAACTGCACCGGCAGGTGCCCACAGCCGAGACGGGGTCACTGTGTTCCTGGTTCTGTTTGTTGTTAGTGCTGTAGTTGTTATTTGTTTGCCTTGTTAAACATACTAGTAAGGAACTGTTATTCCTATTCTCATGTCTTTGTCTGAGAGTCCCTTAATTTCAAAATGATAATAATTTGGAGGGAAGGGGCTTACATTTTCTGTTCCAAGGGAGGCTCCAGCCTTCCTTAGCAGACACCTTTCTTTCAAACCAAGACACAAGATATACACAACTCAATAGCAACCAACAAACTTCATGCAAAATGCTTCAGGAACTAGTCACCATAGTGCCTGTACCACTAGCAAGGAAGGCTCACATCAAAGGGTACATGAAGGACAAGTATTTTAGCTGTTTTTTAAGAGAAGAGAAAAAGTGTTCCAGGGAAGAATCTATAACAAATTGCTAAATGGTATAATTGCAAGCTCTCAGGGGAAAGAGTAATGCTAAGCAGCAAGCACTATGGATGTCAAGAACAAAACTTATCAAACTAATCCTTTGTACTCCTCAATTGAACTTGAGCCAGCACAATTATGATTTTCAAGACAAACCAACAACAAAGGCTAATTTTAGCTCTTTGTTAATTAGTTAGTCTTGTGTGTTATATCTGAGGAAAAACTACTGCAGTCTGTTTGACATTGTTGAGGCCAAGCTCTCCACTTAAAAATCACACTGTCTTTTATCTACCATACTTTGAAAGTGTCTGAGGGGAATAGATGGAAAAGAACTCAGCAAAAATTCATGAAAACATAATATGTGAAGACTTGTAATAAGACTTGCTTAGCCTAGAAATAAAACTATGGAGTGAGTGGGAACTTTTTTTATATGTAAAGGATTGTTTATAGAATGGAGGGCATCAATATTTCCAATATTAAAACCAAGTGCCAGTTGAGGAAGAAATAAATGAAATTACCAGTAGGCAGTTTAGATAGTTATTTTAAATATTAGTTTCTAAATATGAGAACTCTGAAGTACTGGAATTGGAATCCCAAAATACATTAAATAAAAGCTGAGACAAGAATCTGGACTAAAATCTGAGCTGGAATATCTTAGGAATGCAACCACCTTACAGTGCTCTAGAAGAAGAGCTGATGTCTGACCCCCAGCAGCAACAAGCAATGAAATTCATCTTTGAAGTGACAGCTTCTCCAATAAAACTGTTTTGGAGAGGGTTTGTTAATAATATATGAAGGGATTCTGGGAGCAAACAAACAATTTAATAGGAGAAGCAACACACTGGTGTGGAACTTCCACTTCCCAGAGCAACACAAGCATGGCCTTCCAAGCCTGCATTTCCTTACTCATTATGCAGTCAGGAAAGGATTGGTTATTTACCTAACAGTGATAAAGCATTGAACCTGTTTCCAGTTTGATCAATTTTTTGAGGAATAGACATTATTTATGAATATTTTTTAATGATTACACTATTAATAAATTTTTATGGCATGTCATTACTATATCCAGAATTAGTCTTAGGTGTATTGGTACAGAAGTTATTTCTCTCTCCGCAACTGAAATTTGAAGAAAGCTAATTTGAAGAAAGCAATGGTTCAGAATATGAGTCCATGAAGAGCTGCCATACCTGGTAGAATTATATCAACATACATATACAGAGAAAGTACTGTACAATACCTGACAGAAATCCTCCTCTTGAATGCTGTTTAAGTTAGTTTTCTGCAAGCTGTTTGAATCATGTTTTGTACGTTCATTGCAGCCAGCTTTCTAGGGAACTGCACATAGAAAGCAAAAATGAGGAAACACTGCTGTTTCTAAGAACAGGTTTGACAGCTTATTTTGTCTTGTTAAGTTTGCCTCTGATTCCAGTGACTAGTAAAAAATGTAGCAATGCACAGCTTGCAAGTTTGGGGTCATTCTTTTTCTGTTTTTAAAAGGGAAATCTACAATTCAAAATTTAAATATATCCACCTTTCCAATCTCTGCAGTAACTGAGTAGGAAATTGCACACCCAGGTTACCCATTAAATGGCCAAATTGCCATTGAAATAAGAGACCATTCAAATGGATTTGCTTGAATGGAAGAATAGCTATGTCAAAAGTCTTTACATGGGAGGGCAGCAAGCTACCCTACACCATACTTTGGCTGACCATTCCCAGCCATCAGTTCTGTTTCCAGATGGAGTTGTTCATTTGCATTTGGTGCACTGTAATTCACTATCACAGGAATGAAAGCATCCTACATAGTGATCCCACTTTCAGACTGCTTGGCTGCTGCCTTGCCATCACCCCCATGTCAGAGGAACACATTGGCTGGGCTTATTGGGCAGAATTCACTACACTGGTCTTGGGTTTCCACTTGAATTATTCTGATGTCTGCTCATTTTGACGTGTGCAGCAGCATGAACTCATTGAGGCACAAAATGTCCATTCCAGTTCCTTCCCTCTCCTTACAAACTAAACCTAGCCTATTTAATCCCATACCTCCTGGGGCAACAGTTACTTTAGTGGCCTTTGGGGTGAAAAAGGACATAGTTAAGAATTAAACAAGAAAAATTCATAGCTTGGTTGAAGTGTGACTTAAAATAATTATATACAAAAACAAAGTAAAAGTTTAATTTCTTTCTATCAGAGCTTATGCCTGTTTAATACTATTTATCAATGTGCAGGCAAAAAGAAAGGTGACAAAACACCGTATCGTGAGCTCTGGTTTCTTTGACAGAAATTTGATAATGGATTTATTCCTGATCTAGATTAACTTTGTACTGGCAGGTGGTTTGCTAATTCACAAGTCTAATATTAATGAGTGTTGAAGTAGCATTGCAGAGTTCATGACTACCTGCTGCCTGCTTTATTGGTCAGTCCCTGAAATATAGCGTTCAGCCTGATTAGATTACTAGTTAATTGAAGCTGATGACTGGAAGAATCAGCTCATTAACTGTTATGGGTAATGTTAAGCATGCATTCCAATGACATAATTAAGCTAAGTACTAAGGAATTTAGTAATGGGAGCAATGGGAGATTGCTCGTTAAATAATAACTGTGTTTACTCTCAAGTTTCTTGCCAGTTTTTTTTTTTTTAATCCATGTCATTAACAGGTGTGCTATGATGGTGTTTTCTTTTTCAAAGACAAAATATCAATTATTGGAAGTAAATGAAAATATACTCTAGAAGGCAGAATTACAGCGCACCATAATCCAATGTCCAATAAAGGGTTTGTTGTATCTAGACATCACCTTCTTAAACTAATTCAGTTGACATTTGTTGAAATCAGTTGTGTTCCAAGCAAAGTAATGTTTATCTCTCTAAAATATTTTCAGTACAAACATACTTAAATAGATTGCAGAAGTCTACTTAGTACTAATTGTCTTATGAATATTTATTTGTAATAAACATCAGCTAATTAAAATACAAATGAGAAAAACAAATTAAGATCCTTGAATATGTGTTGAAATGTAGTACGCTGGAGCACAAGAACCATTTTATATAACATATTGCAGCATATGACACTGAGATATTTATTTGAGATATGTATGCTGGAAAGAAAAATACTTGCTGTTCTAAGAGGAATGGTTTTCCTATCCTCTTCCTTAAAATAAAGCATTCTTCCTTGTTTATGACCTCGCTGCTTTTCATTTACATTCAGCCAGGTTGCTCACCCCTGCCACAGCAATGCAATAGCATTGCATTAAGCAGGACACCAGAGTCCTGTTTAAACACCTCACCAAGATTACTGTATATATCCTGATAAAATTAGAACATTTATAATCATTCCTTAGTGACTTTGTCCCAGGAAAATGAACCTATTCCATTTCCTAGAATGAAAGTATTCCATGAAGGCAAAGGGAAGGAAACATGTCATCTACAGGTCCTCATTCCTGTCCCAAAATTTGCATCTTGCTCTGGGCTCAGCTATTCACCAGGCTCAAAACTGCTGTCAGCCACCAACCACCTCCACCACCAGAGACTGTGCTCAGCCTCTCAAAGAATCAACCTTCCTCTGGGCTGTTTTAAAGTAAATTACATTTTTTATGAAGGCAGAAAACCTGTGAGGAATCCTGAGTGGATTTGACTTCTGGGTGAAATTCTTCTAGGAATGAAAGAGATACAGCTTCTTGGATGAGAATAAACTGTACTGGCTATGACCCAGAGAACAGCCTTCCTGCAGCTCTTGTGGCCAGAGCTGACACACATCTGCCAGCTCTGAGTTCATTCTAACTTTTCAGGCTCCATGAATAAAAGCTTTGGGTACCAAACAATAGGAACAAAGAATTTAGAAAAGTAGGCCAAGAGACATACAACAAACATGAGGGTGGTAACTGCACAGAAACACTTATAACGGTGTTTATACTTCTCTTGTCACAAGTAGACTGCTCAGAATTACAAGGCTGACCTACTTTGGAGTTTGACATTCTTGCTAAATGCTCGAGGCCAGGTGCCTCTTAAAGTAAGAAATTTCTCTTCTGCCAAGGTACATCTACAACACACTGGCTGCCAGTACTAACATTTCCATTTAAAAGAAATTTGAAGGACAGTTTGCATGCACTGCTGGAATTGAAAAAAAAAAATGAAGAAAAATGCGTGTAAGGCTGGGGGAGAGGAATTGTATACCCACCATATAGAAATAATAATGAATATTTGTGACGTTTATTGGCATAGCTTTTGTATATCATCAGCTTTCTTAATTTAGAGTAACTGAAATTTAGTAACTGGAAAGGAACTAAAGGTCTTTCTCCGATGTTTGTCTTTAGAAGCCACAGGTTACCAACTAGATTCATTAAAATCAACATCACTAAAAGTCAGGAAATTAATCTAAGCCATATTAGTTTTTCTTTCAACTTACATTAATAATTATTTTCAATAAAATTATTAGAAAATTAAAACAAACTTTAAAAATACAATGTTTTCCCTCACCTGTACTGTTCCCATTAGGTACTGGCTTATATTTATAAGAAGAAACTGTGCACAGTGAATGTATGTGTTTGTGTGTTTCATTTTTGAATAACCGTGTACACAGGAACAGCTGTGGGACAACACAGATCAAGCAATATTGATTGTCATTGTTACACAACTTCTCAGTCATTGTTACGCAACTTCTCACTTACTCTGCCAGTTTTTGACTAGAGAGGGAGCTGAAATATCATATGAGACTAAACAGGATAAATTTCAACTTTAACTCAGAATTCTCTTCCTGTTGAATCTGATGAATTTTTCTCCAAAATCACTGTAAATTTTGCATTGATTTCTCTGAGACCTAAATCAGACATTCTTAGAGCCTTCAGTTAAATCCCCTGAGACAAATTCTTTGTTCTGCTGGATCTCTGTAGTCTCATGGAACTAATGAATTCAACAGCTGCAGCTAAAGGATAAAGTTTACTTTATGTTATTTTCTTAATACAGTTTTTTAGGGTTGTAATATCCATCATCCTTGCATGAAGGGAAAGAGAGAAAATCATAAAAGGGAGAGGTTATAGTTCACGTTTGTTATGAGGTAAACAAGAGAAAGGCACATTTCAGATCTAAGGCTCATATCTTGACCTTGAGAACTCAAACACTGTATCCTACTCTGTATTTTTTAAAATTAATTCAGCAGGGGTTCATTTGTTTCGCACTTCTGACCTTGATTTAACTGTAAATAGTTAGTTCATAATTTTGATGTCTGAATTAATAAATCTGCCTTTACAACATGTTCCCAGCATGTAACTTTATACCCAGACATAGCTGAGATCCACCCTGGTAAGTAAAGCCTGTTCTGACATCTGATGAACTGTGTCATGCTGCCCATATGTTCCTTACTACTGAGGAGGTCACCGTGCTTTATGCAAAATTTAAAGGGTCCATTAGAATTTGTGTTTGAATCCTTTCAATAAACAGTTTGTCATGAAGAAAAACTCCTTTTATAAAATAAAATTATATACTGCATCACCATTTGTATGCTTTGAAATGTTCACAGTATTTTCACCAGATTATTCCCTTTTTAACCTTCACTTTTCTCTGCAATAGCGTAAAAAAACCTTTTCTTTCTTTTCAAAGATACTTACCAGTTGCTAAATAAGTACAAGCTTCCTATATTAGGCTATATTAATATGAGCTGTTTCTTCCACAACCAATAAAAAGGAAATGGCGAAAATTAATTTTCAATAAGCTTTGAGTTTTCTTATATTTTTCATGATGACCTGTGCTTGCCATAGAGGAAAATACACTAGCTGAAGTCAATGCAGAAAGCTGATGCGACTAAATGGTGTGAGATCTGCTTCTGTCACAGCAGATTATTGCAGACTGGAACACTAAAATCCATTTCAGAACTCTGTAGACCTTCCCATTATCTCTGTAATTCCTGCTGATGTCAATCAAAACTGTTGTCCCATTTGAAAACTACTTAATACCATTTTGATTACCATTCATTTTATCTAGCCCTTGACATCTGTTTTATTTTATGGTTGTCTCACAGCTAAAGTTATATCTCAAATGTTATTTGTATAGTGTTCATTTTGATCAGAATACAAACATATAATAATATTTTACAACATCTATAGTATGTTAATATGTAATTAGTTTCTGTGAAGCTACATCAGAGTTTTTAATTGCTTTTTGGTGTTGGAAAAGATAGAAAAGTGTTTTCCTAAAACAACAGGCTTTAACCCCATGGGTGTTCTACCAAGTTGAACCTTTTCATCTCAAAGGCCAGTTCCTGACACTGACTTGGAATGTCAAGAGTACAGAGTACATTTATCTGCCTATAGAGAAACTCGTAAAGGCAAAGATTGAATCTTAGAAGAAAAATTGATAAATTCTATTTTCAGCACTACTAGGATCAAAGGGACCAAGCTACTCCATTGACTAATGCTAAGAAGCTCTATACACTTATTTTTTTCATTATTATGCTGTTACATTTATGCCATTGAGTGGAAGTCTCTAGATATTTAGGTCAAATTACTGCTAAAGGAACTTACCCAACACTTCTTTCTCCTCCAGCTTTCCAATCTGTTAGTTTAATAGAGAAGCCCCATAGAGTTGATCAGAGCACACACTGAAGAGAGGTAGAAGTGTGGAGATGCAGAAAATATGAGCAGTTGTATTGCAAAGAATATAAGTGTAACATTAAATTCAACATTTTTACACAAAGGCCTCAGCTGCAGAAGAAGAAAATACAAAAATGCTTTGACAGTAGAAGCATTAGAATATGACTTCTTGAAAGATCCTTCAGTAGAAGTAATAAAGACAGAAATCCTTGCTGTTCAATAATTTGTCTTTAAGTCAATGCTGATATTGTTAAAGAAGGTAAGACCAAATCTCAGTGATGGAGCAGTTAGTTAAATAAACATCCGTAGGCAGCTCTGGGACAGTTAGTCTTCAAAAATGTTCTGGCTCAGCCTAGTGAGCCTCCTAACTAGTATTTGTAAAATACAAAATTATTCTGTTGTTTGACTGATCTCGTTAGATGACAAAAATTTCAATACTACACAAATAAAGTGTCCAAAGCACAGTTTTGTGAAGATGCCAAGGAAAATTAAGATGAATTAATAAAAAATTTACTATTCTAAGGAGCCTGTTTTATCATAAAAAATGAAGCCTTACTCTTTGCCTGACACAAAACCATGGGGTGCCCATCAGTTAGCTAACTACAAGCAACAAAACATGCAGTCATTCTCTGCCACAGATTTAAATCATAAGACATAACTATGTTTTACCTACTCTAGAAATGTGCTTGGAAAAGCAATGTGGTCCATGTTCCTCTCTGTTGTTAGATCTGATTTTTGGGATTTTGCTTTCTATTTAGGTGCTGGCTCCTCTAACTTGGAGCCAGCCAACAACAGGCTCGCTCTTCCCTCCCATATACATAAGACTAAAAATTACGTAAATTTGTCCTTTTCCTCTTGGAAATGTAATCATCAAGGCCCAAACCCTTGCCACTGTGGGCTAACGCAGAGCCAAGTAACTAAGTAGCTCACAAAAAATGTATTTTTATTATTAGAAGTCCCATTGTTTGGTTCTAGTTTCAAAGGCTGATGTAGTATCTGGAAGCATCCCTTACTGAATCCCAGGAGGCAGAGTTTACAAGTCATACTTCATAAAAGCTTTTGTTCTTGTAAACAGATTTCTGCCAACAGGCCTATAAGGCCTCTCTTGCACGTACTGACCTTTGTCTTGACAAGTCACTGCACCTCCCACCCATTTCTCATCATTCCAAAACAAACACAGTTGGACTTGAGGATCTTAAAGGTCTCTTCCAACCTTGATGCTTCTATGATTCTAAACCCTACAGCTGAACTGGCTCCTGCTCCCACCCAAGAAAACACTGAATGACCTCTCTCTCCTCCTTATTCCTAGTGGCTTGTTGAGCTTCCTTCTTTATACCATCTGAGGAATGAGGAAAGAAAGAATCTTGCTTTTGATGGCATCTTACCAGATAAATTAAAAACAAGCAAAGTTGGGCAGGCTTGCTAATGGTTGTGATTTCAAAGATATTTTGTATACCCTGGGACTCAGTAGAGAGTATCTTTGTTTATAAAGTGCTCATGATGTGCATAACCCTCACCCTGATGCTCATAACCTTCACCCTGGAATGCATGACTCTCACCATTTTAAGACCTCTGTTGTCTGGACTTGAGAAGAGACTCTGGAAAGTAATTTTCCACTGCCACTTAAACATATCCGTGTTGCTGGAAAGGAAGGGATAAGTTATTGTTTGTATTCTTCCATTTCCCTAATAGAAAAAAAATTAAAGGTATCAGAGCTAGTCAACAAAAGTAGATTGGGGGACTATAATTGGGAGGAGGATATGCTGTCATCCAAATATAATAGCCAACACATTCCTGTTGAATGCTGAGCCTTGGAAAATGAACTGCAGAAAAGAGTTTGCAAATATGCTGGCTTCTGAATGCTGCAAGGTTAGTGTTAGTGTCAGCTTTAGTGCTCTGGCCACCTTCCAGTCTGGATAATTACATGCAGCTTGTTCAAACAAGCCTACAGTTTCACTTGCACATGGCATTCCTCTCTTCCTATCCTGAAAGGCAGTACAGAGCTGCTGTGAGTTCATTTATAACAGGACACTTCTAGAGTAGGCAATCCTCCATTCTGTCACAGTTTGCAAATTTTATTAGAGCAATGTAGGTGTATATAAAATGAGCAGCCAGGCACAGGTAGACCCTGGCATTAGTGAACTACTTCAGTGCCAGTGACTGTAAGCAAGGTTACTTTCATTCTTTATACTCTAGAAAGTCGCTGATTTTGCTTGCTTTGTTCTGAATTCTCATTTGTAACCCTGTTTAGGGGTAAACCAATAATAATCCTGTTCACATGTCTGTGGGATTTTGTGCTGTAGCTTTAGGAGTTTTGAATTTCCTTTGTTAAGTAGAGAACTAGAGAACAAGGCTTTCAGTTAGAGACTAAAGCAGCTACATGTACCTCTTCACACAACCTGAAGGAAGCGAAACTCATATTTTAGTCAAAAGGTAACACAATGTTTCACACTAAAGATTATTTTATTTTTAGGGGGTAAGGCAGCTAAAGTTGCACCTTCTGTCCACAGACCACATCTGTGGGTCTGAAAAACTGTCTGAAAACTCTACCTGAAAACAAGTCCAGGCTATTTATTGCTCTTTAATGTCCTCTGCATTAAATGCATTATTCACTGATGAGCCTGATGTCAGACCTCCTGTGCACATACAGATGTATTTCTGCATTTGTAGATATTGTACCACAACAACCCTATAATATCCTATGATTCCATCTCAAAGGTCACCAAAAAGTCAAGCCTATAAAGCAGTTGATGTGTACAGGACTGCAGGTTCAAGTGGCCACTGACAAGTCTTAGTGTCTCTCCTTTGCTCACAGAGAATTCCATAAAGTTCTGCCACCTCTGTCAGCACCTGTGCACCGTTTTGGTTTGATATGCATGAGGAAGAAGCAAAAAAGTAGAAGTAGAGATTAGAAAGTGGACTGCAAATAGAGAAATAGCAGAAAGTAGAAAGCAAATAGTAAAATAGTGGTGGATATAATCATTATTCTTGACGCTACAAATAGGAACAGGGACAGCATGGGCAGAGTGTGGCTGCAGAGAAGACTGTTAAGTAAAAATCAAGCTCTTCTAAGATGAAATGAAAGGGGACCACCTGTCTGCTAAGGTCACCCTAGCTGGCTGTGCTGAGTGTGCCAAGGTCTATGCCAGGGACTTTTCTAACGCTGGAGGTCAGCAAGGAAGTGCCCTGTATTGATACTCAGAGAGAATCCTGTAACTCCCCTCTTCAATCTCTGCCAGTGGTAGTCATGCCACTGCCCTCAGTGTTGTCTTGTGGTTTTGATGGTGACAAAACCTACATTTTTTCCATCGGTCAGGGTGGACACTTTATTTTTCCATTCCTCTGGTGATTTCCACCAACAAGGATAACTCCATTCTCATGGACCGCAAGTTTATCATTAAAATCATCACCTTTCTTATTTTATAGAAGTGCTGTGCCTCAAGCCTTTGTGATCAGTACCTTTCAGGCTGAAGTTTTGGTCTCTCTGGAAACTAGGGGTAAAGATCAATGGACAAAAAAAGGCACATAAATCATGGCAACTGGAAAATCAACATTAACATCCTGGCCAGTATTTTGAATGTGCAGGGTGCCCCAAGGGGCAGTGGTACCAGAAGGCAGCCTTTGTAACATATTTCCATCTTCAGTTTCTGTGACACTGGATACTTTTGCGTGTACAAAATGTTCTCCAATCTCATGTCCTCTTTTCCACAATGCAAAGACTAAAATCTCTATAGATCTGTTAGAATAATTTAATCACTTGGTGATAAAATGTAGTTTTCTTCCTATATTTCATAAAGTATTTAACTTATTAATGAGATTGGGAGTAAACATCTGTATTTGCAGATATGGTTGATATTGATATGGTTGCATTGCACTGTTTCTGTTAAAATTCAGTTTTGCTAGAGTTTACTTTCATGTTTATCCAAGTACAAACAAAGTAGTTCCTCTTGAGAAAACTTTGAGTTATAGAAGCAATTTGCTGTACTGTTTGTTCTCTCTCAACATAGTGGAGGGAAGCCTAGGAGGTTTTGTGTTCATCAAGCTCTAGAAAAAAAAAAAAAAAAAGTTAACATCACTGAAAGGCAATTAAGAAGACAACACAGTTTATCTATGTGATAAACTCAGTTTTGTTTTAATTCTTCCTAACAGTCTGGTCCTACAGGCTCCCAAATGGAGCAACCAAAAATTACATCTGAAAATTCAGCATCTGGCCTCCAAAGAGAAGCAATGCGTGTCCCTGGAATATGATCAACATTTGGAATGACTAGAGCTTTGGTTGCTTTCTTTTATCCTGGAAATTGTAAGCAAAGTGGAGAGACATGAATTCAAATTCTAGATATGATCAGTAAAATGACATTCTTTCAAAGAACTTGCCGACTTTTCCATGTCAGTCTGGACTCAGATCTAGTCTGAATGGGCAGGCATAAAAGTCTGCATTTCAAGCCAATTTTCATTTTAATGAACTGGATTCTTTAGCAGGGATTCACAAAAAATGGCTCTGGTTTGTAGAGAACTGTAGTAATCAAGATTCAAAATCCACCTTTTGCAGCTGAAACAGACAATTCTGAATCCAGGGCATTCCAGGTTACCTGGCTTATTGTACACCTTCCTATGAATTGTGGCAGAAAATAGGCTGTTTGAAATGAGAGGTGTCCCCCAAGTCTTTCCATGGAACAGCTCTTTGTTCCTTTCTTGCTGACACAACTACAAGTTAACTGTAAATTGCTTTTGAACTGCTTTATCAACAGGTTGTGTGAGTGGAAGATGGTTAGATGGTTAGATGTTAGATGGTTATAAAGCTATCACTTGATTTTGTACCACTGTGTTAGATTAATGCTTTTAAAAAACTTGTGTGGCTCTAAGTAAAAAGCAGGATCTCTGTATCACTAAAAATAACCAAGAAAATCATGAAGGGGACATTTTCCAGCAGATACTAGGAGAAAAAAACCTTTGTTTTTTGCCTTCTTCTTAATCAGTGTTGCAATAAAAGTCATTTAAAGGCCAGGATTCAGTTCTGTCCTCTTCCCAGGACCTGTTTAACTTGGATGATAAATGCCATATGAAGTATATAATAGAGAATTCTAATATTTCTATATATATTCTTTCTTCCCTTTTAATCTCCTGCAGCTAATCCTCCTATTTCAGCTGATCAAAGTTCTTAAAAGGGAGACTAATTATTTAGAGTTAACTTGTTCCCTGAGACACTGTTTGTCACTGCCTGTGATTCATGGATCTTATGTCTGAGCACTGAAGCTGGAGCATGTCAAGCAACACATGCTCTGGGTATACACATCATCTTCCCACTCAAATTAAACTTCAGCAAAGTAGGAATTGTTTACTTAATTGCTTTAGATTTGAATAATAACCTAACCCTCCTGACCTGCAAAAGTCTGAAATCACTGTATGGGCCACATCTCTAACACAGCCCCACAGAGGGACAAAAGTGGACAAATGTCAGACAAACTGGTCTTCTCCCTCTGTCAGGTCGACCTGTGATGGTACCATGACTGACCCACCCTATCTCCCAGAACAAAATGTGTCTCTGCTGAAATTATATCCTGAGGCCTGTAAAGGAGGGTGACTACACATTATCAGAAAAAAAAAAAAGGTGAGATCATGGTGTGAAGAAAGTACAAGCACCAGTTTCTGCAGACTGCAATTTTAACACAAGACTTAAAAATTGAAAAATAAAGCTTTACTGGTTAAAGACACAAGATAAAAATATTTTACAACATTTTGTGGAAAATGTTTGTTGGCAATGATGCCATATTCCAGCAGCCAGAGCAATGCATGTGTATGAGTTATTTTCTGTTTATCTGAGGCACACATTTACCAGGGGCGGCTTCCTCTTTGCTTAGTCATTATGATCATGAAGTTTACATTTCTCAGGCTCAAATTTACACACATCCAGAAGTTGTGCAATGACAGGTGATTACAGTAACCTCCTTGGCACCATGCCGTGGTGGGGCTGTCTGCACCAGATAGACCTAGGACTGTTCATGACCTCTTTCATCCATCCCACCCCGAAACCTCATCCCTTTGATTGTCCTACCTCAGACTCTGCTGAATTGCAGAGAATTGATTTTGAACTGCCTCTGCATGTACAGACTTAGATGTAATTATTAGACACCTGGATGTCACAGACCCTCAGAGTGAATCTCCCATTGCAATTTCTTTTGGAAGTCAAAACACCGTGGCTAGACAGATGCCAGCTTTCTGTCTGCAGTGGTAAAATGTTAATCATTACAACTATCTCAGGAAATTTTCTGGAAGCCCAGATAGTAAGGCCCAAATACAAATCCCATTGGAACCAGTGAGTACTTTCAGATCCTCTCAAGCACACTTCAGTTTTCATCCATACCTCCAATGTCTTCAGCTCTTGAAAATAAATAGGAGTGAACTTGAATACTGTTACCCTGCCCCAGCTTGTGGAAGCACTACTGCACTGAGAAAATCCATATATTGTAATGTTTCAAGTGATATTCATGGTCTGGTTTTGGAATAGGCTATACATTTTCATTATTGTTAACTTCTGACAGCATTTCTGAGAGTAGTGAAAAACGCAAATGCATTCCCCTCTTTTTGGCTTGTTTATGGGAGTGCCCTGTGGATAGAAGCAGAAGTAGATCTGAGCCAACAACACAGATGAGGCAAGCCAAACCCTCACCACTTGATAGCTGTTTAGCCAGACATATCTTTTCTAAGCAGGAACTGGTCTTTATTCATGAGGAAATTTAAGCATGCCAGCCCTGTAATTTTGCTCAAAAATCTGTTGGCAGAACAAAGGACAAGAAAGAGCTGTAAACAGGGGTGTGGGACTAAAGATCCAGTTATAGCAATATAGAGACCAGAAGATAAAATTAGCTTTAATTATGGAGGCATCTTGAGTAGATATGTTTGCTTGGATTTCTGTTTCATTTGTTCCTGTTGTTTTTTGGGGTTTTTTTGTTTTTGTTTTTGTTTTTTGTTTTTTTAACTATAATGTGGTGTATTTTTAATTTATGTTCATCCCTGTTTTTAGGTAAATCCCTAAAAGAAGATTTTCCTCCTCAAAAGACAGTTTTGATATTGATGTCTTTCATTACACCTAAAGTTGAATAAAGCTTTGTGTCTAAAGTGATACAGAAGAGAGATCCTTTTGAAGTTCCAGTAAAGTAAGAACTCCAGAGTAAAGTAATTTTTGCCCTGCATGATGTTAAAAATAAGGATTTCTTAGCTTTGCACCTCCAGGTATTTCTGCAGCTCTCATCATGCCATTGATTTTTTCCTAATCAATGCAAAATTTGTTGGAGGTTTTTGCATAAGTGGTTCATAACATAATACTATGAATACAATAAATGTTTCATTAGTGCAACAGATTTTTATTAGAGTAAATTTGTAATTCAGTCATTCTGGTGCAACAATGTTTAAATCAAATAATGTAACTGAAAAGGAGGTGGCAAAATCCACATTTGTCTAAATGGGCTAAGGAAACTAATCCAGCTGAGAGTGATAAAAAAGCAGTTCTTACCCAGAGCAATTCCCCAAAGGTTAAAATCCAAATACACAGATTTACCATTCTCAACATGTTTACAACATTTTACCCTCTGTTACATTGACCTAGTGCCTTTGCTTTTTTAATTATCCTTCCCAAAGACTGCACAGAAGTGTAGGAGTTGGCAGAGACTGGGATATATCAACATGGGTTAGGGAATCAGCTGGATGACAAATTTCACTTAAAGTACCAAATTGCTTACTTAATGTCAGTACTTGGATGTCAAATGCACTGTACTTTATTGTTCTCCAAGTGTGAAGCAGAGGAGATTACAAACACACATCCAAATCTCATATATATCTATCTATATCTATATAGATATATGAATATAGATATGTATTGCATGCCTACAGAAATGCAAGAAGCTGTGAATTCACTCTGCATGAGCACTGACTGGAATTCTTTATCGGCACAGTGTCATACCTAACTGTGTATCAGCAGGTAAAATCATTAAATGTACTCACTGTCTGGCAGCCATACACTTTAGGCACATATTGCATATACTTAACCTTGAAATTAAGCATCAGTCACAGCTATTTGTTTCCTAGAAAAGTAAACTGTGCCCAGCCTTAAATTAGGTACAAACAAACTCTTCCCTCAGAGCCCCACCCCCCAAAAAAAACCCCAAACAAAACACCAAAACCAACAAAAAAAAAAAAAAAAAAAAAAAAAAAAAAAAAAAAAAAAAAAAAAAGCACAGAAAGAAAACCCAACCAAATGTTCAATGTTGTTTTAAATCTCATTCCTGGTCTCCATCCAGGTACTTAGCTAGCAACTGAAGGCAGATTCCAGCCGGCTCAGGCTTCCTGGTCAATGTAGGACTGGACACCTGTTGTGACACGACCACTTTGAAGGTGATGGCCAAACTCTAGTATTCCTTCTTATTTAAAGAAAAAATACAATTGGTGGAGTCCTGCCAAAATGATTGGTAATTTTGCTTTTGACCTAGGTGATAGTGTTGGTGAGCCCACATCCAAACCATTTCTGCTCCAGGCTGAATAAGTGCAGTTCCTGCAGGCTCTCGTCAAAGGGCAAGTGCTCCAGCCCCAAATAGATTGGGATCATCTGTTAAACTTCCTTTCCTGTCTTGGAGTCTAGCATAAGTAAAGGATTACATTTCTGTCTGATCCACTATGTTGAATAATTCACATTCAAAATCACCTCTTGAATTTCAAATTTATCTTGACAAAAATATCTTAAATGTATGAGGCTGACAGTCTACACAGTATTGTATCATAATAATCAATAACTGTATTCTTAAACAGTCAGAATTTTCCTGCATATCCTGCAAAACAGTGCAGTCCTTGAAAAAGTCTTGGTAGATTTTGTCTAGGTAAATATTAAATAGTGATTTATAAATATGCTTATGTTTTCTACTTTGAAACCATAAACTTGCTGCACTGGGAAATCTTGAAAATTTTGCACTACTGTGACTGCAAATTAGTTTATTGTCAGCACAAGAAGCAACTTGTGCTGTTAAAAAAAAACTTTTTTTGAGCATACTTCTGTCTAACAATCATAAAATACACCATTCTTGAACTAGTACCAACTACTGTGGCTACTGGTACACAGTTTCAGTTTAATACATCCACAGTTTCAGTCTCACAATCTGTAACTGAGACAGTCAGAATTATTCCATTTTAACAATGACAAAGATAAAATACATTATTTCACTGAATGTATGCCCAGAACAGCTGCAACTAAATCTCTGAGTAAAATAGGATTCCATTATAGAAAGGGATTCTTGAAGATTTTTTTCCATTAAATAAACAGAGGTGAAAACCAGCAAATCCTGTCTTATTCTATACCTGCAAAAGCAATTGTCTTTTGCTTCCTGCCATTTCATTTGGATTATTCTCCCACAGAAGAACTCCAGGTCACAGTTTATAGCATGAATATGTAGTGGCAAACTTGTTAGATTTGATGAAGAAGTGTGAACGTTTTGTCATGATCTGCCCACTCACACTCATCATTGTTTGAAGATTTGTAAATCCTTTTTTGCTGGGAGTGTTTCTTGTCTGTTCATTGCTTTATGTGTTTACCCTGCAAGGCAGGAAGAATAATCCTGGGAACAGCAAAGTTAAAACGCATTGATTTTTTTTTTTCCTCTTAACTTTTCAACTCTATTTCTCAGAATGACAAAGATGCTGATATATGGGCAGCTAGAGATGCAGAGATGGCATTTTTTTTCATCTGTCCATTTCAGGATATTGCCGTATCTGTATTTGTCTGTGGTTTGGTTTTTATTCAGTGAAAGGACATACTAATAAGAGCTAGGTTAAGAGATCAGGAGACAAAACTCCCTGCACAGAGTATGAAAAGGGTAGATGCTTCTTTTTGACTGTTGTTTAATCCTGAATTGGGAGAATGTTAGGTGGTAGTTCCACACCTTTTGCCCTTTTTGCTCTTGAAGCTCCTGGGAGATTTCTTGCTGGCTTTTAACAGTTGTTACTGCCTTCAGATCCATCAATCAGCACTGATGGTGAGCTATGGAGCAAAAATTCCATATATTCAGGACTGAGTCACACTGGTGGAAATGGAAAACTGCTTCTGTCCA
The DNA here is from genome assembly GCF_029207755.1 of Chamaea fasciata. NCBI lineage: Eukaryota > Metazoa > Chordata > Aves > Passeriformes > Sylviidae > Chamaea > Chamaea fasciata. The sequence goes on from NW_027094086.1 coordinate 27,260,010, forward strand.
TCCTGTTTACTTAATCTCCAGATGCATATGAACACCAACAGCCCACAGTGTTAGCCATCTTTGTAAATTAATGTCATCAGTGGTGCAGCACAAATGTCTGTGATGTGAATCAAGTATGAAATCCACAAATTTTTCTAAAGACAGCAGAAACCAGCTTTTCACAGCCTCTAGTATTTACAGGCACAGGACAGAAATATATGAGAGGACTGGAAGAGACAAAATTTTCAATAGAAAGGGTCTTCTCTGGTCACAGATGACCAATTACATTCTGAAGATCCTTTTAACACCTGTTGTTCATGGACCACAAAATTATCTTAAAACCTTTTCATAAGCTTTTGACTTACAGTTCAAACCCCTGAAGTACCAGTTATATTAGGAAGAGGCAAGTGACACCTTGGGCATGGTGAAAAGGCGTAAACATGAAACACTCATGTATTACAAAGAGAAGTTTCACCTACTGTCCCCCAAAAGGAACATGGAGAAAAAAGTTCCTGGCATGTTGATTTGATGCCTTGGGAAGGCCAATCTGAAACCGAGACCGGACAGAGCTAGAGCTAGAGAATAAAGTAGATATTTATTGAAAGGTCTTTAGGATACACCTTGGGCAGGAATAGAGCCTGGCCAAGGCTACACCCAAGGTGGACTTAAAAGGGTCACAAAAATGGACAACCGGTCACAAGGTCTTACACTTTTATAAGTTTTGGTCCATTTGCATATTGGGGCTTAATTATCCAATTATAGCTACAGGTTGTGAGGTCTCATCCTTCTTGTTTCTCTCTTCAGCCCACTGTTGTTTATGCTTTTGGGCCTGAAACTTCTACTTGTTGTCCTTGGTCTTCAGAAGAAAAAGGATTTGTTTTGTCTACCTACTCTGTGAAGAGAGGTTACTAACACTAAATATGAGGCTCAGAACTACACACCTAGGCAGCTAGAATCTGGAAAACATGAAAGCCAAAACTAAGGCACCATTATCCCCCCTTTAGAGGCTTGACAAGGCCATTTCCTTGTCTAGTCTCCATTCTAAATATCTACTAATAATAAGTATTCAATAACAAGTACCTAAAAATAGTAAACAACTAACAATAACAAAGATTTATGGATTGTTTAATACTAGACATGTGGAAAATTATCACCAGTACATCATATCCCCACTACTAATTCCACAGATCCAAAAGAAATTATATTTTGGATGGTATTGCTTTTGTCTACAGATTCTGCATCACTCACCTCCAGGACCAGAAGATTTGAAACACATGTTATTCATTTAGGTCCTATATGCCCATACAGTTATTTTACACTGCTGAATTATTTGCAAGTCCTCTAGGTTACTTGTAAAATGAATTTATGGTTCCTCAGTCATGTGGAATCTAGATGTCAGAAAAATGAAATTTATAATCTCTTAGAGAACTCCCTCTTCTCTCTGGCCCCTGCCTTGTCTTAGTTCTGATTTCCCTCTTTTTTTTTTTTTTTTTTTTTTTTTTTTTTTTTTTTTTTTTTGGTACCCCGATTTGGAAGGTTAAGGCTTATTTTCAAAAATATATTTTTTTGTAAATGTGAGTGGGTCTCCTAAGACACAGATAGGTATATCAAAAATTAGTAAATGTGATAGAAACCAGAAACTAATGTGATAAAGATAAAATTTAGTATTACTTTTCCATGAGAAGTAATGAAATTTACAATCAGTTGTTATTCAGACAAGCACAAAAAATGTAAATTAAGAAATGGCTAATTGTGCAGCAGCTCTGGGTTTTCCTTTTTCAAGCTCATGATTTTCTATTCCCACATCATATGATATGAGGCTGATCTGCCTCATATTACTGCTCAGATTGTTGAAAAGTTGTTTCAAAGTTTTCCATGAAAACAAAGTGGCCTGATATTTACACTCCTTTAACAAATTACCAATCTGAATACTACCAGCAGTTCATATTCGAGTTCTCATCTGCATTGCTCCTTTAACTGAAGAGTTCAATCTTTCTTATAGAGTTTTTAAAAATAAATTTAAAAAAAAAATGAATGATACCTCTTGATTTGAAGATATTCTTAATTCACTTTAACAACTAGTGGATCAGAATTTCTGTCAGTATCTGTGGCAGTGCCTGGTCATGTAGGGATTTTTCTGACAGAAGAGATGTAATTATGCAAATTTTAATAGGTGTAGTAGAAGCACTTTTTTAGTAAGATCATTAAGAAACGTAACAGGTACATATGAATGAAATTAAAAATTCCTGCCAAATTTTCATTACTTGAGAAAAGAACATTCAAGGCTGTGGAAAAACAATATGAATATGAATTCAATTATGACTAAATTTTCTTCTCATTTCTTGTATATATCTTCCATGTCAGTAATTGTTCATCCTGTAATCCCTAAAAAACCATCTGTGTTGGGTTTCATCTTAGCCAACATTATGCTGACCCTCATAATCAAGTCTTCATTTCCTCTCAGCTCTATTGTTTTAGCCTCACATTTGTTAATTAAATTAATTAATTTACTTAAGTTTAAAGCATCTATTCCAGCCTCAGGCTGCTAGTGGTTTCCTTTGAATTAATACATTGCATAAAGCAGGAATATCACCAGCCTTCCAGATATCATTTCACTGAAATTGGATTTGTTCCAAATTCAAAACTCTGCTGCTCACTTCTTTATTTCCTGCCAAACTCCTCCCATGTCCTCAGTCAGGAAATATAACTATTTCCTTTCATCCTCTACTAGGGCAGTTTATCTGTTAGAAAAAGTTAAACCAACCTGTGGAACCACTGAATAGTTGACATTGCACAGTCAAGAAGCAGCATTGTGCCACCAGAGGTCTTTCTGTCCCCACTCTTTTTGTTGGCTGAGAAACAGCATTGTCTGTTTTTTTAAACTTTATAACTAAGATGTGATAGAACCAACCTATCCTCTCGGACAGGTTTCCATGCTTTCTTTGCTGGAGTAGAGCCACAGAGACACAACAGGCCTTTTAGTGGCAAACTAATGTGTTCATACTTATTAGTTTCAGCATCTAGCTCAAACTTGACAGTTCCATGGAGACCATCTCCTCCCTCTTCGAATCTGCTCTTTTCAGCTGCCTAGCTCCTCCCTAAAGTTCCTTCCCTAGCTCTAATAAGTGAATTTATTCTCGCATTTTTCCTGCCTCCAGAAAACTCTTCGAACACAACTGGCTAAAAGGAAATTCATGTCTCTCAAAAAGCAGTCGTCTCCCTGGCCTATGACTGTCAAATATACATGCTCTTGAATAAAACAGCATCCCATTCCCTGAGTCACAAAACTTCCCTGAACTCAATCATTCTTTCTGAAAGCTATTATGTATCCTTCTGCTTTCTGACCCCACACACAGTCCTTCTTTGCATGTATCAATTGTATTAAAGATATGTAGGTTTCCAAGTTCTATTTTTATGAAGGATGCAATGATTCATGGTCCACAGACCATGAACAATTCACAGTTTAGTCAGCACATACAGTGTTCTGTAGAAAATTGTCTGTTGGATTGCCTTGTCCTAAGTATTATTGCCTGGGTTTATGTTATTCTAAAATACATCAAAGAAAAGATATCAAAACTCCTTGTAAAAAAAATGCTGCTGGTAGGGTTGTTATTTGTCCCATAGTACTTGAAACTGAAAAGGAGTCCCTCTGTTTGGTTGTGATACACCCTGAGGAAATTGAAAACTCCTGGTTTGTGCAAAACTGGCTTGGATGCGTTATATATAGTTACCTCCAAGAGCAACTACTGAAAAACAATGTCAAACTCTGCTACCAATAAGAAAGGATCTTGCAATTTATTTGGACATACAGTACACCAAAGCTTTCCTGGTTTTTGAAGCTGTGGGTAAAGGGCCATGGTCCTTATGCTGTGGATGTGTAAACAGACAAGAGAGCAAGGACAGTTAATGCCCAGAAAGCTCTCCCAAGCTGTATCACCATGCAGTCTTGATGTAGGCATGAACAGCCTAACAGAGACTGCTGGAGTACAAAGTTCATTTCTCTGAAGCTCATTACAAAAGAAGAACCACAGGAAACTTCTGCACTTGTAGCGACCTATTTTTTTCCTTTGTGGTCTGGCAAATGCAGATATTCAAATTCAAATCACTCATAAATGTCAAATGAGCTTTTCTGAGCTATTGCATTTTTCTTTTTTCTTCCAGTCTGTTTAGTTTTTCAGATAGAGTATTTTACTGCTGTTTTTTATTATTAAATTTTAAACCCATAAAGAAATGTAGCAAAATTTAAGGTGAAAATAATATGTATGAACTTGGATAAATAGAGATTGATTCTCAAATAACCTATGAACCAGTATTTGAGCCAGGTTTGTGAAACATTTACTTTCCCTGACAAGAACTTATTGATGTGAGTAGTATGGGATGCTGATCTGAAAATAAGGTCTTGCACAAACTTGCTCTTCATCACATTTATTATATACTTGAATATCAAGGCATTTATAATTCATTCTCCTGATTTATTTGATTGTGTGAAATTAGGAACTTATTTTGACAACCATGACGGTTTTTATTTCATATCATGAATATTCATGATGAGTCACTGGAATTTTTTCCAGAGTACAGTACTGAATGATAGATAATACATCTACCTCAGTGTGAACCTTCCCAGAATGAACCCACAAAATTCAACTTCCATAGCTTTTTTTTTTTCTTAATAGATCACATTATTTTTGAAAAACATACAAAAGTGGTGGAAATTGGCAATAAAAAGCCTACAGATTTAAAATGAATGTTCATAACATCTTCTTTACAATATCTGTTCCACAGAAGATATTTCACCTATTTTTTATCTCCTTTTTAAACATCGCATTATCCTAAAAAGATGCAGTTACAGAATTAGAATTCCATATGACATGAACAGACATAGCATCATTGTTAGAGAACCTGTGTTGTACTAATGGGTATATTCATATAGAGTCTGGGGGTAAGTGAAGGTGCAGCTGTAAATAACCAAACTTTTCACATGGATTATATGGTAGTAACAGAATAGAATCTTTTAATGGAACACAGAAAATAGGAGAAAATGTCTGGGGAAAATATTGGATAAAAATTAAAATAATTGGTCTCCAATCATTGTACAAGCACAACCTTTATTTTACTTTGCTCTTCAGGCCTTTTCATTCTTGTGTGTGTATAGTTTTTTGTTAGCAAACCCTAGAAACTTCACAGTTGCTACAAACCAATGTTGCTACAAGAACAAAAATCTAGCAAGTAACACAGAAGAACTCCCAAATATTTTACTTACCCTCTAACATACAGTACATCACCACTGGAATGTAGCTGCTTATGGACAAGGAACCTGGCAAATTTTCATTAACATTCAACAATACACAATGGTTTAGGATGGGACGTTGAAGATTTTTTTCAGCAGACAGAAATTCTGTGGAAAGCTTAAATTCCAAGGGTTCAATTTAATTATTTTCTTTTAAAGATTATTCTTATGTAGAGAACAATGGGATTTTTAAGATCCTCAAGTTTTCAGAGCATCGTGGTATATTCAGTAAGCAAATACTCATCGTTAGTGCTGACTGAAGCGAGATGACACTGTGTGGTCAACTCCCACCACATCCTGGGAAGTCTTTCATCCAACTATTGCTTAACTGGTGGAATCCAACTTAGGGTATTGCTCTATTTTGAGCAATACAAGGAACTGAAATGCTGAATGTAATTTCCTGTTGTGGAAAGCATATTTTATCTGGAAAAACAAATATTATTACTAATCTTCCCTGGTTTAGGTTAGAAACTCCACTCTGCAGTGAGAAGAGAATTCTTCAAGATAATCTCACACAAACTTAGTGTTGTTGAGAGTAAACCCCTCTAGTCTACAAAGATCATTAAGAGCAATGAGACAGGTTTGGTAGATAGAAGTCCCTGAAGGAATCAATATGTAAGGAAATAAATCAGCAGGAACTCTGGAAGCACTTCAATGGACAATTATGTCTAAACCAGTGTGATTTATGAATCAACTTTCAAACTCAGAAAAATATAGAGATTTCCCACTACCAGTCAGTGTTTTCATGTTTCTTCATGAAAACATGAACATGTGCTTATTTTTACCCTTTGTAGGAAAGAAAACTGTAGTTCTTTGAGAATTCTTTTTGTCGTGGGCTTCAAGGGCAAAACATGGTTCAGAGAGAACCCACAAGTAGTGGCTATGATTTAGGAAATAAGCACAGAGTGGGAAATTGAGTATATTAAGATAGTACAGCTTTTCAAAGAGCAGTAAATTACTCTGGCTCATGACCACATTGACAGTTCTTGAATATTTCTCTGGGCAATGTGTTCCAGTGCACGCTCACAGAGACAGTAAAGTTCTTCCTCGTATTCAGGTGGAGTTTCCTGTACATCAGTTTCTGCCCATTGCCTCTTGTCTTATTGCTTCATGCCACTAAGAAGAGCCTGGGAACATCCCCTTGACTCCCACACTTCAGACATTGATGAGGCCACCTCTCGGCTGTCTCTTCTCAAGGTTGAACAGGCACAACTCCCTAGCCCTTTCCTCATAAGAGAGATGCTCAAGTCCCCTTATAACCTTTGTAGCCCTCCACTGGACCCATTTCAGGAGCTCCATGTCTCTCTTGTACAGGGGAGCCCAGAACTGGACACAGCACTAAGGTGTGGCCTCACCAGATATGAGTAAAGGGGCAGCATCACATCTCTAAACCTGCTGGAAATGCTCTTTCTAATCCTGGTATCCCAGGATACCTTTGCCTTTCTTGGCTGCAAGAAAGGCTCATGGAGAGCTTGTTTTCCAACAGGACCCCCAAATCCTTCTCCAGAGTGCTGTTTTTCAGCAGGTTGGTGTAGCAGTGTGCTTTTTAGATGTTGGAGCTGCTACCTATATCCTCATAAGCATCTCCAGTGGAAAAGCAACTGGGAAGGATTCAGGCAAAGCAGTCAAGCTCACACATCATACGCACCATGGCTAGGCTCAGCAAGGAGAGGCAAGAAGGGCCTTTGTATGATTCAGTTCCAGCAAGAGTTTATTCCAGCAGTCCAAAGAGAATCAGGGACAAAAGACCTTGCCATGTGTCGTGCACTGGCCTAAATTGGGGTCAGGAACCAATGGTCTGAGGGCATGGGGCCAGTGCAAGGGGCAAGGCAAAGGTCAGTGACCTATAGGGAAGACAGGACCAGCCACCCAGGATGCCACTACCAATAGGGAAACAGGGAAAGAAGAAACCACAAGAACCAGGGGCATGGGGAGAGGAGAGACCAGGGCAGACCGCAGACGATGGGGGAAATCCTTTCTTTCAGCCTAGGTCGGGAAAACTCTATGGTCCATCCTTCCTAGGCAGGACCCTGGGAATTCCCCTGAGGGGATCCAGGCATTCCACAGGTTGGCCCCCAGCCTGTACTGGTCCATGCAGTTGTTCCTCCCCAAGTGTAGGACCCTGCACTTGCCTTTGTTGAATATCACATGGTTCTTCTCTGCCCATCTCTCCAGCCTGTCAGGGTCCTTCTGAAGGGCTGCCCAGCACTCTGAGGTATTGGCAACTCCTCCCAGCTTTGTGTTGTCAGGGAACTTGCTGAGGAGGCCTCTGCCCCTTCACCCAAGTCATCAATGAATAAGTTAAACAATACTGGGACCAGTACAGAACCTTGGGGGACGCCACCAGTGACAGGCCTCCCCGAGACCCTGTGCCACTGATTACAACCCTGTGGGATCCACCGTTCAGCCAGTTCTCAAACCACCTCTCTGTCCACTCATCCAATCCACACTTTCAGAGTTTGCCTGTGAGGATGTTGTGAGAAACAGTGTCAAAAGTCTTGAAGTCGAGGTAGAAAATATCCAATGCTCTCCTCTCATCCATCCTGGTAGTTGCCTCATCACAGAAGGAAATCAGGCCATCCAAGTATGATTTACCCTTAGTTAATCCATGCTGACTACTCCTGTTCACATTCTTGTAATCCATGTGGATAGATATTGCCTCCAGAAGGAGACATTCCATTGCATTTCTGGGGGTTGAGGTGAGGTGAGATGACTGACCAATAGTTCCCTGGCTCCTCATTTTTGCCCCTTTTGAAGACTGGGCTGACGTTTTCTTTCTTCCAGTCCTCAGGCATCTCTCTTGATTGCCATGACCTTTCAGAGATGATTGTGAGCAACCTTACTATGGGTGTCCACCAGCACTCATGGATGGATCCTGTCAGCGACCACGGACTTGTGGATTTCAATTTTGTCTAGGTGCTCTCCAATCCAATCCTCTTTGACCAAGGTCTTTTTTCCTATATCTCTTTACCCTGATCTCTTGGGTCAGAAATTCCTGAGGGCTGGTCTTGCCAGTGAAGACCAATGCAAAAAAGGCATTTAGTAACTCTGCCTTCTCTGCACTCTCTACTACCAGGGTTCTTCCCTCCATTTAGTAATGGGCCCACATTATCCTTACTATTCCTTTTGCTATTATGTGTTTGAGAAAGCCCTCCTTGTTGTCCTTGACCAGGTTCAATTTCAGATGGGCCTTGGCCTTTTTTGTCTCATTTCTACTTACTCTAACAACCTCTTTATATTCATTCTAAATTGCCTGACCTGCTTCCATCTCCTGTGTATTTCCTGCTTACACTTGAACAATGACAGTGGTCTTTATTCATCCACACAGGTCCTTTTCCTCCTTTACCTGATTTCTTGCTCATCGGGATGCATCTTTTTTGAGCTTGGAGGAAGTGATCCTTAAAAATCATCCAACTCGCTTGGATCTCCCCCCTGCAGGGCCTGTTGCCCTGGTATTTTTCCAATAAGATCCCCGAAGAGGATAGAGTTAGTTCACCTGAAGTCCATGGCTGCAATCTCTTTGTGCCGTCCTGCTTCCTCCTTGCCTGATACTGAACTCCACAATCTTATAAGTCGTTTCAGCCAAGGCTGCCCTCCAACCTTCACATTTCAAATGAGGCCTTTCCTGTTTGTTAGTATGAGGTTGAGCAGCAAACCATTCTTTTTGGGATCCCTGACTACCTATGACAGGAATTTGTCATCAGTGCTTTCCAGGAACCTCCTGGACTATTTGTGTTTCGCTGTGCTGCTTCTCCAACAGATGTCAGGGAAGTTAAAGTCCCCCACAAGAACCGGTTCCTGTGACTTTGAGGCTGCTTCAAGCTGCCTCCAGAAGGGCTCATCCACCTCTTCCCCCTGATCAGGCAGCACCCACAACAGCGTCACCATGACAACAGCACAAGGCACAGCAGGGTCAATGTGACCATTTGGGAAAAGCATTAGTTATAGCAATCTTTTTATAGCAATAGTAATGCAGGTAGTCTGAACCTACATATTTTGAAAGAATTTTTCTTATATTTACCAAAGTTCCAAGATGACAAGGATGCAGTCTGAAGAGTTAGATCAATGTTTTTCCTCTCACGATACTAGAATTCACCCAGTTCGAAATCAATCACTTTTAAGTACATTTATTCCTGGTGCTCCCCTCCACAGCAAAGGAGTGCTTACAAACCTCACTTCTAACACCAAGGTACAGATAGCTTGAAAGCTGCATTTCTGGCACCTGTGATACATCAGGGACTGGGGGAGAGAATTTTGAGAAATGACTGCAAGGGCAAATCTGAAAGGGAAGGAAAAAAAAAATAGTGTTCTGTTTGGATTTAGTTATCAAAATTTGCTTTGTAGATCCAAGGTAAAAAAGTAAACACATGCTTATGTGTCTAGCCAGAGCTTTAGTTCATTCACAATCAGATCTACAGCATTTCTCCTTATCAGAAATAGAAAGTATTTTCTTTCTAACAGTTTCTTAATGTCAGTCAGGTGGAAAAATTTTGAATCAACACTTACCTCACCACCACATGTGCAACTATCTCAGGATTCTGAGCATTTGGGCTGCAATACGGGTGTTTCATGTAGTTGTTAGAAATTGTTTAAAGGAAATGCAAAATAATTTGGGATACAAAATTGCTGCAAACAAAATTAGGGTTAGTGTCTCTAATGGTTCACAGTAAGTATAATTCACACAAGCTAGGCATTGCACAGTCTTTCTTCTCTGGGTAAGGAGCTGGCGTGGGGGTTTTTGCATGCTGTTAGTGTAAAATTTCATTTCTGAAATGAAAGACAGATTTTCAGTAATCTCTCAGATTTTTTTAAACTCTTTTTTCTTATTGATTCTTATTCTGCATCCTCATTGGATTTAATAAATGCTTCTTTGTTGAATTCATTCCTGTTCTCTGCCTTAAACTTACATGCCTATGATACCATTGTATTATTTGTGAATGCTGCTGGCCTTGGGCAGCTGCAGTTTCATTATAGGCTTATGGAAACTCCAAGAAAATGCATTGAAAAGTAATTTTCTTTACAGCTCCATTTCTCACTCATTTTCTTTTAAGAAACAGCCTTCATTTAGAAAGCAGTAATAATCACAAAGAGCTCTTTTACCTCCATTCTCTGTGTCAGACTCCTGAAAGGTGTGGAGTTGGCAAACATTGCATGACTCAGCCTGATATCTCAATCACACTCCAACAAAACAATAGATTGACCTTAAGGAAATGGCATTACAGAGAACAAAGAAAATCACACAGAACAATAGGAAGGAAAGAAGGAGATGAAAATAATCGAAAATCCTTTGAAATAGAGAGCACCTTCCCTGCCCTTCTTTCAGATAAATTTTGTTTGTCCAGAGGACTGTGTAAGTAGTGATCTAAGGGCTGATGCTTTCCAATGGGGCACCTTCTCCATGGGAAAAAACACAGGAAGTTTTGTTGGTTTTGTTTTGTTTTGTTTTTTAATACAATTATAGTGGATATTTAAAAGAATTTCTAAAAATTCATAGTGTATTAATAATTAATTAATACAAGGACAGTTTCAATTTGAAGTCTGAATGCAGTTCAGATCAAACCTGTTTGCTACTATAGTCAAACTGAAGTTTAGATACCTTCTCACTTGTTTTGGTGGTAGGGAGGGAAAGAACTGATACTGCTGAGCCCACAGAAACAAGATCTCTCAAAAAAATTCTCATTTTGAAGTAAGGCTCTGTAAAAGACAGTTGGATTTACAGTTATTCTCCCTTCAGCACGTGCCTTCTCAGTATTCCTCAGGACAGTATCTCCAAAAGAGCCTGTGAGACCTGCCCAGGAGATAGAGCCAATCCCACTGCTCAAACTCATAGTCTTACAGGGTTTGCACAGAATATTTTACAGGGAGACTGAAAAGCTACATTTTTTTCTGATTAAACACTGAGTTGTGATGGCTTTGAGCACAGGGTCAAATAACGTGAACACTGTACAGTTCTCCTCTTCCCACTCATACCCTTGAAAGAGGAAGAGTTGAGAGAGGCTTTGGAGAGGTTATAATAATGTATGTTCTATTCTATTAATCTATCCTTATTATTATGTTATTATATTTAATTTTATTATTTATTGTTTATACATTTTTATTATTATGCACATAGCAATATATATTGTCCCTCTATGGCCTGATGTTTGGTTTTAATAATACCTTTTGCCTCACTGTGGCCTGAAGCTTGAACAGAACCTCATGAGGTCTTCTCTATCCCAAGTCCCCACTGTGCTTAACTTCAGCCTTTCCAAATGATACCTGCTGGATTTGAAACCCAAAGGTATTAAGTTTTAGTCTCAAGGATATTAATGTGGGTTATCACATTTACTACATAAAATATCTAAAGGAGATTATGCAGCTGATACTGAAGAATGGTCTTTCACATGACTTTCTGGTCTTTAAATGCAGGGTCTTATTCAGGTTTTGAAGAAGATTGCACCTTCTGTTCATGAGAAGAGCACTTAAAATTCACATGTTTCAAGGGAAGGAGCATTTCATAGTTATGTAGCTTTTTAAAGCTGGAAAAGACTCTCAGATATAATAACATTATAACACCATCCACAGCTTTTTACGCAGCAGGTACCACACTGAGCTCAACTTCTACTTGATTAAAACTTCACTGGCTGGAAAGATCTTCCTCTGAGGGTGTTTCTTTCCCAGCTTTTCTAGAAGTAATGCTCTTCAATTTACATAGTCCTTTTAAAATGGACACACAGGAAACTTTCTAACCAAACTGCCAGTAGGAGTTAAGAGTGACAAAACGCAAGAGAGTAAATGAAATATAAATACATAGGAAGAAAATATGGGTATCACAGCAACAACTGTTCCAATCAGCTGTACCGGGGCAATTAGAAAAAAAGAAAAAAAACCCCAACCAAATGTATTAGTTTTTCATATTACTGGAGACGATTTATTTTAAATTATTTTATTTCTAAAGAACAGCCAAATATAAAGTAGGTGCATATCTTAAGGCCTGCTTAGTCACCTCAGAAGGTAACAAGGTTTTGCTTTTCACAAGGACTTCACTGAGGTGCTACAAGGAGAGAAAGCAACAGTTAATCTCTACAGGCATTAGTGTATTGCTTTTCTGTAATTTTAAATCCCCAGTCTGAGTAAAGCATGACTCTGAGAGTAAGACATTCTCATTTTATGCAAGACTATACATGCTAATGTGATTTTTTCAGATACCCTTTCATGTATCCTTCTGTTTGCAGAGTGAGCAATAAGAATACACTCAGCTTTTGCTTCGAAACAGATAACAAGGAAAGCAGAGAGAGCTTATGTTTGTGAGCATGATAACTGATTTGCAAACTTGTAGAGATGTGGAAAATTCCAAGGACTATTAATTACCATGTAGAGTAATTAATTTAATTAATCCTAAGTTTCCTGTGTAAAATGGAAAAAGGGGATCTACCCTTCCCTTAATAGGAAGCAGCTGTTCATTAAACAAGCCCACAGAAAAGCACCTTTTTAGTACTATTCCAGCAGCTGAATTAATTTCATTTTAGACTCCACCAAAGAATACAATAGTTTTTTTCCTTAAAGCTGGATGAGTTAACACAGCCCCATTTTTGTGATACAAATACAAACCTATTGGCACACACACAGGGAGTCTACAGAGGCAGCTCAGGCAGTTGCAGGAAGCAACACAAGTGAGCAACAGAGGATCACCTTTAAGGAGGGTAGAGGGTAAACTGTATTTAGCCTGTACTCAGCCTTGCAGCCTTTAGTCAGTCTTATCACTCATATTAATATATTTCACTTGCAGTCCTTACGTCCAGCATAAACGAATGAGATCTTAGACTATGGTCTATGTGAGTCTGTTTATTTCTTGCTCTCTTTACCAATATCCACAACTCTGTTGATGAAAATGGCAGTTTTCTGTTACAGTAGTGCTGACAGAAATCAAACACAATTGCTGCTTTCCTTAATCCCTATGTGATTTCCTTTTGTGTAATAAACCAGTTAATTAATTTACCTAATATTTCTATGAAAACTGATAATAATCCGATAAATTTTATGACAAATTTTGTTTCAAAAGTTCAATTAATTAACAGCAAAATTTAAAGGTCACAACAATTTTTATGTAGAAACAAATTTCACTGTTGAGCACAAGACAGAACAAGTGTAAAACCAGTTTGCTTAGATTTATTTTAGTGGGCCTCACAAGGCAACTTTAAGTAAAAAATGAGGGGATAGACTTGAGCCACTTTTTTATTGGAATCAGTTGTTGCAGTTGAGCAGCATTAAATTTGACAGATCCAGAACTTAACTCTTAGGAATTCTACTCTCCATGAAGCAGAAAACCCTTTCACTAGGATGTTTCCATTTCTGCTTGTTAGACATTCAGTAGATACACAGAAGACCACACATAAGAAACTCTTTACAGCTCAGACTTTTATTTTTGAAATATAAGATGTGTTTATCATTCACTGATGTTTGCTCTCCTCCATGGTACTACACACGTGCAGTTTTAGCTATAAAAGCAGCTCTACTGAGAGCAAAGGAGAAACTCAGACACCGAAAACCAGTATATGCCCATGTGAATTGTATTCCTACTGCCACAACTGAAGCCTTGAAAAAATATTTAATTTCAGGAAAATTAACATGTGGGAAGGCTTTCAGAAGGTAGAGTTTCAGAACAGACATTCAGAATTATTACACTAATAAATCCAGGAAAAAAGCCAACTTTTTATGCCTTCCAAGTTCCAAATTAAAAACAAAACAAAAAAAATATCTTATGGAAATTGTAATGTCAGATTTATATCGAAAGGTGTGCTTGTGTGTAAAAAGAGGTATATATCAGTTTCTCCAAAACCTGGAAAACAACACCTTGTGCAAAGGTCTGTTAAAAGGGACTGGGAAGTGCTTCACCTACTCTTTGGAGACCTTAAATCAGACATTAGATGTGGTTTGCACCTTTCTAAAAATTTTGAATTCCTCTGGGTAATTGATTCTGAAATGCTTAAATACAGTTTCAAAACTAATTACTAAAGCACATTAACAGTGGTTACACAACAATGTAACTTCATAATGGCCTACAAAGTATTTTTCCAAACACCCATTAGGATGCAAATCCAGTCTTTGTGTTTTTGAGCCCATTGGTGTGCAGGCATTTGGGGCCATTACACCTATGGTCATTTATGGATCACTGAACTCTGTGGCTGCTGCATATGCTATCAATTAAATGTGGTGAGAACAGTAGGTTTTATGACAATGCATAAACACAAGAGATTTGTATTAGAGGAAATAAAAATTTATCAGGAAGTACAAATGTTTCTGTGAAAAAGTATGTATGAGAAGAAGACTGGTATTGGAAAATAGAAATTCAGCTTATTAATTCTGAATAGAAATTCAGAAGCTCAGGAGAGTTTCTATAGCTTGTGGTCTCAAAAAACATCTATCTTTTGATTTGGAAATTATTTGAAAACATATCTGTCAAAAGCAAAACTGTCAGTAGCAGGTAATGACATAATGGAAGGAGGAGAGAAGGCATTAAGGAAATGCTCTATTGCTTACAGTGATTGTTTAAAGAGACTAACAGGTTAACTTAGCCAAATAAGTTCAGTCTCCTTTTCACTTCAACATTCTCTTCTTCTTGTTGAGGCAGGCACTCCTGCACCGTTCTCCTACTGTGAGAATTTAATGCAGCTCCCAAGCTGGTGTGCAGGTTATTAATATGATCCTTAGCATAGGATGCCCTTGCCCCACAACAGATACATGGTGGAAAGCAGTGCTTCCAAGTAGCCAGTGACAATTTTACTGATTTATAGTGACTCATTACGATAAGTAAGCCTCCTAAGTAAGTGTCTCCCCTCCCACATTTACTTTTCACTTATCAATGATTAAGTAAATAGAAATAATATCTGGAAATGGGACCATAGCTACCATTGTGTCTATAATTTCACCAGAGTGCAGGATTGGGAGTAGCTATAGTGATTGTACCAAAAACTTACTGATAGAACAGTAAATAACAGCATGAAATGGACAAGAAATCATTTAGATACTAGACAAGTTAGAATTATATGAAAACTAGCGGTACTAAAAGCACCAGGTATTGTCTCCTTACAGCTTCTACCTGATCTTGTAAGGGGGCGATCAATCCGAGTACAGTGGAAATTTTGAGATACTTGAAGTGATATGGACACTCATGCAAGATCTCCAAATGATTTTTCTAGTAGCACAAAATTCCCTGGTTGACATGTAAGTAGATAGCAAGGCAGTAGAAGAGCTCAAGAGAAAGAATTACTTGATAGTCTAAGGGGGAGGGACAAAAAGGGTAGAAAATCTGGCTAATAAGGAAGAGCCATAGCTAATGACCAAAAATTTGATGTAGTGAACAAGAAAGAATAAAATGTCTCAGAAAGGGAGCTTTCGTGGCCAGATTTATGTTAAATATGATGGACATTATAACAACTAATAAAAATACTATGTAACATATGGGGGAGTTTGTTCACTTCAATTTTTGGACTGGATGTTGACATTCAGTGCAGCACTGGATAAGAATCATAGGAAGCAAAGTCAGATTAGACATTGTTGGTGGAGAGATAGCAGAGGAAGTAACTTGGGACACAGTTATATAAATGGCTCATCAGGTAGCAATTTATAAAGAAACAAACATGATTAAGTTTGTAGGCAGCAGGATCTTTGTCATACTCCTTGTTGAACTCACTGAAAACAAACACCGTGTACATTAACTTTTGAGATTTAGAGAAACATCCAATTCTTTTTAGAAACCAATGAATCCTACACATTTTTGTGATTTCCTGGTGGACATTGTTAGAATTATATCTGATTTCAGCTTCCACTCAGGAAGTGACTCGTTTACCTAACTGATGCTATCAGCTCTCTGAGGGGGCTTTTGTTTCCTTTCCATAATGCAGAGGCCTTCATGTCTGCTTCATCTTTGCTGCGGATGCTCACTCAACACCATATTACTCGGTGATGGCTGATGAACTGCCAGCATTTATTCCACTTAGTGAATCCACTTCTTTGCAGTGTTGTGAATCAAGATCAACACCTTTTAAGAAACTGTAATTGTTAATAACAGGTGTGTGCAGACATGGAAGGTTACCCAGAAATGTGCCAAAACAATTTCATGCTGACATCTTATTTCAGAAACATTGCTTTGTTTCATGTGCTTAGTTAAACATTTCTGTTACTCTTGGCCTCTAAAAAGGTACCTGCATAAGATTAAACAAGAATGATGGCAACATCAAGTATGTTTTAAATTGCTTTTCACTTGCTACTCACTGACTGCCAAAACTAGAAGCCGTTTGTTGAGAGGGAAACACTGTTTCTAATACATAGAGGTCTTAAAAGAAGCACATGATTCTTTGTCCAATTTGTCCAATATTTGCCTGTGAAATTCTTAGCACTATGTCATTATTGCAAAAATGAGCACTTCTTTTCGAATCCTGATCTTAGTTGCAGCAATTATTCAGCTGACATGACAACAAGAGATGAGCAGGTAATCATGTCTGTAGGTGATGCTTTTGGCCAACTGCAATTTTCAATGAAACTGTTTCTTCTTTGCTCTTCTGCTGACAAGGTCTAATCCAAATGTAGGTACAAAATTTTATGTAGGGCTCTCTATTGCCATGGAATTTGCTTAGACAGACACCAACTCCAGGAGTTTCAGAATGTGGCTATTAAGAAGATTTCCCAATCACATATTAACTATCCATTGTTAATGTTAACGTGTTTTCAAATAGAGACTTCCTGATCAAACACAAATTTCCCTAGGTTTCTGTGAAGCCCAGATATCTCTCTTCACAGAAATTTGTTCTAATTCTTGACATTATTAGGTTAGATAAATTAAACTTTTGCTGTAAATCCTGCAAGTCAGCAGAACTGGATACTCATTCTCTACGTAGATGACTGTAACGTCTTAGTTTTTGATCAACTTGGTGGACTTTTATTGCCATTTCTGCCTTTTTGGTGATCCCCATTCTAGGTGTTAATTTCTATTTCAGGCTTGAGATAAACATACCCTGCTTTGTGAAATGCATAAAATTCAGGAGGGGAATACCCCAAAGATCATATCTTAGAATAGGGGCTTTCAATTTACTGTCTGGATATCCTTGAAATCTGCGGATTATTTCATAGGAGGCCTTTAAAATGTAAGAAAATAAACTTCCTATATGCTATGGCAGGTATGCAAATGCTGCTGAGAGGAACACACCTTTATTAATCCACACCACTATCACAAATATATCGGAGTTCGCTGATCAAAAGAATTCCCAAAATATCTTAAGGGAAACTGCTAAAATATGGCTACTACTTGGACACAGTCAGTAGGTTTTCTGCCCCAGTTAAAAGCTCAGAGTAAAAATCAGTGTGTTCTCACAAAACACCCTTGTTGGATAGGATGATGTAGTTGGTATCATGGCCCATATATGTATAAAATCACAAAATATCACACAAGGGCTTTGTGAATTTCTGAAGACTTGTTTTATAATGTGTATTAGGGTGCATAAGGGTCATATCTGCCATATTGTTATGATCAGTTATTGCCAAAAAGACTTCCTGCATCATTCTTGAACTGTTGTTTAACACACATCATTCAATATTTAATATTCATTTAACGTTCTACAGTTTAAGATTCACCATAAGTCTTTGGTAGATGTATGTAATGGTGAAAATGTATTCACAGTAAGATAGGGAGCACCGAGTATAATAATTTTCTGGCAAATGAGTGGGAGAAGGGAAAAGAGAAACATAGATAATATTCTGCTGTATCAACAGTGACATTCAAACAGGGACCAGCCACATGTAACTTCAAAGTGGAAAAATTCCTCCAAGTGTGACGTTGTTGTCTTGTCACATACTTATTTTACACATTGTTTAAGTAGTAATCAAACTGAGAAGCATTTTCTGAGCTATCATATTTTTAACTCACTTCCTCTTGAAAACCTGCTTTCAGGAACGAAGTCTGGATTTAGGCGTTGGAGGGATGTGAATAAAAAGGAATATTTTTCTTTTAGTCTAGCTCTTATCATGACTGAAACAGACATTTCTTTCCTCAAAATACTTCATTTAAAAAAACTAAATCTTAAGACATGCATAATCTGTAGCAAACAGTAAAGCTAGCCAAGAATCCACTAGCTAAAAAAAAAATAAATAAAGAGAAAGAAAAAAGGTAGAGAGTATAAGAAGAGGCAGAAAGGTCAAGATAAGAGAAGACTATGCTGCTCTGTGGAAATGATCCAGTGCCTCTGACACCCACATGGAAATATTTCCCACAAAGTAGAAAAGTTTCAGCTACGGTTTCCCAGTGGCAGAACTCATTTTGGTGGCTCATTAGCTGTTGGAGCCAAGACAGGACAATGGAACCTGCAAGGCCCAGGCATGGGTCAAACAGTCAGAGAAATAAAGCACGTGGGAAAGGAAGCAGGAGTCAAAGGAAGCAGGAGCAGGCAGGGGGGCTCTGTTTACTCTCCCAAGTGACTCAAAAGACTCAGCACATGACACTAAGAATATTATTCTATTTTTTTTAAGGGAATATTTGTTTAGGTGAAGATTAAACAAAGAAATTTCCTATTTCTCTGAAACAACACTGGAGATCTGCAAATGTAACAGGAAGGACAGTTACATAAAACATTTTTAATGCAATTTAAAATTCCACGTGGTCATGTGCTTGCAATCCCTTATTCAAAAAATTTTGGTTCAGTAGTTCTAATTGTTTTCTGGTATTAAGATTCTCCTGTTGATTTTTCAGAGCTGAAAGAGTTTAAAGGGATATTTGTGAGCTCGACTGAGCTACTTGCGAAAGCACTCAGAAAGAAGTACCTCAGGCTTTTTCACTGCTTCCCACACACAGCCTCTCCTTATACAGAGAGGAAACCTACTTCTGTTAAGTGCAGCAACCACTGATGGCATTTGATAAGAATCAAGGGAAAAATTAGTTCTTTCCCATGGATTTTTACAATTCTGATAGAAAAGGCCCTCTTTTTTGTGGTTTTATTATGAATATATATTTTTGGAATACCTACTTTCTGCCTTCATCTGGACCCATTGCACCCTTCAGACACAGAAGTCTCTGTTCAGACAAATTTCCACTGTCCTTCTGGGCTGGGAGCATCAGAGAAACTCATCTCTGTCTTGTCTTGATTTTAGTCAGCAAATAAATAAATTTAAATCAAGACAGGAGGTTTTTTTGTTTACTTTGGAGCATGCTGGTCAGTGAATGCTTGTTATAATTTATCTGCTACAATGTATGGCAACAGTGTGAATTTATAAAAGGAAGGCCCTTTAGGATAACTTCAGACTTTTTAATGGTAATCTGCAGGTTACTATTTTTTTTTTTAATATTAAGAAAAGAAGGCAGGATGGAGAATGAGTCAAAAAGGGAGAAAAAGAAGACAGAGACAAATTTTCAAAAGCAATTCTTCATGCTAAAGGCTCACCTTGTATCACTGATTACTGACTTTCAGGTCCTGAACCGGAGAATCCCCAAATCGCTAGATCCTGCTTTTCTGGGTACAGCACCCCACTTTATCTGTGTTACCAAAGTCAAATTACACAGGAGAAGATCACGAGGGAAACTTAAAATCTCTGGCCCTCCTAGGGTGTTTCAGGGTGTCAGTAGAATGTGCCCTGTTTGCCCTTGGAGCAGTGAGGAGAGCTGACAGGGCGAGGAGCATGCAGATCAAAAGGATGATGAGTTTAGGCATGTAGAGAGCTGTACAGAATCTATCTTAACCCCCTTTCATCCCATAGGCACAAAATTCTGGCTAAATACCCAGCCCCTGAACTCCCACAGCTTTCTGGTGGGTTTGACACTTCTGAACCTGGCACCAGATCTTTCTATAATTTAGCTAAAATACCACTGAAAGGCTACTACTGGTGGCATGGCATAGAGAAAGGAGTGACTCCTGTCCAGTGTCTCTGCCTGAGAGAACATCTGCACTAAGCAGGGGGCTGGGGATCCTATTTGAGGACTCATCCAAGAGGTGACAGTATAGCTGCTTACCACTAGCAGTGAGCTGGGAAATAAGAGTTAAACTCTTCAATATTAGCTGTGGTTTCAAACAGAAATTATTTATATTGGTCTTTCTAGGATGAAGCACCTACACAGTTTTGACTGGTAACACCCGAGAGAAACATTCTGCTTCTGAACACCTTGGCATCTATGTCACATAATTTTCTTCTCCTTTTCTTTCATTACTAGAAGCAGTTATTAAAAGAAATTTTGCTTTTGAACAACTCATCTGTGCATGATGTTTATATCTGAAGTAGTAATCCTCGGCTTTTGACCAAGATTAGTGAACATCATAATCCTGTTTTATTAACACAGATCCCTGGAGTTCAGACTCTCACTCTGTTATTGCTATTGCAAAAGCCTTTGAGATCAGACGAGACTCCTACAGCAAGTGGAGAACAAGCAGTAGGAGCTGCTAATCTGTTAGAAATCAAACACTGCACCTTGTTATACATGATTATGGAGCTGTGGTGTTTTATGCTGTATGTGCTACACTGTTGAACTTCTGAGGCAGTGAGCCCAGTTTATCATTGCATTGAGCTTTATCTTGTTTTCAAGAAATGCTGCTCTCTGGGCTGCTTTAAGATCACATATAGCTGTGACTGTCTGGGACACCAGAGCATCAGGCTTTCTGCAAGGTTTGTCCATTTTAAGGATGATGCTCCTGTGCTAACCTTGAAGGCCCAGCAAGACTGTGCTGTCTAGGCTTTTAAGACTTAGCCTTGCTGAGCTGTTCACACCTCACAGTAACACCTGTGAAAACATTTGACACTGCAATCCTTCACACCACATGAACAGGAGTTGCTATAGGACTTATTTTGGGGTGTGTGACAGAAAAACATACAGGTCCACTCTGTATTCCTGTAGAAAAGTAGTGTCAGTCCAGTCACCTCACTTTCTGTGCATGCCTCATTGCTGTCTGCTCCTGCCAGGGTGCAGGTCCTGGATCTGTTGGTGCACTGTTCTAATGTCACTGAATGCCTTCAAGAGCTTTTCGGGTGATATTTTTACTGCCTTTGACAAGACTTTAGATGCAGAAACAGGAGGTTCTTTACTGTGCAAAACACCCTCCTTAGTCTATTCTCATGGGGATTTTACCTTTTTATTTTCCTCACTTGCTCTATGATGTGCTCTGAAAAGAAATTGTTGCTTTGTAGTGTTTGGTAATAAACTACTGAAGAACAAATACAAGCAAAAGCGTATGGCATCTTTGATACTGTAAAGGCAGAAAAATTGCAAATTAAAATACTGTAGTATTATGTAACAGCCAAGCAAACTAGGCTTATTTGTTCATTATTTTATAGATTAATCTATTTAAAAGAGAAATTTTTAAACTATGAATGAGAAACATACATTTTTTGTCAGTGTGAATTGTTAGTTTCCACAACATTAAACAGTGTGGTTCTTTCACTTGCCAAGATGTTTTATTATATGAAGTGTATACCATTAGAGGCATATATGTAAAGAAAATTTTCTTTCTTCCTGGACATGCTCGTTGCCTGGTGGTTCTTCTTCAGGGATGTCCTCTGAGTCCTTTATCTGCTGTCTCTATTTGTATGTGCGTTGTTGCTAATCACACTCCTCAGTGACTGGCATTTTTATTTTGCTGGAATACACCTTTTCCACTACAGGAGTGGCTGCTGCTGATACCCTTTGATCTGCACAACCAGTGTGTGACCCCATAGCCTGGGATGACTTTATCATTTGAGACTATAGGAACAGGATTCTCCAGGAATGTCACGCTACCTCTGAGCCTGAGGATTTTCACCAAGATCCCCAGTAAATTATCGGTAATGTAAAGCAGCAGGAGAGAAAATTTGCAGCTGAACTCACAGAGATGACTTTGGAAATTAACTAAACTTGAGTGCAAAAATATCACTCAGTCATCATTTTTTTCTGTAGCAATGTCAAATCTTTTTTTTTTTGATAAATAAATAATGCATCCTGTAAAAGAATTGAGTCCTGCAAGACAGTAAGCAACCTTGAAAACTTTCCTTTTATGTGTCATTTCTAAAGTTCTGAGATAGGCTGTTAAAGCTTCTAGAAATATAAATGCTGAATCTCTGTAAAGTGTGTGAAATAGTTATTCATAGAGACAGAACATTGATTCAGGCAATATTAATATCATCTTTGAAGAAAAGCAAGGTCAAAAGGCTTAATTTTTTTTCCTTACATTTAAGCAGGCAAGGGCATGATTTAGCACAGATGCCTCATCGCAA
The DNA here is from genome assembly GCF_029207755.1 of Chamaea fasciata. Classification (NCBI taxonomy): domain Eukaryota; kingdom Metazoa; phylum Chordata; class Aves; order Passeriformes; family Sylviidae; genus Chamaea; species Chamaea fasciata. The sequence continues at coordinate 27,282,478 of NW_027094086.1, forward strand.
CCAAAACCTATCATCTCAACCAAAACCTATTCTATTTCATGTTGAAATATAGTAAAACTTAATGTGTCAGTTCTTAATAATATTTTTACTTGCTTCTGGCATTTTGGTTTGGTTTGGGGTTTTTTTCATTTATAGGATTTAATTCAATGCCTAGTACAGGAAAGCACAACCTGTATGAGGTCTCCACTTCCCCAAGACTAAGATGTTGCCTCTGGGATAGAGAGAGGAAATAAAAAGTGCTCTATCAGGGAGTTTCAGACCACCCCTTTTCATGCAATACATATACTGGTGCTACACAAGAAACATCAGAGTGGTTCAGCTGGCAAAAACAACTAAACAATCTCAAGGCTTTCACTGTGGGCTGTGTGCAGGAGGACCCAAGTCAAAAATCAAATTAAGCCAACAGGACTTTTTCTTCACCAAGCATTAAAGCAGGTATTAGGGGATCTTCTTGATCTTCTTTTCTTAGCAGAGGCCCAGTTTGGGACAATCCTGGGTTTTCCCTGTGAAGCAGGACAGGGTCACTACAGAACAAAGTGCCTTCCCTCCACTACCATCTGTCTGCAGCTCTCAGTGCTACACAAGAGTGGAAATGAGCCTGTACATTTTGGTAGCATAACCAGGAGATTAAGATAGCACAGTGTAAAATCAAAATGAATTTTTGGTTATTTGACTCAGCTACACTTATTACTTATGTGAAGTCTCTAAAAACCAAGTAGAAATGTGGAAATCATGACCCTGATTCTTTTTCTTTGCCTGAGTGTAAGGACACCTTGGAATTTTTTAGGGATGTGTGGCACCCTGCGTGTTCCAAGTCATTTGCACTGCAGACTCCCAAAGGAAATAGCAGCAACCAACTTAATGAGTGCTAACTTACTCTGCCTCAGGAGAGGCAGCTGCTTCAGAGACGTTGGCAGAAGAGTTTGTTCCCCTCTTACAGCATCCCACTGTTTGTTTCTGATCTGCCTTTATATTTAAGTGCTCATACCAAAGTTTATCCATGGAGCTGAAATTAACTTCAAGTTGTCCCCAGCCTGATATCACATTATGTGGAGTGCTATAAAAGATAAAGAATGTGAAGGCTTCTTTCCTTCTGGCCTATAAATAATATATTTGTGTGTTAGAACAGGATAGGCCTTTTGGCCTCAGTATGATAAAATTGTAGAGACTGGCCCCAGAAGACTGCATTATCACAGATGTGCAGTAGCACAGATATAACTCATCAGAAAGAACGAGTGAGCCATAGTGTTGCAAAAAAAATGTAACATTTCCGCAATAAGATGTTAAATAGGCTTTATATCTCTATGGCCCACACTAGATGCAGCATGTGAACACAAGTGGATGCATGTAAACATAACATCCTGAGGTTAAAAGTACATCACTTCCTCTAACAGAATTGTTAAATTCAGTATTTTAAATACCTCTATAATTTTACTTTCTCTTGGCTTTTCAAAACCACTAATTTTTTACCTTATTCTCACACTGATATGAGAAAATTTGCTAATTTAGAACACTTTTGATGTATTTTTCCCTGAGCTTGCACCCAAGCAAGGGTGGAGCTTTTGTTACTTTACACTGCTCTCACCTAGAGTAGAGTGGAAGAGAAGGACACATCTCCATTTATATACATATACATATAGCATATGATTTTTAACAATCCTTTCCATAAGCTCTAGTCATCCACACCAGGGTCTGCAACTGAAAACTACCTAGTATATGAGCAATTATAATAATGCAGCTACAGGTATTGATGATCCTCTGTAATTATACAACATTCCATAAGGCACAAACTCAAAACTAATGAGCTGGAGTTTCTACAAAAGGGATCTCCTCAGGGCAGAAATTAAGTTTAAAAATATCAGGTTTTTTTACCAGTCAAGAACCTTTTTTAATAAATGGAATACTTTTGGTGATGGTAAAAGGTATGAGGAAATTGACTGTTGTTGAATTGGCTTCAATTAAACATCATCAAATGCTGCCAAATTCACTGACCTGACCTTGACTGAAAGAAGGAATAAACCACAGAATACACGACCCAATGCTCAGTGCTATTGATCCAGCAGAATGGAAAATACACAATTATCTAATGCAGCACATCCTGTGCTCAGAGCTATGAACTCATTCACATAGAATAATATATTTGGTTATAGAAAAAGCTCCTAGAATTAACAAATGGCTTCTTATTTCTTTTTCCTCTCTTCAATACTACCAGCACTGCCCTTTGTGCATCGATGAGTGGTACTTGACTTGAAATGTAAAGAAATACCATCTCACAGCTGTCTCTACCCAGGCAATTTGCCATTAAGTGAAGCCTGCCAAAGCAAAGGTTTTGGCATAAGGCAGAAGTAACTTGTTGCAGGGGCCTAAGAAACATGTAAAGCCTCACTGAATGCCAGTACGCTCACTGCTACCACTACCACGAGGGAATTCATTGTAGCACACCACAGCTCATGAGTTGTTATGCAATGTCGAGTAAAAATGTCAAAAAGCCAGTTTCAGTGAATTTGTAATGGGTTTAAACTGCACAGCAATTACAGAACCATAGGCCTTGAAGGAATTTTTGTAAAGGACATTCCCCTCTAGTTACTAGAATTTAATTATTAAACCTCAATTTCATTAACATGATGAGTCCCATCCCTTTCACTGTGCCTCTAAATTGCTCATAAAATTTCTTAACTACCTGAAGAAATTTTGATATTGTTACAAAGACCTGGCCACAAACATTACAGGGTAAAATAATGATTCTTTCATATTGGTAAAATTCATTAGATTTTAAAAATGCACATTTTAACAGAAGTAAGATCAAATCAGATTTTAATGATGCTGACATTAATAACAAAAGTTGCATGCAATTTATGCAACCAAACCTTCACAATAAGCTGCAACCAAACCTCTGTATCTGACTGCCCTTTTAACAATAAAGGGCAATTTGATATTGACATTAGAATACCAATATTTCCCACAGAAACTACTTTTTCTTAATATTTTTGTTTATAAATACTAGGATATCTGGTTAAGACAATATCCTCCCTCCAAATAATGGTCAGTCTAAATATTTGTCTGTCTCCAAAAGAAACACAATATCTACTAGCATAAAAGATTCACTTCCACTGAATACAATATGCTCTTTTCAAGCTTTGTACTGTCAAATCTTTTCCCAAAAGTTGTCCATAATGCTATATACACCACCATTTCTTTCACAAGTAAAATACTAACTTATCTCACATGGCTCTTTTAGCTGTAGATTTGTCAGCATGAAGAGGCTTTTTTCAAACACACAGTTGAGTATTTTGTAGTCTGTATGATGTTATGTAGAGCATTATTTCAAATAATAGTAATGCTTTCATCTCTCAGGCTAATGGATTCATCAATGCCATTGCAAAACTGAAAATGCCTTCTCCCAACAGTATTCCATAAAATGCTCTGTTTTCAGCTGTGGAACACTTTAGAGGATTTGGAAACTGTGGCTTTCTTGCTTAAAGCATAACATTAAAAGTTCTGTCATGCACTGACTGTGATGAATTGTTACAGTCCTTTATATAATGTTATGCCTCATGGTAGGCACCAAAAGTTAGACATTTCCTGCTCAGCTGCAAGTGTCACTGATCTCAGTGTATGAGTTCTGAAAAACAGTTCTATTTTCCCATGGATCTAGATTATTTAATGTCTGTAAGAGCATCAAACTGTGTTGCTGCATCAAGAAAGCAAATCCTAAATACTTAAAAATTAATATTAGGTAAAAACTTGACCCTATGTTTATCTTACTTGCATTCATTATTAAGAGAAAAAACACTTATTAATTTTATTATTCATCTGCTAAGTCAGACACATCAGCACAAGTGAGAGGGGTATCACAATAATGACTGCTCCTTTTTGTTCTTGTACCAAAGCTGAGCTCCGAAAACATTTGGAAGGTTCCCACCAGCAATGAGCACGTGAGCTTGTTAATAGCCGTGGCTGTGAGGGAAGGGCCAGGGCTGCATGCCTCGGTGAATGTGAGCTCACTGCGAGCTCCAGATGCCCTTTGAACATAAGAGGCCCCTGCCTGTATTTACCATATGGTCACAAAGTGTAGGTTGAAGGGAGTGTTTCCAGCAGGGACATGACCCTGCAAGGAGAGCTAGGTTCATGGGTTTTCTAGTCCTTGTGTATCATTTACCCCCTCACCTTCTTTATCCTGCTTTGTTTGTCCTGAGTGTAACTTTTCTGAGGCTGACAGTTCCCTGTCTGTGTGAAGTGCCTACTGTGATACAGCCTCACTCATTACTCAGGCTGCTGCTACTTCAGCAGCAATTACAGCAGCAATCTGGTACTGGATGTGTAGCATTAACTGACACATGATACATCCTGCACCACGTACACTGAGAAAAATGCAGCACCAACCAGATCTTTAATTCTGTTGAAGGAAGGGATGTGTGCTCTATACTGATATTCTTCTCTGATATTATGGACTGTAATCATCCATTTGCATTCAGGTCTGAGAAACAGATGAATGAAAGGCTTGCTTCTTCTTTTTACTCTTTTTTTGCTGCTAACGTGCAGAAATTAAGGTTCCCATGCGCATATTTTGCGTGGCAGAAGAGATAAGAACCAGCAGATAAAGTCAGAACGTCAGTAAACAACGTTCAACCTGTGCTCCATTTGAGTAGGGAACTTATCAAGAACAGGGAGGGAGGAGTAAAAGGCACAGCTGGCTTTCCAGATAATGCTCATAACCTTACAGGACCTTTCAAAATACATTGCAAACACACCAAAAATTATTTATTTCCCATGTTTACTTCATTTTTTTTATTGTGACACAGAGGAGATAGTATCACTGACTGACATGCCCTTCTATTTAAGACTTCTACAAAAATGAGGAGCTTAGAAAGGTCCAGCCACCACTGGCCTTGGGGTATCAGGAGCTCTCCCCATAGCACGCCAGTAATAATGGTGTGTCCATATCTTTCTGACTGCAGAGACTGCTCCATTTCCTGTGACAATAATCTCCTGGAACAAAGCAGAAAAAAAACCCTTGAAGATGTGTTGCAGTCCTATCCCTTATCTTTCTCCCTTTAGTTGACTTATTCTCTCCAGAGAGCAAAGAGATTGCAGCTGTGTTCCTGGGTAAAGGAGGAGGAGAGTCCTTGCCCCCATTAACTATGTTGGTTATTACCCAGGCAGTCCGGCCTCAGGCACAGAACCTCACAAATAGAATTTCAGAAGTGGGGAGAAGAGTTTTCTGTTGATATCACAATGTGAAATATTCCAAAGCAAAGCAACATTGCAGAATGTGCATATGTGCATGTATGGCTTAGTGGCACCAATGTCGTATATAAGAGCCAAACCAAAATCAACACCAGCATGTCTTTGTCAGAATCAGATAAGAGTGGAATGCTGAATAGGTGTGAGAATGACATTTTTTTAAATTTATTGTTGAATGGTTGACTTGTCCTTTTGAGGTTATGGTGGACAGCTATTTTTGTAAAGATTGTATCGACATTCTGGCTGTATTTGAGACAAGGACTTCTACTTGAAAAGGTAAATTTTTGCTTCACTTAGCAACTGTATTTTAAGTCAACCAGCAGTATGCTTATCAAAGGTGAGTGCACTGCTGTATTTCCATGTCATAATAGTGCAAATTATGCCAGCAACTAAAATATGAGAACACCAGGGAAGTTTACAACATGAAATTGTTCATATCTTAATTGTGTAGGGAGCTACACTACAATATAGATGCTCCTGCATAAAGTTTGAGTTCCTCTCTTGAAATCATCTACGTGCCCCCTGTGTGCCTTTTGCTTATACCACCAAGCTATACAGAATTTATAAAGAGAATCAACATTTTAGGCAAGGCTGGGAAAAAAATTCTGTCACAGGCTTTTCCTTTTAGTGATTTCTGAATCATTTTTTTCCAGTCAAGCTGACATTTCAATTTTAAATAGCACTTTGTTTGAAATCACCAAGGTATGAAACAGTAATATTGCAAGGAACAAAAATAGCTTAGCACAAACCACCAACAGAGAAAGAGGAGTTTCTGGTACAAAATTTTCTCTTTGATATTATTTGGATGTTGACCTCTTGTGCAATTACAGACTTCTTACTGAACAGGATTCTCAGAAACTTATGTTGATCACTACTGCAAACTGCTAACACCTGTTACACCTTCAGCCCAATATTTGACTTACAAGGCAATTGGTTCTGCCTTTATAACATCTGGGTGGTTAATGAAATTTGAAGTGTTTCAACTCTAGTGAAAATTGTGTTAAGTTTTGGGCTTGCCAGTGCAAGAGAGAAATTGGTAAACAGAAATGTGCAACAGCACAGATTCACTAAGATTAAGTGACTTACATAAATGCATAAAGGAAGAAATCAGGAGACCTGGACTTGTTCAATATGGAGAATTCTAAAGGGAGATGTAGTTGTCTTTAATGACTAGTGGGAAGTTACCCGAAAGAAAGAAGAAACAGACTCCTCAGAGATGTACAGGGAAAGGAGGAGACATGAAAATTACAGACTGTAGCAAGAGAAATTGTGGGTAAAAAAAAAAGAAAAAAAAATCCTTGAGTGCTGTAAAGCAACAATAGGAGTAGGCTTCTGGAGAGGCTGTTGAACTTCCACTCTTGGAAATTTCCAAGTCATGACTGGTCATGGCCCTGAACAACACACTCTGACTTCAGATTTAGTTCTGCTTTGAGCAGGAGCTTGGCTTAGATCTGTGATTCTAATAGATACGTGGGTGAAACACTTGCTTCTTCCACTGTCAGCTTCCTACAAATCCTTCATGAGACTTTCAGTATCCTTAAAATCTTGTTTATAATGATAAGACATCAGGGAAGTGTATGGATGAGGGCCCTTCTTTACTCCAGCCTGGCCCAAAAAGCTTTCAAAATAGGGTCGTACACAGCTGCAAGTTCTCTTCCATCAGATAAATTGTTCCTGTTGTATCACTGTCAAAAAAAAAACCCCAAAAATGGAAGTGTAAAGTAGAAATCTGACCCAGCCCCTGAACCAGAAAAGAAGCCACAACAATGGTGATTTTCTGAGTAGTAGCTGTGCAAAATATGATTCAAAGACTGAATGCTTTAACCACTAGCTTACAAAACACAATTTGTACAACTTTGCTGTGGCTCAGGAAAAAACTCTGAGTCTTACCTCAAGCACACACACTTAAATATGTACACATATTGCTTACATATATTTATACATGCATATATACCATATATATATATATATATATATGTATATGTACCTATATATATCTGTTCATCCATGAGGTATACATGTAGAAATACACATAAAGAAATACAGTCTGAGATTAGATTCTTGTGATGCTAAGCTTTGCAGAATATCTGGAAATGTTGAGCTGAATTCCTTCTTCATTTGCACCAAAATAATTCCCTTTCACTACATTCCTGGAAAATCACCTTTCTGAAATTTTAGTGTCTCATAAATACACATCACAGTCCTCTGGCAGTAAAAATAAACCTTAGCAGGAATTGTCTACTCATAACAAAAGCCAAATGTGGGAATTTCTGCTGATGGTAGAACATGAATCCCCCTAGTTTGTAAATAATGTCCAGCATGTGAGTGAGTTTAGTTACATCACTCTCCCTATGAAAAACATGCAATTTGGCCGTATGGTGAACTCAGTTCAGTTTCCCATCACTGACCGTGCATTGGGAATTTTTGCATTGTAAACAGTATGAATCCTAAGCCTCATTAATTTCGTTATTAGCCATGCTGCTTTTATGCATTTAAAACCTTAAGTGGGTGTGAAAAGACAGTTTTCGAGGAGGCTGTGCAGCTCCCCCCCAGTTTTACAGCTAGAAGTATGTCTGATCCACAAGGAAGCCTACTGCCTTTCTTTTGACATGGTCTCAGGAGCATGATAAGTATTCAAGACTCTTAAAAATTAAAATTATTTTTAGGAATCCATTGGTCTCTGGTATCTTGCCTGCTCTTTTCCTGGGATCTCCAGGAAAAGTATTTCTACCAAGGTTTTCCAAGTAATGTCTGATTTGTCACATTTTTCCTTGCACTTACATTTTGAACCATTGGATTTTTTTATTTTTTCTTGCATGCCTTAAGTTTGATAACAGCACATTTGCTGCATATTCACAACCTCTTGCCTACATTTAAAAAAAAAATCAAATTGTGATTATTGTTTTCTAGCGGCAGCCTGCAATGAAGTGTACAGTAAAAACAGTCACAGCATATACAGCACTCAGGCTCCCAACACACATTTAGATTATGCTACTTTCAAGCTAATGCTCTGAAATATGAATGCGCCATCATAACACTCACTATCTTTTGCTGGAATGGCACGAGGGCCAAGAAAAAAAAAATCACTCCTGAACTACAGGCACGCAGAAGTGTCACACAGGATCCTGAGCCACCTCTGTCCACCCAGTACAGGTGCACAGCCTGCAACTCACTTCTGAGAAAACTGTTCTCCTGCTTTCTGCCAATATTTTGCATGCCAGAGAGTACAGTCTGTTTCCAGTTTAACAGAGGAACTAATACTACACTCAGCCAGTATTCAGTGGGGAAAAATCTCTCTCTTTTAGCTTAGTCCAAGAACAGATGATCCTTGGTGGTCTGTGCAAAACGAGTTTCTGTTTTGATTTATCCATAGCCACTGGGCTGTTTCCCTGCTTGGTGGAATACCACTGTGCAGGATGGGAATGCTTTCTTTTCATGTACTGGTGTCTGTATCTCAAAGTGCATCTGTCAGCAACCAAGGTGAACTCTCCCCTAGTTTCACAAACCCTAAGAGTCTCATGAGTTTTCTGCAAAAGGCTAAGCAAAGATGAAGTGAGGCAGAAAGGGAGTGGCTGTCAAACTTTCAGGAACAGTAGGTGTGATCTCTACAACGTTTAGCAGAAACTTCCATGTGGTTTGCACAAAGCTGATAGTGCTCCCACAGCAAGAACTCATCACTAGGTATGACTGATGACTTCAGCACAGGACAGCTGCCATGGAGGAAATTAAAGGAAGAGTTTCCTTTCATCTGGATCCAAAAATCTGTGATTATTGCTTTCCTGTGCACTGGAGGGAAAAAAAATGAAAAGAAAAAGGAAGATACTAAACACTCATATATTAGTGAATTTCTAGAGTACTGCAGAATCAGGAAGAAAATTAAAATCTTCAGCTGAGTAAAACACACTATTTATCATCAGCAACAATGAAGTAGATGGTGAATTTCCAGATGGCTATAAAGTATGAGCCATAAACTAATTACAGAGAGTAGATAGCAGGTGCTGTTTCCTTTTTCCCCAAGACAACTTTTGAGATCAGAAAGAGCCCAGAAGGAACTGCAGGCTATCAGACTTGTCCCAGCATGGGATGGAGAAGGTACCTGGGTGTTTGGATGAGCCTTCAGTAGTACCAGTTTAAGGAAACATAGTATTTGTATTCAAGCTAAGAATTCTCTACAGCTAATCGGCTGAAGCCCTCAGAGAACAGTCTTCAGTGAAGCAGCTTGCTGTGAGTTCATCAGAAAACACAGATCTGGCTGCTGGCAAGGTGTTATTGTGACTGGAACCTGTTTTCTGGATCCTTCTACACCGAATGGTACAGTTCAGACTATCATGAAGAAAGAAACATAAAAGCTTTTCATTGTTGCTTACTAAATTCTGGTAATGAAGTTAAGATGAAATTTGTTCACAGGGATACCACAAAAATGAAACAAATTATTACTGAATAGAGTCAGAATATTGGGCGGAAAAAATATGGACTGGAACTGCAATCAAATAAACCATTTTCCTGGGAAATATTATCTGTTGTGGTCATACTGTCATGAGAAATGTTGTGCTATAGTACTGACAAGCAAAGAGAAGTTTTCATAAAGCTGTAATAGTAAATCCTGTTATTGTCAGATTGCTAAAGATGCCTATGAAAGTATTCTTTTATAGCCATAAAACTGTTAATCACTCAGTGATGAAATACTTGAGACCTTAGTTTCAGCTGAATTTGAGTTGTTTCTGAGCCTCTTTTCAGTCTTCAGTGTTTCTAGGGTTCAGTGAACTATGCACATTAATTGCACTCTAATTTTAATGTAACCCAACCCATCAAAACACTGGCATTGCTTTCATTCAGTCAGCAAGTCCTGACTCCTTGTAAACAGAGCGTATCACACGTAGGACTTCAGTGCCATGGTTAACTCTTCATCTGCACAGCTGTGAGTGGATAGTGTACAAATGTCTTGGTAGAAACCACTAACCTGTTCTACAGGTATGTGTACATTTCTCTTCCTGGGCTGTCAGTGACTCTTGCCACTCCACAGTTAAGTCGGCAAGCACATCTCAGTGACATAGAGTTAATCCCAAATATTCACCAGGGCGTATGAAAATCTGCTTTGATATAACTTGTTTTGATTGGAGACTTTATCTTGCAGTGATGTAATGTTATCTCTTAGTATTTTTAGCCTGGTTTCCTAGAAAGCATCTATAACTACTAGAACAGGGCTAGAATCCTTTTTGCATTAGAAACATATAGAGTTCATGCAAATGGGATTGTTATCACTACAAAACTTTGAGGCACCTCCCAGTGACTTGGACGAGCCTTCCAACATTTAGCCAGAGGAAATGAAGATTTTTTTTGTTGCTGGTTCTTTGTACTCAGGGCCTTCATCTTAATCTTCAAAGGCCTTCATTAATTCAATCTCAGCATCATAAAGAATGCCTCTCCCCTGTCTCTGTGAGGTTTATTTGTAACAGTTCTATTCTCTAGAAATGCCAAACCCACTGACCTTAAGCGGGTGTTTTCTGCTTCCACATAACATGTGAAAGCAGAAAACAAGATTTTCTCAGCTACCTCCTCACATGTCTTCAGCAGAGGGAAATGGAAATGCCCACAAACCTGTCCACTCTGAGACTAAAACGTCAACTATATTTTTGCAGTTGTTTGTGTATGTAGCGAAAAAAAAAAAAAAAAGTGATAAATACATAAAGAAAATGTTTGAGGGGAGGTAGGAAATAGTTAGTGTTGGCAGAGAAAGAGAGGACTGGAAGAAAAGGGCCCCAGCTGCTGCAAAAGGCAAGCATTAGTCCCACGTGCTTCTGAGTGCTCCCTAGGCCAGTATGAAAACCCAACATGAGGAATGAACCTGAACCCCACAGCTTGTTGCAGTTGTGAGATTTATTCAAGCTGCTGGCAGAAGGAATGAAGACTGTATCATAAGTAAGAGCAAAATGACAGCTTTTTTTGTGGTTGTCTGAAAAATGACTGTTTTACAGAACATTTTTTTCTGATGGGAGTTAAGTGGTTATTTCTTCTGCCTCCAAGCTCTTTCTACCATTTCAAATGGCTAAAAATAGACCCTAATAACCCAAAGCTGATACTTAGAGGTGTCAAATTCAGACACTGCATAAACTGAGAAATCAGGTAGCTATTTGCATGTGGAGTTTTGATTTTATAAATATTTGTATGTCTCTCCTCACCCTGTGTTTATACACACTGTGAAATGCAACATTCTTCAATTTGTAGAAAATTAATGAAATGAAATGAAGCACAAAGATAATGTTTAAAAAAAACCTGCGTAAAAGAATGCAAAGACATTTACTGGACACCTACACTTCATTTTCATTAAGCATGAGTTGCTATCACACCATCTCTGCCATAAGGGTACTAAATAAATAGTCAGCTAATAAAATAAACCCAAATGACTTGTATAATGTAAGTTTTTGCAGCTTTTCTAGAGGTATGGTAGCATGGATGATTCTGTAAATTCTTCTATTCTTTTTTCCTTCTGTCTTCTTACAACTTTAATATTTTTGACTTGTGTCTGCCTGTACAAGCAGTAACTTTTGTCTGGTAGGTGCGTTAGTACATCTCTTCCATCATCAGATAACATGCTAATGCCACTGTATTATCCATTTGAAATGCGAAACCAAGGAAAGACTGGTGGAAAAGATCCTACTAAGAGTGCAACAAGTACACCCCAAGCTTGCTAGCTAAAATAAGGCCTAATGGTAAGAAAAACCAGAAAAGTCACACAAATAGGTTAGGTTAGTTTACAACTGAGGAAGACTCATTCCCTTCCCACAGTGTTGCACGTATCTCATGACAATGCTGAGTGACATTCTGGCCTGGATCAGGAGTGGTGTGGCCAGCAGGAGCAGGGAGGTCATTCTTCCCCTGTACCTGCCACTGGTGAGGCCACACCTTGCGTGCTGTGTCCTGTTCTGGACCCTCAGTTTAGGAAGGACATTGAGACGCTTGAGCGCGCCCAGAGGAGGCAAAGAGGCTGGTGAGGGGCTTGGAACACAAACCCTGTGAGGAATGGCTGAGGGAACTGGGGTTGTTTAGACTGGAGAAAAGGAGACTCAGAGGTGACCTAATCACTCTCTACAACTTCCTGCAGGGTGGCTGTAGCCAGATGAGGGTTGATCCCTTTCTCCAGGCAGCAACTGACAGAACGAGAGGACACAGTCTAAAGCTGTGCCAGGGGAAATATAGGTTGGATATCAGGAAAAAGTTTTTCAGAGAAAGAGTGATAAAGTACTGGGATGGTCTGCCCGGGGAGGTGGTGGATTCACCATCCCTGGATGTGTTTAAAAAAAAGACTGGATGTGGCACTTGATGCCATGGTTTAGTTGAGGTGTCAGGGATGGGTTGGACTCGATGATCTTGAAGGTCTCTTCCAACCTAGTGATTCTGTGATTCTGTGATGTCCAAGGCACACTCACCTGCTGCTTTTTGCTTCTTGAATGACATCTTTACTCCTCTGTCACTAGCTACTTCTGCACTCTGCAGGCTCTGCTTTAAAGGGGGTGAGTAAAGTTCCTTTTCCCAAGAGAATCAGCAGTCAGTTCAGGTACCATCCAGCCTTGTCTGAGAGGGATGAGTTACAGAAGCAGAAGCCACAGTAAGGACCTCTTCCCACAGGAGATATCAGCAAAACCCACACTGCACCAGGAAAGGTTCACATTGCTCCCCAGCCACAGCATGGGCAGCAGGTCCCTCCTTTCCCCTTCTCCTGGTGATGTGGTTTTGCTTTTCAAACAAGGTTTCTGAAAGATATTGTACTAATATCCACTGCTTTAGCTGAGATGATTGGAGTGTGTCTTTCCACCTCCCCCCCCCACCCCCCCCCAAGAAAAATCTGAGTGTGGACGAACTATTCTCTTCTTTGTATTTCCATCAACTTCTGTACGTTTTTGAGCAGCTTTTCCGAAAAACATTTCTGATCACTTGCTTTCCTTGTTACAAGACATGTTAGGCCTTCTGCTTTAGGTAGAGTAGGCTGATTTTTTTCCTTCTTCAGTCTGAGAAGGAGACAGCAGCTTTGCTTTAACCCTCAAATCAAGACAATTTAATTTCATTTCTAAACACAGGGTAGGGCAAAGTACCTTATACAGATACTGAGCTGGTTTTGTATTAAATTTGGTGCTTTCGTCATAAAAAATTAACAAGTAAGGCTTTGAACAAAGGCTAGACTTGCATGATTATATACCCAGAACATTTTTCGGGCAAGAGTGGCATAATGCAATGCTTCAGAAAATCAATACCTATACTTTATACAGTTCTAAAAGTATCCTGTTTACTTTTACAGTGATAAAACAATTTTGTCTGGAAAATAAACCTGATACTAAGCATTAAAGTTTAATAGATAAGCCAACCCAGATTTTTTCCCCTCTTTTGTCCTTTGCTGTTCTTAAGTAGTTAAAAGGCATCACACCATATAGCTTATAATTCACCTCTTATGTTTTATTCGACAAAGAAAGTAAAGCATTTAATCGGAGAGCTAAATCTAAAAGCTGCAGTGAAGTATTTAAGGTAGAACAAAATAGAAAGGTTATGTATGAAATAGATTGGGTGAAACCCCACTGAATCCTATGGCACAATTGCCATTGACTTCACCAAGCCAAGATTTTACATTCAATCACAGCATGAACACAGTTGATGCTGCACAACTTTTAGAAGAGGACAAAAGAATAAAAACTCAATATTCAAGATAGAGTCAAGTTAGTTTCAGTTGAACTCTGAGCTGACATCCAGCACATGGTTTATTCAGAGGAAAATTATAGATGTGAGAGAATTTTAAGAGTGGTGTGAAGAACAGTCAAATGTAGCCTCTTTTTAAATCAAAATGCCAGTCTTCAATTTGGTACACAAAAAAAATCTTCTCTATAATTTTCACAGGCTATAATAGTTTAAGGGTGACCTTCTAGTCTGGTCAGCTGTAATACTCTGAAATACTTACCACACCATAAGGATAGCAACAATGGGAATGGGAGAAAATTGACAAAATAGGGCAATAACATTATACATTTCAGGCAAGAAGCAGCAAGGAAGACCAGAGTTCACTTTGAACAATCCTAGAGAATCCTAATGTGTCTTCTTCCACAATGCTACAGTTCTTAATGTTACGGTTTTTAATAGGACAGAAATAACAGAAAAAATAGATGTCTTACATGCTTTCTACAACAACAGATTATAGAAAAAAGTAAATTCTTTTGATGAAAAGTGACATGCGCATAATAAGGACCTTAAAGAATATGGAAGGATGCAAATCCTTAAGAGTAGCAAATACTTTACGGTTCCAGCTGATATAAATGACAAAGGTTTATTGACTTTGGTATAGTGGTCTGCAATCTTGAATAAGTATTTAGTCTTGTGAAGGAGATCTGATATCATCTGGAATGATATCGCTTTCTCCTCTAGAGAACACTGACCTTCTTGAGTATTCTGGTAATGAAAAGGAGAAAGCTGTCAAGATATCAACAAACATTATGTTGAAGATTACTTTCTTAAATTAAAAATGGCTTCCCACTGAAAAGAAGTTTTGTGCAGAAATGAAACTTTGGTTAAGGTATTTGTAACTTATACCCTTAATTTCATGGCACAATTTCTACTACTTACACCTCTCCAAGAGAACACTGAGATTAAAAATAAGACATTTAAAAATGATTCTGTGAGAGAAGTTGACAGCTTTTCTATAGATATATATCACCAAAAGTAGTGAAAGTTGGTTTATTTGGAACTGAGACGAATAGAAATAATACTGTGGTTTCAAAACGATTTTCAGTTCCCAGTAAGTGCAACATCACAGGCCAGTGAGGGCATGTTCATTGAGGCCTGATCCTCATGACTTAATAATACACCTATTAACTTCAAGCACATAACAACTTTCACTGCAATCACAGTTAAAATCAAACCTGTGCCCCACTGCTTGGTGCACAAGAGCCCGAGGCAAACTGGATCGTCAGCACGGATTTTGAAATGTTCTTGCAGCAGCTGTGGCAGCCAGCGCTGCTGAGGAGCAGAGGAGGTGGCAGCCCGGCTCACAACCGAGGTGCCTGAATGTCAGACAAGGTCTGTGAGGAAGGAAGAGGCTGGCTCAATTCCAGCACAAAGGGAAAACCATGCCCACAGCCCTGACCTGAGAGCAAGGGACTGAGGGCAGGGAGTGGGAATTAGATGGATTTGTACATAACGCCGGAGCAAGAAACAGCAAAGAGATTTCTTCAGAGTGTTGGAATTCATGTTGTCCTTCAGGTTTAATGTTCCTGGGTTTTGAAATCACCCTGAGCTTGGTGTGTTTAAGGAAACAGTTGCCCTAAGAAAATATAATTTTGCCATAAGAAATAGTATTTTCTTAATCTTTTTTGTAAAATTGGCAGCACTATTTGAAAGCAATTATTAAATATCAGTAAGCACCAATGAAAACCTATTTTACCTGGGGAGTTACCTACCTAAATATTAGGTTTATGCTACAGAGAAAGTTCCTTATCCTTCAGGATTCAGAGAAAGCAAAAAAAAATTTTATACAGATTATCAACACATTTGCTAAATATTAATTTGAATATGTGAAGATAATAATGGATACAAATGCTTGTGGTGTTGGGCACTTAACATAGCTAGCAGAAAAACCAGGTTGAGGGGAGGTTCAGATCTAATATCTAATTCTATGAGGGTGGTGAGCATTTCCTAGTGTGTTTCCAAGACTGACTTTTGAGGTAATTTCCAGGAGTCAACTCTTTTGTTCCTTTCTATTTCTCTTAAATGAAATGGGCCACTCTTCTGTTTCAACACTCTAATTATCATTAGACTCAGAAATCACTTTGCAATTCATGAAAGTCTGAATTCTTCATGTTGACTAAGCAAACCCTTAATAAAAACAAACACTTATTGCAAACTCATTCCATGGTAATTAATAGCCTAATTATATCTGTTTAATATCTGGCATGCATCTGTAACAGGCAAGGTTCTGTTCTCACTATTGTCTTCCTATTGCTCAAACTTGCTCGTTGGAAACTCAACAGTCAGCATGTGTCTACAGTAAATTAAAAGCAATCTGTGGTAACTATTTTACAGCCTTCTGTCTGAAGCAGCCAAAAGCAATAGACATGGTCTTTCTTTAGATTTTGGATGGATAGAAAGCTCACTAGGCTTCTCAGACCATATACATTTCTGAAGATCAAAACGATAAAGCAGAAGAGCAGGAGTATCTTCCTGCCAGAACACAGCTCAAAGAGTTTGCCTGCAGCTGCAGCAAAATATTCAGTAGGTGTTTTCATGAATGGTCATGAAAAGGGAGGGACAATTATCCTACATTTTCCCCTGAGTAACGGAATAATCCTCCAGAGATGCCATGTCTCAGTAATCCTGCAGTTCATGAGTCAGCATCAGTGCGTGGGAGAGTTGATTTCTTTTTTACAGCTCACAATAGAATTAGAATATTTGGAAATTTGCAACATTTTCATATTTACAAATGTAAACTTCTGTAGCATTTTTTAAAAAGATTTTTTCTGTAGGATTTTTCTTTAAGATGGACCCTTTTACAGTAGTTAGAGGCTTAAAAGGATATACATACTGTAAATATGAGTACAGCATTATAACTTCTACTGTGCATTGGGAATGGAAAGGGAAAATATAATTCACTGCATCTGTTCTGTACTGGGAAGGCAGAAAAAACAAATTTGAAAACTGCAATGCAGTCTTCTTAGCTTTTTAGTTTTCCTCAAATGTATGGTGTAAACACAGTCCCTGAAAGCACTCCCAGGTTAAAGAGTAAAGTAGCACGGATATAACTGACTTTCCAGCTCCTTGTCTTTCTCTGGTGCTCTGAGCATGCACAGTCACAAATCATTGTGCCTAAGGGACCCAATAGGGTGTTTTACCCACAGCAGTACTGTCCTAAGTTTGAATGTGAAGAAAATGGAACATAAAATAGCTGTCTGAATTTTTCTCCATATATCAGCTCATCTGTGGCAGGTCTGGACATTAAACTTTAACCTTCTGAATCCTCATCCTCTGCTTATTAACCAAGGCAGTTTCCATCCTACCTGTCCTCTGGTGCATAGTATCTGCTATGTGCTCACCTGTACCAGAGGAGCTATAGGAAGTGCCCCAGGAACCATGACAGAGCAATACATTTGCTTCTAAGTACGTGCTGTCTGACTATTTATCCTGATGACTATTACAATTCCAGGAGAATATGTATCTTCAGCTCCATATGTTTGCATCCTCAGCCATATTATATCGGTATATAATGGCATTGCTGCCTTGAGGCATTCTGTCCATCACTGAATTATGCATGCAGTCAGCAGCAGTTCTGATAGCTATACACAGATATGGGCTGAATTACAATGGAAAGATGCCTCTGTATACAGAGTTAGGATGACTTTATTACTTCCATGCACACTGGAAAAGAAAGAACTTTCAGAAGGGAGCTGAATTTTTTTTCTGGAAAATGGAATTACATGAAACGAGAATGAGTGTTGTGAATAGCCATAAGAAATTATCTAGAAGGCTATTCCACTCTCTGTTTATCACTTCACCACTGGTTTAGGAGTCCAACATGTGAACCACTTGAGACTTAAAAATAGTATATCCTTCCATTAAGCAGATTAGCTCACACTCTTCCCAGCTCTTTAAAAATTTATTTTAATGCATCTTGCAAAACTTTCTTCCCTGTAAAAGCAGTATTTTGGATTTTGAAGACATGTCCATCCACATGTTTGTGTCAGTTCAAGAATTCTATGAAGGAATATCTGGCAAAGGTTGAGGTTTCATTAGTGGCAGAGCCAAATAAGAGCTATCCATATGTTTTTCTTATTAGGCCTGTACAAACTTTCGTACATTTCATGCTGTTTGCCTCTGTCATGATTTGAAATATCCCACAGGAATACAGCATACTCAGGTCAAGTATTAAATGAAAACCATATACTATACCAATGTCACTGAGAATGACAGCTTGAAAAGAAACTAAATCTGTTAATTTCTAAATCTGTTTATGTTGTTTAGGCAACAGCATGGCAGTGCATATCCTGGATGGTTAAAGTTTTTGACCGAAATGTTGGAAAATTGGATTCTGATGAAAATTAAAAATGTCCAATAGGAATAATGTTCTTAACAGCAATAGTAAGGTTTCTATAGGAAATGATCTTTAAACCTTCCCCCTAACTTTCTTCTTGTCACCTTTGGTTTTTCAAAGCAGCAGTGGAATTCTAAGATAATGTACTGAAAATGACTGAAAGGCAGATTTTTTACTGAGAAGTGAATGTAGTAAATATTACTATATTTCAAAGTTTCCCCATTAATTGATCAGAATTGCAAGTAATGCAGCCTATCAAAAACATCCCATGGGCACAAACTGAGACTTTTACAAGCTGTATTCTCTCTTTGGGCTACAGAGTGACTTGACTGAGTCTAGACATGAATCAACTGCTCAGCATATCAGCTGCTGAACTAGGTTGGATCATTAGGTACTGATGCCAGGAATTTCACTGAAGATAATGTTGTTTACTAGAATTTCTTAAAGCTCAGTGTTCTGTGTGTGGATTATCATTGTTTAATGATAATCTGGATTCATAACATTTTTACTCACATGGGCAATCCCTTCTCTTTTCTTTAGCAGTTGAGGAATCAGGAAGTTACATAAAGGTAAAACACTATTGCAATATAAATCATAACAAATAATGAGCTTCCATAAATCATTTTATCTATCAGACATTGGATGTGACTGCTGTCATGTAGTCTAGAGCTTATAAAACACAGCTTAGTATCTTTTCACTGGGTTTGTTCCTCTTTCCAGAACACTCAACTCTTCCAGCTTTGAGCCTGAGATCAAAACAGAATCCATTCCATATTTTGGGTTTCAGTCTGCCATCCATGCTTGCATTCCTACCTCTCTGTTTGCTCATGTATCACAAGTGTTGTCATCCAGACAGATATAAATGGTCAGCTGGGTATAGACAAACATCTTTCTGGCACAACCACTGAATTCAAGTTTGTGGACTAGATTTAATATTTTGTTCTCCCTCCTTCTGCTGGGATTTGTTAGGAGCAGGAGTGGTAAGAGCAGTGCAGGCCAGTCAGGGAAAAACATGCAAAGAACCAAATTCTCCTTAACAGAACAGTTAGTATTCTTTCACTTTTTTTCTTCAAATGATCTGTTCATTCACATCCTGCATCATGTTTATTACAAGCTGCTCTCTTTTTTTTAATAAATTTTGGTCTGTGAAAGTAAAGGGTGAGATACCACTCAGGTTCATGTGTTATACCGGGCTGCCACAGAGGACAGACCATTTTTCACACAACAGCAACATATTTTTTGGTCCTTCGTAAGCTACAATTTCAATTCTGTTGTTTCATTTCTGTAACAACAAGAAAATATTGTGGTGAGGAATGCCACAGGGTAATATCAAGGAGATTTTTATTAAATCATAGTGATGTATATGCGCAAAAAACAATTCTGCCAGAGGGTAAATCCCACTTTTAAAGCCTACAGTACATAATTAGACTTGTGGTACACATGAGCTAGGGAAAATCTACTAAACCATGTTAAAATATCTTGCAGAACTACGGATTGTAAATGTTCCTTCTTCTTTCAGGAAGAAATTTTAATGGTTGACTTTTAACTGAATAATATGTTTGATTTTAAAGTACACCATTACATTCATTAGTTAGCAGTAGAAGGGCCTCGGGAACCCAAGAGCTTGACTATTAACAATCAGTAAATAAATAACAATAGGATTTCTGTGTACTACACTTTTAATTGCCATGAGCTCCTCTAAGTCCTAGATAACCATTATTTATTCAGTTGGGAGGTAAATGATTATAGAGGTATGAAAACACACTTGATATAGGGGGATTTTCTTAAGATTTTAATTATTTTGTTCTCTCTCTTGTTTCTGCCAGAAAATACAAGTAATTCAGGCAATTTTCAGACTATGTACTTTCATTCCTCTTCTTGATTACATAATTATCTAGATTAACAGAGAGACTTTTCTAACTTTGTAACCAAAAAAAAACCCCAAACCAAAACACTTTTGCATAAGAATAGAATCTTATTTTATTATTTTAATTCTTGGATTTATTTTTTTCCTTTTCTGCTATGTTTTTTATAATAGTACCCTGCAAGTGAGAAAAATGGAAGACTAAAGAAGATACAACAAGTTCTATGAAATATTGAAATTGAAGTATTGAAGCTCCAGATTCCCTCCAACTGAAACCACAGTGGATATATATTCATGGTGATTAATTCTGTACCACTTCAGATTCTGGATGCAGAAATGGGTTCTTCCTGAAATCTAGAAATCTCTGAGTTAGTGAAGGTATAAAATATCTTTTTTTTTTCTTTAAGAATTTTCCATTTGTGAAGATGGCTAATGATCTCCTGTGGAACTTTATATTAGAATAATTTTCTTAAGCTTACTCAATGTAGGAGGACAGAAGCTGATGCTTTTGGTATTAATGAATAAACTTCCTTTATAGATAAAGAAATTGGAAGAATCTGAGTATTTATTCAGCCTAAAATAAAAGCTTTGCAACAATAACAGTTACCCCTTGATTTTTATAACACTTTATGCTGAGTAATTTCCAGCACAGTGGGAACTTATATTCTTAAGAGAGAAGAGCAGGTCTGGTCCAGAAAAAAAATTAAGCACATGGATATCAAATTTACAGTAGTTTCTACTTTTCCTTAGACTACAAAGTTAAATTATTAACACTCCCATTTACTGGCTAATCAATGAAACGATACAACCAGTACCAAGATGTTATTCAGAGAAAGGAAAGATTTTAGTTACAGGATACCACAAAACATGAGAAAAAAAAAATAGCATGCATACAGACTGAGTAAAAAAAAATCTCACAATGGAGCCAAGTAGGCAAATTTTACTCTGGGTTGCATTCACACAGGAGCTGACAAAGATGTGGGAGGTAATTATTCCTTCTACTTGATCCCAGTAAGATGAAAAACATTTTTCTCCCTTCTGTTGCTCTAAAATGTTATTGTAAAGAAGATGATGATAAGTAATTCTTCAGGGCCAATGGGATAAGAAATAATAAATTAGCTTAAACTATACCAAAATTATCTCACTGGGTAAAAGAGAAAACTTTTTTTGGGCTGTTAAAGCACAGAAATTGTGCTCCTATGGAAATTGTGAAGTAGGTTTTTAAGATGGGTTAGACAAAAAGCTCTCAGAATGATCTTAGTGTAGACCATTGACCCGCTTCATTCCAAAGGACTGGAGCACATGGTTTTGCAAGATTCTGTATTTCTGCTCTTCTGTGAATCTGATTGAGTTTACCACCAGCTGGATCTCTTCTTGTTGCATTTCCCATTGCATAAATCTCTTCCTTGCTGCACAAATTTCACGTTTGTAATACTGTGAGAGTGTAGGGATTCAGTGAACTTCAGTGACCTGTTATTTGAGTAATCTTTTCACTGTTGCATTTCTGGGGGCAAATTTTCAGAGTCCCTCTCTAATTGCATGCAACAAATCTGGAAAGTTAAAGCCAAAGTAATCTACAACCTAGAGCCCTAATGTCCAGTGCAACTTCTGACTCTGCCCTGTCTCCTGGCTGTGCTCCTGGACAAAACCAGCAACTTTCTGCTGCCAGCTATTCCATCCTGTGGCAGCAGGATCAAAAAAAGCTGTGCTATTTTCAGAATTTCTCTTGTAATACAATCATGACAGGGTATGAAACTGCTAGTTAAACTCCTCAAGTCATGTTGGGAAAGGTTCTTGGAAGCGTCAGTGCTTCTTTAGATGTTACTGGGCTGCTGTGGCTCCTTCTGGTACTGTTTGCCACGGTCAGAGTGGTGCCTGCAGGGCCTCCTACCAGGCTGCCTCATGCAGCAAGGAAGGGACAGTCCCACACATCTGCCGTGTCTCATAACATGTGCCTTACTCTGGAGGTGCAGGTGTTGACAGCTGAGAGCAATCTGTGGTAGTTCCAGGGAGAGGTGACACCAGGATGGTCTCGCTTGCACACAATCCCTGGCATGTCACTGCAATGCTGAGCAGAAGAAAGCTTAAGGTCTTAGGACCCTCAGTCTGAAAAAGCACAAAAGAAATTAACTGGGACTTTGGCTTTAGCAGTCTTTGCTACTTAAGTATTCAAAATGCAACACTTTGCTTTGCCTTATTTTAGAGTTGTCCAAGTTCACAGTCACTTATGTTCTCATTAGCAAAATCTCTTAAAGTTTTACTTTTTAGTATGCTGGAAATGCCTCAGTTTTATCAATATTCCATTCTAAGGAGTCAGATGATGCATAACTTATTCAGGATTTGCAGACGAGGTTCTTTCTATCTCTCTTGCTCAACTCAGAAGCAATTTAGACCACGTCTATTAGAAAAGGGACTGCACAAAATATAGAGGCTGCTGGTAGTTACAGTACCTCAGATCTATGACCTGATTACCTTTAATGGTTTAAGTATTCACAAAAGGGGGAAAAAGGGCCACAATACATTTTCTAAGAGAGTACCTGATAGCAGACTGGAGGGGAATTCTCTCAACTTCCACTTTCCAGGGAATAATTAAATATTTATTTGGTCAGAGGAGGAGAGAAGAGTAATATGAGAACACTAAAGGCCTAAGCCATAGGCTTTTTGTGAGAGTACTTCTTTTCAAATATTTAAATTTTGAATTGGAAAAGAGTGCAGAAAGTGAGATTATTCTCTTCTCCCAGATGAAAATCATAAGAAAACAGTGAGCTGTAGTGACATGTTCACTCATGTCTTTTTTTTCTAGGGCACAGTGAATATTTAATACATCTACAAGGATGGATATGGCTTCCACAACAGTGACTGAAAAGAATCTTTTCCACCTGAGTACCATTGGCAAAGTAATTTAGGCATGGAAAACATAGATTCAGCCTCCTACAGCACAGGAATGAATCTACTCTAGTTGTACGTTGTTGCATAAATACCAGCTAAATCCACCATTGGAACAGAGCCACTGTTTAGGCCATACTTGGTGAGAAGGTCTGTGTGAAGGGACTCACATCTAGGTGAAATCAGATGATTTGGAACAAATACAGGAGTAGAGGACTCCACACAGGCTGGAGATGGGATCTAAATCTCACCAGTTTCTGTTGGCTAACATGTGCCATCTACCCAGCTTGCTAGGTGTGGGGATAACATATGTCTAGAGCTTACATTTTTCCACGTATTGCATGTGAAGCAGTGCATGGAGTGATCTATGCAACAGAGGACTGTGGTATCCTGACAACTGGGTCTTTTAATAGTGAGTGAAAACTTCCTTGTAAACCTAGATCTGGATTTTGCATTTTCAGTCTGCACTGCAAATGGCTCTATTTCAGGAAGGAAGGACAGAATAATTATTGCTAATTTATACTGTTGCTATGAAGTCAAGTTTTCGGGACATTTTCCAGAGGTGAGTGTTAGCTCAGTGGGCCAGTTGCCAAGAAAACTCTGCTTCTTGCACATACAGGTTTTACTCTTTTGATTTGTGGTGTCACTGTTTTAATGGATGTAGCTGTCACAAGAGAATATGGCCAGACTTGCACTGCCCTTCAGGTATCATGAATCCAGGGAGCCTGCAATCTTTAGTGGCAGCTGGTGTTCAAAATACTGTAAAGTAAGAGTTAGGCACACATAGAGTTCCAGGTGAGCCCTCTCAGTGGAAGTTTTATGTAATTGAACGGTTAACCATTCAAGGTGGTGACTTCAGGGCTATATATAGAAGACTTTTCTCAAGAGTTGCAAAATGGCGTGGCCACAAGTGGACCACAAGTCCACACTGGAGGTGACTGTCTGCAATCATGACATGAAATGAACTCTTCCCTCGCTGTGAGTCTTTGAATATTTAGATAAATAGCTAGATGATTTCACTGTGTATTCAGCTTGTCAGGAGAAGAGAGAAACAGGTCCTCACAAAAACTAAAAAAAAAAAAAAATTGAAAATTGAAAGAAAAAAAATTTTTTAAAGACTCTTTAGAAAATGAGCTTGAACAAAACATTTCAGCTCTTCACAACTGTGAGTGATTCAATTCCATATGAAGATATTGTATCAAAGAGAAGAATATTGTCTTTAACTGCTCCTCCAGCATGCCATTTCTGACTCCTCTCCCGAGTTTGAGAATGAGTCGGCATCAGCAGGGTGAATCATCCGTGCTGCACACAGCCCTGCTTGGCAAACTGCAAACAGCCTCTCCTGGGACTCTGCTCCACTTCGCACGTTGATCCCCACTGGAGGCCCTAGCTAAAATAAGGAACACCACATCTGCAATGTGCATTTATGCTGCTTCCTGACAAAATAAGGGTAGATGAACATAAAATGATCCTTGTGAGGTGGAAGGCAGGATGTTTGGGGAATGGGGATATCTGAAGAATCTTTAAAACTTTCTGAAGTCTGGTAAAGAGCATGAGGTAAAAGTGTGGTCGGCAGAGGAGTTTATTTGGAAACTTGTTGGACTCTTTGCAGGAAACAGAAAAGGGTTTATACATTTGGAGTCAAAAGTTGAACCCACTCTAGCAGTGTTTATTCCTCACTTCTAACTTGGGTAGTTTACTCAGTTCTCACATATGTCAAAAAAGAAAGTTTATCCACACCTAATTTTTTATTATTCAATTGTTTGCAGAGTCACTAACTTTCCACTGTTTCTTTCTTAAGGATATAGAATTTATCCCAGGACTAGAAGCTGACATTCTAGGAGTTTTTGTTGTATAAAATATGCTAGCTACTGAGTGAGGTAACTGTAGTGAAAAATATGTTTTCTAAGAGGCTGTGGAGCAGTGTGCAACTAAATCCGGCAAAGAAGTGAATGCTTGCATTTTCCATTGATGTCAGCTCTCAGGACATAATCTTATAAATGGGAAGCTGACTGAAGTATTGCAGTCTGACAGTGAGTGGGTAGATTTAAAATAGACTAAGAAATTAGTGACATAAGGAAACACATAGCCTGAAAGGATGATGTTTTTAGTGCATCTTTATACTTGTTCATTCAGAGCTACTCTAGTAAGTGTATTGGGTGTTTTTGCAACATTTATAACAAAAAAGCTCTGCTTCATCAATCCTACAACTCAGAATTATTTTAATTGTGCTGTTAGGCAGGTAATTTTGAGGGGCTTTTCAACTTTAAAAATCCTAACAGATGGATAATCAATGCAAGCCCATCTCTAATCACTCTTCCGTGACTAGCTGAGATTATCGGCCTTCCTAAAGGGTAAGTGGTGATAGGAAAGGGGGGGATGACCTCAAACTGAAAGAGGGTAGGTTTAGTTCAGATATTAGGAAGAAATGCTTTACTGTGGAGTGGTGAGGCACTCCATAGTAGGAATTGTTCAACACGAGGTTGGATAAGGTCCTGGGTAACCTGGTC
The DNA here is from genome assembly GCF_029207755.1 of Chamaea fasciata. Taxonomy (NCBI): domain Eukaryota; kingdom Metazoa; phylum Chordata; class Aves; order Passeriformes; family Sylviidae; genus Chamaea; species Chamaea fasciata. Next base: position 27,308,042 of record NW_027094086.1, read on the forward strand.
TAGAGGAAGGTGCCTGTGTCTATGACAGAAGGGTTGGAACTGGATGATTTTAAGGTCTCTTCCAAAACAAAGTATTCTATGATTCTGTAATCCCCTGAACTAGAAAGACAGAATGATACCAATTCTGGTTCTTCCAAGGTTCTCTTACTGAATCACTCTGTTCTCTTCTTGACATGTTTCTTTGTATACCCCCTGTAACTGAAGACACTGCACTTTGAACCGCCAACTCTACCTAAAATCACATGATGTTTTTGCAGTTATGTGGAATCAGTTCATTCACTAAGTGAAAGTCACCTTGAAATGTTCTGAATGCCTTTGATTCCCTCAAATGTGCATTTGACTCCCCAGTTCAGTGATTATTGCTTGTAATAACATCAAGGGAAATACACAAGAAGATGAAAAGTGTGAATGATGGCTCACAAGAGGAGGTTTCCAGCAGCAGTTTGATCAAAAGGATCCAAGTCAGATCCCATTTAAGATCAGGAATAAATTGTGGAGCTCTTTTTAGCTATTCGATCTTGTGACTCACTGTGCAAAGCAATGTTGCTTCTAAGATATCTTTCTGTTTCACCCAGCAATAGAACTAGCTCAGGAAGTAAAGAGCAGCAGGATGCAGGGGATTAACAGCTATGTAAAATCACACTTTTTATGAAACTTTTTAAAATAATAAAATGAAGCACTTAAATGACAAAGGTTTCACTTTTGTCAGTTTTGGTTTTTTTGAGAGGCTTCTGGTTTTCCCTAATTTCTTATCCAAATGAAATTCACTGCAGAAAATAAAACCATTTATTCAGTTTGTTGCAGGATCAAAAAGATGTGTTTACTTACTGCTTTGCCTTAGTGCTCCTTTTCTTTAATTCTGTAGAGGGCTCAGTCATTTCATTCCCCCACGGAAGGATTCTGGATCAGCTGGGACGTGATGTTCTCCTGGAAATATTCAAATGTGCAATTATTATCTGATATGTCCTCACATGTTCTTGAAGCTCATTAAGTCATACGACATTCTGTTCTCCTGTGGAAAAGACAGCCTACAATCTTCCCTTTCCCTCTTTCGTGGGGGATTCTAAGAAGTGGTCTGGGTGTAATGTTAGCTCAGCTGGTTAGAGCAGAGTAGTAACACCAGGGCTGTGGGTTTGACCCCCATATGGGCCATTTTCTTAATGGTTGGATTCCATGATCCTTGTGGATCCCTTCCAACTCAGAACAGTCTGTGGAATCTGTGGAATCATCCAGCCAGAGATGGATGACTCTACCATCTGAGAAGAGGGGTACATTGTTGCTGTTTCTGAAAGCCCCATGACTTTCTGTAAGCAAAGGGGTTTTTTATGTTAGGTTTTTTCATCAGTGCTGGTCAATATTTAAACCATCTCCTAAAGGCATGGGAGCAGGAAATTCCCAAATGTCAGAAATCAAGCAGGAGAGGCAGAACAGGAATCTTCTCTAGATAACAAGGAACAAAAAATTGTGTATGCACAGTGGACATGGGAAGAATACAGAGGTGTTGCTTGCCACTGTAGGGAGAAAATTCATGTTGCTAGAGCTCAGTTGGAGTTAAAACTGGTCAGAAACATGGGGGATTTTTTTTTCCCAAATATATAAGTGGCAAAAGGCAGCATAAAAACAACATAATCCCATCACAGGGTGAAGATGGTCACCTTAAAAAACAGGAATATAGACAAAGCAGAGCTGTTTAACTCATTCTTTATCTCTGCCTTCAACACAGATGACAGACCAAGGGGGTCTTAGTGCCCTGACCTGGAGGACCATGACTGCAAGAATGATCAATTCCCTATCAACCCTGAAGCTGCTGCTCCAGCTGGATCCCTACAAATCCATGGGGTCTGATAGCATTCATCCAAGAATCCTCAAAGAGCTGGCTGATGTCATTACAAAACCTCTCTTGATGATTTTTGAGTGGTCTTGGGAAATACAGAGAGGTCCCAGTTGAGTGGAAGCTGACTAACCTTGCCCAAGTTTTTAAGAAGGGCACAAATGAGGACCCTGGACACTTCAGGCCTGTCAGTCTCCCTTCAGTTTCTGGTAAAGTTATGGAGAAGATTATTCTGGGAGGTATTGACATACACCTGAAAGACAATGCAGCTATTGATCACAGCCAGCACAGCCTCATGAGTGGAAAGTGCTTGTCAAACTTTTTTCCTTTTATGACAAGGTGACCCACCTGGCTGATCAAGGGGAGCCAGTCGATCTTTCTCGATTTCAGTAAAGCTTTCCATGCTGTCTCATAGAATCCTTCTGGATAAAATATTCAGCTCACAGCTGGATAAACACATTATGTGATGGATGAGCAGCTGGCTCACGGGTTGGGCAAAAGGGGTTACAGGGAATGGGGTGACATCAGACTGGGACCTGTCAGCAGTGAGGTTCCACAGGGCTCCACCTTAGGCCCTGTGCTCTTTAAAATCCTCATGAATGGCCTGGATGCAGGACTGGAAGGATACTGATCTAATTTGCAGATACAAAAGTGGGAGGAGCTGTTGAACCCTCAGAGGCAGGGAGGCCCTGCAAAGAGACCTCAACAAATCAGAGGGCTGGGCAATCATCAATCATGTGAAGTTCAACAAGGGAAAAGTGACAGATTCTGCACCTGGGATGGGGCAACCCTGGATGTGCAGATGGGGAATGAGAAGTTGGAAAGCAGTGCAGGGGAATGGGACCTGGGGGTCCTGGTCGATGGAAAGTTGAATGTGGGTGAGCAAAGCCTTGGAAGCCAGGAGAGCCAACCATGTCCTGGGGGGCATCAGGCACAGCAACTGGTCAGGCCCTTTAAAGGAACAAGTTTTCAGAATTCCTGAAACCTGCTGCGTTTATGCGAGATTTCCTAGAGGTCAGCTGCATGTGTATATGTGCATCCCTCACCTCTACTGTGAAAAGCATGCACCAAGAGCTTCTTATTCCCAGAAATGGATAGATTGAATTTTCTGACACCTTTACCAGCAAAATCAGAAAAAATTCTGCCTCTTATGTGTTAATATCAGGAGGCCCCCATGTCATTCTTCCCCAAATTTCAAACCTTAGGAATAGTCTGCCCCACAAGATCCAGACGGGAAGCTAATTGTCATTACACATTGCAATGTCAGTGTAATTGTTTTCTTTAAGTCTTTGTGCTGTAAAAGTGAAGAGAGAATGGTCAAGACAGAAAGTCTTGGCTTGTCCTGAATTCCTCAGGAAGGGAAGCCAGACTTGCAACCATGCTTTACCAGTGTTATATTGTATTCTTTGCTCCATTTTACTGCTTAAAAAAGTGGCCACTGAGTCTATATATTTTTTTTCAAAACACATAATTCAAAGTCAATACCATATAAACTGAAGATATATTAAGATTTAGGTGGCCTAATGTAGACATTAGTTTAAGAAATATTCCATGCTTTGGTCTCTGATTTGCATCTTCTGGTTTGTGCAATAGATAACACAAAATGCAACTGATCACATTGAGTATCACTAGATTCTTAAACTCAAGAGGATTTCTGCCACAGGAATGACAAACAAGAAAATTCAACAAGAAAACTTTCCAAGCAAATGTTAAACAGATATGTCATGAAGGATTATCAATCCAAAAGGATATTCCTATGTTGTCAATAAACTTTGAGCTGGGAATTTTTATCCAGACTGCACAGAGAATACCTTAACTAGGAAAACTAATTTTGGTGGGTTTTCGTCATTAGTTCCTGATGGTTACATGATAACAGGACTCTTTATAAACCCTTTTATTAACTGCTTCATGAAGTTAGTGATAATATTCCAGTATATATTTATCTCATTTCATACCAACTGTCTTCTAAGATTTTTTTTTTCAAGACAGGAAAAAAAACCACAAGAACTCAGAGAAATGTGTTTGAAAAGTAGTTTCTAACCTTGCTTCTTAAGTGCACTTCTAAGTCTCACTGCATACAGACAGATATTAGCAGAGTATCTTTTGGTTTGTTTGTAAAATATCCATGGAGATATACACACTGAATGTAACACGACAGCAAGGCCACAGTGGTATTCTGCTGAAAGAATTGACTTGGAGTTCTAAGTGACTATCAGGAAAAAAAAAGCTGATTAAAAGTAATTGTAAAAGTCTCTTTTACAATGGGAATGTTTTTCACTTTCTACTTAAGAAGAAATTATGGATCTCCAGCAATGCTTGTTGAAAAGTTGTTACCATGAAACTGCACAGGCCTAAAAGCAAATAAAAATCTCTGTGGCTTGGCTTGCAGAGCCATGCAAGGCATAAGAATGTACAAGGCACACTTGTACCCTCTGTGCCTCTATGAGGTGACAGCCCAACGTGAAAGAGGCTTCATAGGAGTTGTGCTCAAAAGGAGCAAGAATACTGTTGACCCTTGACTGCCATCATCCCCATTACCCCATGGCCAAACTGAAGTGGCTATTATACACTGCTATAAGCTGGCCTGGGAAAAAAATTCACCTCAGATGGCTCAGTAACACACGGATTTGGTAAACTCTTGTCTGTAACCATGTCCATATCTACACGAGGCTCCTGGAGGTGAATACAGTGGGCTCAGGAGTTACAGATGTGGAAGGGGCTGTGCAAGTGATAGAGAAGGGGCCTGGTACTGGGGCAGTGGCTCAGCAGGGGAGAGCAAAGACTGGTCTGCCCTGAGAGGCTGGAGAGTGAATGTCCTCCAATGTGGATATTCTTACTCTACACATGATGCTTTTCCTGTTGGAAAGTCCACCAACTTCCAATGGGTTAGGCATGACCTACAGATTGGTTTATTACTCTGCTTTGAAGACAAACTTTCTGGTCATTAAAAACATGCTTTTAGTAGAGTGTAAGATCAGACAGAGTGGGAAAGTTCATCTTTAGATGAACTTTGTGTTAGACAGTGTGCCTTGGGGCTGTTCACACAATGGGAGAGCACTTGAAGGAGATAGCCCACACCACAACTTACCTTCCCCATTAATTCTGACTGACCTCTCTCTGTATTAGAGGTGTTCCTCAGTGAAACTGATTTTCAAAGTGGATTTTGGAAAAAAAAAGTTTATCTGTTTTTTTTCTGAAACATAAAGCCGTTTTTTGTCTTGGAAATCCCTATTAATTGCTTATCCTAAACATATGTGCCTCAGGGATGCTGGTCCCCTTCCCCACATCAGACTGTGAACTTTCTTTAACCCAGCCTTTCCCATTCATTAAACGTCTCTTTGACCTGAGCTGTAAAGCAGTTGACCTTTCCACCTCCACCTCCCTCATTCATATGCACTTCTTCCAAGATATCTACATGACACAGGCCATCTTTATGGGCGAATATAAAGAGCAGTCAGACTTAAGTACCTACTAACAATGCCTATGTTTTAAAAGCCCTCAAGCTCTGAAAAGTATCATCATAGTTTGTGTAATATATAGGACATTGCAGAGCATCTCTGGCTCTCCAGATGAGGAGGCTCACTGGGAACTGGGACAGCCATTCTCATCTCTGGATAGGTGAAAACTTTGGAGTGAAGACATGTGTAGAATTGTGACAAATATTTCTCCTAAAGAAGCTAACTTACCAAAACAGAAAGTAGGTAAAGCATCCTCTGTACTTGTACTCTGAAAACTTTGTCCCTTGGTGCAATAAAGAAGCCCAAGAGACTATAATTACATTTAGTTTCCTCACAGTGTCTCCAGGTGGAGAGGTATGGACACGATGCAAACCTGTCTTCTGAGCTGGAGGCACATCTTGCAGTTTTATGTTATGACAAGCTTAATGGACCTCTAATACTCCCTGCTGCTTTTGGAAAGACTTTTATTCCTTCACTGTCATATAACCTTTGGACAAACATTATTTCTAAAAAAAATCTCAAAATGTCTGTTTTGTCATGCTTTGCACAGATATAAATAGCAGCAAAAATACAATAGTAGAGAAGACACTACTTTAATACATTTTATTTTGGGCAATAAATTTGTTGCTACCAGCCAGCATAAAATATGCATGTTTCCTATGTCTTACACAGAAAAAACTATGGCATGAAATAGGCCCACAAATAGCATTAGTTCTTCTTTTCGCATCTGACATTTGGTGCCACCATATGTTGATTCTGCATGTTGAGATTTGTTTCCTTCATCTAATATTACCATTTTTCCCCACAGCTGGTTTTATAGAAGATGAGAGATCTTAATGCAGTGGCTGCTTGCATTTGTCCTGCCAGGCCCTGCTTGCTGCAGTAGAATCATTATACATCTCATTAAATAGTCAAGGTCAAACCAGCAGCTAAGATCTCTTGCATGTGGTTCTCTGTGGGTGGCTAAATAAATGAAGATTTCAATAAATATTTGATGTCTTCTGAGAGATGAGAAGTAGCTATCTTTGTTCTTACAGAAGGTCCTTAGCTAGTACCAATTTTTAAGGGAACAGCCAGCCTGCAATGTATGTTGAAAGGGAATTTTCTTGGATTCTGAAGCTACAATATTGGCAGACCTCCATGAAAGGATAATGTCTTTGCTTTTATGATTTATAATGCTGATGCATGAATTTGGCTGGCATGGCCAAGCATCAGTTCCTGTTAGGGCTTGTATCAAAGTATCATAGATATCCTGTTAGAGCTTGTATCTGAGTAATACCTGCAGAGAGCAGCAGACCTCTCTCCAATTAAAATACTGCAAAGACACGTTCATGGTTATGACATTTCTTTTCTGTCCTCTGGGGTCCCAAGGGGACGAATCAGTTATTTGTGAAATCCCTTGAGAGGATTCTGGAATAGCAGAGACATGGCAAACTCATCTCTTTGCAGCCAGTGACACATTTTTCTCTGAGTAGAAGCCACTTTGGCCATGCCTGAGGAGTGATTATACCTCGAGCCTTGCCATATATTGAGGTTTCTTGTTATATTTCCCAGAAGAATTAATTGTTGGGTGATAAAATCCTGGAGCTATTTGGGACTGTCTGGATGTAGGTGTTGAATCAACCATGGGTCAATGAAGTGAACGGTCACTAACAGAGTGACCTGGATTTTTTTGGGGGGGTGTTCCTCCACTCTTCCCCAAAATGCTTTGTCAAGTCACAGAGTCTCACTGATCTCAGAGATCAGCACGCCCTGCTCCAGGATCTGGATCAGAGATTAGTTAACTTATATTGTGTGATCAGTTGTGCAACAAAGCTGTTAGCTATCTGCTTCTATTCTGCCTATAGCCAGTGGAAAGCTATGGCTCATACTGTGCATATGAGTGGCTCAGGTAGAATAAGTCTCTGGGAAATAAATAACTTCTTTCACCCTTCCCAGCCCCCAGAGACAACGGCTGTAGAGAATCTGTTCACTGGCAGATTAGCTCAGGATAGCTGTCTTTAGGATGTAAATGTTCTGCATTTCAAAACAGCACAAAAGAACTTAATTTGATTGTGAGGCTGAACTTCCTAGAGACTGCCTGAAGGAGATAATAGGCTTCCCGAGATCAATAAAAAGAATTAAAACTTGGCACTGGGACCTCAAAAGCATAACTAATGCTTGTCATGTCTAATACACATGACAAAATTTCAAAATATCTGAGGCGTATTTATATGAATGCCCATTATATCAGGATTCTAAAAAACAAGTGTAATGAGCAGCACTAGAAAAACTTGTACTTATTTAATGCCCTTCCTCTTTGTTCAAACTGAAATCTGTAGGACTGTTCATTTCTTTCCCTGACTATTCCATTTCTAGAAGTAAAACAGTAGAATTTTGTGTTGATTTACATAAGATTTACAATTACATGGTGAGAAACTGTAGACAGGATGGGCATGCACATCTTCTTTTATGTGCTAAGTCAAAGAAGAAAAGTTGCATTGACAGTATCATGAAACGTAGGTATGCAGTAATTGTCAGTTTTGGTAAAAGAATAGAATACTATGAGTGTTATTCTCTTGGCAATTGCAATAGCAGTTGTGTTTCATTCTGAAGCTGAATATAATCCCTGTCATTAAAACACTGCAGCTCTCTCTCCCTCCTGTGACTAGCATAAGTTTTTTACTTCAAAAAACCATGGAGTCAGTGTCTCAGTCCCCACTGTAGCATATCCCATATTAGCTTCTGAAAATATTGCATGTCTGTACCTCCATCTGGCAAAACCAGAATGAAACATTAGCACAATCAAATAAGTAGGTACTTCCAGAATGTTATGGATAAACATATTCCAGTAAATTCACAGTAATCCATCAATTGATACTTTTGTTTATAACCAGATCAAAACAGCTCCAAGGGTTTTGTATTCATTCATTTTGCTCAAAATCAGACAATATTCTTGTTTGAAACATCCAGAGAACAATTTTTTTTTTGTTTTCTTGTTCTTAAAACAGGTGAAAGCATTATGATCTTTACAGAGCTGATTGCCTGGATTGATAAAATGTCCCACACATTTAGCTCCTATGTCATGTCTTCTGTTTTGGAATTTTACTTGCAAAAACATTGACAGAGAAAAAGGAACTTATGAATTAAGTTTCATTTACTACTACATTTTGCTACTGTGACTAAAGCTGCTGTACAGCTTAAGATAGTTAGTCAGGTCTCATCCTCATGGTTGTGGTTTCTAGAGTTACTAGATAGAGAAATCATTTTCAGCACTGCTGCATGTGAAAGATAAATAGAGAATAATCCAGGCAAATTCAGGCTGGTTGACTTTGTATAACTTGGATTGGCTTTGGGTTTTGGGGTTTTTTTCTGTAGCAAAATGAAGCAAATCCTTGGTGATAAACCTGAGATTTTTTAATGAATTCTGCAATAATAAATTCCTGAAAATTGCCACTAGACTCCATATCTCAGAGGCTGAGTGAATTGAAGTTGTTGCACCGCCTCCCTGGTGCGTAGGTTGGAAGAAAACCTGTCTGCAAAAAGGAGGCTGAATCACAAGTAGTACCAGGCAGCCTGCAACAGACCTTCAAAAACGAGACGTCTTGTACCATTTGCCAAACAGTGGGGAAAGTGTGAAGATGACTGAGATGATTCAAAGCCCTTTTAAAAGCCCTCACATGCCTCATCATGTTCAATTTTACAGAGAGTGATTTACTCCCACCACAACATTTTGCTACATTCAAATGAAAATCTGGAAACTGGTGTTAAGTTAGTGTAGTACTAGTGAAAGGTACTAGACCTCAGCTTCACTCTCTGAGGGGTCTGAATGGGGTTCTGAGGGAAAAGGGTAGTGTAAGAAATTGATTTTATGTTCATTGCAAGAAAGCAGGAGCTAGACCTTTCTCTGTGTTCATGCTGGGTGAGGACATAAGCCTATTTACTCTAATGAATTCCGATCGGAATCTCAGGCCCCATCCCACCTCAGGCCACCATAGACACGAACTGATGTTGAATGCTATTAAAGATATTGGTCTATTGTGATAATAAAGAGACTTCAAGACAGTAAGATGAGAAAAAAAAAGAGGTGTTTACTGTCTCTCTGGGCATCAAATAATATTTTTTGTCTCCTTAGTCTTTTTATATTTTTGTTGGATTTAAGTTAGCAAATTTCAGCACAGGTTACAAGACTCCACAGCTCTTGACCAAACTCCAGGGCAGCAATTATGCCAGCTCATGCATTTTCTAAAAGATAAGACCAAAAACCACAGGAAAAAAAAAAAGTTACTTCCTTTTATACTGAATTTCCAGTTTTGTTATCAGCTCAACACAGTGGGCCATGTACTGCTATGTGGTTTTAGAAGAGATTTTCTACTTGAGTCTATGGCTTCCTCTTAAAAATTGACAGCATATTAACTTCATTTGTATCTTCATTTTTGATTTTGGGGATAAATACCTTAAAGTAGTGGGAAATAGTTGAAAGTTAGTGTCCTGATAGTGTTTCATCTTTTTGGCCAAAAAGAATAATCTCGGTGTAGAAAATTTCTTGTTAGTTACCATGAGAAAGAAATGCTGTTACTACATCTCTTTTTCTCTAGCTTGCTCGTCTGTGCATGGTTTGCTGTATTCAAGAGCTTTCATGGTATAACTGACATATTTAGGCATTTCTATTTGTCTCTCCCTAATGTATGCTGCTTTTTTCTTACTTTCTATGTGGTGATGATGAAACCATGACCTAGCCCATAATAAATCCAGGTGAGAAACATTAAACTGAAAAGAAAAAAGACACAAGATGCATATTATCCCTTTAAAATTTATAAATGCCAAGCTTTCTTCAACATGTGTTTAAAGATGAACATTTAAAATATTTTTGGCATAAGAATTGATTGACACTGTAATAGAGTCCCAATTAGAACAAGCCATTCAGTTTGAATAGATAAAATATGAATGACTGACTTTTCATTTGGTGTTGCAAATCTGTTGGAGAAAGATTGAGTTTTATCCAAATAGAGGGATAAAGAACATGACTTGTGATATTTCATTTGTGTGAAATGAAACAAAGAGCACACAAACAGTGACAGAAGACTTGCTGGCACACAGTTACAGCTTCTGGTGTCCATAGTGTGCAGCACTTATCAGAGGCCATGGTTGCTTCAGTTCCAGGGTCTATCTTTACTTGCTATAAGTAATCACAAAGTCAACCATCATCTTCTTGCACAGCAGCTGATTATGTGCCATACGAAGAAGTGATTCTTGTGCTTACACCATCTGGGTGAGGTTTGTCTCGTGGTTGTTTTGCTATCAGTGAACTTTCCACAGATACTCTCTATCCAGAACAACTAAGAACAACATCTCGGGGAAATAGACTCCTACCTGCCATCCCCTTGGGAAACAGGTTTGAATTACCTGCAGAATAGACTTTTTTTCCTTTTTTTTTCTTGATGCTGTGGTTGTAGAAAGAGATTTAACTAAGTTGTCTAGATGTAAGACTCACAGATGACCAGAGAAAACAAGTGGAAAAAAGCACAGCAAAATATATTGTCAGGCACTGTTGACAGCACAGCTTCTGTCAGAACACCAGAAGGATTCAGAGTAGCCACAGACCTGCAGCCATAAAATGGGCCTGAAGGTGTATGAATTGCCAGGACCACATTTTAAAGCTCAAACTCACAGAAAGCCACTAATGGCTCACTGTGAAGGAACTCTGTAGCATTGGTTTAGTTTGTGGTCATGAGAAAAAGCTTTACTTTCCTTTTGTGTGTAAAAAAACCCTGCAGAACTGGGGGAAGGGCTAAATAAAGGACCTTTGATTGAGACATGGGAACAGAGGTAAACAGGCTCTAATTTGGTCGTAGCATTTTTATCTGGTGAAATTCCATTGCAACAAAATCTCGTGGTATGCCAGTTTTTGCTGTTAAATCTATTTTTATTAACATGGAAAATGAAATAATCTCAGGGCTCTGGAGTAATCTGCCCAGTGTTTCACACACACGTGGAATATTTTCAGTTTTGCTGAAAGAAAAATAGTATGTGCTTTTCTGGAACACTTTCTTGCCTAGCTCTGTCCTGCAGTGATTAATTACAGTTGCATTTCAGTCCCTTGGAACAGAGGATTTATAACAGCACTTTTTTCAGCTCTGCATCTCCAGACTGGGCTTGTTGCAGCAGGTTTTGCGTGCATCTCAAAATGCCTTGCAAGATCTGAGGCCGTTGAGGATATTTTCAACCCTCTAAGTCTGCCGAGATCTTGCGTCACAGCCTGCTCGAGGCTGGTGGTATGTGCAGCAGCCTGCAGGAGGAAAGCTCCGCCGTACAGAGCTGTGTGAGCACAGGCTGCATGGCTGGTGGTGCCACTGTCTAACCCAGAGTCCCTCGACTGCTTCAAAGGGTTGAGAGCCCTCATTCTCTCAAGCACATCTCTTATCGCTCTTCCAATCAGTGGCTCATTTCTTACTGCTGGGAAGTAAAAATAGTCTCCTTAGTTAATGTATGAGCCCTGGGCTTTTTTCTGATTGCAGAGAGGATGACTTCGGAGATCACTTTTATTTCTGTGTTTGCTTTTATTTTCACCATTGTAAAAAGCAGGTAATAGTTCCAAATGCTTTGCTTTTAGCCACACTGCTGTACAAACCACCAAAGAAATTCAGTTGGACACAAAACCAGAAAACCACAGGAGAACCTTAACCTGCTAACCACAGGAAAGGAGCCAGCTGCCATAACTCAGCCACTGAGTAGGTTATCACTATAATATTTCGGTAGCAGCTTTTTTCTTGTCAGAGTGTGACTCCCGTTTCACAGTGCCCTGGTTATCCCAGGCTCTGTATTTTTAAGACATGGAACATCTAATGGGAATCTACACTCAGAGTAAGACCACTGTAGTGTTGTCCTAGCTAGGGAAGGAGGTAAGTGATAGTGACTGTGGGAGTTGAGAAAGTGAGGATTGTGTGACGCCTGAAGGTGCAGGTAGGCAATCATCAGTGGCACCTCCTGAATGAATTCTGCACGTACATTTCAGTGACTGAAGGACCAAGGCTTTCAGAAAGCCCTGAAAAGTGTGGGGATTATCTGTTTCCTGAACACAGCACCTCCCTGCCAGAACCTTGGCATACAGAGCCAGCTTTAGATGTGCCTCAGCAAGTTTCCCCTGCTGAAGGAAAAGGAACATGCTGAAGGGTTTTCAGACTTCAGGAAGGACTGGTATCTTGATGGTGTCACTGCAGGTTGTGCCTCTAAATACAGTTTTCCCTTTGTGACATTTTGCAATGTTGTCAAAATTTACAAATCATTTATTTTTGAAAAAGAATACATCTAAGAACCACTTCTTAAAAGCAGATTGTCATTCTTCCCTATCTTAAAGAAAATATTATTAGGTTTAAAAAGAATGATGTCCTAATCTTCTTTTTATATTTGATCAGTTTTCTTTGTTTGCATTTACTTTTATGTTTTCAGCACGCAGAACAATATAGGTCAAAATCCTCTGATGTCTGTGACTACACACTAATAATACTAGGGCTCCATGGAGGCATAAATATCTGCCTGTCTACACTGCATTGCAGAAATAACAGGTTTAGCCAGTTTTCCTTTTTCTTTCATTATTTTCTAGCTTCTGCTTTCATGGTAGCATAAGTTTTAAGAAAATGTTAGATCTTAGCTGGCAGAATAAACAAGACAACAAATTATGAAACTGGATGGAAGAAGTGTAATAACTTTTTTAGAAACCCATAATTAGCTAGGTCACAAGATAGGCATAGAGCATGTACCTAATTCTGTCAACACCCTGCTACCATACAGTTAGGCTCTTAAAGTTATTCCTGAATCATTCATTAAATGCAGATTAGACTTGCTGTCTTACCTAATCAAGCTTGCAGGCACTGAATTTCCTAAGAGTCTGGTGTGATTAGCGCTTCAGTCACCGGGAATGCAATGACTAGGAGTGATGGCTCCCTATGTCAGACCTACTTTTTTCCTGTCTCCCTATCCCTCTTGGGCAATTAGTTTCATTTGAGTCCCTGAAACATCTTTCAATAAAGCTTTTTTTCAACCCTAGTGGGAACCTCTAGTTTCTTTAAGCAACCATAAGCAAATCTGTAGTGTCTGAAATACGCAGTATGCTTTACTGGAGCAGACATATGACCCAGTTTTTCCCTGTTATGAGTAGTGAACACTTCAAAAGGTACAGTTTTGATCAAAGTGCAAAGACTTGAAATCAAAGATGAAGTAACTGCTTCCTAAGTAAAAATATTTGATTGGCTTGATGAGGATTTTTTGTTTTGGGTGATAATTGCTCTTCTATTTCATATCCACTCTAAGAAAAATGGTCTCTGAATGACAAAAAGAAACACTTTTTCAAAGGTTCCTGTTACTGAGAACATAACATGCTGAAGGGGGGGGCAGACTTTTCCTTCTCATGAGTTGGGATTGACATTTATTATGCAGTCAGATATATTGCAGTAGTTAGATATGAGGCCTAAGGTCTAAAGAAACATTATTCATATACTTTTATTATCATATAACTTTATTAAACACAGTATGGTGATTGATGACAAACCAGACCAATTTCCCTGACATTATTCCTCAAAATGAAAATAATTTCAGTTCTCCCTAAGGTTAGATATTTTTCCTGTTTGCTATTTTTCTTTCTGAAAGGCAAAGATACTTTCCTAGTCCCTTCTCCTTAACCTAGATATCTGCTCAGTTGCAATATCCTCTGAGAAATACTAACAGATTTTCATAGGGGAATGATCTGACACTTTCATTTACCTGGAGACTTCAGAAGGATTATATAAATAGATGGGAATAGAATTTTACTCAAAGAAATTAGGAGCTGGATCCTGCAAGTCACTTATGAGCACGCTCAGATTTCTTCACATGAACAGTCCCAACAGCCTAGCTCACCCCCATTCCTCCATCCTATCCCCATTCCACTATTCCTCAGGATACATCTCTAAACTGAAACTGAAAGGAGCAGGACCCCTGACCTTTCAAGTATGCAGCCTCCTACCTCTACTACTCATGGAAGGAGAATGGCCCTTGCTGTGCAATGGGTATGGGAAACCAATTAAACTTCAATTAATGGATAGGATTACTCATGTAAGTGATTAGTCACATCAGAGTTTTCATGATCAGGCCTTACCTTCTGGTGTTTCTTCCCCCATACACTTGATGATGTGACAAATTCTTCTCCAGGGAGAGAGAACCTTAGGAAATGCAGAGCAGAAGGTGACATTTACGAAATCACAGCAGAGGACTTTTACTCTGGGAATACAGCATTTTGTATCTGTAGTCATTATCATTAATTGAACACTTGTTTGTGTTTCTAAATATAATTTAAAGTACTTTGATTTCAAAATGCAGTCTCTGGGTATGATTCTATTACTAGTCAGAAAGTATTTGAGAGCCTGATGCACTTCTACAGAGAGTAGGAGGAAATTATGTTTACCACCCTCTTTTAAGCTCATCTGCAAAATGCTGTCCTTTTAAGTGTCTCACAATAAAAGATTCAGAGTGAGGATGGTATATTTTCAAACCTTGTTTTTTCTCTTTTGTTCCAGCAAAATGCTGCTTTTGTTTTCTTTACTACTTCTACCTTCCTTCTTGAAGCATGATTATTAATCACTAAAACAACCAAAACACATGCTCAGTGCAAGTATCCAGAGGCATTTAGGTATCGATTTTGATTCAAGGAATACATTATTTAAGACTGTCATTTGAGAATAACACAATTAGGCTATTTATAGTAACTTCTGAGATAACTTTTTATGAAGCCAATAAAGTGGTGAAGAGATGGCACCATCCAAATTATAGTATCCTGCATCACCTGATGTAGCAGCCTATTAAATATGTTCATGTTCCTTTTCTTGAATCAAGCTCAAGTCAGCTGATTGAAGAGGGATTTAAGCAAAGGAAAGAGGAAGCTCTTCCCTGACCTTGGAGTAATTCCAAAAAATTATTTTGCTGCTACACAGTTTCACAAACCCAGGATCTTTGTGTATCTTTCCTCTGCTTTGGAACAGATTCTCCATTTCCCTGCTTAGGTGCACTGGACTCCTGAAGGCCCAGCTGTGGAGCAGAAAGGGAGAGAATATCCCATGAGATTACACCAGCCTGCTTTTCCCTCTGTAAGGTAGGCTGGCACAGGGTGAGCAAAGAGGATCCTTCAGTGGTCAAAGGCTCCAGTTTTCACACTGATGAACCCTGCAGGTTCACTGGAGTGAGGGTCCTTAGACTTTGGGCTTCCCAAAACAGAAGCAGATCAATACTTTGCAGTGAATTTTCCAGGTCTTTGATCACTGAGTAATATTACAAACATCATTAAACCCTATTCCTTAGGAAAACTAGTTAATAGGCACCTGTTACTTGTTTATTGCACACGGTATCAATGCATTTCTTCGCTCTTTCGAGGGCAGAGAATTCAAAAGAGCAGTGACTGCCTCTATACATACACAGAACATCTCACACCATGCAAGATTATAAAGACAAGGCCTTTTTCCAAATGACCTGAGGGTATTTTTTTACTGTTTAATACACTGGAATGTACTGATATCCTCACTGGACAAAACTGACTAATTGGGGATTAGGAGCAGCACAGCTACTCCATGTTAGCACCAAGCCTCCTGAGCATCTGGGTTTATCAGCTCAGGCAACAGAGCTCTGTTGCTTTGAGCTCTGAACAAAGTGAGCATTCTGGAGAGATCCTTAGGGTGAATGTGAGAATCATTGCCCAGTAACCCACACTGGGCACGGGATGTACCCAAACCAAATGGCTTTTGTTTTTTATCCAAGCCGCAAACCAGAGCAAAATTTGGTCTAAAATTAGTTAGGGATCCCTGAAAAATTTTGTGCATTTGGCTTTAGGAAGTTGGTGGCTGGGGAGCCTCATGGCCTGAGTGAACCATCGATGGCATCAAGGCTGCACAGCTGTTTACCATCACACAGAAAGAGGAAGTGCACAGCAGTGAAATATCGAGTTCCCAAACAGACTTAAAGTATACCAAACACTCAGTGTAAGCAACTGTCAGCAGGTGCTACATGAATGTATGGGGTGCTGTGGTTTGGAAGAGGAAGTGGGGGATGTTAGGGGGCCCATGGGAGTTGTTCAATAAAGCTACTGCTTGTACTTTCATCAGTCCTTGTTTCTATGGTACTAGATTTGACACAGCTGTTGCTTGCACGGCTTTTCTTTGAAGAGTCAGAAAATCCTAAAGCTGTCATTTAGTGAGTGACACTCTTCTATAAACTATCTGGACTTCTATAAATATTGCTGACTCCATGCAGGGCATCATTAATCTTATCTTCCAGGGAACATCCCTAATCACAGTTCTACCCGTCCATGCCAATCTAGGACACATCCAAGCCTTAGAAATAGCAGTGGAAAAATCATAAAATGTTCTAACACATGGAGTTGGCAGACAAGTGCCAGACAAGATCACAAACCGTGCAAAATGAACAGTTTGCAAGTGAATGTGCTTCTCTCTTTCCCCCATCCAAGTGCTGGCTGAGTATCCTATGATGATTTCAAATCAATGCACTAGCCCTTTATTCTTTCCTTCTACGTGAATTTCCCTTTAATAAAAGCTGCCTACTTGGCAGTAACACAATTATGTGCACTGGAACATCTTTGATTCCATGACCAAAGTGGTCTCTTAATTTACATTATGAATTCATCAACAGTTATCCAGTTAAAACAAGATGATGTTAGAATGGCTAAGTCTGCTGTGCAACAACTCAAGACCTAATTACAAACTCTTCATATGAGCAAGTAGTAAATAAGAATAAAGGTCAGAAAGAAGAGCGGGACGCTTCTGTTCACCATTATATTAATTGAACTCACCATTCAAGAAATGAATCATGAATGCCAGGGAAATTGTTTTATTTCCAGGTTGGACTTAACATGTCTCCCATGGAAAATGTTATCTATCCATTGCACTAGAATCTAACTGCAAAGTGTGAATTTGTAGTAAGTTCACTTTATGCTGGAGAGGGGCTGGAAAGGGGTTTTTTTGTGAGGACTTGGAGGTGTAGTTCTGTAATTTGGCTTACTTACAGAAAAAGAAAAAAGAAGAAAAAGATCAGTGTTCCCTAGTAGACTACACAGGTAAGATATACTACAGGCTCCTCCTGTACCCAAAAATGTGACCTAGGAACACCAGCTTGCACTGTCTGGCTGAATACAGAAGTACTTCACCCTCAGCAAAGGCAAACATGGCACTGGCAACATTCCAGATGAACAGACTCACACAAACAAGATGATAAATACATGGCTGATGTTGATTGTCTTTGCTGTTAGCCATTATATATGAAGCAACCTTGAAGTGTGATGGAATATAAAATATGAAACACATTATTGCAGCAGTGGCTAGAACCTCGAGGGCATTTCCAGGTTTTTGCCCCAGACATTAGTTCACACTCTCTTGTCATGAAGCAGCCTGGATAATTTTTCAGCTGCTCAAGTACCAATGAGATTACCACTCCTCAGGCAGTCTTACTGCCTAGTATTCAGGGTATCATAGTTGGCAAGGAATGGGTTTAGAGTTTTAAAATCCAGGGATCTTATATTTTATTAAGTTTAGGAGTAGTTTGTTGTTGGGTGTTTTTTTTTGTTTGTTTTTTTTTTTTTATATCAGCCTCACAAGATATTTGGATATTTTGGCACAGTCCTAGGCAACATGCTGTTGGTGGCCCAGCATCAACAGAAGCAGTGGTGCAGGTGACCCCCAGAGATCTCATCCAACCTGTCATCCTGTGATTCTGTATTTCCTCTTAGCTTGCTTCAGCAGCTTTAAGCCACAATAAATTGGATCTGCAATTCCCATTATGGAGGTGTAGTCTCTCTTGCATTGTTTAGGAACAATTCATAGCACTCAGGCCTGGGAGTGATGCTTAGAGTCAGAAAGCTACTCAAACCACTCCGCATGAACATAAATCTGAGAGCATGGTTGTTGTAGCAAGAGAAAAGCTTGTAGCTTACCCTTGTAGCTCCATGAAAAAAAAAAATGAACTTAGAACAAAATAACATTTGGGTTTTCAGTTTTGGGTTTTTGTTTTCTTTTGGTGGGGGTAGGATGGTGGACATTTTAAATATGGAAGCTTTACAAAGGTTGAGATTTGACAGAGTTTTCTGAAGATTGATGTATGCACTTTGAAATATCTTCACTGCCATCTCACACATTTCAAGATCCAGATGCTTCAGAACATAGCCTGCTCAACCTATACCTTTTAAATTACAAAGTGATTCCTGACAGGGTAGCAAACTCATAATAAATTTTAAAAGTAGGACCAGAATCTAATGAGCCTATTCTTCAGTATAATTTTGTCCAAAAGTTTTGTGAGGGCATCTTTCATTATACATTCAATTTTGACGATAATCTGTTGTGATTGCTGCCTTCTGCCATCAGAGAGAAGATACCTACTTAGAGAAAATTTCTAAACATATCCATGTCGTCTTGCTTTCATGTTCAGGGTCACTGAAGCCAATTCCCAATGTATATGTTTAGTAATTATATTTAATATGCAACCACGTGAACAGATTAGTGACTCCTTACCAGAATTAAAATAACAGCAGGGAAGCAAAAACAGAAGTATAGATTTATTAGAGAAGTTATCTAAAATACAATATCATCTTCCTTTTTAAATTAGAACATATATTATTTCAATGAAAAGATATTTTGTATTATTTCTATGGTAGTAACTTTTAAAGATAACATTTAATTTAGAACATTTTTAATTAAAAAACCCAACACTACCATTAAGACGTAACTAAGGCTGTTGACAGCATGGGTAAAAATGCAGAACAGTCTCAAAAATATTTACATGTCAGTTTCTTAAAAACTAAGAAGTCTAAATATTCATTTTGCTTAACTTTCTCAAAATACTTCTTTTTCTAAATTATAGCTAGATTCTGCATTCCTGTGCTTCTTACAAAGCTTCAAGTTATCGTTAGTTATGTGTACTATCACACCAGTGGATGAGGTTTCTTAAAATGGCTTATTTTGCTACCACCATCTCCTCTCCCAAGTAGCCAACATGCTGTAATACCAAAGTGTCAGTTGCAGTAATGGTCACCAAAACGCACTCAGCCACCCACTCCCTGCTTCCCCCAAACCCACACCTTAAGAACCCTTCCCCATTTGGCCAAGAGCCTTTCACATTTCATTAGCTGGCATTTCGGATGCAGAGCAAAAGAAAGAATGGATCTGGGAGACAAGATGTTGCCAGGGCACACACGGCAAAGTCTGATTTGGGCTTAGCAAGAAGGGCTCCTCACAAACACAGCAATTCCTAACACTCTCAGCGCTGAGGTTACTGGAAGGAGGCTCTGACTTCTCTGCTCTTCAAAGGCTGACACGGGCGCCAGTTGTCCACCATATGGCACACGGGCTCATTCTCGGCATTGAAGCAAAGGCCACGGAGTTTGCACATCTGCGGAAAAAGGCACAAATATCCACAAATGCATCCTCTCATTTCACAGGACTTTTTAAAACTACACTTCTTGGGCCTGAACCAGAGTTTTGTCAGTACTAGTAGTCTAGAGATGGCATCAGCACCCACATGTCTGCATTTCATCCATGCCATTTCCAGCCTTGACATAGCCTCTCCTGTCCAAAAAATATGCTGGCAAGAACAACTATGAAAGCACAAAAACCAAGGACACAGACACATTTTCTGAACTCTACAAGCAATAAGCTGTTTGTCCTTGATCCAGATATGAATTGAAATCCTTTCAGAATCCTCTTCAAGTTATACAGTTTTGGCTTTTTTTAAGTCCACTTGAAACAACAACAACTAAAAATGGCTTTACACATGGGTCAAAATAAAGCTGTTGATTAAATTCAAGTTACCCTGATTTTCAAATGCTCTGAGATGGGAAAACTGCTCCACATCAGTAAGGGCATACTGTATAGTTATGGTACTTATTTCTAAAGTAAAATTGGTGTTTGCACAATCTGATGTGACAAAAGCACCTTCATGTCTAAATAGGAATCTCTAAAACTCACAAAAAGGTTGTGCCAAAATAATTACCCACCCCAAACATGATCTCACACAGACAGATAGAAGTGCTGATGGATATATGTAGGTGAGACACAGGATTTCTTACAGGTCAGGTTCTAGACCAGGTTATTTCACATTCAAGGAAAAATGGCCACAGCTGTGACCTGTCTCCGCTGGACTTTACCTTCAGGACCAACCAGAACAAAGCTGAGAGCTCAACCTCAGCCAGGAACTGCTGTGTGACAACAAACAGTAGCACACTTGCTACACCCTGCTGTCATATCCAGCTTCTTTCTAGCTTTAGAAAACCTATCCACCTTAAACCTTGCATCAATACTCTGATACATGGCTTCTTGTTTTTGTCAGTATGGGAATGAAAAAGCAAACTGCCACACAGTGTGGAAATATTGATGATAATATGGAGGGATGTGCTGGGGAGAAATAAGTGTTAACTTTTACCACTTGTAGGTGGTTGGTGTAGGTATAGTAGAAAAAATCCACTATTTCAGTAAGTGTGCTCTTGCCTTATAATAAAACCATATTTGCAAACTTTGGATTATCAAAAGCAATAGGAATAGTTTGGAATAAGTAAATAGCGTCACCTTTAATGCTCCCTTGCAGTTTACTAATGGCAATCGATCACTGCTAGGGTTATTATTGCCAACAGTTATTCCTCATCACATGTCTTATCTTTTATTATGTTAAGTTCTACAACAGCTCAGTTGCAATTTCTTTCATATCAGATGAACAAATCCCCTAGAATTAGGTGCATGTTTTTAGCATACCTGCCATCAGTAAAAAAAACTTAGGAATTTGAAGGTTAAACTACAGCCCTTCAGGGCTGGTTTGTATTTATAGGCTTTAGATTCTATTTATATGTCTCAAGCACATAGATCTGAACCCAAGAATGGAATCTTGCCCGTATGTAATTTCATTAATGGATGGCACAGAAGGCTGGGGCCAAGAGTGATTTAATCTGCACAAGCTTCTTCCTACTAAGAAGACTATCCTTCTTAGGCTGGTCAACAGAGTATTTTCTTAGGCAGCAGACTTCTGGAATCTGCAAATTTTGCCTCTTTCAAACAATGGGAGCTTTGTTAGAATCATCACAAATCCGCGTAGGATTTCCCAGTCTGTTCTTTGACAAACAACTTGCAAAAAGAGCTCTGTGTCCTAGAAATGCTTGAAAATTCACAGACCGATTACAGCTCTACTGTGGATGCAGCACACATGCTCCCCAGGTGCTTCGTAAACCTTTTCAGGACAAGTACACCCAGAGAGGTAATTGCATGTACAGCAAACCTGCTGATGCTCACAGTGCATGCTAGACTAATTCTGCATGTGCAAATTCTCCTTTCAGGCATGCCTCAATTTTCCAGATTTTTACCACACGACAGCTCTAACCATGTATCTGGAAATTATCTGATAATTTTTTAAATTTCTTCCTCCCCATCTTCCCTGGAGTGTCCAAACAGAGGACAGACTTACATTCTACAGCAAACTCTACATCCACAGGCAGAAGCAAAGTCCTGTCAGAAGAGGATTACCACTTCAGATAGATATTTTTGACATGTGATGCTAGCTAATACCCTGCACAGCTATGCACTAGCACTGCCACTTCATGGATCACCTGCTGGGCTGAACTGAAGCCATTGGTGTAACTCCAGTACACATCTACTGGCACCACCCATTGGAAACCTACCTGCTCAGAGCTCACAGTGATGGGCTCCTTCAGAACATGCCAGATCACACATTCAAGCAGTGGTGGAGTGGTCAGCGAGCCAGGGTATGTCCAGTAGTCTCTGCATGCAGGAAGGAGTCCAGTGGGGTCAAAATTCGTAAAAGAAGCTTGCTTTCCCTACAGTGAAGTAAGCAGATGGGCTGACGTTAGGGAGAGACCACATACACACTGGGATTGCAGTAGTGAAGTCTCTTAGGAAAGTTCCATGTTTGTAGGAAGGCAGAAATGGAATTTGGCATCAAGTGTTGCATGCCAACTATAGTACATTTGGTATTAAACACAGCAACATATTTTTTACAAGATTTTCAAGATATTACTCTCATAT
Organism: Chamaea fasciata; assembly: GCF_029207755.1. Lineage (NCBI taxonomy): Eukaryota > Metazoa > Chordata > Aves > Passeriformes > Sylviidae > Chamaea > Chamaea fasciata. The sequence continues at coordinate 27,330,364 of NW_027094086.1, forward strand.
CAAATGCTGCATTTATGTTCCTTGTCTCAGAGATAAGATTTGACCTTGCCGGAAAAACAATGAGATTTCAGATGCCACATACCCTGATTGCACTGGAAACACAGAACCTGTGAGACCTGTTGGGAGAGTCAACGGCAGTAGGCAGCGATACCCTTTTACCTCAAAGGGAGCCTGATGAGAAAGATGACAGCATAGCCTCATTTTTTACTTTTGCTGCCCACATTTCTCATTGGTACAGGCCTTTACTATGAAGGTACCTAATTACTCACTAAGTACTTTCAGTTTCGCATTACTCAGCACGCTAAAATCACACACACACTTCACACAATATTTAAAATACAGAAAGACTTTTTCCCCCTTAATTATATAACCTGATCAAAGTGTTTATCTGAACTCTCCCTAGAAATAGCCAAGAGAAGCATGCCCTCATGGAAAAAAGGAAATTTAACCCACAGATGAACAGATGAGGTGAAATGCTTTTTCTATCTGTTACTACTGACTAGAAAGGGCACCTGGGAATGTAGTTTAGATTTGGAAGGATTCATCTTCCTAATATGCATTAAACCATATAGGTTTAAATACAGTTAAAAGACAGAGAAATGTAGTCACAAAGATAAGAAATAATCACTGTTTCTAGTAGTCCATGCTCTCTACCTCAACTTCATTCCAATCTGTTTTGCTTTTAGAATTATAGGAGAACCTGTGCTGATGGCAGGAAGGTTTGTTTTGCTTTCATATATGCTGCAGGCTGGGAAGAAGTAAAAAAATCTATTTTCCAAAGAAGGTAACACAGCACAGTTGTGACTGGTGTCCATCAACACAGACAGCAAGTATTACCTTGGTTTGAATGGAGCTCAGAGCATCCACAACCTTCTGCATCTCAGGCTTGGCATTTCCCACCTGTAACACAAACCATATGAAAACAGAAATCACCATGCATTCTCATGACACTTTTAGTTTTCTCTTACAGTTCTCAAGGAAACTTTTTTCCAGCCTCATTGCATTACATAATAGGAGTATTACAGCAAAAGTGACTAAAACAGTCTCTGTAAAATTGTGCCAGTTGACAGCGAGCACAAACGGGTCAGCCAAGGACATTGGGCAGAATAAAGCTATTTTCTTTTACAGTGTGTGGATTTATTTTTGGACCTAAGCTGTTCTTCTTTTATGGAAGTCACCCTCCCAATAAAATAATCACCCTCAGTGAGGCCAGGATGAAGTACTAGGTATTGCTGGAGCAGACACATCTCCAGCTATCTGTGAAGATAATTCGACTAACACAAAACACTCCGGCACTTAACAATGACAAGAAAAGGAAAATGGGCGTTATTTAGGCTGGTCACACTGCAGAAGCATACACACAACTTGGTCACTTACACACATCACTTTTCACTGGTAAGAGTTATGGTAGCACCACTGTCTTGATGAAGGCAAGAGTGCTGCTACAGGGCTGCCACAGTGATAGATGGCAGTCATACTCCATGGCTGGTGTACAACTTTTATAGATAAAGGAAGGTAAGAATTTGGAGCAACGCCTAGTTTGCTACGGATTTCGGCCGTATAGCACAATGCTACCTTATTCCCTGTTTTCTGCTCTTAAGTTCTCCCCTGCAACACAATGAATGTGGAAAAATAATCAAAAAGAAAAAAAAAAAGTTTAACAAACCTTCATGAAGATGCCCACCACAGCTAAACCATCAGGATGCTTCACAGCTTCAGCAAATTTACCATATTTTACATTCCAGTGAACAATATGGAGCTAGGAGCAAGAAAACAAAGAAGCACTGTGAAGATATATTCCATTCAGAATACTTCACAAATGAAGATGCAGGGAAGTAATTTATTAAGAGCAAGATGGTGTTTTACTGCTGAGGTTTGAAAGCTTTTGTGTACAGTTAAGAATTTGTTTAATTATTTATCTACTTTAAAGTTTCATTTATTCAAAGAGATTTTAATAATGTATTTTATTTTGCTCCTCACTCCTATTCCCTGTTGAGTTTTAAAGGAAAGCTGTGGCTGTATCATTTTGCTTTTCACATGGTGAAACTCCTGTTATCTTCAGCATAAGTTTTTCCCACATACAGCCCACAGAATTTTGATGTAGTATTTTAATGCTATGCATCCTGGAGTTCTCATCACACTGACATATATTGCAAGTGTCAGAAGAAGCAGAGAAGACGCCTTAACTGCAGATTTGACTCACAATTTGAAAGTTTTTTTCTTTTAAAAAAGTCCTGTCCTTTTCTGGAAAGACTTGGAAAAGAATATGAAACAAACCTCCAGGTCATGTTAACCAGGATGTTACTTTCCCTTTAATTTCCAAGTTATTTCTTATTTAAATTCATCAGGCTGTTTCCCCACATCTGCAAGTCAAGCTGAACAAGTAATTATGGTACAGTGAAAGATAGAAGGCAATTGAAAGTTTCTCAGATAAGACAAAGCTACTTCCCTTATGAAAAAGCAGCAGAGCCAATGAATTTGGGGGCCAATTTCATTTATCTGTCAATGCAAAAATCACAGGTATGTTCCACAAATGTGTATTTCCGAATATATTTTAGAAGACAGTCACAGAAACCAGAAGTAGATTTCTGAACAGGGGACAATGAAAGGTGGGATGCAAGGCACTAAAGTCACTCAGTTTCTGTATCAGACTGTAATATGGAGTCGTAGGTGGTCTGAGGGACATCCAATGTCTCAAGGGTATCACAAAGAGTGCCTGTAAGATTGCATTTTACTGTCTGCCTTCTTCATAGCTCCCCTAGATTCTCTGCTACCAAAATATGAAAAATATCTGCCCCAAAATTATTATGCTGCTTTTATAAATACTTCTGATGTTAAAAATTGAAGCTAGGAAAAGGGGTTGTGTATGCACAGAGGTGCTGCAATTCTTCTTCTTCATAATTTCCAAGAGTCACTGAGAAAGCAGGAAAAAGCCCCAGGTATTATTAATGTGGGGTTTTGTTTCTCTTTGACAGGAAGTAGCTGAGAAAAATTACAAATCTAATCTCCTGGTCTTGCAAGAACTATGTTCTAAGGTGGCATCATACCCAAATTGTCTACAGTAACCTTCTCCTGTGAAAATCTGTAGTGAAAGTGCTACTATGGTGGAATACTTAAACCCCCCCCTCCTCATTATACAACAATTGGAGAAGGTAAAGTATGTCCTACCTCTGCATCATACTTCACACCATCCACAGTGTGCTCAGATCCCTGGCCATCACAGGAGCCCCAGTGAATGTGAAACTGCACCAGCCTGTAGACTCCATCCAGCGCTCCTCCTTGCACCACTGCAAAGAAAAGTGCCTTTATTAGCAACTCACAGAACTTCTGTTGTCAAGTCTTCCTTCGAACTGAAGACAGCTACAGCTATCTCAGGTCTTTTACGTGATTTACAGTTCATTGCATGCTGCCATGCTGCTTCAGATCATCCTCAATGGTACATTACTGCAATACACTAAAATTGATAATAAATGCATAAAAAAGTGAGTGACTTTACAGTGAGCATCTCATCAGCAATTTAACAGGCATGCTAGTATTACAAGTAATGAGGGAAGATGTAACTTTTCTGTCACCAAATAGATGAAAAAACCCCTTTGTAGGAGGCTCACATAGAATCATTCTAAGGAAGTAAATTTGAAGACTGAATCATCTTCCATGTACTAATGTACTCCATCCTTTCATTTTAGACACTTCATCCATTTAGGCCTTAATCCTGCAAATCCTGTGGCAGATTGGATTGAGTAAAATGTTTTTGGTTCCGATTTAAACCTGAACACCTGTTAGCCATTGGTCAGCCTTGCTGCAGCAAGGTAAAACACTGGGCACAGGACCAGACAGTGCAGAGATGTGAATTCAAATCTCTTGTCCTTCCCATAGTGGCAAAAATGGCAATGCCTACACAGAAAGATTTTTTAAAACGTGGATTGGAAACAAGTTACTTATTTATGCTCTCCATTATCTGGCATTACTCATGCTATAGGACTGCTCTGAGTGAAGTTCCCAGCCACACTTTGAATTATACAAGAGCAAGCTCCCTTATTCTGCTTGTTAGTTTTACCCTTCTACTCCAGCTGTGACCAATCACCATTATGATATGCAGGATCAAGCCCTACCACTGCAAAATTCTCAAGGCACAGACAATGTGCAGCATAAAGCACAGAATAATAACAAATAGTTCTATTAAATAGAGCTATTTGCATAAGTTATCAGATCAAGGTTTCACACCAGTTTGTGCTTTGGTAGGGGATTTTTTCCTATTTTTTCCCCAAGCATCTCAAATCCAAATTCAAAATGAAATCTTTAAGTGATTATTCTTTAAAAATTTAAAAACAAAAAGTAATTTGAAGTGTTAGATATTTTAAGAGACTAACTTCTCCCTATAAATATATATACAATAAAGTGACAGAAGAGTGTTGACATCAGATATTACATGTAATTGTGCTCTGTGTATGTGCCACAAAATGATTCTGTGGAGCAAAGATGCTTTCCTCTCAGTCTGCAGTTAGTCTAGACATTAGCACAATACGTGCATGTATGAAAACATATATCAAATGCTGATTGGAAAGGTGGCTGCATGTTCAGGTTTGAAAAAGTCCCATTATATACAAGCATGGACAACACCAGCCATGAATATAAACAATAAGGTGAGAAGGATTTCACTAACAATTTGCAATACATGAAAATAAAGATTTCTTAAAAATACATTAGTTTCCACCAGGGTTCCCTATGCATGCAAAATTTGGGTTCAGTCAACAAATCTAGCATTTGCCCAGGGCTCCTTTGGTAAATATAATTAGAAGTCTCCCAATATGTATTTTTATTTGAAAAACATGAACAGATGTTCCACTGCAACCTATGCAATTTCCAATACTGTAGCCAACAGACCAGGACTTGTCCTGCCTATTTCCAAGCTATGTGATCCAAAGAAGAATGGCTACTTAAAGTAATCAAACAGGAACATATCTCGTTTTACTTTTACATTTCTGCATGTGCTAGTTGCCAAGAAGGGTAACTGTTTCAAGCACAGGACTCCAAATCCGAGTACTTTTTTCAGACCGGCAGCTAAAAAAGTCATTAGTTTCTTTTGGAAATGAAGCAACTGGTTGCTGTCTTTACACAGATGCAAAGTCATTTAATCCATACAATATCGTGTTTCATTTTGAAACGATGGTGTGGAGTTGCAAGACTTCAGTTTCAGTTCCTTTGGCTCAAGATCTTGCTGGTTGTTGCAGGTACAAATGGACTGAGGTTCCACCACTCCCAGACCTCAAAAAGCACTAGCACATCACAGGTTAATCTGCCACTATTAATCAATGGAAAGCATGCTGAAAAGCAGAACCATGCAATGTTCTTGAGTTCATTTGCAGTGTTATTTCTCTACACAAAGTTTGCTTTAGTCTCAAAACCCCAAAAGATGCAGAAAAATCTCTTTGCAGTTTTTGCTTACTTTTCTCATTCTGTGGTTCTCAAATCCAGCACTAGCTTATTTTGACTCACAGCAGAGCATTCAAAGAAAGTAATAATTAGATTAGTGTTAATGAATACAAATTCAGCAGGCTTAATTACAGAACTGCCCTCTTGTTCTAGCCTACATTAAGCAGTTACTTTATTTTTAATACTTAGCCTTTCCACAAAAGTAAAGCTTAAAACTAAACTTGAAAGGCAAAGTAGGAATGATAGAACTGCTTTCTTCTTCAGAACAAACTTTTTAAACCATAAATAAATGCTATCAGCTTTTGCAATATAAAAGTTCACAGAGAATCAGAACAACATTCCTACCTGCAACTTCTCTGTCTTTGTTCCATGTGATCAGAATATCAACTCGAGGCTATATTGAAAAGAAGTCCAACCTTTCTATCCTGTTTTTAAAAATGGTGGATAAGTTCTGACCCATATTTGAGCATTTCATCATTCACTCCCTTACTTTTGAAATCAGTGTTGGTGAAAATCATCCTGAAAATACATATCTAGCTGTGATTCTCTCTGTTTTATAGCACAGCTTCAGATGCCATGCTGTCTGAAGACAGCACAAGATGAGCTGAAGAAACACTCTTTTCTCACAGATTCCATCTACTCAAGACACTTTACATCATAACCTAGTCTTGTGTTACAGCCCAAGAGGTGAGAGTTTGACACTGTCCTTTCTTCTTTTCCACAACTAGACACTTATTAGACAAATTTGCAGCTAATTTCCTTAGATTAAGAAATGGTAGTTTTTTTCCATTGCCATTCTATCTTCTACCCTTTACTGGAAAAGTTATACTAGTAATATCCAGTAATTATATTTCACTGTTAAATGATCTCATAACATGGTCCAAATTAGGTGAACACAAATATTAGGAGCACTAATTCAGGAAGTCAAATAACCACACAAACGCTTCCATTTATGTGACTTATACCAACTATGGGATTTCTTGGATCCAGAAGGTGAAGTTGATTTGACTTCATTAAACTTCCCTGGGATTTCTGAAAACACACAGGAATCAAAGGGTGTTTTGCTGTGCCTGGTACAGCTGTTTACTGAGGCTACACACCTTCACTGATCTATTTAATGGCAAGTCAGTGAGCAGTTATCCCTCCAATGGAAAACAGAACAGCCTTGTAAAAAAAAATACTGTGGACCACTTCATACCTTCTTTCAGAAAGTGGCAGCATCCACATCTAAATTTTAGCAGGAATACTGTGGGAATTACTGTTATTTAGTTAACTCCTTTGGAATGTTTTTCTCTATACAGAGCAGAAAACTAATAAATCTCATCAAGCCAATAAACATGTCAAAGGATTAATCAAAATGGAGGAACTACAAGACTGTTTTATGGGTTAGACTGAATTCCCTCCTGTCATACAAATTAGTGAGACAAGAAAAAATACTACTGTAAAGTTTGTTAATCTGAGAAAACGCAGAACGAGATGTTCTACAAATGACAATCACCGGCTACAAAGCTCCTTCAGGTAGCTGAAATAATGGGTCCACTAGAGTACAGTAGATGCCCAAAAGCTCCAAACTTGGAGAATTATTTCTAATTAAGATTTCACCAAAGAAAAACAAGCAGCAGGACATTTCAGGCATCTACCTTTGAGAACAGCCCTCTTGCACACACACTGCTTTAGCACAAAGAAAACCATGATTTTGTATCAGCCTACAGTAGATGTGAGGTGTAAATAGCATTCTAGGCAAATGCTTATGTAAACATACAGATAATACATACATTAGTGTTAATATTTGTTAAGCTTTTGTGTATACACAGACATCTGTACAATGGAAAACATGACTTGAAGAGAGCAGATGAAGCATTACTTGAGGCAAGGAAAAAACCTACTTGAGCACCATGTACTATTAATGACATGAAAAAAGGCTCTAATAAGGATGCTCAGGAATTAGCCTTGTGTTCTTATGCAAGGATGGGCTTCCCATCTGACAGACTAGAGTTAGTCAGGGTGAGCTGTCATTTCTGTGAAATGTGGAGTACAGAGAGTCAGATTTTGTGAGATGTTTCCTTCTTTATGTTATCTCTTTCAGACATTCCTCCTAGGACATTGTATCATGACAAGCAACAAGAGCAAGACAGCCCTGAAGTAAGCATCTGTAGGGCTCATATTTGCAGAAAACACCTGTAATGGGTTTCACTATGAGAAAAAAATTGGCAAATCATGAGGAAAAAAAACCCAAAACAAACCTACTTCTGACCTTTCTAGAAATTTAGCCTGATAAGGCTACAAGGATGTTCCACAGAGATAGACCAGAATGAAATAGTTGCCAAAAGACAGCAAGTCTTAAGACGTGTGTATCTGCAGCAGGACAGTGGTTCCAATTCACCTCAGTTGAACTATTTCATCTAGACTGGGCAGCAGCCAAAAAGACTCTGACCTGCTTCAGGATACAAAGTAATTTAGGTTTTTAACCTTTCTCCAACTCCCTGAGACCACCAGAGCTTATTTCTCATGTAGTCTCTTAAACAGAAATTCTCTGAGAATCACAAGATGCTGTACTGAGTCTCTGACCAGCCTTCAGCCCTCACATTTCATACTATATCGGCTGACAACAACATTAAGAATCAAGCCGAAAGCATTACAATTCTCTTGAAAGTACCAACTGATTTAATTTTTAATAGTAATACTTAAATACTCATCCAGTGGCTGCTTCCTGTACCGAAAATTGTGTATTGGATAGTGTTCATACTATGCTGAGATCTAATGAAGGACTAACAAACTCAAGGTGGGAGCATTGCCTGTACGTTTGCAGCAGTCCCTCATGCCTCTAAGTAAACAAATTATCAGCTGAGAAGAGTGGTAATCGTGACATCTGGCACACAGCTTCATTACATCTTAAAAATAAACTTTTCCAAGTGGCCCCAGCTGATAACAGCTGACTAGTTTCTCCTGGTTTTGCATTAAAAGTGCCTCTTAGAGGAGGGCTTAGCAAAAGGGAAGGAAGTTTCCATGACTGTTAAATGCACAATCCAGGTCAAATTTCTGCTCAGAAATTACATGTCAACATAACAAAAAACTCAACCAACCCCCCTGCCCCTCACCTCAAAAAAAAAAAAAAAAAAAAAAAAAGAAATCAAACAAACAAAAAAACAACAACTAACCAACCCCAACCCAGTGTAAATGAAGAAGGGCACTTTTCTGTAAAGAAACGAAGACCTGAAACATGCAGGACTAATCTCATGCCCTCTCATCTTCCTTTCCAGTTCCTGGAAATACTGGAGCTATTCAAGTCACTTGTTTATACAGACTTTGCAGCTTCTGGTGATCCCAGTTCAAGGAAAAATGACTTAGAGATCACATGCCCTTGAAACCTCTGACAGCCAAGCCATGCACAACAATACTTGTTACATAAGCAGGTGTCTGAATACAGTCCCCTAAACCCATAATCAATCAGTTCTCTCATTTCTGAATCCAAAGGATTGACACATTCATTGCTTAAGCTATACTGCACTGTGGACCTTCAATCCATAACCCTATACTGATGACATGCAGTATTATTCTAGCATGGCTAATATTATCTCTTTAGATCTGGGAAGCCTAAAAATAGACCAGTAGCAGTGACTTGGATTAAAAGTTGTGCCTTAAAGACAGCAGATCTACATGTCTCTTTTTCCATTTACCAGCTGAGGTGGAAGCGTAGGAGAAGAGCAACAGTGGCACTATTTTCAAAGAAACTCACTGCAAACTGAGCAGTGCTAATGCACTGGATCTTCAATAACCACTGTAACAAAATAGATTACTTTATTTACAGTGAGTCGTAATTCAAGACAGCTGAAGTGTACACATTAATATTTACCATTATTGAAAGAATCAGGTAATATATTGGATTACAACTACTGAAAGATTCTCAAAGGGAGCTAGCGTCAAGGTGAATACAGTATTTTCATTTTCAAGGTCTTCTCATGATTTTTAAATTCTACTATGAGTTAATATTTGCAAAAGTGTCAGATTTATTTGGGACACTGACTTGAATTTCAATACTCTGGCTCAGCAGCAAGGAAAAGGAAACAATTAAGAGACTTACTCACAAGCATAAATTACCAGCACATTTTGTAAAGTCTCTAGATTTTTACAGCATAGTTGCAATTTACTTCTGTCAGGTTCTACAGCTAAGATATGATATTTTAACATTCTTGTTATAGAATAAATTCACGGATAATTGACTTTTTTCTTTTATAAACTCATCAAACACTTGATCAGAAAATACAGAATCCATAGTCAACTGTTGTGAACATGTCTCATTTGAATTTCAGAATTTATATAAATTCTCAAACATTTTCTGGGAAAACTCACACAGAGAACACACTTTTTGTATATTACAAAAATCTTTCAGGCACTTGAGGGGGTTTTTTTTGAGCAGTCATGTCCTGTGGTTTTACGGCTCTGAGAAGTCACTATTTTACTTCTGTCTTTTGAAGCGAGGGAAATGACACAAAAGCCCTTACAGAAGACTGGAATATGCAATGTTCAATATGATAAAAGAAGTACCCTTAATGACACTCCTTTGCTGTAAAATTCCTGGATTCTAGTAACATGCCTTGTTCTAAGAATTACCATCAACACTTGCTTCATTCATACATGTATGGTCTGGTTCTATCACAAGAGTGGATGAACCTGAATTCAAAGTTTTGTTCCTAGGGACACTTTTATCATTATGACTTTTTGCTGTCAAAATGAAGAAGAAATTTTTCAAATTAAAGAATTTTAAAGATGAATGCCTACAGATACTTTACATTCCAGTACTACTAAAAGACAGTGGACATGAAAATTAAAAAAATACCTGCAAGGACTGAAGGCAAAGACTAAGTAACAACTGAATGGGGAAGTTCAAACTTCAGTTTCTCACACAAACCCAAGAAAGCATTCCAAAAGGCTCCAAGGATACAAAATAGAAAATACTATTTTATCTAAGGGAAAAACATGGAATTTTTCCACCTGACATGAAAGAAGTTCATTATCATGGCAAAGCTGGCTTCTGAATATCCTTTCCATTTACCATTTCTACCAACTTGCAACTGTGAAATATGAAGGGGATTCACTTTGGGAATTAACAGAGCCTTAGCAAGCATATTCTGGAGAGCTGCCACACAATCCAAGACAGTTGCTACAAGAACTGAAATCAAAGATTCGGAGGTAATTGCTTAGGAAGAGGGTTTTTCTAAGTGTTGTTAGCTGCATCTAGGCATATCTAAAAAATTAACATGAAAGTAAAACAAAGTCAGGTTCTAAAGCTATCACAAGGCATTAATACAATTTCTGTGTTAGAAATTCATTGTAAGAGAAAATTGTATAGGGCATAAGCATAATTTCAATCTGAATCATCAGTTATGGCTTTAAAGTTCCACCAATTAATAATCTTGTAAAAGCAAAGAAGAAAACATTTTGTTCCGTGAAGTTACATCAGTCACATAAATTGTGCATAAAGTTATTTTGTTGAAAAAGCTCAACTTTTATTTTACTTTCTTACTCAAAGTAATATAGATATATTTAAGGAATCCAAATTTTTCTTTTTGTTTTTCACAGATATGGGCAGAAGTTTCATACGACCTTCCTGATGCATACATGTAATGTAACAAATATATGTTTCGCAGGAAAAATACCAAAATTTTAATGAGTCTTTTATCTACTTGTTCTCAACTGTGATCAACATTATCCACATTACATATTTTCTGAATCAAGTAAGTAACTTCCAGAGAGTTTTATCCAAACAAGCATTTTAGCTTTCTTACCTATTTTTATTATGCTATTACTGCCTTTTTGGGTTTTTTTTAATTGCAAGAACTCATTTTGTATACTCGGAAGAGCAGGGTTGATCAAACAGACAATAAGACCTAGAACTGCTGTTCAGTTTCCTCCAGTGTCGTTACTTATGAGCCTGACGGTTCTTAATGAAATGGATCTACTTTGTGTGCAGTTACTCATCTTGAGGATTATTCAAAAACAATGATCTTATTACTTCATTTTGCGCCTACTACTACAGATAATTCATTACCACATATGGGACAGCTCATAGAAACAAGCAATACGACCTGTGAGAAGTATTTATAGGATAATATTCCATTGTCTTCTGTAAAACATAGTAGCACATCACATAACCTCACAGAGCTTCTCCCTGTGATTGTTGTGTGATGTTTAACCAAGAACTGGGTATGCACATTTGAGTGTCAAATTCGGAATCAAGCAGACACAAGTCAAAGACAGCTCTATTTTGTGTAAGGAAAGTAGGTTACCTAGTTAACTGCATACAAATGAAGCCATTAAGTGTGCTGCCAGGTAGATTCTGTGCACTGTAAATTTCAAGAGGAAGTCTAGAAGTGAATGATCCACCCTTACCTAGCTTCACAGAAATCTGTTTACTGGTTTTTGTTTCTAAAGAATAATAATTTTTGATTCACTGATAGAGATACTGAGAATATTTCTACTTACATCTCCTATCCTCCCACTCTGAAAGCTGTGTCACTGCGTATTTGTCAAAAGATCCCTGTCACAGATGTTCTGGTTCTGCACTGACTTCTCATAACAAGCATATACAGTCGTTTCTTTAAATTATTTTATGTTCCTGCCATTTTTCCTCACAACCTGATTTTCACAGTCCTTTTCAGACTTAGGTACACACAAAATGAACACAATAGTTTTTACACTATGGAGACCTAAACCTGATTCCTCTGGGCTCAGTGAGAGCAGGATAGCAGCAAGAGCAGACTTGCATGTATCTGGTAAGAAAAGAATACCCTTTTTTTGTAGTCTGGATCATTTACCTTATTCTCCATGACACTGTTAAATTCAACACGATGCAGCTCCTTTAGCTTCCCAGTGTTTCAGAAAAATAAACCAAGGTCAGAATACCTTTTCCCTCTCCTTTTCAAAAAAAAAAAACGTTGATGCTTTTTATATGGACCTATGTATATTTATACAACTTATATCTGACCACTCAATACTGTTCAGCATAAAGACTATAGTTAAAATACAAAGTCAAATTCTTTGAGCACTGCTGTTATACTGCTGTATTACATTAGTTACAAAAACCTCGTATTTTTAGTAGGCACAGATCATTTGGTTTCGGCACCATTCCCTAAATGACATGACCAACAAAACACTTAGGAAAAATAGGACACTTGCTCAAGCAAGTTAAATCAGGCAGTGTCTAGAGAAGGCAATGACTTACAACAGGATTGTTTTTGTTGTCCAAATTAAAAAAAAAGGCACATTCATAGTGGCAGGGTGATGACTTCTGCAAATGCAGCCATACGAAAAACTACAACCAAACTACAATCCCTTGTTGCAAGGACAGTCTGGATTCAGTCTGTCCATCAAAAAGGCCATTCCTTTCAGTAAGGATTACTAAGGGCTTGCAAGATTCGGTGCCTAATTTCACTACAGAGCACAATGAACAGCAAGACACTGTGGACTGACTGTCTGCTAGCAAAATTTGTAGGAATGCGTCAGGCACTTTATCTAGAAAACCCAGCATCAAGAAATGCCAGGGATAATGCTTTTTTTGAATTACAGAAGAACAAAGAGGTATTTTCTAATCACTCCTCTGTTTCTGTACTAACCTGGGAGCATACTGGCTTCAGAAGTATGAAATAATATTTTGATAACCAAAGAAACTATTTCCAAACTATTTCCACTTCAAGTTGTTAACTGTATTCCTTTGCTATTCTAAGGCCATTTTTGCCTACAATGTATTTTGCCTCTTCTTTTAACCATTTGATCAGTAGCTTATGTTAACCTATGGCTAAAATTATTCCTGTGAAACACTTCTAATTTTTTTTTTTCCTTTCCACAGCCAAGCCCTTAGCCAGATCCTTCTGATTTATCCAAAAATTAACCAATTCACTTTATAGGAGTTTAGCTACCTAGATAGCCTTAGTTTTCTTCTAACGGGATCTCAGTTTCCTGTTTGCTGAATCCTCACCTTACAGAAGCTAGAACATTTTGGTATGTTGTCATCCTTAAAAAACCCTTATGAATTTAGCATACGTTTTAGTAGGTGTGTCAGTAGCAATTTCTGCCGTTCCCCTCCTGCACACGAAGGTGAGGTCTCACCTGACTTGTCGGAAGAATCATCAAACTCCACGTTGAAGGAGTGCCCGTTGTTGACGATGTTTCTGGCCGTACTGGCATCATAACTGAAGCTCAGAGGCTTCAGAGAGGAGTCGTACTTGGCGGACTTGCGGCAGATGTCAATTGGGGACTGGCGCTCTCCATTGGCGATGGGAAAGTGCTCATGCCAGTGAGCGGGTCCTGTAAGAGCGGAAAGCAACTCAGTGGGAAAAGAGACAAACTTCGGGGGATTTAAGCGATAACCCTCCCTCTGGAAATCGGGATGTTCGAACACCAGCATCAGCCTTTAACTGCGAACCACTTGTGCGGGCTGGCGGTAGCGGGCAGCACAGGTGAGCAGAGATCCCACCTGGGCACCGGCACCCGGCAGCCCCACGGCCTCGGCTGCTGAGGAGGGGGCTGTACCGGGGAGTCCTCGGGACCACCCCGTCCTGCGGAGTAGCGCCCGTCGTTCCCTTCCGGAAGTAAAGGAATGTCAGCAGGGAAGCAGGAGATGCTCCGGCACAGCGTGCGGAGCGCCGGACAGGCTGCCCGGGCGCAGGTGCATTTCAAGGTTACGAGAAAAAAAGCGCCACCGAGCTCACTGCCGCTCCGGGCAAGGGCTCCGCGGGGCAGCGGCGGGCACGTCCCGGGAGCGGTTCCCGGGGACCTGCCGGCAGGTGTCCTGCATCGCCGGGCACTCACCGTCGTGGCTGCCGTATCCCCAGTGGTGGGACATGGTGCACAGTCCTGCTCTGCCCGTGGAGACTGTCACAGCGCCGTGGCCCCAGCGCGCTCTCAGGGGCTTTTATAGGCTCCCGCCAACTCCATGCCCGTCTCTGCGGCCGAAGGAGGGGTGGAGAGTGAGGGCGAGGGCGGAGGGAGACTCCGCTGGGGGCGGAGAGAGCGGTCCCTTATAATCCGCGATCGACCGCGGAGCTGCGGCGGGCCCGGCGAAGAGCGCCCCCAGTAGGCGGGCGTCGCGAGGCAATCTGGCATGGCCGCGGGCAGGGCGGGGGTGCCGGGCCCGCTCCGCGCTGCCGCCCGCCCTCCTGCCGCCCTCCTTCCTTCCGCGCATCGCGCACCTGCGGGCGCTGCCGTGCGCGGGGGTGCGGAGCGCCGTGACCTTGGGAGGTGCCGGCGGCTGGGCCGAGCAGCGCGCCGGGAGCCGGTGCGGGGCGGGCGGTGCGTGCGAGAGTGCGGTGTGAGAGGGGGAGCGGGTGTGCGTCCGTGTGTCCCTCTGTGCGTGTGTCTGTGTCTGTGTACGTGCGGTGCGCGGCGCGGCAGGGCGGTCGGGTGCTGCTCCCTGCCGGGAGAGGAGGGAAAGGAGGGAAGAGGGCAGCCCGGCAGGGCGGTTCGGCTGTGCCGGAGGGTCCTGCAGCCAGGGTTTGTCATCGGTGCCAGGGTTTGGATGCGAAAATCGGCGGAGTTGCGGAGAGGAGCTGTGGTGGGGCTTCAGAAGAACAGGGACGTCACCGCTTATTGCTCCGTAGTGCGTTTTTCCTGATCGCCTCCGGAGAAGCTGCAGGTCGAGCTGCGCTTACGTGTAATTCTCACCATTGAGGCATTACACACTTAACTCTGAGTGCGGCTCAGCTACCGCTCTCGAGGCTGGATTAGCGAGAGCGAAAGTGTGCATTACATATTTTAGATGTTTTCCTATTGCGCAACGCTCCGGTGGCAGGACAGGAGGGATCGGACCTTGGCAGCCCTTCCAGCGGCGGCTCCGTGCCGTGCCGTGCCGTGCCGTGCCGGCTTCCCTCGGCCCGGCGCTGCGGTGGGGCGGGCTGGCCCCGAGGGCACCTCCTGCCCGAGTGCGCCTGCAGATGGTCCTGTTTGAGGGCTTTTCTGTGTCTTGCCCTGAGCAGTTTTCGGTATGGAAATGACATTGTAACATAACCCCATTTTCTAATTAAGATGGTTTATTCAAATCTGGTTTTAATATTGTTCTGTTGTGATTTAACCACAGGGGTCTAGATTCTGTTTTCAGTGAGGTCATTGTAAATCTAGAATAATAACACCAGAATGACTTAATCATTTACATTCAGCACTGTAAAATCTGTATCTTTTGTTTGTATTTGTAAGAGGAGGGAGAAAAGTTTATTTGTGTAATGGGTACTATTGGTAACAGCAAACGTAACCAGCTGGAAATTGCTTACAAAAATTACAGGCATTTCTCAGACCCTTTCAAATATAAGCAGAAAATATTTAAAGCTTATTAGTGATTAACACAGTGTGTGTCCTTACATTTGCTCACTTCAATATGGTTTAGCGACCACAAAATAGAAATGTGATGGCAAAACTCTGTACACAAGTTATTTAGAAATGGCTGTGACATGTGATGTAGAACAACAAATGGAAATGCATGTTACACATTTATTAGTCATTCCATGTTTGCTCATTACAGATACTTTGCATCAGTCAATTTCAAATCTGCCAGTTGTGCTATCCAGTATATCAACACTCACTACATGCAGAGATAAACAAATCCATATAGGTAAGAACCCTTGAAGAACAAAGCAGAAAACATCCCTTTATGTTATAAGAAGGAATAAGATTTTGGTACCTCTCAGAAGGTTTCCTTCCATTCAATTTTACTATTGAAAAAATCCATTCAGCCTGATTCTTCTGTACTCTCAAAAGTCAAGTTTCCACTGACGTCAACAGGAGTGCCATATAAAGGACAAGTACAGGATTAAACACAACACAATATTTGGCATGGTAGGCTTCCTAAAAGATCTTAGGATTCTTACCAGGGAAATTAAGTCAGTCACCAGCATCACCGAGGGACTGGGATTTTTAATTACTTGAATCTTCATTTTCTTATCAGTAGATATGTGATGAATACTAAGCACACAGACATACATCCACAAATAGAAAGTCCAGTGCTCTTAAAATCAAATACCTATTTTCCTTGATCATTCAGCAGTACTTGCAGGCTTGAGCCCATGCCAAGGGACTAATGAGAGCCTGGCATTGACTTGGGCTTGTTGATTCCAGCCTCTTTCTTTTCTGTCTCCCACCTGCCTCAGACTCATAATCTGTGACTGTCCTTTTATGGCAGAATGCAGTGCCTCAGACAAATTCATAAGCCAGCTCTGAGACAAGGTGGATACTAGAAATGGTACAATCGAAAGCACTGCACATGGGTGAAGCTGCAAGGCATGTTAGCAACAGCAGAAGGACACAATACACATCAGCTCAGCGCCTGCAGCAGTTCAGGCTTCTCACAGAAATCCAAAGTATGCTCCATGAGGCTGCTCCTCTCTGCCACAGTTTGATGAAGTCAGTGGAATGACGCACACCAGTCAGGCCTACTTGGATGTACAGAATGTGTAGGAGCAGTTCCTAAAGCACATGTTCACAAATCCTGTGGCATTATAAATACATTTCAAGCAATACAAATACAAGGAACAGATTAGATAATTACTGTAGCCATTTGATTACTCATGAATGACGTTAACATTTTGGGTAGAAAAGATGCCAGTGTAATCTTGTCTCCCTTTTCTGTCACTACTCATACTACATACTGTGAAGGTTTTTAGAAACTAATAAAACCAGATGCTATTTTTCATCTGTCCTCAATTTCTTAGAGTCAGATCACATCTGAATATGGTAAACAAATTGGTGTTTCTAGATTTGATGATACTTTCGAATCATATTAAATACAAATAGAAGCAGCATCAATAACTTCAGTAAGTGCAAACTCTTCACTCACTCAGATACCTCCACACTGTTTATGGTACTCATTTGTGGGCAAAGCACAGTACAAACTTATACATCACTTAGGCCCCACTTCAGTTCTGTTTTGAAGTTGTACATGTCACAAGTCAC
This sequence comes from Chamaea fasciata, assembly GCF_029207755.1. Taxonomy (NCBI): domain Eukaryota; kingdom Metazoa; phylum Chordata; class Aves; order Passeriformes; family Sylviidae; genus Chamaea; species Chamaea fasciata. The sequence continues at coordinate 27,347,734 of NW_027094086.1, forward strand.
ACAGTTCTTGACTGTGCACAGGAAGGGCACATCCTGTTTGTGTGTGTTTTATGAAATTTCCTGAAATAAATTTTTATTGTGTTTATTATTACTTGTGAAGCACAGAAAATGTCAGCACAGATGGAAAATGGCACAGATTCTTCCATATCAAAGTCTTTTTTTCCTTAGTAAATTACCAACTTCTAGTAGTACTCTGGCTTGAGAAGTGATGACATGTCACACAGATTTTAACCTGCTAGACATTTTCAACAGAAGTGCATTCAATGATTATGTTGTAAATCTATCTAAAAAACAAAATTACGGCAGATTTTCAACTGTGAAAATCTATATGCAGACTTATTTTAAACATTAGTGTTCAGTGCTAAACAAGATGTGGAAGAACCTTGGAGCGTTCTGATTCATTCCAGCAATTCTGTGACAGTTAAATGCAATTATGAAGATAAAAGTAACTTTTGGTCCTCAGTCAAGTTAGAGTCCTTTCTTGTATTACAAAAATGATGGTTTACTGCTAATTTCTAATGAGACTAATACAAGTACTAGCAAGGCAAGCTTTGTGACATGTCAGTGCAGTGGAAAAAGCCTGACTGCCTTACTTGCTGAGTTCTAACTATTGCTGATACAAGCCACTTTAATGCATTTTGAAATATACACTCTGAAACATACCATATTTAAGTAATCCCTACTGTAACAATGAACAAGCTTGACTACATGAATAAATTTTACTTTCCAGACAAAAGCTGTTTGCTGTGATTCAGTGAAATTACATCTACATGATAAAGCCCTGTGCAGTGTAAAATTAATGTCAAGAAGGACATTATAGTTAAGTCCTGTATCTTTAGGGAAATCTCTGTATGTGCCTTCTCATACCAGGCTAATGTATTGGTTCACTGCCTGCCATGATGTTTTGAACTGTCTCACAACCTGGTCTTTAGGTGTCTGGTCTTTACAATCTCAGGTGCTATTTCCTTGTTCATGTGATAGCGTGCCTTTCTCCTCACACATAAATGTATCCGTGGTCATCATCCTGACTTCTCACTATGTAACTTTCTGCAAATACACTCCATAATGTTGTTAAAACCTCTGCCTTCTGCAATTGGCCTTGTGCCATGTGGTAAACTTACGTCAACTCCCACTGGAAGTCTATTACCAGGATGCACATGAGCATATTGCAAGGCAACGGCAGCAGCAGCAGCTCACCAGTCTGACACAGGACAACACTGCACATGCAAAGAATTTAAAACTGGTTTATAAAATAATCAGAGCCATCAGCTTCCAGCTGGTCACAGGGAAGTCATTTACTATTCCTATGCCAAGAGGTGCCAGCACTATTTGGAAGATAGAAGAGATAATGTTAACTCTAGAGTTCCTGCCCACCAAGGTCAGCAAGTTATAGATGCCTTTTTAAAAATTTTACTAGCATCCAAAACGTTCTTGCTTCTGAGATCCTCAGTAAGTTTGGGAACCAAAAAGTTACATTTGACTAGAACAAAAAACATTTTTACTGTACTGGTACACTGACTGATGAAAATGACAGGCTTTCCTCTGCTGTAGTCACAAATAGTTGATATAGCACATATTCATATTTGGACTCACCAAATATTACAGCTTAAGGAACACTAAAATGAGTGCAGTGTGAGTGAGAAGGGAAATATCAAAAGACAGAACAGAGAGATCCAAAGTAAACTTTTCAAACAAAGTATCTTTCAAAAAAAAAAAAAAGAACAACACAAAAGAAAAGGTAGGAAATCAAGTTATGAAATTGAAATAAAGAAGAGAGAAATGGAAACAAAAAAAGAGGAGTACCTAAGTATATGTACTAAGAGATAGCTATGGGAAAAGGATTGGACCTTACCTCTAAGTACAGCTGAAAGAAGTAACAGTAAATAGATTTGTGAGAAATTAAGTATTTACCTTGGTGACAACTAGTACCATACAAATGTTCATATACATAAATAATTGTATGTACCTAAGTAATTCTATTAGGTTCTCTGATGGGTCTATTAATGCCATCTGTCCTGCTAAATGTAGATCAATTCAATCACCTGAACTTGAAAAACCCACCAAAATCAATCAGCCATATTGCTTTCACCTTCATTGCAGGTAAAAATGTAAAATTTAGGAAGAAATGAGATTTGAACTTCTGTGACAACATCTTAATTTCAAATTAAACAAAATAAAGAACAGCACACTGTGAGGTACCCTATTTTTGTTACTAGAGACCATGCCATATTCTGCTTTTGTTTGCTGAATGTGTAAAGTGAAGGCACTGAAAATAGTGTTCAACCAGATACCCCTGTAATGGGCATTCTAAGATTTACTTTACACGAGATCCTCTTTGAACACAGGAATGCTGCTTCTCAAGGTACAAGGAAATGGTGACAAGCTCCTCTTTTACCCTTTGACAGAACTTTCTACTCCAGCTACAGACAGTGTCATGAAAATGCCCATGGACTGGAAAAAACGATGCTAAGCACACAGAGGGACTGTGAGCTGTGTGCAGAGCAGTGAGCAAGGAGAGCTTCCACAGGAGTTCTCAGCTGCCCCCAGGATGGGAGTTAGATGGTGGCTGAACCTCAATGACTGCACTGTGCAAAGCTTTCAAGTGTCATGTCACAAGAGAATAAATGCTGATTTTTTTTTTTCATTTCTCTTGCTAAAGTATCACATCCAAATGAGCAGGAAATAGCAGAGCAAACCCTCTTAGTAACAAAAGACCTTCATGTAGCTTTGCCCAAAAGCCCTTCACGTGACTTTGTGTCTTTTGTCATCAATGGGTGGGTTTAAAGAAGAAGGATGGATACAAACCCAAACCTTTGATCCAAACCTACACCCGAGGCCTCTGGTTCTAATGAAATACTGCAAATTGAACTGGACAATCCTAGCAGCTGTGTGAATCTGTCACTGAATTGGAGGTAAATTGGAGGTAGTTTAAAAGCAGCAATGAAATCTGCCAAGGTTTGCAAATACTTAATAAATCGATGAAATAGTCACATAATGCATTCCTCTTTTTTGGTTCCTGGGAAACTAATTGAGTTTTATTTTGACAAAATATCTGTTGGTTTGTTTACATTTCTGTCTAGGAAAAACTTACAGTAAGATACTGAGAAATCTCTTTTGCTATATATTTCTACATCAAGCTGCCACTAAATGAAAGGGTCTGCATTCACTGTGAAATTCTGTGATAGGCTGAGATACTGGGCAAAGGGTGTTCAGATTTTCTGGGGTTGAGTATAATTCTGAATTGTGACAAGCTTGTGTCTCAGAACTAATGTTTCTTTCTCTACACTATTAACTGCTCCCTTATTCTTTTCTACCTGGGTAAAAAATTAACATTAGTGTCCTACTTGTGTCAGCATTGGATGCCTTACTCAGTGATAAGGAAACAACCTCGTGGTTTCTGAAAGAATGCTCTGGAACTTTTCCCATTCTTATATGTATATACTGATTTTTAGACTTTAAAGGCTACAGAAACCAACCGGAAGCGCACACACTATTGTAGGCTGGTTTTGTTTACATTTCTTCTCATCCACTTCATCTTTCTCTCTCCTATTTCAGAGAGGTATGAGACATGCACAGACATACACAAAGATAATTTCTCAGATTTTTGCATGATTCCAATGCTAGACTTTTTAAAACTTTGTTTTAGGGAGGAAAGAGCTGTACTGCATTCAGCAGTGATGAACAGTAACTTCATTCATGAAAAATGAAAAAAAACCTCACTTGCTTTATTTTTAGTTCTTTTTTTTTTTTTTTTGTAAGATACTTCAGTATCTGGCAACGAAAAATTTGGTATTGGAAAATCTAGCAGTAAAATACTGTTGATTTAAAAACAAATTCTGTTCACAGAAATTGAAAGAGGAAAGCTCATTACAGGTACTATGTATGGTTAAGGCTTTTTATTTACTCAGCCAAAGTTTATGCCCAAATTGGTGGGTTTAAACAGTTAGTACAACAGCTGCTATCCATCTCACAAAGTTCAAATCAGTTCAACCTTTTCACTGGCATATGCAATCAAAGCAAACTGTGAAGCCAGCCTTGTAGGTCTAGCTAAACTGTTTTCAGCACAGACTGAAAAAATAAAGAAAAGGTTCTTTCACGGCAGTTTTCTGAATGTTGACCCGTGGAGTTGCTGATAGCTTCCTCACTCCTTGACACAAGGTACTGGTGTGACTATTTTAGATACGTTATCTTGCAAACACAGTTTAAACTGGGGATAATGCTTCATCTTCTACTCATGTCAGAGACTGACCCCAGAATGTCCTCTGCAGATTAAGGCCTGGGGTGGTGTGAAAAGGAAAAGCAGTACAGAGCTGGCTGAACCAGTTTTTAATCAGAAAGTCACTGAAAAATTCAACCCCTGTCAGTGGATAACATCACTGGTTATCCCAGCCACATTTCAGGCTTTGTGTTGGAATGGATATTGTCTGCTCTTCACTCTATTCCTTTCTGTGAAAATCTTCTACAAGCTTTTCCATCCTTGAGCAGATTTCAGGGAATATCTCTTCTACTTGCTTAGGAGGCAGCTACCTTGCAAACAACCAGGCTAACTGAAAATATTAGTGTCATCCTGTAACACTCCCCACAAATTATTAAAACACATTAGTGACAGAAGTTAGTTTTGCCATGGATTGTCTTTGGAAAAGATGGTTTTAAGTAAAGTGAAATTAACTACCTGCTATCAAAGGCAAATGGTAGTTACCTTCAGAAACACGCAGTGGGGTGACAGTATTTTCAAAAAGCACAGGAAAATGCAGAAAAAATAATAGTTCATTACTTTTTCAGTTTTTAGCATTTTAAGATGCTTACTTCGGGCATGTCAGTAAGCATTCATTAAAAATTAAGATTATTGTTAGAAGCTCATCAGAGTTTTGGACACTTTACAAAGTCATGGATTGTAAAATGCTTCTACAAAGTTCCTTTTTGTTGTCCAAGCTGTATGTTTTTATTTTTCAGAAGAAGTAGAAAATGGAGGAAAACTTAAGAATCCAGATTCATCTCTACTTTACAGGTAGAGGAAGACCCTAGTTGCAGGTGGAATGCAGGACCTGCTCTTCAACAAAAATTAACAGAAAGTAGATGCTTTAAATTTGGGTTGCTCTAAACTAATCAAAATTGAAAATTACAATTTTTAGCAGAATACTTCTAATTTATCATATTCTGATTTATTGCATAGCTCACCAAATCAAGTTTTCAACTAAGAAAGCAAAGTTTAGTAATGTAACTACTATTTTCATATTTCTTCATTTTTCATGGTGTTTCTCGCATGCAACTCTGAAAATTTCTATTCAGTAAGCATTAGCATTAGTCAGCCTTCTTAGGGATTCTGATGGGAATTGTATTTTCCCAGGGCTGATATACTACACAAAACTGGTTTGATTATGCAGCTCATTGTAAAAAGCCTTTCAAAATGTACAAATAACTGTACATTGTGTACCAAATTGTCTGCTATTACAGGTAACAACTGCAAATAATGATGAGCAGCTACCACCTCTTTTACATCAAAGCATTACAGAAATTATGTTTGCCTTTATATTCTAAATGACTTTCTATATTGGACTGGCAGCAGGATATAATCTCTTTCCCACCACCTGTTTTGAGCTGAATATTCTTCAAAGAATGGAACTCAAACTGAATTTAGACATAGAAATTAATTACATCTTGTTGCCAGAGTTTAGAGGAGGAAGAGTTGCTTACAAAAGCTGATTTTACCAAGAATGTGATTTTGGTAGTCATGATTTTGTCTGTCAGCAATTCCCTGGGAAACAGGCTTGGCTGACCAGTTAAACTATGTATGTGGCTTTGTCAGAATGCACAACTGACATTTTTTGAATAAGTTTAATTTTAACATGCAAATTGTGGGTTAAAAAAATGGTGAAAACCCCTAAATAATAAGTTCACAGAAGTGGAGACACTTAGCACAGTGATGTATTGACCCAGAAAAAGATCCATGATGGTGCTGTATAAGCTGTTACAGCTCTTTCAGTGTCAGTGATGTGTTGCAGTTGCGAATGCTGGGGACAAATCCTGTAGAAAGGGATGCAGGCAGAAGGCTGGTAATGTAAGGATAAAGCTGTGTACAGAATAAAGGGTACTGTAAAAAATTAATAAAAAGGCAACAGCGCTTTTCTGTGCTTGTACAGATAACTTGCAATTGGGAATTAAGACTACTAAGTAAATTTCTAAAAATTGCACATTTTAGACATCATATGCTGTGTCTGCTGAATACTTTTCTCTTTTGCTGTGGTCAAAACCAAGCATTATTGCAGTCAGTTACAGCTACCATCTGAAATTTCTATGCACAGAGGAAAAAATTATGAAACCTCCTTCCAGAATGCAAAGTAACACTGAAGGGCAACTGGCATAGATGCTGTGCTGAATAAAAATAGCTAGTGAGGTTGACTGTGAAGTCATAGAGACTGTGCTTTATTTGAAGAAATAGCTCAGATGAGACTTGTCATTTGACACAGGGATGGTTTGACAGTATGTAGTGGAAGCATCCAAACTGATTTGCCAGCAGTGGTAGGGTCAGTCAGCTTCTGTTTGAAAAGGTAACAAGCACTTCTCAGACTTGTTATCATGGTCAGACATAACCTGCTGACAAACTGGATTAAAGGCTGCTTGTCACTGAATCCAGACCAAGCTGTATGACCTGATAGGCTTCTATGGTAGAGCATCAGTGTTAACAGTATTCATACACTGCCAATTCTTATTTTAAGAAATCAAAAAGCAGTTTTCAGGCAAACAATAGAAAAATTTTTGTAGCAGTTATCACCATAGAAAGACAGGAAAAGGAAGAAGTAAAACTTAAGACATTTACATTGCTTCAATGAGTTTATTAAAACCTCTGATGCAATCAGAAACCCAGACTTTGAAGATTCCTGGAAAGTCTTTTCTGTCCTAGAAAAGTTCTTAATTTTGAAGTATCTCCTTGATGAGATGCAAGGTAAAGGTCAGTCAAGCCTTTTCAAGCACTTTGTTATTATAAGGAATATTAAAACAGGATGCATCTTGAAGCACATCCTGCTTATCTTGCTTAGGCCATGAGGCATGATGATCTCCAAAAACCTCCTCAAAAACAGTCATCGGACTCAATTTAGACTACAAAAGTCAGTGTTTAGTCATACACCTTTGTAGAGGGATTAATAGGATCTGTTCATACTAATGATTTACTTACTGAATACCTCTGAACAAATTGCTAAGACTCTTTATCAGAAAGCTCTGGGAAAAAGTGTAACTTTCATTTTGTATCCCTCAATAGAACCAAGTTTTAAATCATTAATGAGTTTGCTTAGTTTAGAAGCACCTTGACATTGGAGACACATAAATGACCTCCTAAAAAAGGAAAGAACCATCATTTCTGATGAATTTTCACAGTGACTATATGGTAAATACAGGATCAAGCTCTCTGCTAGAGTAAAGCTGTACCAGGCTCTTGTACCTACCTCTCTGCCAGACAAGTACGAAACCTGGCTATTTAACAGAAGATGACTTCTCACAACCAACATGGGCTAATTCATAAGGTGATATAAAAAGCTGATCTGTGATGAAGCCTTGCAGCACATTATCATCAAGACATTATTGCTAATAGTTCCACCATGATGGGCAGAACTCACAATGCAGTTTGAGGTGTGAAGGACTAAGCAGCTCTTGATAGGGAAAGAAAGAACATTAAAAACTCTGTAGATGACAGAAGTGAGAGCCAGGAACCGGTGAGCCACAACACAAAGCTTCATTTGACTGGTCATGAGACATGTACCAGATCCATTAAGAAGCTGAGGGAAGGAAGAACTCTGGAGATAGTTCACACATGACTGCAGCTTCTCACTGTGAGCAGAACCAGGCTGTGCTTGCTGCATGTACATCAAGTGCTGGTGTGACTAGCTGGATTCATCAGCTTGTACCAGCTCATTTCTTCCCACAGCTAGGGGCTACTCATGAGATCCTACACTAGCACAGACCCCCTGTCAGTCAAATGGCACACTCCTCTAGGGTGGGAGCTGTGCCTGAATGTGTGGCAAGTTACAGGGAACTCATATGCCAAACTACAGCCACCTTTATCCCAAAAGACAATTGACTAGGTGTGATTAACATCAATTCATATCAATTATTTGCTGCACGGAATAATGGAGACTGAGATAAGGCAAAAACCCCTCTGGGCAGGAACAGCTCTATTTTGGACTGGAATGCACACAAGGCAAAAGACTGATCAATAGTGTTGGCAGAAATAGTTACAAACGGAAGAGCTCTGAACACCACTGCAAGTTGTGCAATACAGGGCGTTTATTGCATATAGCTGTACCATCCCTGACCTTGTTAACTCACCCCCTCTGCCTCATGACCTTACAAGTGAGGTACAACAAGTGATGTACAACAGTCTGACATTTCCCCACAATAAGGGTTCTGGGGGAAAGGTTATTCAGGATCCACCTAAAGCAGAACTATTCCAGACCCGAGAAGCTACTACAAAACTGAAAGTCACTCTGGACAGCAACTATATGGAATTTCACTAGCAAAATGCTATTTTTTCAATTATATAATTTGTCTGGTTACAGTAACATTCCAGAGGCAGCCTCAGACACAAACAAATAACCAACTGTCTTTATAATTACTTCTAGAAGAATCTGGAATTGTTCCTAGCAAAAAAATTGCAATAGAGCCAAGTTCTGAATCCATGGATTTTTCAATATGGCTATTACATAATGAAAACTTGGTCTAAACTTCATTAAAGGAAAAAATATACAGTGACATTTCAAAACTTATACAGTCTTATAAACAAGGTGTTTTAAGATACCTCTTAAAATAGTTTTATCAGAATAAACCTAAATTTAAATGAGGCTTAATTTAACATTTTCTGGACTTTCTGCTTGATGACACTTTTATGCATTAGCTGTATAGTTTTTGCCAATAAACTCCTTTAACTGATAAACAAACTGAATCGTCTCTGAAAAATATCACTCATCTCCTTTCCAGGTGAACAATAAAAAAGTATCACTCTTAAATCCCTCACACTTCTCTTGTCTGACTTTACCTTACAAAAGAATAAGGTAGTAGGTGTGGATAGCTCAGAATTATGTATATGGTATTATCATATCTTGATCTTTATTAAAATTCTAAATACTGAATGATGACAGACTTGAAAAGTAGATTTTATTCAATGGCTTCAAGGTAGGCCTTTCATATAAGTTTGTGTCCTCTAGCTTGGCAGTATTGGTAAAAAATGACCCTAACTTATCTGCCAGCCTTAGGTTTGGTCAGAACTCAGGAAAGGAATTTGTATTATCAAAATCTGTCATCTCTACCTGCTCTACAGCCTGCATATTAATATATCCATGCCAGCATCAAACTCCTTAAATGCTATGGCGTATTGATCCATCATTATATACCAGGAAGAGTCTATATAATAGCAGCAGCACATGACTGCAACGACCTAATTATAAAGAAATTATTTTTCCTTAAGAAGATAGATAAGAGATGACAGGGTATCCTTTAGTGTTAATAAAACATGAAATAAACTTGACTGCATGGGATTTGCTTTGAAACAAACTAAATATTTTGTTTGATTACAAGGTATTTAATGGCTTGTGGATGTGGTACTGATCTGAGACATTTATTTTATGCTAATGTTTGTACAGGAGATGAACAGTTTTTTCTAGCTTAAGTGTTCTTAACATAAAAGTCAGGCTGATTAAGGTAATAGTATAGACACACAATGTAACATTATTTATCTTTTCTCCTAACTGGCTCCTACTTTAATTTCCAAGATTCATTAACTAAATGCCAGTATTATTAATATGTAATTTTTATGAGCATTATTCTTTAATCCAAGTTTCGCCTCTTTTAAAATTATGGTTAGTTCAATAAACACTATTTCCCCCCAATATATCCCCATTTCTTTTGAAGCATCTCAGTCTCTGTCTTGGTCCACTCTTGAGTCAATCTTTCTGATGTGTCTTATCTTAATTCTACTATCCAGAAGGGCCAGTTTTGGAGCTGACATTTTCCTTTCTCCATATTCTCCTCTATAATGTTATCTCTGTCCTTTAAGAATGCCTCTTTTCTTTCTCACGTTGAGTCTACTTCTGTGGCTAATTCATGGAAATTATGCAGGCCTTTTCTCCCAATCTGCAAATATTCCGCAATTCATCTTGCTCTGGTTTTCACTGTGATTTGATCGATTTCTGACAATATCAGCTCATGCCTTATTTTTCAAGCTGCTTAGCTTGTCTTTTGGTCTTCCTGACTGCTTCCTGAAGAGCTTTGTTTAAACTAAATGCACCATTTCTACCTCTTTTGTCCCTTACATCTTCCATAGTGCACATGCTGTATTTGACTCTTCTGGAGGACATCTAAACTCTTCCAATAAAAGACGTGTCTACATCACAAGCCCTTTTATTGTTAATGACATCTGTACTCCAACCCCACAACTAAGATTTCAATGCCTTTATATGTCTGCAATGATTGCAGCCTGAATTAGCAGACTTACCTTATGGGATAGTAAAATCTGAATTAGCAAATTCATCTTATGAGAATATAACTGAGTTAGAAAACTAAAGCTTACTTTCTTTTTCCACATAATTTCTCAGGTAAAGGGTAGTAGAAAGAGAAATAACCAGGACCAGGCAGACTACTCACATTTCTGTGTCTTTCAGTGCTTCTACAAACTGCGTATTCATCTCCCTGACACTCCTGTTTTCTGAAAACTGTATGGACATACGACACTGCTGGTTAATCTTCATTTTTTTTCTCAAAAGACTTTCATCATTAATATTAATTCTTGTCCTCTCAAGTCAAGGAACAGCCCCTGAAACTCCTTGATGGTGGAAGCATACTAGATTTCTCACAGGCAGATGGAAAGTATGGCCCCGGAAGAGTGACATTAGCAGAAGTTCCAGGCATCATTGTGTCATGTCTTGCAACATCAGGTGCAGCTGGGTATCTACAGGTTGCTCTACCAATGACCTTAGCAGATCAACCTGCAGCAGGGTGAGGCTAAAGACGTCACTCAAAAGTGTGTCTCTTACACACATCATGAGCCCCTTCAACAGCTTTTTGGTAAGGCCCTATCCAAAGCATGGAGCCTTAAACTCCCTCATAATCAGTCTCTGGAAAATCTGATTTCAAGAAGCGGATATTTTTGAACAGCAGCATCCAATCACATGAGATCATCATACATCTAACCAGGAACAATATACTTAAGAATTTTTTTCCAACATAATGCTCCAAAATGGACATCTTACAATTTTTGGAGGGCAGGACTGAAACTTGAGATGATCTGGGAAAGGAAGAACTGAAAAAGACTGTGAAAGCTCCCTAAGGTGCAGTATTAATAGAGTCAACTTCCCTTCTTTCATAAAATGTGCCTATATTTCTGTACAAAAAGTTTTGATGCCAAAGAGATGACAGCATAGTTAATGGCTATTGTCATGAAGGTTATTGCTTGCCAAATGGAATACTTAGTTTTACTATGAGGAAAAGACAGCTAAGTACCTTCTCATGCTGCTTTTCCTTTCCTAACCTGGCTGATGCCCTCCCTAATCTACATACTTTCCTACCAGAAAGGAAAAAAATATTCAGCAGCCAAGCCCTTCCTGCATTATGCTACCACTGCATTATAATACCACTGTTGCAATTTTACATGAATAAGCCCTGTGTAGGTGAAGGCAATATTTTCTAAAACGAGTGACAGTGGATGCAGAAAACCTCAAACTATGGTAAATCTGTTTAATACATCCGTTTTCATTCCTACAGTTATCAGGGATCACAGTCTTGTGTTGCATGGATAATGTCTGGGAAGACAGGATAAATAGAAGCAAGACAGAGTTGGTAACTGGTTCCAAATTCATAAATCACCACGGCTGAAATGCTCCCTGTGATCCACTCTTATTAAATTCAGGTACTACAGTCTGCAGGTTTCACTCTTTGGGGTTTTTTTTTTTTTTTGGAGGTTAAAGTACCACGACTTTTCAGCCCTAAACCCACTCCAGACTATACAGACATTATTTCATAGGGCAAAGTACAGGATTTGGACTTCCCTGGGGTTGCTGGGGAACCAGAAATTCCAGGCATTTGGGAAAGGGAGGTATAAACAGCAGAACAATAAGCTCATGTGCTCTAGCCCCTGCAGCACAGTACAAGGTGTGCTAAACATTTTATCAGGGGGGAGAATGGGGGTAAGAAGGGCTCTGCAGAAAGGCAACAAATTATTGCTATTATATAACTGCTATTAGGCAGGCTGCCTGCAAACCTTTGTTGAACCTCAGTCTCATGAACTTAGGGTTAATTATTTCACTATGTCCTGTTGTATTATTTTGCTGGCTGCTTTTCCTCTATTTATTTAATATCTTTTGTTTTCTTGCACAGTTTTAAGCTTACAAGGAAATAAATATCAATACTTGAGCATAAAAGTCTCATGAAAATTCAAGGAAACATCAGTGCCTTGGAATATAAACCTAATTTTATTACACAAAATCTGTAAGAGAATTCAACACAAATTGATGTTAGCAGAAGAAAAACCCAATATGCAACAATATGCAGATATATGTAAAACACAATATGCAGATACAAAAAAGAAGTATTTTTTCCATAAAATGCAACGACAATGCAAAGGATATAAAGACATACCTAGTCACAGTTACAGCAGCTCCATTTTCTAGGACTCCTACATAACTTGGAAACTAAGCAACACATAGATCAGATGACCTCTGTCAATACAAACATGTATGTGCTCGCATTCAGTCACTCACAGACTTCACCTTGACTTCAGCAATTATTAATTATCTTGAGTGCACTTTCAGATCAGATAACCCAAACGTAACAGCATACCTTCAATTTTAATAAACAAAGAAAGGAGAAACAGTAATAATAATAAATTCACTGAGGCACAAAATCACAGATTTAAAGGAGGGGAGGAAGACATTGTACAGGGTAAAAAGTCATACAAGAAAGCATGTTAAATAATTGTCTTTAAATGCAACAGTTCTAAGAAAAAAACCTCCAACTGTTGAGTGATATGTAAATGTTAATGTTTACCTCTGATGATAGCAAAAAATAGTGGCTTGGCCAGCACCAGGTGCAGCCCAGCTCTCTCTGGTTTTCTTCCTGCCCACCCTGAGAGACCTGGCAAGTGGAAGCAGGTTGGAATGTTCCTTCTGTGGCTGTGCAGAGGTCCCATGAAGAAAACTTCTGTAATCACCTGCCACTGCTGCTGGGGTCTTCCAGGGAGCAACTGGAGAGAAGCACTACTTACAGCTTTACTAGAGCCACTCCTCAGTTCAGATAAATTTTAAACCAATCTATATTGTGGCAAAGGGATGTTGACTCAGAATAATTCCCGAAGTTAGAGAAAATATGACTTATCTAATAGAACTAATTCCTCCACTGTTTGGGGGTTCATCTTTATTCCCTTTTTGTTTCCTCAGATGAAAGGACTTAAATATGTGGGAGAGATAAAACTGTCTCTCATTTACTCACTGATACACAGCAGAGAACATGCCATGACAGATCTGGAAGCCTGGCCCTGCTAGACCTTAAGCAGGAGTTTCAGAACCACAAGTCCATGACTTTTTGGTCCTTCAACCTGTAGGAGAAAAGCCTTGCAAGCTCTTCTGTTGATTTAGGCTTTGCATTTTAAACCCTGCCATCTAACACCAGTGAGTCTTAGTTCTGCCTCTGACAAGGTTTATAAGGTTTGTTTCTGCTTGCATCATGGAAATTTAACTACTTGTATGCAGTGTACCTAGCACAGGGCATATCGAGTAGGAGAGGGCATCTGAAGGGCTACAGGAAAATGGCACAATACGGCTGACCCAAGAAGACCCCAAAACCAATGGAGCTGAAAACCACAGCATATTCTGAAGGCACAATCTCAGCTGATTTTGCCTGTGTCTCCCTGCATTATTACAGCGGTTCAGATGTGCAATATAAATGCGGTTTAAGTTCTGTCTCTATTGCTCTGGGTCTTGTGACTGCGTGGAGCTGCATCAGTGACACAACACCTCGGTACTGATGAGAAGTTCCTCTGAAAGGCAAAGGTCTACATTTGTGCTATTAAATCCAACGTGCATATGCGGGGGAGGAAAGCTTCTACCAAATACAAACACACTGCAAACGCCTGAACACGGCCCCTCCAACTCCCTCCGCAGGGAGCTCAAATCCGCATTAATCTGCTGTCTTGCTTGCAGCTCATAACCCGATTATCTCCCCGCGCCCCACATCTCAGCCCACACGCTTAGCTGTGCCATGGGGTGTGCTCAGCCCAGTACGACCGGGGGTACCCGGGCTGCTCCCCAAATCCCGGACCGGGCAGGAGGGAGAGGGCAGAGCCTGCACCTCCGCAGAGGCCGGGTTTACCTCTGGTTCAACACCACAGTTCGCACCGGGTAGCCCGGGACGTGTGGGGAGGACCGACAGAGAGGGACACGAGCTGACAGTGCCTCGGCCTGCCCACCCCTGCATTCGCTTCTCCTTATGATGAACTGCACTGTCACAGCGGTCCTGTTCACAGACCGTCGGGAGCGCTGCCCGCCGGGCTGCCGTCGGAGCTCTCGGCAAATCCTACGTTGAGGCTGCCCGCGAGCAGGGAGGAATGTGGCGCCAAGCAGAGCGGAGTGCAGCGGCGGGCAGCGACCCCGACCCTGCCCAGCCGAGCAGGGCGCCGGGCCCGGGCCGCTGCTGCCGCCTGGCGGGCGGAGCGCGGCGGTGCCCGGCGGGACGCGGGCCTGGCGGCGCGGGCTCGTCCCGCCCGGCCTCCTGTGGAGGCGCCGGCACTGAGCGTGGCAGCGTCGGCACAAAGGGGACGCGACAGGAGTCCGTCCCCCTTTTTTATCTCGTTCTGTGGAAAGTGCGGGCTGCCCAGCGCCCATTCGTGGGTGACTGCGCTGCGAGCTCAGTCTGTAGCAAGTTCTGCCTCTCACTGGTGCCCACGTGAGGAACTGCAAGACCTGTTCAGAAACTCAAATCGTCAGCACATAAAACAAGTAGAAATTAACTGTCACGAAAGACTTCACAATTCAAAGGACTTGCTCAAAGCTGTCCTGTCCACCTGTGTGGGTCAGGATGCTATTCCAGAGAGAGGCTGAACTTCAGTGAATAAGCACCTTGCCCTTCCACCCAATCCCTGTTCCCACGCTCCCTGGAATAATGCTCCTGGAAACACACACCATCAGTTAGATCCAAGCAACTCTCCCCTGATCTTCTTTACGTGTTGCGTGGCAGAGCACTGGAACAGGCTGCCCAGGGAGGCCGTGGAGTCTTCATCTGGAGGTATTCAAATGCCACATAGATGTGTTTCCGTGTAACCTGCTCCAGGCTACCCTGTCTTGGCAGGGGCGTTGGACTAGATGACCTCCAGGGGTCCCTTCCAACCGTAGCAATTCTCTGATTCTGTGATCTTGTTCAGAAAGATGCTGATAGATTCAGAAAATCACGAAGGTTTGAGAAGACCACTTAGATCACCCTGTCCAACTAACACACTTCATTAGTATTTTCTTCTGAAAATACGAGAGCAAAGTTTATTTTAAAATGTGACATTTCACACTGAAAGTGAGATAGCAATGGGCTGGAAATTTGCTGACCATGACGAAAATATTTCTTTACATCTGTTTGTGTTGAATGCTGCTGCAAACATTTACATTTTTCAAGCTTATCCACTTCTCGTATTCCTCTAGTTTTATCTACTCTCTTCAGTTTCATCAGCTACAGGCAACTATTCTGCACATCCCTACAACAGGATAATTTTATTCTCTAAGGCAAAATCCTGAGCACTTAGAAACTTAATAGAATGTCTGCCACTAAAAAGCAGCCTGGGCCAGGTAGTATATCCTTTGAGGACAGAACTGTATGTTTATTTTACGTGTACCCAGTACCTAAGTACCTCTATAGCTGGGTAATGCCGTGTGATTGAAGGTGTTGCCACCATACACACAGATAAAAAATAAGGATAAACACTGAATCCCAGTATATGGGGGAGGTAATGCCAGCTCATCATTATTAAATGGCCAAGTCCCAGAATAATACTAATAATAATAATAAAACCCCTCAATGACCAATTGCTCAATGACCAAAATTCAATGACCAATTGCTCGTTTATAATTTTTCTGACAAGATACCATTCTTGATGTCCTGTATACATGTTCTGGTTTTTTGCAGGTGGAGGGGAGGGAAGATAACTAGTACTTCTAGACCTGACTTGGAATATTATTAGTAACATGGGTTTTATACTCAAGGGAATAGCATATACACTGGTTTTGAGTAAAGCAATGATTCTCAAGAAGAAAATTATTACTATTATTATTCTGCATGGCAGTGCTGGTTTAAAACACAGCTGGAAAATTAAACCCCACTTAAGCTGCTCTCTTGCCCCATCCCCTCCGGGTGAGAGGGAGACTAAAAACAGAAGGTCTGAGTTGAAATAAAAATGGTTGCATTGAAAGAGTTGCAGTCAATGGTAAGTGAACATGAATCCAGCAACTCAACTGCTGTCAAGTGAAGTTAGATCTCCTCACAACCAAAAGCCCAATGTTTGACACACAGCAGCTTAGATCAATCTTAAAGGGCACTCCCTCTCTCCGTAGACTATGTAGGGATACTAAAATTGCTGACACTTCGATAAATTCAACTTCTGGCAACTGTTTTTCTACTCAGATAATTCTTGTATATAGGTGCTCGAAGTTTAAGTACTCTTGTGTAGTATAGTGGGAATGAAAACTTCCATTTCTTTCCGGTAGAAGTTGTCATAAGTAGCTTCTGTTGACGGCAGGGAGAGGGTTCTCTGGAGACCTGAGACACTCTTAGAATATGTGGTTTTATTGCATGCGTCGTGGGTAAAAGGGCCTTGCCTTCAGCTACCAGCCTTGGCTGAAGGGGTGCCCCAAAGAGAGAGGGAGAGAGAGAGAGGACAGAAGCAAGGGCAAGAGGTAAGAGGCAAGGGTAAGAGTGTGAGGGTCCTTGTTACAATACATTATATCTCCTTTTGTGTTGAATATTCTAATTTACAGTGACCAACTGGTGCGAGATACAAAACCTACAGACTTTGCATACAGCCTGTGAGAACTACTATATTACCATATCATTCTGTATTCTAAACTCTAAAGACTACTTTCTTGTTCACCTTCTCCCTGATACGTTGGTGGGGTACTCCCTCGGGTCCTTTGGTGTCCCTTTGTTTGCTATCACTCAACCCATCTCCAGTTAATCACCACCTTCCTACCTGCCATGCCTACATCTCAAAACTAACTTTCATTTCTATTTCACTCACAATTTTCATATTTATAGAATCTCTTGCCAAGCAATCATATCTGTAAGCTTTTCTTGTCTCATCTTTCCCAACAGTTATATGTGGTTTTGTATGATCATTTATAAAACTGCTTGTGTTTAATGATAATTAATGGGTACTGTAAAACTAAGCTAAGGGTGGTACTTTTGCTCACATTAGTATGCCGTACAAATATTTCTGGGTTTTTTTTTGTTTTTAATGGACGACCGTGATTTCACTTGAGCACAGATATGATATGAACCAAAGTCTTAGACTAAAGTTAACACAAGCATTTGCACAGCTATGTTTAAATACTAGTATTGACCAGCTCATTTGAATGGAGCTGCCTGAAAGGCATTTCTCAATTTCTTATTTGTGGTACTAAAGTTATTTGATATTTTGAAACTTGTCCTTGCATGCTGGTGTGATCTCATCAGCTTCTGGGTGCAAAATACAGATCCTTATTTCTGACTCAGCTATCTGCGTTGCATAGCATCAGCTACAGATTTATCTGTGCCTCTGATGAAAGCAGGGTCATTACTGAGTCACTGTTCCCTCAGAGACAAAAATGCTAAGATCCTGTTATTTTACCCACCTGACTATATTCATTTTAGTATGAAATTAATTTAGAATATAAAAGATAAGTGCTGACTCACTAGTCCAATTTTTTGCAGCATGTTTTTGATCTCAGCTGAGATTCAGGTTCTTTTTTCAGTATTATCATCACTAGGTTTGAAAGAGGAATGGATCATTCATCTGATAGCTGGACAGATCTGTGCATACTGTTCAGAAGAACATTTGGCCTGATACAGAGAGGAAAATAACCAATTTTATGGACAATTAATCTGGCAGTGTCACATTGATTTGGGGCTTCATTTTTTCAGAGTAGTTATTTGCCATTCATAAACTCACCTACATGTATGGTGGCAACACGTTCCATCATGGGACATTACCCAGCCAAAGCAGGTACTTAGGTACTGCAGACACGTTAAATAAATACATGGCCCTTGGCCTCAGAGGACTTACAACATAATGCCAGCCCTGGCTGATTTTTAGTAGCAGACATTCTAGTAAAATTTTCAGTGCTCAGGACTTTGCCTTAGATAGTAGAACAATGCCCTCCCCTTTGTAGGGCAGGGACACTGGGGCAGATTTTCAGGACTATGCAACAGGTGCTTTGGGAATAATGTCTTCACATCAACTGGTGGGTCAGTGCCACACAGTAATAGAGCCTTCAGACTGGCTTTGCATTTCCACCTCTGTGTGTGCCATTGATGGCAATGGCAGGAGCACACACTCACAGATACAGAGACATACATGTGGCTGTAGGTATGTAAAACAGGCATGAACTGCAGTGAAAATCAGGCTTGATAAAAATACTGCAAGAATCCTAAGAGATTGATGCAAAATGCTACCTGTGGTTTCCATTATGCCAGCTAGAGAATTTTAAGCTTTCTCATAACAATGAAATAAACAGGTATCTCTGTTTATAGCTGCTCAAAGGGTGGATCAAATCATCATTTTGCTTTAATATTGTAGTCAGTAATCACGGCTATATGTAGCACATATAGAATAGATTTTCTACACATGTAGAATAAATTTTCTGTCTTTTCTCACCACGGAAGTGAAGGACTTGCTAGGTAATGGCCTTATCTCTTCTTTTGTGAGAACATTGGTTTTTCGCGTCTGCTGTTTCCTTGCATCTTGGTTTTGGGTGGAGAAAGCATGTAGCCAAGACAGTTCTGCCAATTCTATCTTTGGTTTCAGAGATGTGAGCCCTAACTGAGTCATGAAGGCATGTGTATTCCAAGGATGTTCTCTTAACAGATTCATGTTCTCTAGGACATCAGCAAGGCTGATCTCACACTGTATTTTTATACCGATTTATGGGATTTATGGGATCAATAATTATTCTATCACAAATAATGAATTTTCAGGCAGACGGGATTAGAGTCTCTGGGCCACTTTTATTCACAAAATTTCATCTTTTTGAAAATTACATTAGTCTCAGTCAGGGATTAATAAAGGGCCTAAAAGAACTCGAAAATTATTGCTCCTGATTTTAATTATGTGTCGTTGGTTTAACTTAAGTAGGCAATGCAAAGTAGTCTTGTAAATTGGCATCTGTTTATAAATGTACAAGATGGAAGACCTTGAAACACACTATCCTGTATGTAGTTTTAGGTATTTTCAGAGGAATGGCTGTTATGATTCAATCTTAAAGTCCTCTGCCTAAATTAAGGTACAAGTGAGACCAAATGGTAGTTAAACAACACCAGCTTTATTTTGTAAAATTATTTGTGTAGGGAAACAAGAGAGTAAAACAGAAAGAGTGAGAGAAGGTGAGTAGGAGACAGACACTGCAAGCAGAGGATAAATCACCACAGTGGATCCAGTAGCATCCCATTGGTCCTCCAGTTTCCTGGGCTTCTTGCTGATGGGGTCTTAGCTAGGTCATTCCCTGAGTTTCTTTATAAATTCCCTCATTATCATGAAAGGCAAGAGAATGTGTGTGTTTTACCACTCTGCTTGCTTGGGTACCTATTTGGTATTTGTGGGTGATCTACTCTGGTGGTCGCAGTGGAAAGTTGTGATGAAAAATACCAGTTTTGGTCCTGCCTTGGCAAGGCCAGATCTGAGACTTTGTTCCATTTGCAGCTTGTGCATGTGCACCCATGATGTTTTCTGCAACAAATTTCACCACCCAGTACTTGTTTAAGGCATAAAATACAAATGTCATTAACCCTTTACTTACAATGGCCCCCATCATACACCGCTGCAGAGGGTTGTTCCTCCCCAGGTGCAGCACTTCATACTTCTCCCTGTTGAACTTCATGACATTCCTGTTGGCCCATTTCTCCAGCTTTCCAAGGTCCCACTGGATGGCAGCATGACCCTTGGGTGTTTCAGTCACTCCTCCCTGTTTTGAGTCATGAGGACAATTGCTGTTGGTACACTGCCCCATCATCTAGATCATTAATGAAGATGCTAAACAGGACTGAACTCAGTATTGACTCACAGCACACACCAGTGGTTATTGGCTTCCAGCTAGGTGCTGTGCTTCTCAAGACCACCCTCTGGACCCGGCCATTCAGCCAGTTTTTGGTCTACCTCAATGTGTGCTCATCCAGTCTGTAAAAAAAGCAGCTTTTCTATGAAGATCTTATGGGAGACATTGTCAAAGGCCTCACTGAAGTCCAGGTAGATAATATCTGCTGCACTTTCCTCATCTGTCAGGTCACTCAAGTCATTGTAGGACTTCATCAAGTTGGTCAAGCAAGACTTCCCCTTGGTGAAGCCATGCTGACTACTCCTGATTATTTTCTTATCCCTAATCTGCCTAGAAATGGCTTTCAGAATTTGTTGCTTCAGAAGTAGTCAGAAGCCGATGAGATCACACCAGCAATGCGAGGACAATGCAAGTTGTTTTCTGAGCATCTGGAGGATTAATTAAGGCGAAACAACAAAGACAGGATTCCTTAGTGGCCTTCTACACTGAGTGTTCAGCAGTGGTAGAAGGATGCCAGGCATCAACTTGAAAACCAGTGTCTGTCTTCACAAGGAAGCATTAAAACTTCTAGCAGATACTAGTTCTGCAGAGTGGAGTGATAACTCACAATTTGAAATAAACATCCCAATTATTCAATGTATTAAATGTTGTCTTTGTGCTGTTCCATGTGAAAAAGAAGCTGTGGAGTTAAAAAATTTATTCAGTACAATTAAATTGTAAAAAGGAATAAGCTTTTATCTCAACATAATCCTGTTGTAATTATGAACACAGAGTGGGCACTTTGTCTCACAGAGTTATTATAAAAAATTGATAGTAAAGATAAAGTAACTAGAAAAGTCAGAGGAACTACCAAATGCAATTCTACATGTTTCCTCTGGTTCAGTATGGCCCTGGCTGCATTTGGATCGTAAGTAACCAAAGCAGGAACAAACAACCATAATAGACTTTTTCATTGAAATGAACACATGACCTTGTGTCCTGTGATAATGAGGTAATTTTTTGCCACTGATCACATGCAAGCAAGACTAGCTAGATATAAATTTGACTGTTGATAAAAAGTGCAAAGAATGATACAGATTACTTATGTGGTTAATCATCTTCCAGATGATTAACCACATAAATAATCTTGTGGTTAATCATGGGCACCTATTATGTGGTTAATCATCTTGCTGATGATTGAGTGAGTAAACACTCCTCATGGGCCCCTATTTACTTTGGTTTCAGACAAAAGCAATATAGGTTTACTGAGCACTTTGTGACCTACTTTTGAGAGTAATGCTTTTCTTGTCTGTAAACAACAAAAATTCCTTATTACAAACTCGACTTTGGTGTAATGTTGTATAATTTTATAGCTTTATAGTGGTTGTTTCACAGGTTATTACACTGCATACAGATTCAAAATACTTCAAACTGATGTGTTCAGGAGACAGCAGTGGAAATTGCTTGTGTCTCACCAAAACACTGGTGATACATCAAACCTGTCATCATATCTCCAGATGTGCCCAATTTCTGACATGAGGGGGAAAAAGAAAAAAAATATAGTATCTATTCAACAAGACTCAAATAGTCTGATCTACAGGTTGTATCCATCTATTCTGTTGGGGGTTTTTTGTTTGTTTTTGGTTTTGTTTGTTTGTTTGTTTTGGGGTTTTTGTGGGTTTTTTTGTTTGTTTGTTTGTTTGTTTTTTCTTGAAGAAAAAAGTGTGATTGCTCACATCTAGCTGGAAGGTACTGTCCTGCCTCAGCAGAGAGAGATGAGGCTGAGGAGTTACCTCCTTCTACAATGATTTCAACTGTAGCCCATGAGGAACATACTGCAGCCACCAATGGTGAAAACACCTCGTTACTTAAGCCCAGAATTAAAAGGAAAAACACAAAACCCCAAAACAAAACAAAAAAAAAAAAACAAATAAACAAATCCAAACATCCAAATTAACTATTCTAGTTCCCAAAGGCACAATGTTGATTTTCTGCACTAAAATTCTTGATCCTAATTATGTCTTTTCTACAAAGCTCGAAAGAAACTGGAAAATCAAGAAAAGACATTAAAAGCTTCCTCATACTTCACCAAGTCAAAAGCTAAAAGGAGTGTCTCAAAAATATACAAGCATGCACAACAAGTCAAAGGCATCTAAAAACATACAAATATGTATAATGCTGCTGGATAGTTTTTTTCCAAGCTAATAGAATTATAGAAATGGTTTTTAATAGATATTGATAAATTTAGCCATGCTTAAGCTCAGGAAAAACAGAATCATATAGGTTGGATGTGATCTCTTCTAGATCATCTAGTCCTGTCCCCCTGCTGAACCAGTACACGGCAGTGCAGGTTTTCCAGGACCGCTCCCACTCAGGTTTTTGAATGGCTTCAGGGATGGGGACTCCACAGTCCTCCTGGGCCCGGGCTCGCAGCACCGCTCAGGGGTTCACAGCAGGGCACCCTGGGCTCTGCTCCGAGGCTTCCTGACGTGTCTGGCACCTCGTCCCGGCGCAGTGCCCCGGGAGTGTGGTGTTTCAGCGGGAGAGGGAGGCACAGGAGGCACCGGCCGGCACTAGAGGGCAGGACAGGCTGAGGGAAGCGGGGGCAGCGAGGGAGGGCGGCCGGGCGGGGCAGACGCCGACGGATTCACCGTCACAGAAACGCTCAGGACACGAGCTGGGCTCCCTTCACTTCTCCCTTCCCTTGACTCTTTTTCAAGTGGTCATATTTCTGAAGCGAGGCCCCTTCAGAAGAAGAGGATGGGTGTCTGTCGTCTTTGATGTCACAAAAGTGAGGCAGAAAACGAGCATTTACAGTGATGGAAGGAGGTGCTGAATGGCCTGAACTTGTGCCTTCAAAACAGAAAGAAAACAGAAGAGCGTGGACTGGGAAGTCGGTGTGCCGTGTAAATAAAAAATGGTCCAGAAGCAGTCAGTCCTTTGCAGAGACGGTGCTTTGATCTTGTGCTAAGGACTGACTTCATTCTTGCCGACCAAACAAGGCCATGGGTCTGCAGCTCTGCAGAGGTTCAGAGTAAGGCTCATGGAGCTTGGCCTCTGCACACTGTTCCACAGTCCCTGTTCTGTCATCTTCACAGCTGTCCACTTCAGAAACATGGAGCTGAAATCCTACTTCATCAGAGCTTCAGGATGTCTGTTCTGGGACAGGGGACTGTGCGAAATGACAATAATGCAAACCAGTCCAAGTAATCTGCTTTGTAGGAATCAGGCAAGCAGAATCATACTTCTTCAGAGAGGTCTTTGCCACCAGCTAATTTCTAAATTTTCCTTTTAAGTCCCTGTAGCTTTGCCTTGGGTCACTGCAAGAAAGCATGGCAGACTCCCTCACATGTCTTGAACCGAATCATCAGCAGAAAGAGGGTAAAATGAAAGAGTTTTGACTAAAATTAGAAGTAATTGAGATTTACTATGGCTTTAGGTACCTAACAATACTGTTGAAAGGCCTGCAGGCTCTTTTCAGGAGAGTGGAAAAAAACCACAGAAACAGAAAGATAAAACAGACATGTGAAGGAGGGACAGAATAGAAATCTGGGAAACAAAGAGGGAGAAAAAAGAGAAAATACCTTTCAGGGATCAAAATTGAAAGGGCAAAAGGATCATGCTTATTTCTGCCTTTATGGCTCCATTGGTGCTTTGTGACTCTGTGATTGGCACTGTAGGTGCCAATTTTTTTTTTTTTTTTTTCCTTCTTTTTTTTTTTCTTTCTTGATTTCCTGCTGGCCTGTGAATCCTGGGCTACCAGGGACATGATGTGGACCAGGCATCTCTTTTGGCAGAGGTGAGGAAGGGTGAGGTGTCTATGACCTGCTGCTCTTGCCAGCAGATTTCATTCACACAAGATTGAGATGGGCATGATAAGAGACACCTCTGGCCACAGCAGCTGGGAACTTCTGCCACTCTGGGGCAGCCCAGGCCTGCCTCAGGTCCACCCATGTGCAAGAGAAAAAAAGTCTCTCATTCAGCACTTCGTGAGTGAAGAACTGAAGCCTGTGCTACCTGTCTTCTGCCTTGTACTAGGGGTGCTGGGGGTGCAAAAAGCATCCCAGTCCTGGCAGGAGGCTTAGCTGGCTGAATCATCAACTCCATGAATAGGTGAGAGATGGCTCAATGACTGAACTGCAGCTTCCCAGGTTAATAATGCCCTACCAAAGATAGTATGATTCCCTCACTCCACCATCATTTTTCAACATAAAAATAAGAGAGAAAATGCTAAGAAATAAAATTTATACTACGAATACTAATGAAAAAAGCTTTCCATTAGGTAAAAGGAATTTCTCCAGTATTTATCAGGACCTGCAAACTAATTTTTCCATGTGCTAAACTATTTTCTCATTAATCTTAAGAAAAGTAACAAATTAAGGATTTATTTGGGGTTCTTTATGTACTTTTCTTAAAACCAGGTAAAAAGCAAATCTGGTACTTGTTCTGTTTGTACTGTAGCACTTTGTCTGACATCTTGGCATAAGAGCAAACATGAGGGTATAGGTCATTCATCTGTGCATAAGATACTCATTGTAAAGGACAACAAAACAATTTTATTTTCCAAATATCAAGCATAGTCTAATTGGCCAGCATTGATCTTGTGTCTAAAAACAGTTTGGAAATGCTGTTCTTGTAGCAGGGCAGCATTTTTTCCCTGGAATCTACTTCTAAATGTTTTTTATTAGCTAGCTCTTTTGTTCTGTTTTGTTTTGTGTTTTGTTTTACAGCTTGTTTAATGAATCTTTGAAAACTCTTAATCCTCAGATTCTGTCTCCTGACAACAAACTCTGTAACAATAACTTAGGAAAAGCAATAAGGTGTTTAAGCAAGCTGTTGTCCCTGAAAAGTGTTTTATGAGTGTATCTCACAATCTTGTAGCCAGGTATTTAGATAGACTGTTGGAAGCAGTGAGCAGACAGTGCCCTATGGGGTTTCTGGAACACCTTTGCATATCATACCATAGCCCCTATCACAGCCTGGATCAGGTGAAGGGCTGGGATGGAGTGCATGCCCTGACATTCAGTTGGAGCATTCAGACGTGTATAAGATATGTAAAATACCCTTCTGAATTCTGTGAGATAGCATAGGACAATGAATATGTTTTAACTTGGGATGACAATATTCAAAACTTTGTGAGCATTGTGGTGAATGTAGAGTTTTCCTCATCTCTTCCCAGATATGCACCAGATGAAAAAACCCAAGTGTAGATACCAGGCCACTGAAAGGATCATAAAAATGCTGCAGTGTCAAGGAATTTATTAAAAAACAACTTTGATATTCTGACAAAAATTTCACTGATTGTATTTTGCTGTTTTATCTGAAATCTCTTAAGTTGTTTAATATTTTAGATGTCAGGCACTAGGTAAGTTTCCTGAAGCCCCAGAATAAAATATTAAGTTGTCAGATTTCTCCTTCATCTTGTGTTTGCAGAAGGGTCTATTTCCCAGCTGATCTCCACTAGTTACTGTTTCTTTGGTTTGAGCTCCATTACTTTGACTGCTGTGGAGTCTTTCTGTAGTTCTGTAGTATGGTAATGAATTATTTAGGGTTTTTTTCTTTTTTTATAAAACAGATTTATTGAGAGGATACTGTAGGGTTTTTTTCCCTGATGACCCAGCACACTGCTGACGTCCCAGACAGTCTCAGTGTGTTGCCCACTCCTGGCATCTTGCCCCCCTGTGCCAGAAACTCCTGCATGCCAGGGGCAGGGAAAAGCCTGTCCCACTCTGACACATGGTCGTGGCACCTTCCCCTCACCACCAGCTTCCCCAGCTCACAGCAGCCTTGTGCCTGGCTCTGTGGGAATGTGTCTGGGTAGATGTGTGCAAGTGAGAAGAGCCAGAGAGACTAGGGGTGCAGAAAATGGAAAATACTGGAAAAACTAATGAGCTGTGGCTATAAGTGAGTCACCAAAGGAGGTGATCATAGAGTGGGATCTGTATTCCATTGGGGAGCTATTTGAAGTGTAATGTCTAAGCTTTTGCAGTGACGTCCCTAGGACAGCCTTGCATCGTCCTGTACCAGTCTGCTTGTCTCCTCCAGGCTGCTCTGTGGAAAACTGATCATCAGGGAAGTTGTGCATGGCCCTCCGACTTGATCCAGATTTTCTGAAGTCAATGAGAGTCCCTTCATGAACCTGCCTGGCTACATACCCCTGGGACAATAGGGATCCCAATGGGCTACTTGTGTGGGACTCATGGCAGTATCAACTGCTTTTCCTCTCTTGCTACTAACTGTTAGTGCAAAGGATTCTGAGTGAAACTAACAGCCTTAATGGATTTCTCTAGGCAACAGTACTTTTTGAATGGCAGTTCCCTCCCTAAGCATGGACAAGAGCAATAGCATTAACATTACCATATGATTCAGTTTCCCATTCAGCAGATGGAATTTTCTGTTTTGAGATACAATCATTTTGTGTCAGAGAAATGAGAGATGGCATAAACTTAACCAAAATACTGGAGGCAAGCAGGCATGAAAGTTGCCTCCTGGATCCGAGTATTGGAGACCTCTGGTAGGCCCACCTATTGCAGAAACAGATGTGACTTATTAATAACCAACTCAAGCTAGCTGCCTCATACTAGATAAGTGCTTGCAGATGAATCACAATCTGAATCACTTATTTTTTTTATATTGACTTCTAGTGAGATTTCCACCACATGTGGCAAGACTATCAGCACTGTGATATGCAAAGAAACTGCATCAAGGGGATATCTCAGTGCCTGAAGGGTTTTGTGTTGAGACTGGTAATGATGAGGGCTCAAAGTGGCACAACAACAAAGCTGTGCACATAAAAAGGGAGCTGCCAAGGAACAGATTTCAGACTTGCAGCTAAGGTACCTGGTAAGCCCAGTGGTTCCCTCTGTCTCCATGTGTAAAGAAGAAACAGTGGATCCTATATGCACAATTGTCTTTCCAGCCAGCTCAGACAGCTGAACCTTCTCTGCTTCTCTGCTGGATTTTCCATATGAGTTTTAAATGTAACGGGAAAAAAGCATTATTCTACTTTTTGTACTCCATTTTCTGATCCAACTACACCAGGCCCTTGAAAATCATCCAAGAGAATCAAATCCGTCGGCTTACATGTTGTTATAATTATCTGAGTTTGAATCTCCTTGCCTCCCTCCATCTCTTCTTCTCTCTCTGGGTATGGGATCTATAAATTAGAAAGAAAGGCAGGTGTAACTGTTGCTCAATAGTTTGCTGTGACCTTAAACAAGTAAATAAAATTATTATAAAGATACTAGAGACTTATCTTTTTAAAACCATGGATTTCAATGAGATTGTGTGCTTTAATATGTTTCTGTTTATATATATGTTTGCATTAACTTTTTTAATTGCAAGCTGAGATGATAAATGTTGCCATCCCAATGTGGCAATTCTGCTGGCAATAACATGATCTGTCATTGCTATGTTGCTAAGTGTCTGAGAAGAAAATTTATATCTGGGGTTTGTTATGCCATGCACTACATAAATCACTGTACATGTCAGTACCGGGTAACCCTCCTAAAGACCCGAATTATCATTAAACATTTATTCAATCTCATTCTCTTTCATGGGGTCACTGACCCCCAACCTTTCTATAAAAAAGTGTTGCACTCCAGTTATAATTGCTTCCTTTAAAACAAAAGCATGCAGGGCTCGTGCATAGTGCATACTCTTTTTCCTTAGGTGATTATTGTCATGCTTTTGTATGAACTCACTTGAATGACGTGCTTGCTGAAACTCAAGGCTCCAGTAAAGAATGAAAATCTGATCTGATCTGTCTGCACAAATGTGCTCTGGCACAGCCTGCTGGGAGTAATCCAGGATTGAAAGTTTGACCTAAGCTTATTTATCAACTCCAGACTCACTGTGAAATTCCAGCAGATTGGTGAGTCTCCCAAGGCAAAGTTTAAGTCTGACAGATACTGACCTTCCCTTGAAGTCTGAAGAGAACATGGAGCCACACTGGAATAGCTCAAAGGAAGAAAAGAGGAAAGGAGGGGTGAAAACAACTAGGATGAAACTTCAAGGCTAATAGGGCAAGCAAGGCTGTAATTTCTTCACAGTCTTAAAAATCAATTGATTTGTCAGGACAGGCTGAAGACTATGCAGCTTACTGAGACTAATATAATAATAACCTTTTTAAACTCAAGAAATGATCAGAAATTTTAATCTATTTCTATAATTTGCCCATATCCATGTTTTCTATCAGAAGAAGTGTAGCTGGTAATCTTCAGTGCAATATCTCTCAGGAGACATGCAGAATTTATATTGTAGAATTTATATGCAAACAGAAAACCAGAAAGGCACACCAATGTATACGTCTTCTGGTTTTTGTTTTGTTTTGTTTTGTTGTTGGTGGGGGGTTTTTGTTTGTTTTTTTGTTTGTTTGTTTTTTGGTTTTGTTTGTTTGTTTGTTTGTTTGTTGTTTTTTAACTTTTGAATAGAGAAGGCTGTAATAAATCAGATCTACCAGTTCTAGCCTCGCTGGTAACAAGTGAATCCACATTCCTAACTTGGGCCAGGTATTTCGACTTGCTGTGGAAAACCTCTCAATGTAGTGCACCTCTGAAGAAACTGGGAGCACAAAAGCTAAACCCCAGTGTTTCTAGAGGTGAAAATGTCCACTGTTTGTGTTATTGTTACAAAGAATCCATTTTCAACAAATGATCACAGTGTGCATATTCTTGAAATTGATTACACATTCAGAGCTCATCACTGGAGAGTGGAGCAGGAGAAAACTCCTCGAAACCCTGAAATAGCTTTTCTGCTTAAAGACTTTCTGTGGGACTGTGCTCAGAAGACAGGGGTTGGACCCAAAAGATGGGTGCTAATATCTCAACTTTATTTATGAGGCAAACAACTTTAAATGCACATCTTGCCTAGACATATAGAAGATAAAATCCATTAACTAATAACTTGAAATATCTTGGAAAAATACAATTGCAATTCTAGTAGGTGAGATTATTTGCTATCAGATCAAAGATAAATTTTCTTCTCATATATTTGATGTTTACAGCTAAACATCCAACAAATCTTAGCAAATTATAGATGCAGAAGTACAAAAATTAAATTTAAAAAATCTGCAAAGAAAATAAAGAAGTCTTCATGTCTGGACTGACAGCTACTCTGGCACCTAATGTTTCAACAGTATGCAAATTAATAAACATACCCTATGCTCAGAATTTTACTGTATTTCTTGATAGACCCAAGAAGCAGCCATAAAGTAAGCATTTTTTTTTTTTCATGCAAAACTAATACAAAGTGCAGAACAAAACCTTCTCTTAAGCAGCTTTTTCCACTGCTCTTTAAAAAGTTTTGCTGGGACACTTTGCATGTGTGAGACCTTGCAGCTGTCCAGCCAAAGAGTGTTCAGACAAACGATTTTTGCCAGCCAAGGTTCCTATGCTACTGACTATGTCCTGGAGATTCTTTGTCCTCCAAGAGTTGAAGCTCATGGGTTACTGAAGAAAAATGTGAAATATTCAGGGATTTAAAGTAGAGAGAGGGAGACAAAAGGATGCTCAACTCCCCTAGCAGGACAGTTGGGATTTTCACATGGATATGAGACTCATCTCCCAGTCCCCAGAGATGCTGCATTCATTATGCACAGTAACTGCTTATTCTAAGTCATTTCTTGGGCCAAACACTGGCAGCATCTACATTTCCTTCTCCTAAGACTAGTTTCTGTTTTCCACTGTAAAGATGAAAAGAAGAAGCTGCTGAAGGCCATGAAGTACCTTAGTGGCTTAAGCCACTGCACTCCACTCATTGACTGAATACTTCTGCAAGGCAAGACTAGTAGCAGTGTTAGCCTCTAGGCTATGTTACACTCCATAAAGACACTGTGGGAACTTATCCTGGCCTAGTTGGACAGAGCAAGACACTGGGGAGCCACTGAAGTATCTGAGGTGAAACCCATCAACATCTCTTCATAGGTTTGCCAGAATAAACAAAGGGATGGATGTCAGTTATGTGACTTGTATGTAGGGCAAATATACACTTAATCTTCTAGTGAATCACCTTTTTTCACGCAAAGATCATCAGTGATCCCTAGAAGAACAGCTGCTCAGACACATTGGGCCCTGGCCTCAGAAACCTCCCACACCAATGTCATGAGTAAAAAGCTATAAAAGAGTTGGTCTGCCAGATTGGAGGGTCAAATAGCAGCCTGGAAGGGCTTGTAATAGGGAAGAGAGTGTAGCTACTGATACTCATTCCTCTTCCTTAATGGCCTTATTCAGATGCAAATAGTTAGAATTTTTTTAATGAAAAAGTCAAAAATAGATGACCCCCACAAAAAAATAAGCATTTCAATCACAATTTCATATTGCTGAAGTATGTGCTTTCATTAGAATCTGCCCTGATGTTATTATTTTTATTATTAAAAAAAATTATATCAGAAAGTATCATATCCTGAAACACTGATCTAGAAAGATGTGTCTATTGTCAATCTCTTCTAAAGAACATCATTATTTTTATTTCCTTACAAGAGAACCAGGCAGGGGGGAAATGAGAGTGATTTAAAATCTCAGTAAAAAAGAAAAGGAATTTACCAGTTTCAAACAACCACTAAGCAAAACAAGCTCACTCTTTATTATATGCCATCAATTAAAAATGCATTATCTCATGCTTTGTGTTCAGCTCATATCTACAGAAGTTGTATTATTCTTGTCTTTATTCATAAATTTTAGCAAAACAATAAGCCCACAGAAAGAGTGTCTTTTTCATCTTATAAGAGATAGAAACATACTTGCAGTCATGAAATTTCAGGTGGGCAGGCTCATATTTTTCTGTTCTTTCTAAAGGCCATTTTGATTTTTAATAGCTGACATGTCATTTTGTCTAACAGAACAAAATGTTCTTTTGTATATCCATATGTGGCAGTTGGCCCCTCCATGTTTTAATCTATTGACCACATTTGATAAAGTAAGAAATTGTCTCAAAATTTTTTCTCTCCTGCAGGTTGCATGGAGCAGCCAGGAAGATGGGAGGAGACCCATCCAGGCCCCCTCTGGGGAAGGGCTATGATTTTCCTTGGGTTTGCTGTGCAGCCATTTCAAGGAGGACAGAGCAATCATTCCCACTGACAATTCTCACAGGTCACAGAGGCCTCTGAAATTTGTGTGCCATGGATTTTACCCTGACTCACTGCAAAATGAATTACTTACAAGTGGCCCAATAGTGTTAGCTTTCATTGGAGATGTACAAAAAGCCAATCAATATCTAAGCAGTAAGGAAGTTTATAAGGGCTGGTTGGTCACCATGGGCAGCACTGACAGAGTGTTTATCAGTTTGTGTGTCTCTGGCTTTGCCTTTATCATTAAATGGGCAAAATAAAGACATGACACTTTAAATTGTATACACAGGTACCTACAGTTTTTCTCCTAGGGTATCTGTGCAAGTATTTCTTCAGCTACTCTTTCTAAAGCTTAAAAGTTACTTTGGAACTGGAAGCTACTTTACCCAATTTTAATACACTTAGGAATACCATCCTGCATGCCGTCTTACTGCAGGCGGTATCATTAGCAGAATGAACCAAAATAGTCAATTTAAGTAGAAACTAGCATCTACTTGCAGCATTTTCTTTGTTTCATTAAATCCATCAAAGATTTAAAGCAGGATCTTATCTAATAAGGCACCTTGCAGAAGAAACATGATAGCAAAGGTCAGAGCATTTCAAGCAGGAACAGGACCACTGTTGAAAGGTTCATGAACTTCCAATTAAGTAACTGACTTACCTCCCAGTATTCCTGGCTCAGATATAGTCATTAAAGCAAGTAGCTCCTTCTCAACTGACAGTATTTCTATGTCCTTCTCAGCATTTGAATGGGAAGGAAGAAATAATTTGGAGGTATTTGTAAAACTGGCTAAATGAAATCATGATTTTGAATGTCCCTCCTACACGTGATTTGTGTGGGAATACAGAAGAAAGCAGTGGAACAGTAAATAAAGGAATACTAAGGATTTCTGCCTTGAACAGAAGACGATGCCTAAGAACATGATTCTTTACAGTAACGCCAAGTAGTAACATCCTAAGTGTGGTTTGAAGGTGTGGTAAGATTTAGTTCTAGAGAAAAATAAAATCTAATTGACGGATAGGTTGGAACTGCTACAAGAGAAGCTCAAACTGAAAAAAACCAAAAATCAAGTCAGAAGGACAGCTCTGAAATGAAATTGAGGCAAGAACCAAATATTATTCAGTAATAGCATTGGTGTTTAGAAAATATTGGGTGCAAAGTCTGTTATTCCAACCATCTTAAAATCAGCTGAGGATCTCAATGTCTCATACCCTCCCTGCTGCCATGTCCTTTCTTCCAGCACCAGCAAACATAACCTTTCCACTGTTTGCTCACATCATTTTCTTGTTCTGTCCTTTATATTGTGTCACCACCTCCATGAATCCTTTTTTTGTCACATTAAACACACATAACTCACTTTTACTTTCAAGGTCCTTCACAAACTTCTTTCTCTGGACTCGTTATCTGAAACTGGGAATCCAAGTGCCAGTTCTAGTTTCTGACCAGCAAGTGTGCTCTTAGGTTTTTAAGCAAGCATTTTCAAGCAAGACAAGGTGATAAATGGCCCCAGTGATGTCAGAAATAAGCATACCTGCTCCAAACTGAGTTCTTTTATTCTTGGAAAGGAGGGAAAGGGAGCTGTTTCTTCCACTACTTTACTCTGGAAGACAGCTAGGTGTGCCAGGCAGCCAACCAGAGAGAGACAGGTTTGTTAAAAGCATGCTAACTTCTCTAGAAGGATGCTTTTTCTCCTGAGTCTGAAATCAGTTGTAGTTTCAGTCAAAATACTATCACACATTAACCAAAATCAGCAGCAGAATGTCCATTTATACATCACGTTTTGTGTATATATTGATTGATACACATATATACATATACACAGATAGCCAGTAAACTGTAAAAACACTGAGGCATAGGTCTGTTCAGTGGCAAAAAGGCGTTGAGGCCAGGGAATGAAACATTTTCCAAACCAAGCCAAACTTCAGTATGTTCTGTTCAAGGTATGATGCGTCCTGATGACTGTGATTAGGGTTTTGCTGTGTGTCCTTCTGGACTGTAGCAGTGTGGATATGGATGGTGGTTGCTGCTGCCTCACACAGGCAGTCACTCAAGTCAACACACACACACCATGCTCAGCAAAGAAAGGCAGGAAGGGTGTTCTGTATAAGGTTCCAGTGAGGTTTATTGTGCAGACGCACACCAGACGGTTTTAGGGACAGAAAGACCAAGATCAAGGGAGTGCTCAGGGTTAAGTATGGGGTCAGGAACCAATGGTCTGAACACAGGGGCGGTACAAGGGCAGGGCAAAGGGGCAATGACTTATAAGGGACATAAGGGCAGCCCATCAACCATACCACAACCAATGGGAAAACAGGGAAAGGAGAAACTTTCTCAAACTGGGGACATATATGAACAATAGAGGTGGGCAAGGCCCACAGGCCAATGGGAAAAGCAAAACTGAGGTAGATTAACATAATGCCGTAGAGCACCCTGGGGGGAAGCCTTTTTGCTCACCTTAAGCTATGAAGTATTCTCAGAGCCAATGGTAGATTCTTCCAGGGCAAAGCCCTAGAAGTTTCCCTGACAGGCTCAGGGGTCTCCACACTGGACAGGGGGCCTTCCCCAGCTGACAGACTGGAGTTCAGCTCCAGTGAGCTGCCACCACTGTCATACAGCTGGGCAACAGGACAGAGCATCTGTCTCAATAATCATTTGTAATCCCACATCTGAAACTTGAGCAAAGAAATTCAGAATTCTTCTCATGGTATTAACAGCTATGCACACAGGTTGCAAAATACTGTCTTATTTATTATGAAGAAAATGGTCTTAAGATCTGTTCATTTTTCTATAATTACTCTAATGAAATAGAGAATAGGCACAAATTTGGATATAAATCAGATTTAATCAAGTTTTGTCCTGCTCTAAAGATTCAATGAGTCTAAATTCTTCAAAAATATTCATCGCCTGAATTTTGACTCTTCTTCAACACTAAAATCTATGCCGACTTTTATATAAAATTTTAGATTATCTATATCTACCTCCTCTTGCCTGTCTCAGAGAGCTCCACAAAGTGAGACTGCAGATTGATGGTTTCCTGCCCAGCTGCAGACAGGTAACCCAGAGATAACTTCTGTGATCAACATGTTGGGGCTAGAGAAAAGGTTCCTAATGAGAAACATAAGAAAGTTGACTCCCCACACATTTACTAGGGATATCTTTTAGTCTGATGAAGTTTAGAAGGGGAGATCCTATCTAAAGTTGATTGTGGAAGAGCATATCTCTGGTGCTACTGCAGCTGCCATTTCATTCTACAGCACCTTCTTGCTCATGTTCATGACAATCAGTGACACAGATGCAGGTAGAGCCACATCATTAAAATGTTTCAAGTGTCAGGAGGACTCACAGCACCGAAGAGCATGGCCATGTCATCTCTGACCTCTGCAGTAGATGAAAAGTAACTTGGAGAAGGGGCTGCCAATGAGCTGTGCAGTGTGGCTGCGTGTCTCATTTCTGTTTCAGAGGGGCTGGTCCTAATTAGCACCGATGTCACCAAGTGTAGTCAGGCACACATGGTATGAAAGTCAAATACAGTAGTAATTTGTTGTGTTCTACCCCACCAAGATGAAAATTGGATGTCTTTCCTTCAGGTAGTTCTGAACCCAGTGCTCCCTGCTCCTGCAGTGCAGTTAGGCCACATAGTGGAATGTGAAGGTAAGAAGTGAGGTATGACGGATGTTACTACTACATGATCTGAATCCAGTCATACCAGTGATTAATTTTTCTTGTACTTGGGGAAAACTGCAAAGCAAGAGGTAACCTCTGCAGAATAACAATGAACACAGCCAGAGAGCAGAAAATTGCAAGATACATGAGCACATTCTAAATGCTGACTCGCAGCACCCCACATTTCTCCCTGCTGCCTTCAAAACTCTCCCTAATCTCCTCATATGTTCAGCTTACAGTTGTGTTTGTGATTCACAAGGTCCCTGAAACACCCCACCCCCATTCTTTTGCTTTTTATTTTCCTTCTACTCCTACTCTTTCCATTTTTCCCCTGATGACTGCTGTACCATTGTTTTCTAGATCTGTCATCATTACTTCCAGCAGTCCCTGAACATAGGGACAGGGTCTGTAAAACAACTGCCAAAACCCTCTTTCATTACTATTCCACTTCCTCCTATCTTCAACTCTCCTGGGCCGAATTTAGTCTACTTTTTACTAATTATAAATACAGATAAAATGAAATCAACTGCATGGAAGAGTCAAATGATTCTTTTGAGAGATTAATTCAACTTTTGAGTTTCCAAATTAATAAACGTGGCTCTGGAGGATGAGGCTTACCCCAGCTGCATTTATAGCACCCAGACAGCTCCTTTGCAAAGAATGACTAGGAAACCACCATATCATTAAAAACCCCTCAGATTACATATTCCAAATTTGCAATACCATAAATTGCAAGGCAAAAAAAAAAGGCCTACTTTAGAATATGCAACTCAGTTTAATAAAGCACCTTATAAAACAACTTTACCTTGTAACTCACAACAAACTAAGCATTTTGAAAAGTCAATTTTTGCTTCAGTTTTCCTTTTTGTAATGAAGGAACATAACACCTCTCCCATCAACAGCTCAGCAATGTCCTCCTACCACAGAACATGGCAACCAAGAATCCAGAGCAGCACCTGCTTTGTATTTCCTGAGTTCAAGGGTAAATTACCTTTCAATTTAGTGAGTCTGGATACAGACTGAACTTTTCCACTCTCCAATCAACTTGTGAAGTTGATTCATGTGATGTTGCAAGAAAGCCATTGTCAGAATAGAGATGATCTCACTAAAAGAAGAGATGTGGATGTCTCAAGGATGTAGCTATTTAGGTGTCATGTGAAATCAGTACTCTTGTAGTTCAAACAAACATCTGAAAAAGATACTAGGCATCATCAGTTTCTACTAAGATATAATACAGAGGACACTGACAGGTCTTGCTTTAAAATTCTGTTACTTCTACATGTTTCTAAATAGTAAAAAACTATAGAACAAAAAATCCTAAGTAAATGTATTTATTATTGTTGGAATTTTTTTAATGCAGAAAAGTATTATTTCAATTAGAGGTTTACAATCCTGTTTCATTGTTCTTTGTGTCAAAACAAGAGACAAGAACACATTGGTCAATTGTATTTTGATTAAGAGTCCAACTGCGGTTTCAGATGTTTATGCACAAGTTTCATTGGCAGTAGGATTGATTACATTTGTACATGAAATGAGAATTTGTCTCAAAAAAATTAAAAAGACTAAGGACTCTTCTTATTTTAACACCCTTTTTACACAGAAAAGCCATTTGCATACATGAATAAAATATATAAGAAGGATACAAAGACCAACTTCACAAAATTTATGTCAACTTGACTGCTACAATATTAAAATGGAAATTAGTCTTTTAATAAAGGGAACCAGTTGTGACACAAAAAGAAATAGCTCTTCCCCCTTCCCATAGTTTTAACTACATATAATTCGGTGAATACAATTTTCAGAACAGACTTTTGTTTCACCTGTCTATTGTTTTAAGAAAGTAAAAGTTTAGGTCTTTATCAATGATTATAACACAATTTCCTATCCTTTCATATTTTACGTACCAAAGACCAAAAGAGTTTATAATTTCCAAGAATGCCTTGTGGATTAACTGGTGTAGGTCAGAGCTGGATATGGATAATGCTGAAAACATCTACTGAAAAATATGTCTTTAATGGTGAAAACAATTATTTCTCTTAACTGAAACCTCTTTAGCATGCAATCAGAAAGCATCAAGGGACATGTCCACAGTAGGAAACTGTCTTGTAATTATTAGTAGCATCTTCTTTCTTCCTTTGAACTATTAACAAAAGCTAATGTCAAAGCAGTTATGAAGAACCACATTCTCTACTTCCATTTTAATACGTTTAGTTGGATTTGCCTAAATAAATGTTGTCCACTGAAAGTGAAATTCTCATTCCCCAATTCAAGTTTCAGCCTCCAGACCTACAGGTGGAGTTCTGTGTAAATGCAGCAAAGGACACAAAACAAAACCAGCTCTCATTTCTAGAGGTTGCCTCTCTCAGGGCCACCCAGCGGGAGCCACGTCCTAGAGGAAGGACGCGCTCACCATCCTGAAGTATCGCGGCTGAGTCGGGCGCCAGTTGTCAACCAAGGGGTGATCAGGTTCGTTCTCGGCGTTCTTGGAGAGGCTGCGGAGCTTCGCCATCTGCAGAACAGCAAAAATTCAACTGTCCTGATGGAAATCCTTTGGGATCAAATCCACAGCCCAACAATTAAACTAAGGAGGCTGGTCCAGCTGTGGAAAAAACCTCCTTCAAAGTTGTGATGTCCTTCACCCCACCACCACAAGAACTATACTCTGTTCTTTTCCTAGCAGTGATATTCTTAGGAATATTCAAAACAGGAAAATGGGCCTTATTTGAACAGGATTGTGAAAAAAAGTGTCATTTAGGTACTGTCTACAGAACTGCGTACAGCCACAGAAACTGTGGGAAGTACTCAGAAAATGTGAATACAGCAGCATGTGCTGTAATAAACCTTTCCTACTCTAACCCTGTCTTAGGGCTTGACTGTTAAGAATCCTTTAGAATTACCAAGGTTTAAAGCTGAATTATAAATTAATTGTTCATTTCCACAGTGGGTCTGCAACAGAGGATATATTTTGCTGCAGTGACACAAGAAGTTCATTATTAATAACAGGAATTGGAATTTAGATCTGGATAAAGACTTGGTCAAGGTTTCAAATTGTGTGTAAACATGGTCTGTAGTTTGACTCTCCTTGGCCATACCAAGGTATGTTTCCTTTTTTGAGGGATGCCATATGAAGGGTTCTTCATACACATCAAAACTGTTTAACACTCTTTTCCTACTGCCTTCTGCTTTTTAAAGGACACAACACATATACAGATACCCTATATTCACTTTTTGTCACTACCACACACTACACTAGACCCAAAGCACATCAGCTGTGATTCAGACACTTGAACCTGTCCCTGTTTGAATGACTTACTGTGAAAAGCACACAGACATTTCCCATGTAAACTTGAAAACATAGCCCCATGCAGGGCACACACCATCTTTGTTTGCCAGGAGCTTCAATATGCTGATGTATCTACTCTTCAGTACAGAAGAGGCCAATTTAAGGCAAATACAAGCAGAACATCTGTCTAAGTTGTAAAACCTGGGCTCACTGAGATTAAACTCATTCCAGTTTATGGACTGAGCTAGCTTGGGCATCTCAACATTACTCCTCACTGAACAGCTCAGAAAAGCCACCCAGCCATCTCAGTCTGTCTGAAAAATGATGAGGTCATACTTATAACCAGCATAATATGTATCCGATGGATTAATATTCTGAAATTAAATTTCAGATTTCAGATGAAGAATGATTTGTACAGGAAGAGATGAAAATTGTTCATCAGTTTTGTTAATACTGATAAATTACTATTGGAGAAGAGTTCTGGGGTTGATTATTTGTAGGAAGATCTGCTCTACTCAGTAAAAAACTAACATGTATTCAGGCTATGATTACATAAAGATGAAAAAATTAGTCTGCAATTAGACAGAGTTATTCCACAGTTAAATTCCTGTTCTTTCATTAAAAGTAATCTGAGCAGCTAGGCCACCCACACTTTATCTCACTGGGATTTCTGGTGAATTGATTTTCCTGCAGAGCACTGATTTGCAGTGACTGCACTTCCCCTTGTGGCTAACACACAGTTACCATCTGGCTGCAAAAGCATCCAAGAAATCCACCACAAATGCACACACACTTAAAATAATCACTATTAATGAGGCTGCCATGGTACTACACTGTCTAGGATTAGAAATAATTGGCAACACAATCCTCTTATGAAGACATTATTTAGAGGGCAGGCACTCTGGAGTGAGGGAAGTATTTCTATTGTATTTCTAGACAATAACTCACACATGCTGCCAATTCTGCCTGAAAAGCAGCTACCTCAGGGTAAGAGCCAATGTCTCGTCTTTAGGTAGTAATTTAATCTTTAACTTAAATGCTCCATTTTTTCCACAGGAGGGATAGTTAAAGAACAGTCTGTATGTTTCCCAAAACTCACTAATTTTAGAACAGCTAAGAAAAAAAACCATGACCCAAACACAACTGTAGTCAAAAAAAATGTTTTCATAAAGCTCGATCAATAATGTGATTAGTTATTTCTTTAAGAGTGCATTTTAAATCAGAGATACTCAATAATGACTACATTTTTTCTAATATAATCTGTAGCTGATCTTCTGTAATACAAACATCTAAGATGAGATTCATTTTGTGGAAGCCAGTCAGACCATTTTTGTATTTTTCACACAAGTACCCACTTTAAAATAGCCTCTGTATTTTAATTTTTGTATGGACAAGGAAATAGGAGGCAGAGCAATTCAATAAGCTCTGAAAATTAAGCTGCAAGTTTTATGAACACATTATCATATTTATTGCCAGCTAAGGTTCTCATCATACCTGAGTTGTATTACTTAAAAGACAAAGACCACTGAAATACAAAATACTAGAAAATAAAAAAAAAATCCTTTTTGTGATAACATGCACATCAATGAATACACTAAACATATTATCCTGAAAACCTAAAATGAAAAGTTATGTGTCTAAATATAATATCTACCTAATACGTCAGTCCCTTGATTAATATTCATGTGCTTTGTATCCTGGAGCCTTGAAATTTGAGGTATTGTATCATTATAATCTGCTGATTAGAGGAGTAACCTCAGATGGAAAAACTGACTGGTGTGGTAAGAGTAGAATCATAGGCTGAAATGTGCTGAAAGAGGGCATTCAAATTCCTGTAAATTCATTGGGGAGAAATTAGGAGGGGAAATGAACAAGAAATACTTCTTTACAGTAAGTGACCAAAGAAATTTTTGACATTAACAATAAATTATAATTAGCTGATGTTTCTCCAGTTTGTGAAAATTTAAGCTGATATGCCTTCCAGAAACAAGTAACTCAATACTTCCAACTTGCACTCCCATCTGGCAATACAGGGCAGACAGAATCACCAATCCCATTACATTTGTATTCTGATAAAGGATGTTTTTGAAATAAAACTCTTACCATCTATGCTGTGGTATACTTTTATTAAAAAGCTTTCTGATGTCTGAGGGCTTGAACTACCATGGTGTTAGATGTGGAATAGTTCTTCACTCTCCTTTTAATCCTGTAATTTCTCACAAATTCAATGACTGTTTTCCTTGTCAAAAGAATAAATTCAGGTAATGGCATGTAAATAAAATGAAGGGGGAAGTTTACCTGGTCTGAACTGACTATGATGGGCTCTCTAAGAATAATCCAGGTAACGCACTCTTCGCAAGGTGGAGTAGTGACAGATCCATGGTATGTCCAGTAGTCATGAGATTTAGGGAAAAGAATTGAAGGATCGAAGTTTGGAAAAGGAGCATTTTTCCCCTTTAAAATTAAAACAAAAACACAACAAAACTGAACAGAAAACTCTTCAACAAATCTAGCCAAGATTAGTTTGCAGCTCTGTTATTTTAAGAAACAGGGAGTGACTCAGATACTTCCAATGTATGAACTGAGGAAAGCAAGCACAGATACTACATGAGATATAATGTTGCAGTCAGATAGGTGGACTGAATGACCCTCACAGATGGGCCCAGAGAAGCATGATGAAACTGGAAACTCCATATTTCTTGTACCTGAGCTAACTCATGTGAAGGAGCATCCAGCACCAATGTGTTTCACTCATTTCTATGCAGAAATACTCTTTCTTCTGGCCTCCCTTCTTATGGAAATTCTTTTTTATCTACTGAATATTGCATTAGGTCACCATATAAAAAAGTGAGACAGGCACTACTTTTATAATATTTGTGCTAATTAGAAGCAAGACAGCCTCTGAAATGTGAGATTTATCACATAATGTTATCCAAGACACAAATGTCTAGTCAGTGGCATTTCCAGAGATCCATTAGGCAGCCTATATATTAAGACTAAATGGACCAATTTCTAAATATGCCTCTTATGTGGCACTGCCCACTGAGGCAATAAGGTTCCATGCCTAGTTTTTAGGTGAGTAAAGACTGGGGAAATTACTCATTTTCGCAAACTCATAAGCCTCACTAAAGTCAATGAAGGCTCATACATAAATGGAAGAAAGGATTTTTCATGTTAAGGAAAAGCTACCCATGGTTTTATTCCCAAATATATTCTGGAAATGTTGCAGAGCAGAATTTGAAAACTAGAAAGTCAGACACAATGATTTTTTTTTCCTGAGACTTTGAGCCATCTTCCTATAATGAAAAGCCCAACATCATTACCTTTGTTTTGATAGCATTTATTTCTTCAAGAATTCTCTTCATCTCTGGTTTGGGAGTTTCCCCTACCTGTAAAGAAGAAAGCGTGAGCTAAGTCAGGAGTTCTGTTTCACCAGGTTTCTTCCTTCTCCTATTTTTCTATAAGAGCATTGAAACATATATCAACTGTAAAATTATAATGCATTAGCCCAACTTATCACCCCTACCAGCTTGGTAAGCTATGTCCTCCATCTGTTACCTCTGCCTGTATCCCAACAGATATTATGATACAAAGGGGGAAATTATATCAGTACAGAAACTTTTGCATAACAGGTAATTTCACAACACAGGTTTCATGATCAGATATATTGTTTACAATTGCTGATCTCAAAAAAGACATCCAGCTTTCTATCTCTAGTGCTGTCTCTATTTAATATGAATTACACAAGAGAGAACAACAGCTAATATTTCAGGCTAAAGCTGCATACCCCTAAAAGGATTTTTTAAAAAAAAGGATGAGTAATACATATTGCCTGTGAGACAGTTTTGTTTGAGAGAAAGTTCATGAAAAACCTAGAAGAGATACATGTCCTTTAAATCTGTCCCCAGTTAGCAAAAAAGACAGCTGACTGCTGTTGGTCAGAGGGCCACTTCTGACACATGCCCCCATTCCATGAACCACATAGTGACACAATAGCTGCAGGGACAAGTGTGTGTAGTTTTGGATACCACTTGAGATAATATGACTCATGCTCTGTAACTTGAAAAGGATACATTACTGAAAGTCAACCCCATCGATGTGGTAGGATCCCTAGAAAATATACCCAGAGAGTTTTGCTTTTTTTTAACCCTCTAAGAATAGAAACTCCATAGTATCAATGTAAAGAAAGGTTGCATGCTTCTACTTACTTGCAAAA
Organism: Chamaea fasciata; assembly: GCF_029207755.1. Taxonomy (NCBI): domain Eukaryota; kingdom Metazoa; phylum Chordata; class Aves; order Passeriformes; family Sylviidae; genus Chamaea; species Chamaea fasciata. The sequence continues at coordinate 27,390,202 of NW_027094086.1, forward strand.
ATATGGCCAAAACAGCTATCCCATCAGTTCTTCTCTTAGCATCAAGGTAATTACTGTATTTGGGATTCCAGTGTAACAAATGTAGCTTGAAACAAAGAAAAACATGCAAAACCCCCCCATTATTCAACAGCAAGCCATCAGAGGCTGAATTTACAGATCTTCACATAACTTTGTGAGTTTGAGGCAACAAGGAATGATAATGAGGCCTTCCAAAAAAGAGGAAAAACAAGGGACAGCAAAGTCATATATTAGTTATATCTGTCATACATTAATAATTATACTATTTGCTTTAAAATAAACTATAAATATCTGAATGAGAAATTGAAAAAAAATAACTGGAATCTCATCTTAAAGCTGAAGAAAAGTTGCTTAAGTAAGCAGGTAGAACATGTAGCTGAGACATCATTGACTGATACGTGATTCATTCCATTTGGCATTCAAATTACAGCAACTCTATCAAAGAATCCATAGGAATGTCATTCATGTATATTATTAGTCTACATTTCTCATTTTCTTTACAATCCTAAAGTTTTAAAGAACCAAGGTAATTCATTCTTCCCACCCCTTTCTATCACTTCTATTTCATACTTCTACTATAATTCTGTATTTTCAGAATACTGTTTTAGTAAGTCCGCATTGCTTCTGAGTAATTCAGTCTTGCTGTGCTGTTTCACACCACACTTGTTTGAGAATATGGAAACTTTTGTTTCACACAATATTTTTCTTTTCTCATGCTGTGAGAATGATTTCAGTCTGATTCATGTTTATAAGAATCAATGGGAATAAGAATAAAAAGGCACAGATAAATAAATAGGAAGAACACCCTGAAAAGCAGAGAAATGACAAATTTTGTCCCACCAGAACAATAGCAACAGATTTTGTTTCAAACACTGTTTAAAAGCAAGAAGTGGTGAGTCTTACCTCTCCTGCATACCTCACTCCATTCACAACATGCTCCGAGCCATGGTCATCAGACGAGCCCCAGTGGAAGTGCAGCTGCCGCAGCCTGAAGACTCCTGGAAGTGGCCCACCTCTCAGCACTGCAATTGAAAATCTGCAACAGCATCAGACCCAAGGATCTCCCGATTCTTTTACGTTTACACATTTAAATTTACATATCTACAATAAAATTTAAGTATCTACAGTATTTACACATGTATTTACATATTTCCTGTACAGATGCCCTGTGTTCTGAAAATCTCCACTGATTTTAGCCGCACGTCAGGCAACCACCAGCTATATGCACTTACAGGCAGAGAAAAACTTTTGTGCCTCGGCTTCCATTACAGTCACTAGGGATCACTGATTGAATTCAGCTGCATAAATGTGAACCTAGTACTTTCTGGAACAGTCCAGAGACATTGGGCAGGACTGAGAGATGTGTCCAGAATCTGTGGAAGAACTGTACATTCTAAACCAATATCTGGAGGCAAGGGGAAATAGATTAAGTTATCAAACATGTCACAGGATGCCTGTGTTTGGGTAACTGAATTGACCCCTAATCAGAACAGTCAAGCCTCTAGAGTAATTCTGCTTGCCCTAAAGTAGACACTCAACAGACAGACCTGAATTGCTCTCTGGACTCCTGGAACTCCAACTCCGTTGCCTCAAAAGGCAGTTTAGATATTACCCACCAACTTTTAAAATCCCACAAGAAGACACCTAAATTTAGATGTCTTCATCTCCCCCCGAATTGAATCTAGGATTTGCTGATGTGAAAGTACACAAACATAACCATGATTAAGATCAACAACTGAAGTGTTAGATGATAAAAAAATTCCCACAAAACACTACAAAATTATAAATATATTACTGCAGGCTATGATTTATTTGTTTATAAAGTTGTGAAATTACTGATACTGCTTCTGCACTAATGGCTGCTCCCTCCAGTTATGGGAGAAAGAAAACAGCAAATAAACCAGAAAAGCAATCACTTAGAATGCAAGCTATTTTCCTAAAGAAAAGTTCAGCTTGTGATGATGAATGGTATCTACTATGCTAAATAATGTCACCATTTTTAAATAATATTGTAAACGAGGGTGTTCAATTAGAAAGGATCAATAAAATAGAAAAAAACATCTTTACATTCACCAAATACTAAAAAAATTGCTCAATTCTCATTCACTTTTTTTGAGAATAGAAGTTATAGCATTCCTATAAAACATTCAGCAGCTCTTAATAGCAGGTCTTTATATGCCAGAGAAAAACATCCTTCAATCTGAAAATGATGAAATCCATTATCATCTCAAGAAAATGCAGCATTAAGAGTTGAGCAAAGTGTTATTCTCAACCAATTCCTTTTACTTCTTCCCACAGACATTCAGGACTATGGTGAACACAATCAGGGTAAGAGTAGTAGCTGACAAGGCCATCAATTCTCCATTAAAATAGATCTGTAAGGCCAAATAATCCTCTTTAAGGTAAAAATATGTCATTATTTCTACTAATGGGCTATCAGCAAGACATTTTGACTGGGCATGAGGTGAAGCTCTGCATTATCTCATGCCAAAACATTCCAGCTTAACTCATCTATAAATAGACAGTAACTTTTACCTAGCACACTTTAGGCAGAAAGAATGATGCAAACAACATCTCCTGAAGGACAAAAAGGTATTTCTTTTTTTTTAAATACAAGTGTGTAGTATTGAACATGTAAATACATAAACCGACAATGTAAGCAAATGAAATTTTCCTGCATTTTTGAAAATGGAAAAAGTAAACAAAACCATTACAAGAATTAAGTTCTCTAATTCTTAAAACATTAAAAACCCCAAACTATGTCTACATAGCTCAAAATCAGTAAGATTTTTTTTTAAGCATGTGTTTTGGAAATCAAATTCTAAACATATCTTTATCCTCTTGGGCTTTTGTTTTCAATACCACAAAAATTAAAATGCACACTCACATAACAGAAAAAGAATATAAAATAAAAGTTTATAAATAAAGAAGATATGGTATCTTGACATTATTTTTTCAGCAATGTTAGTGTATATTATTTACATGTAACAGGGAATTTTTCTGACAATTATTACACAGGAATTCTTCACCTTAAATATCTGCGAGTCACAGCAGAATTACCAAAATGTAACTGCCTTAAACTCGCTGTCATTAAAGTAACATGGCCCAGGTACAGGAATGTACAAAGCAGCTCAGGAAGACGGGAGAAAAGCATTCACTCCTTTTTTGGTGCCTTATTGTTGCAAACTCTCATCCCATTGCTCAGTGACTGACTCTAAACGGGTTTGCACATCACCCCCAATGACCCATCAGTGCCTGATACCAGTCATAAAAATGTCACGTCCATCTTTCCCAAATTCTGTGCCCCCCACATATCTACACTGAAGAATGATCTATTACGGAACAATCCTACACGGACACACACATGGACATCTGGTCTGGAAAGAAGTTCACCTTTTATTTGATCTGTCATCAGCTGAGCAGCATGAGACTAAACGAGCTAATAAAAGAATGGGCTTTTTTCACTTTCAAAGTAATCACTAGGGCAAGTGTTGCACAGAAGGATGTAACTAAGGCAAGAAAACCCAGTCTCTCACTCTGTGACACGGCAAAATGAAGCTGTCACGCAGCTGAGTGGAGATGGCTGCTGCAGTCACTTTACTTTAGCTAGCTGCGTGCCCTTGACAACAGAAAAGTGTCAAGAAGCTTTTCAAATATGTACATCTACTTGCTGAGCAGCTTCTGTAGGGGCCTGGTTGTTAATCTGTGCTAGGGTCAATTGTCATTTGCCCTCACTAAAGTAAAACTGGCAAAGTTATCCTGCACAAATGCCTTTCCTGTTTGCTGTAAAGGCATACCATGAAAGCCAGGTGGAAAAACCAACAGAGAACAAAACAGACTCATGAGATGAGTTGTGTTTATAAACATGAGAAGAAATGACTGTTCTAGGAAGATTTATGATTTTGCATCCTGCCAAATCCATAAAATGAACTGATAAACCACAATGAAATTAAATTAGATATGTACTCCTTTATGACAATTGAAAAGATACATTACCTTTGTTATGCTGCTTCATAATAGAATCTAACAGTGCAGTACAGAAACCACAGCTGTTTCACATCAGTGTCACGTTTTAAGTCATGAAAAAGCTCTGCTCAGAAGAGAATTTCTGTACTGAAACTGGCTAACTGCAGGGATAAAATGTGTTTCCTCAAAGCTTTTGGAAATCAAGTTTCTGTTCTCATTGAAATGTTCTTTAAGCAAGCACTGAATAGATATGCAGCAGGATTACTTTTGTATCTATTTGAACTTTGTACTCTTTTAGGGACAGACTGGGAAAGAGAAGTGTCAGACAGTCTGTCAACCTACCACCACCCTCACCTACACTGCAACACATCTTTGCCAGTTTTGTGCCCCTGGATCAGAGCCTGCTCATCAGTGAGCTCCCAAATTATCCTCTTTTATGATCTGTGTAGGGCTGAATAGGCGGCTGCCCCACCTCCAGGGGCAGAAAACTGACTGTCCTCTGTGTAGCTGTCGCCTCAGCAGGCCCTTGACTAGAATTAAAACTCAAGCACTTCTAACAATAGAAATTCGAAGTTAACAGAAGCTCAAATCCTAAATTCCCTGTACCCAAGTACAGGAGTTCGTAACAACTTTATGCAGACACCACAAATGACAGATGTGTTGTTACACTGAAGAAGAATTTAACTTTTTTGCCTTACGCAGTACAGCTATTGAGTGGTACCACAACTATAAAAGTACTGGGATTTAGTGGAGCTCTTCTTGTAAGAGCTACTGGTTTTCTCCAGTGTAAAATCAGCAGGTAAAATGTTAAGTGATGTTTTGCAGGAATCAAGCAAAATTGGAATGTCTTTGGACAGACATGCCCCTGTCTGAATTAAAGTTACTGGGATTTGTCCTCACTCTATAATAACCGCTGAATAAATGAATGTTTCATTTACCAGAAGCTGATAATCCAAATTTCATTTGCAAAAATAAATGAGATTTCCCACAAAGGGGTATTTGAGGAAATGCTGCCACAAGCCCTAGTCATGCTAAAAGAGCTGATTAGCAACAAGTTCTGACTTCTTACAGTAACTGTCACTAATTTTTTTTTTTTTTTTTTTTTTTTTTGTATCATCCACTTTCTAAGCCACACACTTCTTCAATAGGAACAATTCTGGAAACAGCATCAGGGTAACCCTGTAAGAATGTGTGCCTGCACTGAGGTACTCCAAGCCCTTAAATGCCACCCATCTGAAAGCCAGTAAAAGTAGGAATCTGTTTGGTTAATGAACATCCATAGGAAGTACCAACAAAAACAACAAACAAAGAGGGAAGATGAAGGAAGGCATCCATGTGATGTAGCCTCAGTGTATCTCTCCCCAGCTCCTCTGTATCCAGGCTTTTGTATCTTTACTGTTTCTCAAACAAACACTTTGGTGTAACCATCTAAGCAAGGTATTACAACAAAAGCCAAAGGGTCATTAACTGTAAGGAAGTTACATATCTCAAAGAGCATCATGACAATAGTCCCAGCAGTTAGAAGCTCTCAGAAAACTCTGATATGAATATTTTTTGAATTTTAGAAATAAATGGATTCTGACAGGGAAAATAAGACTTCAGCCCTAATTCAAACCAACACTGGGTCACTTCTGAATCTAAAAGAGTATCTGAATTGCCAATCAGGCAAAAAAAAACATAGCAGTGGTAGGTTGCCAAAGTACCCAAGTTCTGGTGTGTTTTACTGGCCCCAGCTACCTCCTAGAAGGTTTGACTTAATTCCCAGTTCTTTCCTTAATTTTCAGACTTCAGCCCCCACCTGCAATCATTTTACAGTGCATGAGGTCCAGCTACATGGGTAAGGTAAGACAGGAAACTGAGTCCACAAGAATCCATTAACTTGTTTGGACAGCCAGCAGAGGCATGATACTGCTCCTACAGCAACTCTAGCTGTCAGCAAAGTCAGCAAAGCTTTCAATTTTGTAGAAGATTCCCAAAGTCAATTAGACTTTATAAATAACTGGAAATAAATTCTCAAATTACTTCCACAAGGCTAACCCCAAACATAAAAGTAATAAAGCCTTTTTCAACGTAATACTTGAATTATATTGAATGGCACTCTAATTGTTTGAATTTAAGAGACAGTCCCCAGTTGTGAATACTCCAAGTGTTCTTGGCAGGATATACCATTGTTGTAAAACTTGGAGACATCCAAAGTAATTAATTTTATCACTCATCTTGGCAATTTATTCAGCAATCTATTTTATCCAAACTAAAGAAAATGTAGACAGAAGTACAGATATGGGTATGACCACTATAACTGAAAAAGTCAGAAAAATAAATGAAGCCATTAGTTTTCTGGTTAACTCAGAAATAATTCAAATAAACAGAGTGACAGACACATACACAGACATAGAGAGAAAGAACGTCTTTGTTCCAAAGGAATAAAAGCGTCATTCCTATATAGTTGCTATTGCATATGTATGCTTTGTGCAGCTGGTGGTTCTTTCACATAAAAAATAAGCCACTGTACATATTCTAAAAAACTGAAAATGTGTTCAAGTCAGTATGAGTATGCACAGTGGAATTTGTCCTGCAATTAGCATTATATTAGAGAAAGAACACCACCCACAGACTCTGCAGGCAATGGTATAACAAAGGAGACATAACAACAAACACTGAATGTTTCTTGACTTCAAAGAGTTGAGATAGACACCTACTTTTTTTGCAGAGTTGCTTTTTATTTCTGAGATCAAAACACAACAGTTACTGAGAAGTTCATCTGAAAAAAATTTCAGAACATTCTGAAACTTTCTGCTCTTTGTGGTGAGTGTTTCATCCATGCTGTAGATTGCTGTGCCTGGATACCCACTCCCATTCAAAATCTGAGTTATTTTATTACGCTTTTATTTTTATGCAGAAGATGCTACCATTGGTATATCTGATGCTGTTCTAACAGATACAACATATGGTAAAAAATGGTAATAGTCATGGAGATCCCATATGCCAAAGCTACATTACTTGTGTATCATTTTATCTGACATCAATATTTTTCTTCAAATAACATTGAAAATTCCCACTTTGCTAGAAAAGTTACAAAATTCTTGACTTCATAGTAATTTGTGAGTTTTGGTAGTATATTAACTAGTCCAGCCTACATACATTTTGATCCTCAGTTTCATGAAACCCAAGTAATTAGTTAAAAATCCATTAAATTAAATCAAATCCATGTCCATATATACTTAACATGAAACAATCTATTAGTAAAATTTCTCCTAGTAATTACAGCTGCCAGTCTTAATTATATAGAAAGTGAGAGTTTTAATGCAGGTAAGAAATAAGTCTGTACACTGTATGCTCTCACAGCTGCAAGTGGATAAAAGATTTTGGACTTTAAACCTGTCACAATTAAATTTATCAGCCCTATAATCTTCGTTAAGGCAAAACCTCATGAATGCCAAAAAGAGTTTTAACTGATTAAATACCATGACATTGTGGCAACATCTGGCTTGTTACTTCAGTTATCACAAATTACATGGAAAGAGTTTTTAAACACTGTAACTGAAGATGTTCTGCTGGGCATCTCAAATAGGTTAAATGGAATACAGTTCTCACAGACGGAAGCCTGGGCCTCCCACATCCTGGAAAGCAACACAACTGCAATGACTTTTTGCAGCCCCAGAAATTTATGTTGCACCTTAATTCACCCTGTACCAAGTTTCTTTGCAGTTGTGTCCATTCCCTAGGATTTTACTGATGACCTTTAAAAGGAGACCCAGGCCTTTCCCAGCAGTAGTACAGAGTAGCCAGTCAGAGAAACCTGTACATCACGCACAGGCAGTACACAGAATGCTTCTGACAGCCTGTACATTCAGAGCAGGCTCTTCCATGCAGACTGAGAAAGCCACTGATATATAATGATAGTTAGAGATGAAAACAAAACCGACCTGATCTATCGAATGAATCATCAAATACAACTCTGCAGGTTTTCCCATTATTGAGGATGGTCTTAGCTGCACCTGGATCATAACTGGCAAACCATGGTAGTAGAGAACTGTCATAATGCACGTCTTGGTTATTGATTTCAATCGGTGACTGATGGCGTCCTTTCGCAAAAGGGTAATTTTTGTGCCACTGATCTGGTCCTACAAAAAAGTACAGAGAAGTAGCATGAAAATCTTTTCCAGAGAGATATGAATTATACTTGTTACAATTAACACAAGCTTGGCTTTGCATAAATACAGAACATCATTTAAGTGTATTAATAAGTAATTGACTGGTTGTTCTTCACGCCCTATCAAGAGTTTCAGTGTATAAAAAGCAACCAGATGATTTCTAGCTAGAGTACTGGATACTTCAAGTCCCAAACTCTTATAGCAGCCTCAAGACTGACTTGTAGGAGACTGATAATATGCCAAGGAAGAAAACCAGAGATGTATATACTCCAAGTCCAGTAGTGGCTAGAAACATGATGGGATATACCCAGATGATTCAAATGTGGCACAATGTAGCCATATGCAAGGAGAAAAGGCCACCGATCCCTGGACATGCCAAGAATTTGAAATGTGGATTTGATTATCACCATGGTTTTACCAAGAAGTCCACGTGGAAAAAGCCTGACCAATGCTGAACTGTTCTTCCTGCAGCAGAGGAGAGCAGGAACAAGAGACCACCAACACCCCAACCTCTCCAGGCAGGCGGGGCCTGCAGCCCAGCACTTCTCTTCCTGCACTGGCGCTAGCCCAAAGCCGGATTTTATCGGTACGTCAAATTTTAATTTACATTAACAGTAGGAAAACTGACTTTATTTAATTCAAACACCCCCTGCCATTGACCTCTCCTTCCACCAGCTTCGCCTCTTCAGCGCCTGCGAGCGACAGCCAAGCGGCCTCAGCCCCGCCACCTGCAGAGCCCCGGGCCCGCCCGGAGCCCGTATTCCCCGCCATGCTCCCCGGGGAAGTGCGGCCCCGTTCCGCCCGGGTTTATGCCGGGAGGAGCGGGCCGGGCGCGGCCCTCGCTCACCGTTGTCGCTGTCGTAGCCCCAGGGGTAGTAGTTGGGGTTGATCATGGTGCGGTGCCGGCGCCGCGCCCCAGCCTCTGCCGGCGGCTCAGGCAGGACGGTGGCCTCGTCTCACGGCGGCTTTTTATAGACTCCCGCCAAACGCGTGCCCGTCCCCGCCGCCCGAGGGCCGGGAGGGCCCCGGGAGCCGGGGGCGGGGAGAGCCGCGCCGCCCGCCCGCCTCCCGCTGTCCCCCGGGAATACGGGGGAAGGCGCCGGGTGCCCAGCGAGGGCAAAGGGCTTGCCACCGCCTGCCTCGGCGCCGAGGAGATGGGAGTATAGAACAGCACGAACGTCCAGCACTAGGCACAAGCAATGTAGGAATAGTTTTCAAATTCAAGTGAGATATGTACGCATCCATGCGCGGACACGCCGCCAGATCACGCAGGAAGCTTTAATGAAATGTGCAGGTCGCAGGCAGGCTGGCGGGGCTCTTTCTGGCTGTTTGTAGGAAGCCTCTTCTGGCGTAAGGCCTGTCCGGTTCGGAGAGGCTGCGTGCCTCCCCGGGACGCCGCGCTGCAGCCGCGTTTCCCTCCTGGGTGTGCGGCATAGCCCTGATCCCGGGGCCAGCAGAGGGTGAGAGGATGGATGAGTCCAACAGCTTTTGGCTATCACAGGTTCACACCCTTCCCTAGAAAATTCCCGTGTATTCGCCTGCGCTCCAACGCGCTGCTCCCTGCTGTGCGGTCTCCCGTTGCCTTCATAAACAGCCTCCCTGCAAAAATTCAGTGGCATTCATTGCTCCAGCCTTTAAAAAGGTGCTGCTTCCTCTACTGTAAGGTTTCTTGGTAAATGGAAATCGTTAAACTAGCTGAAGATCCAGTTCCTGCCAGCTCCAGATAAAATCGTTATTATCAAATTAAGCAGAGGATTTGTTTGTTTGTTTGTTTTGCTTCAGCTCTAATTCTCCTTTCATTTAACAGAGTGTTATCCACCAGATTGCACTTAAAATTGTAAGCATGCTTGCTAGCAGGCATGTGTTCCTTATGTGATACACAGAAATCAAATGACTTCTAAAAATATTTGTTATTTTGACACATTGGGAATTGCCAGATGAGGTAAAGAAGACAGAGGTTAGCACCAATGGTGTAAAATGGATGAGGGGCTGACTAAGTAGAAGACAAAACACTGGACAAAAAGGTGAATTACTGTGATTTAAATGTTAGAAGACATTATGTATAAGAAGGAGTGAGCTTGTTTTACTTGCTAGTAATGAAGTGAGGGATAAAAGTACAAGTTGTTTGGAGAAAAATGCAAATTGCACAGGACAGAAACGTGGAGTCATCGTGCAGAAAAAATCAGTATCCCTGAATGTTGTGTAAACTACAGTGGGTGAAATTTAGTAGCTGAAAGTGCTACATGATGGTTTTGAATCATAGCCCTGGCTGATAGATTTTTTTTCTGATATGAAGAGGAAGTGAAAGAGAAGGAAGAAGAATGGAGCTGTTGGTGCTAACATGTCAATAGGCATTACCAGGCAGGAACTGCTCACAGAAAAACCTAGGAACGAACCAAGGACATGTCACTGGAGCTGAAGAGACCCTGGTATGACCTCTGAGACAGGTCTGTTGGCCTCATGAAGCTGAATTACGATGAATTGCAACAGGTGCAAGGGAGACAAGGCCATTAAAGAGCCTCTTTCATAAGATGAGACTATAAAAGCTTGGTGTGCTTTGCATAGCAAACAAATGGTAAGAGGGTAAATGACAGCTGTCTTTCTATGCACTTCATCAGAGAGGTAAACACCAACAAATTGTAAGAGTTACTGAAGCTAAAGAGAAGTGTTAGCTAATGAACAATTACATATAAGTTTGTCATAAATAATTTGAGGCAAGATAACAAATCAAAGTTTGGAACCACCCAAGGTATTCCAGTGACTTTGAAATATTAAAAAGTGGAGACATGAACAAGATACACAGGAGCTTTGTATTTATGTCTGAAGGAGCACATACTATTTCCCATCTCTTCCTCAGTTTTCACTTCCATTTCTGAGCATCTTCTCACTGCCGTGACCTAGAGACAAATCTCCAGATTGAGAGCAGGTGACTTAAAAGTACTGTGTCTTTTAAACTGACCTTAATGGACAGATTTAAGGTTGTACTCTATGGCCTGGCTAGGAAGACTCAGAAATTTTTAGATACTGGAATTTCTGTCCTGAGCTCTCAGGCACAGCAATTTTTCAGAGTCAGTGCTTGTTCTGAACTCCTTGACATTTAGATAACCTAAAAATGACTGTGGAAAGAAAGAAAAAGCAGTCTAAGAAAACATTTTAACATTAGACACTTTAATTCAGACCTTTAAATCAAATAAATATGTTATTTCTGAGGAAAAAGAAATGACTTTTGTATATCTGCCTTCACTGAGCTCTTTTTCTCTAGGACTTTGAGGGTCATCAGGAGAACCAAGTGAGACAGGAGGCTTTCTGGCTTCTACTTTGATCCTCTTCCTTCCTCAAAACAGTGTTCTTACCCCTTCCCTCTGAATTTCACTCCTTTACCCAAGCTTGAGTATCCTGTGCCCATCAACACCTCACTGCAGATTAAATACTCACTCAGTTCTCAGAAAAGATCTCTGTAGAATCCCTTTAAAACACTCTTCTTCTCTGCCAGTAAAAAGAAAACCTTTAAAAGTCTTTGCTGGGCTCTTCATTATTGAACATGGCCTGTACAAGGGAAGTGTTTTAAGAAAATTCACAGGTGGCATAGAAGACAATGGTCAAGAATGAATTTGGTCTCAAGCAGAGGTGGTCTGAAAAGAGAAGGGAAGCAGCTAGGTAGTTCTGAACACTGGGAACACTGGGACTAGTTCATGGTTACAAGGCAGAATAATGAGGGAGATAGAAATAGAATTCCAGGATTCTTGATAATTCACCCCATGCACAAAAATCCCTAGAACCTTGACTTCTAACAAGTTTGTTGTTCTTATGTCTTGATGAAATACAGAAAGTTATTTCAAGGCAGACCACAGGTCACAATTTGGTGGGTCCCCTCTCTGGGTTGTAACTAATAAATCTGCTGCTGCTTTAGATAATGTTAGAGTCAGATGTATCAACAAAATGTAAGACAGGCTTGGTCCCTAATTTTAAAGTGTTTTAAAGGATAATCATTGAGTTGAGAAATGAAAAGCATTCAGGAAGTGAGATTAAAATTCACCAGACAACATCTGTCCATGAAAAAATAAACACATAAATTCAATACATAGATTCCTGTGAAGTTTCTAGTTAGTTAGCCTTTATGGTGTTGCTGCAAGCATTACCTAGATAGTATTTTTCCTGAAATGTGAGTCTCCATTTAAGTGTGAATCAATCTGCTCATATGTGCTCTGACACTGAGTAAGAATGATGTCATCACTTCATAAAAGCAAAGTCTGCATGTCTGCTATGAAAATCCTACAATTTGGTCACTCCTGTTCACTTAGGTATAGTTTATATTAATTTGCATTGAATTTTAAATGTAAGTAAGAAATGGAAAGGACTAGTCCAGTGTTAAACAGGTGATTAAGTTTACCAGGATAATTTTCTAAAGTTTATAAAAACCATTTATTCTCAATCTTCAGTAGTAAGTGATGTGATAAAATTCTTAGTCTTAATATCCAAACACGCATAAGGAAGGTCTCAAAGAGAAACTCACAATCCTTATAAACTTCAACAGCAGTCCCACTTTCCAGTCTAAAAATGTCCCAGCTCTTGCTCTTCCTCTGACCACGTTCACTGTAGCATGTCTTTATCAGAAGACATTTATGGTTCAAATGCCTTTAAATATTCCATGAAATGGTTTTGATGTAAGATGAACCTCAGCACTTCAAGATTATGGTCCGAATTCTGCACCTTACCCACCTTTCTGAAAGGGCTGAAATATATCAGAACTTAAATAGTTCTGCAGTATAGCTAGTGAGAGGCAAAGTCCTAGGACAGAAAATGCAGCTTGAATCCCCTTCCCTTACATGTCATGGAGAAGTGCTCACAAAAGCTTCTCTTGTGTCAGCAAACTAAAACTCTGAGCAACATGGTGGGCGGGTAGATCTGCAATTGTGAGGATCCATCAGCCAAAGCCTTGATACTACTGATGGTGCTGGGGACAAAGATACGAAAATTACTTCCAGAAATAGATGAAGAGGTTGTGTTTGCTCATGTTTCATAACTCACTTCCAGAGAGTGGAGGAGGTTGCTATTTCTAGCAATCCTGACATAGCGATTCCTCCCAAATGACTTTATTTAGGCTTTGCTCAAGGGACCAGGAATTAGTGCAAGATCCTTGACTGATTAGCAGACTATCACCTCTCTATATTGTTTCCATCCTTCATGATTATTCACTCCTCCTTTCGGATGCATAAGACAAAAGATCATTAACACAAGAGCATATAGTCTCATTTGACTGAGTACAAGGATAATTCCTGTTCAAAGAGGCAAAGGCACATAGTTGGCCAGGAGACTTAGGCTGGGCAGTTATATTTACTTCTCAGACATATGCTTGGACTTTACACTTTAGATAGATATTTTTCCACATAATGCTAATCACCTTTAAAACTAGGGATTTGTCAGTGGGGATGGAGAAATGTTTGAAGGTTATTCTGAATTTAGATACAAGGCATAGACAAATATGCTTTAATAAAGGGCTGTTCATTCAAATTAGATTGACACTTTCCTTAATCTAAGAATGACTGTATTTCTCTGTTGTGTAATTGTGTCATCATTCCTGGATTTAGACGTGTAATTCCAAAACTCATCAGATCAGAATGTATATATTTTGCTTTGATTATAAATATAAATTTATTCTTTCAGGTTATCTCTGTATCTCCCAGAAATCTCAGCAACTATGATGCTTTCATCTCTATCTACAAAAATTCCACATACTATCATTTTGCTGAGAAAATGAGAAAAAAAGAGACAAAGCTCTGACACAAGCCAACCACACAGAGGGTCAAGTTATAGAGTCAGTGAAAAGGCTTTTAATGTGTAACCATAGAAGTTAATGAATACCAGCCACCTTGCACAACAAAAGAGTAAAGTTTAAGAAAGTTCTGTGGCACTTTTGTAGTTTATGAGGTCTTAAAAGAATCAGCTCCTGCAGCATTAGGTTATTACAGGATGCTCATCCAAAGAATCTTGTTCCTTCCATGTTTTTTATTTTTGGTTGTTGTTGTTGTTATTGTTTTTATTTAGAACTAAGTGAAGAAAGAAATACAGTGATTGAGAAAGTCCACTATTAAAACAGAAAAAAATTGCTTTTTCCATTACCAGTCATATCAATAGCAATTGCAAGATCAGACCTATTTTTCATCACGTGCTGCCACTTATATAGCATACCCCAACTCCAGTTTTAGCTTATTCATAAAAACACTGATACAAACTCTGTCATTAATTCAAGTATTCTCTCCCAGATAGTATTTTTTATTTTTTTTCTTTGCCTGTTCCTCCTTATCCTACATTGTTTGTAGAAGGGAGAACAAGGCGATGGAAAAGCACTGATCTCAGGGCTGAGCCTTTGCCAAAAGGCTTTGCTTACTAAGGCCATGCTTGCTTCTCTAGAGTTATTTTATTAAAACAAACTTTTAATATAGTGTTTACAAAATGGAGCACAGACTAGAAGGAGCAGAGAAGAGATCTGTGGGAAAATTCTGCAACCTATCTGTGGTTCCCAAATTGCAAGTAAAGAGGGTACAGCAGGTATTTCGCACTATCTTCAGAGGTTGCATCCAGACCTCTTAAATGTTAAGTTTTGTGATGAATATACATAACAGCTTAAGTAGAGAAAATTTGAAAGTCCCCTAAATATTTTGTGGATCACCAGGAGAGAGCAAAAAAGTCATACTTAAGGTATCACCAGGAGAAAGGAATGAAGTCCCACTGGACAAGAATGGTTATCAGCTGCTTCTAAAGGAAGCAGGCAAAGTTATCTATAGTTTTATTTGAAGAAAGGAAAATGCAGAAATAGTTCAGTTGTTTGACCTTTTTTGAATATAAACACACAACTTGAAAATCAGCTCATCACAGCCAGAAGAGCGATTGGCTTAAAAAAATACTAAGCAGATATTTGTCATTTCATTAGTATGAGTCAACACAGTGGAATATTGCTGTTAGCAATGACATGATCTTTTAGGAAAGTGAATGAAACACTGCTTTTCAAAAGGATGTACTCAGAAAGTGACATTTTAGTCTTGCATCTATCTGTGAAAATCAACCAATTGGAATAAAATCCCAGTGTTGTTAGTTCTTACTGAACTGGTGGTCAGTTGCAGTGCTACAGTAGGCATGCTATTCAGCCTAAAAAATATGCATAAGCAATAGAATAAAGATATGAGGGAAATGTGGTGACAAATGGGAGGCATTTTAGTATGATATATATATATATATAAAAGCTTGCCTAAAACTAACCTAGAAAGATCCAACCTCAGAACTACAGCATATTTCAAAAAAGTGTTGGGGTCAGCATCACATAAGCCAGTTGGGTGAATGTTATGACATCATGTTGATGACATTTCTCTTTGCTTGGAAGTAATGTGATAACAGTGGAATGGGCAGCACCATAGCACTCCAGTAGCCTAAATAACTCTACAGTTTTCTGCAGATCAAATAAACAGCCAGCTGGTCACACCAGTTAATATTGTTCTGCCCAGCTATAAACTGAATGTCTTCCCTATTCATCTTCTCAATTAGGCATACTTACTGATAAATCACTGAGTGATTTATTGGCCAAGTGATGAGGCAGAAGAAGGAAATAAAGGGAAGAAGAGGGATATGAAGCCCTTCTTGTGTAAGAGTGGGAACTAAGCGTGGTAAATGTGTTACTGAGACTGGTATAAATCCTTGGGGCAGGCAGAAAAGAGAGGAGGGGGCAAGTGGTAAGGAAAAACAGTGAAGAAAGAAAGTGAAAAAAATATTTGTGGTACAAGATTTATTTGCATGACAGAAGATAGGCTGGGTGCTAGGAATCCATAAAACAAAGAGGAGAAAATGAAGGCAGATTACAATGTCTGTGAGTGGAGAAGTTACAAGACTAGATGGCAAGGTCAATAAATATGTCCTGTACAAGTACTGATGCAATGGTAAAATGCTCCAGCATACACAGAGTCCCCATCCTTGAAATCTGTACACCTATGATCAAAAAGAGACAAGTCAAACAGATAATGACAATTTAGATTAACTTTATTCAGATATGATGAACAAGATTTGGTCCACCAGAGTATCCATTCTTTTTCTGGAAGGAAGTTGAATAAGTATTGCAAGTGCAATGGCGGGCCAGCAAGATGGTGTGCCGGAGCACCACAGGCAAGGAGAAGCAGGGCTGTCTAGATTTGTTCAGTCAGTAGAGCAGGCTAAGATATACCTGCATTAACTGTGTTTCAGCGCAGTGCCAGACTGCAGAGCAATTGCACCGAATTACAGAAGTGTTTTGGAATTACTGTTTTGTGCCTTGTGCAAATATTAATACAATCTACCTTCTGTTTTAATAACAAATGTGTGGAAAATAAAAAAAGCAAAAAAAGAAGAAAGCACCATATTGTTTTGCAGCAGGTTGCACATAGCGTGCCTGGCACTGTGCAAAAGAGATTCACACAGTGTTTTTCATTGGGCATGCCATAGTTGGTGTGGCATGTTACAGCCAAGAAGATAGTTTGTCATATGCCTTTCACTTCACTGAAATTTGTGCCAGGCAATGGAAAACATGGTAGGCATGAATGGAAACCTATCAACAGCGTGATCTTTGTCTGCCAAAATAAGAAAAACAGCATACTGGGTTGAATTACTTTGTTATTATGTCACAATCCCCATTTTCCCCCCACAGTTTCTAGTATCAAGGAACTGATACTTACAGACTAGAAGTAGATAGCTCTATAAAATATCTTTCTGCCAGGATTTAGTGTGGTTTTCTTGCTACTCATCTACAAAATCAAAGAGCTGCTATGTCACACTCTGCTCCACCATTTACATTATTCAAGAGTCCACATTGACAAAAATCTGTACTGAAACAAGGAAAAAAAGAGCATAGTTAGTTAGTTAGTATTGGTATTTCTGCCACGTTTGTAGGTAAAAGTTTTTATACATGGATAAGCTAGAAATAAAAGCCCAAGTAAACCTATCTAGGTGAATGTTAAAAATGTGTTGGCACTCTTGGCTGGAATGTGGGTAAAACACTTGGCCTATTTCAGCATGTGTTCCCATCTACCCACTTTGTAATGCAGTGCAGCTACAACACATAATTGTGAGCTCATTTGGATACTTTCTGAATGCCACCCAGGCATTTCTGTCAACTGCATTGTTTTGCCTGCTACCTTTCAATTCCTTTCAAAGCTCTGGAAAATACTTGCTTCTGCAAGCACACACACACACACACACGTGCGCACACACACGCACATTACCCATGTTTAATTGTGAAGCCAAGAGGTTTACTGCAGTGACTGCAGCAGTTTAGGTGGAACACCTGCAGTGTGCCCAAGAGGCGCATTACTAGATGGGTGAGGAACCATCTTAGGGATAACAGCTTTGTGCCATTGGTGAGAGCTGAGATGGCGGTACAGGATAGTCCAGAAGCATGCATTTCTGTAGAAAGATTGCATCTGCAAAAGTCTGTCTGGTTATGAGATGGGTCAACCAGACAGCTGCCTAGCACAGGGAACTTCTAAAGAACTCCAGGAAGTTTTGCAACTCTGTCCGCCTGCTAGGACAAAAAAATCCAACAGATCCACATAGGCTATGTCAGTTCAGTTTGCAGCCTGCAGTGACCACCTCCCACACAAAGAGAAGCAGTCTGTTCTGGACCAGACGTGGGTAAGCAAGAAGGCATCACCAGGAGAAAGGTGGAAATCCTTCATCCATGAGCCAAACTCTGGATCAGACCCTGCTGCTAGAGACAACCCTGGGATAAGTCAAGCAGTAAGCCAGCCATCAAGACAGGCTGGCATATTCTCTGTAGATCTTACCAAGTACATACAAAAGAAGCACAAGGAGGAAGCACATCCACAGCAAGACCTGATGCTTGGTGTATAACACTGATTCACAGATTATTTTAGAAACGTAAGAGGGATTTGAAAACAAGAGGGATTTCTGGGCTGTGGCCAGTATAATCATGTATGTGGAGATGGGTTTAAGCCTTGTGGTGAAGACTCTGTCATTTCCCTCCCCAGCTGCAACCAGAGGTGTTTTCCAAGTGAAGTAAGTGTAAATAAGTAATTTGCATGCTTTAATTAAGTGTCCATGCAGTAATGGAAAAATTACAACTAGATCATAAATTTCAGCAACTGCTAAGAGGATAGATGGATTATACAGAGATTCCCTGTGACAAGGCACAGATGGGAAAGTTTCTGCAGGTAATACTGCCTTGTGCCCTCTCCATCTGGGCTGTTTGGCAAAACTCCACATCCTAGTTTAAGATTATGTGAATGTTCTCACATATTCACTTCACCAGTTCCAACTAGGGAAGCTTGACATTTTTGTGCATCAGAGAGACCACACGGTGAATCAGAAGCTGGAGCAAGGAGATGTTCAACAGCTTGTCTTCTTCTGTCTAGTTACAACCAGGCACTGCTGTGGTGCTTATTTACTGGTCACAAAATTTTCCCCATGCTTGCATAAATGAAATTCATCTACTCCTTGAGTTCCCTTGCTGACATGGAAATATGTGCACCCACATTCATGAAGTCCATCCAGGCAACAAATTTTAGTGCGTGTCTTTTGTTCAACAGCTTGGTCACAGTAAATACTGCCAAGTGCAGAGATCAGTCACTTGAAGAGGTATATCAGGAACCCTACATTCTGCGATGTGAAGATACAAATTCAAGTAATGGATTGTAGTAGTTTGAAGGCAAAACAAATGAGAGGCTCCAAGTCAGAGATACAATTTAATAGGAAAAAAAGAAAAAAAGGAAAGAAAGTAAAATAAAATTAATGCAATAATACAAAAGACCACTGACAGAGTCAGAATACAACCTGAGCGTAGTGATGGAAGCAGTCCAGATGAGGTGGTCTTCCTGAAGCAGTGATCCTGTAGAAAAGTCTGGTAGCTCGGGTCCTCTGGGAATCCAGTGGGTAAGCGCCCCTCTGGTGTTCAGAGTCTCAGCTTATATCTAGGCTGGAATGCTTGGTTCTTCCCTCTGGGCGGAGCATCTCACAATGGGATGGTGAGTCATGTGATAAGGCCTGATGGGCCCATTAACAGGAGGTAGTCCAGGAGGGGGTTATCTGTGAGCTGTGTAGCAAAGGTGCTGATGGCCCATTAACAGAAGATAAGCCAGAGTGGAGGAGGCAGGGAGCACTGCCTCACCTGGTTTCAACAGTTCTTGAAGATGGTGATAGAATATACTTCAACCCAGGACATTATCCACCCCTTATTCTATTACCATCTACATCATCCCAAATCAATACCTTCCTTAAACTACACACACACACATATATATATATAATGAAATCCTACACACAGTTCTCACCTAAAATAAGGTCTCCTTGTGGTACACAGTGGGTGTCTCCATCCTTTTGCATCACTCACCAAGTGTAACCAGGTCTTTGTGCAAAGACAACCCCACGGATGGGTTTGCCCTTGCCCGAGGTGGGATTAATCTAAACAGTCTTTTCTAACATACCTCTCATGTGTACCACAGGGACCCTATCTCCATCCACTGTATGCAAGGATTCAGACTGGGCAGGACCAGCTCGATTGATGGACCCTCGGGTATTGACCATCCAGGTGGCCTTCGCTAAGTTCTGTTCTCAATTTTTGAAGGTTCCTTTACTAAGTGCCTTAAGGGTAGTTTTAAGCAGTCCATTGCAGCGTTCCACCTTTCCGGCAGCTGGTGCATGGTATGGGATATGGTATATCCATTCGATTCCGTGTTCTCTGGCCCAAGTGCTTATGAGGCCATTCTTGAAATGAGTCTTGTTGTCTGACTCAATTCTCTCAGGGGTGCCATGTCTCCACAGGACCTGCTTTTCCAGGCCTAAGATGGTGTTCCGGGCAGTAGCATGAGGCACAGGGTAGGTCTTCAGCCATCTAGTGGTTGCTTCCACCATGGTGAGCACGTAGCGCTTGCCTTGGCGGGTTTGGGGAAGGGTGATGTAGTCAATTTGCCAGGCTTCTTCATACCTATACTTTGACTATCGTCCGCCATACCACAGAGGCTTCACTCGCTTGGCCTGTTTGATTGCAGCACAGGTTTCGCAGTCATGGATAGCCTGGGAGATGCTGTCCATAGTAATGTCTACTCCTCGGTCACGAGCCCATCGATATGTTGCATCTCTCCCTTGATGACCAGAGGCATCATGAGCCTAACGAGCTAGGAACAATTCTCTTTTGTGCTGCCAGTCTAGATCAACTTGAGATACTTTCACTTTGGCAGCTCGATCCACCTGCTCGTTGTTATGATGTTCTTCATTAGCCTGACTCTTGGGTACATGCGCATCCACGTGTCGAACCTTCACGGTCAGCCTTTCTACTCGGGTGGCGATGTTTTGCCAAATCTCAGCAGCCCAGATGGGTTTTCCTCTGCGCTGCCAGTTGGCTTTTCTCCAGCGGTCCAGCCATCCCCACAGAGCATTAGCTACCATCCATGAGTCAGTGTAGAGATAGAGCCTTGGCCACTTCTCTCGTTCAGCAATATCTAAAGCCAGCTGGACAGCTTTAAGCTCTGCGACTTGACTCGATCCACCTTCTCCCTCGGTAGCCTGTGCAACTCGTCGTGTGGGGCTCTATACAGCAGCTTTCTATTTCTGGTTAGCACCTACAATTCGGCAGGAACCGTCGGTGAAAAGGGCATATCGTCTCTCACTCTCTGGTAGCTCGTTATATGGTGGGGCTTCCTCGGCCCGTGTCACTTGCTCTTCTTCTTCTTCAGAGGATAATCCAAAGGTCTCACCTTTAGGCTAGTTTGTTATAATTTCCAGAATTTCAGGGCGATTCAGGTTTCTAATACGGGCGCGCTGCGTGATCAGGGCGATCTATTTGCTCTACGTGGTGTCGGTGGCGTGATGTGTGGTAGGAACCTTTCCCTTGAACATCCACCCCAGCACCGGTAGTCGAGGTGCCAGAAGCAGCTGTGCTTCAGTACCAATCACCTCTGAGGCAGCTTGGACTCCTTCATAGGCGGCTAAGATTTCCTTCTCTGTGGGAGTGTAGTTGGCTTCGGATCTTCTGTAGCTTCGGCTCCAGAATCCCAGTGGTCGTCCCCGAGTCTCACCCGGCACCTTCTGCCAAAGGCTTCATGACAGACCATGGCTCCCGGCTGCAGAGTAAAGCACATTCTTCACCTCTGATCCCGTCCTGACTGGGCCAAGGGCTACCGCATGAGCGATTTCCTGCTTGATCTGGGCGAAAGCTTGCTGCTGTTCTGGGCCCCAGTGGAAATCGTTCTTCTTGCGGGTGACTAGGTAGAGAGGGCTCACAATTTGGCTATACTCGGGAATGTGCATCCTCCAGAAACCTATGGCACCTAGGAAAGTTTGTGTTTCCTTCTTGTTGGTCGGTGGAGACATTGCAGTGATCTTATTGATGACTTCAGTGGGAATCTGACGCCGTCCATCTTGCCACTTCACTCCCAGGAACTGGATCTCTCGAGCAGGTCCTTTGACTTTGCTCCTCTTGATGGCGAAGCCGGCCTTCAGGAGAATCTGAATGATCTTTTCTCCTTTCTCAAAGACTTCTGTTGCGGTGTTTCTCCACACGATAATGTCGTCAATGTATTGCAGGTGTTCTGGAGCCTCACCCTTTTCCAGTGCAGCCTGGATCAGTCCATGGCAAATGGTGGGACTGTGCTTCCACCCCTGGGGCAGTCGGTTCCAGGTGTACTGCACGCCCCTCTAGGTGAAGGCAAACTGAGGCCTGCATTCTGCTGCCAGAGGAATGGAGAAAAAGGCATTTGCAATATCAATGGTCGCATACCATTTTGCTGCCTTGGATTCCAGCTCATACTGAAGCTCCAACATGTTTGGTACGGCAGCGCTCAGTGGTGGTGTGACTTCATTCAGGCCACGGTAATCTACTGTCAGTCTCCATTCTCCACTGGACTTACGCACGGGCCATATAGGGCTATTAAAGGGTGAACGAGCCTTGCTTACCACCCCTTGGCTCTCTAGCTCACGAATCATCTTATGGATGGGGACCACAGAGTCTCTGTCGGTGCGATATTGCCGACGGTGCACTGTTGCTCGGGCGATCGGCACCTGTTGTTCTTCAACTTTCAGTAGTCCCACAGCAGAGGGGTCGTCTGAGAGTCCAGGCAAGGTACTCAGTTGTCTGATGCCTTCTGTCTTTAGAGCAGCTATGCCAAAAACCCAGCGGTATCCTCTTGGGTCTTTGAAATACCCATTTCTGAGATAGTCTATGCCCAAAATGCATGGGGCCTCTGGACCAGTCACAATGGGGTGTTTCTGCCATTCTTTCCCAGTTAGACTTACTTCAGCTTCCAGTACAGTCAGCTCCTGGGATCTTCCTGTCACCTCAGAAATGGAAATGGGTTCTGCTCCCACGTACCTTGATGGCATCAGAGTACACTGAGCACCGGTATCAACCAGAGCCGTATATCTTTGTGGGTCAGATGTTCTAGGCCATCGGATCCACACAGTCCAGTAGATCTGATTGTCCCTTTCCTCTACCTGGCTAGAGGCAGGGCCCCCCTATTCTTGGTCATGGCATACATTGCTCTCTTCTTGTAAATATGTTTCTGAGGTTCCTTCAAGAGGATCAGTCATATCGTCATTCCTGTACCGTCTGGAGTTCTGTGCACGAGAGACCGGAGCAACATTGATTCTAGATGGGCTCTTTGTGGTAGGTGTTTCTCTTTTCAGTTCACGTACCCGGGCTGCTAAGGAGGAGGTGGGTTTTTCATCCCACTTCCTCATGTCTTCTCCATGCTCCCGAAGAAAAGACTAGAGGTTACTTCGGGGTGTGTATCTTCTCTCCCTGGCTGGGGAGCGCCTGCTCCTAATGGCAGAGACTCTCATTGGCTCTGGCTGGATATGGTAAATTTCTTCTTTAAGTTCTTTTTTCAGTTTCTGATGGCCTTCTTCAATCAAGTTCCGGACTTGCTCAGCCAGTCTTGTTTCCACAGATGAGACATGGGTACGAACTGGGGCAGTGACAGTGTCCTCGTAAATTCTTAGTTTATTAGCCAAGACACCTACCCTGTCCTCACCTTCCCTCCATTGCAGTGTTGCCAGGTAACGTGAGTACATCTCGGGTCCAAGCCGTGCAAATCTCAACCACATCCGTGATGTGCACTGGACACCATCTGGGTTTTTAGGAAATCTCTCATCTTCTGAAAAAATGATTTCCAACACAGCCAATTCCTTCAGGCATCGGATACCTTGTTCTATTGTGTTCCATTTTCCTTGGTGCACTTGGAGGTCTTCTTTACAAAGGTATCTATCCTTCACACTTGTTAGCAGTCGCTGCCAGAGGCTGAGAGGTTCTTGGCTTTTCCCAATCCCCTGGTCAATGACCACATCCCGGGACAACGATCCCAGTTGCCTGGCCTCACTTCCATCCAGAATGGTGTCATTGGCTGCAGCGTCCCAGATGCGGAGCAGCCAGGTCAGGATGGACTCGTTGGTCTGGCGGGTGAATTCCCTTCGCAGGTCACGCAGCTCACCCAGGGATAGAGAGCGAGTGACGATTTCTGGCTCTGTCTCTTCTGCTGATTGTGAAGGTCCTGCTGCACCCTCATCAGTCACTATGCGGACTGATTTGGTCCTTGATTTCTTCTTCTGAACGGGGGCAACTGCTACTGGTTTAGGCTGTTCAGGTTCGGTGATGGTTTGTGTGGAGATGCTGATGGCACCCTTAGTCCCTTTCTCCTCTGTGACAGTCTGCGTAGATGTGGACACTGTTGCCTCACTTTTGGCTTCTTTCTCCTCTGTGACGGTCTGTGTAGATGAGGACACTGTTGCCTTGCCTTTGGTTCCTTTCATCTCTGTGACACTCTGTGTAGACACTGATATCGTTGCTCTGCTTCTTTTTCCTTCTTCCTCTTCCTTCAGAACACGCTGTATCACACCATGTAGTGTTTTGATTCTAAGCATGGTGCGGGCCGTGCAGAGAAGACAAAGCAGGACTAACAACAACATCATGCTGTCCTTGGCATCCAGAGGGTATTCCATATTTTCAAAAACTGCTGTGTCATGCCTAAAAAGCTGGAAAAAATCATTCTTCACCCCTCCCCACAGGGGCTGGGTGAGATTGTTGAGGCCCCAGATGTAGCATCCTAGACCAGAACAAGAAAACAAAACTGGGTGTATATTCTGAATAATGTTCATTGCCTCAGAGTTTATCAAGCAATGGACATAATAGACTACTAAAGCAATTTTAGTACCATACCCTGGTCTACGCAGGAGCATTAAGACTGGCAGATAGTACCCCAGTTGTGGAAAAATATAGAGAGATAGATATAAGACACATGTAAGCATGTTGAGCATCATAGCGAACAGGTGTCTTCTTCAATACAAAATTGTAATTCTGACTTTTCTCAGTGCCTTGTGCCCCACGTTGGGCGCCAAAAATGTAGTAGTTTGAAGGCAAAACAAATGAGAGGCTCCAAGTCAGAGATACAATTTAATAGGAAAAAAAGAAAAAAAGGAAAGAAAGTAAAATAAAATCAATGCAATAATACAAAAGACCACTGACAGAGTCAGAATACAACCTGAGCGTAGTGATGGAAGCAGTCCAGATGAGGTGGTCTTCCTGAAGCAGTGATCCTGTAGAAAAGTCTGGTAGCTCGGGTCCTCTGGGAATCCAGTGGGTAAGCGCCCCTCTGGTGTTCAGAGTCTCAGCTTATATCCAGGCTGGAATGCTTGGTTCTTCCCTCTGGGCGGAGCATCTCACAATGGGATGGTGAGTCATGTGATAAGGCCTGATGGGCCCATTAACAGGAGGTAGTCCAGGAGGGGGTTATCTGTGAGCTGTGTAGCAAAGGTGCTGATGGCCCATTAACAGAAGATAAGCCAGAGTGGAGGAGGCAGGGAGCACTGCCTCACCTGGTTTCAACAGTTCTTGAAGATGGTGATAGAATATACTTCAACCCAGGACATGGATTCACTGTTTAACTTGAAGTTTTATAGTTCTATGCATATTGTTGCCTAGATGCTATTGTGAAGTTGTTCCAGGGAGATCTTTTCCAAGTCATGAGACTTCATTTCTTGATTAAAGACATTTCAATACAGTGAGAAGAAAAAAAAAGAGAGCTCTAATCTACTGTTGCTTTTTGTTCAGCATTTAAACAAAAACACCAGCAAACACCGAAAACTTCTGTAAAAATGGCAAACCCTTCAGTCAGATTCTGTGAAAAGGGAACGCTGTGCTTCCAGCTAGGATGACAGAGACTAGGACTAGGATAACTAGGACAGCCAAACTCAGCAAAGTAGCAAAAGCAGCAGATTTTTGTCAGGATTCCAAAAATGAGTAATAGCAATGCTTACTTTTATTAACTTTAACTAATACAATTTTAATTGTTGTATACTATTAGTTATTAACCATTAAAAGATCAAATTGATTGAAACAAACCAGAAAGCAAACCTCACTATAACCCAGATCACACCCAGGGTAAAAGAGTCCAGCAAGGAGTTTTACAGAGAACTGCCAGTCAAGATTGTCTGCAGTGGACTTATACCTCCCATCACCTTTAAGAGGAGGAGAAGATATCTGTAGAAGATACCCAGCAAATATTATGAATTTGGGGGTTTGAGGCTATGGGAAGAACATGCAGGAAATCTGGTTGGAAATGTTCAAAACATTTTATGGGACTTCTTACAGTGGCATTGAAATAATCTGATGATGGACACCAGTATAAGAACATAATTAGATTCACTATTAATTAATACTATGCCATATTTATGGTGTGTAATTTCATGGAAGTCCTGGCAGAATTATTACCTTAAAGGCAGAAGAAATGTCCCAAAGCCACAGCTTTATTTAGATCACACTGACTCTATCCCTTTCATAGAATTTTTCAGTGCTGGAAGTTACAGCAAAATGCTCCAAGACATTAGGCATGGCAAGTATTGTTTCTAAACTTGCATTCCCTACCTTTCCCAACAGAGACAATGAAATCAGTGTTTCAATTATAGGTCTTACACACTATTGGGCAACAAATCAACTTTCATCTGTTTATTCAAGGGTCAGTAGCATTTGCTTAGCTGTAAATTTAGATAGGCTGCTGACACTGTTGCCATTTGTTGCTCAATGATGTCTGACTAAAAAAAATATTTGATGATTATACACTTTCTCCAGCAGAGATTTATTACACAGACAATTCACAACATTGTGGGAGCTCTTAAATTAGGGCTTAATGGCTGGTACCCTGCAGTGTTAAGAAAAAAAGTCACTATTCTCTGAAAGAAGCTAACCTTAAAGAAAATGTCTTTGTTTTTTAATTCAGTGTGGAAATTATCATAACCATGAAGGATGACTGAGACGTGCAGAGAGAAAAGGGCTATGTAGACTGAAATTGCTATTCAGCCAGGGTATTGCTAGTGTGGAGGGTAACGTATCCTGCAGTCTTGATCTCATAATTACTCAAACCAGCAACCAATTCAGTACATAGCAGTGGGAGATTTTCACCTGTAACTCCTCTTACCTGTTGATAGGATTCTTTGGGACTTTAGGAATAGGATTTATCCAGACTATTCTCAGCCTATAAAAGCAAAAGCGCTTCCATGCATTGATTTTGTATGAATAACATGCAGACAAAATACAGAATATTTTAAGATAGAAATAAATACCAGTCCTTTACAATCAAAATTTATTTAAACACCAGATCCTGTAGCTCAAGAAGAACTTGGATAAGCTGCACTTGTTTCATTGCTCAGCTACTTGTGCAGGACTAGAAGAATTTGCATTGCCCAGGCCTTCTGTTAGCTGGAAGTGGTGTCAGGAAGGTGATTGTTGAAGAACTGGCTCCACCGTGTGGGCTCTGGAAAATGACCATTTCAAGCCAAGCAAGAAGCAGCATCCTTCACTTCAGTTTTCAGCAGGGATGTTTGTGTTGCCTGTGGGGTGAAGGTAGGATGAATCGTGGGAATGTCAGTTAAAAAAAAAAGAAAAAAAAATCATGGGGATTGTAAGAATTAAAAATCTTAGTCTAGTAAAGATGTATTATCTCCACCATAAAGGTCTGAGACAACTGGTCCCTGGGCTTGCTGGTCTAGTGCAGTGAGGAAACTGGTCTAACTCCAGGAAGGATTTCAAGTTCTTCAACAGTTTTCTGACAGATCTTCTGCAAGATATTAGTAACAGTAAAAGAGTGACAGTGTGCTATCAAATTTACCAAAGGCATATTTTTTTCCTAACACCTACTGCATGTTCTGCTTGCTGATGGCATGACAGAACTGCAGAAGCATGAGTTAATGTCAACCTCTGACTTAAGAATTAGTGGTAGAATCAGTGAGACTTACTTTGAGAATTCCCACGCAGATAACATTCTGTTATGCTCCTGCTTGTGCTAATTACTGGTGTAGTCTATTAGTGACTGAAACCTTTCTTTTGCATACCTGATGGCATCATTCCTTCCAACGTTCCTGATGGATTTTCCCAAGAGAGGCAGTATGCTATCTCCAGGGAGATCTTGTGAAACAGTGCTCAACAGAAGGGTTGCAATTTATTATGCCAATCTTTTTGTTTTCTGAAGCAGAGACAACTCCATCTGCATGAAGTTTGCTCTACTGTCCTACTCGATTTACCGTCTCGCTTAATGATAATTTTAATTCTCACACATAAATATATATTCCTATTAAGCCTTCTTTATTTGCACTCATGTTATTCACAGTTGTCCTTACTGAGAGTGCAGTATTGATTTAGACTGTGGGCTTTTATGTTCACTTCATTAGTTTGCAGTACAAATTGCATTTCTTTCTTCTCCATCCTCCTGTTTCACAGAAATTTTTTCCATCTACTATGTATTTTTTTTCCAAATAATGGTCTAGTGGAAGATGCCCATGGCATGGGGGTTGAACCTAGATGATCTTTAAGGTCCAACTCAGGCGTATGATTCTACAAGTGTTTTTCTCATTTAATTTCATGCACATTCTTGCAAGTATTGTGCTATCGAGTCCAAATATAGTTAAAATTTTCTATAATAGCAATAGTTTGTACTTATTTTTCCAGTAGTGTCACAAGTTCTCCATCTGTATTCAAATCTGTGTGTTTCAATGTACACAAATCTCTACAGTTTTTCTGTCTCTCCCTCATAAATAACCCTGAATATGTTAATTTTATTGCACTTTTTTTTTTTTTTTTTGCAAATCAACATGTACAGCAGCCATAAACTGAAAAGAAGATGCTTTAAAAAATATGTTTAAAAAAAAAACAAGCTTGAGTGTGATTTGATCTCTAATTCATTGTTGGTTGTGCATTACCTTTTGGAGGAGTGAGGAATGTTATAAAAAGTTCTATTAAATTCTTGGGCTTGGAAATAAAATAATTCCTGAATACATGTTTTGTGCTCCAGTATTGACAAAGATAAATGCCAGAATTCATTGAGATGAAAGGCAGATAGACAAGGTGGAACACACATCATACAACTGCTCCCTTTGCTGAGGCATGGGACAAAATGCCTCGGGAAGAAATAGATACTGTGCCATTTTGTCCAACTCCCTGACAATATAAATGTTCTTCAACGCTGATTACTCAGCAGAAAAACATCAGCAAGGACATCCAGGAGCATCTTTGAGATACAGAAAAAAAGAAGATACATGTTCTTATCATTTTGTAGTAGAAATGCAGAATCATAGCTGGTTGTACATGAAGGTCATACCAGGAATTCACAGTTCAGTTATGAATTTAAACACGACTGAAAGATGGTGACACCTGTTTCAGTTAATAAAAGCTCTGTAACTATAGGAATAGGCTTTTAATTTTTCCAGTAATTTCTCTTGTGAGGTGTGGGAAATGGGAAAAGTTTAATTATTTGTCAAAACCTACTAGATGGTAGTTAATTTGAATCACATGGCTGCCCTGCTGTAGTTAATATATACTTTATAGGCACTAAATTCGTAGGGATTTAGTGCCCCAGAATGATTAGGGTAATTTTTACTGTTTGGTTTTTTTGTTTGTTTGTTTGTTTTTTCTCTAAGATACATGAGGCAGCAGGATTAGAATCCACATATTCTGATTTTGTCACTAAGGTAATCAATGCTGAACTATGTCATTCATCAAAGACAGAAAGACAATGGAACAAAACTGTGTGCACTTTATTCTTCAAGGGAAAAACAAAACTTAAAAGCACATTTGCAGTGAGGCTGATGCTTTTGTGTAGTAATAGTTCAAAGACAGAATGGAATTAGAGGAGATGCATGAGGAAGCAATATAAATTTCAGACTGTATTTTCCTTTTTACCAACTACAAATCAAATGTTACTTGTTGGAAACAAAACAACTATTTCAGTAATTCATAAACTTCTGCCTATTCTACCTTTGAGAAACAGTAGAGGAAACATGCAAACCAAGCAAAGTGCACTCATTGGCTGATATTGCAGGCAATTACTCTTTAACAAGTTTGTGTGCTTCAAGAGTATAAACTAATTAGGAATTTTCAGAATTATGTAATATTTCAGGTAACTGATGTGCTTCTTGTACTAAACTCCAGTAGCTAAAAAGTACTAAAATGTCTGTCCCCCTTGTATTACAAGCATATGTATCAAAGAAAGGAGCAGCAAGGTTTTCTAAGTTCTTGATACTTTCAGTCATCACTTAGCATAAAAACAAGCAATCAATTTATTTTTTATGTAAGTCAATTTATTGATTCTCTGAAGACATAAAAGCAGTTATTTCAAGTGCAGATAACTAATCTTGTTTTATTGCCTCAAAAACAAGAGATTAAAACATCACAGTCAATGGCTTGTAGGTTGAAAGACTCAAACTCATCTCAGTTACTTTTGGTAAAATTTTGTCATCACCAAGATCAACTGCATATGAATATGAGAAGAAATTTTACACATAAGACACAGTACAGTAGAAAAAAACTGTTACTTATGAGCTTTCTGTAGTAACATTTTTATGTGTTGAGAAGATTTACATATTCAGGAGTTTAAAGAAGATCTAAAGGACTCCTAAAATCAATACCCTTGCAAGTGCTGCACTCATAATATCAAAAGCTGATCTTCTGATAAAATTAAGCCAGTGCCAAAACATTTGTAAACGGGATTCAATCAATACTTTAGCTTCTACTCACATGAACTTAGTTTTTAAAAAGAAACTGCTTTATACTAAGCAGAATTCATTCCTAATAAACTAAAATACTAACTTTCAATGGGAATTCGGCAATCCTTAGAACAATTCTAAATGAATAAAAAGGATCAAAATCGGCCCTCAGTTTTATTTCTGAATTCTCACTGAATTGTGCTGGTAATAGCAGCAGAATTTTCTAGTGTTGCCCATTCATTACTTCCCTGTTGGAGCACCATTTTTCTACTAAAGGTGGAAAGTGAAATAGTTAAGGAGAACTGGAAAATGCCTATTCCAGCCATTTGTAGTCCTTGGCTTTTTTTTCAGACTTTCACATATCCCTCATAAACACTGCTGTGAACATGTTTGTGGCAATATCTCCAGAAGAACACCCACTGCTACCTACTGATGAGTTCCAGGAGCACAGAGAACCCAGAGGCTTCCATGTGCTTTATGCACAGGATTTATGCACCACCTTTGACCATCCAGTCTCCTCTATGTCCAATACTGAATAATTACCTGGGTGTTGAATATAATGTAGATCTTTATTCACATTATCTGTATGTGGGTTCAACCTAGATAGTACTTGTACACTGAAATGATAGAGTTTACATGATGAAGGACAGGGGAAGTTGATTTAGATGTTTCTGTCTGCCAGTGATTCCTTCCTTGGATCCTATTTGAAAGCTGATTTGTCTCCCCAGAAAGGAACTGAGATAAACAGAATCCACTTATCCAGCTACAGAGTCAAATAAACACTTAGGTGACTTGACCTGGATTTTTCAGTAGTGGGGATGACAAATGACACATATGAATCATCCAGAAAGATCCTTTCCATATGCAAAAAAAATCCCTAATAGTTGAAACCATTAAGGTGTCAAATATAAAAAGCAGGCAGAGCATCAAGAATCTATCATTCTGGGAGATAACATAAAGCAGCAGAAGAAAGGCACTTCCCCCTCAGCAATACTAAAGCTGATATACTAAATGCAAAGCAATGCGATACCAGAAGGACTCTACACTGGATGGGTGAAGTAACAGCAGCAGTGAAAGAAGAAAAGATCTACAGTGGCAGCAGCAGGATATGGCAAAGGCAGCAAATGCTGAAATGACAGCAAGGTCTCTTTTCTTCTTCACACAGAAGCTGAGTATGCCTGATTTTACCCTCAGAACACCAATCTAATCTTGGATAAAAAACTATGAACAAGACAAGGGAAGGGAAAATCTGGTATGTTAAAGGGGTGCTTATTCTTTGGATGTCTCCTCTGAGGGTGGTGTGTCTGACCAAGATCACAGTGTAGAGACAGGAATTTCTCTCCTCTTCATCTACTGTTACGTCTGCTTTCCTGAACTACTGGTTCATTTTTTTGCCTTACTATATTGCCTTCAAAATTAATTTTGAATATTGAAAATGAGCCTATTTTTTTACAAGACCACAAGTCAGAGGAGTGACCATAAATGCTGAGGCATTTGTGGTCAAGAATCATTATTTCTCACATTTGCTTATTATGCTTAGTATTTGCATACAGTATTTTTCTGCCTTTAAAAACAGAATCACTTCTACCACTCAGAATTTCAAACTGAGAAACACAGACCTGGATCCAGAGGAAAAGCAGTAGACAGCAAAAACTAACTACACTTTTGTGATGTAGGGGTTTTCTCACTCATGTTCAGTGGAGTGAGACGAGCTTTTACTTGAACGAGGCTCTCACTGTCCTGCCCTTCAGAGGCTGCGGCGGGCGCCAGTTGTCAACAAGAGGGCTCACGGGCTCATTCTCACCGTTCTTGGAAAGGCTCCGCAGCTTTGCCATCTGCAAGGAAGAAGAATTCAAGTGGCCATGTGGAAGCACTGTGGACCTTACTGCCCAGAACAAACTCTGAGATGAAAATATAGCAACAAGCACACAGTGACAATGGCAGTCTCTAACAATAATGAGATTACTGGTAAAGATTGCTATAGCCCAGGAGTTTGCAGTGTTTCTGTGGGTCTTCACACTCTTCATCCACAGAACAGTTCATCATCTGACCCTTGCCTGGCCTTCTTTTGGATTTTTCTGATTCACGCCCACAGTGTGGAAAAAGAATAGGGCCCTACGGTGACCCTACTGGAGCTGCAGGCAAATACCTTGTGAAAATACAGCTATCTCTGAAGGAGGATCCAGACCTATGTCAGTCCAAGCCAGTGGAAGAAAAAGCTGGTGCAGAAGTTTGTATTTTGATCTGTAAGGCAGGGATACGCCAACTGGATCATTAAGTTGAATCATTAATTCAACACTCAGCTGCTGTTATTCAAATTAACTTAATTCCAGTGGTGCTTTGTTAATTGTTATCCTTTCATCCAAATGCAAAACAAATCTATTTTGAAAGCAGCCATTTCAGTAGAAAGGATATACCTTGATTTGTATTGCTGAAGCAGAAGGTGATATAAATAGCCAAAATTTTTGACACAAGAACTAAAAACATCACCTTATCCAGATAGGCTTTTTCCTTTTTTTTTCTTTTATTGTCTTTTTTTTTTTTTTTTTCTCTGTAAATGCACATTTGAGCTATGTGAATGCAATGGTACATCAATTTGTGTGAATATTCAGGTTTGCAGGTTGTAGGTTGTTTGATCTTTCTCACTGACAGCTTTTAAGAGGTCAAGGTCTGGACCAGCAATTTTTTAAACCGGGAAATCAGCAAAATATTAGTCTCACTTGCCACTTAATTATAAAGCATGTAGAATGAACTGAGGCTGCTGTGATGGCTGCATTTTGTGGCTCAGGGGCACTTCTGCCTTAGCAGGTTTTCTGGATCCCAAGAACATCACTGCTGAGGTTGTTCCAGGAAGTGTCCTGCAAGAGCACCTGACTGTCAGGGCCAGTTTTACAGCCCATTCCAACAGTCCATTCTGCAGGCAGTTTCTCACTGTCCACAGCTAAAGCTTGCCCTACCAAAAAGTGCAAGGGTACACAGGGCTTGCAAATCATCACACTGAGACACTGCTGAGTACTGGTAAAGGAGGAGCAGAGCTGGCTGGAGTTTACCTGGTCTGAGCTGACTTCAATGGGCTCCCTCAGGAGAATCCAAGTGATGCACTCCTCACAGGGGGGTGTGGTGAACGAACCGTGGTAGGTCCAGTAGTCCCGAGATTTGGGGAAAAGAATTGAAGGATCAAAGTGCAGGAAAGGAGCCTCCTTCCCCTTAGGGAAACAAAAAAATCCTCTGCAGTAACTCCAGAGATATGCATCTCAAAAGTCATCAGTATCTATGAAGTAATTAAACACCAAGATTTGTGGAGATATCAATCTCCTTTTATTCCTGTCAAGAACTTTCCCAGCAATTAATAATAACTGACATTTTGATTACTTTAATAAATTCAAAGAAATTACAAACTGAATTGTGTGGGATCAAAGCAAATTCATTTTTACATCTTTCTAGTCTAGAATTATGAAAATTGTGTTTTATTTTGGGACATTGGGATAAAAGTTATAGCCTGTGGCACTGCTGTTACTGTTACCCTTTTTAACCAACAGTATAGTGGCCAGGCATTTATCCCAGATTCATTACAGCCTTGTCTTCTATCTGAAGGAATTTAAATCTGCACCTCTCTCCTCCCAAGATTGTGCTCTAATTATATGTTCATGGTGACATTCTCAGTCTTTTCGCTGGTGCTATTACACTTAGTAAAAAATTAAAATATTTCCTGTAAGAGTACTGGGTCCTAAATATCTTACAAGTCGATGTGATTACCACCAGACAAGGGAGAAAGCATACATCAGATAACATTTCCTGCTAAATCTGCCACCAAATAGGATAGTAACTCCACAGGACTGTGATGAGTATTCCTTGTTTCCTCTGGGCAACCAAAACTAACTGAGGAAATACAGTTCACTTCTCTATTGATATTTTGGATGCAGCTCTGGGAAGGAAGATATATTATTCCTATTTCCTTCTTCTATCATGGAGAATCTTCTCTAGATCAGAACAAAGTGAGTGGCAGAAGCTGAAATTGTTTCCATGCATCCTTGCACAAATTAAGAGCAGAAAGAATGACTCCAATTATATCTTCCTGAAAAGATAATTCTGTAAGTTCAATGTGAATTTGCAAATAAATTCACAAAATTGTGCTTTTTCAGTGAATACAGTACAGTGACCAAGAAACTCCTCTGCCTGTAATGCATCAGAGCAACTGAAACTGCATGTGTGATAAATACACCAGTGATACCACCCATTAATTTATTCTGAAAAATAAGTAATCTTGGAAAATGTCTGTGATGGCAGAAAAGAAATAAGAGATAAAATACAACAAGTGATTCTTTGCATATCCAGTTATCTTTCTCTGCCTTACTTCAACTGTTGCTTTTTCCAGAACTGCTACTTGTAAATGGCAAAAAAAAATGACACAGGCATTATGAGAGAAAACCATCAAAAGAGATACCATTGACACATCGAGGTTTGATTGATAAAAAAATTTTCTTCAACAAGAATACTTGCAGAAGTGAGGAGTTAAATATTTAATTAAACAAAAGAAAGTATCCTGCTCCACAGCTTAATATATCATCTCTGGTGCTACTGTTTGGCATCAAAATTATGCCAAAATATGAATCTGAACTACTAATTCCTGTTTCTGTGGTTTTCCAGCAATGTTATATCACAAAAAATTGTCTTGATACCTTGGTCTTAATGTTTTCAATTTCTTCAAGAATTCTCTTCATCTCTGGTTTGGGAGTGTTTCCAACCTATAATGCAAAGAACAAAACTTTATCTTTTTCATCATGTTCCACAGTATTTGAAAGAAATTCAGAACATCCCATCTGTCATTAGGCGACAGCAGTCTCAGAGAATCCATCAGAGACTGACAGAAAATTGTGTGTATTCAAAGAACATTCAAAATAGCAGACTCCAGTAGCTAGTTTTGCAATTTGAACATGTGTTGAAGGACTCTACAAGGCATCATGCCTGTCTGAGGAATGGACTGCACAACTCAGTGTCACTACCCAGGGCTTAACCCTTGGCTCCTGCTTCAAAAGCAGCCCACAGCCACTGTGAGACGTCTGAGCACTTGGCAAAGTCTCGATGGCCTGAAGGGCTTGTGGTTCCTGCAGATGCTTCATTCTGCAGCACATACACAGTCAGATCAGACTTGATGTAAGACATGTGGCAAAGTCTTGTCTAGATGACCTCAGGCTATGGGGTCACTTTATTGCTTGTGTTCATGACATTTAGCACTTTCAAAATCTTTGATATCCCAGAAGAGTAAAGGCAGTATGCGTAAGATGGACTGTTACTACCATGCCTTGTTCCAAAATAGATTAACTTCAATTCCTCAGAAGATAATTCAATCCTCTTTTACTAGTGTCCCAAAACCCAGTAATGGAACATGACAAATTCAGAGAAAAACAGCAGCTCCTTCACCAAAGAGCAAGAAGGAAACAGAGAAAGAGGGCCAGAGAAGACAATGATGCTGCTTACTTTTCTATACGTTTTGGCCAATCTTAGCATGGCTGATAGGAATATAGTGCTGTGCTTTGTAAGTTGTGTTTTACAACATAAAACTTTAGCCTAAAATAGACCAAAAGGAATGACAAAGGAAGAATAATTGAAGGACATAGTCATAGGGGAGAATCTGGATAATTTAGAATCTCTTCAATTTAGACTAACCACAAGAGAAAAGGTCAGGTTGGCTCACAGTGTAATAGAATTAAAATGACACTGTGTCTAGTATGTCCAGGGACACTGTAGCAAAATTAATTACATCCACTTGCTCTTGCTTGTACAAATGCCACTTACTAGTGATAAAACAATAAAAGGACACCTATTCCCTGAGGGTGTGTTCAATCTGAAATGCCCACCTGCAGCTAAAAGGACTGAAGTTTCTGTAATTTATCACTTTTAGGCTGTGTGCCCGTTAGCATTTCTTGATGTCTTAGACCACATACAGATTTGATACAAGGATTACTTTCTTTCTGTTGAGTTTATAAAGAATCAATCTGAAAATAGTGGTACAGTATTGTTTTGTTTAAAAGTTTCTGTATTTCAAGGTTAGAATGTTGAGTGATCTTATTTTACCATCAATTCTTTCTTTTTGGAATATGTTCATTGAACTCGTTTTGATTCCTAGATTGTGTGGGAATCAGCAAGAGACCAGAGAAGGGAATCAGTCAACATAACCTTGCTTACAGGCAGATACAACACCTGCCAGCAGACAAAAGACAAGAGGAAACAGCCTATGCAGACCCTCCTCCTCACCCAGTGCACACCGCAGGGAAGAGTTGCAGTGCAGAAACAATGGTAACTTTTCCCCTGGCAGTAGAGAAAGAAGAAAAATAGAGAAAATTATAAAGACTGAATAATTGCCACTTACTTTCAGAAAAATGCCCACAACAGCTACGCCATCAGGTTGTTTTAAAGCTCCAGCAAAATTACCATGTTTTGGATTCCAGTGCACCATATGTAACTAAAAATCAATTAAACCTCAGTTATAAATACAAGAAATTGTCAAAAGCATAATCTTCACTTTAAATTAAATTAAAAAAAGATTCCAGTACACAGTGAGTAAAGGAATGGACATGAAAAAGAAAACCCAAGTAAGTATTACTGCTGTTCCTATGCTTTTATATGCTTATGCTTTCCATAAAGCATTGCTCTGCATTTAATTGAAGCATAGGACAAAGAAAATGGAGTTTACCACACAATATCAGACAATGCAACTATAAATAGTTTAATCCAAGCACGTGACATGCACACATGCAGTGCATAAAGCACCTACTGACATGCACTTCATCTCAAGTACATTTTTAGATCTTCAGGTTATGCAGATGTCAGCTCAAGGATTTACACTGCCTTGTATGTAGTGCATACATTACTGGTTTGTATCTCTTACTACTCTCGGCACATCGTACTGGAAGGGAGTAGGGATAAAATCTGACATTTCTTTCTCATGTCTACTTTCAATAATGCCGTATTTTCAGGATATATTTCAAATTTCTGCATCTCTGTCCAGAAAATCTCTAGCTCATGCATATAGCTACAAATGCTGCAACCAGCAGTGTGCAATCTCAGATTAAGGAGCATCTGGAACACAGTCATACAGGGGGAAGGGAAGAAAATCTTTTAAAAAAAAGTTTATTTAAAATAACAACAAAAAAGAAATTATCCTGAATGTAAATGAATCTATTGTTCTCTTTTCTTTCTAGGATAAGGATTTTAATGCTAAGGATAAAGTTGGAGCAACCATATATCTTTGGTTCAATGTAGCTAAAGTACATCTATTCCAGGCTTTCTTCTCCTGTCAATAAATACATGAGTACTGCTAACAAAAGTAACATAAAAAGTCTGTGCTAGAACTAGCCAAGAAATAGTTTGAGGAAGAAGATTTTTTTCACTTTCGTTGGCCTCAGAAAGCAGAACACTAGCAGAGGCTGGCTGTGGTTAAGGAACAGGAAAAAAAAATCCTAAGCTATCACCCACAGTCACCTCTGCAATGTTTGTGCACATCTGAAAATATCTGTCTCAGTTTTGTCCTGTGAGAGGTGGGCAAAGCTTCTCCAAGCTCCAGACCTGGAGAGTATAGGTGGAAGGCAGGGAAACCCCACTGCAGGATTTTTGTGGGCATAGGTATGTGTTTTGAGCCTATTCTCAGATAAGGTGTAGCAAGAATGCAGCCTTTGCTAGCAATTCTCTAGGATCAATAGTCAATTCACTTACATTTAGGATCTGAAGAAGTCTTCAGGGCCTAAAGCATTCATGATTTTTAACAAACTAGGACAACAGCCCTGCATCAAAAAAAAAACCCAACCAACAAAACCCAAACATTATGTTCTCTGTGATTCCTGAAAATAAACCCAGCTATTTTAAAGCAGAGATGTTCAGGAACTAAAACATACTCTGAATCAGTTTTAAGATGGATCTAATTTTGAGTGTCAGCTTATCAAATGCGCTTTTAGTGTGTTTTTCTATTCTTTCTGAAACTCGTTCAAGCTATACCAGAAATGACTAAAAGCCAAAAAAATTTCAGCAGAGCTTCCTATTTGGAAATAACAGATTGCTTTGTCGCAAATATTTTTGAAACATTCTAAGATACCAGCAAAAACCCTGGCACGAGGGAAAGCAATCCGTGTTAGTAGATACTTGCAGGGATACATTGGTTGGCAGATGCAATTTATCCCACTGCATG
The DNA here is from genome assembly GCF_029207755.1 of Chamaea fasciata. Taxonomy (NCBI): domain Eukaryota; kingdom Metazoa; phylum Chordata; class Aves; order Passeriformes; family Sylviidae; genus Chamaea; species Chamaea fasciata. The sequence goes on from NW_027094086.1 coordinate 27,428,518, forward strand.
CTAAACAGCATTCACGAGCTTCACAGGCGGAGAAAAACCAGTAGCTGTTGGGAGAATGGTTAATGCGTTCTCATGCAAAATCAGTCAAATTCCAGTCAGCAGTGAATGCTGCTATACAAAGCACAAAAATCCGTCCCACCTCTGCCGCGTACTTCACGCCGTCGATGACGTGCTCGGAGCCGTGGTCGTCGGAGGAGCCCCAGTGCAGGTGCAGCTGGCGCAGGCGGTAGGCATCGGTGAGCGGGCCCCCTCTGAGCACTGCGGGGACACGGCATCCATCAGCGCCCTGATCGGCTGTGACCACCCGCTCTGAACACTGCAGGGCACGGCATCAGCGCCCTGATCGGCTGTGACCACCCGCTCTGAACACTGCAGGGCACGGCATCAGCACCCTGATCGGCTGTGACCACCCGTTCTGAGCGCTGCGGGGACACGGCAGCAGCACCCGCCCGCACCCGGCGGGGACGCTCCGCAGCTCCCCTCCTAGAGCCAGTCCCTCGCAAGGAGCCCACAGCACTCGCCAGTTTACGTCTGTTAGGAGTTCTTGTTTGATGTGAAGACTGTGGAAGCTGCTGTGAGTCAAGCACAGAATCAAATACCAGCTTCCCAACAAGCCTCTCTTCTCCTGGCAAGTGGACATACTATGGTTCCTGGTATGGAGAGGGAAGGGGGGTATTCACAGGTGATTCTTGTCAAGAAAGGGCCTTTCTTAAGAAGATTGGCGTTAGGGCTGTTAAATTAACCCAAAGGTGCTTCAAAAAGTACCTCCAGTCCATGATTGGCATACCTTTTACAGGTCTGACAACTGACCTGTAAACTATCTGTAACAACAGTTACAGATAATGAGCTGCTTAAAAAAAAAAAAAAAATTAAAGAAAAAAATTTAAAAAAATTTAAAAATTATCTATTTCTTGAAAGTGAGGGAAAACAATAAAGTTTAGGTCAAGTGAGTTAGAAAATTGTTCTTGAGCCACCAACAAGAGAAACTAAGAAGCTGTTACTTCTGCTGTGCTAAGCCAAATAATGCTGACCATGCATCAGTCTGACAGTTGACATCAACTCTGACTTTCAAAACATCACACCTGCTCTTTCAGCCTGGGGATTCTTTTGAGTAGGGACTGCTTAGAGGATAAGCTCTCAAATGTATTTTTCATTCATTACCTAAGGTTGGAATGAGTCGTGTTTCCTTACACAGAAAGCTGATAATGTAGTTCACAACTGCTGTGCCAGAAGGCCTTGTTTAAATAGCATTCAAGTTTGAACTTCTACCAATAGCTTTGAAGTTCAAAGTTAACATTGAAATCCTATTTTGCCCAATGGTCTCAAATGAATTCTTGATATCTTACAAGTTGGAATACCTACACAGAGCAAGAGGTTTAACTTTGCACTTTCTCTTTTTAGTTGGCAGGTGTCACAAGCATCAAGGGGAGGGCCAGAATAAAAGCACTGTTGAGACTTAAGCATATAGTTCCTCTTACTTTTTTTACTTTTTCATACATAAATAATCATAACTCAGTGCAGTATTGAGTAATATTGAGTAAACCTTCTGTAGAAGCCTTCAATGTAAAAATATTTTTAATATTACTATTATTATTATTATTTAACTTTCAAACATAGGACAAAAAAGGCATAGAATCTAAGGCCCAACTCCTCAAAAGTACTTGGTTGCCATTTCACACTGGAATCAATGGGAGGCAGGGGCTGAATTTATGTGATCAACCTACATTTAGAAGCTGAATCAGTGTCAGATTTGGAAACTCATTTACCAGTCATTTCTTACAGGTGGCCCTTTCCAGAGCTAAAATACTGTGAAGCACTTGAAAACAGCACTTCATAACAGTATACAAATTTCTTTAGCATTAAACCAAATCTTTTTAACATTCAAGATTTTCCATGTGATTGGAAAAAATATCTTCAACTATATTTCTTTTTCTAATTAAAATGGAATCAGTGACTACTACTTATCCTCATCTCTTAGCACTGCAGAAGCCAACAAATGAAGGTAATAAAATGTCAACAAAAGTCTTCCTCATGGTCTTTCAGAACTGTCAAGCATTGTATTTGATTCTGATCAGTTACGTGCCTATGAAACACATGAGTCCTCAAGAACTGTCCAGCAACCTGCAGAAAGTAATGGCAACCAGGAGTGGATGTACACACTGAATGCCCAAAGAAACAACAGAGGTGACACAGAGGGGAGAGACAGGGAGGAAAAGGAGGGAAGATGATTTAGAGGAAGCACTGCACCAAGGGCCGCTAGTTTGGCCAAATTGGGATCTTTCTCCAATACTGTTTCTTGGGCAGGCAACTTCTTGAGCAGCCTAAAACATTTCAGCCTTTAGGAAGCTGTAAAGAAAATAGAGTAGAACCACTGTGTGAAAATGTTCAATACCAATTTCCTTCCCATGCTTTCAGTCATGGCATTCATTTTATGCAGAGCTTTTGGAAGAGCATTCTGGCTTATAAACAAAACTTATTACAAGGGCAGGAAGTGACAAGACAAGGAAGAACACCTTCAAACTGAAAGGGAGTATGCTAACATTGGATATGAGGAAGAAATTTTTTACTGTGAGGTTGGTGAGGCACTGGAACTAGTTGTCTGAAGAAACTGTGGATATTCCATCCCTGGAAATGTTCAAGGCCAGGTTGAATGCACCTTTAGTAACCTGGTCTAGTGGAAGGTGGTGATGAGGGTGTGGTTGGAACTGGATGATCGTTATGGATGCTTCCAGTCCAGACCATTCTGTGTTTCTATGGTTATAAAAGTGCAATTTATGAGACCACTGTGTAGAAAATTTATTACCACTGTGGTAATAAATACTAAAGGACCATAACAATACATAACTTAGAGACAGTCCTGGTCCTAAATAGTTGAGATTCCATCTGAGAGACATGGAACAATAACAAGTAGCTGTAATGATAAATAAAGAAATCCAAGGAAACCCGGGAGTCATCAAGATAAACAAGCAGGAGAATGATCTTTCAATGTACTATGGATATATTTCTTTAGTGATATAGCTTACAAAAAAACAAAATCTTAATACAAGTGCCATGAAAACAGATGCACAGAAATACAAAGAAAAGTAACTAGATTAATTCCATTAATTAACTGTATTAATTCCATTAATTAGATTGCTTTCCTTCTTGGTGAAGGACCAATCAATACTGCATGATTTTGAGATGTCTGCATTATATGAGACTGTGAATTTATTATTCATTTTGACAATTGTTGCCTATCTGCATCTAGAGCTACTCAGATAGACCTCTGCAATCAAGTTCTGAACAATTTAATTTAGTGATATGAGATTGCTCACTCTCAATTAAATAACAAAGCCATTTCATAGTTTTCCAGAAACTATAAAATGCTGTTTGCATAAATGCCATTTTCATAACTTTTTCAGGCTCTGAGGTACCTAAAGAATTACCATACAGAAGAAATCACGATCACAGTGAGTAGAAATGTGTATAGAAGCTTTTTGTTTACAAAGTGCCTCAGAGCATTCTAAACCCCTCTGGACAACACTCTTGCCCCTTACACAAAACCTGAAGATGTGGCATCTATGTTGAAGGAGGTGACAGAGAGAGAACTCCACCATCCAGCTGAGTCTGTATTTCAGGGTTTCCCCTGCAGCTAACAGCCTTTCTGTCCCACCAGAATAAACTCCAGGAGCACCTTTTTTATGTTCCCAAGTGACTTCCCTGCTGGCCTGCCCAGGCTGGATACTAAAGGATGCTTTTCGATACCCGGCACTTTGCAAACCTTGATTCCTAACAACCCCCCAGAAAATCCAAACCGACCTGATCGATCAAAAGTGTCGTCGAAGACGACGCGGCAGGTGCGCCCGTTGTTCAGGATGGTCTTCGCTGCCCCGGGGTCATAGCTGGCGTGCCAGGAGGAGAGAGAGGAGTCGTGCTGCACGTCCTTGCTGTTGATCTCAATGGGCGACTGCTTATCGCCCTTGGCCAGCGGGTAGTTTTCGTGCCAGCGCTCGGGTCCTGAGGGATAAAGACAAAGAAACGTCGCCCCTGCTCAGGCGGGCTCCTGCCGGCCCCCCGGTGCCCCGAGCCCGCTCACCGTTGTCGCTGTCGTAGCCCCACACGGACTGAGCCATGGTGCCGCTGCCCGCGCCCCGTCCCGCCGCGCCGCTCCCCTCCCTCCCGGCCCAGGGGCCTTTTATAGACGGCCGCGGCTCCGCGTCCTCCCCGCAGGGCCGGGCAGGGCAGGGCTGGGGGCGGCCGCCGGGCAGGGCCGTGTTCTCCCCCGGGGGGAGGCAGGTGGATGCCGGCGAGACCCCGCGGCTCCTTCCATCCTCGTCCCGCAGGCGCGGCTCAGCCCGGGGACAGAGGGTGGACGGGCCGGGGGTGCGGGAGTGGCGGGAGCGTCCCGCAGCCCCCGGGGGCCCTGGGTCCCGGCTCGGGTGAGGAGAGGCTGCCTGGAGCGCTCAGCGGCTGCCCCAGCGCCGGCAGCAGACGGAGGGAGCTCGGATTGTCCCCTGCGCGGGCAGCGCTGCGGGCGTGAAGCACACCAGGTGATTCTGGACGAGCTCCCAGCGCAGGCAGGCTCCCCTGCATTCACAAATGCTCCCAGGCAACAACTCAGAAAGGCCCCAATGTCTCTCTGAAAAGGTATCTCACAGCCTGCAAAACCACTGAGCAAAGGGAGACTCTGCCACCCCCAAAGGAGGCCATTCCTGACCATTGGCTCAAGTTTGGTGTTGGTGTTGTCCAGTCAGTTCTTCATGCAGGGGGCTTTACACCAAATGTATTTCTCATGTTAGGCAATTTAGCAGTGGGTATTTTAGTCAGGAAAGCATTTAGGTCTCAGATGATGGGGAGCGAGCGGCAGTGTGGATGCATTAATTGGCTTCGTCCACACATCTATTTTGAATACTCAGAGCTTTTCTCTCAAACGCCAGCTTCGCTGAGATCTCCCATAGCTTTGTCAGTCCGTGCTAACACTGCTGCAACTCTGTCCACCTTGAGCTAAAAACTCAAACTACATAACTCAAACTAAATACTATTCTAAGATAAATATTTGGGAATCAGTCAAGAAGCCTCACAAACCATGGAGACTTCCAACACAGGTGCAGTGAACTTGTTCGAAAGCTCCTTGTGCCTGTCAGCACTGTAATGCAGCATGGAAATGAACCTGCAGCTTTGGGAGGTTCTACTCTTTGTGCTGCTGAGGTACAGGAAAAAGGTTGAGAAGCTGCAAGGTTGAGGAGCTTAGGACTACTTTGGTCCTATTTGATGTCCCAAAACCAGCTAGAAGATAAAGGTTCCCCTTCTAGTTGTGCTGTGTAGCTAGGCTAGTATAAATCTAAATATGGGCTTTGTTTAGCATAACTAAAATTACTTTATTAAACTTGTTTAGTAAATTCTTCTTGCTCTGAGTATAATCATAAGTAGACATCCTGAATCCTTTGAGACAAAGGTAGGACAAGATGTCTCACTTGGAATCTGCATCTGAGAAAATTTCTGTAGCGATGTAGATAGTGTTTTTACATAGAGAAGATACATCAGACTGAAACTCAATAAACCTAAGCAACTTACACAATTTTGTAAGAGGCATCCTTTTACTATCTTTAAAGGAACAGAGATGTGTTCATCATCAAAGTATCCTTCAAAACATAGTTCCTCATATCTTCTTTAGGCAAAATTCAATTAAGAAAGTACTAGGAAGTGACTTGGGTACAATGCTATGGAAAAATACATCTTTTTGCTTTCAAAAGAGAACTCTGGGACAAAAGTGAAAACTTTTTTTTTTTCTCTGTCATCAATCAAATGGATAATGTCACATCTGTTGGAAGGAAAGGCATGTAAAATTGACACCTGTTGCAATTTTAATTCAGAAAGCTTAGACATTAATCCTTTTGAATTGGTTTCTACCTTATCTGTCTAAAGAGAAACACTTGTGAGCTCATGAAATTCTAATTGGAGCAGCTCATTTTCTGTCTGTATAAGCAGACAGCTTTAGTGGCCTTGTTCATGGAAGTCTCAGAGAGACTTTTAATCAACTTTATACACACAAAGAATGCTTATTGGAGCCCTTTGTGGAAGTGAGGAACATGATTTGTATTACAGAGAAAAAGATGCAAGCCAGTTCTTCCCCTAGTATTTAAATTCTTTGCTCTTTGTGAGCATTTTTACAATCTTTATTAAAGAGCCCCAGCCAACATTGAAAGTCTTCGTATTTTAGCTTTCCAGTGAGCTGGTCCTGTTGCACCCAGAGGAGCATCTTTTTGCCAGCTTCTGCACATTGTGCCTGCCAGGCAGTAACTTACACACGAGTGACAAATGTACGTACTTGGATTCAGCCCCAGATGCTGAGTCATCCCACAGGGTCTCACTGACTGCTTTCTTCTCCTGTTGCTTTCCTCTTCAAAGCTAGAGCAAAAAGTAAATGTAGAAACATTACCTGCCTTAAGAGATAATCAGAATAACATTATTTTTGCATTCCTTAGGATCTACCTTTATTATTTTCTTTTGATATTGTCTCAGAAATTCATTATCATCTAACTTGTAAAAAATTGCTTTTTCTAGGAAATGAACACTTCTGTCACAGAAATACCATTATAATTAAGAAAAGGTCACAGCTTCAAACATTTAAGAGGCATGTAGTTACCTAGTGCATTCACAACTTTATTGCAGTGATTTCCTTTGATTTTGTAAACCTTGGACATGTTGTAAAAGCCATCAGTCATCTGAAAGAGCAAAGGAAAAAGCATGACAAGATCAATCTATACCATTCATGAAAAAGTTCAGGATTTCAGCAGCTGGAGACATGGTCTTGCCCAAAATTGACACCTAGTCACAGAATCACAGTTGGGCACCTGATAATAACAGTTTATTCGAAAGATTACCAAAATTAAAAAAAAAAAAATTATGGTCCTGTTAGATAATTAACACATAAGGTGTTCTTCATCCAACAGAGGGGTTTGTACATTTGTTGCCTGAATGAAAGATAGAAACAGAGGCTCCAGTACAAATAACATGCTATAACTGTGGAACACTATCTGTTGGATGTGCAGTTCAGATGCTGCATCTGCTTCTGCTAAACAAGCGCAAACCATAATCATGCTCATCTCACTTACAAAAATACCTTACCTGAAGTTATAGAGACTTTCTTTTTTGAGAATGGAAAGCAGGAAGGAGCAGACTCTGGAAAATGGCTCAGAGCCATGGCTTTACCCAGAGCACACAAAACACGTAGACGAGAATGATGGATGGAAAAGAGACTGGCAGTAGTTTTGAGCTCTGCCAGCCATGACTAACTTGGACAACACCTTGAAATAACTAGAACAACCAAAATACTGCTTCACCTCAGCATGCCAATTGCCAGCTGTCTCCAGGTGCCAGCATGACAGCTAGGAATGGCTAACTGTGAGGGGACACATAGAGGTAAATATGCCAGCAGCATGCAATTTAAGAATGTCTCTGCCTGAAGCTAAGGTTTTCCAAGTTTCACCATGCTCAGGGATATTTCCCATGAGTGATTTCATGCTAAAGGCTTTTCTGGAGCACAGTGAGCCCATATTGAGTACACTGTTAAATAAGCAAAAGCATTTACTCAGTGCCTGTGGCCAATCTAAATATAAAATATATTCTACTATATTTAATAGCTTGTGGAAGAAAACAATACAACAGAAAGGAATCTGATAACACACAGTATGGAAGGGGCAGCAGTGTTTTTTGACATATTGCATATTGCATGCCAGGCAGTGCAAGAAAAGCATGTCACTCAGTGCTTTTGATTGAGGGATGCCATGGTGGCATGCCATAGCCAAAAAAGCCAAATTGTCATATGCCTCCACTGAGATGCCATGCTATGGAAAACATTGTAGGAATGAATGGAAACCCCTCTTGACGGCCAGATCTTATTGGAAGATTTGCCAAAGGAAAATGCGGAGCATATTGGGTTGATTTTGCTGGTTTTATACACAACAAGTTTTTTAGCTATATTAACACTTTTTTTTTGTGGAGTACCTTCAGACAAATATTAGGCAGACTTTTTCTGCATCTTTCCAGTTCAGAAGGTGTGTAACATTGCATTACCTACATTACCATTTGCAAAACTTAATATTTAATCAGTGAGATACTATAAACATGAAAACAAGAAGCCAGACTGTAGATTTAGCAAAAGGAACTAAAAAGTGAACAGACTTTCCTTGCAGCAGTCTACTAAAATGAGCATGGATTAAAGGAGAAGTACTAGCATTAAAAAAAAAAAAGTAAATTTATTATTTATCTCATAGAAATCTGATGCAACAAAAATACAGTGTATATTTCAGACACCTCTTCCAGATCTGAAAAAACTAAACAGATAACCTGCAGGAATATGACTCCTCTTGATTCCCCTAGGGCTTTGCTTGTATGACTCTCACACTGAAATCCTAATCTGAGTTGAGCTGTCTACTTTTATATACACTGGCACAGTCTGACTCGAAATAATCCAAGTACGAGAGTTTGACCTGTACTGTTTGCTTTTATAGGGTCTGTATGTGCCTGTTTGGAAATTCTTGCAGATTGGCAACTCTTCTATATCGAGGTAGAGTTTTATGTATGACCTTTATCTTTATCACTCTGGCAGTAGCATTTGCCTGGAAACAGTCCTAACCAGGCCACAGAAATGCTAACATGGCTGGAGGAGTTCCTAAGAGTTCTGTAAGAAGCATCTCAATGAAATATATAAATTAATTAATGATGCAGCAAATCAGAAATACTTCACGCATGTTTTCCAATGAAATACGTCCTCCTAAAAGAGAATTTTATAAGAAAATCATGTGTTTCCGGCCCTTTAAATGTGGTCTTTGCAGGCAGAAGAGTTTTCATCTCATAGACATTTTCCAGAAATTCCGTGAGTTGTATGTTTCCCAAAGTTTTCAGAAAGTTTTCCTTCTTAATCCATACAATTTGTGCAGTTTGAAAGGTCAGAGCATAAAATCCCATTTCTATTAATATCTGTGCTTCACTTCAATGGAGTCAAAATTTCACTCTGAGACCACAAAACAACTTTGAAAGAATCATCTGTCGATAACAAAAAGGTAGCTGCATGTGTGTAAGTATGAACATTTAAATGTGCATTGCAAGTGTAAGTAGTATGTAATAAAAAAGGAGTCAGTATTAGGAAGCCTATGCTTGTCACCCATACTGAACAGCAGGTATTACCTGAAGAGAAGGGAAACAAAACTGTAACAAAAAGCCTTTAGTAACCTAGAAACAATATTGTCTGGGAATGTTAATGTTCTTCTCAGAGCAGTTTAAGAAACCAACAGTCTATTGTAAATTGAGGGTTTTTTAAATAAATCCGAAAGAAGCAGATTGAAAGAATGATATGCAGTGATCCTAAGATCTAATCTTCAAAAATTGATCTGGGGATACAATAATAGAGCAGTATCCCATTTTGCAGCTGGTTATACATTACGGTCTGATGGACAAAATCCTCAGATTCCATCTCCTGCATTCTGTCTCATTTATCTGAATTTCTTGGATGCATCTTGATGGGCTCCAATGCAATATTTAGCTTTCTCTAATACGACCAGATACAGGTTTAGGCTATGGATTGTAAAACACCTCTCTACTTTAAAGATGCCAGTGTAGCAAACAGAAATGTTTGACTCAAAACAGTGGTTTGTGAGTGCAAGAAAAAGATTTTGCTAGTTTGTCTTTCACTGGTCCTACCTTTCTGTGTCTTCATGTTCCTCAGTTTCTTTTTAAAAATTTCTCTGTGGTGTTACTCTCAGATGGATTAGTTGCTTAATGCATTTTTACATTATGTATTTTGAAAAGAAAAGCACAATCCTAGTCCTTTTTTTCTTCACCTGAATGGATGCCAAGATTTCTTGGCTGGTTTAAGATTGATGCCAGACATATTTTAAGTGATTCAATCGAATTCTTCCATTCTCATAGTAATTTCGGTGAACTTACTCACATACACACAGAACTTACTCACATATACCCACAGTAGTCCTGAGGTACAGAAATGCATTTAAAGTATGGGGGAAAAGTACTCAGACCTTTTCAGAACTAAGCTCTTTACTCTTGATATTAGGGATGCTTCAGGGTATCTGTAAAAGCAGTCAAATATAATAGGCCAGTTTGAATATTCTGATTAAGGGTTGTTTCCTTTTTTTTTTTTTTTTTTTTTTAGCAAGCCTTTTATGTCATTGTGGAACTGTCCCTCCTAGGCAAGGACAGAATATTTTCCAGCACAAATTCTCCGATCTTCCTAACTTGTCTTCAGAGAAGATTAGTAAGGTCTTTGATATGACAAACTAGAGGTAAATAAGGCAATTATGCTTCATCCTTGTAAGAAAGACAGTGACTACTGTTGCACTGGGCTGCAATTCAGACTTTTTTGAAAGCACTGTCTGCATCATACCAAGGAGTGACACTGAGAGGTGCCCTCTGATATTTGCTATATTTACCACTGCAGTAATGGCCATGGCTTACAATCCAACACACGAAGAGTTCCGTAATAGTGAACAGTGAAATGCTTTTTATTATCCTAGCTTGGAACTCCTACCCCAGAGCACATTGGTAGCCATCTGGATCTACAGACTTTGGCCTTTCCAGCAGTGGTCATTGTACATCCTCCCCAGATTGTCACAGGCACAGATCCTAGTCACTGTCATTGGAGGAGAACATGTTTTTGACTGTGGAAAGCAGTTGAGAATATAAATAATTCTCTTTGATCCTTCACATTTGCTTAGTGCTGAGTTGATGTCTTTCCCTCAATTCTAGTGATGCCAAGAAACTCTCTATATAGTCAACCATTCTAGACTTGTAAAATGTTTTTGGTTTGCTCAGAACTGAGATCAATGCATCCTTTGTGTTCAGGTGCATTCTCTGAGGACATAAATAATGCACCAGTTCACTACTGCACAACCCAGATACGAAATGAGACAGGCCTCATTTGTTACTAGATCTTACTGGTTAATTTTAAGAAATATGCTCTGCTGAAACAGAGAAATAAGGATTAAATATATGATAATGAAGAATCACAGATCAGGAAAGGCCTATAATAATCTCAAGTCCATCAATCCTGGCAGCTTGTATACAAACAGCATCTGCCAATTTCTCAAACATCCCACACAGACAGAGGAAAGATTTCCCATCTATTAAAAAAAAAAATTCCTCCAGGACAGCACAACTGTAATGAAAGGGATTTGACAAAAAATGAGAAGCCATTAAATTTAGTCCCATGTCAAACAGTGATGTCCTCTGAGGAGCTGTGGTTGTCAGTCCCTAGTCAGCGTTCACATTGCTGAAGCCATGTAGAGAGTACAGCACCCTATTCTCTACTTCACAGGACTGTGTTAAAGATGAGTAATATGATTCCTGCAAACTCTATTATTTATCAAAACAGGTACACAAATGCTAAATGTTAGCTAACTACTCGTTACAGGAGCAGCTTTAGTGGAGGTTAAACCTGGCCTGTTCTGGGTGTCCCCACTGCAGAACATCATCAGTCTATTGAATTATTTTCTTGCAGAGTTGTAGTTGGTAAGCAGCATGCTGGATGGAATGAACAGCCAATCAAGCACCCACAAGAACCTGAAATTCACATTAATACTTCTCAGTTTGTGTCCCTAAACATTGGTGTTTGTAAAGTTAGTTTCACTATTCAGTCTTCTTCCATGTGCTTCTGGCTGGGCATTCCAGCTTTAACCACGTGCTTTTTGCAAAGTTCTTTACAGAAATTATAGCAAAGTATTTTAAGGCATTAGACACGGAAAATATTTTTCTAACCTTGCATCACTATACCTTTTTTGAGAGAGGCAATGAACCTAGTGTTTCAATTATAGGTCTTACACATGCAATTGGGCAACGGGCCAACAATTTTCATCAGTGTGTTCCAAGACCAATACCATTTGTTTAGCTATAAATTCAGAGATGCTGAATGCATTGTATTTCTACTTCTCTGAGTTTATTAAAGATTTGAATTTGACTACATCTTTGATAATAAAATAATAAATTTTAATCTGGTAAAAAACACCAACAATTATTTATTATGGTAAAATTACAGGTAATATCATCCCTTTGCTACTCAAAGCACAAGGAAATACAAAGAATTGAACTTCTATAGCTGGATACATAGTCCATGAAGTCAAGCAATCCTTACCCAACACAGTTTCTGAGAGTTTAAGCAATCTCATGAGCACTAGCAATGATCTAATCCCAAAAGTATTTTTAAGAAGGCATCTTAAGTCTACTTGTTTCATCATAGACAGACAACACTTTCATTAAGTGCTTTTGGATTTATCGTCTTTGACAGCAGTCTTTTGCTTTTGGCAATATTATGACTTTTCTGGGTGGAAGAACACAGATTAACATCTAATAACTGGTTACTAAACATCCTGTAATACTGAAAAACAGACCTTCAGGATGTGCTTTTCCACAAGAAGTTTATATTTTAATACTCAGTCATGCTTATTTACAGGACCCAACTGCAAGAGTGAAGATAAATATAAGCCATTTTGTATTATGAGACTTCTGCTGATTTTCAGAAAAAAGATACGTTAGAAACTGACGTCTTTGCTTCAACAGTCACCACTATGGCTCCAGTGCCTCCATGAAGGCAAGACTTCTTTCCAGTGCAGAAAATCTTATGGATCACAGATATAAGCTGCATTTATCTATCATTCAAATGAAAACAACTCTTAGCACTGACTCAGAAAGACTAAGATTTGCTGTTACTAGACACTCAAATATTCAGTGAGTCATATGCTTCTATGGCATAAATACTGTTACACTGTTACAGTGACAGGTTTGTGCTATGTAGGACAAAATGGTTGAAAGACTTTCTTCTGCTTCCAAAATTAGAGAAAAGAACTGCTGCTGGACAGCTAAGTCCTCTAGCACAAAAGCACAACCTAACTGAAAATTTAAGCAAATTAAGAATTTAAAGTTCATAACCAGATCCTTTCTTTTAGCTGGAGTGCTCATACTTGTACTTTTTATAGACACAGTTCAGGTAAATAACATTTTTAGTTACTCCAGATATTGGAAGTTTATTTTAAATAGCAGTTGTCTGTTTTTAAAGTCACATAAAATTTTGCATTTGAAGAAACTATGAACTTATTTAAAAATTAATGTAGCTTGGTCTTGTTACTGAATTAACTTACCAGATGTTCTTTGAGTGTGCTGGGGGGACTTAGGAGGATCAAGCCTGAGCTTCCCTGTTTAGTCTATGTATACCTCAGCAAGGCACTTTTTGTTCTCTTGCATCTCTAGCAGGTGGTACAAACTGCCTGTACTTTGTAAGACGGCATTAACCACACTTCTGAAAAGCCTTGTCATTGCTCATAGTCCTTCTTCTTGTCTGGTGCTTCCCTCTGTTTTCCACGTGTTGACAGTAAAGGGCAAGACACATTTGTTGACTCTCTGTGAAAAGAAAGAGCTCCCATGCCCCTTCACTGATTCTTGGTCAGGGTTTGAACTCTTGCATATTTGCACACTTTGAAAACTCTACAGACAGAGAATAAGATTCTCACAGAACAGACACGGCCATCCTTCCTCGAGGTTTTATGTTAACCCGTGAATATTTGTAAACAATAATTAAAACAGCACTGAAATCACTCCTGACAACAGTGAGCTTGCTTTTACAAGAGAAGGGATTCTGTTTTCTTCACCAACCCATCTGCTTTCTTCAGAATTTACAGCATAAATTAGAAATTAAAGCATCATCTATAAGCATGTAAATAAAATCAACATAACTTGGTGACATTTCGTTGCAATGTGTTTGTTCTAGTCCAATATAGTAAGTAAACAGTCCTCCAGCAATCACAACATCATTAAAGGAAAAGTATCTGTTCCAGAAAGTTTAAAAGATTGCTCTGAAATAATGGAAGACAATGCTGTCTATGTAAGATTTGTTTTTCTTTCTGTATTTACTACGTGATATGTGATCTCTGTATAGTATTGCACTTTGGAATGGAAAGACCTCAACAGTTTAGGTTAGGCTTTTAGGAGGCATTAGCTAATTATAACTTTTATAATCCCCTTCATTTAGATCTACTGTTTGTAATAACTGAGATCATCCCCATCTTGCAACATCCCACACCATCCCTTACTGGATACTCTTTTTTTTTTTTCTATAAATACACATATCTGAACTCTCAATTTTATTACTTTATCTCAACAAAGTGATAAGTTTTGGACTGTTGGCTGTTTTACTTTATTCACATGATGGTTTTCATTGCAGATAAAAATTCAGAGAACAGCCATTATCTATGTATGACCTAATCCAAATGTAACAAATTATAAAAATCATTGCACATCCATGTTCAAAATTCCCATGGCGATGCCCACATCTCTGACTCATTCTTCTTGTCTTTAATTCTGGACATATTCTCTACACAGCACAATATGATTCCTCTATCTGTTCATGAAAAATAAATAGAATAAATCAGGAACTCAATATCCTTATCTAGTGTTGCAATATTTTTTATGGAGATAGAGTAGCATTTCATAACATTCCGTTCACAGAACCATAAAAAGACTCAGATTAGAGGGGACCTGAGACAAACATCTAGTCCAACCTCCTGCAGAAATAACAACCTCAAAATATCTCGCATGTATTTCAGAAAATATAATAAAATAATTTATATTAATTTTACTTAGCATAAGAACTGTTTTCATAATTCATTCTTAAAATGCTTGCTAAAATTTAATTTCACTTTCTGATATAAATTTGGGAAAGAAGTGGAAGAACTAGTGTTCTCAATAGTGTCTGGATGAAATACGCTTCCAAAATGTTTGGCTACATAAAAAGAAATATGTAGGGTTTATGTACATGGACTGTTAATGTACATCATATGCTGATGTTCAGTAAGAGTAAAACAATGAGGGAAAATAACATATCCGAAGTCCAAAGTCTTGCATTAGACAAGATTAACCTTCCTACAAGAACAGCAAATTTTAGTGCAAAGGCAACAGTAGCATCATATGGCAAATTAAAAAAAAACATCAAAAGCAATACTTTAGTAAGAAAAATAGTGAGCCAAAACTCAGTGGTTGTTGTATGTGACAGCCATACAAAGAAAAGAATAAGAAGGGCCGTCCTTCACTGAAAATTAGTACCACCATCAAAGTACAGAATGATTATTGTAAAGGACAGAAACTCTTTGTTTCTACCATCAAGCAAAGCAAAGGTAGCCTTGGTTCTGTGTATAGGCATTAGAGGTACTCAAGGTGT
The DNA here is from genome assembly GCF_029207755.1 of Chamaea fasciata. NCBI lineage: Eukaryota > Metazoa > Chordata > Aves > Passeriformes > Sylviidae > Chamaea > Chamaea fasciata. The sequence goes on from NW_027094086.1 coordinate 27,443,717, forward strand.
GCAAGTAAGGGAGCCACAAACTGCAACTCTAATCTCACCATGTTGTCCTAACATATATTTCCTTTCCATCCTCCCACATCTTCAGATCCAGTCAGATCCCGTATTATTCTGCACATCTCAGATACTTTCCGGTGGGTCCTCCGTTTCTTGTTTGCATCTTACAGCCTCCTCTTCACTTTTTTTTTTTTTTGTTCATTTTCTAAAACACAGAAACCAAAATATCTTTATTTAGATCTGTTTTCTTGTCACTTCAAGAAGCTGTCAAAGACTGATGTTCTTGAAATCATCTGAGTAGTTTTGATCTTCCACTAAAGAAACACTAGCATATAGTCCTTTTAAATAAGAGTGGGCATTTTTTCAAGACACTGTTACTGAGAAGCATGAAATTGGAGTAAACTGCAAAGAAACAAACAGAATATTAATTCTTCACAAAAGTAATAATTCTGATTTTTTATTTATCTGTCCTTTTAGGTAAAGATGTTCTTCAGAGCTGAAGTGAAATAGCTGGAAGAGCCCTTCATGGTCTCCCACATTCCTGCTCTGTCAGCCTGCAGTGAGGTGGACAATGGCCAGGGAGATGGTAAGGGATAGGGAGATCTTTTCAAGATTTCTTCTTTTCTGAATAGGTAGGAGCATGAATGTGCAGGAGTGCCATCATGCACCTATCTCCATTCAACAAACACTCTTGCTTTCTGCCAGTTGTCAAGCTGAGATCAACTCCTTCCCTCCATCTCAATCTGTTCACATTGTTTCAGGTTTTCAAGGCCATCTCTGGGAAGAAAACAGATGAAAAAACTTACTTTAAACTGAAAGGAGACCTGCAGCCTGCTCTGTTGACTTGGGACTCACACAATTCTCTCTGGTGCTTTGGCAGTATATCAGAGTTTGTTTTTTTTTGTATCTCTGTGAGAGGAGTAGGATAACTAGGTAGTATAAAGTGTGATTTCATGGTAGCAGGGAGCGTGGAGTGTGCTAAAATGCAGCAGGAGCTCAGGGAAACAGGGCAAGCATGCCATATTTTTGACATTTTTAGGCACATCATACTTTTATCAGAAATTTGCAAAAGCAGATCTTCATTTAAGAATAGAAAATATATCAAGATTTATCTATTAAAAACAATGAATTTTCCCTCCTGATTAGGAAGGAGAATCACAAAGATGGGGAGGAGGCACCACAAAGCTCACTCACATTCCAGTGGGATGCCCACTGTTGAAAATGGTTTCGGAATATGTATGATTTCTTGCAAAAGTCTTGCTTAATTTCTCTACAATTCTTATTAAATTCTGATCATTTTTCACATTCTCGTACTTCAGTTTATACACTTTCTAGAATTTCCCAGTTGGGTTGCTTGTTAGTTGCACGTCTGTAAGAACTCTACACAGCGCCAAGGTGGGGGTTTTTTTGTGCAAATACAGAAATGGAATGTCTGTAGGTTGCAGAGGTGGTCTGATGTCTCTGGGGTACTTGTGAATTCTGTGACGTTCCTAAAACTGTTTCTGGCTCTTAACAAATATGCCTCTTAGGTTGCCTATGCGGTATTTTTCAAACATGCCCTGGTGAAAAATGAAAGATACCAGCAAGTCACAATTTGCCAGGCTGTCCATGCACCATCAAGCAAGTGCGTACATACAATTATCATAGAATCGTAAAATCATGGAGTGATGGAAGGGAACCTTAAAAGTCATCCAGTTCCAAGCCCTGTGCAATGAGCAGGGATATTTTCATCTAGATTATATTTGTCAGAACTCTTTCCATTAAGTTGAATGTTTCCAGGGATGGGGCATCCACCACCTCTCTGAGCATTCTGTGCCAGTGTTTTAGCACTCTCTTTGTAAAGAACTTCCTTTTATCTAATCTGAATCTACTCTCCTTTAATTACAACATTACCCCTTGTCTTGTTGCTGCATGCCGTACTAACAAGTTTATCCCTGTCTTTCCTATAGGCCTCCTTAAAGCACTGAATAGCTGTAGTGAGGTTTTCCTGGAGCCATCTCTTCTCCAGGCTGAAAAAGCACAACTCTCTCAGTCTTTCTTCATAGGAGAGGTGTTCCAGCCCTCTACTCATCTGTGGCTCCTCTGTGTTTGGCTTGCTCCCACAGATCTATGTCCTCCCTGTGCTGGGGTTCCTAGAGCTGGTTGCAGTACTCCAGGTAGGATGTCACAAGAACAGAGGGGTAGAATCACCTCCCTTGACCTGCTGGCCAATCTTGTGATGCAGCACAGGATATGGTTGTTTTTCTGGGATGTGAGCACATATTGCTGGGACATTTCCAGCTTCTCATCCACCAGCAGCTCTAAGCCTTTCTTGGCAAGGATGTTTTCAATCCCTTTCAATCCCTTCATATCCCAGTTTATATGGGGTATATAGGTATTCCCTGACTCAGGTACAGGACCTTGCGCTTGGCCTTGTTGGACTTCTTGAGGTTCTTGTGGGCTGGCTTCTCAAGCTTCTCCAGGTCCCTCTAGATGGCATTCCAGCCTTCAGGTGTGTAGTGGTTTGAAAGCAAAACAAATGAGAGGCTCCAAGTCAGAGATGCAATTTAATTGGAAGAAAGGAAAGAAAGTAAAATAAAATAGATGCAATAATACAAAAGACCACTGACAGAGTCAGAATACAACCTGAGCAGAGTGAGGGAAGCAGTCCAGATGAGGTGGTCTTCCTGAAGCCGTGATCATGTAGAAAGGTCTGGTAGCTCTGGTCCTCTGGGAATCCAGTGGGTAAGAGCCTGTCTTGGTTTAGATAGACAGGTATCTGCCAGGGAGGGTTGGAATCTCCCTTAAAATGTAATCCCCTCCCCCCCCTTTTCCAAATTATCATACATTTGCAATTAAAAGGCTGTCAGGCAAAGATTTTAGGAATAGGTATAGCAGTTCTTTACTAGGGATATAAAAATACAGATGTTGTAGTACAGAAGAATAAGCAAACAAATAAACAAACAAGAAATCCTAGAAAACCCTGACAGAGTCAGAAATACAACCTGACACCCTGTTGGTCAGGGTGTTGGAAGCAGTCCAAAGTAAGCCCTCCTGGAGTGGCAGATGTGGTTCTGTTGGAGTAGAGATGGTCCTGTTGAAAAAAAGAGGGGTCCAGTAATGGTGAGATGGGTCCGGTCTTCCTCCAGGGATCCGGTGGAAAAACTAGATACCTAGTGGGACTGTGGCTCTTTTTTATCTAGGTTAAGATGGTTTGGCTCCTCCTCCCTGTGTGGAGCAGCTTACAATAGTGCAGTATAATGTGTAATGTCATTGATGAGCTCTTAATGGTCCATTAGCAGAAGACATTCCTATGGAAGTAGTGAAACAATGAAGTGAGATAAGTAGCACTCCACCATCTGATAAGTGACATTGACCCACTTGGGCAAAGATAAGCAATTCTGCTCCACCCAGATGGAATAGAATAATATGCTCTTTACAAAACCCATGACAGGGTCCCCTGTACTGTCCCAAACCCCAGATTATATCCAGGTGAGAATGCTTGGTTCCTTCCTCTGGGCGGAGCATCTCACAATGGGATGATGAGTCATGCAGGGAGTCCTTGATGGCCCATTAAACAGAGATAACTCCCGGAGGGAGTTATCTTTGAGTCATGGGCAAGGCATTTGATGGGTCATTAACAGAAGATAATGGCCCAGAGGGAGGGGGTCTGGGAAAACACTGCCCCACCTGGATTCAACAGTCCATGAAGATGGTGATAGAATACTTTGTGCACATCCTATACTACAACCCAGGACAAGGTGTGTTAACCCTACCACGGTGTCATTTGCAAACTTGTTGAGGGTGCACTTGATTCCTTAGCCTATGTCACTGATAAAAAACATTAAACTGTATTTGTCCCTATATGGACCTCTGAGGGACTCCAGCTGTTACCCATCAAATCCATCTCTCTCCAATTAAGAGAGCAGTATGCTGTGGGGGATTGTGCCCAAGGCCTCACAGAAGTACAGATAGATGACATCCATGGCTCTTCCCTTGTCCACTGACGTAGTCAACTCCATCACAGAAGGCCACTATGTTTATCAGGCAGGACTTGCCCTTGGTGAAGCCATGCAGGATGCTCTGATTCACTCTCTGTCCTCCATGCTGCTTATCTGCCATGAAGATCTGTTCTATTATATTCCCAGGTGGCAGGGCTGACAAGACAGTAGTTCCTAGGATCCTCCTTTATGCCCCTTAGAAAAATAGGTGCAATTTTTCCATTTTTCCAGTCACCTAGGACTTCACCTGACTGCCGTGATTTTTCAGATGTCATGGAGACTGGCTTGGCAATTACATCAGACAATTCCTTCAGGACTCTGGGATTTATTTCAACGTCACATAGACTACTGTATGTTCAGGTTCCTCAAGTGATCACAAACCTGATCTCTTACCATGAGAGGGATTTTTCTCCTCTAGTTCCTGTCTTGCAGTTTGGATACTTCTCTGACTTACACTATGCTTATAGAGTTTAATATGGAACATAACAAGAGAGAACACTGCCTGTATAATGAAATCTTCAAATGGAAATCAGCTAAACTACCACTGTGATGTATAAATATGCTTATTTGCATAGGTACATATCTGCATTTTACATTTGTAAAACTTTAATATGTTGCTTGTGTAGGTGTGTTTCCAACAGCTCAGTAGCTCAAAGAGAAAAATAGTTTAGAATAGCAGCAAAGAGTTGGAACTGAAATGATGATTTTTTTTTTCCCTGTCCCTTTGTTATTAAGAAGTCTGTTTGAGAAATTGTGAAAGAAGCACTGTATTCCTCACTGGTTCACAGAAATTATTCTTTGTAACTATTACCAATGTAGGGAGTAAAATTAAAAGATATGGCAAATTGCATGCAGAATAGTCATCCAGTAACACAGACAAATAAGCTTTGAATTGGGTTTTAAGCAGTATTTGATGAAAAAAGGTTAAACAATAATAAAAAAATAATAACCTTTCCAGTAACCATATACTTTTTCGTTTTGTACTTCTGTTTTGATAGAAGAGTTACTACTTTTTCTACCCTTTGTTTCAGAAGAAATCATGAATTTTAGTGCTTCATCACTAATCCATCCCAAAGGTACTGTTGCTCCTGTTTTTCACTAATGAGTCTCTTAACTGATGAGAAACAAAAGAATATTCTAAGCCACCGGATGCATTTTACAATGAAACTTGATCTAAATATTTTGTAGGATTTTGATAAAAATCCTCATATCACAAATAGGTTTTGGACAACAAGCTTATTCTATAAAAATAGTTATGTTAGAAGATGTTTTTGAACTCTCCCATTTTACCCATGTTTCAGGTCAAAAGTATTCAGGCTCCTGCTTAGTGCTATTCCTTCACTGTGCTCAAGCCAACAGCAGAGGGCACAGCTCCCCGCTGAAAGCCTCCAAGCTGGAGACTTACTTTGTCTTACTCTGATTATTTTCTATCAGGAGCAACGTTTTGATTAAAACAATGCAGTTTAAACCATCAGTGACACCTCTGAAAGAAGGCATTTCTCTTGTGCTATTTAGTCAGTCAATTCTGTACAAAATCATGAGATTTAGGTAATGCCTAATGCAACTTCCAGAATAAATGCTATCACAAATCACTGAAGTATTGTAGAATTATGGAATAGTTTCCAACCTATTCCAGTGCCTCACCACCCTCACAGTAAAGAATTTCTTCCTAATATCTGATCTAGACATACTGTCTTTTAGTTTATAGCCATTCCCTTTGTCCTGTCACAACACACCCTTGAAAAAAACCCTAAAATTTTGGAACTCCAAAAATTGAATACAGTTAGTTACTTTGGACAAGCATCTGCTCCATTCATACAGCTCCATAGATACAGCTCAAATTGATTCTCAAGCAATAGCGGTGACATATATATATAGATAGATATAGATATAGATATAGATGATATAGATGTAGATGTAGATGTAGATGTAGATAAAGATACATATAGATATAGATATAGATAGATAGATATAGATATAGATATAGATAGATATACCTGGCAAAACTATGTTCAAACGCATCAGCAGTTCCAGCTGAAGTGTGTAAATCCTGAAAATGTATCTTTCAAGTAACAATTTTCAGCAATCTCCTGACACAAAAATATGATTTTCAGCTTCTGGTCCTAAACTAAGCAAGAAGAACAAGCCTGCTTGGTGAAAATCCCTAATGTAGGAAAAGTAAAACGTACCAACAAAGCAGTCTGTCTTTCTCTTTTGTATGTTATATCTATAAATTTGTGAGTCTTTTGCCACTATATATGCTGTTTTCCTATTAAGATACAGAGTTTAAGGAAAAGACAGATAAATAGAACTACCCTATCATTTCTAATACCAATTGTTTAATGTTGTGTCAATATAACTGCAAAACATAAAAATTGTTTTTATTATCATTCCATGTCCATCTACAAATCTCTACTGTTATCTAAACATACATATTAGTTGCAATTAAATGTATTCCCTGGATATGAGGTGCATGATGACAACTATAAAGTTTTTTTGTTATTTGCTGGAAAATATGGACTGCATATTCCTAGTACCCTGTTACAAGAAAAAATCATGAATACTTCATTATTTGGACACAAGTTTTTTCCTTGCTTCAGACTTTGCTGTTCTTTTAATTGGGACAGGGAGTCACAGGACAGACGTTTCTATAATTTTTATATAGATTGATGGATATATTTCACAACTTGAAATATATGCTCAATTAGTATTAAAACCCTAAAACTATAGGCCATAGCAGATAAAATTCCTCAGTTTAGAAGACATTTCTTCCTTCATCTAGAGGAGCTAGGTTTGATCCTAGCCACAATAACCAGCTGTGCACACACAAACTGAGCTATAACTCTGACATGAGCAAAGCCCAGTGCATGAAGCAGGTGTAAGGTAATATGAGACAACAGCTCTTTCATAATCATCAGGGCCCTCCTACCTCACACCTTTATGCCATAGGCCAATGTTTACTATGAATTATTTTATTTTTAAGGTGATCCTTATCTCTTGCACCCTGTGCAATAGTTTGCATCAGGATGGCCAGAGCTTCCTCAGATCAAGCAGTGACTGGCGGCTTGGAAGTGCCCTCCTATTTCATTCCAGAACTTTCATAACTTTGCAACTTTCCCCCCACTGGTTTACTTACAATAGCTACATGGGAAGATTATCTAATATAATATTTAACTTTGACCAGACCATTACAAATAACAGTATCTCAATTCCCTGTAAATGTTAAATAAAAAAAGTCACTACAAGAGCTAGTGAAATATTTAGTAAGAATGTTTGCAGGGTTTTGGGTTTTTTTTTTACAAATCAATACACTATTGGGATAAGCAGTATTTGGAACTTACACAATGAAAAAATTATTTCAATTTTTTATAATGTAAAGTATGAAATTATATGATATGATATGATATGATATGATATATGATATGATATGATATGATGTGATATATGATATGATATGATATGATGTGATATATAATATGATATAATATGATATAATATAATATAATGTAATATAATACAACATAATATAATATAACATAATATAATATAATATAACATAACATAACATAACATAACATAACATAACATAACATAACATAATATAATATAATATAATATAATATAATATAATATAATATAATATAATATAATATATTTTTCAGAAGAGCTTTCTGGCTTTTTTTCTGACTAGCAATCTTAAAATAAAACTATTTTTCATTCATTCCTATACTATGGTCATTTTTGACTTTATACTCTCAAATAACATCAGCAGATGTCCTGCTGTGCATAAAGTTAAATACATCTAAATAATGTTTTGTAGGTTCAGAACTTTAGACATTAAAACTTCGCACACATTCATCCTGAAAGCCAGGGATTCACTTCTATTTATACTGTGAAGGTTTTGCCCAAGCTATCACATTTCGCTAATCCCAGTTTCCTGGAAGGGTGCTAACACTTTCCCTGCAGAGTGGGGTAGCCTTAAATGTGTAGACAATAATCAGTGGTTGATGGAATACAGGGTTGTGTTTTAAGAAGCGTATTACCATCCATTATCCTCAGCCCTCCTATGCCCTGTGCTGCTGGAACATTTTTTGGGGTTGCTGTTTCAGCAATTTAGTCCTGTAAGTTCTAACGTATTGGAAAAACATGACAACATCTGGACTACAACAACAGTGGAGGAATGCACAAGAGCCACAAAAATACACTTCTTTAAACCATATTATTTTAACTTAAATTTATAAATAATTTGCTTCCATCCCTATGGCGATTTACAAAAGCCGCTTATTTACAAAAAAAAATAAAATTCAGTGATCTTTGAGTTAAGGTATTTCCTCCTAGAATGAAGTTGTTGTAAAAGAAGCCTTGAAATGGATTTTGTCAGCTAGATAAGGGATCTGAAAGAAGTTGCCCAAATGGAAAGAGGTGTGCAACAAGCAGTAAGCTTCCAGGCACCCTTTCTAAACTGCCTTTCCTAGGACTTTCTTTAAAGTCAAACCTAATTTCTTTGCCATCTGGAGAAAGCCTGATTGCACAGTCCCACTGTGACTTCAAGAATTAAAAAAAATTGGGAAGTCAAAAAATCACTGGCCTCTTTTTTTTTGAATCCTGGCTCACGGATTTTGCATGAGGTCAAGAGCTCCTTCATAACATTAAGCTTATTCCCTGCATTCATGCAGAAAAAAAAAGGGGGGGCTGGCAGGTTTTTTATCTAAAGTTGTAAGAACTAGCAGGTTAGACGTTAATTAAGAAATACTTGTAATTATATATTTTAACGACAGTGATAGGATCATAGCTAAAAGCTGAAGTACACTTAGGGACGTAGAGACAGAAAACAGCAATGGTAGGAATCATAAGCTAGATGTGTTTGGTTTCAACTAGCAAACCAGTTGTTGTGTCAGTCACACACAATCTGCTGCATTAAACCAGAGTCTAGAATTACTTTGTAGCCAGGCTGATAGGACAGTGAAAAGGTCACAGTTCCAAAATCTTGGCTCCTCTTCCAAGAGATCATTTTACTGAATCTCTGCCATGCTCACCTCGTGCAGAAAGAATATTTTTCGTAGTCATAAAATTGACATTGATTATCCGATCAAGCAAAAGAAACTGTGGTAATATTACCAAATTATATTCCCATTGCATCTGCATAACAAGATAATATTTATATTTCCTTTGGTATTATTTCTAAAACTTCATTCCTTTCTAAGGAAATTCAAAATTTCTTTGCCCCACTCCTCTGTATTCCTTGTCACTGAATTTCTTTTTATTATATTTTCCCTCTATCATGCTGTAATGCACTATCTGTTTCACACATACCATAAATACATTTTCAAGTATCTCTGGATTTGTCCCATCTATCTAGTCCCATCTAACTTTTTTCAGTGGTTCAGCAGATAGTTCTTGACTGCAGGCAGAAGGTCTTTGATATTAGCTGTATAACTAATTCACAGTAACCAACACAGTCTACAGATAACTGATGGCAGACAAGAAACTGAGGGGTCTCTCTCACTCTGCCGTGAGTGTAAACAACTGCAGGTGATTTGGTGCTATGCTTCTCATAGGAGAGAAGGAACTTATCTCTTACATTATTCCAAAAGAACAATAATAATTGATATCAGATCTGGTCAAGAGTCAAAATTTCTGTTCTGCAGGATGCACATTCTGTTTCAAAATGGCTTATAGCATTTTAGTAATCTGACTTGGACCAGAGACTAAGCAGGTGAAGCTGTCTTTCAGCAGAAGTTTGTGGTGTTAATTTTCCTTTAAACATTTTTTATTCTGATAAAACATAATTTCTGAAAAACCCAAAAAATGAATAGAAAAATGCAATCCACCTATGATTGAGATGTACCTAAAAGCTGTCATATCCCTAATCATCACTGCAACAAGTTTTACAGGTTAGAACACAACTTTCACAACGGTGTCTGAAATTCCTGACGTCAGCTGCGGACATCTGCAAAGGCAGATATCAGTAGTTTCCTATTACTGAGGATAGCCTGTAAGAAAAACAGGAAAATGTCAACAGGTTCCAGTTTTGCAACGCAGGATGACAAGGCAAGACTTACATAATCTATGATAAACCTTATTTTATATAGAAATAATTACTCCATACACTCAGTTCAAATATCTACAAATATAGATGTTACAACTATTTAACTATGCTGCAGTACCTGTTAAGCATAAGATCCTAAAAATGCAATCCTGCTTTTAAGTATGCATGAGACAGAGTTTAGCCAGGCAAAATCCCATGCGTTTTAGCAGAATTTAGCTTTAAATGTCAGGTATCAATGCCCAAAAGATTTCCTTGAAGATTCCCAGCAGTACAAAAATGGCCTGAGATCATTCCCAAAACATCTGAAACTGGTAGGACTTGGTAGGTTTTGGACCTCCTTTCTTATTAAAAGCATTGCTGGTTGTATTAATGTAGTATTTAATATATTGACCATTATTAATATATTGACCGTTTTCTTGCACACTGATTGTTGTTTACCACCACTAAGAGCTATGGAAATTGACTATTTTTTAGTGATTTTTCAAAGTCAGTGTTCTAAAATCTGCATACAAATTTCTTAAATCACTGACATGGATTTTAAAAAAGTCTGAGCATCCAGTGCTTTCTCTGTAGTCCTCATTTTCATACCACAATTATCCTTTGGATTACTTAGTGTATTGTCTTTGGACAATATTGGAATAGTTATAATTATTTATATTTTAATTTGGCATCCAACTCACATGTGTTTTAATATATGTACTGAACCAAAAAGTAAAATTTTTTGACTGTGCAAACCACACTGTTTCCTTATTACAATCCTTTCTCTTATCATAGTTTCTCATGCCATGCTGATGTCATGGAATCAATAAAGGCTGGTTAGAAATACTAATGTCTTTACTGTTCTAGCAGGCATATAAAAGCCCATCCGTAAGTTGGAAATTCAGAAGAAATTCAAATCAGAGATATTTTCTTAATGGTTTTCATTGGCACCAGTAGTGTTTTTTAAAAGAAGACAGCACCTTGAAGGAGAAAAAAAAGGCAACTTTGAGCTGCAGTTATCAAGGCAGCAATGGTAAAAGCAATCTTTAACAGAAAACCAGAATTTCTGTAATATATTAATTTCTTTGAATTATAACAATAATAAGTTACATGGATTATATATCAAGTATCTTTATTATGTATACAATTCCATGGGAAAGTGACATCAATTTAGTACTGGTACAGAATTAAAAGCAGAAAACTTCAATTGTTTATTTTGCCTGCGACCTGCCCACTGGCACAAGTTATACTCTATTGCCAGAGGAGACCTTCAGTCTAAAAAACTAAGTATGTAAAAAAAGATCAATTTGTGAGTCTTCTGTGAGTCACTTGGAAACCTTCCAGATGCGAAGAGATCATCAGTGCTGGACTTTCATTCCACAGGAAATTTAAGCATAAAGATTAAGACAACCCCTCAGGTTAGTAAAAAGCGGGCCTGAGGAGGGGGATATGAGATTTTTTGTTTTAATTCTCTTTTTAAAAAAATTTTATAGAAAGACTATTTGCTTTTCAGGAGTACTTATATAGATTAGGATATGCTTGATAATTCTGTTATAGCTGGCAACACCTTTTAAATGGCAGAGAAGAGTCAAATTATGTTATTTAAAGTTAGGACTTGTTGGCAAGTGTTCTTGTGTCAATGGTAAAAGGCAATTTCCCAGTAGGAAGCCCCCAGGATACTCACTGATTTGGGGAGAGGAATGTAAGAGGAGACTTTCTAAACACAGTCACTCAATTGTGCCTTTTTTTTTCTTTTTTTTTTTCTTTTTTAATTGACAGTGGGAGGTTTATACATATGCAAAAATTGCACTATTACCCCATATGAAAACCCTCTGGACTAGGGGTTATTTTTTCCCCGTGGAGAGTCTTATTACTTTGATAGCAAAAGAGATTTCTTTCGGAGGATGTGTGATGTTGCAAATGCAACTCCAGGTACATATTCCTAGGCATCATGCACAATTACAGGTGGCTATTACTACAGTGGAAATCAGCGCACTTTTATGCGCTTGTAAGCAAGGAATTAATGGTAATGAGCAATAAGCAATGTCAGTAATATCTGAGTGCACCTGGGGCACCTCATACTCCAAATTCAGAAAACATCAAATAACTGTAAACTTCTGTGAAGAACTAGACCTTTAAATCACTGTCATACTCTCTGGAGTAGAAGATGCATTCTGATACATTTCACCTGAATTTTTAAACTGTGTCAAGGAGACATGCAGATTTACTATGACTGATGCACTCATGTCCATATCTAGAATTAAAACCTTCCATGACTTTGGCTTAACTGCATAAACTGTCAGGTTTTTTTCTCTAGATAATTAAAAATAATCTCATTTAATAAGGTGTGAATAGGGAGAAAACTACTTGCACAGTATAAATGTCTTTGAAATCTATAACTTAGCTGCCAGGAAGACTTTATTGATTGATAAAGTTTTTACCATACTTCATGCATTTGCAAGGTTGACTGGAGGACCCCTCTCTGGAACATAAATGTTGCAGCTGTTTCATTTTTACTCCAAACTAATGAGCAAGGCTCAGAGCATACAGTGGATGGAAGGAAATATGCCTCAGAGGCAGAGTCAAAGAAAGAAAAGCCAAAGTCAAGTTTTTAAGGTCTGTTCACATATATCATCCCAGGGGGGGAAAAAAAAAAAAAGCATATGTAGATAGATTTGGTAGTATGTTATTTTACAAAAGCAATACCATCTCTGCATGTGCAAAGTTGACCTTGCAAGAGCAATCTGGGTTATGTTGACCATGCTTATTAAGCTAAATTTAGATAATCTAAATCCATATTTAAATAATGAAATGGGGCTGTAAGGTACAGGTATAAAAGTAAACAACCTCTGGTGAATGTTTAAAAGGTCAGCTGTACAAGTGCATTGAGTTTGGTACTACATCATCTGCTTTTCAGAGAGCCTGATCACCCGATGCCCCACTATTATTGTAGCTGGAGCTCGTCAAAGCTACAGGTATGCTGATCACTGCAAGGTGGTAGCGTTTGTTGGTGTGGTTCCTCCTGGCTTTTCAAAGACAGAAAATAAGAAGGAAATGCAGAAGAAATTAATGAAGCAAAGAGGGAAAAAAGTTATCTAGGAAGGGCCTCAGCAGCTGTCCAGTACATTAAATTTCTTTAGATAATGAAGCAAGGTCTCTTTTACAAAAATTTAAAATCATCTCTAAAATAACATATCTAATTTGTTTTCCAGTGCCTTAAAGTCCATCTAATAGTCATCAGTGTACTACAAACCATTCATATTCATTCCATGTAATGTTATCTTTGACAGCTTTTTGGATTTTATGAACATTCCAACATGAAAAACTAAGGAGATGGATTATACGTTTTTCATCCAGGCATTAGGAACAAACAGCCAGAATTATCTACTTTTTCTTTTGTTAGAGTGATGAAGTTATCACTTGATACAGCCAAGAGAAGAAAGGGGTGTCCCCTTAGAATTGCTTTCAGTTGTAAAAAGATAGTGCATTTCAGCTGCGTTTAAGCAGCACATGATTAAGTGTTTAATAGTTTGTTTTGAATCAATAGTTTAAAATATATTGGAACAGTAAAATATTAAGTTGGAAATACAGAAATTCAGACTTAAAAATTAATTGGAAACAAAAAGGAATTGAAATCAGAATTTTAAGATTATGTCTATTACATGATAATTTATATATTCTGTTTCTGTATTTTAGAATTTCCTCCTTGTATTTGAAGAAGATTTTGTATTTTCTCTTGCGATGTTGCTGAAATATTATACAAGTAATCCAGGACTAGTCTATTGCCATAGATTACTTAATTCCTACAGAATTCCTAAGCATTTTCATAGGTGAGGTGACATTTAAAGAAATTCCTATGCTTTCCAAACTGGAAGTTTATATTCAGGAAGAAAGGAAAAGAAAAGAGAAAGAAGAAGAAGAAGAAGAAGAAAGATGTTCAAGATACAATATGCAACATTAGACTAAACAAAATTTCCTTAAAACTCTGTGACATTCATGGCCATACTATCAATGTTTTGCAGTAAATGGGACTATTGTGGGTAAATATTGCACCATGTGTAGCAAAGTGGTTACATTCCTCAAAATGCCATTTAATGTTCTACATTTTTAAAGGCATGCACAGTAAACCGTTAGCAGCAGAGTTAGAAAAATGTGTATCTTTTGTCAACTGCACTTGTCCACATCTCTGTGTACTTACTCCTAAATTGCTTTCAGGAATCCCTGCAGTTCTGCCTACCCAAGGTAAAGCCTGAGTGACTCCTCACAATTCCAGGGCCATTCAGCTGACCACCATAAATCTGCAAGCACATTCTCACTTTCCTCAGACCCTAAGAGAGCAGAGTGGCTTTTCTATTTCTTACTAATTGTGGCATTCCTTTGTAACAGAACCAGCAAAATTGATCCTGTTAATTGGTTTTTAGCTTTATGTTGTTCATTGGAAGGCAGACAAGAATTTGAATGCAGCTGAGGCTCTCTACAAGCCAGATAGCTTGGCAATTGTCACTGTTTTCCTGGAGGTTAGTTACTGACACACTGAAAACACATATCATTCTCTTCCCTTTCCTTATCAAAGCTGCAGTGGTAAGGACTAGAAAAAAGATGCCTTGAGTAGGTGGAGATGATTGCCTCTTATCCTTATACAACAAATATTTCCACTTTTGCGCATGCTTCTAGATGGATGTTTTACCCAAATGACCATTTAAACCACAGACCCCTCAAGAAGAGCTGTGTTTTAAAACATGGGTGCTAGTGAACTTGTGTTGTTTTATTTACTTTTGTCACAGCAAGTGTTCACACCTTTTGTGTTTGCTTTCCACTTCATTTACAACAACGTGGATTTTCTCAGACAGACTGTCTTAGGCATATGTAGTATTCCTGTCTTATCAGTCAGAAAAGAAAATTCTAGATCAGAACTCCAAAAAATCTTGAATCCAAGCATGACATACTCAGACTTTCAAAACCAACTGGGAGTGGAAAAATAATGCCTTATTATTACAGATTTTTTTTATATTATGGAACCATTATAACACAGTATTATACAATATTATATGCTCCTAATATATAATTACTCATCGTTAACATTAAAAAAAAGATACCAGCAAAATGTTTTCAAAGCGAATTTCAAGGATAAGCACATATGATCAATGCAATCACATACTTCTGAACACAGAATATTTTTGCACCACAGTTTGTATTACTCTGCAAAGCAGAAGGAAAAATTCCTGTTATTTTCTCAAAAGATCTAAATTTTGTCTTGTTCATAATGGGTTTACAAAGTTCAACTAATCAATACTTACAACTCATATTCTTATTCTTTATTCTGTAAGAATAAATCTATCATGATGTATTTTGGATTTTAAAGTATGTTTTTATTTGGAGGTTGGCTTATGCAATGAAAAAATGGTATCTTGACAATCTTGAATTCAGTAAAGACTAGGACAAACATAATCACAGCCTGATTATAATAATATAGAGAGTAGTTAAAATCTATGCCATCTCTCACCCGCCTTTTTGAAGACTTTAAAGTATTGCAGGAGTTCATCTGAATGAGGCTGTTGAGATTTGAGACCTGAAAGCATGATCCTGGGCATGAGTTTATGGCATCCCATGAGAAATTTTGTATTGTTAGGGCTCTATCCTGTAGATAGATATGGGCTGTTTTTGTAGAAGTAAGAGTTCACCGTTACTGGTTCCTACCTACTCCCGCACTTCCATCCATCTGCCTATTTAAAATTAACCCTGGAGTTTATCACCAGCACAGCCTCACAATAACTATACTGAAATTTCATTCAGTTAAAGGAAGGAGAAAACAGGGAGAAGTAACACCAGAAATGGACTTTTCTTATGTTGTCTTGTAAAGAAGTAACTGTTCACACCAATTTGCTCATGAAGGCAGAAGATAACCAGAGATAGAATCTGAAATGAAACAGTATTGTAAGGGTCCTACTTAATCAGTGTTTCAAAAGGAATTGTGTGATAGTTGCTGCACATCTAATAAATAATTACTTGCCATATGTCCATGGAAAAATAAAAGACCTTGGTCTGGCTGTACATTTAAGCCACTCACTTGCAGCACCCATTTCACTGTTTCTCAAGCACAGCAATTCTCAGCTTTAGAAATTTCTCCAGCCAGGACAACTGAATTACTTAATGGCTAGCAGTGGGAAAGGTCTGAAGAAGATAGTCAGACTCCACAAGGAACAACATAAAGCATTAGAAAAGAAATTAGATTTCTAGTCAACCCCACTATGTAATTCATATGTTTTTTGTTTGAAATGAAGTACCTGCATTAAATTATGTCAGCAAACATTATCTGTTAAGGTTTTGCTGCATATGTTGCTACAGATAAAGGTGGTTCTTTTACCTTTGCATACCTCTGGCTATATGGCAGCGCTGTAAACATTTACAGGTCTTCACACTTCCACTATAAACTACAGAGAAATTTCAAATTCCTGTTCCATACTCAAAAGCTGAATTGTTTTAAATAGAAAATACCACCTCTGCTGCAATAAGATTCATTCAGTGAGCCATACTCCTAGGACCACCTTTTCAGCTAACCGATGTTTGTAGCCAGCAACTGGATCACCAAGGCTTTGGTCAGTGACTTGCTACCAAAATGTAGGAGCAACAAGCATATCAGAACCTGTGAAAGGAGTGAAATTACATTATACCTGGTTGGCTTGTGTAGCATTGCTGTCCTGTGCCATTAGCTTGTTAAGCATGATGACAGAAGTCAATACTCTAACTTAATTCAATGTAATGCATTTGTGAGAAGCCAAATGAAATCATACCAAGCCCTGTCTTTATTCCATTCCAAAACAGGCGATACATGTATGGATAATTTTTTCATATGAAACAAATCTTGAGATATCACAAGCAATTTACACCTGAAAAAAAAAAAAAAAGAAGAAAAAGAAAAAAAAAAAAGGAAAAAAAAAAAGAAAAAAAAAAAGGAAAAAGAAAAAAAAAGAAAAAAAAAAAAAGAAGAAGAAGAAAAAAAGGAGATAATTTAGTCTTATTCTCCTGGCTTGGAATCAAAGGGAAAAAAAATGTTAATTGAAAGTGCAGAGGAGAGAGGACAAACTGCAGATAAGCACACGGCAGCTAAACTGCAATAATTCAGCTTAGCCTTAGACCTCCACCTTGATGAAAGAAAATTTCCCTTTTGTAAAAAAAAAGTGTATTTTCTTAATAATATCAATCTCTAATGCAGAATCATGAACAAAATGGGAGATCATCCATGAACATGGGAATGAGGAACTCAGTATTCATAAGCATTCTCCACTTCTTTGCTAATTAAAAGGCAGACTAGTAACATTCAGTTAGATATTCCAGCAATCCTCATCCTATTACCTTATTAAGCAAAGCTAGTAAAATACCTTATTCTGTTTGTAAGAAAACATAACAAAAACGACTTGAGGAGGAAAATAATTATCTCTGGTAGTTGATATTTTCTTTATGAGCAATCCTGAAACCACAGCACTTTATTCTGCCTTAGTGCAGCATCATCCCTTTAACTGCCATGAACAGAAGAATAATCATTTTCACAGCTCTCAATTCTTCAGAAAAAGCTGAAGGTGCTGGTGGGAAAAGTGAGAACAGAGACACAGGTACATCACTTTGTCTGGTTTCAAAGCAATTACCTTCCTTATTATGGCAAAATAATTAAACTTCACAAAGAGATCACAAGGAGAACACCATTGAGAAATGGGAATAAATATGTTAAGCAGAACAACAACTTTTAATACAGAACTGCTTCATTTCGAACCCCTTTAAAAAGTCTCTAACTGGCTATGTCCTGTAATTTCTCAGATTTAGAGTGGGCCTGAGCAGCAGAGCTGTGGGTTCAATCAATTGAAAACCTTTGCATGTGTGCGCAAGGGTGACAGGAAGTGGGCAGCTGCACCTACTGCTTTGTCTCAAGTTCATTTCCAACATAAAGACTTCACCCTTCATCCTTTAGTGTAATTCCTTCAGAAATGACTTTTAATAAAATATAAGTGAAAACATTAAGTAGAAACAATTTCGAAAAACAAATAGACCCAGTTATGACAACAAAGAAATTGAATAAGTGATTGCGAGTCTAGGAAAAAGTAAGGAAAAGGAAATATCCTTAACTTGATCGAGAAAAGACAATCTCATTTCAAAAAATGTCCAGACTTTGACTAGCAGGGTAGGAGAGTTCTCTTATTTTTATAGCAAAGAAAGACAACAAAATACAAACAGGATTGCAGTTTAGGACATGAAGCTTTCAATATACTGACATCTGATAGGACTTACTGGCAATATTAAAAGGGATGGAAAGGAAAATTACCCAGTGCAGTAATTTGAATGGATGAGAAAAGAGGGGAGGGGAGGGGAGGGGAGGGGAGGGGAGGGGAGGGGAGGGGAGGGGAGGGGAGGGGAGGGGAGGGGAGGGGAGGGGAGGGGAGGGGAGGGAAGGGAAGGGAAGGGAAGGGAAGGGAAGGGAAGGGAAGGGAAGGGAAGGGAAGGGAAGGGAAGGGAAGGGAAGGGAAGGGAAGGGAAGGGAAGGGAAGGGAAGGGAAGGGAAGGGAAGGGAAGGGAAGGGAAGGGAAGGGAAGGGAAGGGAAGGGAAGAAAAAAGATCAGGAAAAATACCACTAATGATGTGGTATTTTTATCCACAGTTAAGTTTTATCTTTTATCTTAAGTTTTATCTTTCACGTTTTTCAGATTCTGTGCTGCCTAGGGGTGTAGTTCGGAGACTCATATTAAGTGCCAGTGAGCTCTCTTCACAGGGTAGGTGGACAAAACAAATTCTTTCCTGCTGAAGACAGAGGACAGCTTTCAGGCCCCAAAACACAAACAAACAATGGACTGGAGGGAGGAACAAGAAGGAAGGGACCTCACAACCTGACAACCTGAATATATAATTGGACAATTAAACCCCAATATACAAATGGACCAAAATATCCAAAACTTATAAAAATGTAAGATCTCGTGACTGGTCAGCCATTTTGTGACCATTCTTAGTGCACCTTAGATGTAGCCCTGGTCAGGCTCTTGTCCTGCCCAGGGTAGATCCTAGAGGCCTTTCAATAAATACCTACTTTATTTTCTAGCTCTGTCCAGTCCCTGTTTCGGGTCAGCCTTCCCAAGGCATCACCAGGCTTCCCAGGATACTGCTGCCTATGTTATGGTAATGCATTCTAGCTGCCTTGCAGGCCTTAATGAATTTTTCTGCATTAAGAGAGTGTTCACATAAAACACATTTATTTTTTTGACTGTTTAAGTCATTAAGTCTTTTGAAATGCTCTGAGGTAACCAAGAGACCCGGGCCAGGCCCACACCACTGAATTCAGCCGCAGCTGGCCTGCTGGGCCCTTCTGTGGGGACCAGTGCTGACTTTGTCAACACCAGCTGAGACAGTTTCCTAAGCACCGTTTTTGACCCTTTGGTCACAAAAGCATCAGCTCTTCACTGAAAACGTGGTGGCACAAGGACGTGCATTTCTGAGGCCACAGATTTGATGTGTGGTGGTGATTTGGCCTGCTCTTATTGCCACTGGAGTCTTTAGCAAAATGCTTGTTAACCGTAGCTGAACAGGATAAACAAGTGAATGGGGCCAAAAGACTGCAAAAGTTAGTGTCTGGCATGATTAATGCAATTAAATCTTAGGTGAATTTGGGGACATTCAGCATCCAGAGCAATGCAATAATGTGAATCACTAATGGTTGGACTTGATGGTCTTAGAGGACTTTTCCAACCTAAATGATTCTGTGATTCTAATATAAAATACCAAGACATGCACGTCCAATACTTTTAGAAATGGCACCTCAGAGCACACCCTCTCCTGCCCTGCTGTGAATTTGATCCTTCAGCTGGAGGGTGTTAACCAGGAGACAGCTGAGGCCTGTGGCAATCTGGTTATGTGGGCTGTTCCTAGAAACCAAACTGCTTCCTCATGATAAGCTGAAACTAACCCTTGGCACTCCTACAACGTGACATCAGGAAATGTTTAGATTTACCCTTTAAAAATGTGTTAGGACAGATTTGGTAGCAGTGGCGCAAAACGCTGTCAGCAACTTACGCAATAGAACCTCCCCTGTCTTATCAGGAGGTTCGCAACAAGGAAGAGCAAGGAGGGAGACATCCGCAGCCCCTCCTGTGTGTGTGGCTGGGCTTCCCTGCACTCCTCAGGGGAGGCCAGATCTGCACATCCCCTCTGTCCCTCACCAAACTGTGTGCTCCTGCTTTGACCTGTACCATTGTGAAGTGTGGTCTAATAGCCTTTCAAACCCTTTATTCTTAATTATCTTCATGGAATCATATAGGTTGCTTCTCCTACATATTTTGGAGTTATGGTCCCATGGATCCATTGTGTCTTCTGTCTGTAAAAATGCATGTATTTAAGAGAAATGCCTGAAATAGCCACAGTCCAGCTATTCTGAGTACTTTTAGCCCTTAAGCAAGTCCTGCAGGATTAACATTAAGGCAGTATTTCTCAAGGCTGTCAGCCAACAATCTGGTGGTTTGCATTTCTTCTACATATCCCACAACAAAATTTATACCATGAGTTCTTTTGTTATTGGGTCAAGAGAGAGAAAGGCTCCAGGGAAAGCCTCCAGACAGCTTTCGATAACTATTGCAAGGGAAAGCTCTGCCAAGACTTACAGAATTGTTTCCTATTTCACTCACTGTACCCTGCTTTACCTCCTAGGTTCCCCTGGCAGGAACATTGCTGTCCTATCCTGTGATCCTTCAGCTCTGCTTCTAAGCATTTGCTCTAGACATATTTCTTTCCTCAACTGACATTTTAACTCATTCAAGAATATCTGATTGATGAGAGGGAGGTGGAGAACAGATATTTGGCTCAAGCAGTTGCACGATCAGACACTTATGTACAGGAGATCAAGCACTAGATATACGTCTGAAATTTCATTTCTGTGGTACTACAGCAGGTTGTGTCAGTTGTGAAAGGAACATAGCTGGAATTCAAATAAATTATTCAACAGAACAGTATTATATTTATAAAGGACTATATATTGAAACTTAGTTGTATTAAAGGCCTGTGACATATTTTGTGCTCTTACTCAATATCTTCTGGATATGTGCAAACATACAAGGATACAGTTATTCCAGTGAGATGATTAGACTAATAATAAGACTCAGCAGCTTCTCCTGAGCTCTTGTTCCTAAAGGTTATGCTTTAAAATCTCTAAACACCACAACAGAAGTGATCTGCAGGGCTGAAGCATCTGTTAACTAGGAGATATTTTAGGTAGTCGGTATTTCAAGGAAATGAAAAGCTTCTTTTTAAATGGCTAAACAAGGAGTTAAGTATGTTATATGAAATAATGTGACTTCTGCAAAGCCACAGAGAAAAGCGGTGCAAAGTTAGGAACAGAAATGAATTTCTGCACAAGGCTTCCATCCTAGAAGTGGCTCAGTCCCCTAGAACAGACCTACTGTTAAAACACAGCTTTCTAAAAACAACTTTCAGCATTCTTAAAACACCTTTCAGCTCTTTCTCTAAAACAGGTATGTGACCTGTCCTGGCAATTCCCTCTACATATCCATATGTATATATACATGTCACCTCCCTCTACATATCCAGTTTTCCAGGCTGCAAACCTTTGCCCAAAGAGAAAGACAAGGGGACTCAATTTCTAATCCTTGATCTCACCCTCATGCCCCTGGCTCAGAGAACAGGTACTGTTAGTTCAGTTTGACTGCATACCTAACAAAGACAGTGGTTAAACAGCATTCACATAAGTGCTGGCTTCTGTGATGCAAAAGTCACAAAACCCTGGAATTTCTCCTGAAAGACAACATGAATGACCACATGCAAGACAACAGTGAATGGAACAAGCATTAATGCACCATTTTGCAAATGAGGAAAGGCACAGGAAAACGTACAACAGGTTCCAGAAGATGCATTTTGGCATTTGTAATGAAACTTAGGATGAATGCCAGTGGCTAAATTCAGTAAAGAACTCCATAAAGCAGACACCAGGCTGCCTCTCCCATTTATGAGACATCTAAATACTGCTGTTGTGCAAGAATGGCATGTGCAGTGGTGCTCATACAGCAGCCAGCTTGTGGAGCTAAGTGTCCAGACAGACTGGGGACAAGGTGTCACACAGCCACTCCAGGGGGATTTAGAAAGGAGAGAGGTGCTGGTGAAGCCCTGGGTCACACTGATGTACATGGCACCCTAAGCACATGCCAGAAGTGTTAGTTGTGTCCTAACACAACTGTTACTAACAGCTAGAGAAGGAAGGTTTTGGCCATGGTCAAGTGGAAGCTCCCCAGTGTGGTTTTGGCAAATGTCAGCGAGAACTCTCTGCAAAAGAGCCCATATTCACTAAACCAAGGGAGCTTATAGTTTCTAATAGATGGTATGGAATAAAATATGCAGGAAGTTCAGCAGTACAAACTCAGGACATGTTATGGCCCTTATTCCTGGACCAGAAACTGAGTCCTGGCTTGTTTTATTTACCCTGAGAGGCACAGATAATAAGTTCACTGCAAGGCACAGAAGACATGCTTGATTCCCCTCTGGAAAAGCAAGGGGTGTTGGTAGCTAGCACATGCATTCAAGAAGTAGGTGGCTCTTCTCTGCTCAGCCTGAGGCATCCTTGCCGCCTCTGCAAGTGCCTTGATGGACAGTCTTTGAACCAGCTACACTGTTTTATAACAGCAATTCTTCACTGACATAACTTGGTAGTACTTACATGGTGTGTGTGATTTCATGCCTCGCTGTAAACTCAGAAAACGGTATCAGCAAACAGGAATATGCAACTAAATAGAGTTCTTTTTAGCCATCTAGCTTGTCTTTTGTTTAGTGCTTTTATTCTTTGGTTAGATAGCTTTTCTGCTGTCAAATGAGAAAAGTAGCGTTTAGTGCCAGTAAGAAACATTAGCTCATGTGTGTTCAATGCCTACCACAGTGAGAGTGCTAGGTACTAGAAGTGAAGCACATCTTAGCACTCAAAGATGTGCAGGCTGAAGAGTTGCCCTACTGCCCAGGCTTCGATGGCTAAAGATTCTAAGGAACCTTAAGCCATAATAGAAAACAAGTCCAGTACAGACATATAAATAACAGCATGTAAAACACAACTAAACAGGAACACACACTTTGCAGAAAACTAAATGTAGCTTCCTCTATTTCACTAGAAAGCAATTCAGTCAGTCATGTTTTCTTCCTGCATGAATTACTGGATGCAAGATGCAAGAGAAAGTCCTTAGTTGAATCTTTTTTTTTTTTAATCTCAATCCCATTTACTTAGTGTGAATGCCTCTACAAGCACATCTGAACACAATGTCAGGATACAATGCACTCACTAGGGAAAAGTAATGCACAATCGTGAGACTTCTGTATTATTTATGCAATATCATACCTAAGCAGCATGTTTACTCAAGTGCTGTTCAGCTCTGATATCCTGGGTGTTCCCACTCAGCCATGGCTGCACTGCAGGAATAGATTACCAGATTACATCCTGATTGCCATAACCCAGAGGTGGGGGCCATGTAGGCTGTGTATACCCTCTGTATGCTGACATGAAGGAGGAAATCCAGAGCAGCAAAAATGACAGATATGCAAATAAATTAAACAAAGAGATGCAGCCCAGGACACACTTTGCTTTCTGGGCTGTGGGTGCACATTGTCAGTTCACGTCCAGCCTCTCATCCAGCAGGACCCCTAAATCATTCTCTGCCAGGCTGCTCTTGACCTGTTCATCTCAGCCTATGTTGATACCAAAGGTTGCCATGACGCAGGTGCAGCACCCTGCACTTGATCTTATTGAGCCTCGTGAGATTGCTATGGGCCCACTTCTCCAGCTTCTTCAGGTCCCTCTGGGTGGCATCCCATCCTACAGCTGTGTCTACTGAACCACTCAGCTTGCTGTCATTTGCAAACTTACTGAGGGTGCTCTTGATGCCACTGTGTGTCATTGATGAAGACACTAAACCGTACTGGTCCCAGTATAGACACCTGAGGGTCACCACTTGTCACCAATGTCCATCAGGAGCCATTAACCAATACCTTCTGTATGATATGTGGCCTATTTTTCATCCACTGAACAGTCCACCCATCCCATCAATCCCTCTCCAATTTAGACTGAAGGGTTTTGTGGGGGCTGTGCCAAAGGTCTTACAGAAGTCCAGATACATGACATCCATGACTGCTCCCTAGTTCACTGATATAGTCACTTCAACCTAGAGGGCCACTAGTTTAGTGAGGCAGGACTTGCCCTTGGTGAAGCCATACTAGGCCTCTCAAATTGCCTCCCAGTCCTCCCTGTACCTTAGCATGGCTTCTAAGAGGATGTCTTCCATGATCTTACCAGAAGAGAGGTTAGGTTGACAGGCCGGTAGTTCCTGGGATGCTCCTCTCTACCCTTTTTAAAATGGTTACAATCTTTCCTTTTCTCCAGACACTAGGGACTTCACCTGACTAATGTGACGATTGAAATACCACAAAGTTCTTTTAACATACATTTACATTTACAGTGTGCTTGTGTCAACCAAGGAGCTTGCCTTGAGTTCTAACAGTGATATTTAAATATCTCATAACTGAGAGAGACAGGTAGAGAAACCCTTTCTGGAACTTCATGCATAGTGTGGTGCTATGGCTGAAATAAGCACCACCATTCAACTGACTCAGGAAACTGAAGCAGAGTCTGGTTTAAATAACTGACCAAATTTTCCATATGAATCTTCACTGCACAGTTTAAAAAATCCCACAACTGGTAAATAATGATTACCTGTGCTCAGCTGTATTTACTGTATGTGTGAATTTGTCCTTGCCCAGAGCTTGCAGCCAGAATTTAAGGCACTGACTTAGTCTGCCCTGCTGCCCATGCTTTGCCCAGTGGTTTTCCATGGACTCAGGGATGTCCAGCTAAGCCAGAATGTGGCCAGACCTACAGAGCCTGCTTGGTAGTGCTGATGTAGCCGTCCAGGCACCCAGCACACAAATTACTTTTATTTTTTATTTTTTTAATGCTTAGGGAAACTTCCAGATAGAAGAAAACACAGAAAAACTTACCTTGCTCCTATAGTGGTTGTTTCTGGCATGTGGCTTTAGGCATATGTGAAAGCATATTACAGCAATTGCTTATGGAAAACAGGGGAGCATTTAAATGCACAGATTCAGCTAAATACGTCTTTTTTTAAATCTGAGTATCTTTTGTTATGCATCAGAATATAATTATTTCCTTCCCCCCCCCCCCCCCCCCCCCCCCCCCCCAGTCTTGTTCACTTTTAAGAAAGGGAGTAAATCGCTATCAACAGCACATCCTTAATACGTGAGTTATGTTGCATACTCTTCTTTCACGGGCTGAGCTTTCAGGACACCACGGGTCTTACTCAGGATGTCGAGTTAGTGGACAGGTGACCATTGCCTTATTCACAGTGACATCTATCGGCAAAAGCAGTATGCAAAGGGCCTCTGTTTCTGTTTGAAGGCTTTTAGAGTGCCTCTTCTATCTTGATCATTTTTGTCTTCTCCACATCTCATCACTCAGTTTTTCCAATTAGTTCAGAATTTTAGATTACTTAATATAGCTTAGTCCGTTATCATCTTTTCTAACCCAATTATCCCTGTTCTCAATCAATCATTCATCTGTTTCTGACAGGGGAAGATTTTATATCATCAGCACCATTTGCCAGTTTATTAATGAAAACATAAACTATAAAAGAAGTTGAAGCTTAAACAGGACAAAAAAAAAAAAAAAAAACAAAAAAAAAACAGAAACCAAGAAAAATCTGTCTGAAAACCACCAAGAATGACTGAGTTAACTATCTTCCTCAAAATCACCAAAGTGCTGCTAAAAAAGAAGAAATTTTGAGGCCACATTTCTGTCTGTTGTTCTTACAAATGTAGAAAGGAAAAAGAACTGGAAGCAGTGTTGACATTTAAACAGCTGATATTTCATTCAAAATATTTACAAACCAGACACAAAAATAATTAAATCAGATCTTCACAAAAATACATATTTCTTCTACCTGTTGCATGTAACATATATGATTTTCATCTGAAAAATGAAACTTACAGTAGTATCTACAAATTATTCAAATTTATTTATCCAAGTATGTGGGTGAAATTTGATAAAATAGAAGCAGACACCGGAACTGACAGTGCAGCACATCAGTTCTGTTAATGAAGCAGAGAATCTTTGTTTTCACATGACAATCAAGTATTATCCTGTCAGAGACATTCCCTGTCCTCAAATTCTGCTGCATGGGAGAAGAGACACAGATCACACAGGCAAATGTTTCACCACAGTGAAAATACATACTTGACATAAAGGATGGAGAAGTTGACAGAAGTAGGAAACAAAACATGAATTTAGAAATATTTTTGTTTCAGCATTTCAGTATTATCTCCTGTCTCACAAAAACGGAAGACACACAGAGAAGGTCCTCTGTCACTCAGTCAAGCACTTCACAAATAAGAGATACAAAAATAACAGTATCTAAGAGATTAAATCACTGACCAAAACTTTGTATTTCTCATCTATAACTAGAAGGCAAGATCAGATTGGGTGGAAGAACAAAAAAATGTAACAGCCAGGTCAGTAGTTGCAGAGTAATAAGGGAGATTGTCACCATGCTTTTTTAAGACTAATTATTAGATAGTAAAAGAGAGAAGCCACATCTCTTGAGCAAGATTCCTCTGGTATTCATACCTACATGCTGAGCTTATAACCTGAAGGTGCTCCAAATTTCTCAGTTATTTGCAGCTTTTAACATCTGAAGATTTAGCTCTCGTAATCTGCCCCTTGCCTATTTAAAGCTACAAGAATCTAAATCCAGAATTTTCTTTCCATTAAGTTTATAGAAACTGTATAACAAATATATTTGATTTATGTTATTTTATTCATGAATAAAGCATATTTTAATATAGCATATTTTATTCATATTGTATATTCCACTCTTTTTTTCTGTGAAGTTATTTTAAGATTTATTAATTGACAACTTGGGGTTTTTTTCTTTGAATTCATTGTTAGAATTCCTTTAGGTCCCAGTTCATATCTGGAAGCAACTGAGAGACAAATCTCTAAACAAGCAGAGAAAACATAGGTACCTAGCAAATGGGTGTATAACATCAAAAGGATGTCTGGTGCATCTTCAGCCCACTGTACTCCAGAAGGGGAGACCGCTACTTCTCAAGTTTTTTGTTTGACATAAAGAAAATTCCCAGCTGATGTTAAACATGTGCAACATTAAAAACATCGTGAGAATGATGGCAAATGCTATAAGCATAGCAGAGCAGATTGCCTCCCTTTTATGCCAAAACCAGAAGAGCTGACCCCAGGGCTCTGCTGTGGTTTATTTAATTCTGAGAATAAGTTTATGGGTGATCAACCTTCCAGCAGTCCACAATTCTTGACAGCTATTATTTTCAGCAAATACATTCTATGTTTTTTGGTCACTGAGCATACTGTTCTTCTTAATATAAAGGCTCCAAGTGTGTCAGAGTGTTAAGAGTTGATCAAAGGGACGCGTGGCTGCAGGGGGCTGGGGCATGATGATGTATTTCAGCCTCAATTGCTGTAGAGGACAACGTAGAGTTCACACTTGTGATAAGATTCTCAGGGAGCACACTGAGTAGTCTGTTTAAGATTTAGTGTAGCTTGGGCATAGAGGAAATTAGTGACTAAGGGTGCAACCACATGCTCAGAGCTGAGACTGTGTCCAAATTCTCACTTTACAGTTGTAGGGGATGGATAACCTGAGAAGCTGCTCCCAAAGGATTTCAGGAAACTGAGCATTTCTAGTCTTTTTCAGATGTCACCACCAACTTTCAGCTAGGCCAATCTAGCATGAACACGGCATCTCCACAAAAGGGGAATTACTTGAATGATGACTTCTTCTAAAACTTATTAGCATAACTATAAAAATAGTTAATTGTTCAAAAATGCACTATCATAAACTCACAGAATTGACTGCATATCTTACCACTGCCAAAAACATTTTATTTGGAACATAAAGACATACCTAATACTACACTGCCCAAAGACAGACTTCAAATGATGGGTGACAATTTTTTACAAACCTAAAGCTGTAGGTGTTAATTATAAAAGTATAGACTTTTATAAACTTTACTTTAAAACTTTAGGCTCTTCAATAGAAAATACAAGACACAATCATAAAATCCATATTTTATTTTGATAAAATCCTTATAAATATAAAAGCATTTAATCAATTCCACTGTTTAAAATACGTAAGAAATACATATTCTGTAAAACTTCTGTTTACAATATGAAGCAGTAGCCTTATTCCTTTCTATTCTGAGACAAACAAATCCTTTGTATCCATCCTGCAATTTTTAAACATTTTTTTCTACATCCTGTAGCTACTCACATAACAGGGAAACATGAGATCCAATTGAAAGTCTAAAAAAGGGAGTGAAAACATACAACACACTCTTGTTTTTCTTTTTAGTGCTGCTAAACGCCTTTTATTTCTCCAATGGTCTGTTTGAGTTATTTTCTTCAGAAAATATTCAAAAGGCATATTGAAGGGAGGCCTTGCAGGATATAATAGCTATATTCTGGGGAGGAGAAAACAAAAAAAATCTGCATATCTTAAACTAAGATAAAATATCTATATCTCTATGTCTAATTTATTGTTCTAAAACAGCATAAAAAGTCAATCCTGACTGTGATTTCCCTCATGTTTGTTCATCTAAGATCAAATGACCCACTGAGGTAAACAGCAGAGCATATAAAACCTATTTAAAAATGAATTCAAGGAGAGCAGTTATGGAAGATGAATTTGTCAGAAGTACTACAGAGATCGGTGCTAGTTTGCTGCCAGTAAAACCTCTAGCTGCCTCTTTCAGGTATCACTGGATTTCACTACATAGTTTTCACAGTTCGAGAGTAAATCTAATCCTATCCTAAGCTACATCCTATGGCATGTTCATTAATGAAAATATTTGGTGTAAAAAACCCCAATTATATTCATATAAAAAAAGCTCCTGAGAGAAAGGAGGCTCAAGTCAACTCATAAAGACAGATGTTTCAACATATTGCTATTGAGGACTGAGCTTTTTATTAGATGTTGACTTGATTCCCATGTCTTTGGCTCTTTCTGACTATTCTCTTTGGTCTTGAAATATAAGTGCAACCACTGAAGTTCAACTATGAGAGCAGAACCTCAGCCAGCACCTTGAGACATTCTATACCTAGGCAGTACTGTGCTCCACAGCGAGATGAGAGGTAAGCAGCATGCACTTCACACTGCAGCATGCAACAGTCTGGAACAACAGCTACCCCTGCCTCTTGATTTGAAGTGGCAAAAGTCTGATGCTATATGGATATAGTGTAATAATCCCTTATTTTTCACCAAATGCAACAGACTGGATTTAGGCACGAACAGCTCCCTCTATGCCCTTCCAACTTGCAGTTTTCAGGTTTCAGGACAATTTCATCTTATGACATTGTGAAATTCAGGAATACCTAATCCACCTGCCATGATCTTGCAATATAAAAAATCCTTATTATTTGCTTTAAAAAAAAAAAAAATCAGTACATAATTGCTATGAAGCAGCCAGAATAACAAGATCATATAAATATCAGTTTTACTTAAATGTTGCTAGTCATTACTGCTTCGTGTAGGAAAGTAAGCATGGTATTGCAGAAGTCAGCAATGAAATTACATCATCCTTGAATTTTTTTTCCTTGAGAACTGCAATGTGAGGTTTATAGAGAAGGTAAATGTTATGTTAGAGACCAAAAGAATAATCCCAGAACATCCCATACTGTCAATAATACCAGAGGTCCTGTTCAGTAATTTGGTGACAAAATCTGGGCAACTCCTTCACCACATTTGACCCTTATGGTTAGCAGTGACCTCTGTGTATGCAATGCTGATGGCTCAGTGCTTCCAAGCCAATGCACTCAAACCCAGTCAGACCTGTTACCATCAATGAACCTGTGACAACTCTGGACATACTTGCCTGTGAGAAATGACTGCATGGAAACCACTAATCAAACAACACCTATTTGTTAAAACAACTCACAAAAAAAAAATGAAAAGTCACAAAGTATATTAACTATTAAAATGAATTCAGCCTTTGGTTTCAGAGGGAGGCTACTCTGGATTTACTCCTTTAATTCCTTCTGACTTCTCGTCCCCTTAGAGGCTGGGGAGGCCGGAAGTTTCTCAGCAAGCAGCAGGCAACCTCGTCCTCAGCAGTGCTCAGGAGGCTGCGGAATTTGGCCAGCTGTAACCAAAAGAGACATCAGGTTCAGCAGAAAACCCTCCTGTCAATACCAATGAAGAAGCATGTAAATATTAAAGACACTAGTCACCGTTTTTCCACCTGAAGGAACAGAACTGTGTTTTATTAAGTCATAAGGGGAATGGTGATTTCAGTATTTCTATCCTTGTAAATGAAAAAGGATGACTACTGAGAAAATATCCCAAAATACACATCAACATGAAAATGTGCATAAGGATTACTTGTTTCCTTTATTCACACTTTGTCTTCCATAACCTGATCTAAACTGGGGGGGTTATATTTTTAAGTTGGATTTCACAGTTTGAAGATTCTGGAATGTTTTTTGCCAAAAAAAAAGAGATTATGTTTCTTATCATACAAACATTCTCTGTATGTTTCTTTGTACAAAGAGTACATTCACAATTAACCTGGAATTGCAGGTGTGGTGCTACAGAAAGCTTCTGCAACTAGCACTTACTCAAACCAGGAGAGATTCCAAATTCTTCCCTTGTGAAGACACAGGACTAACAGTAATTCATAACTCAGCAAATACTGATCTCAGCAGAAATCCCATCAGAGCTCCATGCCTAGTCTTGGGAAATCTGAGCCTGATTTCTGACATAAGTATAGAATTTTGTTTCATTTCTAGTATTTCCAATAGTTACTGTCTCTATATATGACCTTACTTCCCTCCTAGGTTACCAAAGGTCCGACAGCACAAAAGCCGTTCCACTGTAATAGAGCATTTAGTTGAATGGCACATTGCATGGTAATGACATTAAGAGCAGAAAAGGCTACCTTGCTTCAGCCCATTCTGAAGCTAATGTTTGTAATTTAGGGTCCTGTAAGTTTCTAAACACTTAAAAGCTATTTTTAATTTCTTTCAACCTGAAAAGTGCAACAAAAAGTCCGTAGTAAACTCTAAAGCCCCAAAGAAATACAAACTCAAGGGGTAAAATTAAATGGTAGAACAATAACAGTCACGGTGCTGACTGATCAGTCACAATGGTGGACATTACTGGAAACAAACACTTTACTTGCATGCATGTTTATATTGATAAGAATATAGCAATTTCTACTTTAATACATAAGATCTAGCTAAAGTTTATGAAAAATGACTAATAAAGGATCACTATACTTGACACTTTCCCACACCATGTTCTCTGAGCCTCTTATTTGGGGCTGTTTACAGCATTTCACATTTTAGAATGTATTAATTATATTTTTGCCCAAATAAGAAGCTTTTAACCTGAAAAATGGCTTGTCTTTGGAAAGCTGATACCTTAACCTGTTTCCCGTCCTAGATCCATACACATTGCAGCGAGCCTTACAAAGCCAGATTGAGGGGAGTGAGGAACAGATAGAGATGAGAAAAATGCACATATTGAGCAAATAAATGACTTCAGCTCGATTACAAACAGAAATTTGAGGTTTCCTAACAAGCAACCCATTCAGGGAACTGCCTTAAACTTTTTAGCAAAGACTGAAGTCACCATTTCTGCTGAGTAGGAGGTCTCTACTCAGAAATACTTTACACCTATGAAGATTACCCCTCTGGGTGTCACTGTTGCCAAGTTAAGATACAGCATGAAGCTTTAACAAGAAATGCAAATAGGCTCTTTTATGTAGACTCACAGCTTTTCTAAAACAGCCTAGAATAACCCCAACTTATTACAATAGTATTCCCTTTTCACAATTCTAGTAAATTCATCAAGTTTTATGTATTTAGAATGCAAGAAGAAATTTACTATTTGTCTGCCAGATAAAAATGCCGAAGATGAGGTTTGAGCAGGATATGCAAATAATTAAATCAACTAGAATTCCAGATTTTAAAGCATCACCAGAACTCTTTTATTCTTTAAGTTCCCGATGAATTATTTTTGTTTATTAATTTTTAGAGTATGCAGATTCTTTTTAAAAATTAATTATAAATAGCTGTTAAATCAAGAAAGGCAATAGTTAGAATAAATTTGATATAGAAATTTTGGCTTTTGAAAATCTTGTAAGGTCTGCAGTGCCAAGGTCTACAAAAAACTGTAATTTTGGGTGGCATTTAAAATTTCAATTCTTACAAAAGCAACACTTCTTTAGCAGCGAAAAATCCAAAGGTACCTGTTCAGAACAAACACTTATGGGCTCTCTCAGAACAATCCAGATGACACTCTCAAGAAGAGGTGGAACAGTGAGAGAGCCAAAGTAAGTCCAGTAGTCCAGCGACTTGGGAAGAAGACAGCTGGGATCAAAATTTGTGAATAGTGCTTTTTTCCCCTGGAAAGAAATAAAAGAAAAAGAAATATCAGGGCAATATTATTTAAAAGCAAGAGGCCAAGGTAAATCATGCCGAAAGAGGTAGAGCTTGTTCCACTATCGGGTGGGCTGGCAGCATCTTGGGTGATGACAGGAGGTCCTCATCAATGCTCTTCTGAGGTCTTACCACAGTGACAGCTTTACTGTGACTTTCCTTGATGCCAGCAGGACACCATGAAAGGCGTCATGTTAGCACAGGCTCCCCAAAGTTACAAGTGACCATGAGATGGAAGTTGTGGGGAGAAGGTAGAAGATGTTAGACTTTCAGTGTGGTCTCTATGGGGCTGGCAGAGTTACCCCACAGGTTACTGCCACTTACTTCGCTCCACACTCACTCCTCCCAGGAGTTACTTCTGTTTCTCCCTGTACCAGACACCAGGCCAGAGATGTCTGTCTGAAACATCATGTTGAGAGTCTGGCTGATTTCTCTCACACAAACAACTGGTTATTTCTCACCCTGTACCTCAGCAAAGCAGGGAAGGAAGTCTTTCCCTCATCTTTTTTTACAACTTTCCATAAAGTATGTTTTTCCCCTGTTACTATCCTCATAGCAACAGATTTATCTGAGACTGGGTTCTCTGAGGAATTAGCATTTTCCCCATATCTTTTACGGCGCAAAAATTATTTTTTGTCTACTTAGTTTTCAGCTCAAACAGAATGCACATAAACTGTCTCAAATCAGGTATCAATCGCTAGGTATAAGGAAACATGAAGATACAGGGAGTAGCAGCCAGGTTTCAAAAAATAAAAGATCCTACCAAAAAAATAAAGAAACCCCCAAAAAAGCAACCACCAATATTAGCTAGTATTCTTTTAGAAGCACTAGTTCACCTTGATTCTGATGGTGTCCAAGCGGTCAGTAATCTTGTTCAGCTGAGGGTTGCATTCACCAATCTATTAACACCAAAGAAAAAAAAAAAAAACAGTGGAGCTCCAGAGAAAAGCAACAAAAATTAATGAATAGCAAATGCATAGTGAAACTGCTTTATATAGCTGAAGTGACTGTAAGATCAGATGCATTTTGTGAGTACAAGCCTGTGACTAGCTGGTCCTTAGATATAATACTGGTCATAAAGAAGATCCACTCCCTTGCTGATAGTATTCTGGCTACTCATAGTAATTATTTCCGGTACAAAATAATTACAAACTTTTCACTACAGGGGA
This sequence comes from Chamaea fasciata, assembly GCF_029207755.1. Classification (NCBI taxonomy): domain Eukaryota; kingdom Metazoa; phylum Chordata; class Aves; order Passeriformes; family Sylviidae; genus Chamaea; species Chamaea fasciata. Next base: position 27,477,389 of record NW_027094086.1, read on the forward strand.
ATAGAAACCATTTATCTTTCATGTTTTAATATGCAGGATATTAAAAGTAACAGACTAACATCAGAAATTTAAACTGCTTATGACATTGAAAACGCTGTTTTTATATACAAACATTCCAAACAGAATTAGTGTGCTAAGAAATCCAGTAACACTTCCCTTGAGCCATTGAAATGCAAACTTGAAAGACAGAATTACCGAATTGCTGAAGCAGTCCTTTGCAACTGCTGCATGGAATGGCTTTCTGACTGTGCCAGCACCAGTACTAGCTGTTCTCAGGAAGCTGTGTCAGCCACCAGAAACCACAGAATTGACCAAAGCTCTGTCTTTTGCCATAGATTGTGGGAATTCCCCATCTGCTTCTTCATACAGAGGTCAGTGAAGCTGTTGCATGAATTTAATATTAGAACAGGTATAGAAGGCAAAAAGGTATAAAATTATTATTAGGGAATTCTCCAGCTTCTTGTTTTGCCTTTTTAAATGATTATTATTTTCTAGAAGAAACTACCAGCTCAGAAACATGCCATTAAAGAAACCTTTAAATCAAGCTGTGCCCCTAAAGGAACATGCCAATCAAGAACAGGATACTGGGATCCAAACAGAGGCAACTGATTTGAGTTCCACATCTAATGTTGCATGGGCTTGCAGTCTAGGCAAACTGAAGAGTCTGACAGTCTTGAAAAATCTGTTAAACTGATATTTTTATTCCTAAAGGAAGCACAGCCTTCTATATTGGCAGGAAGGAAATAAGTATAAAACACTATGAAGGAAATAAGTATAAAAAATAAGTATCTCTTTAGCGATAATTACACCAACCATCACAATTATCTCTTTAGGCTTATAATGCAGATTTATTATGAGGGCTGAAGCTTTCTCTTCTTACCTTCAGAAATACAGCCATGACTGCTAGTCCATCTGACTGACAAGCTGCCTCAACAAAACTGGAATACTTCTCTGCATTCCAGTGGACCACGTGAAGCTGAAAAGCAAGAGACACAGACAGCATCAACTCTCGCTGAACTCAAGCAGTGGCAAATGAATATTATCAATTTACTGGGTTTGACACTATTTCACTCTTTTGTATGCAGAATCATTCAGTGTTCTAATTCAGATATTTAATGAAATCAGTAAATATGTAGTTCACACAAATGACAAAAGCATTTCCAGAAGCCATTTCCCACAGCTGAGATTATTAAAAATTTAGCAGCAATCAGCACACCACAGTGCCTGTCAAATTGCTGTTGGGCCCCCCAGATTTTGAATTGAGAAGTTAAGACAAAAAAAAGCCAATGGTTATATAACTAGAGGTTTTAAATCCATTTTTAGTACAGCTGATTTTAAAAAGCGATTGAAATTCATGAGGATGTCATTAGTATTTTACTCCTGGTTTTCTTTAATCAAGCTTTCAGCAACATTAATCATCCACATAAATAGCTAGGAAACAGGCAAATACATATTAAACTTGCATTGACCCCTTTTCCCTTGTTTAGCTTAAGGGAACACCAGCATTTCATTTTTGACACTTTTCAAATGTTATTTTCTATGACTACCCATAGTGATGCCCTTACAAGCAGCTTGATTATCTCAGGTTAGAGCATTTGCATTTCCAACATGCATTATTCTGGAAGTGTCCTGTCATATTTGCTTAAGAATCTTAAAGACACTACCTAGCCAGGAAGGAAGAGGAAAAGCCTGTGATATCTATTTCCATGCCACTTAAGTCCCCCTTATGAAATCAGATTTCCAAATTCCAGACCACGTTTCATGATGGGAGATCCTAGTTCCCAGGAAGTGCCAGGTTGTTTCAGCCTTGAGCCATGGTCTGACTGCCAAACTGGAGAGAGCACACTCACACAGCACTTAACTCTAAGTACTTCACAAACATTAATTACTTTCAGAAATCCTCAATGGATTAGTAAATCTTATTACACAAAGTTTTTAGTTAAAGATGCTCAGAAGCAGGGTGTGAGATTGGCTTTTCTAAAATTGGTGACCATCTTTTCAGATTTGGAACTTCAAGAATGCTGGAAAGCAAATCATTGACTGACTTAAACTGGGATGAACCCATGGGGAAAAAAAAAAAAAAAGCTTCCTTTTGGAATACAGCACCTACAAGACAAGGAAAGTAAGAACAATTTAGGAAAGCTGCAACCTGCTTTAAAGGATTTCCATGTGAAGCAACACAGCTGCATGGTTGAAACAGGAATCCAGGAGTATGAAGATTTTTACTACAAATATCAATGCTTGCTTAACCTCTGTGAGTTTCAGTTTTCCATATCTATAAAATGGAATTCTTACTTGATATCAATGTTTGTTAAGCATTTGGGCTTTAAAGTGCTGAAACATTGAATGAATGAATGAATCTCCATTGACTGTCGTCAATAATAATACATGTACAGCCACAATGAGCATGCTGGCTCACAGCTTTATAAATCCTTGAAGGAAAGTCGCTAAGAATATTATACACTAAACCAGGAGGAGAACATGGTCCACTAAACCTTTCTCAAGTCCATTAATATCCTGAGGCTCGTAGTGTCTGCACTGCTCCCTATTATAAGTTCACAGAACCTATGTTGAACAACTTTTAAACAATTACATTTTTACATATGCAAAAAGAAAACAGATACTCTCAGTCAGAAATTACTTTTATTGTGGATTTGGGAAAAAAAATCACCAGAAACAACCCAACAAAGAACAAAAAGAAAAATTCCCACAGCTACTAAAAGCCCACTCCCACTCCGTCATAGCTTTGCCAAAAAAACTCCAACAAGGTAAGCCTCCCAAAACCAAAACCCCCAAACAGAGTGTGGAACACTTTTGGGTACAGACCCGTTCTCAATGGCTTGTGACTTCTCTCTAAGGAATATATCCCATCTTACCACCGCTGTGTCACTGCAGCTTGTGAAGAGACCTTGATCAGACTGTATGTTGCCACAGAGAATGGAGCCATGGATCCCTCCTGCTTCCCGGTGGGCTTAAGGGCCAAACCTTGCAGTCTTCTTTACCTGTACGTTAATTCTTTTTTCAATTCAGTCGATGCTTTTTCTTGAAACCTTGCACATCTTCCTTACAAAGGTGAGCACTGAAACCATCTTCATGTCTCCTTCTGAGGTATTTTCTTTTGTGTGAACAATATCCAGAATCCTTGGTTTTAATTCTGAGTTTCTTATCCCAAAGCCAAAGTGACATCAAGAGAGCTTCTTGTGGAGAGTTACCCAACCAACAGGTAACAGAAAGGCTTTTAGACTGGCTAGAAATTCAGATATTTTCTCCTTCCATTTGGATTCTTAGATGGGAAACATATATTTTCTCAGCTAGAAATTTGGGTTTGGTACTTAATGGTTTTAAAGCACCTCTATTAATTCTTTATAGTCCATCTCACCTGGTTCCTGTGGAAAACATAAGCCTTTAAACACTGCAAATGTCACTTTTCCCCATTAGTGCTAGAAAACCGATCTTTTTTTTCCTGACCAGTATCTCTTATAGCATTTCCAGTAAAAGCTGATCACACCACAGTGCATACACCTTTTCCTTCTGTAGTATAATGCTTTTTATTTGTCCATTTATTTTTATACTTTTTACCTCTTTTAAACCCCAGAAAACTCTGTCACTGTCTGAATCATATATTAAAGATCTCAGTCTCCTAAAAATATTCCATATTACTTCCATTTGCAAAGAGAAATCTCATACTGAGAACTTTCTCCTGCAGATTACTCAAATGCACCAAAGAAGACAGAGCAGGAGTGAATGCTCCATGCCAGAGCAGATGGTGCACTTCTCCCTGTGGGATATCACCTCCACTGAAGCACAGTACCCCACAGACAGCAGCCATCCCACAGATATCAAAGCGTGGTTCTCAAAGTCATAAACAACCACATTGTTAAGTGCATCACAGAATGCAACATTCCTAAGTCTTGTATAAACTTTACACTATATAGGCCCCAAATCCAGTAATTCTGTGGTTTGTCATTGAAGATGACTTTGAAAATGTCCTCCAATGAAGAAACAATGAAAGACAAAATTCAAAATAACTCTTGAACATTAAGTCTTGCTCTTATCAAGCTCTTGTCTTCTGTACTCCTTTTTTAATCCTCTCCAAAGCTTTCAAAGAGGTTCTCCTTTGAGAAAGGACCAAACATGTAACATTCAGGAAGACCACTTGTCTTTTGATAAAATGCGGGGAAGATGAAAAGCAGGAAGAGGAAGGGCAACATTATTCTTGCAATGGAAAACTTGTCACGAACTTAGAGGGACAGATGACTCCATGTACAGCCTTACCTCTGCTGCATACTTCATCCCATCCACTGTGTGCTCAGAGCCGGCTTCATCATTGGATCCCCAGTGGAAGTGAATCTGGCGCAGCCTGTAGGTCCCACTGAGCGGCCCCCCAGTCAGCACTGGAAACCCAAGCAGAGAAAAAGGCTTCACTGAGAGAACAGGCGTCTCTACCCACATCCTCTAACCTCACACCAGACTTCAGTCTTCAGACACTCCTCTGCTCCTCTTCAGAAGTGGTCTCAGATTTCCCATTTCTTGGAAGTACTACAGAAACCCTCACCTGTCAAGGATATGATTATGAAAATTGCATTTTTGGGCAAATTACTGGGTTATGAGCCACTAAAAGATATGCTGCTATTGTAAATGTTGGATATTTCTCTGAGAATGGGAAAATACTTCTATTTTACAATAATCAAGAGTTTCCTCTCTTGATTATAGTCAAAAGAATCACTAAGAAATTAAGCTCAAAATATAGGTTTTGTGAATAAGGAGCAGGATCATAAAAATGTTATGTCATTTTCCTCTTTGAAATTTAGTGGAAAATAGGCAGAGCTTAAATTTTTAGGGCTCTTTCATTCATTCGCAACTAGATCCATTTATATCAGATTGAAGTCTGAGAGAAAGGAGCTTATATTAATATAAATAAAATTAAGCCAATGCTACATATGCATTGTACAGCTGCAATATTACTGACAATTAGCCAGGGCTGGAAAGCATGTCCTATGAGAAGCAGCTACATACTTTGGGACTGTCTAGTTTGGAGAAAAGGAGGATGAGGGGTGTCCTCACTGCTCTCTACTTCTGAGGAGGGGAAGCAGAGAGGGAGCTGGTGGTCTCTCCAGTATCCAGCGATAGGACTCATGGATAAGGCTCAAAGCTGTGTCAGGGAAGATTTAAACTGGATGCTAGGAAGCATTTCTTTACCACAATCGTAGTCAAACACGAACAAGTTTCCTAGAGAGGTTGTCAAAGCCCCAGGCTTATAAGAGTTTAAGAGGCATTTGGACAATGTCCTTAACAACATCCTTTAACTTTTGGTTAGTCCTGAACTGCTCAGGCAGTTGGACAAGATGATTGCTGCAGGTCCCTTCCAACTGAAAGAGTCAACTCTATTCTATTTTTTCTGCTCTGTTCTAATTCTAATTCATGCATATGGGTGGGCTTTTCATTATTTTGCTCTTGCAAGCGCTCATAATTTTCTTGTCAGACTTAGAATCAAAATATCTCTTCACAGAGTCTTGAATGTGAATTACACTCAGAAAGATTCCTTATTCACAGCAAAACAAATCACTCCACTCTCCCAGCACCATATGTCCTCTGAGTGTTTGGGAATCAGTCTGGAATAGTTTACTGGCTCATTCATTATAGAAATTTTAAGGGGAAATGAGGGGAGATTGAAATTATGGGTTTTTTTTAAATTAAGAACAGTAGGGATGACAATAGCAATTTTTTCTCTCTTCTAGGTTTAGTCCAAAACCTAAACTTTCTTAGGAACAAAATACATCAAATAAAGATGAAAATAAAATTTTTAAGTTGCCTATTTACTAACACAAGTAGCTTGGATAATGAAAAGGAACTGGGACTGTTTATTCTGGGGAAAAAATATTTAACTTCCTTAAAGCTTCAAAAACATGCATTTTTGCAGCACATAAACTTATCAAACAGAGGAGATGGGGCAGTGGCACTTTTAAATTCCTTCTTTTAAGGACTGTAAACTTGGACGCAAATAATCATAGAAAAGTGTAAAGATCGGTGTTCTAACTGGCTGAGGAAAAACCATTATGTAGAAATGCACCAGTATGAAATACTTATGCTGAAAAATGTGGAAAATGGCCTGTTGATGTATTTGTGCCACATCACACAGTGATGGTAAAACCCTTTCATTCCAAGAGTAATTAAGGAGGAGGATAGTCAAAAGTTTTTAAGGCAAATATCATTATCTCAAATTCTGAAAAATGCTGGAAGAAGATCAATAGAACAATTTCAACGAATGGAGCTAATGTGGTACCAAAGAGCATAAACAGACTTACACAAACAGTTAGAGACTTGACAGCCCAGTTCCAGTGCTGACCAAAGTGAGGAAATAGTTCATATGGGAGCCAGTTAATAATGCATTAGAAAATGCTAATGTATTTAATACCAATTAATCTGACTTTTTTCATGAAACCAACACATGGCAGGAGTTCTTACTTCACAGAGGTGCCCCAGAAGCCAAATTTGGGCCCTAGAAAATTCAGTATTTTTTGAGCAATGACCTGAAAGAAAACAAAAACAATACTGATAAAGTTTGTCAGTGAGAAATATTAGGGAAAGTAGTGAATTACTCAGTTTATGGTTGTGGACTGAAGAATCTGGTCCATGCATTGAAGACATGGAGTCTACTGAAAGAGACTGGGGATTCCCTCTGTTAATTATCTGATCAACATCTGTCAGTGCTTTGCCATGATATGAACTATATCCTTGGAGATATGGCCTGAGGAAAGCAGTAAGAGGAGGATCACATCACCATTGCTTTGGTACCAGGGGAAGCCTAGAGAAACACTGTATTCAGGCCCCGTCACTTCATGGATGGAGTTAAGAGACTGGAAGAGGTTCTTGGTGTATTCATATTCATTACCTTTCTTTCTTTTAAACTGTGAGGGTAATTAACAATTGGAACAACTTACCAAAGGCTGTGGTAGGTTCACCATCGCTGGAAAATTTGAAATCAAGATTGTATATTTTTCTAAGAGATGTGCTTTAGTTCACCAGCATCTGCTAGGCTTGAAGCAGAGATTAATTCTGGGAAGTTCCGTGGCATCTGACACAAGGTCAGATCGATCATTGATGGTCAGCTGGTGGCTTTCAGACAACATCCAATGTTGACAAAAGTTTAAAACTAGGACTGTTCAGGAAACAAAAATATGACAGTGTCTCCATCTATGTCTCTCCCTCTTGCCACTGTGAGCTACTAAGTCCTCAGGACTAATGGATCATCAAAAATTAGTCTCTCTCTGGCTTTGACGCTTGTTAAAGCATCATATGGTTGTGGATCCTCAGCTAAGCCTCACACAGCCAAAAAATTATTTTATTGCTTGAAGATTCTGCACTACTACAGCTTCAAGGGGAGGCATGCTGGCTTGCCCAAAATCCGAGAGAAGGTTTCAAAGATGAAGGCACTGACATTACAAAGATTATGATAAACCAGAGAAATTCTAAATAAGAATTATTGTTTGCAAAAAGGTAAGCTACATACTCCTGGAAAAGACTGGGGCAATAATACTGCTCAGAGAAGAAAACGGATTGCTTGGGATTGATTTCTCTTGTTCTGTATTGGCTCTTACTTGACTTAAGAAGTCTGAGTATAGGTTGTAAAAAGGGGAAAAACATATAACCAAACCTGAAACTAAATTCAGATAAGAGATTTGAGCAATTCAGTTGGAATGAACCTGTAATGAGACATAAAGGATTCATCTGCAGTGAGAGAGAGAGAAGCATCTGAAAAATTGTACACAACACTGTTCAAACAGGGGGCTAGCAATATCCAGCTGGTGGGGGTGGATCAAATCACTCCTTTGAGTATGGAATCCCAGAATTTTCTGACAAACAACCTCGAACTTGTGTCCAAATATGTTCCCACACTGTATCATGCTGAAAGACAGGGAAAAACGAATTTTTCATCCAGAGCAGCAAAGCCTTATTTTTTTATACTGTTTATACCCAGCAATGAGATGTGCCCAGGCTGTAGGCATTCTAGTTAGGAATTGGTGGAGGAAGTTATAGTGCAAGAGTAAAGGAACAAACCTGATTTGTTGACGGTGTCATCAAACTCCACACTGGTGGAGTGCCCGTTGTTAAGGATGATTTTAGCAGAAGCTGGATCATAACTGGGATTTAGAGGACGGAGGGAGGGATCATACTTGGTTTCCTCAGTTTTGATGTCGATGGGTGACTGACGGTCTCCATTAGCGACAGGAAAAACCTCCTTCCAGTGGGCAGGCCCTGCAATGCATTGGAGGAGAAGTCTAAATTGCTGACAGTACCCTCATTCTTATGAAAGAGTACTCTGCTTGAATTGTCCTCATCTGCATCTTTTAAATTCAAAAAGGATGCACAAGGAAAATACAGATCAAAATATTGAGCTACTTTTGCTGCACCATATCGCAATAGCAGTTCTCAGGACCCCTTCATGTACCTTGCATGCACCTTTAAACAAGGCCATATGCATTATGTAAATACTTAATTATTCCGAGGTAAGACTCAGCTATGCACAAGACACATACAACAAATGCTCATTCAAATCAGGCATCTTGTATCCAATAGGCACTATGTCCCAATAAGTTTTTGACACGCCATTTTTGCCTAATGTTTCATTGTGTCTTTAAGGATTACCTCTTTTCTATACAAATCACTGCATTCAGAATTTTTTTGTGCCTTACTCATTTGCTTCAAAAGACCTGAGAAAACAGCTTCCACTGATCACTCTGAATGAGATGGGGAAATGTCAAAAAAGGCAATTGGGGATGTCAGAAAATGCTGAGTGGTTCCCGGAGCCTGATGGCGGTTCCTGGAACCTAAACACTGCTGCACCTCTGAGCACCTCCTCCGAGCCCAACTGTGCACACCAGCTGTCACCCTCTAATCATGAAGTGCCCATACACAGGCACCCATACACACACACCAGTGTAGCACTGACAAAATCGAAGAACAGGAACACTTGGGGAGGTTTGGATTTTTACTGCCTTCGGCTGATGAGAGTAGATCTTCCAGACACAGATGCAGCACCATTCACCAGACTCAGGTAGAAATTATAGGACTGAAGAAGCTGTTAATCAACACTAGTCATCTCAACCTTCCTCTCTCCAAGCAGGCTAAGCCAAATGTCACCTGAAAAGCTAATACATCAATAATATGGATATGAGAAAATGGCAAATGACATCCAAAAATATAGGGATGTGTCAGTTATCTGTTGTTACCTACCAAACATCAGAGAGTTCCCGATAATTGACAATAAGAATATATGTGCCATTGTTTAACCCTATTTGGATAAGAGGGTAAAGAAAAATATGAACAAGGAGTTGCAGGGGGAATACATTCTATAAAGACAGAAAACAAGGTTTAAGATGGAAAGGAGGGGAAAGCAAGAGTAAAGAAGAAATGAAAAAGAGAAAGGTGAAAGGAGAAAGTCTGCAGGGCAAAAGATCTTTCAGTATTAACAAAAGCACAGCACTTGTTTTTCCTCCAGGCTTATTTATAATGGTTAAGAAGCATAATAAATTGAGAGACTGGAGATAAGAAATACTTAATATAAGCATCAGAACCTGGTCCAATAAAATCTGCATCATTGGAAATCCTCATAACTATCTCCCTATACTGAAGATAAGTGACCTCATTGTAAAAATTTGGTTTGGGTCTTTTTGGATGGCTTAGCACTTAAATAAAAATGATGACAATATATGATGCAGTAGTTAATAGCCTAACATCAAAAGCGGTTAGATATTTTTCTTTCCTCAACTTCAATAGAAGTGAACACAGCTCAGAAACTCCCAGGTGCTAAAAGAACCCCTGCACCCCGGCAGTAAATCAGGGAGGAGGCGCCCACAGCGCCGGGGGGCTGCTGCTTGCACAGCACCTGGGCAGAGAATGATTCTCCTCTGAGCAGCACTGAGAAACAGAAGTGGGAAAAACTTGTAAAGAATAGCCTAAGACTTAAGCCTCAGAGCAAAGACAAAGGCTTTCAGTCTTGATTTGTTAAAAAATGATTACTCCATTAACTAAACTCAATAAAGAAATAGATTCTAAGGCAGAAGATAAAAACTCTACTCATTTGAAACCTGAAAATGTTTAACGCTAATTCCTCTCAGTTCACAAATGGTCATCAAAGCTATTCAATATTCTAATTACATACAGTTTAGAATATAATTTTAATTGTGTTTAGATCCTAATACCCTGTAGTTAAGGATGCAACACAAAACTATATTTGTAAGAAGCACCATTCCATAATTTATACCTTACTACCGTGATTTGGGATGCCTAGAAAAAGCTTATTGCAACTTAATTTTAATATTTCTAATACTCCTTAACTAGGAAAAGGCAAAAATATATTTATGTGCTTGACTACTTGGTCTCCTATTGTTCTGTCTCATAAATAACTACAGTTATTTGAATTAAATAATATGGATGTCTTGCATTAAGAAATAATACAAAGTTGACAGAAGGAGGACCCAAGGCTGTGGTTATGTCACTACCTAATTATTTACCAGTAATATTCAGCTCTAAAAAGACATTGGTGTTTGTTTGGCACTTGTTCTTGGCTCAGATGACCAAAACACTGTTTTGCTACGGTGATTAAACATCTACCAGTAAACAAACTACCAGACATCTGACCTTTCAAAATATACAGGAAAATATCAAGAAACTTCCGCTCACTTTGTACCACCAGATTATATCAAGAAGTATTCCTCACTAGATAATCTACCAGCAATTATCATGCTTTTGCCATTCTAGGAAAACAGTGACTCGATTAATTTCTACATTTTCTAGCCCAATGCAAACTTTGTATATGACTCTTGTAAAAAAATGTCATTACTGTTGAAAGAGATGCTCAAGTGCGTATCATACAATCAGATTTAAGCCAGTGGAATCTCCAGGGTGAAAACATCTGAATTCAGATCTGAATTAGATGCCTCCATACTAAAATAATGTACACTTCAATTTTCTAAATATGCACTTTAAGACATATCCAGGGAGTATAACTCATTAATTCCTCTCCCTTCATCTTTTCCTGTACTGAATGAAAGTGATTAATATACCACTTTTTAAACTTATGAAGTCCTCTCCTGCTGTTGGGAAAATGTTCTCTTGCCAGAGGCAATTTTCTAGTAGCTTTAAACAATCAAAACTATTGTGACTGAGATTTATGACAAAAAAATGAACCATCTGCTTGCAGATTTCATGCCTTTAGTTTGGACACAGAATTACCACAGGCAATGAATTGTCTGACACTTTTAGGTCAGACAATCGCTGCACATACCACTCACCAGCATTGCACACAGCCAGTTCATCAAACAGATCTCACAATTAAGGCAGTTAGGAATTTGGCAGCAAATAGAACGCACTATAGGACCTCACAGTGTTGCATTTTGATCCAGCTGAAGCTAAAAATTACAAATTTCATCAACAGGATAATTTGAGATAAACCCAGTGAAGACACTACAGGATACTGTTGAGTTCCAGTGAGCCTTTATTTGTGCATAAATGGAGCATGTACAGGTGAAAAAGTGTTTGGGTTGGGTTTTTTTTCACAATTTGTTATTATATATAGAAAATTCATTATTTTAGTATGGTCTGACCTTGACAGGATCACATACTCATTCATTTCTAAAGAGAATCCATTGCCCAGTTTATCAAACACAGAGCACTTAAATTCAAACTTAGGGTTGCAAGTAATTTGATTGCATATTAGGTTACAGTAAGACGAACTAAAACAAAGGCAATTAAAAATTCATTATGGGTAAAATTAAGGACCTTTTTTTAAGCATATATTGAAAAAAAGAAAAAATGTATAAGGAGGTATGGCTTGACTGAAATATCTTAAATGTCTTTTGCAATCTAAATGATTCCATGATTCTATGAATTAATATCCCTTTTATGTATAAAATGCCTCAGCATTACAGTAGTGACCAGTTCAAGAGAAATTTTTGCAGTAAAAGACAATGCACGTAAATAATTACCAAATATTTCATTAAACAAATAGTAAAGTGAAAGCAATTGATTTTCAGCTGTGGTCCCTTCCAACCTTACTAATTCTGTGATTTGCCTTTTAACTAAAGCAATTCTTCTGTAAATAAAAAGGACTCAAGGGGCAGAAATATTCCTGTCCTGACAGGAACTTTGAGCAGCAGTGAAAATCACTCATGATGCCACACTGAAGCCAGTTTTCAAGATTTCAGTATAATGCCTCTACAGATAAGCAACATCAAAATTGTGAGGTAAGAAAAATGGCAAGAAAGCAAAGGTCAAGGTTTTCACAGAAATAAAAAAAAATGCCTTCATGCATTTCAGAAAAATGTGCATCAAAGTAACTGAGAACTTCTGCATTAGGTTTGTGTGATAAGATACTGGTGGCAGGGAGGCTGCAGGTGTGGCTTCCGTGAGAAGCTGCTGAAGCTTTCCCCATGTCCAATAAGGACAGTGCCAGCTGCCTCCAGGATGGACCCACTGATGGACAAGGCTGAGCCTGTGAGGGGCAGTGCTAGCACCTCTGGCATAACAGATTTAAGTAGGGGAAAGAGTTCCTGTGCAACAGCAGCTGAAAGAGAGGAGTGAGAATATGTGAGAGGAAGAGATCTGCAGACACCAAGAGGAAGGGGAGGATATACTCCGAGAGCCAGAGCAGAGAATCTCTGCACCATAGTGAAGACCATGGTGAGGCAGCTGTGCCCTGCATGGAGATCCACCTGCAGCCCGTGGAGGGTCACAACAGGAGAAGGTGGATGTGTCTTGAAGGAAGCCGTGACCTCATGGACAGCCCACACTGGAACAGGCTCCTGGCAGGACCCCCATGGGAAGCCCAAGCTGGAGCATGTCAGCTGATGGGACTTGGGGGCCCCTGGGGAATCCAATGTGGAGCAGTCTGTGAAAACTGCAGCCTGTGGGAAGCACTCACATTGGAGAAATTCAGGGAGGGCTGTCTCCATGGGAGGGACTCCACACTGGAGCAGGGGCAGAGTGTGAGGAGTCCTCCTCCCTGAAGAGAGGGGACAGGCAGAGACAACATGTGATTAACTGACCACAGCTGCTGAAGGAGAAGACATAGAGAAAATCAGGAGTGAAGTTGGGCCTGGGATAAAGGGAGGGTTGGAGGGAAGGTGTTTTATCGATTTTATTTTATTTTCTCATTACCATACTCTGATTTGATAGGCAATAAATGAAACTAATTTCCCCGAGTTCAGTCTGTTTTCCCTGCGAAAGTAACTGGTGAATGATCTCTTCCTGTCCTTATTTTAACCCCTGATCCTTTCAGTCTATTTTCTCTCCCCTGTCCTGTGAAGGAGAGTAGTGATACAGTGGCTTTGGTGGGCACCCAGTGTCCAGACAGGGGCAATCCCCAAAACTTTTAATTCTGTACCTAACAGTGAGCTCATGTCCTTAAACATAGATATTCCATTTATGCAAACATGTATGCTTTAATATTTGCCAGTTTATGCACATAATGATTTATGTTGTGACTGTTTCAAGTGACAAACGCAGAACTCGGAGTGAACACAATATCTTTACAACTCTTCAGGCAGTCAACCATACTATATAACCATTCCAGATTTAATTAATTTCACTTTATTTCTGTCTCAATTGTAAAAGGTAATCTTAGTTTCAGAGAAACTATTTTCTGGGCCATGAAGGCCAACAAAATTTTTCAAGAATCAGAGCAATTTCCTTCACCTACTACTCAATCAATCAATCAAACAAACAAACAAACCCCCTCCCCCCAAAAAAAGAAACAAACAAATAAACAAAAAACCCCAACAAACCAAAACAATAAAACCAAGCAAAATCAGTAAAATAAATGGAGTAAAAGAGAAAAAGCTGAGAAATAAAACTGATGCTAGGGAAGAGCACTAAAGTGTTCAATATCCATGCCTCCCTCTAATCTCCTGTGAAAGGTGTGGTGAAAGGGATGGACTGATGAGGAACTATCCACCCTACAGCTGCTGTGGGGCTCCAAGAAAGAAATGAAAGGCAAACTCTACCTCAAATCTGTTACCAGGCAGGCAGTAAATAGAGCTTTATAGGAGAGATGGGGTCTTAAGCAAGGTTCAGGGCCACCCCAGTAGAAATTCTGGTAGCCTCCCCTCTCTAGAAGTTGAGAATAGCAAACAAGAAGAGATAGGATAAGGGAGGGAAAGTGAGCTTCTTATCTGGACCATGCAGGTGAAGCTCAAAGCATAGAAACATATGGAGAAAAAAATTTGAAAAACAAGACTCACGTCTTCAGGGGAGGGGTAGGGTAGACTGCACAACAGCAGATAACACACCCAATCATTGCAACACCTCTGTGATCCACCACCACCACCCAGTTTTTCAAGAAAAGTACATCTATCCAGAAAGGATGGAACAAGCGGGCCAGGAAGGAAAGGTAGTACTTGCACAAACAGTATTCCAAAGTCGAAGTAATCATATACACAAAGCATATTCTTACAGGCATTACTCTATGAAAATAAATAGCTGTCTCCCTTTACTGTCACGGCGTTTCATTTCTCTGTGTACAGACAATATAAGATACTCCATGTATTTTATCAGAGTTGAGCCTACAATTTACAAAACACTTTCATTTCTACTTGCATGACTTGTGAGACCGTCTGCACACTGGAGCAGCGTTTGCATGACTGAAGATGCAAAACAGAGCAAAGTCTTTAAGCCTGTTGATCAGCCCATCTTGGGACTTCAAAGACTGACAGGATGAAGGAAACCACGGAATAACTAAAATCCAAAAGCTTCTCCTCTTAGGTGCATAGTTATACATTGAAATAACCCAGTCAAGTAACTAGGATTTCCCACGGTGTAGCAGAAGCAGAACACAGCTGGAGTCAAAAAAGCACTGCTGGTACAGCAGTTCCGATCAGCGTAGCTGCCTACCACGTACTCGATCTGTGCACGCAACTGTTCAGCTAAACGAGCGAACGAAATCCCACCCGGGAACGCGGCAAACCCGACCCGAAGCCAAGCCCGACCCGGTTCTGCCGGCGATGCCGCACTCACGGACACCTCTCAGCCGCCCGCCTTGCAGAATGCCGAGAAAAATTCGGCTCGCTCTCACGCTGTAAAGCATTTCAGCTCATCCAGCTCTCTCGAGGGCGCGAGAGCTGCCGATCCCAGCGACGGGAAGCGCTTCCCGCGGGACCCCGCTGGCCGCCCTGACGGCCCCGGCCGCCGTTCCCTACCGTTGTGCTCGTCGTATCCCCAGTGCAGCATGGCTCGGCTCTGCTCTGCTGCCGGCACGGGACGGGACGGGACGGGACAGGACGGGATGGGACGGGCTGGGGCGGGAGAGGCGGCTGCGCCCGATTTGAAGGCGACGGACGGCGACGCCCCGATCCTCGGGCGCTGATAAGGACACCTCCAGCGCTCTGGCCTCCTGGCCCGTCCGCGCCTGTTGTCGCCCCAAGCCCTTGGCCACCCAGGCTCTTCCCAGCCTCCCCCCAGCACCGGCGGGGTGGCCCGAGGGAGACAGTGCCGTCTCCCAAGGGCCCGCTCCAACAGAGAGAAGGTGGTTCCGCCCGCTCCCGTCCCGCCAGAGCACGGGCTGTGCGGCAGAGAAAGACGGCAGTGTCCATTCCTGGGGTCACTCTCGCCACTCCCGAAAGTAAAGCCAAGTGCGCACCGATGCATCCCCTCCCGTTTTTCTCCCAGGAGTGTAAACACAATTCCCTTTGGCATAGGCCGCAGGAAAATTTCACGTTTTCCCAAGTGGGGCCGTGATGCAGGAGGGTATCCCACAACCCGCTGGGAATTTATCCAAGCGCCGCGTGTGCCGGGGCCAGGTGCTTGTGGCAACGCGGAGCTTTGGACTCGGCGCTCGGGCTGCGGGCGCGCGCCGAGGAGCTCTCAGCCTTCCCGTCCGGCAAAAGCTGGCTGCGAAGGCGCAGGAGAAGTAAGCAGGGCCGAGGCTGAGGCCGAGACCGGACCGGGAAGGGACAGGGACAGGGACAGGGACAGGGACAGGGACAGGGACAGCGCCACTTCGCCAGCGCCGTTCCCCGGTGCGGCTCCACAGCGCTCGCCCGAGGCGGCGCGCGCCCCCTTGCGGCCCCGCGCGGCGCCGCGTCCGCCCCGTGACAGCGCCGCGGGCCATTGGCGGCTCCCTACGTCACGGCCCCGTGTGACGTCACCCGCCCGCGCGCCGCAGCCGCCGCCATGGGCAAGAGCCGCGGCGGGGCCGTCAAGGCCGGCAGCGTGTTCCGCATCGCCCGCAGCGGCGTCCTCAGGGCTAAGGCCAAGGGCAAGGCGCGGCCCGTCACCTCTGGGCTGAAGCAGGTGAGTGCCGCGGCGGGAGGAGGCGCTGGCCGGGCTGCGGCCGCGCCCCACCACGAGGAGGGCCCCGGCCCTGCTGCGGCGCCCGCGGGAGGCCTTGGCCCCGGGGGTTTCCTCCCGTTCGACCTCGCTGCGCGATGGAGCAAGCGCTCGGAACTGATTAAATCGAGCTGGTGTAGGGACAGTGTGCGTCCGGGCACAAAACGGCAAAGTACACGATTTTGCACCTGAAAATTAGGTTTGTATGCGGATGTATCATCTGCAAAAAAAGAAGGACAAGTTCATTTGACTAATCTGCAGGCATATGCCACAGAAGGCATCCGGCTGTGCTTGAGGGGTGTCGTTTGGGAAGTGTCTGATAGCATCTCGCCTTGTCCTCGAGAATGCCATGCTAAAGGGCACATCAGCAGTGCAGCGAGTTCGCGTTCACTGGACTGCGTTCACAGTGTAATTCAGGCTGCAGTTTAACAAAATGCCTTATCCAAACCACCGGCATAGTACAGCTAACAAGGGGAAGTCCTGCTTCTTTCCATCACGTTCCTGGTGCCAGGAAGGGATCCTTTGCCAGGCTCTGGGCTATATTCCCACAGCTCTCCTTGACGCCGGCTCAGGAACTCTTCGCCCACTAGGTGACTCAACTTGCTAAATCAGCAGCAAAAGCCATTAAAATACATTTTGTATTTTTATGTGCTGGGTTGGTGAATTGAACAAACTTAATTATGAATGAATGCAGAGAGAAGCATTCTGGTGGGGAAGAACCAGAAAGGATGGAACCTCTTGTGATCCAGTAGCTGTTTAATTGCCTCAGCTGTCAAGTAAAACTGTCAGTGAGATGCAGTGAACAGACCTAGGAGTGTGCACTGCTGGATGTTTTGCTCTTAATTCCTCTCTGCACCTTACATGGGCTGTGATGCTCCGTAGATGCTTCTGTGAGGCAACTTAACATACTAAAGCAATGGGAAAACAAAGAAGCAAAAATAATGTTATTTTCATGTCTGTTGAGGAGCACAGCCCAGAGAAGGGAGAGAATGGGTCATGGAGCAGGGAGCAGTGCTGGGGAAGAGGGATGGGGGTGATCTAAGCAAGAGTTTTCCTATTGTGAGCAGGGAGTCATTATATGGTATCTTCTCATACCCTGCCTCCTACCTGAGGTGTGTGTTCTGCAAGAGTTCAGCTGTCCCTCTAAGAAAGCATCTGTTAATAAACACAGTAAAAGCAGATAGTGGCGTATTTTTTTCCATTTGATGCAGTTGCCGTGTGCTGGACAAACATAAGTAAATGGCTCTTAAAAAAAAAAAAAAAAAAGGCCGTTGCAGATTTTCTCCTGCAAACCAAAGCCACTTGATGAATTAATCTGGGGGACAGACAGGAATGTAATGAACTTTAGAAAAAACAATTTCATGTTGCTGGCGTTGCATCTCCCCTTAGTCTAGACAGTTCTGTATAATAAAGGGAGAAACAGGTTTAAAATAATATTCATGAAAAGTCAGTAGCTTGTTAGGAGTAAAATTTTATTCTCTATGTTGGAAGCTGTAGTCTTTAATGCATAAAGCCTTTGGGCTTAATGTGATTTACTTATCATTAAGCAGTAGAGGAAGATGCTCAGGAAAAAAATCACTAAAATACGTTTATTCATAAATAGCTAAGAGCCCATTGTAACTGTTCAGACAACTTTTGATGTAGATACCTGTGCTAGCTATAGAGCCTGAGTACCTGAGGATATCATATATTAAAACTGAGTGGAACCTTTTAAAACCCCTGTGAAGGGAGATGGTGATAAGCCCTGATTGAACACATGGTCTTTGTACATCATGCTACCAACAGTCCATCCACTCTGATCAGAGCTGGGGCTGTATTTCTCCAGTCACTGTCCCAGTGAAAGTGTTCATTTGAGTTGGCCTGTTTTATCAGCTTCATTGCCACTGCTTTCTTAATACTGGTTTTTGAGGTCACTCAGAATGGAATTATTGTTACTGTATATGTGCTTTGAAATTATGGAGGCTTTGAAAGCAAAATGAATATGTGTAACCATTCACAGTTTGCTTCTGCCTGTTTAAATTGCTCAGAAGTGAGTTACAGGGGTGGCCTTTTAAACAGCAGTAGGTACCCTGATTTTTGGGGTTGCCTGAAGATCTGTGAACTTGCTTCTGGGATGTTTGAGATGTAATAGGTCATTGCCTGGCTAAGATCCTGTTCCAGACTTTGGAAGCAGCAGGTGCTAGCCTGAGATAGCTGAATCTTACTTTGCTGCAGGGGTGAGAGTTTATGCCCTCTTGCATCCACCCCGCTCCTCTGCCACAGACAGTTGTCCCCAGCGTGCAACACATGTGCATATTCTAATGCTTTCTCTTTGAAAGCAAAATCTTTGATGAAATAACTTACAAAGGCAGACTTGGCTAAAAGAGAGGCCGAAGTACCCACAGATAGACATTCCACTCTGCTGCAGCCACAGAGTTTCTTTAAACACTGAGGCAATACATGGTAGACATTGTTGGCCAAACCTATAGTATGAACGAGTAGGATGCAAGGTGTGATGATGAAAGGTAAGCTACTGGAAGAAATTCAAAAGAGTAAAATCATTTACAAATTGTATTTGGTTTGAGGAGCTACAGGTGTGGCTTCTCTAAAAAGCTGCCAGAATCATCCCTCATGTCTGAAAGGGCCAATGCCAGCTGGCAGATGGATATTCTGCTGGCCAAGGCAGAGCCCATCAGGTACTGGCAGTGCCTCTGGGATGATATAGTTAAGAAGCACACCACCAGCAGCAGTCAGAACAGAGGAGTGAGAATTTCTAAAAGAAACAGGCCTGCAGACACCAAGGTTGGTGAAGGAGGGGGAGGAGGTGCTCCAGGTGTTGGAGCTAAGAGTCCTCTGCAGCATTTGTTTGACAACAAATGAAATTAATTTTCCCCAAGTTGAGTCTGTTCTGCCCATGATGGCAAATGGTGAGTGATCTCTCCCTGCCCTTATCTCTACCCATGAGCCTTTCATTATATCTTCTGTCCCCTGCCCAGCTGAAGAAGGCAGCAATGGAGCAGCTTTGATAGGCACCTGGCATCCAGGCAGGGTCAGTCCACCAGAGAGATGAAGGGAGCAACCCTTCCTGGGACTTCACTCCAGCTAAAAGGAGCTGAGGGTGGTGTAGTCAGGAAGCCTGACTTTTGTTTTCTCTGTGTTCTCTTTCTGGATCACTATGGGCTCCCATTCCAATAGAGCAAGTTTAACTCTTAATTTTGAATTTATTAGTACACAGCTAGATGATCTAATGAATTAACAGATAAAACATACTGAAAAGCATGTAACACTGGCTGCATAATAGCACAAAGGTGGGGCAATTTCACCTCAGTGCAATTTTTGTTAAAAATACCAATGTGTGTGTTTTTTTCTCTCCCAGATAAACATTAAAAATGCTGAAAAAGTTAGCACAATAAATAAAGCATTTGCTGAAGTTCAGAAAGAAATCCGACAGCCATCAAAAGGTACCACAGCAGAACCTCAGAAGACTCAGCAGGTAATTTCCCTTTGTAAAAATCTGAGAATGAAAAGAATGTGTGTGTTTAAAGCATTATAATATGTCTCTAAGACTGCAGGCAATTAGCTCAGTTGGTCAGAGTGTGGTGCTGGTAACACCACACTCTGCTTCATGGTCCTTATGGGTCCCTTCCACCTCACAGCATTCTGTGAATTCATGCAGTTGTTTTAAAGCTAGAATCCCAGTTTTATGAATTTCATTTGTGTAGTAATGCTGAAACCTGGTTAGCATGTTCAAATTCTATGTAACTACTAAAGTAGAGAGAGAAGAGGGTGGGCAGCCATGCTGAAGCATGCTTCAAAAAGCATATTTTTAAATTAGGTTCTAGCTGATTTCTAATTTTTTTGTTAGTCCCAGCTCCATCCCCTTGATTTGAAACTTGTATCTCCACGAGATACAAGACACAGAGAGGATGAACCTGGCTGTTCCCACCTGAAGCACCTGACAGTGCTTTGAAACAGTTCTGCCCCTCTTTGTTCCCAATTCCTAAGCCTTCATATTGTCTCATCAGAAGGACAAACACCTGAAACAGCAATTTCTGTAGTAAAGGTTTTGCCTGAAGCACTTAGGGTTCAAGACATGTTTCTCTTGCCTTTTTTTTTTTATACAGGTCTACTTGCAGTGGAATTAATTCATAAAGTTTAATTCCTGAAAAGTTCCTCCATATAAACTCTTTCTGCTGACTGATGCTGTAGGCAGTTTCAGGGAGAGAAGGCAGTGCTTCAGGATGAGATGCAGATGAATCCATCCCATCCTGGCTGTTGGGGGAAGGTGGAGTTTGGAGAAGTGGACATGAGTTGTCAGTGTGCCTGAGGTGATCAAGTTTCTGTACAGCTGGGAGCAACTAAACAAGTGTCAAATACCTTAAGGAGAGGCTGATGGAAAAATGAAACATAAAGTGACAGTGCTGCCAGCACAGGATGAAGCCAAGCCAGGGTTTCAAGGCAGTTGGAGCCAGTGGTCCCATCCCTGCTGGCTTGTTATTTATTCCTCCAAGAATTCAGACTGTACTACTGCTCCTGTGCTAGTAGGGCTCTACATGACTGCTGAATCTAATCAGGCTTAATCGTATTTTCTCCAAAGTTTCAAAAGTGTTGTTGAGAGTAGTTGTGAACTACAAGCTGAGCCTGTCTCAGTTGGGCTGTGTGTGTGATGTTACTGGTATGATGCTCCCAAAGCATTTTCTGCTTATGTCTCAAAATCAGTGTATCCTGTAATCCGCCCAAATTATTGAAGTATGACTGCAAAATTAGCCTAAATTAAATATATAAAAGACAAACTAATCTTCTGTACAATGGGCATTTATCAGTCTGGGTGGGTTTTTTTTTTTTTCAAGCAGAATAAAAAGATAGTTTTCTGCTTTAAACTGAAACTTTTTTTTTTCCCCCAGGTTTCCACAAATCTGGAAGAGGAACCAGCAAATGTGGATGCTGCCACAAGCCTGTTATCTCAGTTGTAATGCAAAATGGACAATGAAGGGGTTGCAAGACATGAAAGACCACAAATACTGATGGCTTTGTTTGCACAATTTTATTAAAAAAATCTTGTTAATATACAAGTATTGGCACACTTTAATACAAACTACAAACAGACCTTTCCTATCATCTAGGAAAGTGGAATGTCAGAAGTCAGTGTGAGAAACTTAAAGTGCTAAAACAGAAGGCACTTCACAAAATTGGTTCACTGAAACAATTTACATAACTCAAGTTGATACCCTTCATTTTTCAACTTGGCAGTGAAAGCTTCAAAATTGTTTGAAAAGTTTAAAAAGAATATAAAAAGCTTCTTGGCAGTAAAGCTTCAAAAAAATGCTGTTAACTGTGAACAAGATGCCTAATCATTTTTTAAAAAATGATCAAAAGGCTACAAAGTATTTTCACTTTTCTTTCTAAAGAAAGCTCCAAACAATTGGCTTAGACAGAAAAACGCTCAGTTGAAAAAGTGCCAGAATTTTTGATAAGAGCCCTTTTTTTTCTTGTTCTTGAATTTGTTTTGTGAAGTAGTTAAAGGAAGCAAAAGGAAATATACTCCCAGAGTCAGTGAACTAAGAAGTTATACATTCATTATTCAAATACTTAGGTTATGAAGAAGTCTAGAATGTTACAGTTAGAGGTAGATAAGTAGTCTGGTTGACACAATATCTAATAATTTAGTATCTGCACATCAAAGAGATCACAGACTCCTTCATTATCATCCAGGTTAAAGTTGTAGTCATCTCCGGGAGTAGGAGAGAGTCGTAAGAGAGGAAAAACTGTAAAGCACGAATAGTTTAGTTTAAATTAAAATACTTTTGGAAAATCAGCCCTATTATAATTCAGTATGTTTGTCATCAGAGTTAGTTTTAATAATTAAAATAGTCTTGATAATCTGACAAGCTTACTGGGATACATACTGTGAAAACCTGGACTGCCTTCAAACTAAGGCAGTAAGTGATGTATCTGCCATTTTTTGCATGGTATTTTAAGTCAGTTTGCTGAAGTGGAGTGATAGCTGTGGAGTATGGGGGTTTAATTTCTTCTGCAGCAAAGGAGTTCCTGAGCAGCTTTTGAAAACTTTAACCAGAAAGCCATAAATTATATTTATGTTCCTTTGTCCTGTTGCATGTATCAGCCTTCAAATAAGTAAGGAACTTAGCATTATCTCTTTTTACAGAAGGGAAATAGAGACCAGCAATTTGTCTGTGCACTGCATTTCAAGCATGGACTTGAAGCTGTCTTTGTGGGGGGAATGCAAGAAGAGAAGCCTCACTCAGCCCTCACTCTGCACTGTAGGAACTCTTAACACAGTGTACATGAGCTGGGCATGCTATCCCTGCTTTAGAAGTAGAGGTTGTTTCCATGTTAACTACATACTGGCACGTTCACAGAATCCCATCTTGCCCCTTGGAACCACATGTCTCTTTCTGGATGGGCCCTGAGGCTGTCTGCTTGAGGGGCCGACATTATTACGGGCCTTAAAGGGCACAGGTCAAAAGGAAAAAGGCAAGTCGAGTTCACCTCCTTTGCCTGGCGCCTCAGTGAGAGTGGCAGAGAGGTAGGGAGCACATGAATTCTGTGGTAGCTGTGGTTCAGTGCTGCACTCATATGGCCAAAGATGTGCAAGAACAGAAACGGGTGACATTTGTTCTGTTAGTGTACTACAGCTGGACATGTATCAGTCTGCATCCAGAACTATGTTCTGAAATACTCAAAGCACCTGCACAAAGCTTTAGGCAGAACAGAATTAAACCAGTTTATTTTTTTTAAGGCAGCACACTAGTCATCAGCTTGTTCTTTCTTTGCCCCTAATTTAAGTACTGGCAGGTTATTCATGCATGTAAGTGCTTGTTGGATTAAGGTTTTCATATTTTGCCTGTTAAATAAAACTCTTGCAGGGAATAGAAAGGGGAGCAAAGATAAGAGTGACAGAGGGAAAGAAGTAGTTTCATACTGACTCTTGGCATCAGATTTAACAGATGCCTTCTAAGTGCTGTTCGCACAAAAACCATGCTGCTACTTGTGATTATTAGAAAAGATGCTAAATACTTACCATCAGAAGACATGAGTTCATCGATAATATCTCCACTGATATTTCCTGTGAAAGACAGAAGCACATGCTTTATGTATGTGGGGTTTTTTAATATGTGTTTATAGCAGTCAACACATTCTTTGCATTAAAACACTGAATTGCCAAGTACACTATCGTTTGTGCAGTGTAGGAGCTGCAGAGACAGTATGCCATGTACATGTAGAATATTTTTATCTTTGTATCCCTCAGTTTTGCCCCCAATGCATTTTCCCACTTATCTCTTAAAACCCAAGAGCCATATACAACATGAAGGTTATTTGGTGGCAAAGAAATTCATTTGCTTAAAAGTAGTATGCTCCTCAGAACTGGCTCAGTGGCTTCATTAGAAGATAAGCACAGACCTGTTTTTTCCTTTGTGCAACTCACTGGTAATTTGGTCACAAAGAAGGGCTCAGGGAATCAGTGAAATATTTAAACATGAACTACTACTTCTTACCTGCAGGCTCCTCAATCTTTGCAATGTCAAATGAGTTTGGCTTGAGAATACAGTTGACATCCAGAGGCAGCAAGCTCTGGTAGTCACTGGAGCTGGCTGAGGCTTGGGCACTGTCTCCAGACAGGCTGGGGTACAGCTCTGGCTCTGGGAGGCTGGAGTAAGGGGCTGCGCTGTCCCGCTGGGCGCTGCCATCTGCGCAGACAGGAAGGCGTGTTACAAGTGTTGCAGTGAAACAGAACACAGCACCTGCCCCCAGCTTGGTCTTTCAGGATCAGGTGAGAGGAGTCTTCCCCTTCCACAGTCACAGCCACAATTTAATTAACTGACAATTAATTAAAGGCTAATAAACAAAGGTAACCAGGACCCCTCAGGCATGCAGTTGTAATACAGCATTTTCTTAAATCTTTTCCTATTACCTATTAATTTACTATCACTATGAAAAAAATAACCTGATAATCAGGCAGCCCATTACTGTGTCTGTGTGGAAGAAGGTAAGTGACCTTGTGGTACAATAGCTGGAACTGGTGCCTGTATTATCAGTCTCATTAAGAGGTACACACTCAAATCATATCCTCTGTCAAGAGCTTTGCAATTTTCCTTCATAATGCATTCTGGAGAAGCACCTCAGAATAATTAACAGGATTACATCCAAAACCTGTTCAGTGTAAGATGGTAAGATGTGAGGGAAGTATCCGTTTCACCCAACAGAAGAGGAAGAGGTGTCTCTGTAACCTCCTGAGAGCTGTTACTAAGCCCCTGGAGTAGTTTTTTAATGGACAGCTGCTACCCTATGCAAATTCTTGATCTTTCCTTTGTCTACCACCTTAACAGTTTCTTCTGTCCCTCCCCATCAGAGGTAGGAAAACCCCTGGATCTACCTGATTGTGTGTCAGCAGCTGCTGTTTGCGGTAACTCCTGTCCTTGGCTGGGGTCGTGCTGTTCTGAGGGATTTGGAGGAGCTGCAGCTGGCTTATGTGGAGTCGCTGGAGCTGCAGGCTGAGAGGGGGGCTGTGCAAGGTCATCAGGTGGAGGAACTGGAAACACCGTGGGCTTGGAGGAGCTCGATTCTTTATTTATAAGCAGCACATGGATAGGTCCTGAACTACTTTTAAGATTGATCTGGTATTTCTTCTGTCCATTCTGTCCCTGTAAAGATGGTGTATTATAAAAGTTACTGTTTTTGAGAACTTGGAACTGTACAAGGTGGTGAAGACTAAGATCAGCTGTTTTAGTCCTCAACAAAAAGAAAAAAAAAAAAAAACAACAAAATCCAACTTCACAGCTGCTAATTTGGGTCCTGCAGAGAACCTTACCATTGCCTGAACTGATTTCAGCAGAGATGGACAAAGATAGTACCATTGATCAGCTTCATGGCTTAGCCTTGGATGCTTTTACTGTCATTAGACTGTGCTTAGCCTCACTAAAAATAGCTTGTGAAACTTCTCAGGTGAATTTCAGCCTTCTGTAAGCACAGTGGCTATCACGCTTCATACAATGCTCTCTCCCAACTATGTAAACACTATTTAAAACCAAGCACTGCAACAACAACAAAAAAAGAAGTTAAAGATGGACAGAAGTAAATAATTTGGCTTCCTACTTTAATCTTGCCAATTCAATCCTTTTGGCTAAAGTGAGACGGCAGTCTGTTTCTCTATCCAGTCTAGTACCACGACACTAAATCTAAATTACATCCAAACTAAATCTAAAAGGCTTTTTCCTAAGAGATCCATTTTAATGATGTAACAGAGAAACTTGACACATAAAAGTCAGGGAGTTCTCAAGAGAATTCATGACAACTGTGCATTATTTTGAAAGCTGCAATGTTTAAAGCAAGAGAGAAGAAACCCACTTGTGTATTTTGGTTTTAATAGAAGGCAGGGTTAACATTAGTCTATCTAAGTGTACAAAACCCACTGTCCGGCCTCTCTCTTCTCAACTAAAACAATCCTAATCCTTTCTCCCTCCCTCTTGCACATGGACAGAGATAAATTCTCTGCTCTCAAACAGCTCTTCTTTGCCACTATTGCTCTAGAACACTTAGTTAAACAAGAAACCAGTACATACCATTTCAGGTCTAGGTACTTCTAACTGTGTACCACAAGGTGCTTGAATTGCTAGAAGTGTATCTCCTGGTTAAACAGTAATTTTTAAGAAAGTGTTAAGTGTATTTTTCTTAAGTCTTGTATAGTATTCACTTAAAGTACTGCATAATTTAGCATATATAAACTTTTGGTAGGACACATGTAGTCCCTCTAAGATCCAAGTATATTGTGTAGTATAAATCACACAATTCCAATACTTAGATTCCAATACTTAGATCGTTGCAAAAACCTTTTCTCACAACAGTACAAGATTTGTCACATTTTTTACCCATTTGTCTTCTAGTTGTATTTATAACACAAGGTGAAAATTTTTAACTAGTTCCTTTTCTCACAGAATCAAAGAAACATTTAGGTTGGAAAAGTTCTCCAAGATCATAGAGTCCAACCTTTGACTGATCACCACCTTGTCAACTAGACCAGAGCACTAAGCGTCATGTCCAGTTGTTTCTTGAATACCTCCATGGATAATGACTCCACCACCTTCCTGGGCAGCCTGATCCAATGCTTAACCACCCTTTCTTGAAGAAATTTTTCCTGATGTCCAACCTGAACCTCCCCAGTGCAGCTTGAGGCCACGTCCTCTTGTCCTGTCACTGGTTGCCTGGGAGAAGAGAGTGACCCAACCTGGCTACAGCCTCCTTTTCAGGTACTTGTAGACAGTGATAAGGTTTCCCTTGAACCTCCTTTTCTCCAGGCTATACAACCCCAGCTCCCTCAGCCACTCCTCATATGTCTTGAGCTAAACCAGCTCTCTGGTCTAGCTCACTTCATGGCTTTGATGAATGGTGGTACCACAGGGATTTATCAGAAGAAAGAAGAGGTATTAATGTCCATCTTCAGTGCCACCACTTCCAAGTATCTAAGCTCACAGCTTCCACAGCACATACAACTGGGATATAACAGCTGTCTGTCACACTCACCTGTGGCTTACTATGCACATTAAAATGTGTTGGTTAAAATCAGGGGACCACAGTTACATGTACAGCACTGGAACAATAACTGCAGATCACTTGCCTACCTGCACATCATTTCTTCTTTGTACATAACTAATTTGGAATAACACTTTCTCTGCTTCCTAAGAAACACTTAGGTGAAGTATTATGTGAGCACCATGCCAGGTGCCTGTGTTTTGTAATGACTAACTTTTCAGTGACAGCTCATTTTTGTTAAATTCTGCAGTAGTTTTCTGATCTTGTGCTTTTATTAAAAAAAAATCTTCCTTGTGGCAAAGAAAAGATGGTTTTGAGCCTAGCTGGAGACTGAACAACAATCTTCCCTGGGGTGCCCCAAGATCAGGAGATGATGTCAAAGGAAGTAATCTCTGCCAGCACTTCCTGGCAATTTTTTCAAAGCACCTGTCCAGGAATCCTTTAAATTTAGTAGCAATGCCCCATCACTAACCTTCCACTGGCTCCATTTATACAGCATCACAAGCTCTGTCTGGCCACAGTTGCCACCAGAAAACGATAGAAAATTTGAATCTTCCTGGTTTTTTTTGGAGGGTTGGACCAACATGTCCTGTCTCTGGTTCCATTAATGGCCCGTGGCAAGCTGCTGAAAAGTATGAATACCAAAAAAGAAATCCAAAACCAGGATTCCAGCTGAGCTTTCATTCTCTACAATCTGTGACTACAACTAGAAAATGCCAGAACTTGGTAGCCATGAACATTATGAGACCTCTACCCAGTACTGATCACTATTGAGTACTTCTCAATTCAAAACACTTGCAGGATAAAAAGAAGGTTAGTTAGCAAGTTATTTTTCAAGAAATCCCTCACTTTAAAAATACCAGCAGCAACTTACCATTGAAGCAGTTGCAGATATCCTCATGGGTGACATATGAAAATGTAGCCTATGTCAAGGAACACTTTTCTTAAAACAATTTAAAACTGGTATTTGCTGCTCTTCAGAAGTTTGTCCAAACTGAACCTAAACTATAATGCTATCATTGTTAGAGGTGTTATCAAGGCATTATTTTTACTTTCAGAATGGCTTGTTGCAAATAACAAGAATTCTGTGTTTTAAAGAAAATACCTGTATCAGCAAAGAAAATACAAAAAGAAAAATAGTTGTGTAGCTAGAATGAGAAGAGATTCTTCTGAAAAACGAGAACATGTAAAATCTTGTTTTGAAGAATACCATTTACCTTGCTAATCTGACAATACAGAATTCAGGTATGTATCAGCAGTTCCCAGAATCACACAAAAATACTGCTAGAGGGAACTTCAGAATTCATCTGCCATCTCATTCCTTTGCCTCAAGGTAGGATCAATCCACTGATCAGACATTCCAGACAGATGTTTGTCTTTCCTCTTCTGCAAAACCCCCAGTGATAGATATTCCACCACCTCCCTGGGGGATCAGTTTCAGTGCTAGCTCTCCCAAAAGTCTGCCCTAACATTTAACTTCAATCTCCTTTGCTATGAAATCCATTTTACAGAAACAGTTTCTGAAACTCCAGTAATTTTAAGTTTTTTCCTTATCAATAGTATTACAGATAAGAAGGTCACTTTCCTGCTTTCATTCTCAGGTGTGTTTTGCAAGACATCTAAACACATGCTTATAAGCAATGCAGCCGGAACTCTCTGGTATTTATATACAGGATTTTTTTCCACTTTGAAATCCAACAAGCTTCAGGACTTTGTCAACTCCATTTACCTTTGCGTGATAGCTTAATCTTTTCAAAAGAATGAACCAACAAAAAAGATTCATGTAAAGCACTGGTAACAAAATATAAATTCAAGTTCTGGAAAGCCATATAACTAATTTCAAGTAAGACACTAGGATTATACTATTGGCTTAATAGTTACTGCTGTATATATAGATATTTTTGCTAAATTATTTTCATGTTACTAATCACAGTCCTAGAAGTTAAAAAATCATGTAAATAAGATTTGTATTTTCTTGTGTTGAAGCAAAACCTGCAAAAATACTTGCCTTACCTTGCTTCAGGGTAAAATGAGTTACATTGTGCTTTATCCATTACCTACACTTTAACTGTTGTTTTAATTCTGGTTTCAAAATGCACACAATTAATTTAAAAGGATATTGGTGGTTTGTAGAATCATCCATGACGTTCTTGATACTCTGCTGAAGCCAAAGTTTCTGCTGATCCAATTCTTTTTCTTTTAGCTCTAAATCTTCAATTTCAGCTTCCAGATACCTCAGCCTGTCTATGACTTCTTTTGTATTGCAGCCAGCACCTACTCCTCTTAAAAAGGTATAAGGGTTCATGAAATCACATGTGAAAATGTAAAGCAAACATCCCATGATAATTTCTTAAGACTACTTTCAATGTTCGAGAAATGTACTACTATTCAATATGAAGGAAACGAGCATTTAACCTCTCAGCAGTGTTTTCACAGGAAAATGAAAATTCCTAATTTCAGATCAGATTAAGAATTTCCCTCTACAAAAATTTATCTTCTTTTAGAATGCAGGTTTTTTTCTGTTTGGCAGGGCCTACCTCCTTCCCCAATAATTCTTATCTTGAGCTTTTACCTTCAGAAACCTAAGAGAAAATAGGCAGGGACTGTGGTAGGGCAGGTTAGTGGAGACAGTGTGTCCTGACAGCCCCCCAGATTCATTCAGGGTGAATTTTTCAACTACAAGTGCTAGTTATAAAGTAGCACTACAAGTTTTCTGAAGTATCTCTTCTGTGGGCTTTAAACTTGATTTTATGTAGCACAGACACAAGATAAAGGGAAAACAAATACCGTTCATTTGCAACTTAATTGTACATCTACAACATCCTGTTGCTCATTGCTTAGCACAATGTTAATTTTATGGTGGCATATATAGTCAGAAGAAGTAGAAAGAGGCAATTTTTCTTGCTCTTAGGCATGTGAAAAATTGCAGAACTGACATAACTTACTTCCACTGAATGCTGTTTTTTGACTTCTTCTCAATGAGATCAATCCCCTCCAGAACATTGGTGATATCATAGATCCTTCTCTTCTGCCTCACAGCAAGGGTATCAGCAGCCTGTCAGGAGAACAAGTATCAGCAACTTGCATGCTGAGGGAAAGATAGTTAAGCAGCTCCCTTGGAAAAATGCCATCTAATGTAACTTTGAGGGGAGAAGGTTCCACTCTTCAGGAGCCAGATACCATCATGAATTCTAAAGTTCAGCACCTGCAGGCCCTGCTACAAAGCACAGGGTGCAGTCCCCTGGCGGAAGGCCAGCAGGCCATCCCCCGATAGAGAGGGGAGCTCCAGGGGGTTGCAAAGACCGTGGTGGGTATCTGGAGATATTCAATTACATGGAGGAGCTTGCCATGCTCTTTCTGGAGGGCAGGAAAAGGTATAGAAGGCAGGCAGCAACACCCTTCAGTGGGGCAAGCCTCTGAAGCCAAGACCACACTAAGTTTATAATTCCTTCCACTGACACTGGAGGTATTAGAGTCTTTGTTTGGATTCAGTGGTGCCAGGATACCAAACAACAGGGCTGTAATTTCACAAAGGGGCTGCAGGAGAGCTGCAGTATTCCAGGCAAGCATTGTCCTTGCACAAATGCCCCTCACAGGGCACAAGGACTCACTCGATCTGCCACACTGAGCACCAGCACCCTGGTACACTGCCAGGGATGTTGCTGCTGACACAGAGCCAGCTGTGCAGGGTGTCTGAGGGCTATCACACCTCACCCCTCCAAGCAAGGCGGCGTCAGGCAAAGGAAACCACTTCATGCCTTACTTCTTTCTCTCCATGGTGACTTTTGTGTAACTGGTGCAAAGAGTTAAAATAAGCAAATGGGCTAGTCATGCCTTCCACACCTAAAAAGCAGCTCAAGTTCAAAGAATATTCACTAAAAGAAGAAAAAGCAGAGAAGAGTCTGACTCTGTAGTTACTCGGGACACTTAAATACAATGTTTACATTGGATTGTATGTATTAAACAAATAAAAGAGAAGAAAAATAAAGAGAAGCGTAGGCAAAGACTTCTGAATTTGAACTAATGCATAAAGGCAAATAATTTCTACTACAGGAGCATAATGATTTATTTGAGTTTGTTCCAACAATCTATTAAATGTACGCTTTTTGTAAAGTACAGCAAGATAACCATAACCTGGAAGAAACCCCAAATTTCTTTGCTTAATAGTACAGTTACCTTTTGCTACTGAAATAAAGTTGAAAGGATAAAAATAAAGAACAGTGATTTAAAAAATACTCTTATAGCCATGAAGTATAAACACTGCTCTTTCTCCTTGACAATGATGTACCCACTAAACACTGTTTCCACTGGCACCATTAGCAGCATTTATCTTTTGTATGTTCTTCTGTATGAGTCTTTTAAAATATTTTCTTAACTAACAAAACAAGATGCATGCAAATATATATAAAGTGTAGTTTAGTTCTCTCCAAGGAAACTTGGAGAGAATTTTGATCCCTTGTTTCAGTAGGTATGCACCTGCTATCTTAATCTGCTATTTTTGCTGCACACATACACACGGCTTCCAAAGACTGAAAGAGACCCTTAAAAATCTAGCAAGTGAGAGAGTTCATGCCATTTGCACAATGCTGAATCAACACCTCATACATCTCTCAGTCTTCAGTAATTCTACAAGCTGTTTACATTATTCAGTGCAAGGAATGGACAGCACACACTTAGATGCTATTCAACTTGTTGTTTTCTTTTTTCCCACTGCTCCACATATTGACCTAGGACTTAGTCTACCACTCATGGCTTGAATGATGAAGAAACTGCTCTGGAGACAGATTTCATTACCTCTTGAGATTTTCCCAAAGGCCTGTCTACAAAAAAAAATAAATGCTTTATTAATCTTAATGCATTTTCAAACTGTACTGGTAGCAAAAGATACCAATACACATACATTTGGAGCTATGAAACCAAAGCTTAAGATTTTTTTTTTTTTAAATAAGTCACTTTTTCTGAGTGTCCAATTTCAAATGTTTTAAAGTTGAGGTTATTGTTCCAGTCTAAATGCTATTGCATTTTGTATGCTCAAAGCACAGCTCCCATGAACACCAGCAGTAGATTCACCACTACCAGCTCCAGATCCCCAAGACAGGGGCTCATTTCATAGGAAAATGAGCACAATTACATTTGTATTTGGCTTGACTAGCCCTGTACACAGTTCAATCACTGCTATGAAGTTCAACTACTTACAACAAGAGTTCCAACACAAGCTGGGGTGTGTTCCCAAGATGAGAAGTTTAATCCAGACATTCACTAGCTCTGTGGTGCAGACCTTGTAATCCAATTATCTTTTTAACAATTCACAGATATTTTAAAAAGCAATTGAGAAGTTCCTCCCTGACATTCTAGCAGTTATCAGTGCAATACCTTCTGCCAGGTACATGGATCACAAATTCGGTTCAGTCCTCCACATAAACGATTCACTAATAATTTAAATAATTAAGAGCTTCCTGAGTCAAATCTGTTGTCAAAAACACTGTCAAAACTCATTGCTTCTCAGCCTGTGTCAAGAAAGGGACACCTGCAACAATGGCCCTGCTAACACGGTGGACACAGCTTCCACATTCAGAGTTCCTTCATAAAATCTTTCTAATGTTAAGCTGCTGAACTCTTGTTATTCCTCCTAATACCTCCTCATACTTTAAGTATGTAATCAAGCCAAGCACTCATGAGTGTCTCATAGACAGGATAAGAGCTGGAATAAAGTATCCAAGCACAGAGCTATGGTTCTGTATACATTCTGATTGTGCAGCTCCTGAAATACAGAAAACACTGTTCAGCACAGGTTCAGCTGCAGGCAGGCACACATGCCTAGAAATAAGAAAGAAAGGCCAGGAAAAGGGCAACTGAGAGTATGTAGCCCCACCCCACAACTTGTTTGCTCCCTGGGAGCAAAAGGCAGCAGAAATCATCAGCTGTAAATGTGCTTCCTTAGCCCTAGAGAGTCGAGGAACTCGACAGAGCACCGTGGCAGTCATTACTGAGAACCTTAACAAAGCACTGCCTGCTTGCTCTCTCCATGAGTCAAAGGAAAGAGGTCCTGCATCTTCTGAACTCTGCCGGTACCACATGGCAACATTTTCTCCCCAAGAGAGCTGTCAACAGTTTGGTGAGAGTTTTAAATTGAATGGCGCTCTTGTCAAATTGTACATAAAAGTCCGGAATGTCACTGCAACATAAACGCGAAGGGAATGTAAAATCTAACAGACGGGCTCCTTCTTCTTCTGTGGAGTACAGCAAGTATAAGGTAGTTATTTGCCCCTGACCAGGACACTTCTAAAACAAGGAGATTTTAGAATATCTCATGTTTTGTACTGACGATCAGAAACACTACTTCACCATCATTAGAGCAGGGATGGTATTCTGCTAGAAACAAAGCCCACTTAAGAAATTAGGGCAGAATTATTGTATGCACTCTATGAATAGCATCCATTCAGGTGGTTTATTTTATCCCTTATTCACTCATCTTGCTCTTTTTTTCTCTTCTCTGCAATTCATGGGTTGCTGCAGATAAAAATTTGATTTTCTTTCCCTTCTATATCATCCCTTAGTGTTTTAAACTTAATTCCATAATTAGATTCCTTTATACAGGGCTATTCTGTGACAAGTATGTCATTACTTTAGAATAGCTGTTTGATTTTAAAGTAAATGCAAAATTCAAATTTCAAGTAAAAAAAAAAAAATCTCACTTCCACTCCCACAATTTCTCAGATGTTACCAGAGAAGTGTCCAGCACTTTTCACAGCTTCCTCTTACAGCCTGCTAAACCATAATTATGGAGGTATTAAAGATCACCAGAAAATGTCCCATAGAACAGATTTTCCTTCTCAATTGCTCAAACACAATGCTGGAAGTCCACCTGTTTTCAAATTTTATTTTCTTTCTAGGGCTGGTTTTTCTAGAGAAATACCAATCAGCAGCACAACATGAGACAGTCAATGCTAGCCAGCAGGGAAACACTTAAAAGGTGTTCAGTGCACTGCAGGAATCATTCCTTGGAATGCTCTCTTCCACTTCATGACTGTCCTCTTCTTCAATTTGCTGAGCGCATTGACATAACACAAACTGGTCTGCATTTTTCTTTAGATAAGTCGCCTATTTAGGAGAAAACCAGTTACAAAAATGTATTTTCTGACTCACTGCTTATGAAAATACCAAAAATTTATGCACTGCAGTTAGTATTTACTTTCAACAAACTGCAAGTTGTAATTCAGAAAGCAGGCTCCAATAGGTCATGAGCAGGAATGTCTGTGATTGGTTGCAATGCCCACTTAACTTTTCTGTGGTTATCAACCCTTTAATTCCCTCTGAGTAGGTACCTTTCTCACTAAAGAGAACAAGAAGCATTGTTCCAACCCACTACACAGCCCAACTTAATTGTTCAAGCGCTCTTTGGCACTTTTAGCCAAGCTTTTGGGCCTGATGTCTTACAAACTGAGTATGTTTTGCTTCTCAGATTGACCTGGAGCATCCCACAGGACATAACAGACAATAAAGGAAGCTGCACAACAATCCCAAGGATCTAGACACCTTAATTCTGTTTTGCTAGATAAAGAGGCACCTCATACTAAGGAGCTCATCCAGACCACTGCATAACTAAATGAGGAATATAAAACCTATCAGTGTCCTTCCCTATTTACCCTGAAGTTTCATTAGTCAGAGTAACATCACCAAAGTGCATCTGCTCTGAACAAGGATGCACAAAAGCTCGGAGAACACCATTCACCTCCTGGGGCCTATTAAGAGTAATCAAACAATAGGTTAGTTTTCCAGAAAGGAAAACTTTCCTCTGCTTTAAGCAGAGCACCAAGCCAACCTCTTGCTGCACTCTGCTGAACACCTCAGCTGTTCACTGATGGCCTTCCCCAGCTAGGTTAACACACCTTTGCCTCAATGCACTGCACACCCGACAGCCCAGAGGGTCTGAGCTCCAGGGAACTGGCAGGACACAGTGCCAAGGATCCCTCCTGCAACACAGTGACCTCCTGGCACCAGGGCCTCCTCGCCAAGGTGGGCTGGTCCCAGGGCATCACTGGAAACGCTCCAGCCGCTGCAGCCCAATGCCCTCATGCCTTGGAGGCAGCGGGCTGGCTGCACAGCTGGGCGACAATGATTTGTCCTATGAAGCGTATTTGTCACTCATATGCGAATTCAGCTTCTTTCATTCACACATAATAGAAAGTACAAGGCGGCAATGGTCTGGTTTTCAACATCATTGTCTCTTGCTAAAAGGAGGGTGGTGGGAAAGAAACAGTTTTAAACAGCAGCCCATACACTGAGTCAGTGCAGAGAGCAACACAGGACAGTAAAAAAAATGACAGAATTGTTAGGGCAGGAAGGGACCTCTGGTGATCATTTAGTCCAAGCCCCACCAAGGCACGGTCTCCTGGAGCAGGTGCACAGGAACTCATCCAGGTGGATTTTGAATGTCTCCAGAAAGGGAGACTCCATGACCTCCCTGAGCAGCCTGTTCCAGTGCTCTGCCACCCTTAACGTAGAGAAGTTCTTCCTCATGTTGAGGTGAAACTTTTTGTGCTTTAGTTTATAGCCATTGCTCCTCGTCCTGTCACTGAGCACCACCAAAGAGTCTGGCACCATCCTTTTGGCAGGCACCTACAAGATTATATATGCACTGATGAGACCTGCTCTCAGTGTTTTCTTTTCCAGAATGAACGGGCCCAGCTCCCGCAGTCTCTCCTCCGAAGAGATGCTCAGACCCTGGACCAACTTGGTAGCCCTCCGCTGGACTCTCTCCTGTAGCTCCTTGTCTTTCTTCTACTGAGGAGCCCGCAACAGGGCATACTAAATAAGACCACTCTCAGTAAGTTAAACTTAACGCACGGTACCCCTTACACCCCTTTAAAAAGAGCCGAAACGCGTATTGCAGCCGACGGCGGCGGCTGTCACCCAGCACCGGGCAGCCGCAGCCCGCCAGCGGCCGGGGGAGGCCCCGCCACGCCGGGCGGTGGGGACGCAAGGCAGGAAGGAGCGGGCGGCCCTGCCCGGCCCCCGCGCTGCCCCCGTGCCCGGCCGAACCCGGCGGTGCCGCCGGCCGCCCCCCGCCCTCGCACCGCTTTGAGGTCCAGCACGCCGTCCTTGGCCTCCTGCAGCAGCGACACGAACTTGGTGGTCAGCAGCCCCAGGCTCTTCTCGTGGCGGCTACTGCCGCCGCCCGCCGCCTCGGCCGCCGCGGCCATGCCGCCGGCGGGGCCACGTGTCGCCACCGCCGCAACGGCCCGAGCGGGAGCGCGGCCCCCGGCCCAGCGCGGCGCGGAGGGGCGGCCCGCAGGAAGTGACGCCGCCGCCGTTGCCCGGACACCGGCCGCGGGGCGAGGGGCGGCCCGTGGGGCTGCGGCTGCGGCGGGGGACTGGCCCGGCCCACTCCCAGCGGGGCAGGGCGGGCGGTCCCGCGGCCTGCGAGAGAGGGGTTACGCTTGGCTGGCGCGGGCTGCTCCCCGCTCTAGCTCAGGGCCCCCAGATCGGGTAGCGCAGGCCTGGAGTCGCCCACATATGTCCCGCGAACCTGCCTGTCCCCGCCTCGATAGCTCCTTGTCGCTCATTTCGCGGTTTGCATTTGATATAAAAACACTTAGATTAATTGCAAATAATGTTCTCACACCTCCCCAGGCCAGGTACAGGATACGCTGATAATCTGGCCAGGGGCACAAGGAATTCTGGATCTTACCCAGCCCCTTCCCCTGGCATCCAAATACACTTGGGCTTAATTCAGGTACACCTCTTTTCCCTCAGTTACCATTTAATAAAAGCATTATTAAAGTCCATACTGTGTAAGAATTCCGGGGATGCGCTTAAGGAAGAGCAGACCCTCAGCTCCCCATCACACACGGCAGCGGAGCACGGTAGCCTGGGTGTGCCACCGCGCACAGGAGCTGTACCTGCTCATGCAATCGCGTGTTCTGGGCAACATGTACATGGAACACACTCTGAACCTGGAATCACAACCCTCCTGGTCTCAAGTAACTCAAGAATTTCTTGATTCCATACTTAGTATTGCTTGAAACAGATAATTCTCTAGTTGGGAAATGAAAGCAAAGTCTAATAATGGAATTGATTAATGCATGAGAGAATGCCTTGCATAGGACAAGGTCAGTGTTCACATTTTGTTTATGTTTTTATTTAATTAAATTAATTGTATTTATTTTATTAAGCTATGTCTTTCAGTCATGCTGGGTTGAAATTTATGCTTGTGAATAGGTAAATTTGGTGCAGCTTTCACCTGCGCCACATCTTCATCATTTTACCAATTTGAAGATAAAAATCATTTAAACACTTATTAAAAAGCTCTAAGAAAGCCATGTAAGCATAAAGTGGGAAACAATGCCAAAGACGGAGTCATCTGCAAGAAAAACAAATGTTCCAAGCACTACTAAGACATGCATGTTCCCAAGTACTGTGATATGAAATTCCTGAGCCAAGAGCAAGGAATACAAAAAAATGATGTTAAAAATGTTAACAACTCCCTATGATGAAATCAGAAATTAAGTTTCAGAACAACAGTTTTGGAGTTAAAACTCATAGGAGATATTAAGAAATTTGATCAGGGTAAGAATAAGTTCTTGTAACTTCCTGGTGCATTCCAGGTATCTAATTACTTCACCCAAAGTGTAGGTTGGTCAAATAATAAGCAAAGAAAAATGAAGTTCCCCAGGAAACACTTGATCAACATGACAGAAAGCACTCTGAAGTGGTGCAAGTTTTCTGCACCAGTGATATCCATGAAAATACTATTGAACAGCTTTCCAGGTGAGCATTTCTCTCACATACTGTGGACAGACTATATTGAGCACAAGGGTAAGAAATAATTCTTCTGCCTTTAGAGAACTGATAGTTTGTTCTCACACCCTGCCAACCATTACCACTATTTCTTAGTTTTTACGTATTATGAACCAATGGCACAGATTCCATGAAACAGTCCTTAACAGCTCTCTCCTACCTGAGCTGAGAGTACCACAGTGCAGACAGCTCCCCAGTAGTGCTGATGCTCACTCCTGGTGTTTTCAAGGGTCAGGTGTGGAAACTCAATGCAGGGAATCAGAACTGAAGCAGGTGTCTGCTTTCTGTCCCTCCACAAATTTGGAATTTTATCCTTTTATAAGACTGTGCAGTCTCTAGACAACTCCCAGCCCTACACACCTCCCCCTGTGCAAAGCAGAGTGGGGGCTGTTTTCCCCTCATTCAGTTGTTGGGCTGCCTTTTTTAAATTTTGCTTTGCCCTGCTACTTCCATTCTTAAAGAGTCTCTTCTCAGATTGCAAGGTTGTGCTTTGCCAAAGACTAGTCAATGATCATGAGGGTGTTGTTTTTGCTGCCATGGCCTCTGCTTTCAGATTGTGCCCATGTTTTCAAGGCCTTTTTCATCCCACACTTTTGAGCTGCACCTCATAACTAGAAGCAGCTGGTATCAAGATCTGGCTCACACAAGCATTCATTGTCAAATTGATAACAAACCCAGCAGGCCTCACACAGTTACCCAAAGGCCAGGACTTTTTACTAGCACTAAATAAAGTACTTTTATAGGGCTGCTGGGCACCAAAATGCACTGTCAGTTACACTGTGTCAATGTGCTAAAGCCTGGGTTCTAAGCAACTGATGGTGAAGTCGGTTTAAGAGCTGCTGTGGTCACTGGAGCAACAGGACTGTGCTCCAGCTACTGCGAGGTGCAAGGGGGAGGTAACAGCTCCACCTGCTGTACCAGCGCGTCCCCGGGATTTCACTGCTCACGGCTCCCTTTACCAGAGGAGTGTGAAAACGCTTCAGAGGACGGGGTAGTTCACTAACAGTTTAGGATCTTCGGAGAACCAGCAAGTGAAATAAATGCCAGAGTATAGTGGAGATGGTAAAGCCTCTACCATGAAATAAGTGTAACAATATATTAACATAAGGCTTATGTTTTGCTTCCGTAAGAAGCTCTTAGGTTATTAGCTCCTCTCTTTCAAAAGCCTGGTAGAGAGCCTATTGCTGTGGAGAAAACCAAATTCTGCTGCCAAAAAAAGTTGCAGTAATTGCACATTCTCCAACAGTGACAGATTAAACATGTTTTCAGGTACAAGAAAGATGGGGAGAGTCTATTTACCAGGTCATGTTGTGACAGGACAAGGGAGAATGATTTTAAACTGAAAGACAGTAGGTTTAGATTAGCTAATAAGAAAAAATCCTTTACTGTGAGGCACTGGAACAGGTTGTCCAAAAAGTTTGTGAATGCCTCATCTCTGGAAGTATTCAAGGCCAAGATGGATGGAGCTCAGAGCAACCTGGTCTAGTGGAAGCTGTCCCTGCCCATAGCAGGGGTGTTGGAACTGGATGATCTTTAAGGTCCCTTTCAAACCAAGCCCTTCTGCAATTCCACATTCTTGATTCTCTCATTATATGAATCTTTACCTCACTGAAGCAAAGCTTCAAGCTCTTGGCTTCCTTTTCTCTTATTAAACATGCTAATTCCTAATTGCATATGATGCTTTTCATCTATACATGTTTTGACCCATTTTGATAGCAGTTAAAAATAACCAAAGGTTAAAAATAACTATTTATTATGAAAATAATGTAAAAACATTTGTCTGCTCCCTGAACCATCAAAATATACAACAAAGACTTAATTCTCTAGAAAACAAGGAAAAGCGCATTGTAGTGGATGAAACTGCTTGTGTAATATATGTTTTTAGTATAAATATTAATAATCTTCAAAGTCTTGTTGAATATCATTCAATGCATGTGTAAGTCGTCGTATTTTATTTTCCATGGCTTTTTTATTGTTTGCCATTTCTTGCAGAAGCTCCCGCATTTCTTCTTCAACAGAGTAGACCTGAAAGAGCACACAGAGATGAAGTAGAATTCTTGCTTTTTTAAATTCACATAAACCCATGTAATCTTGGCAATTTTTAACACTGATAAGCAATGCAGGAGTTATATGCTTATGTTTGAATATTCAATGCATTACTCTTGATTCTGGATGCAGCAGCAGAATTTTTTCTTTTAAAAAAATGTATTAATCTGTTAGGACGTAGCAAGTACTGTATCAATCCAGAAAACTTATCATGGGAAAAAAAAAAGCACCAGTTGTCATGTTAAGGAAGAATGCAGTAGAT
This sequence comes from Chamaea fasciata, assembly GCF_029207755.1. Lineage (NCBI taxonomy): Eukaryota > Metazoa > Chordata > Aves > Passeriformes > Sylviidae > Chamaea > Chamaea fasciata. The sequence goes on from NW_027094086.1 coordinate 27,517,347, forward strand.
GACAAAAACAGTTAAGGTTGGCACAGGTGAGTTAAATGGATTATCTGACATAGTCATCATTACTTTTGCCTGTATAGCTAGGGAAATGTTTAGCTATTAATTCATAATAGCTGCATAGCATGGAGCTTTACTTTGTTTGAAAATAAAACATTATGATGGCACAAGTCTAGAGATTTTCATGCTGTGCAAAGACTGAGTACTAAATTAGGACTGTTTCCATCCAGAGTCAGTCTGATAGATTCAAACAGAAGACTTCCAACCATCACTCTAGTAACAGCTGTGGAATAAAAATGCAAATACAATATATGTATAAATTGAGTATTAAAATTACTTTTTCATTTGCTGCTTCAATTTGTTTTTCCTTTTCATTTTTCAGGTGCAAGAGTTCTTCCTGATGTGCTGCCAACACTGACTCAAGTTGTTTTCTGAAAGCATTATCCATTTCGTGAAGCTTTTGCACAGCAATCCTAAAAAAAAAATTAAAAAAAAAATCACAGTCCTGCAAACAACTGAAGTATTTTGCGTTGTCCAATTCTGCCTTTGATAAGGTTTTAATAACTTAAGCATGAAGGCAATTATATATTGGCATCAAAAGTGTCCTCTTTTCTCAAGTATAAGTTCTAGCTTTATGCTTTATAGTTTAGGACCTCTGGCATTCTCTAAGGAGAGGCATTTAATCACTAGCAAAGGATATGAAGATTAAGGCTTGCTACTGTCAACATGGATAAGAACTCCACCTGTTTTCAAACATCTCCTTACACCTTTGGTTCCCAAGAATTGAATGAACTGTGTGATTCTGTGAACAGCCTGAGAGTCTGTGTCTCACAGAAATAGAAAATTGTCTTCTTCACAATAAAGAAGCGTTTCTTTAACTCCAAGCAAATTCTGCTCTTAGGGGATAATTCTTAAATACGTAGGAACAAAAAGCAAGGCAAATTTATACAGTTAATTTACAACAAAATTCTGAAACAAACCAGAATTATTTAGAACAAAAATTTCAGTTTCACTATTGGTCTTCTAACAATTCCAAATCCCAATACTACTGACTATTTGAAGTGGGTTTTTTTTTTTTTTTTGGCTTTTTTATTATTGTTGTGTTTCTGGTTTTTTTCTTTTTATGCAGTCTTATTAACTAGCTGGTATTTTCTCAAGAATAGTTGGGAGGAAGGAAATAAAACATGAGAAGGGGGCCAAAGAATAAAGTAAAAAATCACAGGAAGAATCTAAACTTATAACAAGCATCAGTCTAGCAAACTTCTCCATCATTCCAAAGCATATGAAATAGTTTTCTGGGTTACGAGTACTTGTTTCTGTATCATCTCATATTTAACTATTAATTGATCAAAGAAATTGACAGTACAAGAGGAACAAGAAAATAAATTAAAAATCTTGCGATTTCTATGGGAAAAGAATGACAGGTAATTTAGAAACAGTCACAGACTGAGACAGTGATGATAAGGAGACACTATGTTGGGCAGGAGTGATGATATTCTGGAGAGCAGGAAGGCTCTACAGAAGGGATTGGGACAGGTTGGATTGATGGGACGATACCAATTGTATGAGTTTATTTTCAAAGAAAATGGAAATTAAGAAGTTCAGATGCCAAATGCTATAACAATGCCAGTTCCATGAAGTAAGTCACCTCTACAGTAAGAATTCCTTCTAGGCCCAGTTTGTAACCAAGTAGTTAAAAAGGTATTTCACCACATAATTAAGCATTTCTGCACAGTTATTAATAATGCAACTCTACAGTAACTGCATGGTCACAAAATAAACTATTAAAGTGTTCACCTTTGAGTTTGAAGACTTTTATTTCTCTCTTCTATTAATTTCTTCTCTTTGAAATCAAAGTTCTCCTTCATTTGTTTAACCTGCACCTCCAGCTGGCTTAATAGCTCTCCTTTACCTTGCCACCTCTTTTTCAGTGCACTGAAAATAAAATGCACATATTTACAGTGAATATAAATATCACTTCTTAGGAAGGCAGAAAAGTTTTTCATGTTTCCATTTTTCCTCATTTCTGTGGGTTTTGATAGCAAGCGAGTGCTCTCTGACTATAGAATAACTTCAGAGCAGTGTTGCCTACAATGATCCCAAAGAATTATGATTTGTATGTATCACCTGTGTGCATTCTTAATGTCATCAAGTTCTACTTCTTTTTCTTCTAGCAGTTGCTTTAATTCCTCTTTTCTTTCATTTTGCCTTTCTAATTTTTCCATTAGCTTTTCACATTCAGCAGCTTTATCATCCAACTGTACTTGAAGCAATTTCTGAGCTTCCCGATTTTCTTCATGGTGTTTTTTGATTTGTTTATCTTTTTCTTGTAAGCCCTTTAGAAGATAAATATTTTAGAACAAATAAACTCCCTTAACTTTATTGTTACCCCTTAAGAGTGTGTGTTTAGTCAATGATGGAACAAAGCAGAGAAGAACATGAAAGTTTACTCTTCTGAACATATGAAGAACACTTAGTGAAGTGACAGTCAGTTACTTAATCTTCATCTGAAAGAAGTCTGAATTAAAAAAAAAAAGTCATCAAAACATAAATCTGAAGTTGAAAGCAAGATAAGAAAAAAGTTATTTTGAACTCTTATTCTACATAAGAGTTGAATAAACAACTTATAGGTAATTTGCTGGGTTCACAATCTGTAACGAATAATGCATCTAGCTCTGACATAACATGCTATAAAATTTTAATAAAGGAGCTAAAATTTTACGTCTCTAAATGAGACAAATAGATTTATTTGGACAAAACATATTGCCTCTCCTCCCAAAATACTGTTTTACAAGAACAAAATAAAGAAAAATATTTGTGTTGTAAAATAAATGTGAAGAAAACTTTTAAAAATTATTTTTCCTTTCTTTTGAACACTCAGGAGGAATTATGCTATCTGAGTTTCACCTCTCTCAGAATCATTATCAAGAATAAACTGAAGCAAGGCAAAGAGAAAAAAGTCTGTACATAAATATGGTTCAATGTGAGATTCAAAGTAGCATCACTGTGCATCTATTTAATAGAAAGCCCTCTTCTGCTCTCAGTGAAATGAATTGTCACTAACAGCCTGATTGTGATTTGTGAGTTGGAAAACTAGGAGTGCAGACCCAGCTGTTATCACAGGCTTTGTGATAGCTAAAATTAAGACTCGCAGTGAAAGCACACAAATTGTCAGATATGGCACTTACTTCTTTTAGTCTCCTAATTGTTTCTGTCTGATCCTCCACTATTTTGTTTTTAATTTTTATGGTATCACTGTCCTGTTCCTTTTGCTTTTTTAACGTGTCAATCTCATTTGTTAAAACTTCAATTTTTGCCTCCAGTTTTCCCCGATCTTGCGCAAGATGAGCTCCTGGACAAAACAGGATATTCACATTACAGCAACTCATTTTATAGATGATTTCAAGATTTGGAATGTTGGGAGATTGGGCTGGGGGAGGCGAAGGTAAGAACTTTATTGACTGTTTAGCCCACTGGAAACACTGTAGGGATTTAATCTGTAAGTGGGTAACACTTAAGAGGAAATGCAGAACTGAAGGTCTGTGTTTTATCCTTTTTGAAAACTTCTCTGAAAAATAGTTGACAATCATACTTACAGACCCCAAACGACCACAAGGTGGTGCTGAGTCACAGGAATAGAGGAAAATGAAAAATGCCCAAACTTGTTCTTTTTTTCTACCAGCATTTAACACTCTTTTAAGATATATACTGAAATTTCCATATTAGATTTCCCTGCTAGACAAGAAGCATTACAAATCCTTCTTTTTCTAGTTTCACGTTTGAAAGTTCTTTGTAAAACTTTATGGTGTTTTCACATTTTCAGGAAAAAGATAAACTGTATTCACAGGTGACTCCCACAGATGTTGTTTACAGATCCTGATGCACATGTGCCACAGAACATCTATTTTTGCACATCATCTTTACAACTGGATAAGATCAGGAAGGCATCCAAGAACCCTGTCATGATTAAAACTATATTGGAGTGTTTATTTGAAACATAAGATACTGAACACCACCATTTTTTTCTGGGAAAAAAAAAAAAAAAAAAAAAAAAAAAAAAAAAATATATATATATATATATATATATATATATATATAAAATAAAATAAAAAAAAAAATATCCCACTATGTTACCCTGTTCTGCCAACTCCTGCCCCCATATTTTTCTTTCCATTTTTAATCCATCAATCACAGATTCCTGGGCTGTAAGCTGGGAAATAAGTTTTCCATTTTCCTTTTTCAGAAGTTCAACTTGAGCAGCCTTTTGTTTGTCTTCCTCAATCACAGTTTCAAGTTCTCTAGTTCGACACTGTATGAACAAACATTGGGAAAAGACAGTAAGATCATTTAAAACAATATTCAGATTTTCACATCAATAGTAAGGGGTTAGGAAAGTAATCCTTATATACACCAAATTAAGTTAACTGAGAAATATTCTGCTTGCATTCCGGGTTTTAGCTCCATCTCATTCCAGTTGAGAAACACAAATGTTTGCTTCAAATAGACATACTTCAATCCCAGCAAACTGTAAAGCTAACTTCTAAATACCCACTCTAAAGTATCAATGTCATCATAAAAACCTGTTTAGAATTATAAATGCAGAAGTCAAGAAAAGCAAAAGATAAAAGTAAAGATATCAAAAACTAAATCAGAAGAAGACAGAAGCTGGGATGTACTTTCACTTCCAATGATAAATGTGTATCTTCAAATATCCAAGCTACTTTCTGTTTTACAGATTACAGCTATTTAATATAGGTATTTTTCAGTTTTGTTCTTAAAAGCATCACTGAGTAGCAGAATCCCATTCTGTACATCAGCAAAATGTTTCGGCACCCTAACAACAACAACATGTAGAGGAGAGATTAGAAACAGCTGTGCAGGGGTTGTACTGTACTGTACTACCAAGTTTTAGCACAAAGCTGGACTGGATCACACAACTATTCAAAATTATGTCCTTAAGATTTTAAAAAAAATATTTACAGGTAATAGAATAGTACTAGAATATGGTACCACAAAACAACTGTACCCACAGTATTTAAGATTAAAATTTGACAATTAGCAGATAATGAATAATACTTCTAATATTATACAATTAGGAGATACTAAGCTGCTAATAACTACACTGCACTATTTGTTCAATTACATTTTTACTTTGTATACAGTGACCAATACAGAAGCATGTTCCATTTCTTTGAATTTGAAAGGGGTCAGGGCTATTTAAGCAGTTCTGATTGACCAACTGATGTATACAAACTGCTACTGCTCACAGGAGAAGGAGGGCACTTTCCAAAACATGAATGAGTCGACATTTTTCTATATGGGGAGCACTGTTTATGAGAAATAGAAGTGCAAGATGCAAGAATAAAAGCTGATGTGCACTACTGGGTTTTAGTGAAACAGGAAACCTCTGTCTTTCAGTTAATCAAGCTTGTATGGAACCATTAACTTTTATAGATGAAACATCCCCAAAAATAATCCATGTAGTTGAAATGTTTTGAAACAAATACCTTTAAGTTTGTTGTAGCTTCTTCGTTTGATTTTGTTAATTCTGAAATTTTTGCTTTCTGTTCTTCCACTAAATTTGTCAGGTCTTGGATCAGACTTGCCGTGTATTTTTCCCTTTGCTCCAACTCAAAGAGGGCTTGTTTGTGTTCATCTAGATCAGCAGAAACTTTTTCAAAACCCTGTTTTACCTAAAATTTTATGAGACAAGAGTTGAAAAATGCTAACATTTGGAAAAAAACTGTGTACATATAAACACAAGCGACATTTGAATTTCAAGTGAAGACACAGAAATTCATCAACTGTATATGAAATTAGTGAATATCTGAAACCAGTTTTCTCCTGGTTTGTTTGTGAAACTTCAACTTGAAAAACTGGTTCCACCCAGCTACATATTTGTAAAAAAAAAACCCAAGGCCAACAAAGAATAGCAAAAAACCCCAAACAAACAAAACCCACACAGAAAAAAAAAAAAAAATCATGGCTGGATGGGAAGCAGAGCAGAAAAATCATACTTGGGAACTAGATTTAATCTCGTTGTTAAAATTGACTTTAAAATCTCAAAAGAAGGACAAAGTTAATTCAAGCCTTTTTTTCTTGCAACAGAAAGATTTGAAGGGTAAAACCCCTGTCTTTTCTTTCTCCTCTTCTCCCATCTACTTAAAACTTATTTAAAACAAAGAAAACCAAGATTATGGAGAAGTATCTAATATTTTATTTTACATATAAATGTTAATACATATAAAAATGTAAATATTAGCCACAGAAATAAATTCTCTAAGAAATTTAGCAAGCAAGTTTTGAATTTGAGTTTCAAAATGTATATCCAAAATTCAATTTTGAAAACTTACACAAGCAGGAACTATATTATTAAATGCACTCATATATATATCTTTAACGCTAACCTTATCAAAACACAAACCAAACAAGAGGTTTTACTGTAATTAAATATATATTCTAATTGAAGGTCAACATATTTTAAAAGCAATTAATAACATCAGACAGAAGGGGGTTTTAAAATTTGTTTTGATTAAGTTCTACATATGAACAAAAATACTGGGGTTTTTGAGTGCTGACTTGGCATTTGCCGTCATTGTTCTAACCACTGATGTTTCAAACCTTTCTACCAGTATTTTTGCATGAATCCTTGGAGCAAAGATCATAGGGATAAAAAAACAACCCAACAAAACACCAAAAAAAACCACACCCAGAATATCCACTCAAACCCAACACATTTATGAGAACTAAAACCCCACCTAGTGTGAGATGAGTCTCAGTCTTACCTCTTTAAACCTATTTGCTTCAATAGTTAAAGCTAAACGAAATTCATCTTCTAACCCTCTATACTTCTGGTTTGACATGTTAATTTTCTCCTGCAATTCTCTAACATGCTGTTCATGCCTCTGCCGCTCTTTAGCCACTTCTTTTGACAAAGCCTCTTGAAATTCAGGTCCATTTAAAGCAACTCTGGTTCCAAATTCTTTCCTGAAATTACCAAGCATACACTTGAGACATGAACAGCAGAACCTCACAATGCTGTTTTAATTCATTTCCTTGGTCTTACTGAACAAGGATAATGTATAACATTATAAATGGGATAAATTCCTTCATATGACAGACAGCCTTCAGTCTTTTCTGACAATGGCCCTGGCATGAGGAAAATTCTGTTGACTACTGTTAAAAACACCCAAAGGAATATCCTTACTTTTTAATTCAAACCTTTGTAGAAACTGTTCAGTTGTGCTTTTGCTGTGATTTAGCACTTGTTTGTTTTGCTGTTAACAAACATCTGGAAGTAACATTGGAATCAGAGAAAAGTCCTGTGCAGGCAGACATCCTCTTTTGCAGTCAGTCATTCCTTTCACCCTCACCCAACAACTGCTGCTACTCACTCAGACCCAAAACCTGAAAAGCAGCAGCAACAGGGACTTAAAAGGACAGTGTTGAAGCAAATATACTCTGTACTTCAACACTACTCTGCTCATTCACTTTAAAGCAAAAAAAAAATATAAAATAAAATATCCACTGTCCTTTATATCTTTTGGAGCTTTATGAGGCAATTATTGGAAGTTCTCAAAACAAAGCTGTAAGAGTCTTCCCTTCTAAACCTGCAATTTTATCGGTATCTGAATACATTTTCCCTTGTAAAATTTAGCAAATTTAAGCAGCTTATTTTATTAATAACCCTCCTTATATAATACTTTACCTCATGATACTTCTTGATATAGTTTGTAGACAAATTTGATTGTATTAGCTGAACACCACAGGACTTAGCCTCAAGTATTCTCCAACAAAGGGAAATTTTCAAAGAGGAGAACAGCCAAGCAAGTAACTCACCCTCTGCCTAACTGCAGAGGCTGACTGATTTTTTGGAACACGTTGTGTTATTGTAGCATATGCAGCTCTTCACACAGTAATTCAAATATAATTTTACTTTTGTCTGATTATTCCTGGATTTAAAATAAAGAATTCAGCCATAAGACAAGGACCTTTCACATGAAAGGCTGGAAGTTGCCTACATGAACTTCTGAGTCAGGAATCTACAAGATATTCTTAAATGAGCAAGAAAAAGACATCTACATTTTTACAAAGACCATCACTCTTACCAATCAAAAAACCCAAAACAAACCAAACCCAAACAAAAACACATCAGTACTTTAGAACACACTTAAACAAAACATGTTTGCAACACAAGCATCTCTATTAAATTGTGAAAGGGAAATAATGACCCCATACCTTTGCTCTTGCTCTCTTAATACAAGAAGCTCATGTAGCTGTTTTACCTTCTCCTTCTGTTGTCGGACGGATATTCGAAGTAACTGAACTTCTCTTTCATTTGCTGATGCTTTAAGCTCTGCTTTTTGCACCTGTTTCATCTGTGTTGTAAAGACAAAAGCAAGATTTTCTTAAAACTGGAATCTAGTCTTCATGCTTTATACTAGAACACAAAGGAACAGGTGCTTTCTAAGAGTTTTTTGTTTGGGGTTTTTTGTTTGGTTTTGGTTTGGTTTTTTCCTAGTTTGTTGTAACAGTTGAAGAAATTTAAGACAAGATATTTAAAATAAAGTCTTAGCTTCCTACAACTCAAAAAGAAACCTTAATAAAGAACCAAGGGCATTTACTTGATTTGTAAAGAACTTCAAGGTGTCCTGCAGAAGCGGAAGAAGGGCATTGGCAGAATGAGTTCCTCAATTAGAAACTCTTTTATTGTAATACTTGAATTAGTTTCAAACAAACATTTATAGATGTATTCAACATTAACTTCATTTTTTTAACTCCACTTCTGTAAAAATCTCCATCTTTCTGATTTGTACAGCTGCTGAACAGAGCTGCTTTCTAATGATTTTACAAAAAAATGTAGAATCAGTATAAACACCAGATGGCATACTCCACTTTTTCCCTTTGATGCAAGCTTTTATGAGTAATTCCATTTTATAGACTTAAGCCTTTTAAATGCAAAACTCTTTTCTGATTCAACATGAAGAAAAAAAGATATGAAAAAAGGTTTTGATTACTCATTAAATAATAATTCAAAATCAGGACACTTCAGAAGGCTAAATTCTACATGTTAAGCCTTTTCATGAATAGTTTAATGAGTAACTTTTAGACACACCACACTGTATTCCTTTGTTTTACAAAAGAAGAGAAGCAATTCTCTCCTAAATTGAAGCACTTAAAAAATGTCATGCAAGAACACATTTTGACAAAAATGTCAAGGAAGAACAACGGAATAGGGTACACATTTAGATGCACAGTAAACTTACTCATCTTGAATCCCTTCAAGAAGTCATCTAGTAATGCTGACTGAAGGCCTTAAACAGTGGTGGCTATGTGGAGTAACCATAATTTACCACTGAAAGTAATTGCCAGGATGTACAATGAGAAAGTGCTATGGAATACTCTGGAATTTCTTAATCTTGGAATTTTGAGAGTTTCATGATTATTTGTGAAACATAATTTTGAGAGCATCATAATTTTTCTTTGAAACATAATTGTTAAGGAATATTTGCTACAGGATCTTAAAGACAAGAACAAAGACCTTCCCTTAATAAAAACAATGTTCCTAACACCAAAAGAGGTTACTTATTTCTATAAACTCATTGAAGGAAAAAATAAAAGCCTCATACATCAGTAAGGTGTTTCCATTCTTATAGGATAGAAAAAAACACACACACATGTGCAAATCCCACTCTCCTGTTCTCCAAATCACTAAATTTAGTACTTTTCAAACTGACAGGCTTTTAGATCAGATCTGATCTAAACTGAAGGTCACTTCTAGATTCCATAATAGCTACAGGGTATCTACAGCTAAAGAAGAAATGGAAGAGCCACTCAAGTGCCCAAACAGGAGAGGCAAAAAGTAGAGAGAGTGTCTTGGATGGTACTTTGCAGTTTGTCTGTCAGCGCACTCCCTGATTCCCATTCCTTTCAGGGAACCTGAACAACAACACTTCCTAGAGCACCACACTATCAGTTCAAAAACTTTCAGGATGGATGTGTTAAGATTCATTTTCTCTAAGTTCAGTGACACAGGAATGGACTAACATAGGAATATAAACAAACAAAAGGAATAGATATTTGGAGGACACTGATAACTCAGCAATTAATTTTTCAGAAAGAAATAGTGGCAGTATCTGGTCTAGCATCTTGATCTTAAATATTTGTATACTCAACAAAGAGCCTCTGACTACAAAAGCATCATTATCTTCTCCAGCTGCAAAAAAAAACCCAACCAAACACAAAACATCACACAAACTAACCAGAATCTTTAACTTTCTCCGCAATTACTGTTTTGTTCTGGTTGCAATTAAAAGCATCTAATTCTTTAGATAAGCAAAACAAACAGAACCACCAGATTTCCATCCCAGTAGCAAGATGCCTATTGATTTTAGCAACTTTAAAAACTTATCTTTCTCACTCTGTATTTTCAGAAAATATCAACTCTCAGTGTTAAGTACGTAAGTACCTGTTCTCCTTTATCTTAAGGCCACCGTTTAAAAATACATTAACTGACAATTAAAATGGATACCTGTTATTAACTACTACTATGCAGAAAAAAAGGCCCAGGTTTTACTGTGGAAAAACCAGACTCAATGCTGGTAAAATCTAGTACTTCTTTGTATTCAGGACTATGCTAGCCACCCTGTTGCCATTGCATTATTTACTTTTGAAAAATATTTACCTCTACTGCTTGCTGCTGCAGTCTCTGTGTCTCCATCTTGGATAGTGTTTCTTCTAAGGCTTGCATTGCCTTCTGATATTCTGCTTCCTTATTTTTTGCCTGATTTAGCTCATTGGTAAGTCTTTCAGTTTCACCTTTCAAGTGCTGGACATCTGCTTGCAGTCTTGCTTTGGCATCTCTCTCTTTCAATATCAATTCCTTTAACCTGAGAATACACACAATGAAGTTGTATTACAAACATTTTACTTATAAGTTTGATTCCAAATACATTGAGAAAAAGGCATTAGTAGCTGTTATAGCAACAGATCTTGCTTTTTACTGAGTTTTACTATTTATAGCACTGTCAAAATGAACTGTTGAAAGAGACATAGACTATTACTTAAGTCATGTGTAGCATTACTATATGGATTCATTTTAAAAAACCTGAGATGAAGACAACCTCATAGATCAATCTTTTAGGAAATGACATTCCAGCATTACTTTGCTTTATAGGAACATATTAAGCCTCTTATAGAAGATGGGATAAATATAGATGGGGATAAAATAAAGGTAGGAAGTGGACATGAAACAAAAAGGGAAAAAGGGGAAATATTCACTGTCAGTCATGGATGGTAACTCAAGAAGCACGTGGCTTGGTTTTTCCTAAAAGAAAATGTGGCTTTGATAAATACAATGCAGTTAAGAAAAAGACAAATGGAGCAGACATCTCCAAAAATAAGGAGATCTTTCAAAAAAAAAGACTGCTGCTCAGAACACACAAGGATGGTGACAACCACCTCTCTAATGATGTGCTAAGCCTGCCCTGCACAATCCATTGCCAACTCTGTCCTGCCAGAAACATTTTTGTTCTAATGTTCTGTGCAGAAAAAAGCAAAGAATGTTCTAGGTATGTGTGGAAAGGGAGACTGGGACACAGAAGGCAGAAGTTTGATATGGGACATCTACTAGAGCTTGAGCTGAAGGTACAGATTGTTTGGAAAGTAACGGCTAGAAATGGAGGAAAGTGGCATTCTGATAGTGTTCTATGACAAGAACAGGAAGAAGGTTGCAGAAGGGAATTTCACTAGGTAATACTGAGAGAAATTCTTGCACTACATCTTGATGCCTTATTTTCCAAGTATATTGTTGAAAGCTGTCCTTGTTTCTTAAGCCTACAAAATGAATTATTGGAAACTAAAAAAAAAAAAGCCCAAAACAACTCTCAGACTGCAGCATTGTTTCCCTACCTGTCTGTAGTGTATATAGTCATACTCTGAATATTCTTTTCTTCTTTTGCATGCTTCTGCAGCTCACTGACATGCTCTAATAATTTCTTCTCTGCTTGCTCTGCTTTCCATCTCCTTTCTTTCTCCTGATCCAGTTCTTGAATCAGTGCCTTAGCAAGAATGTGACAGGCATCAGCTTACTAGGAAACATTCTAGCATAGCCAAAAATTACAAACAATATTTAAAATTGTAGAACAAGACGTTTTTGTCTTTCTGGAATTCATGGATGACAGGAGAAAGTTCAAGCAACCAGGCCAAAAACTCCCATAAAAGTGAAATGAAATACAACCTCTCCCAATTGACAGTACAAGAACTCCACTACTTTCGATACTTTTAATATCTACATGCAATTATTTTTGTCAGCTCCAGTTTTAGTTTGACCAGCAGACATATGTTTGGCTTCAGATGAAGATATACTCATATTTAACTTGAAATGATGCAAAACCTACTCGGTATGTTGATTCCTTTATGGGATTTGAATGACATTCTTCTACTTTTTCCATATTGCTTTGTCTTCCAGTTAATATTTCAGCTTTTCTTCCCACTACTTCAAAATGAGAGTCTTTCTGACTGGAGCATAGACACTTCGAGGAACTCTTCTTCTCTGCCCTATATGCAGAGTTTAAACAGTAACAGCAGATTCAGACACTTTTAAATGAAAAGAATTTACAGTTCTGTGCAGCAGCTGCATACTAGAGAGTTCAAAACCATTCAGAAAATAATTTGCAATCAGACCACAGAAATAGCTAAATTCAAATATTCAGCTCTAAAAAGATACTTACAACTAGTAGTAGATGCTACATAAAACCATCTCACGATCACATGAAATAATTTCATAAGAGTAGAGTAGCTGTAGAGCTACAGTAGTTGACTGAACAAATATATTCCAATTTGTATTGCCTTCTACTCATCACTTCAGATATTTACTATATAAATCAAATCACTATGGCATCCTCAGCTTCATCAAGGATATATATTCTTGACCATTGTTCTGACAGCATGAATCTTTTATTTTTTAATTACTCATTTCCATCTGTGGAGAATTCTTTTGTCACCACAATTTAAAATAAAGATGGAGATATAAGCTGTTAGGATTTTGAAAGTGTTTGTTTTGAAATCTTCAATTCAATTTCCTTCTCACCTGAAGAAAGAAACAGCTCATATGGAGAAACAACTGAATGAAGCCTCAGTAGCTACTCATTTCTGGGGCACTATTAACTGACCTGATTTACTCAACCTACCATTTTCAGTGAAATGTTTCAAGTTAAAAGTATGTTCATGCTGACAATATTCAGTTTAATTCATTTTGGTTTTACATAGTAAACCCTGGGATACCTGTCAGTTATTTTCTTCTTTAGATGACTTGCATGACCTTTTGTAGATAAGGCAGTTTTATGGTAAGTGGGGATCTTGCTTCTTTTCATGACCTGTCTGCTGTTCTCTTTTCCACTCTCATTTTCACTCTCAGAGGTTGGATCTGTGTCTCTCTTAGCTTTGAGAGCACTTGGAGCAGCCTCCTGTCTGGAACTATCAGATACCTAAGAAGAGATCAAAGTTTTAGATACAAATTTTACAATTTCTGATTGGCTAATTTTTAACACTTATTCAGGTGCTTTTTTTTAATACTTTTTAAAAAGTTCATACAAAATAATTTTGACAAAAACTAAACAATTGCTTCCAGTTCTTTACTTTCCCAATACCTTTCCCTCCTTGCTGAAATATTTTGTTGTTTTAAAGTTAAGTAAACCCTGGTTGCTTGAGAACATATCGTTGTTTCCATCTGAAATACTTGAAGTTTGGTAAAATCCTTAGGCAGTTGGTGAAAAATGTAAAACAAACATAGCACTCAAAACCAAAAAAGCCTTGCAAACACCACTACCAAACAAATTTGACAAACTTATGTTACCTATGTTAACAACACAAACTATAACACATGATGAATGTATCAGACCAAGTTGACCCATTGGTGAAAATAATTTTCACCAAGTGAATAATCCAGGCACTTTGGTGCATTTCATGTTTTATTCTGGTTCAGTTAGTATATCGATGGTTTCAGGACAAAAAAAAGTTTTAAAAAAAAAATTTCCTAATATAACGTGATCAGATAGTTCTGCTAGTCCCATACACTATGGTCTTTATTCTGTATGGAATGATTCATGACACAAAGTGCAATCTTCAGTTTTAAAGACTTGTTTTTATTTTATTTCCACCTTCTCAGAATGATTAGGAACACATTAGCACAGTCAGCCCATACATAGCAGCTCTAGTCTGGTTTATCAAATTTTTCATTATCAGCAAGGTGCACCTTATCTTACAAACAAAACTTGCTGTGCAATCACAGAAAAAAATAAATCACCTTTTGCAGTATCTGTAAAATCTGATCTTCTATTCTTTTAATCCTCATCTCACTGTGTATTTTATCAAGCTGGGTCTTCTCAGGTTCAGAAGATGAGACAAGCTCCGTGGAGGAGCTGGTGGCACCTTGCACTGGAATCCTGGTACGCTGCCGGAACTGAGCCAGCGCCTGGTCGATGTGCGGTGTCACCAGTGGTATGGGAACATTGTTCTGTCAGAAGAAAAGACAACTCTCGTAGCATTAATATGCTGCACGCAATAGAAAACCAGAATGTGTCAATTTTAAAACCAGCACACACAAACTATGGCACCTGATCTTGGGAAGAAGAGCACCCAGATGATATCAAAGAGCCCAAGATGTCTTCTAAGCACTGCAAATCTGAACAGTTTTCTTCTGCCAGGTCCACTGGTTCACCAGAAATATTTCTTCCATCTAAAGCTGTTAGCTGGGGCAATGACTGAAGAACAATTTCTCTATAACCTTGAGAAAAAGACAACATTTAAATTGAAATTAAACTTCCAAGAAGATGCCTGGTGTATTTTTGGTACTTTGTCAACTTAAATGATTCATTGCATTTTTAATGTAAGAATAAAAGTAGTGAGTGATCTACAAAGATCACCTTTCCCCACTCAAGGCTTTCAACAGACAAATGAAATCAACAGGGAGGCTGCCTGCCCAGTCTTGATCTACACAGGGGTTTCCCAGCCACCATCAGCACACTGCAATTGCACAGACAACCTTTCAACATCAGCCTACTGCACCCAAACAGTTGTAGCAAATGAAAGGGCAGTTGAATACAACAGAAAAGCGAGTTCTGAAAGCCTTAGACAACTTCATCCTTTGTCAGTGAATGAAATAAGGCATTATGAAACTGTAAAGCACTGAATTTAGCCTTTTTGGTTTATTAGAATCTCGGCTGCTGAACACTGCAGCTTTGAAGGTGCCAACACAGACATTGATATGAAGAGGTATGCAAATACTTGCAGAAGAAAACTAGTGGCATTTTCTAAATTAATCAGAAAACTTTAATAGTCCTGTTACTTTTCTTTAGTGCCTGAATGTATCTGTAAAACATGATGAGTGCATTTAAAAACATTACTTAAAACCTTATTTGGCTTTCCTCAATAACCTCTGATGTTTCTTTTGAATTATACATACATACACCTGTATCAACTGTGTGCTCATTTGGTTGCTGTTTGTATTGTTGTAATTCCTACTGTCCTACTCTTGTAATGAAATTATCTTTGAACTCTCACAAAAGCATCCTGTACTTCTACCTTCCACCTTCCTGTAAGAGATTTTCCCCTCTCACACACAAAGAAAATAAAAACACCTACACCAGTATAGGATGCTACAATTTAACTTGTTTGAACTTAGTGTGTAACATTTTAACAGCCTGAAAAACCAACTCCCAAACCAGAAGCACAAAGGCAACTGAAAGTGATGTACCACATGTGTTCTCCAACTTGTCTCCATGCTGCCTAGTGAAACACCTGGCACCTATTTGGATGAAAATGCTAATTACTGCAGAGGATCCTAGAGTCTGGCACTGCTAACCAAAGCAGGGGAAAAGATGGAAAAGCTAACTGTTTCTGACCTTTCTCTGGAGGTCTCTATCAGTAGCAGACTACCTACTTCCTGTGCCTGCCCTCTGTCTATACAGTTCAGTATCTCTATGTACATTCTTTGAGTTCTCCACCTTTCTATCTTACAATATTAATACTCCTGTCCTTCCATTAGACCACATGGCTCAGAGCTCCATCCAACCTGGCTGTGAACACTTTTAGGGATGGGGTATCCACAATCACTTTGGGCAACCTGTTCCTGTGCCTCACCACCCTTCACAGTACAGAATTTCTTCCTAATATTTAATTTAAACCTACTCCAGTTTGAAGCCATTCCTCCTTGTCCTGTCACTACATGCCCTTGGAAAGAGTCTCTCTCCTTCCTTCTTGTAGACTCCTCTCAGGTACTACAAAGACAAAATTAGGTCATCCTGAAGCCTTCTCTTCTCCAGGCTGAACAATCCCAATTCTCTCAACCTTTCCTCATAGGAGAAATGCTCCATCCCTCTAATCATGTTGGTGGCCCTCTGGACTCACAAATGAAAATGTTGAGCCTTATCAAAGCATATAAGTTACAATTTTGAGAATATGTCATGAAGGGAATAAAAGGATTTTTTAAAATGGAAAATTAATTAATTTTGACAGCATTTAGACTTCTGCAGGCTGGCCAGTTTATGAATGAATTTGCAAGCTTCAGGAAACAGCTCACAGCTTAAAGAAAATCACTGACCTACCAAGCACAAAGTATCTACATAGGATCAGATCCATACCTGCTGTGTGACAAACAGGATTGTCTTTTCCGTTTCTTTCCAGTGTGAGGTTTGTCAAACAGTGCAGCCCCTTCGTGCACTGAAGTAAGTGATTAATATTGCTTACACAGTTGCTGTGAAGGTAAATGTGGCTAATCTTATGTCTGGTTCCATGAAGGGATTGAAATCCTGGAAATTTCAGGGGAAAAAAACCAAACAACCACAAAGTAATATTTTCTGCTACAGTCCTAGACTATGGGATTTAGAACAAATGGCATCTTGTTGAAAAATATTCAGTAAATAATATATCATAACTGGAAATGAGAGGACAACACTTGCTCCATATCCTATGCCACTCCGCCACAAAGTACAACACTTAAGCTAGTTACGTGAGCTAACTTTAAAGAAACAGATTAATCTCTGACTGTTACAAAGCATGTAAAAATAAACCTTTTCCTTGAAGTTTCATTTTATAACACAAGCTCATTAACAAAATTGTTACCACTGTTCCTTTAATTTCCCATTACAAGTTCTCTTGATTTTGTAGCATGAAATCATAAGAACAACTGACCATTTCAACAGAGATATACAAGAGAACTTCCATGTCATAAGTAAAGTTGCATTTTTGTTCTATAAAAATGAAAGATGAATATTTTGGAAATAAGTCTGAAATGTTTACTGTACTACTTTCTGAACAAACTCAGCCTCACCAAACACAGAAGAATCAATTCCAGTTCAGAACAATCTTTGGTGCTAAAGACTCTAAAGCTAAAAGAGCAGCAATTGCCACCTTTATCAGAATTATTCAGTGAATTGGCACTTGAAGCACCAGGAACCTCTCAAAATACACTTGGCCAAGTTTTTCAAAATTAAAGTGAGACAAATGCTTTGTATTGCTCAGCACATGGCAACATCACTTACCAGAGAGATCATGAATGTGATTATACGACAAGTTCAACAGAGTTAAATTAAAGAGTTTTTCCAGTCCTAAATGAAATGAGGGAAAAAATAGAAACAGTACGATTTTCAGAAGAATGTTCTGCTTTCATCAAATTCAAAGCCTGCAAAGTGAACCTTTAAAGATCATAACCACAAAGTATGATATTAAACTATAATCATAACATAAAAATCAGGTCTTCCTTCTAAATTAAGGCATTTTGCTATGATAACATTTACGAAGACCACATATACTCATCTAAAAATTTACTTTACAATATGGTTAGCATACTAACCCATACTAACTTGGTATAACCTTAATTATATGCAAACATTCCAGAAGTAAACTCTAAGACGACTCTTAGAAAACCTTTGTGACTTGCTAAACGGACAGAAATAAACATTGCAGACCCTCCACTTTAGTCAGCAGGTTACAGGACAAGCTCAGGGTGCGCAGCTTAGCCAGGGAACCGAGCCCCTCGATGCGGCGGATCTGGTTTGATGACAGATCCAAGTGCTGCAGGTTCCGGAGGTGGTCGAGCCCTTGGATCCTGGCGATGAGGTTACAGTGGGCGTTGAGCGTGTGCAGGTCCGAGCTCAGGGACACGTCCCGCAGGCTGCGGAGAGAGGCGCCCACCGTGAGCCGGGCAGCTCAGCCCCACGCCGCGGCCTCCCCTCTCCCCGGCCCGTCCGCACTCACCTCTTAACGCCCTTATCCAAGAGGCTGAGCTCGCCGGGGATCCCCGCCATCCCGCCGGGCCCCCGCGCTGACCGCATCTCGCTTCAAACCTCCCTCGTCTCCCACGGCAGCGCTCCCCGCCTTCGGCCGGGACACAAACGCCTCAGGGCCCCGCCTCTCGGCCCCGCCTCAGGCCGCTCCTCGCTCCCGTCGCGGGCAGGCGCGGCCGTCGGCGGGGAGCGGCGCTGCTGGAGCCCGCGGAGCACGGGGCAGAGGGGAAGGGGAGCTGTGCCTCCGCTGGGCACCCTGCCGCCTCCTGCCGCTTTCCTGCCGCCTCCTGCCGCTTTCCTGCCGCTTCCCGCTGCCTCCTGCCGCTTCCCGCTGCCTCCTGCCGCTTCCTGCCATCGGCCCAGGAAGGGGCCGGGTTTACAGACCGGACTGCTTTGAATTCTTCTCGGGACATGGTGGGGGGCCTTCGGTGTATTTTTAGAGCTCACCCGGTGTTAAGAGTTTCACAGAATCACAGAATATCCCGAGATGGAAGGAATACACAGGACTCATCGATGACCATCCCCAAGAGTCACACCATGTGTCTGAGGGCATTGTGCGACACTGTCAGGCTTGGAACTGTGGCCGCGTCCCTGGGGAGCCTGTTCCTGTGCCCAGCCACCAAGTGATATAACCTCAGTGAGGCTTTCTGAGCTTTGTCAGAAGTAAAAAGTCCTTATTAATCTGCTCTTTGGGGGATTCTGTAAATGCCTTTGTTGTACTAGAAATCGTACACTAGGATGATCAGTGGAAAGAAGTCAGTTGCATCTCTACTTTGAGATGCCATTCAGTGTAACACTGATTTACAAATCCAAATCCAGCTGTACATGGCAGAATACACAGAAGGTTGTAAGATTGCTGGATATCAAAATATACGTGTGTATTCACAGAGAAGGAGATTCAGAAAAGACACTGAAATAAAATAAGAAATTACATATTTTAACCATTTAAAGCATATGCCATGTTGGATTTCCTGATCATGAATACAAAAGAATGAATATTTTAATTATTATGAATTATTAATAATTCATGGTAAATGCATACTTAGATACATACTACAATTTGTGAAATTATTAAATGCAATTTAAAATGTATACAAGTTTTAGTAAGTAGAGGTGTGCCTCTTGTAGAACTATAATTTTTGTAAGGTGAAAGTATTTAGTACTGAGTACTGCAGGGATTTGGAGAAAATGGAAGAATTTTCTTATGGTTATAAGCTGCTCTGAAGCTGTAGATTCTGTCCCTGACCATACTGCAAAGCTTCTGTGTGGTGAGGAAACCCACTTTAAGTCATTGAAACAATTAAAAGAATAGTCTGTGCACGTGCCTATTTTAGCCAAAGGTTTCTTACGTAATGGCATATTCTGTAAACTAACTTTTCAGATTAATTTATTTTGTATGTGAGTGAAAATCCTGCTGTTCAGGACTGGTGTGAACCACTGTGTCAAGTTAGCTCCTGTAAAAGCATGAATTTTGTTCACTGCACTGCTGAGCTTTGACCTGCAGGACAAAACTGGTTCTGCAACTTGACTGACAAAAAGAAAGAACTTTTAGTTAGCAGTTAGGAGTTTAGGCACTTACACAGCCCTTTGAGTCCTTGCTGAGCTTCTTTTCAGTTAGTTTTCTGCTTTCTGCCCGTTTTTCTCTACATCTTTTAAAAAGAATAATTGCGTTTTTTGGTACAAAACTCATTAGTTTATGATATCTCCACATCTGATTGAAGAGAAGCTCCTAACACAAAATATACCACAGATTGATAAATATATAGAAAAATCAGCGGCCACACCTTAAAAGACACATGCCTCACCGGTGGGAGCTTCCATCCTTCCTCTTTCTGTTCCACACCCCCTGTGCAGAAATGAAAATTATGGTACAGCTTCTTTCCCTCACAGGAGTGTGTGAAGATTAATGTCATCTTAGGACATGCTTGAGTACTAGTCTAGCAATGAGTGGTCAGGGAAAAACTGGGAACAAAACTGGTAATTTTCTTTCTAGGGCACTGTTTAATGAGTGAAGTATAAACGAGCTCCAATATACCCAGTGACTGATGAGATTTTGGCAAAACATACTAGTGATCATTGATTATCACTGTCCATTTTCTATATGGGATGGTGGAAAAATAGTGCTAGACTGCTCATCTAATGTCCATGTCACTATCAATGATATAGGAAAGTTGATTTCTGTCCTCATGCTGCTGTATTCTTCCTCTTTTCCTAGGGTTGATGTAAAAGTCATATTTATTCATGTCTGTGGTTGTCTCTAAAAATGTACATAAAGTGAAATCTGTTGATGAAAATCATCTGAGAAGTGAGCATTTGCCTTGCATTATTTTTTATGCTGTTTTCTTTAAAAATACCTTCAGACCTTAATAATTTCTAGAGTACATATTAAACCAACATGTACATGATTTGCTAGTGTTTCTTGAAGTATTTGGTTAATTATCTTCACACAGGAGGCATCAAAACCCAGAGTATGCTTTCTTTTCTGAATGATTAAGCCAAACTTCCTCTAACGTTTCACTAGCAAGTAGGGCTATGACAGTCTGCTAACAACAAAGTGAAATCTGCTGTGAAAAAAAAAACAGGAAAAATGGGAGAAGGAGAAAACAATGACCCCAAAGATGTGCAAAGAAAAGAAAAAGCGAAGATACAACTCAAAAAAAATATAGGTTATTTTGATGGGGTAAGTTTTATTATAGGATCAATTGTTGGAGCAGGGATATTCGTGTCTCCCACAGGGGTGTTAAAACATTCCTTACTCAATGTTGGCGTTGCACTAACAATCTGGACTGCATCTGGGCTGGTTTCTCTGATGGGTGCCCTCTGCTATGCGGAGCTGGGATCCACTCTGCCCTTCTCCGGAGGAGAATACAGCCATATTAAGAGAGGCCTTGGATCCGTACCCGCCTTCATATTTATCTGGACATCGACGTTTACCAAGCCAGCATCAAATGCTGCTCGAGCCTTGCTGTTTGCTGAATATGCCACCCAGCCTTTCTATGGCATTTGTCCTGCACCAGATGTGCTGAAGAAGTGCTTGGCCTTGGCTGTGCTCTGGTCCCTGGGGATTTTGAATGGCCTCAGCGTCAAAATGGCTGCGTGGGTGCAGACAGTTTTCACTCTGCTGAAGATGGTGGCCTTGTCTGTGATTGCTGTCGGAGGCATAGTTCTCCTCATTGGCAGGCAGAAGGACAGTCTGGCCAGGTTTGAGAACATGTTCGGCTCAGAGATCCCCAACGCCTCACAGGTTGCCGAAGCCTTCTTCCAAGGGCTGTATGCGTATGGCGGCTGGTGGTCCCTCAATTACATGGCAGGTATTCTGATGCTCTTCTTTAGATTTAGTTCTGCAGTTCTCATTCTTGTGTTCCTCAGCTTGTTTTGGGAGAACTTGTCTCTGCTTTAAGACCACAGGGTTCTTCACATTTTACATGAGTGTTTGTTGGGGCTGGTAGAAGAGGCGTTGTTCCCCTCTAGGGAAAATTCCTGCTTTTTGTGCAGAATCAAGCTGACATTTCCAGGGAAGTGCAAGAGAAATCATAATAGTTAATTCCAAATCTCATGCGTAAACAGAATTTTTCATACCTTAAAATTTGCATTTTGTCTTTCTCAGTGTCCATGTCAGTGTATTTTTAGGAAAGTATTAACTTATCTATGCCAAACTATGTGTGCATACATAGTTTCTGTTTAAATATCTGTGCCTTATCTGAGGTTATGCAGCTGATTTGAACATGGACAGATAAATTTTGAGTTTTGTTAAAATAGAGTTATTTTATGGGATATATTTTCATTCGAAAATAGACTTTTGAAGTCTAATACAAGGTGGTATAATTTTTTTCAGAGAACTTTTACTCAGATTTAACATTCAAAAGGTTTTTGAATATCAATTTGCTTCCCTTTTTCTGTATTTGCTGACATGTGACAGTAATAAACAAGCATTTTTTTGTGAAAGTTAGAGATGTTCACAATGTTATTCATGTCACAAGTTAAATAATGGAGTTTTATAGTATCATCAGATTCATGGAATTACATTGTAGGCAAGTGGATATTGGTGTTATATCTTTAACCATTTGTATCCATTGACCTCTATAATGTAAAACATTAAATAAACTGAATGTGTTAAATGCAGACCACAAAGTTCAGTGGTGAGGATAATGCGAAAATTTGGTTAATATTTAAAAACTTGACTGCTGTCTTTATAATCCAGCTTTAAAAATAGGCTGCAATTAAAAAAAAAAAAGTTATATAAATCAGGAAAGTATGGTTTTGAAACCTTAGGGATTCCTTGAAGACAAGCACTTGCATTTGTAAACCTGAGAAAATACAAGATTTATGATAAAATACTGATTTATTCTGATCAGTCAGCAGTACTAATAAATGCCATACACTGGGCAGCACAGCTGTTTAGACAGATGTAACCTATGCAATAGTTCTGAACCAAACTGGGTTTCCTATTCTTCAACAATAACTTCATTTCTGTGAGCGTCAGCTGATGGATCAGGTGCCAGCTGGCTGGCAAGAATGCAACAAGCAACAAAACAAATGGAAAGATAAATTTAGATTGGCAATTTTAGTGATTATCCTCTTCTGAGCTCAAAATTACTGTCTTTCTTACATCTGAAATAAATCCCAAATTCTCTGATAGTATCTGAGTTCCACTATTGTGGTCCTTCAGTCTTGTCTTTGTGCACTACAGCCAGCATGGCTCAAGGCGGATGGCCTGAGCAGAAGATAGAAATCAAATGTGAAGGAAGAAACAGATTTCTGCCTCCTAAAAAGAGTTTAAATGAGCTGCACATTTGACTTTTCACTTCTTCCCTTTTATCAGTTACTTGCTGGTAATACTCAGGAAATTGTCTGTAAATGCTGAGGGAAGTGGGAAGTGGAGGGGGACCAAGAAGAAGGAGTGAAAAAGATTAAAAAGAACCTTTTTGATGGAGATTAGGCTTCTAAAAACCAGCTGTCTTTTTATGGGACTATGACATGCCCAGGAGTGTGTGCCAGTGCCCGAGTTATTCACCTGCAAAATTTGGTTTTTTCCCCTTGTTTGGTAAGAGTAGTTCTAAGGTATCAGGCTTAGTACTAAACAGTTTTCCTCCACCATCTTTGCCTTGGAAAGACAATAATCATCAGAATCCATCTGGGAATGGCCCCCTTTTAAAGCCACTGCATTATTGCTCTTACGTCTATACCTTCAGTCTCTTCTGTTACTTATGTATTCCTGACATAAGAGCAAAGAGAAAGGTTTTGAGTAGGAATAGGCAAATATGCTCAATAAGTTTCAGATCAGGATTAGTAAGGTGATGTAAGAATAAATAATGTGACTTAAGAGTTTCATGTTTAAGCTAGTGACTTTCAAGTAAGGCTACTTGAATATTTCCTACCAAATCACTTTTCTAATGTAAGTCAAATATGATTAATCAAATCAAAGGGAAATTATCACTCTTTTTCTCATTTTTTGAATCAATCAACTATTCATCCAGCCCTACTTCCAAAATAGTTGGAAATAGCTAAATAAAATTGTTTAACTTATTTGAGAACCACTGTAGGACTTCACAAGCAGAGAATTTAGCAGCCATGATAAGGGACTGGGGCAGGACTTTGGTATCAGTCTTGTCAAAATCTGCACAGCTTTACCACTGAAAAACACTTCTAGAAGCTACACTGCTTGCTTCATTTGTTGTTTTACATTGTATTTTTCAGAGGAGATGAAAAACCCCAGCAGAAATATCCCCTTAACTGTGATGACTGCTGTTCCTGCAGTAATTGTTTTTTATTTACTAGTGAACATCTCATATCTGACTGTTCTCACACCTAAGGAAATTGTCTCCTCAGGTATGTATTATATTTTTTTGATTAAAAAGGACTAGCCCATTGACATACCCATCTGATTCAACTTCACAGTCCAGAAATTTGGGTTCATTTTCTTTTAACACAGAATTCTTTAATTTTACTGTATGACACAAGTTGGATGAATGCAGGCAGGTTGTTGAAATTGTTGGCTTTTCCCTACGCTGTCTAAAAAGACATCAGAAGTGTATGAAAACCTGGAAAATAATGTGAAAGTCAGGTCCCAAGTATAGAGATAGTCTTTGTTTTCCTGTAGTTTTAATCTTATCTCCTCCTTCTTCCCTTGAGTGTCAGAATAAAGCCATTACTCTTTAGGAGGTGGACAAGTCTAACATGTTCAGAAGGATAGAAAATACTATGGACACAAAAATGTAGCCATTTTGGGTGTGTATTATTCATGATAAATATTGTGATTTCTTAGAAGAGCCTATACAAAATTCTAGTGTATGTAAAGCCTGTCTCAGATCCTGTACCAATAAGCTGGCCAGGAAAAGCTCCAAAGGGAACTGTATTTCTCTTTGATTTCCCAAGCAGCACATTTTAAATCCCACTGTAATGAGACTGAGCTGTGAGATCTTGTCTACAGGCCTGACAAAAACCATACCTCATTTGGATGGATCAACCTTTTTTTTTTTTTTTCCTATGAGAAAAGCTCACTGATAAAAATGAGAACAGTGTACCTGTCTCTCAGTAACCTGATATTATTGCTCAGCCAGTGTCAGGCCATCTGCTGGGAGAGATGGTTCATTTGCCTGCTACAATGAAGGAGGCAGCAAATACCAGACTATCCATGAACAGCAGCTGCCAGCTGGCATGACCAGCTCCATGCATATCAGGGGAAATGTGATTATCTATGGCAGCTGAGAAGATAACCTTAAAATTATAGCACTTTTTCAAACATTGCTTGTTCTTTTTCCTTCACCATTGGTGGGGTTTTTTTTTTTTTGGGGGGGGGGGTTTGTTTGTTTGTTTGTTTTTTGAGGGAGGGGGGCACTGTTTTCTCCATCTCTAATAACTTCCTATGCAGCAAAGGACATTGCAAGACCTATGTTCCTCATGGCATTTGGTTATAGACCCACTAAATCTTGTCCTCACTACAGTATCAGCTATAGCTAATTTCCAAGCAATATTGAATACCTCTTGTTTGGAAACAATCTTTCACACTTCCCAGTTCCACCCAAAGCAAAATCTCATCAATAGCACATTAGTTAACTCATCTCTGAACACAGATTTGCTCCTGTTGGCAGTTTCCTGTAACAGCAGATTGTGTCACCACCGTGTCACGCCAGGGACCAAGGAGTTAATTGTCTTTCCTTGCCCATGTGTGTGTGTTTGTGATGCAGGATGTGAGATGCAGGTCACTCCTGCTGGGCAGTCCATGACTGTGGCATTAGCCCGGGCAGGTTTCCCAGGCTTGCTCTGGCAGACAGCACTCCTTCTTGCTGTCATCGTCCCAGGGAATGTTTAGCCCAGAAATAGAAATTTAGAAATACGCTTAGGATTGGATTAGTGTTTTACTACTGCAAGGAAAAAGCAGGCATTGCTGGTAAATAATAAGTGCTTCTTATAATTTAAGTTTTGTTCCTGTTGAGTCTGTTATTCAGATCATGGTATTTGTACTACACTTATTCTTTGATTTCTTGCAGTTGCTGTGGCAGTCACTTGGGCTGATCGAGTGATCCCCTCTGTTGCCTGGATCATTCCTCTCTCTGTTGCTGTCTCAATATTTGGTGCCCTCAACAGCAGCATGTTCACGCTCGGGCGCTTAAGCTATGCTGGAAGTCAGTCAGGACATTTACCTCTTTTAATATCCATGCTTAATGTCCACTCTTGTACTCCTGCACCAGCCATGATTTTTTCAACCATCATTGCATCAATTTTTATCATCCCCTCTGACCTTATTACGTTAACAAATTACTTTGGATTTTCTGCCTGGCTTATGATTGGATTGACCTGTGCAAGCCTGATTGTACTTCGATACCGAGAACCTCATCTACACCGACCATACAAAGTAAATGGATCTAAGTTGCAAAATATTTTTATAGATTTTTTTTTTTTTTTTGAGTCCTGGGTAGCATGCAAAAGTTATAGAAAAAGTGCAAATCCAGAGTGGATAGTCACAAAAATATAGATAATAATCTCAATGCTTAGAGCCTTATTTGAAAATTTTGCTTCACTATAGAAAGAAGAGAAACAAACAGATGGTCTCTGCCCCAGAGAACTTGAAAACATGAGATGGTTCTTTGCAGAATGAGTGAGATGTGCAAACAATGTCAAACCATACCAGTTTGGAGCAGTAACAAGAACGTATAGGACCCATTGCCATTCAGAGTTAATTAAACCTTGATCTGCTCTCATCTTCCCTCACACAATCACAGGCATTAAGGATATGTTGAATTTTCCCTTACTCCAGCAGTCAGAAAGCTGGGTTAGAAGTCTATGCTTATTGTGATGGCTTCTAGGCACCCAGCCCTGAGAGACTTATAGGAACCCACAATATCATATGTGAACAAATGGATTTCCAGTACTGCCTGTCTCTCCCCCTCGACAATAGAAGGAGCCTAAACAAGTATTTTTAAGATGCCTCTCTTATAGGGAATTAGAGTCAGATGACTTGTCCATGGTGAATTTCTAGCAGCATGAGAAGTGGTACTCTACTGTGACAAAGAACAGATTGTTACTCTAGTGAATGAGGCATAAAATCACAGTTGGTTCATTTATTTCCTAAACCACTTTTTTTTCTTTCTCTTACAGGTATTTTTACCAGTTCCCTTTATGATGGTGGCGATGTCTTTCTTCCTAGTTCTAGTTCCCATAGTCTGGTCTCCAAACCTGCAATATGTTTATGGTTTCCTGTTTATGCTTGGAAGTCTTATTGTTTATCTGCCTTTTATACATTTTAAATTGCGTTTTGCATTTCTTGATAAAATTACTTGCCACTTACAGCTGCTGTTAGAAGTCTGTCCTGCTGATGGATCTGCTGAGGGCAAATGTGAATAATGGCAGATATTTAATCTCAGTACAAATAAGAGCCAACGGAGGATTTTGTTTAACTGAGACTGTAAACAGTACAATTTAGATGCTGGCCTGATATTATATAGGTGTGCATGCATGCATATACATATATAAATGTATGCACATATATTTCAAACATGCACATATATGTATGTATAGGCACAGATTCAGAGAATCACCGAATGAACTAAGTTAGAAAAGACCTTTGAAACCATCAAGTCCAACCCATGACCTCCTCATCAACTAAACCATGGCATAAGCATAATAAGTTAATATGTATATATATTTGTGTCTGTTTGTATCATTACGTAAATTTGTACATATACTGATTTTATAGGTGCAAAGGATCTCTCTTAAACTTGCAAATTCTGTAAAATACTCTCTTGCTTCTGAAAACACAGTTGAAAGTTGTGTAAAGTCTTGCAATAATAGAAATAAGACTCAATCACAGCACAAATATTTATCAATATTATGATACAATAAGTGAATAAATACGTAATAGGATGGTTATAAAAATACACTTTCGCACTTCAAACAAAATTGTCTGGATTATTCTTAGTGTGCAGTAGCTCATTGATTAGAACTTCTGGTTTTAAAGACTTTGTCTTTCTTTCCATCTGTTACCTTTTTTTTTCATGAATTTATTTTTAATAAAAGTCTTTGAAGAAGTTGACTGAGATCTTCTTAAATCCCAAGAAAACTATATATGGTGCATCTTAGCTATTTTAGAACAACACATACAAATTCAAGGTGAAATCTTACAAAGCACGAAGTAAGACAATAGGAATTATTTATCATTTTCATTACAGAAATAAAAGCTAAAGATTGGTAGATTCCTTTACTAAATCATTTACATCTTAGCATTAATATTAATTATTATAAAAATTAAAATAATATTAATATTTATTCCTTGCTTTCCTTTTTGGTTTTATTGAGAAGTAACGCTTTTTTTACACCTCCTCCCCTCCATTTTTATTTTGTTTATGAAAGCAAGATAAATTAATTCTTTTTTCTTCTGATAATTTGGCCGTATTAAGTGCACAGAATACTTAATCTTAAATACAAAAAGTACATAAAAATTATGTATGTAGGTGATTATTAATATAGGCTGCTATTTTTATAATTACAATAGAATTACAAATGCAAAGTGATTTTCCAAATCTGGAAATGAAAGACCACCAACACAACCAGTAGATGGCCCCAGCCAAACATCACTCCAACTCGGTGATCTCTGGTTTGACAGATGTTGGATTGGTGAAACTGTCTTACAGGACATTGTATTATAACACAGTAGAATGAAAAAAGTCTTGCTACAATACTTGATTCACTGATGTATAAAAATTTTAGAGATCGGAATGATAAAGAATTCTTCATAGCTACCCAAAGTCAATAAAACCAGGAATCAGCCGAAGGGTTAAGAGGATTTGACTTTACACTGGAATGAGCCTCCAAATGAAAACAAATACATGAAGCAAGTAGCAAACTTCCAATCAGAGAAGTTGTGGAGTACATTGGACCATGTGCGTTTGCAGGAATCAGAGTGACTTCTTTGTCTTTCAAGGTAACTTCAACGGCTGTTGTGATGTCAATGCCGAGACTTCCCCATGTGGCAGGCTTATTTTTTTTCAGGAAACCATTCATTGGGTCTTCAAGGTTCAAGGCGTTGATTTGTGTCTTCGCGCGATGCCCCAACGCGCTGTGCTTGGAGTTTCCCGATTTGCGACAAATCTCAAAGGCATGAGTGTCAACATTACATCTGTGACACCATACAGTTTTTTGACAGGCTTGCTTGACGTGACCTGTTTCGCCGCAGCAAAAACAGCTGAGTCGATTGAATTTGTTGGGATATGAAAATCTGTTACCATATTTGCTCTTCCCTCTGGTCAAAGCTGCTGCAAGGACGTGGCTGTGTTTTTGCAGTGCTTCTTCCACAGCTGCAGTAAATGCTGCAGTCGGTGTGGTCTTCTCTGCTCGAGTGGCTCTGACCAACATTTCATCCACTGGGCAATCTCGAGGAAGCGTGGCCAAGATGGTCCTGGTGTGTGAATTAGCATTGTCAAAAGCCAAGGAACGAAACAGGTGTTCCTGGACATCTGATGACACATCTGTTGCTTCCTTTAAAGAAGTTGCCAATCTGTCAATAAATTGTCCATATGGTTCATTTGCTCCTTGCTTGATTGAAGAATAAGGTGCTGGCTTCTTTTTGTCTGGAACCAGCAGCAGAGCTTTGTGAGCTAAAGTTTGAGAAAGTTGATGCATTTGCAAGGGATATGTAAGTTGAACATCAGCCATAGCATAAGCCCCGTGTCCTGTCAGCATGTCTGGCTGCACTGCATAAAGAGGATCACCTGGTACTCGATGTCTGTGAGCTTCTTCCACTGCCATGCGTTTCCATTCTCTCTCAAAAATGAGGTATTGTGATGGTGTCAGAAGCAGTGTTGCAATACTTGCAGAATCTGAAGGACACAGGATCTCAGCTGTGAAGATGTATTGTGTAATATTTTTTGCTGCTTCGGACCGAAGTCCATACATTGACACAGTCTGCTTTGCTTTTTGGAGTACTTTCCAATCATGAGGATGCCAGGTGGCAACTCCATTTCCAATAACAACAGGGCAGGATAAAGACCCCACAGCTTCCCAGTCTCCATCTTCGGCTGCATCTTTTATGACTGAAGACCACCATTTTCGAAGAGGATTCTCCGACATTGCAGGCAATGACACTCGTTGTGAAGCGGGTGAAGGAAGAAGGGAGTTGTGCTCTTCCTGCTTTTGAGGATGAAAGGAGCCGTCACTTTCTGATATATATTGTTTGTATGTCAGTTTGGCAAGTTCTGATACTTGTTGATGCAATTCATCTGGTGTCTCTGTTTTGACGTGTCGTTGTTTTTCACGAGACCCAGGGGCAGGACTTTCATTTCCCGATTCGTCTGAATCGGATCCAGGTGGGAGAGGACACTTCACTGCCGCCGTGTGATGACGCGGCTGCAGGTTCGGCTCTCTCCGCTGTGCTGTCTCAGTCCGCGGCTGTGCTGACATCCCCCGCGGCGCTTGCTCCCCCCGCGCAGGAGGAAGGGGGGCCGGGGAGTGAATGGGCTGTTCCGTCTCGCCGCTGTCTCCGCCCTCAGCTCCGCCTTGGAGTTCCGCCTCCCGGCTCTGCTCCGTCCCGCCTTCGGCTCCTCCTGACTTTACGTCATTCACCACGCCTACTGACCGGAATTGGGAGACTCGCTTCCTGGTCGCGCGCAGTTAGTTCGGGCAACTTCCGCTGCCTGCATCACATGATCCAGGGCATCCTGAGGGGTGGAACTGACATGCGCAGACGAGCCTTTCACGGGGCGCAAATTGTAAAACCCCAAACACTTCGCGAATTTGGAACGCGGCTGCGGCGGCGGCTGTGGATCTAATTTTTCAGCCTCCACCCCCTCAATCGCCTGAATGGCAGCTTCGACAGCCTTTCTTTCAGCAGAAACAGACTGCAAGATATTTACAACTTTTTTCCAAACCGCCCCCAGTTCATTCGCGACTTTCCCGTCTTCGCCGCCTGCGATTGCTGTGTCCCAAAGTAAATCACCAATTTCGCGCCATTCAGAGACGCTGAAAGTCAGAGATGACTTGTGTAATTTTCCCTTTCTTTTGGCCCACAGAGCTAACTGCTCTAAGTCACTTTCTTTCAGTTTTTCACCTCTCTTAGAGAGGAGCTGAAACAAAAGCCCCGTGGCCGCCTTTAATTCCGCTTCCATGTTACCTTTCTTGTCTGATGTTTCTGCCCGCGGCACTCCTTCTCCCGCGACGGTGGCACCCCCGTCGGGACCGACTCCTTCGCTGCGTCCAGCCACGGCTGACCGAACATGGAGACTTCACGGTGCTCCGCACTTTGTCGGAGGCTTCATGCGCCGGAGCCACTCGCGATACCCGCGGGAGGAGGCTAACGACGTCTTCAGGAATCCGGATTCAAAAATTAAAACAACTTATCAACAACCGCACTTAAGCGCAGCGTCCCTGCCTTTTCGGGCGCCACGCGAAGTCGTAGGGGAAACCCCGAAATAATAAAACGAGTCGGCAGAGCAAACGCAGGTCCAACCAGTATGATTACTACTACGTTTCTCCTTTATTCTATGTAAGATGGCAGGTTTTATACACTCTATATTGTTTACACTTTTAGATACATTATCACTGGTACAAGGCACAGGGAAGAATGCAAACATTTATTGTTTAATAAACTGTTTAAGGTAGCTACTATGTCCACACCAATTACTATACTTGTTAACTACTATGAAACCCTTTGACCCTTGCAACACCTTAAGTGAATATTTTTACTGCGACACACACTTGGCACTAATTTCTATCTGTGCTACAACCCCACAGGCCTCAGTGCCACGGCCTAGAGGCCTAGCATATTGCTCAGCCTGGATGATTCAAGTACAACTCATCTCCTACAGCAAGTGGCTTTTCTTAAGGTGATAATGCCCACAGAATGAAAATTTGAAGAAAAATTTATACCTTTTAAAATGCTGTATGAAGGAAAATTCATACAAGTGAGGACTGCAGTGTATACAGCTGAGCTGGAGACTCGATCCTGCTGAACGCAAGGAAGGAATCAATGTTTAATTTCACTTAATAGTGCTATTGGAAAAACATTTCTCTCGCTATTTAAATTCAAAAAATCATTAGAGTCATCAACATTGTAAAGGAGTTATATTTTAAGAGCTGAATTGTAAAAGAAAGAAATTATTTTACTGTGACCAAAGCATCCATCGGTGATTTGTAAATGCAGCTGTGGTTCAGATTTTCAACTGAACTTTCACGTAATTTATTTAAATCTATATTTTAATGTGCAAAAGAAAAGTGAAAGTTTAATGGAAAAAAAAAAAGTAACAATAATACTGTGTTGTAGACCAGAAGATTAGGAAAAGCAAGCATCAGGGGAAAACTGCTCAATTGACTGTGTTGTTTTCATGTAATTTCTTGTCAATGTGTTAACTATCTATTTAATTCCATAATGTGTTGGGTACCTACTAATACCATATGTCAGGGTATGTTTGGGTAATTGGAGCATGTATTTGTTAATGATATAAACGTCAAATATAGAGGTTTAGCAGTTCCAAACGATCAGGGGACTCAAAGATCCCAATGAAATGTAATATGAAATAAATTGCATTTATGGATCTTTCTGGAATATTTTATTTTAACAAATATCTAGGAAATGGCACATAAACGTACTAGATGAGAAGATTTAGAATAGGTGAGAATTAAAATGTCCATGCAAGCTTAAGCCTTTCTGCAAAGGAACCTTTCAATGGCCTTGCATTATCAGATCATTAACTGTTCTTGCTACATACCCTTACCTCATTTATTAGAATGAATTGATGGTGCCAAATAACTCACTATTATTTTCTCCCCATTCCAACATGTGATCTTGCATTTTGTTTATCACTCTCTGCTCAAATGCTGCTCTTGATAGACACTGTTGATATCTTACAGACTTTTCTATGGTATTCCTCATGACAACACCTAAGCACTTCACAAACAACTTCTAATTTCTCTTGACTCTCCTGAGCTGTGTCAGTGGTATCACTGCTTGCTGAAAGTCAATTAAGCTGATATGTAGGTTGCACAAGAAATCTGTTTTGTTATGTTCATGGAAATCTCTCAATTCACATCAAATACCTGGATGGAGAAATATTGATGGAGATTCAAGTCCAAGTATGGATATTTCTTTATCTTAGGAGCAGGGCAAAGAGCCAGGGAATTGGTGAACATACATCTTGTTTGGCTATTTAGACACTATATAAAGATTTCCATTTCCATTCATTCCAGCTTTTAGATGGAAACAAAGGAAGTATGGCCAAAATTGCTCACTAACTTTAGATGCCTAAGATGGGGCACCTTGGAGCTGATTTTTCATAGTAATTAATAAGTTCAGACTGCCTATAGTCCTCTGGAATTAAGTTCCAAGAATACTAGAAAAAGGAAAATAGGACAAATTATCACAGTCACTTTGGTTTAGATGAATAGCTGGTATCCTTTAGCTCATCTTCTGACTAACTATGGGTAGCTGCAATTCCTTTAAGACCTACAGTCTACTAAATGTTAACTTACAACTATAAGGTTTTATAATTCCACAATCAAATGGGAGGATTTAAAATCTGGTATAGAAAATGAGGAAAACAGCATTAATTGCAATTTTGAAAAATTATGATTTAAATTATTCCAGTATGGCCATGGAATTTTACAGAAAAAGAGCAATGTGTATTCTTGTGGGCAATACTCAAATATTCCTAAATCCAGCAACTGTTCTGCAAGTGCTATATCATTCACTACAGCAAATTCCCCTTCTACAGAAAATGAGGGACTGGCTGCCTCATATTTCGCATCTACTTCAACACAAATGTTGACTTACTCCCAGATCTGAGAGAGATAGGATTTTCTGAAAAAGAATACTCTCATTAAATGACCCCTGTTGGAAAGGGACCCACACAGCTGAGCTGAATTAGCATTATAAAAGCAATCCCAGATATGGTATGGCCCATCCTCTGAATATGAGTCACTGATGTTCTCTTAATGCGGACTTTTTTTTTTTGCCTGAGTGTTTTAGAATGCTAAATCACAAAGAAGCAAATACACCATTAAATTTATAAGGATTTCTTATTGTTGTTGGCTCATTCCACATCTCCAAGCAGTAAGCATAAAGGAATAAAATTCAAATTTATAACTTGTATTAGATACTCTGGCCAAGAACAATTCAATATTTTGACGTTACAGCTTTTTTCAGTTGGTCTCAGCTGCTTTTCTAATTGAATATATCTCAGAAAATGCTATATGGAAGTGTGACTGTTTTATTACTAGACTATGTCAGACATGTATTTAAATTTTTAATTTTTTTATCTTTGACTTCATAATTTTTTATGCTTATGCATAATTGCATATTTCAGAACTTCAACCTTACAACAAGTAAAGATAGAATGTGGATAATTTTTTATCAATATTGTACTGACTGGTCCATTTTGACATGTAATCTCTCTATCTGTTTTTCTAGGTTTCTAACAGAATATTTATGTGCATGTCTCCATTATCTCTTTTTCTTTCTTTTTTTTTTTTTTTTTTGTCCTTAATCTCCTTAAAAACACAATGTAAAATACGAAATTATTATCAGTATTATTTTAAAAATTGGTTGTAATTACACATCATTGTAATTCCATGTGTGCTGACTGCTTTACAAAAAAAAAAAAAAAAAAAAAAAAAAAAAAAATTGCTCTGGGCAAACCCCAGAAATTGTACAGAAGAAAGAAAAACCCCAGCAATTATTTGTTTTATTTCCCTTTTCATAGTTAGTCTTAACTGTGACTACAATAAAAAGATAATCGGCTAATAATGAATAGCTGTACGTGGGTTTTGTGCTCTGATGTGGTGATATTTTGTTGCAGCTTCTGGGTTACATAGGGGAGGATGTATGAGGAGCTACCTGTA
Organism: Chamaea fasciata; assembly: GCF_029207755.1. Lineage (NCBI taxonomy): Eukaryota > Metazoa > Chordata > Aves > Passeriformes > Sylviidae > Chamaea > Chamaea fasciata. The sequence goes on from NW_027094086.1 coordinate 27,551,951, forward strand.
GCTGTTAGACCACGAGTGAGTGGTTCAGACCTCCGGACTTCTGCTCTTACGTTTGATACATGCACTGTGGGTATTGCTAAGGTTCCCTACATCTCAGTTTCCACATATGCCAAACCAGAAACAGCTGTATTTTAAAAACTAACAGGTCAAAGAGTATTCACTTGTGACTTCTGTACTACAGTTAAAAGTTATTATTTCATTGTCCTCTATGACATATTCTAAGTGATGGGGGATTCTGGGTATTTCCAGTTTTTACTGGCTTGATCTGGAGGAATAAGAGCTGTATCTGCTTCACAAACTTTGAAGCTGTTTCTGTTTTTGCTTTGGAACAGGAAGTGAAACATTTTGGAATTAGCAGGTTTGGATAAGTTGTATCCTACAGTTTTAAAAACTGTTGAGGAGTTGGACCGTTAATGTTGATGTTCAGTAACTCTTGCTACACAGGGGAAATTTCAGGACTGCAAAGGAAATGTAACATGCCAACATTTTAATAGAATAAAAGTAATGAGCCAGGAAATTATAGACTTGTCAGTGTCACATAATTCCTTAGGAAAAAGTAATGGAACAGATAACATGAAACTGAATTAATAATGAATTAAAAGCAAGTAGCAGAATGCCAGTTCATTTGTATTTACAGAAAATAATCCGATCAAACCAGTTTCACATTATATTTTCTGTAATGTGGGTTGGGATAAAAGCTGAAGAAAAGGTGATTTTGAGGTCCACCAAAGTTGCAGACTTGACAAAGTAGTTACACCACTACAAATCAACCTCTTTTGTTTGGCAAATTTAAAAGTGACTAGGGTTTTTCATCATGTTATAAAGCTGCTGAAATGAGCCCTATTAGCAAGCCTTGGTGCATAATATTGGCTAGGGATTTTCTCCTTCTTTAGGCAACAGAAAGAGATATTTTTTCCTGGCAGCAAGACATCAATGTGTTTAGGTTGAGACTTCCCCATGTGCTGCTCCATATGCAGTGGTTCTTTAGTGTGAGGGTGGTGAGGCACTGGAACAAGCTGCCCAGAGAAGTTCTGGATGCCCTGTTGTAGGCCAGGCTGGATGGGCCACTTGGTCTACTGAAAGGGGTCCCTACTCACAGCAGAAGGATTGAAATCAAATGATCTTCAAAGGTTCCCACCAACCCAAACCGTTCCATGATTCTGAAATTGTGAAGTTCTGGGCTGCAAGTATAGCAACATCCCACCAGGACTGGGCATGGCCAGGCCTGGAACTTTGGAGAGGGGCTGTTGCTGAGCAACCTCACGGCCGCTATGTAAAGATTCCACTGTAACTGACACATAGGCTCCCTCACTTTGACTACGCCTGCGTGGGTATGTCCTGTCATAAGTGCTGTGGCCTTTGTACGTTGCTGCCAAGCTCTTGAACCTGAGGGTTTTTTGGCTTCAGGTTCTTGTGCTTGTTTAAGACTTCAGTTCAGGTATGTCCGGAAGGGTGTATTTGGCAGGTGTTCCATGTGTTAAGAACTTGGGCAAGCTGATTTTTAAATTGGATACTGGTGTCCTCATTTTAGGTTTGCCTGTTGCAGAGAGATCATCAAACCTGAACTTCTCTTTATGTGTGGCCTGGTTCTTGTGCTACAAAAAATCACTTTATGTTGCGACTTTCAGTAGATTAAACTTTTCCTCAAAATCAGTTTTCTTGGCATCAGAAGCACCTTCATGTTTAATTAACTTGTCTTGCTTAAAACCCATTTTCTAATGCCAGGTCGTGTTAAGATGCAGTGGAAAGTTGGATACAAAGTGAAACAGTTCTAGTGTTTCTGTTTGTGTGTCTGTAACTTAATTCTCTTTGTGAAGCCCACACTGACATGGTTTTCTAAAAGGTTTCCGAAGTGTAACAGCAATGAGATTTTTTTTCTACCATGTATAGTCACAGAAAATCAGCATAAAACCTTAATTTCAGTTACAAGAGGAGTAAGCCATACTAAGAGTTGAACTCGATGGTCCTTGTCACTTCCTTCCAACACACTCTGTGAATCTGTTGCCTGAGGAAGGCTGTGAACTAAAAATGACTTAATGCTATCATGCAGAGCAACCTAAGTGCAATGACAGACTTCCATAATTTCTTTCTCTTAATATGATCTTCAGAATTCATTTTTTTAATTGCTAAATTAGATTTTTTATTGTACTCAGCAAGAAGGGGAAAATGAACCTGAAAATGGTGTATGTTTGCAATTGCTTAAGCACTTTCTCTCTATAAAATAGTAAACTTTTTGACCTAATTTTTAAGTAGTGTTGAAAAACTTGTGTGGAGGTCAGTGATTTGCTTTGTGCACACTATATTGAAATGTCATACTGCTTATGTGTGCTCGTTTCAATAAGGTTTTTTGTACCTGCCTATCTTTTCTCTTTCATATCAACTTTGTATCTTAGTACTTCAGAAGGAGTCTTGCAAAAAAGTGGATGATGGGGAGAAGATATGTAGGGTATTTCACGTGGAAGAATTATTTAGTTGTATTTTTAATTTACCTCAACAAACTTCCAAAGCACAGTTTGGTCTAGAAAACTGTTTGGTTTTGCTCTCCAATTATAGTTAAATACCTTACAGTCATTTTACATCTACACTCTAAGTAAGGGTGGAGGAAATATCTTCTTCAGAAGAAACTGAAAAATAGCAGTGAAATGCTGCAATACATGCTATAAACTATGCTTTCTGAATTGCCTTATGACTTCTGAATGGACTCTGTTTATGAACAGCTGTTTCAGGGCTTGAGTTTTCACTTCAAATCTTACTAAGAACTGATGCATGCTTTATCCGTGTTTTTCTCCAGCCTCGCCTGTGAGCTCAAGTAGTCTTCTGTTGTGAGAGGGACTCATGTCAAATGATATTCAACAGCCACATTCCCTCTTAGTTTTCGTTTATTAAGTTAGTCCACTGTCCTTTTGAATTTTGGTTCCTTTTTTTTTGTTTTCTAATGAAATCAGAATTTTCCATAGTACTTTGTTTATCATCTGCAAATGCCAAGATGATTTTTTTTTGTCTGCTGGGAATTGCTTTATCCTAGGTTCTGCTTCTACACTCTTGGATTATTTACCTGGGATTAACTGATGCACTCTTTTTGGCATCTGGGAAAGTGTTTAACTATCACATGTTCTAAATCCTATTTTAGAGCAGAAATACTTGTTATTAATCCTGGATACCAGAGAGATGCTCCCATTTTCCTCTCCTGTGCCTAATTTAATCTTTTGTATATATGGAGTCCTTTGATAATATTACTATATAAGTAACAAATATGCCCACAGTTTTTTTGTATATTTCTGAGTGATCTTTCTTTTTTCTCTTAATTAGGAAAGCCTAAATATGAGAAGAACTAACAATGAAAAGCCTGATGATCCAGGTAGCATTGTAGGCTATTTCTTCTTTAAGTATTCTTGACTACGGTCTGTCCAAAAGCCTTGTCTTTGTTAAATGAAATGGGCTAAACTACTTGTTGTTTTTCATCTGTTAAAGAATTTGTGTTGCTATTGCCATTATAAGCTGTAAGCTGTAGGACTGTACTGTAATGAGCTCATAACAGCTATTCAGATAAAAAAAAAAAATCCATGTTTTTCCAAAATGCTTACAAGGTAAAGGGTTGAGGACAGGTGGGAATATGTCATGTAGTGTGTCTTGAATACATCACATTGGCAACAGTACTTACACAACTTAACACTGTGTTGGTGTGCAGTGGTTTCCCCAGAAAGCAATGAAGGAAAAGAAGGTGATGGCCTGCGTCGCTCCTGCCGGCAGAGGAAAGCTGCTGATCACTATGAATCTCCTTTGGAAAGTAAGTGTGCTGGGCTGACCTTGGCTGGACACCTGTACTCACTAAGCTGCTCTGTCACTCCTGCCTCTCAGCTGAACTGGGTACAGAAAATAAGATGGAAAACTACTTGTAGGTTAAGGCAGTTCACCAAAGCAAAAGAAAAAACTTGTGTACAAACAAAGAAAAAAACTCAAAACTTTGTTTTCTTCTTTCCATCTGCAAGTGACATCTGGCCACTTCCCAGGAAGCAGGGCTTCAGCACACATAGCGATTGCTCCAGAATGCAAACATTTAAAATAACAAATACCCTCCCTTCCTCCTACTTTTCTTAGCTTTTATAGCTAAACTGATGTCTTATGGTATGGAAAATTCCTTAGGGTAATTTGGGTTGGCTATCGCAGCTGTGTCCCCTCCCAGGATCTTCCCAGCCTATTGCTTGGGAGTGGAATGTTGGGGAGACAGTGCTGTTTCTGTGCCAGCACTGCTCAGCAATAGCCAAAACATTGGTGTGTTATCAACATCTTTCCAGCTACCAAGGCACAGCACAGCACTGTGAGGGCTGCTTTGGGGAAAATTAACTCCATCTCAGCCAGATCCAATACAGTATGTTATACAATACTTTATATTATAGTGTCTCTTGAGAGATAATTTCTTGCATGGAAGTGGGGGATTTGTTTAGGTTTTTTTTTAAATAAAAATACACTCACAAAACTTCTCTTTATATTTCTTACTTCATTCTACCAGTAAATTTAATTGAATGCATGTATTCTGTGCGCATTTTTTTTCATGCCTTTTGACATCCTTATTGTTGCTTTTCACTTAAAAAAATGACCTATCTACCCTTAAAAGAATAGCAATTTAAGAAATTGAATAATCTTACTCTTGTGGTTTTCAATTTTTCTTAAATATCAGGTGTGTGTCTTTTTACTTCAATTGTGCACTGATTAAACCACCCAACATCCCCTCCTTGAAACTTTCCCTGAAATTAGAGATGGATAATACCTGTCCCATTTTCTGCCTTTGACTATCCTGGTTTCTCTCAAACTTGTTTGTAACAAATGCTATGTTCTTTGCTTTCAACAGATCTAAGAACACGTAAACGAAGGTCTTCCAAACGCATTTCACCTGTCAAAGAGAGGCATTCAGGCAAAAATAAAAAACCTAAAAGGTTGGCATATGGTTTGTGATAGTTCTTTATAGGAGTGTTGTTGGTCATATGACTGAATAATGTTTTCTATATTATTTGGACTGGTGGTAATTAGAGGTTAATATAATTGCAGATTGTAATTGTGGTAGTCTGAGCATATAAGGAAAACAAATACTTCAGGGGAAGCCATCCTTTTTACTAGCCACTAGATTTTATTTGAAAATGCTGTATTTTTTGTCACTGATAAGGTGATGATGAGGGTTGTGGCTGAGATTGTGTAACTGTAATTTTTCTGGAATGGAAGCCTTAATGTCCCTCTCTAAATCTTAGACTTGAAGGGTGTACAAATTAAGATTTAAGACTTAATCTTGAAGAGTACAGTTTATTAAAACTGAAGAAAATTCACAGAGAGAGCCTATATGGAAGTTTCAATGAATGTTTTTATTCAATCACTCAGAGTTCATGTTTCTTTATGAAACTATCCTTAAACAAGAAAAATGCCTAATGAAATTCTAAATTATAGCAATAATCATACTTACAAGTGCTAAGAGTTTTAAAATAATTAACTCAGTTTAAAGTTCTTTATTTACTCGTGGCCATTAAATGTAAAACAGCTGGAATTAATAACCATTTAGGAAGCTTATGCTCATTTATAAGGTCTTTTGGATTCACTTGCTATCATTAGAAAATCAAAAATCCTTTAACTGCATAATAAATTAGAAAGCACTTTTTTCTTTCTCCTTAATTCAAATTAGGTCTCTTTCGGCCAAGTCTCAGAAAGATGACACAAACAGAGTTCCAAATGATCACACGAAAACTGAAGCAACTCGGAATGGTAACTTAAATGAAGTTTATAATGATCGCATGAGAATTGGAGCAAGTCTGGCTGCTGTGGAGCAAATGCAAATAGATGGTTCAGTAAGTATTTTTATTTCATTGTGCCAGTGAGACATTTGCAGTATTTATGAAACCTTCCAGTAATGGACCATCTACAACTCCCTTGACTTACAGTTTTCTCTTGAGCAATTTGCAAATTGCCACTAACATTTTCTTTGTGCTGACATCTAATTTGTGATGGAACCTTGTAGAGGTTGCAGCTTTCTTTAACATTTGTTCTGTTGACTTCATCTTTAGGCACAATTTCATGGTGTGGGTGGTCTATCTGACCACATTGCAGCTTTGAAAGAGATGGTAATTTTGCCCTTGCTTTATCCTGACGTCTTTGAGATATTGAAATTTAAACCTCCAAGGTAAGACATACCATTTTAAACTATAAGTTCTTAACTCATTTTCAGAAGAATATTCAGCTGAGGCATCAACATGTTTCCATGCTTCAAAACTTTCAGCAGCGTTTATGGTTTATTTTAGCACAAATAAAAAGTAATGTTAAAAAAAAGGGATAGAATACAACATATATGTAGGTTCAGAGATTTACTGTGTGGCAAGACTATCCTTAAAAAATGTCTTGCCTTTAGAAGGTGGAGTTGGAGATTTTTTTTTCTGTAGAGTCATGCATGCAAGTGCACTTGATTAGCTTGTGAGCAGGAAGGAATTATCTGTTGCTAGTTCACTGTAGTTTGTTTTGTGGAAATCCAGTTCTGTTTTACACCAACCCTTTTTTTTTCCAAGTATTTTCAGGTATTAGTTTTACAATTGATGGGACTTGCAACTAGAACTTTGCAGTGTTTTTTTAACTTGGGCTAGAATAGGAAAATTTTCCATTCTTATACTGCTGAGTTCTGTGTTATGAAATGAGAGATTAGAGATTCATTAGATTATTAGAGATTATTAGAGATTCAATAACTTTATATATATCCTTGGTCATGGTATATTGAAATAGGACTTTAATTTCTTTGCTTCCAATGAATTTAAAAGTATTACAAACATTGAAAAGAAAATCAGTGTTTTGCTTCATTTTTTGAAATTCTTTTTGAAGCAGCAGTGCATTGGCTCTCCTAGTTGATGGAAATACAGAAATGCAGAATACCTTTCCGTTTTTAGACTACTTCTTCTTCCTTAATCACCAGCAAAAGGGAGTTCAAATCCAGTGACTTAAATCTTTTTAAGGGAGAATGAAATGCTTTACTTTCAAATATTGACTTTTGTGAAAACAAGAATGAATATGCAGTGTATCATTGAAAGACGTACTGATGATTCCTGAGTTAGCCCAGTCTCAGATTCTGCATTTGTAAGTTTGCTCTTGTTTTGCTCCACTCTGCTGTAACCATCTCTGTTGTTTTGTCAGAACTGGCATGCTACTGTTTTTTCTCAAGATTTTGTACATCTGCATTATTCTCTTTATTTGTTTTGTTTGCTGCCCGGCAGAATTGTGTAGGAACACTTTTGACTTTTCTCACACTTCAGCTGTTACTATCTTATTCATGAAGTGTTCAGCTTAGGAGAGCAGAGTTTGTGTTTTAGGGATGGGGGTTGTAATAGATACTTTTCCATGACGTTTTTTCTTATGTGAATTTTTTTAAAAAATATTTCTTTTAAATTGTAGAGGCTGTTTATTCTATGGTCCACCGGGGACTGGAAAGACCTTGGTTGCTCGTGCACTTGCTAATGAATGGAGCAGAGGTGACAGGAAAGTAACCTTTTTCATGAGAAGTGCCGCCGACTGCATGAGTAAATGGGTAGGAGAATCTGAACGACAGCTTCGTTTGGTATTTGAGCAGGTAAGGTTGAAACATGCCATGTGTTCTGTTGGAATTGTAACTAATTTTTTGTGGTCAAGAAGAACTCACTCTTTTTCATGTTTTGTAACCTCTTTCCAATCCTTGAAATGGGATTATCAGTGTTCCCTTTTTCAGTGGAGTCTCTTGAGATGTATTGAAAAGATTAGTAAAGCAAACAAGAAAATCACCACCACCCTCAAAAACCCTCCACCATACACACTACTCAGTCATAGAAAGGGTCTCAAGAAGCAAGAGATGGTAGCTTTAGGTGAGAGGGAAACAGATGCAGGGTGAAATCATATAAGTTTAAATTAGTAATGGAAGGTCGCTTCCAGGAACTTTGAGTCTTGTTCTCATGGTTGCCTAATAGCAGTAAAAACTACTGGTAGGATTTGTTTCCTGTCACCCAGTCTCAGTGGGTTGAAAAGCTGCTGTTTTCTGTTAACAGGCTGCTGTTTCACATTAGGTTAATTAGTAGAGATCCCTGATGCTGGTCTGAAAAATCTAGCTCCAGCGCCTTTCCAACCATAATGTCTTCCATGCATTTTCTCTTTCAAGTAGTGCTGTTTTCCTCATGTCAGTGTTCCTGTGTTTTCTTTTTAGGCCTACCAGATGCGACCTTCAATTATTTTCTTTGATGAGATCGATGCTCTTGCTCCTGTACGGTCCAGCAAACAAGACCAGGTTCATAGGTAAGACATGTCTTGTATCTACGTAGAAAGTGTTTGATCTTCAGGAAAAAAAGAGTGCAACCTATTTATCTGGACCTGACACCTTCATTTAACCTGACAACTAGTAATTCAGTGCTAGTGAATTTCAGATGATTTTTAAACAATACTTGGAAACAATTCACTAAGCTTGATATAAGTACAAGGTCTGTGTTACCTTATCTGTATTTTGCTATGTCTTAAAAAAGCTCTTGTCAATAAAAACTTGTCCTTTTTGAGGGATCAGTGGAGAAGGTTATGTGGGACTGAAGAAAATTTACTAAACCGGTGAATGAAAATTGTATTTTTCTGTTAGCTCTGTTGTAGGGACGCTTCTGACACTTATGGATGGCTTAGCCAGCAGAGAAGAGGTTGTGGTAATAGGAGCCACCAACAGACTGGACTCTATAGATCCTGCTTTACGAAGACCTGGGCGCTTTGAACGAGAATTCCGCTTCAACTTGCCAAACAAGGAGGTCAGAACTTCAAAGCCACCTTATGTGCTAAAGTCCATCTTTATGACAAACCCCTGCAACGAGGCAGCATCACGGAGGAATGCAGTGCTCATCTGTAGTGTATAGCTTGGACACAAGAGGGATCCCTGGAGACATTCCACTGTACTGTGAAGGGCAAACCTGGTGCTGAATATATATAGGAATAAGATGATGTCAGCAAGTAGTTTCTTCTCTCTTGGACAAAGATATGAAGTACACTGCACAGGCGCAGCACTTCAAGTTCAATGGCAAGAGCTAAGCAACAAAGAAATTTGTTTTATAGCAACCAAAAATATTGGAGTGGAGACAGTTGAGAGAGAGATGGTGTGCAAAATGTAACCCTGCTTTTGTCGTTTTTTTCTGGCTATCACTAATATTTCTTGGCACTTTTTGGAGCAAAGGTAAAAGGCTAATTGGATTGAAGGCTAGTAAAAGTGCATGAAACAGTGGATTTACACAAACATTTTTGTCCAGTATTCATCTGCTCTCAGGAACAAGAGACAAGGTGCCATGAAACAGATCTAATACACAATTCCCTGCTGTGGAAGCATTCTAGAAGTGTGCCATAATTCATCTGTGTACCAGGAGATACTTCGCTGAAAGTCTTGCTAGGATCAGAGATAAGAATGGGCGATGTTTGACATGTTCTGGATGAGTGACAGTAATTTGAGTCATAGTTTTTGTTCTTGGTAGCAACTGTGGTAATTTTAAATGGACTAGGACTGTTTTCTTTGAATGAACTGGCAGAAAAGCAAATGTGATGAACTACTGAAACTCTCACTGTAAAATTTTGCTAAATTTGAGAGAATTTCCTTTAACACAAAATGTCCATTTGCAGATGAGGCGTTTACTACAGTTTGTTCTCCAATATCATCAGGTCTCCTGCTCATAAAACTCACTTTTTATGGAAGATGCACCTCCCTTTTATTTCACTTCATCCCCCACAAGAGCTTGATATAAAAATTTAAGAATGATTAAATTTCCTGCTTGAAGAAGCAGCGACTGTATTAGTAACTGATGTTCAAAATACTTAGAGGTTTAACAGACAAGAAAAATATTTGTACTAGTGTGAGAGGTTTGGGGGTTTTGTGTTATGGTTGTTTTCTTAAGAGAAAACTTAAGGCAAACTAAAATGCAACCATTTTGTTTCTAGGCAAGATTAGAAATTTTCAAAATTCACACACGAGACTGGACCCTGAAGCCATCGGACAAGTTACTTGAAGACCTGGCTGACAAAAGTGTTGGTGAGTTTGAAAGCAGTGTGGGTCCTTTTCTCCTGGGAAGTGTTCAACCACTCTGCCCCAAGCCTGCAGCGCTGCATGGGGCTGTCACTGGAGTGCAGGGGCAGCATCTGGTTTTGTTGAATCTCATACCCATTGATCCAGCCTGTCCAGATCCAGCTCTGCAGAGTCTTCCTGGTCTCCAGCAGAACAACACTCCCACCCAACACAGTGTTGTCCACAGTCTTACTGAGGGTGTACTCAATCCCCTCATCCATGACATTGATAAAGATATTAAAAATGACTCGACTCAGTTCTTAGCCTTGGGGAACACCACTAGTGAATCCTCTGCCATCTGGATATAGCATCATTCACCAACACTCTTGGCTTGGCCATCCAGACAGTTTTTAACCTATATAACACATATATATGTTGACGTAATATTTGGTTCTTGTTTTATTTGTCAGGATTTTGTGGTGCTGATATTAAAGCCTTATGTGTTGAAGCTGGGCTCTGTGCTTTGCGCCGCCGCTATCCGCAGATACATGAGAGTGACAAAAGACTGAAGATAGATGCCAGATCAATTAAAGTAACAGCAAAGGATTTTACCATGGCTATGCAGAAGACTGTTCCAGCATCACAGAGAGCTGGGTCTTCACCTGGGAGAGCTCTACCACCTGTTTCAAAGCCGCTGTTGGAAAACACCCTGGAAAGAATTTTACAAGCCTTGCAGAGAGCATTTCCCCATGCAAGGCTTGCACTGAAGAAGAACCAAGGTATTACAATAGCATCTTATTTTTTAAAATGCTGCCAAAGCAAAAACTTCTGATTTCTGCAACTAACATACACCAACTTCACAGCCATAATGACAGTGCAATTTTATACTTTGGTGTGCAGAGTGGGAGCTGTGCGTGACTCACAACATGCAGTGGAGAACTATGGCTTCTCTACTGGACCCCCTGTTACTGACAGTAGCTCACATCCCGTTAATTATTTCAGAGATGGATCTAAGGTTTCACATATGAGGCACTTCTTTCCAAACTGTAGAATCATAGAATGATTTGCATTGGAAGGGACCTTAAAGTTGATCTAGTTCCAACCGTGCTGGCTTGGACAGGGACACCTTCCACTAGAGCTCCATCTAGCCTGGCTTTGAACACTTCCAAGAATTGGGCATCTACATCTTCTCTGGGCAACTTGTTTCAATGCCTCACCACTCTCACAGTAAAGAATTTTTTCCTAATATCCAATCTAAACTTACTGTCTCTCAATCTGAACCCTTTCCCTCTTGTCCTGATACTGCATGCTCTTGTAAGGAGTCCATCTTTCCTGTAGGTTTTTTTCAGATACTTGAAAGCCAGATGTGGGTCACCCTGAAGCCTTGTCTTTTCCAAGCTAAATAAACCAATTTTTCCCAACCTTTCCTCATAGTAAAGGTGCTCCATCCCTCTCATCATCTTGGTGGCCCTCCTATGGACTCGCTCCAGCAGGTCAATGTCCTTTCAGTTCTGGGACCCCAGAGCTGATGCAGCCCTGCAGGTGGGGTCTCACCAGAGCAGAGCTGAGGGGCAGAATCCCCTCCCTTGGCCTGCTGCCTGTGCTGCTTTGGATGCAGCCCCAGACACAACTGAGATACTTTCTGAGTTGCAACAGCACTCAGAAATTTCTGGGTCATGTCCAGTCTCCCATCCACCAGCAACCCTAAGTCGTTCTTGCTCTTGATCTGTTCATCCCCATTTTGTGTTGATACTGGGGGTTGCTCTGACCTGGATGCAGCACCTTGAACTTGGACCTGTTGAACCTCATGAGATTCCCATTGTCCCAGTTCTTGAGCTTGTCCAGGTCCCTCTGGATGGCATTCCATCCTTCAGGTGTGTCAACTGGACTGCTCAGCTTGGTATTATCAGCAAATATACTGAGGTGACACTCAATTCCTTCATATATGTCATTAATGAAGATATTAAATAACAGTTGTCCCAGTAGGGATCCCAGAGGGACATCACTTGTCACTGATGTCAACTGAAACTCTGAGCAATTAATCGCTACCCTCTGGATGTGACCATCCAACCAATTCTTTTATCCATCCACTCATCACATCCATCTGCCTCCAATTTAAAGAGAAGGATGCTGTGGGGGACCGTGTCAAAAACTTTACAGAAGTTCAGATAAATGATGTCTGTAACCCTTCCTTTGTCCACTGATGTAGTCTATAATAAATGCTTAAATGAGGGGACTAGGCTTTTTCTGGTATATAGGAATGGCAGAAGTTGTTCCTGATCATCTTTATTCTAAGGAAAACCCTCCCAAGTGTTTGTCAATAGAGAGTTAATACCTGATGCAAATCATAAGACATAAGACAGCTTTGTATAGACTCATGCAATCTCCTTAGATCTCTGGTAGGGTGTACTCTCCAGATAATAACATTCAAATAACAAAATGCAGGAGAAATGGTTTCCAACACTGATTTCAAATAAAGCAAGAGTGAGATATGAACTATTCAGTAAAGATAACAAATTTCTTTTGTCTTTAAATCCTATTTTAGGGGATGATGAGTTTGACAGTGATGATGACTCACCATCAATCTCTGAAAAGAGGCCTGACAGCAAAAAGGCAGAACTCCACCCTTCTAGCAGGTACATGTTTGTCCTCTTTATGGTGACATTTTTGAGATGGCTGCATCTGTAAAATGTTGTGTAAATATGTGAAGGCTGCTAGAAGAAGTTAAGGGTGCGTCTGGGGGTGATCAATACTTGCAAGGATTCAGCCGTGAACATCCAACTGGGTGCTAGATCTAACTGTTCTGACTATACTGCCCTAACTTGTCAAACTGATTGGCCCAGCCTTCTTCTACTAAGTCAAACTGGTTCACAAACTAATAAAACATGTTGCTTTAATCCATAGTATTCCTTCAAAGACTCAAGACCCAAAAAATGCTCATTCTGTCCTTTTAGCTTAAAAAACCACTATGGATTAATGTAGCCATCTTTTACCCTTCTACCTTCCAAGATGGTTGAACCAGTAGCAAATAATGTATCAGAAACAAAATCAAGAAGTGGTTTGTTAAATCATTATGAGAAAAATTTAAATGATGTCTGCATTTTTTCCCTTTACCCTACTGATTTTTCGTTATCTTTTGACATTTTATTGGGGAAGTCACGTAGCCCAAAGTTTTAAAAATAGATTATTGTCAGATATTTTTCTCCCTTCCTATGGTGGTGCTGCCCAGAAAACATGACTTGCTGAGCTTGGTTAATTCCCAAGGATCTTTGACTTCAGCAAGTAAAGGTACAATAGTAATGTGTGGGAAAATACACAAACCTCTTCACAAGTGTATTTCATGTGTATAAAGCAAACTGACTAGGAAATTATTGCACAAGTCAAAAATGAAACCACCAGAATGACTGAATAAAATAAATATAACTCTTATACATATTTAGTGTAGTGCTGTAATTTAAGCAATCCAGTCATGTTCTTCTTCAGATACAACTAATGTGTTTCAGTACCCACATTACTTTTTTTTCTAGAAATGTGGTTTTGCCCCTTTCTTCCTGCTGTTTCCAGGAACTGTCGCCAAATTTTAGCTAAATTTGACAGGTGTAGAGATCTCACTTAAAATCAAGACAAGCTGAAAATTGTTGTGTATGGACAGTGAAGAGACCCAGACTGGTTTGTGCTATGAGAGTTGTTAGTTTGCCCTGCATCAGGTGACTGACCAGCCACTTTGTGTGTATTTGCCTGGACAGTCTCCCTGTGGGGTTTAAGAATTGTTACATAACACAACCAAAGGAATAGCAGACATACTGAGGACTGACAGGATATATTAGCAGAGGAGTGATACCAGTTTTTGAGAAAATAGGCTTTGATAAATAGCCTGGTCTTCTTAATCACAGAATCACAGAGCAGTTTATTATTTGGTTGAACATGGAGCATATTTAGACAAAAAAAAAAAAGTATGGGAAAAATATTTAACATCTGTGTGCCTCTTCATCACTCTTTTTTAAACTTGTTTTCTTCTTTTTGTTGTAGAAATATTTCTTACCAGCCAACGTCTTTCAGGCCACGGTTCTTACTAGTTGAAGAGCCAGGATGTGGGCAGGCTTTTGATTTGGCACCTGCCATATTACATGCCCTGGAAAAGTTTCCAGCTTATACACTAGATCTACCAACCTTGTTTGTTAGCAACACATCACAGGAAGAAACATGTTCACAGGTATCTATTTTTTTGTTGATCTCATAGGATTCTTGAACTGTATTATAAACTAGTGAAATAAGCACAACTCACTGTTAATGGAGTTGGCCTGGTTTGAATTTGCTGTTATGTTTACTTTTGTCTGAAAATTCACTTTTCTTGTAGATTTAATGATACTGAATAAGAACATTTGTACATAGCTACGTTTCATTTCTATTTGAAATGAAAGAGGGAGGATGTTTCTGGCAGCTTGGGATAATGGGAGATGCTGCTAATATACCCCTCTTTGTTGCAAGTAGTCCTGCTGGTCTTGATGGGATCCAGAAAGGTGGTTTTGTTTCTTCTTAAATCTCTGTGCTCCCAGTAGCTGGCTCTGCATCAGCCTGCTGGCATCATGCACTTTTTTTAACCTTCATTTTTATTGTATTTGTAGGGCAGCCAAAATTTTTGCGAATTTCTTTTTTTTTTTGAATGTACAAATACAGTGCGTTCTGCTGCAGTGAAACACAATGGAAGTGTTGCAATTCATGGAATACTTAAATGTGTAAATGGATGTGCGTTCATTAACTAGAAAAAGAAATATAAGTGGATTACTGCAGTTTTGATTTTCTACCTTAAGGCAGGAAATAAATTTCATTGCTTGGTATCACTGTATTAAAATATTTTGATCTTTATTAACAGCATTTTAGAGCTGTACAAGTCAGACAGATCATGTGACTGGATATTCATTTGCCACTCAGGAGGAGCAATTCTCTTTTTGTTATGCCATGGTTGCACCTATGTCTATATATATACCCTGTCTAGTGCATGATTATACCATACATTTCCTATCTTGTGACAGGAACTCCCTGCATATTGTTACTCTGAAATGGTGCATGAAGAAATATGCCATGGGAAAGCACTCTTGCCACTTCCCTCATGCAGTAGATTTGTGTCCTGTGATTGAAGTGTCATTTGTGGGCAGTGGTTTGTGGTCTTTCAAAGCACATCATCTGGTCTGATGGATTCTTTGATAATGAGAGGAATGAAAGGCTCTGAGCGAATTAGCTCTTCAGGCAGGCTAAGGATTGGTCACCTCCTACAGAATGTGTTTGAAATTACGATTTGTGACCAGGCTTCTTTAACTGTGTTAGCCCTCATTTTTTCTCATAGGTCTTTGTTCAGGCTCTGCTCCAGTCTAAAAGTGGGTATGGGCACACACTAAACTGGAAATGGTGCAGTCACAGTTGTGTAGCCATTTCTCCAGACCAAGCCATCTTGCTAAAGGGTTAGTCTTGCTTTTTCAGGCACATCATCACATCATTTGAGTTTTGAGGCTCTTTAGGAGTTACTTTACCCCTAAGTAGTTTTGAAATCTTGTTCAGTTCTGTATCTGTCTGCATAGCCATGTCTGTCATTGAGTCAAAGTAAAAATGTTACCTTATTAAGGAGTGGTTCATATATTGGTTTGTCTTGATGTCTTGGCTTTATGCACTCTTATTTCACAAGTCAGACTATCTTATTTCACAAGATAATCTGACTAATATGTAGTTATTTAGTGGTCTGTTCTACATGATGCAGTTTTCTTATCCAAGCTTTCATTTCACCAGTTGATACGAGAAGCTCAAAGAACAGCACCAAGTATCATTTATATCCCACAAATCCCTTCGTGGTGGGAGGCTGTTGGACCTACACTGAAAGCTGTTTTTACAGGACTACTGAATAACATTCCATACTTTGCTCCAGTTTTGCTCCTTGCAACATCTGATGTGCCACACGAAGATCTCCCTGAAGAGGTATTTCCATCAATACTTTTCTTTCTTTGTTACTCAGTTTCTTATTGATTTACAGCTCATTGAAACATTTGAGTACTGTGCTGCTCTTAAAAGATTTATGCTGTTATTACTGAGGCACCAGAACCCCCGTCTCTTAATACTTGCTTAGACAAAACAATGCTGAAAGCATTTGTCTAAAGTATTTTCTGAGTAAGGAGACTGACTTTGTCCCAACTTTTTTCTGCCTTCTCACACACTTGTGCTTACTAAACAGACATATAGATACACTTCAGACAACTAGTTCAGTAGCTTCAAGACGGTTTGGTGTGTACTTAGTGAAGAATACACAATGCTTGAAAGATAGATGGGAAAAAGATAGCTTTTCTGAAAATATTTTCAGAATACAGAAAAAGCACTGTGGTCACAGTGATAGAGTGTAATTTCTATATTACATTATTTTACAAAAAAATCATTTTCTTTCTTCATCCAGGTAGAAACTTGACAAATTAAAAAGCTAAGGACTAGCTTCTGTTTAAGCAACTTGGAAATCAATTTTTAGTTGTATTTCCTAACAAAATTAATTAAGAACAGATGCTGTGCTTTCTTGAATCTGAGAGTGTTCATTAAAGGAAGGTGTTAAAAATATTAATACACTGTTCTGATTATTCTGTCTATGTAACAGAAGTTTTTATAAAATTAATAAATGCCTTCTAAAATTAAAAAAGCAAACAAACCAACAACCCACATTACCAAAAAGTTTGCATCAAGCTGGGTAAATGTACAATAAATAAGCAGTATTTGGGGTGGTGAATGTCACCCATTTCTGATTGCTTTATCATACTTTTTTCATGCATTGAACTCCAGAAGGTTGATTAGAGAAGGTATTTTAGTCTGCAGTGCTATGAAAATCCAGCCTTTTAAGGCCAAGAAGTTAACTTAACAGCTGGTTTTACCTAGGTGACTATTCAGTGTAAATTAGAAATTCATTCATCTGTTTGGAATAGAAAATAAAAACTTTTGTGGCCTTGTAAAATCTGAAATTGCTTTTCTTCTCATGGTGTAGATAAAAACATTGTTTAATACTAATCGTGAAGAAGTTTTCAATATCCCACGGCCTACCTATGCTGAAAGAAAAGGGTTTTATGAGGACTTAATTATGAAGCAAGCTGCTGAACCTCCTGCATCAGAAAGCCATGCAGGTAAGGATATTCTGCATATACAACTTTGTTACTATAAGTTAACAGCTAATACAATATTTGCTTTGGTGGTAATTCTGTCAATCATTTTTCATGTACTTGCATTTGAACACTATGAATTGACTAAAATTTTTCTCTGTTATTGCAGAGAAATATTAAAAAAATGCTATCCTGTTTTGGGTACAGGATACTTCACAGATACTCTATTCCACATTAAGAGAAGTCCTGACTTAAATTTGTGTTATTCCAGGTTCGCAGGTACACCTTCCTGCAAGATGTCCTCAGGTGGATGTGCAACCACATGTATGGGACAAGAAAGCAATCCAAATTAAAAAACGAGGAGTGTTTGTGGATTACTCTGAGCTCAGAGTAAGTCTAAATTCAATTTTGTTAATACTGAAGTAGGACACGTTCTTTATGATTGTAAATTAAGTCGATTGTTAACCAATGCAAATTCAAACAATTAATGAGAGGGATATATGGCTTGTGAAATAATTCAGCATGTAAGGAACTTTGACAGTTGTTTCTGCAGGTGGTTTAGACTGCTGGTCTTGATGTATTTTAGAAGATGGGGTTCTCTTCCCAATTTTTAATGTAAAAGGGCTTGTTAAATCTTAAAGTAGCCCAATGACAACCTTCTAGTACTGTGAGTTATTAATGCAGTTTTTATGATGGATTGGGGTATGGTTGTTTTGTTTTCCTGTTTTCATGTTTCCATTTATTAGGAACCAGAAAAGGACCTTGATATTTAGCAGGTATGGCATTAAACCTGAAGTTAGCAGGCTGACCTAAAGCACGTCCTGGATAAAATACTAATACCTGCTTTTCCATAATTCTTTCAAAATCCAGTGTTAGAATTTTACATTCATACAGTTACAGTGTTATAAGGTTTTTCTAGTTGCCTGTAGGAGAGAAGGTGTTACCCTAGGCTGTAGCTGGGGAAAGGGTCAAAAGTGGGCCTAGCTACAGGGAGTAAAAGAGGTTCCTTTGCTTGAACTGGAGAGGCATAAAAGAAGGACCTGTCTTTCAGGGAATATTGCTTGGACCAAAATGCAGGAAATTGCTAGCTGAAGTCCTAGAGTTTGGTCAAAGAAGAAGAGGCTACTGTTTATCTGTCTGAGAAAGGGAATATTATTTGGATGTTTCTTCTGTATGGGGAGAATATGACCAGACTGGAATCCCCTCTGATGAAGGGGCTTGTTCATCCAATTTCTATCACATTTTTAAGCTGTGCCATAATTTCTAGCTTTCTAAGGCTGGTGTCCTAAGGAAGCAAATTTTAGGGGGTTTTGTTGTTCATGTCTGCCTGCATATGGAGAGAAATCACATAGGGTTTTTTAGAGTCAGAGTGCTAATAGCATGTGCTCCAAAGTTATTTCCAGCTGGAGAAATGGTATGGTAGAGTCCTTACTTAAATAAAGTTCCCCATCTGTGAAGAGAAAAATTACGGTCATCAGCCATGTAGAAAAATTGTTTCCTTAATGTGAGTGTCACTGGAACCTGACGCTTCTACCAGAGAACTTTTTTGGAACTTTCCTGAAGTCAATAAGCTGGGTGAACCTCCAAAATATGTCTGGTTGGTTTTGGATGGGATAAGTTTTTAAAATTATTTTTTGGGGTTTGTTAAGTTGGTTTGATTAGTGGCAGTTTCTCTTTGTTTATTTGCTTGAAAATAGGCAGGGAACTTGACGAACAGATAGAAAAGAATGCAGACACCTATGTGGCAACAATTAGAAGTAGTTTCATTGGGGATGTTGGCCAGGCACCTCTTTCATATCCTATGTGTTGTTTTTGCAGGAGCTGAAAGCATGCTGTGTGGGTTTTGTGCCTCTTACCTGCATGTTGGATAGAAGGAAGTTCAGGGGAATACTCCAACCTTGTGCTAACTGGTCTGAGCAGGGCTGAGTTAATGCAAACAGCTGTGACACAGTAATATTTTCATTCGGTATAGCTGTTTTCTTAAGCTATATCTTCACAATCTCACACAACACAGAGTTACTGAACAGCAGTGGTGCCACTAGATTGTTAGTGTTGCATTTCCACAGACTATCACATTCACATCTCCACAAGAGATGGGACTGTGTGACAGATTGGCAATTTGCTACATGCGGTCATTCTGCTAGTTCATCCACTCCTGAGTTGAAAGGTAGGAGCTAACTGGTGTTTGGCACAGTACACATCCAGCTAATGGGTAGAGGTGAGCACCTAAGGAGCTTCTGTTTCCAGCTGGCACAGCTGTATCTGGAAGATCTCTTGCCTGGCTTCCAAAGACGTATTTTCCAAGGCTCTGTATTACATTTCTAATGAAACAAACCCATGACTTTTCAGTGGCAGCTACTCTATAGCAAAGTGGATTGTGTCATTCCCTGCTGTTCTGGGGACAGTTGATTGGCAGTTATGATTGTTGATGTCATTGATTGATGAGTAAGAAAATACTGTGTGAACTTTAAACCTTCCTTTTGTCTGAAGTGTGAGAAATTCACTTGTTTTCTCCAGTTAAATCTTGTGAGATATTTAATCAGCTCTCCGAAGTGCCACTTTTATTTAACAGTATATGAAAGTAGGACATACCTTGTCCTATTCTGAATTGTAGTTTCCACTTTTTTTTCTTCAGAAAGTGTTGGATGCTGTTGTTGCAGCCACTGAGAACGTCAGTATATTGAGCATGGCAAAACTGTATTCTGTTCTTAGCATGTGCATTTACCAACAGTGGGAAAATCCAGACAAAACCACATTGGTGGAGGTAAATTTTTTTGTCTTATATCACTTTCTGTCACATGCTATTATGTGTCTGTGTGTATGCTATGCATATGTATTTGCTCACAATTATTTATCACTCTTTACTGCTTAGTTGCCTGTGTTACAAGACTTTCATTTCAGGCCAGAAGACATATACTCATATTGCAAAGCCACTGTTGAATTTGGCATAATTGTTGGCAATTTCAGCAGAAAAAGGCAATGGGTCCACCTATAAAGGCTTCTTAAACCAGTTAATCTATCTGTCACTAGTCCTTCTCCAGAACTTTTCCAGGGTGGGTGGGCTGTGAAAGATGGGCACTTTTCTCAGTCTGCCACTTCCTCTTTCTTCCCTTGAAGGCAGGCACACATAGTAACACTTGGATAGCACTCATTCCATTCTTGAAAAGAAATTAAATATGAAACATTACAAGAACTTCAGGCTTTTCTGTAGGTTCACTAGACCTTTTTTTAACTTGGCAGAAGCACCTTTAATATGATATGTGGGAAGCTTTCTGCCTACGATGGTTTGATGCTAGTGAGTCCAACTATAATATCTTCCTCTGAGAGAGGATTTCTGAGTTGTTAGAACTCAGCAGAAATCTTCCACAGGCACCCATGGTCCCAGGAAGGCATTCTCAGTATTGAGTTGTTTTAAATAGATTGGATATTCAGTCTTCAGCTTCAAGAGGGTCTTGTTTGTCTTTCAGATGTTTATGCATGAAATTACATAAAATTCTTTATGTTTCTAAGTCTGCCTTAAAAAAAAGAGGAAGCCTCTTCTCTTTAGCCAAGGAGGCCATTCCTGAAAAATGCACCCTTCTCTCATCTAGCAAAATAACCTGTTTTAGCATGAGGAGGGATTTGTTTGTGCTATATCAGGGCTTGTAGGCTCTTGTGACTGAACTTGACTTTTTTGTTCATTTTCTATGTCTGCTTTTAGCTTTAGTTCCAGCTTTCAGTAGTGACTCTTCAGGAACTGTCTTCTTTTTTATTGTTGAAAGCACCTTGATAGAGATCCATTGTTCCTTGAGATAGATCTCTGCAGTTTCTCTGGCCTGCTCTCTGTTTTGGGTGCCTAAGAATGTGTTTGAAGCTAGTGGGGCTAGAAAGACATTGTGATGGTGGTAGCACATGTATTGACTAAATATTACTAACACTGATATGTATGTACAGATTCTTGATTCTTTTGATGAAGAAGTTATCAGGGTTCTCAGGCTTGTGTTCACACTGACTCTAAATTTGTCTTTTTTTTTTCTTATTAGGAAATGAAGAAAGAAATTGCAGCCCTCAGCTGGCTGTGATACTTGACTTCAGTATACTTGACATACTCTAATGTTTGTGTACAAATCCCAAATATATGTTATATTTAACCAATTGTAACAACTATGGAAATAAAGAACAGAAGAAAGACGCTAAGTACGTAACTGAAACCAGACATAACAGAGTGCTGAACCAGCAACACTCAGTGAAATGACCAATATAATGCCAGATTATGAGGAACAAAACAGGACAAACTTAAACTGGGTAATTCTAGTAGTAGATCATGCCCACTGGATCAAGACAGGATCTGTCTGAAGAAGAGAAGGCATCAGCTGAAGAAAAGTGGGCACCAGCTTGAAAGAAGATTGAGCATGTTGGCTAATTAGCATATGAAACAAGAGAATCATTCAACCAATAGAAGATTGAATATTAATTAATAGGAAGCCTATGTAATTGGGAGCCAATCAACATTAGTGTCTGCAAAGTTTTGATAGTCAGTATGCTGGCTTTGTGGATTTACCGCCTACCACCCTTTTCTACACAGAACTGCAAATAATCTCTATTTTGTGTGGATTGGCCTTTTGCACACTAGGTGAAAGAATGTGTTTCAGAACAACAGTGTTTTCTTTTTGAGAGGACAGCATAGAATTATTATAAAGTGTATTGATTCTGATCTCTGCTGTTGTCTCAAACCTTCCAAACATTTTTTTCTCCGGAAGATCCTGTAATTGCTTATTTTTTTCCTTTCAAGTTTATTTCTAGTGAAGAGAAGCTGAGAGGCCAGGAGTAGGACGCAGGGCGCCATTCCCACTTGTGACTCTGCCCTGCCCTCACAGGGGTGGGTTGGGAGGCACTGGAGTTTCCCGGGGTGCAGGAGCAGGCTGAGTGGGGCGGCATAGCCACCTCGTAGGTGACTGTGGTATGGCGACCTCCAGGGCTGAGGGTCCGAGTTCATCCCCTTGGATCCCCCTCCCACAGTAGCTGATGCATCTGGACATGTTCCAGGTGCATCCTGGCCGCCACAAGAGCCTCAGGATGCAGGGCCCAGGAGAGCCAGCAAGGTTGTGAGCAGTGGCGCGGGGCAACTGCGGGAGGCCCTGGCAGGGAGCCTTGGGACTGTGGGGGAGCTGGAAAACCTGACTCCCCACGGGAATGCATTGGAGACTGCTGCCCCATGGAAGGAAAAAGAAGAGGATAAATGAGGTTTAGGGTAGGTCGTCGGGTGCGTTGCGTGTGTGAAGAAGAAACAGCCACAAGTGCAGTTGGGGGCCGCCCAGCGTGCCTGGCCACATCCCCTCCAGTACTATCCTCCTTTGTCTGGCAACCCCGCCAAGGAAGGTGGCTCAGTGCAAACCCTGGTCCAGGGGGCTGTGGCAGCTTGCTGAGAGCCAGTCCCTGAGGTGCCTGCACCCCCTCGAATATAACCCACCTCAGGGTTTGCTGGTTTATTTGTTCTTCCCCTTCCCTGTTTATTTTCCCTGAAAAGTTATCTTATGAAGATTAACTTAGACACTGCTTTGGTATTAGTTTTATAATGGTCACACAGAGGGTGCCCGTATTTTGACAACAAAAATGCATCAGGACCCGCACTCGACACAAAATATACATAAACTCTGAGTGCATTTTAGCTGGCCTGTGATATACTTTTTAGTAGTATACTAAATAGAAGAAGTAGTATACTGTATAGTAGAAGCACCTGTGCTATACTCTTTAGTCAGGTGTTTCTATGTTCTGCTTTATATGTTTTAAAAATCAGGACTCGTTTGTGCTTAATTAAAAGTCATAATCCCAACTGGTGAAAATGTTACTTAAACTATTTATCATCTTGGTCTACCTTAGTTAAAAAGAGACAACTTACATGACTGTAAAGGATGTTGAGTAGCCCATGCTTTCTGCAACTCAGTGTCCCGTCTTCAATGACTGAATCATTCAACTTGCAGGAGTTCAGTGTTTTTAACATAGCTTTTAAAAGCTAAAATTCTTCTTTTATTTTTCCAAGTCAGGCTCTTCTTTCCAGACTGTCTTGCATTTCCATGGGAAACTCTGACCAAATTCAACTCAGAAACAGTGTGCTCTGCCTTGGAATGAGGCTTGTCATAGACTCTGTTTCCTTCCCACGGAACACTTTCAAGAGTTTCAGTTGCATGGATTAGGGTTTTTTGGTTTGTTTTTGTTTTTTTTTTTTTATCCTACAGTCTCAAAACTACTGAACTAAGAAAGAAGAAATCCTCGGGATGGTGGATTGATGCTTTTTGTTTTGTTTTGTTTTCCTTGGAAAGGATTGTGGAATCTGATTTAAAATTGCTGCTTTCCTTTTTCAATTTAAGCCATGAGCAGGCAGTGACAGTTTCTTTTGGAGAAAGCCATGGGACACAGTATCAAATATTTTACTAACGTCCAACTTGAAAACACCCACAGCCTTCCCCTCATCCACCAAGCAGGAACCCCATGTTTTGAAAGGATATCAAGTTGATCAAGCAGCACCTACCTTTCATAAACCCATACTGGCTGAGTTTGAGCCCGTGGTTGTCTTGTGTGCTCCATGTGGTGGCACTCAAGATGATCTGGGCCACAACCCTCCCTAGCACCAAGGTCAGACTGACAGGCCTGTAGCTTCTGAGATGCTACTTCCATCCCTTCTTTTAGATGGATGTTACATTTGTAAACTTCCAGTCAACTGGGACCTCTCCAGTTAATCAGGACTGCTGGGAAATGATTGAAAGTGGCTTGGCAAGTTCTTCTGCCAGCTCCCTCAGTACCCTTGGGTGGATCCCACTAGAGCCCACAGATTTATGGGTGTTTTAAGTGGTGTAGCAGATAATTTACCATTTCCTCCTGGATTATATGGCCTGTATTCTACTTCCAGTACCTGTCTTCAGGTTAGGAGGTGAGTACCCTGAGGTCTGCTGTCTCTATGCTTCCTTTTGTGTCAAGTAAAGGATGGAGATTCTCCAAAGCTTTCTTTTTCTTGCTGATATGTTTGTTGAAACATTTTATCTTGCCTTTTATGGCCCTAGTGAGAATAAGTTGTAATTGAACTCTGGCCTTTTAATTTTCTCCCTGTATAACTTCCTCACATCTTTGTAGTCCTCATGCACTTCTTCACAGTTCTTTCATCTTCTCCGTCATTGACTTATGTCTTGGTAGCATTACCATGGAGAAGTAGAAGAATCTTGTCTGGTTTCTGCTGCTTTCAGTACGAGATTTAGTTTGGTGTACTTGTTATGAAACTTTGGATTCTAAACTGAACAAGGCCTGCCCCATGGCCATCTGAGCTTTCCTCACATAGTAAATGTGAATAGTATCATCCTCCTTGCAGAAACACTGGTATGAACAAGCTCATCAGCCATGAAAAAGTCTGTCTTCAATTCCCTTTGGGTTTCTGTGGGTAAATGCCATCCTTCTAAAAGAAATCTTTTAATGTCCCTCTCAATGCTGCTATAAATGGAAGAGAGACAGGAGAACACCCCTCCTAATTAGACTTTACTCCCAGGACAAGGTGTTTTTCTGCTGCATTAACTGTATAGATGTTTGGCAGAACACAAATACCCTTGTGTCCCACTGAAAGGGACGGTCCAGAGATCCCTCATCTGCCTCGCGACCATTGTCAAGGGACAGAGGCTGAAACCTCAAAGGACAGAGACTGGAGCCCTGGGTCCCGAACACAGGAGTTCTGGCCTGGCTGAGGTGGGATATCTGCCAAGTATTGCCTGCAGGTGTGTTCTCTGGACCAAGGAACTGGCATGCATTTCTGTCGGAACCCGTGCAGGAGCAATGGGCTAGTCACAGTGGACTGGCTGTGCTTGCTGCCGGACTGCCTTATCCCATACTTGTTCCCTCAGTGGACCTCGTACCAATCTCCCCACCTTTTGGCCAACTGCCTGTCACTTTGGAAAGACTATAAAGATACTCCCTAGGTTAACCAAAACTTGAGATCTCCCCATGGAAGAAGATGGATCTATTGGCGGACGACCACGAGGACTTTGTCTCTTCTGTTGGTAGCTATTCTCCTCTCTTTCTCTCTATTCTTTCTCTCTCTCTTTTTCTCCTTTATCACATTACTGTGTTGTGGGCACTTACTAAAGGTGCATTGTTTTGGTTAAAACTGAAATTTTCTTGTGTCTTTTGCACTCTGAGATCAAAAAATGAACCATCACGACCCCTGCTTGTATTAGCAGATCGTGACACCCAGCTGGTCCTCAGAAAGGCTGGGCACAGCTGGACTTGAATTTTAGTTAGAGTCAATATACATTGTTCACATAAATATGTTCTTGCTCATTTTCCTAGGAATTTCTCTATGACAACATTGAATGTTTCGGTGAACACTATCTAAGATCAAAGAGAAAAACATGGCATCCGTTTTAGACTCTATCTTTGACAAAAACACGGAAATACTAAGGGAAAATGTCAGTTGAGGTTTTATAAGGTATTCTATTCCTAGGTGTTCAATTTCTGTTCATTTTATGCAATGGTAAGAGAAAGCATGCACAATGAGTCATGTCATGGCAAATCTACAGCTAAAAGTCCACAGGGGAATATGAGTATATTAATGTCAGTAGCAGTGTCTTAGAGCCAGAATCACTCTTCATGGTAAAAGACTGCTTGCATAAAACCCATGTATTTCTTCACAGCTCCTTTGAGATCTGTCCTCCTCTTTGGTTACTTGAGATGCTAGTTGCCCTATGGACCATCAAGATTATGGCTAGGAAACATCTGTCTTCTGAGAGCTTTGTGCGTATGGTACGCAGCAGACTCAGAGTCTGGGTCCTCCTTGTGGCCTACAGGCTTTGCTTTGCATGATGTAGAGCACTGGATTATAAACCTGGTGAACTACCCCAGTCTTGGGGAAGTGTACAGTGCAATGCAATATAAGATTTGTGTACAATGCTTCTCATTCAGCAATCGTTTTCTCCTCTCCTCTCCTCTCCTCTGTCCTCTTTCTTAATGTAGCCAGTTGGCAAAGGCAAAATTGGGTCAAAAAAAGGAAGACTATAAAGAGGGTAAGTATTAGTAATCCCTTAGGTGTCCTTTTAAGCCTGGTTTCTAAGAAGGATTGCATTTGGTCACTTTTTCTATTTAACTTGGCCCCAAAAACTTCTGAGCTCATCAGTCAAATTCAGCTGAAGTTGTGAGAATAGATAATGCAAACATAATGAATTTCCTTGGAGTTTTATGAAAAGATTCAGTGCAAATAGGAGGGGATGCCACGGATTCCTTTAATGGTTGGGAAGAATGCAGTGTGAATTCCTGCCTGTTCTTAGGCACTAAAGAATCTGTTCTTTAGCTCAGGTTTTGTTGTGATATGGATATTTTGGAGTCTGCAGGACAAAGATTAATTGTAAATCATTCTTGAAAAAGGAGGAAATACTGCAGTATTGTAACACATGAAAAAATTAATTTGGTCATATGATGCACAAACCCGCCGATGGGGGAAGTTGAACATATTACCCTGGAACCAAATTGCTGTGCTGAGTAAACAAGCAGACTTGGTGCCATGAGGCTACTTGCTGAAAGCTGGGAAAATCCAGTAACTCCTGGCAGCATCCTGCCAATCATGGGCTGAATGTGGAAAGGGGCTTGAAATGCCCTTTGTGTGTAGTAACTCAAGTTCTACCTGTGCAATGTAAATTGTTACTTACTGAGCTCACAATTAGTTGTATTAGTTGGAATTGGGATGATGAGGTCAAAGCCTTGCTGCACTTAAACTAACACGGTGATATATCTATTACTTTGTTGTTTCCACTTCCCCAGAGAGAAGAAACTGGAATAAATTTGATCCTGCATGAAAGCTGGGTGTTCATTGTCATCAGAATGGCTTTCCAGTCTATTAAAAAGTTGCTGGACAAGTCAGGCTTTTAAATAGGTAGTTTAAGCTTAAGTGCTTTAAGTTGAATGCTGTGTTCATGACAATGACTTTCAATTCAATGTTTAAAGAAAAAACTCCATCCACTGTAGATATTTTTTCATTTTGCTAGAGCAACAGTCAAATAAAGGGAACAACATACTTTCTATCTCAAAGACTTTATATAGCATTATACTTTAGTCACCGGAACACTGAAGACCAGGGCTATCACAAAAGCTACAGGAAAAAGTATATTCAGAAAACTGGAGAATAACTAATTTCTCCCATTTCTCTTTAGTCCTTTTTTGCAACAAGTGAATTGCAGACTTTGACATACTTTCCAACAGAAATTTCTGTTGATGTTTCTGTTGATGTTTAGACCTTTCTGTTATGCAGCACACTTTGACAGGTCCAATTTTTCCTCTGAATTGTCTAATATTTTAATTTGTGGTCTTGAGCTCATCCTGAGCAAAAAAGAAAAAAAGGTTATGGCATTGTTTTGAATTGACTTTCAGAGGCTGCTGAGGGAAAACCACAAATCTGCCAAAACATGAGTTTTATCATTTCAGTCTTTCCTCATCTGCAGTTTATCCTTGTTACAGTCAGTGGTTGGACTAGTTCAGCAGAATTGCTGCAGCAAGTACATACAAAATATCAAAATGTCACCCAAATGTGAAAGCATTCAGGACATTGAATTATGGTCTTCAGCTTTGTCTCCAGCATAAGAACTTTTCAAATTTGCTGTCAGAAATGGGATCTCCTCTGTGTGTTCATTGTCATGCCTGCTATCTTATACTTGCTGCTTGATGAAGTTTGTTGTTCTACTAATAGACAAACTTTGGTTTGTGTTCTGATGTCTAAAAATGCATTTCTAAAAGTACTTCCTCTCCGAATTTTTCTCCCTTCCCTTTCTGGATTGATTCTGCCTTTTTCTTTATCTTTTGTTATTGAATGTCTCTTCACCATATATATTATATTAGACTGATCAAGACATTTCAAAACCTTCCCTAGTCACAGGGGGAAATCTTCACTAAAATTAAGGGGTTTAAAGTATGTTTAATGTGATTCTTCCTTCATTTTCTCTTAAGTGACCTCTGTCAGGATTCTCTGAGGACACTAAAATGGGACTTAATATCTAAAACGCAATCACACAAAATAAGTAATGCAGATTTCATGTATGATGAAATGGGAAATTTGTATTCAGACCACATAAATTATATTTCAAGTTAGGCCACAGTGTCACGCTAAGAAGTTATTCTCAGCCACTTGTTTGCTACTTTCTAGCACCTGTTCCAAAGCAGCAATTACCAAGAGATTTCTAAGTCCTGGAGACATGACTTGCATTTCTTGTTTTGGATAGGTGATCCAAAAAATCATATTTCATTGTTTGAGTCCAGATTATCCAATGTACCTTGTAGCAGCTGGTATCAGGTTCATAACCTTAACTGGGGCCTCACTGAAGTGCATCCAGCCATTGATCATGTCGCAGTATTTCTTCCAGAATATTGATAATGTAGTGCACACATGTGCGTGAGTTTTTGGAAAGGTATTTCAGCATCATGTGGAGATGCCTAAAAAAGTTTTAAATTACCTGCCACCATGATTTCTGCATGGCCAATGGTGTAATTTAGCCATCTTCCACTGAAAGCCACAGAAACCAGCACTTCAGTTAGGGGGTGTCAGCAGCAACCCTCGAAGGCAAGGGTATGTCTCAGATTGCAGTTTCTTTTGTGTCTGGTCTAGTGGAAGCATCTCCCTTCATCCATTGTTAACAAAACAGTCTTTGATTAAATGCTGAATGTCTGTAATCAGAAAAGTCCTTTAACAACAGGTGAGGGTAGAAAAGTAAGTCACTTTTAAGCTGTACTGGGAGCAGGGAAGCATCCCTTCCTCTCTGGTATCTCTCTTCACCAGTAGGAAAGACCACTGATTTATGTATTAGACTAAAGCACAGCTAAATGCTACAAGACTAGGTGCTTTAGACAGTAATCTATGAAACACACACACACACACACACATATATATATATATCCTTAAAGCTAATGAATTTTCTTAATACACAGGTAAAAGACAGCGTTACTACTTCTCCAAATTCCGGATACCTATCAGCCCCTTCAGCTGAAATTTGGGTGGGTACTGGTACTTGTATCTTCTGTATCAGTCACTTTAAGGCCAGGCAGCATTCATCTGCACCAAGATGGTAGTGGATACCAGGGGTTTTACTGGCACCAGGGAAAGGGTCAGGAACCAGCAGCCCCAGGTAAATCACCACCATCACCATGGCTGATCCCATCCCCTGTGCATTTATTATAAGAAATGTAATTTTCCTGTTTGTGCTATGACATCAGCTGACAGCTGCTCTAACAGGCTGACAGATGACAAATTCCTTCAGAGCGAGAAGGCTTTTATGTTCCAGACCCAAGCTGGAGTAAGGTGAACTATATACTGTATATGGTGAATTACATACTGTATTATGAACTATATACTAGCAGTACAAAACAGAGATCACTGATCTGGCAGAAGAACAGGCAGAAATAAACCTGCAGGTAGCTGCAGAGTGATGCTGATCAGTGAATACCTGCGTGTGAGATGATCTGAAGAACACGAAAATTGAGAAACTGGGAGATGGGCAGGAAAGCAGCATTCATCTTGGTCTACTGAATTTCAATACAGCTTAAGAAATCTTCCTCAAATAAAAAGTACTAATTTGAGTTTGCAAATCCAACTTTAAATTAAAGTAGGATGTAAAGAGGCTTGCTGCAATCCCAGTGAAACCAATGGCTCCCATTAACATAACAGGCTTTTATTTCTCTTTTGGCTTGAATCATATCTAAATTGAAGGGTCTTATTTGAACTTTCATTTCACATAAATTCTAATGCATTTAAAAACACCCTGCCTACATTTTAAATCCTTGAACATCCTTTGAGGATGTTTTTTTTCATTTCCCAAACATTCTTATTAAATTTATTAAAATGCATCTTTTAGAACATTTTCACATGTTAAAAAGAAGTACTTGTCCCTTTACACTGTATTGATCCAAATTACATTGCTTAAAATTAATCTGTTGCTGTAGTCTTCTTAACACCAAACCCAATCCCTTGAAAATTTTCCTTAATGTATTTTTTGAGACTTTTCAACTTTTTTTTCTCTCACTGTACTTGCATATAACATCTCCTTTCCGGTCTCTTTCTTTGTGCACTGAAAACTCTCAGTAACTTCTTCAGTATTTAGTACTCTGCCACTGTTCTTCCACATCCTCATGCTCTGAGTAGCTGCAGTTATCTGCTCTTCTGGATAAAATAATGTGAGTTTTCAAGCATCCTGCATGTGTTCCCAAAACAAGGTGGCATAGGAGTCTCAGGTTGAACTGAAAGTCTGTGATAAAACACACCAATCAATAGAACTAGGAAGCATGAAAGAATCCTTTTTTCTCCCATGGCCTCTCTTACTGTGTCAGCAGCCTGAGTTGGAATTGGAGGAACAGCTTTATATGTTTTCCTTTCTCCCAGAATTTTGTATCCTTTCAGTCCCTTAAGTGTCCATTGCAGGTGCATCACACTGCTTCATTGCTGTATAGCAGATGGAAGTCTGCTGCTAAGGGAGCTCACACTTCTGCCATAGAGGGCACAGCCTCTGGTAAAAAAGCTGAATACATTAGTTTTGCATCATCCACTGCCAGTGTCTGCATACAGGGTATTTTGGCGAAAAGAATGGAACAGGAAGCTTAGGTGTGGCTCTGATGACCCTATGCATGCTTGTAGGTCAGTCCTAAGGCATCTGCCCTGGATGTCTGACACAGGAGATCTCTCTTTACTGTGGCTGAGCCTGCAGACTGCACCTGCTTTCCTCCAGAAACACTTGGAAAGGTTGGTTCCTAAACTTTGTTCTAATCTCCATCACTGTCACCCTTGAAGATGTGATACTCTCCTGTAAAAGGGGCCAGGCTTGACTTTGTATTGCTGGTAACTGATGCCTCCAACAGGAATATTTTTATTCACGGAGTAGAGGAAGCAGAGAAAGGACCTCTCCAAGTTACAGGGTGAGATGGCTGGTCTGTTAAATCTACACAGTTTGGGCCTTTTCACTTGACAAGCGACAAAGAAGGGAGTCACTCTTCCCTTTCAATGTGTTTGCAACAGCAATTCCCCCTCCTTAATTGTATCACTGGCCGCCAGTGTATGCTGGCATGGGCTTTCACATCATCTCACTGCTGTCTGAGATAGTGCAGCTAGCATAAAGCTTTAACTAGAGAAAATTATGTTGAGGGCCTGTCACAACCCAGAAGCAGCAGTGATGTTCATGATAAATTCTTGTCAGCTGAACAAAGACACCAACCTGCATATCAGGGAAGTCTTATGCCTTATAACTGTCTTAATTCTGGCATCTAGCCCACTATTTAGTCTCAGAAATGTTGATTTGCCTGTGGCTCGACTACAGGCTTCTGCTTGGGTTAGTCCAGACACAACTTCCACTGCTACTAAAATGTATTTTTGCCTTCAGATTTGTTAAAAGTACTAGTATAATGTACCATATTTCCCAAAACCGTCTCTTGTTCTTCAGGTTAAGGGGTGGATCATGCAAGGAAGGGGTGGTGGTCCAGGCAATAGTGGCACTGACAGCACTTTGAAATGGCTGTAGTACAGGGTTCTGGGCTCACTGGCCAACCCCTGCTGTGGGCTTCCCTGAACAAATCTTTTGTTCCAGAGTGCCTTGCTTCATATGGAACCACTCCAGTAGTGTATCCCACTTGTCTCCTGGCTCTGTTGGCAAGGGGAGACTATTCTTTCTGTCCTTCTCTGGGCTAATTGCTACTGCAAGACAAGTAAGAGAGTCAACTTGGTTATTGAGGAGTAGACTGGGTTATCCCCATTTTGATATGCAGCTACCCACCCCACATACTTGGGTTTTTTTTCATAAGTCTGCAGGATTTCCTCTAAATTATTTTTGCCATGTTAGAAGTCAATTCACTTCCCATTCATTTTGCTCCCAGAAAGGGACCCATTCTGTACATCCCTTAAACACTGCAGATAAATCAATATAGACCTACTGGAGGGTCAGTATTTTCGGCTTCATTCTTTGTGGAACTCCACACTGTATAGATTTGCCTACCTGTGTAGTCCCTTCCCACTCTGTGTTTATCCTATCCCTGGATTCAACATGCAGAGCAACTGCTCAATGTTTCCATATCTTGCCTTCTCTTTTGGAGGAGCCATCAGTAAACCATATGTTTTTCATGTGGGAGCTAAATAGGGGAGCTGTTTCTAGGGGGGATCTTTTACTGAGCCCATCAGAGTCAGTTTAGTACTCCCTGTATTGGAAGGTCTTTTCTTGGCTTTTTTTAACATCGTGGTATCATGGTCATGACAGTGGAGTTCTATTGGCACATACCACTTTCTGACAGTTTCATATTAGGCCACCCCTGGAGTGGGTGGAGTACCTGCTGTCACTATTTTTAACCCCTGAAGAGGGGCTTCTTAACACAATGGGTTGGCATTTAATTATTTTGTCTGCCTCCTGTAAAGCTGCGCTTACTACAGATAGCCTTGAGGTGAATATAATTTTTCTCCACCTTTGAAGCTTTTGGAATAGAATTCAATATGTTGTCTAGGCCTTTTGGGTCCTTATTGCTACATATGAATTGATAACCCATGGATGTCAAACCCCCATTCAATATGCAAGGGGTCTGTGGGATGTTTGGGCCTTAGAGCTTGGTGTATATACCAGCTTTAAATATAGACAGTTTCAAAGCCTCCTCATAGACATATTGCCCAATCTCAAAAAGCCCTTTTCTTTGTCAGATCATATAGGGAATAATTCCATGAATTATGGAAAAGTCAGGAATGTGTTTTTTCCAAAATAGTAATAGTTGTATGGCATGTTGCAATTCCTTCTTATTTCCTAGCATCCCGATCTGATCCAGAGTGGTTAATGTCTCAGGGGAAATGCTTATTTTCCAGCCTTTACACCAGATGCCTAAGAATTTTGCCTCAAAGGAAGGGGGATGAACCTTCTCTGTCAGGATATGGGGTCCCAAACTGTCCAAATGAGCAATTATCTTTGTCTCAGTCTGGTCCACTGCCTCTACCTCTGGGCAACCAATTAGCACATCATCAATATATTGGTAAATCTTGACCTTCTTGTCTGAGTCAATTTGGGCCAGTTCTTGAGCTGGAGCATAAAGGACAAGGGGGCTGAATGCCAGTATCCCTGGGGAAGTTGAGTAAAGGTATACTGCTCTCCTTCCCATGTCAATGCAAACTGTTCCTTGATTGATTATTTCAGGAGGAATATAAAAAATACATATTTCATGTTGATAGTTGCCAGGAACAGAATGATCTTGTTCCTGGATAACCAAAATCAATAATATTAGGAACTGAAGCAATTAAAATGCCTGTGTTAGCATTTAGATGCTGGTAGCTGGTGGTCAGCTGCCACATCTTGTTAGGTTTACACGCTGGCAAAAGAGGAGTCTGACTAGGGCTAATTGTCCCCTAAGTCACTAATGACAGAGTTCATCCTTTCCTTTGCTCCTGAGGGTAAGATACAAGGTTTCACATTTGTTATTTTAGAGGGAGGCAAGAATGGTGCTGTTTTTAATAGTCAGACTGCGGCAGGGGCAAGTCCAAACACCTATCTCCATTCTCCTCCAATCAGTCCATGCCTTCCCCTGGAGTAAATCCAACCCCAAAATAGTCATAGGTGTATCCGCTGTTAAGTATTTCTGAGGAGGAATCTTCTCCTGGAAGCTCCTGGAAGCCAGCACTTCACCTTGAATTCCAAAATTCGCCATGAATTTCCAAAAACATCCCTTGAATTTTTTTAGGGCTGGGTTTAAATCCTGTGGTTTCCTTACTGTGGAGAGCAGACACCAGTCCACATCAGTGCCACTGAACTCTTACACTTTATTTTTCAATCATCTTGACCCTGCGAACTAGCCCATTATTTAGTCTCAGAAGTGTTGGCTAACAGGATAACAACTTGTACAACTAAATTTAATGAGCTCCCAACCCCCAAAACAAGCTTCAGGTGTGGAGTAAGTGATAGAATACCATTGCTGTATTTTCCAGAATAAAACAAGAGAGGAGAGAAATGAAGGAGGAAGAGAGAAAGGCAAGAGGAAAAAGAACCAGCTGCTAGATCCTGTATGAAGCCTGCTGCTGGGGGTAGTTCGGATCTGGGGTCGACAAGGAGAGAGAGAAAAAGAGAACAAAGGGAACTGATCTGTTTTTTTTTCACAGTTCATTTGGTGCATGCCACTTATGTAAAATAGATTTCCATGCCATTTTCCCCATACAGTCAGTCTTTTGAGCCCTCTAGGAGATGATTCAGGGGGCTTGATGCAGGCCCACAGGACACGGGTCTCAAGGCAGAAAAGGAAGTTGGCTCAGAACAGCACTGCCCCACCTTAGTGGTTCTCTCTCTTCCAATCACCACTTCTTGTCCCAACAGTAAGAGTGTCTGAGACAAAACACACCCAAGTGCTTATGCCTGGTCTTCCACAGGGCCATTTCAGCCCCTACCCTATTACCTGAGAAATGATAGAAATTGTCGTTGAGATGAATCAGTTTGCTACAATTTTCCTCCATTTTGCAGAAATATAAAAGCATAATATATCAGTAATTTTTTTTTTTGCCAGTGCCATTTACTTCATATTGTTGAAGTATTTACTTTTATATAGAAGAAGTCCATGAGTTCAAGGTTACAGAGGAATTGCATCATATGTTTTCATTTTTGTGTAAATAATTTTTTGTCTTGTTTCTACCTGCACTGGTTTTGCATTTCCTTTGTATATCTGGCAAGTGAACTGTGTGGTAAACAACTAATTTTAAGCAAAATTTGTAGTGTTTAATAAGTTCACTTAGTAAATGAATTTCAAATTTTATACTACTTCTGTTGACATCATAAACCTAATTTTTAAAGTTATCATAATCAAGTTAGGTAATACTGTGGTTAGTCAAAAGCTTTAATATGATTTTTTTTTCTTTTTTTCTGAAGAGCAAGTATTTAAGGACAAGGTTTCTTAAAGCTTTGGATATTAGTGTGGAAAAAGAAGCCAAGAAAGGAGGAGAAAAAATCAGATAGTAAGAAAGCCAAACTTATTTAATGCACTATTGACAATGAGTTATGGTCCTAGCAGTGAAATGCTATTCAATGCAAACAGGCACATGGCCTATATTGTGATTATTTTTCTTGGAAAATATTTACCTGTCCTGGTCAGTACAATACATTGTGTTGTATTGTGCACTAGTTCAATAATATTTTTTCCCTAACATAACATGAAGAGGTTTATACCTGTAAAATATTTTTCATTGCATATTAAATGTGTCTCACAAACTTAAATGTAATTATTTTCAATCATATACTTTGCACTATTTTCTGTAAAATTTTATTCCTTCATACCAAAATTTAGAGCAGTTGTTTTTCACTAATATAAACCAGAACTCAGATTGTTTGCATTCACACTTGAATTTATGCTAGAAATGCTTTTCTAGTAAATTCTTTACTACATTGCAAATTAGAATAAAAGCAGTA
The DNA here is from genome assembly GCF_029207755.1 of Chamaea fasciata. Classification (NCBI taxonomy): domain Eukaryota; kingdom Metazoa; phylum Chordata; class Aves; order Passeriformes; family Sylviidae; genus Chamaea; species Chamaea fasciata. Next base: position 27,587,476 of record NW_027094086.1, read on the forward strand.
AGGGCAAAACAGAAAAATAAATTTTTTGCTGTGAGTAAGACAAAAGAAAACCAATTGCGAAGTCTGATTACTGGAAATAAACCTGATTTTTACTCTCTCTTTTCTGTAGTTCTGAAAGGAAACAGTTCTTTTTAAATCATGAGTTCATGGACCTTATTAAATGCAATATAAACTCTTGCGAAAGAGTTGATGGAAAAATATTCAAATACTTAAAAATTTGGGACCTGCTTTCTCCTGTTTCATCTCTGAAGGTTTTCAGTGTCTCATGTGCTTGTAGCACACTGAATCAGCCAATGAAGGGGATCAGGATCCCTTGGTCTGCCTGGCTACTTGCAGGAATCACATTGTATGAGCTATCCTCATCAATCTTAGTGGTTAAGTGCTGGAGATACACTTTCTTTTAAGGGCTCTTCTTTTTGGAGATGCAAAGAAACAAATTATGTTAGATGAATATTTTTAAAATATGTAAAATGTTAGGGATAAATCATTGTCAATTCAAACTATGGAAACTCTATGTCCATAGATCAGGGATTTATATTTTTAAAGCCCGTATCAAAACTATAAACATCTACTTAGACTGAATACTCATTAAGGTAGTCAGATAGCTTTTCTACACCATTGACTCAAGAAACAGATCAGCAAGTATCATATATCAGAGTAGAAATGAAATCATTCATTCACAGACTCACAGCCTTGTTGGCTGAGAGAGCCTCAGGTAATTGTCAAGTCCCATCTGCTGTTCAGAGTGGGACCATCACCAACACTAGACCAAGTCAGTTGATGTCTAGGCATAAATCTCAAAAGCTTCCAAGTACGCAGATTTCACAGGATTTTTTTTTTTTTTTGAAAGATGTACTCTATTCCCAGTGAAATTTTTTTCTAATGTCCAGGCTCGGTCCCACTTGCTAGTGTTTGGCCCCTTGTATCATTTGCCAGAGCTGAGGACCTTGGGCTTTGTCATCTTTGCAACCACTCTTCAAGCAATAGCTGATTGCTCTTGCAGTCTTTCCTCTTCACTCATCTCCCACAGACCCTTCTTATGGTGCTCTTGGTCCTTTGGCAACTGTCCCCTGCTCACTGCTTTCTTGGCACTCTTAAGCTGGGGTGTCCCAAAGTAGAACCAAACTAGAGCACAGCAACTTTCCTGGGTGCATTGGCCACAGACTGTAGTCCAGAATGTAGTTTGCTTTACATATGAGAAGAAGAATAAAATGCAAAAAAAAAACCCCAAACCACCTTGTTTTAAAATGTTGGGAAATGATGGGTTATGAGAAGGCTTCAGAAAGTGACCTTGGGGTTAAAGCAAGTCCTGTTGATGAAACTACCATCTCTGAGACCAGTAGCAGTAATGTAGTGAAGCAAATACCATGCCAGAGGAATGATCATAAAAGGAGCAGAGAACAACAGAGCACAGCACCATGCCCTTTTGCAAGTTAAAACGAGTTTGTACAATTTGTCCTGTTTCAGAAGGACTTAGTAAAGGCAGAGAAGAGAAGAGAAAAGGGTTGCAAAAGTAAACAAGACAGACTCTTTACTAGTCAGAGATACAGTAAGTAATTCTGAATTCATCAGCCTGATGATCAATTAACTGAGTGAAAGCAAAAAGAGGTTTGTAAAATTGTTAATGGCATGGATGAAAGAGGAATTTTAAGAAAATTACTAGAAGGTATCACATTAAAAATTGGCAGCAAAAGCAAAAAATGAAAGTATTTTTAAGAAAATGAGTAGTTAATCTGGAATTTCTTTCTTACCAGTGGATGTTTTGAATGCTGGAATTCTACCATAAATCAAAACCTGGACAAATAAAGAAAAATCCATTGCAGATTATTAGAAGTCATATCTCTAGTTTGATTAGTACTAGCGCTACAGATTACTAGAGGTTGAGAAAGTACCCTGAAAGCATATTCACCCCATGCTTGCTGTCCTATCTATCTTTTTATTAAGCATTTTCCACTGGCCAGTGTTGGAGATAGGGCACTGGGAGCTAGAATATTTCTTGGCAATCCCATGCAGCTGCTTAATATGTATGTTTTTCTGTTGTTCTGAAAATAATATTTATTATTTTTTTCTCCTGAATTTAAATAAAAAAATACCATTGTATATAGATTTCTAAATCCTCCATAGAAAGAGCACTTCGTCCTGTTAATGCCAGTCCACCTCCTAAGTCCAGCGGTGTGAATGGAAAGATGTAAGCTGACTTTATTATATATAATAAAGTCCAGTGGGAATATGGTAACTGAGAAACAGGCAATTTGGGTAAATTCACTACCCTGTCAAACATTTGTTATATCTAAATTCCCCTGACACCTCTCCTTCAGGGAAGTAAAAGAATAAAGAAGCTCTCTAGCTTTTTTGTTAATGTGCACTGTTCCCAATTAGCAAGAGTTTCCCCTTCCATGTATAGTTATCTAGCTTATGAGCTTTATTAAGTTAGAGGCAAGGCTTCAAAATAGCTGGTGACAGCTTTTTCTAGGGCTGAAAAAGATTTTTTTGGGGACATTGTGTCTAATACTGAAAATGAAAGTGTTCATCCTAAGGTTAGTACATTCTTCAGTTTTTCACATCTGCTAGAGTCCTCTTCAAAACTATAAGAGTGATTTCTTTTGTGCTATCAATACAACAGTGAGACATTTCCCCCCTTGCTTTTCAGTGAAACCTAAATAAAAGCAGCAGAGCCAATTTCAAAAAGCCACTTGAATACATTTTGTAAACACTGTGCTTTAAATTAACTTCGGCATATGTACCCATGCTCTTAGAACATACTAAACAAAAGTTGAATCGGTATCTAAGAGAGTCCCACCACTTTCTCCTCTCTGCAGCCAGGATCAAAAGCCATTGAAATTCTTGAGGAACTTTCTATTTGACGTCAAAGGGTTTTGTATCCAAACGAATTGTGAGATGTGGTTAATCTCTGTAGCAATTCTGATACGGACTTTGAGCCAGTTTTGCAGCTGCTCTGCCATCTACAAGCAGTGCAGGTTATTCCCTGCTGACTGACCATGCCAGCACCTGTACCTGCTCAGTGCTGCTGCCATGTACCACAGGCTTTGGAACAGGGATAGAATTTAAAAAAAATAGGAGGTAACAGCCTATCCATAACTACTTCAGGAATAGACATTGTGTTTTAAAAGTGTAATCCCAAGCTCTTATAACTGTCACTTAAAAATAGAAAGAAAAATCCGAATGAAAAGCAAAGCTGAACCTATCATATACAAGGTCAGTAGCAATAGTACTATATATTATTAGTATAGTATAGCTCTTGGTGCTTAAATACTGTTCATGTCTGCACATTCAACATCACTTTTTAAAGCTTTCCTTTAATACTTTGGAAGGAAGAAAGAAAATAAATCCAGCTTTTTACACTTCTCTGGCAAATGCTACAAATCATTTTTTTCTTTGGGGACAAATAGGTAATCTTCTATATCATCTCTGACCTTAATAAGGAGACAGAACAACCGAAAGCAATTTCTCCCATTATAAAACTGTGCATACATAAACATTTTAGAGAACCTGGTGACTCTTGATAGGAGTATCTGAAGAAAAGCAGAATTCTCAGAGAGACAATGAATTTCTATTATTAGGCACAGGAGAAAACTGCTTTGAGTGTTTTCAGAGATAAATCAGTAGGATGTGGAATTAGTATATTTGGAGTCCTGTGCGTTTCCCTACTGATTACTGATTTCCTATGACGAAAAAATATTTCTGTATCATACAGATGGCAAATTTGTGGTAATCCGTACCTTGTGCCTAGGATGCCTCCTTCGAATAAGAAATGGAAGAGGAGAAAGTTTCTAAACCTGGCCATACATTAAAGGACCTGAGGAACGGTAAGTTCATACTCAGTGCAGAGCCCTGAGTTGAAAGTAAGCACAAAAACTCATTGTATGTCACCTCCACCCTGATCCTCTGAAATGTGCATTAATAAACTGTGTGGCACAGTGCCAGTGATGACAAAGAAGGAAACAATAACTGTATAATTGGTAATGCCTTTTTTCCCCCCATGCAAATAGTAACTTCGAGCTTTAGTACATTTTGTAGTCTAATTCCATATTGCTATGGTCCATGTTCAAAATGCAGGGCTTCAGTAATTCTAGGTAGATAATGAACACATGCCTTGAATTTTTTATCATTTTACTCTTAAAATTCCTTTTCCTCCTTTTCTTTCTCTATTGGTTGTGAATTCTCAAGTCTGAGGCTTGCATAGGATACCTTTTTGGTATTCTTTACTTAACAAAAACACTCCATGAGTAAAACAGATATGCCACATGATCACAGAATACTCTGAGTTGGAAGGGACCCAGAAAGATCATCAGGTTCAGCTCTTAAGTGAATGGCCCACACAAGGATCAAACCCATCACCTTGGTGTTACTAGCACTGTGCTCTAAGTAACTGAGCTAATCATGCCCTGTGAAACCTCTTCAGAAACACCTTGAAATAGGGGTTCATTACATTTGATTAATCAATCACTTGTGCCAGTACAATTGAAGAAGGATTCATCTAAATTCAAACAAGAGAAAAAGCTGGCCATCATGGGCCATTAAAGACCATGGAGGCGGGTGCTCAGCAGGATTTCAACTTCAAAGTAGGCTTTGTCCTCAGAGTCAGCCCACAGTTTTGCAGTGACACAGACAAAATGAAAGTTCTTCTCCAACATGATGGTGTTGGTGTCCTTGTGCAGTCTGCACCTCTACAGACTGCACCATTCAGGATGGGGAGTAGAGGGTGAGTCCCAGGAGGGATTACATGAAGGACAGACAGGATAGTAAGGGGAGGTTTCAAGGGGCAGTATGTTACAGCCAGAAAGTGGCAGAGCATGGAGATGGACAGGAGTCACAGAGCTCTGGGGAGGAGGGAGGTCTATCTGTCTCCCCTTTCTCACATGTGTTACCTTCTCTGCAGGTGAGTTCTTCTAGCCCAACACCACGTCATTCTCCCTGTTGGAGGTGAGAACAGGGCTGGAAGCTGCCCTTCTTCCTTTCCCAAACCATGCACTGCCCCCAGGGTGAGAAGTAGCATGTGGATGCTGACAGCCTGGTCAGGGAGGACAGCAGCAGCCCTGTGTGAAAGGAAGTCTAATAACTTTCCCACACTGGGCTGCGAAAAGAATCCAAACAATCCTGCACCTGTTGTTTGGGCACTTGTTGTTTACTTGCAAAGATGTTCACGAAGAGGTGGTGGTTTGAATGACCAGTCATGTCCAATTGTATGAGAACAGTGTATAAAGAGAGTATGCTTTTAAGATATGTTGCTATATGCCCTCCAAGACGACTTGGAGTATTATATCGTTATTCGCCATCCCAACTACATAATGATGGTTAGCAGAAGTTGTTCAAGCAGCAGTGACCCTGCTGTCCTCAGGTTTTTGAATGTTCTCAGCAGTCACCTACTCCATCTACTTCTTTTGCAATTATAAAGATTTTCTACTCTGAAATTGTCTATTTCATACCTGAGTGGTTCTAATCTTTTTTTTTTTACAAGAATAACTGTAATTGCAATGCTTTTCTTGGTTTCATCTACAGTATCATTATGCAGAGCAAAAGATTGGATTCAGCAACCCTAAGTGTTAAGAAAAGACTGAGGGTTTGGGGTGAAATTCTGTGAAAATGTGAATATGATATAAGCAAGGGATTATTTATTTTCATGAATTTGGTTAGATTCTTATTTCACTTTTGATGACACTGACTCCTGGACTCCAGATATTTGATGTTTGTAAGTCAAGGAAGCTTTTCTCCATAGGATGACACCTAGAAAAAATGCATATAGAAAAAAATAGATGCATTTGGTTTGTTAGAGTTATAATAGGAAGAATAAAAGATTTGGTAAATCTAGTCTCAAACTTCAGAATAAATGAAAGGCAATTAGCTGTTTTACATGGCAAGAAGTCAAATATATTGTATTTATAACAATATATCAATCTCATCCCAAAAAATTTCTTATTACTTAAACCTGTTCAAGTAAGGCCTCACATGTTAAAGCTAAAGATGATAAAGCAGTGGCTATAATTTAAAAACCCAACATATGTTTACATTTCATTATTCATAACAGATAAATTCAGTTTTGCATCATGTATCAAAATTATTTTTCTGGGTAACTCTTTCATAATATCAGATGGTGATATCAGTTTGAACGTAGCAAATATTTTAAAGCAGTTAGTGTAGAAAGAATATATTTCTTGTACATATTGCAGTCTGAAAAACCATGGGAGTGATCAAAGCCACAATGAGAAGGGAAAAAAAGGAGATTTTTCTTTTATTTTTTCTTTTGACTGTGGTATCCTCTATTTTAACAGCTCTCAGCATTAAATTCATGTGAAATATAGTATAGGCAAACATCACTCAGATCCTCCAGATGAAACTCCTGGCTGGTATCAGAGACAAACCCCCATCTTTGGTCTTTCAAGTCTTATGCTGCATTGCAAAAATATCCTGTATCTTTTCCTGAGATATTTGCCAGGGTGTTGTAGATGCCAGTCTGTCATGCCTGGAAAGCTCTTGGCTTGTTCTTATCTGAGTTGGCTCTCCAAGAGAATAATGATTGTGTCAGACACAAAAACTGGTCCTTGGTTTGTGCAATGGTGTGGCTTGCCTTCAGTGTTTACAGACATTGCTATAACATTTTTGACATTTCTTAAAGGCTCACATCACCCAGTTCAATGCTGAGCTTCCACAATAGCCAGAAATAGCTGTTATTAGAATCATGATCAGGTATTGAAAATTGAATGTACTCTTCTTAGCATGTCAGCTTCTTTAATATGAGCAATTTTGTTTGCATGCTTGGCAAGACTTAAAATATTCTTTTGGAGAGTAGACACTTTCTTGATATGTAGGTTAATCTTAAATCTTGTACTTAAATCTTTCTGTCATTTGATGTAAATCCAGAATACTTCAGTTCCCATTCTCTACTGCTGTTGTCACTGTGCTCTGAGATTGATGCTGTGTTCCAACCAAACTGTGGATGTATTTCACTAGCAAATAATGTGACTAAAAATGAGTAAACACAGAGTTTGTTAAAGTGGTTGGGGATCATTCATGATAAAAGTGCTGTGATGCAAGTGTATATGTGCTGGCCTGGATAAACACTACTTCCTGATTTGACCAGCTGAAAGATATGGCTAAATTGACTAGAGCTTGGATGGAACAGACTAGATGTCTGGAGATTACCCAAACAGATATGACACCAGATACTTAAATTTTAAATTTTTCCTCACCTTAAATGAAAAAAAGGAGGAGGATAATTAAAATTCCTATCTGGACACAAGTGTAGAAGCTCATGTTCATCCTACTATTCAGTTTATTCAACAGTTCTTCAGACTAATGTGGCCTTTTCAGTATTCTTTTGAAAAAAAAAAAAAAGAAAATGATGGAAAGTTCATATTTTATTGCTTTAGCTTGGATTCCCATGCTTGAAGAGACTGATAACATAAAGCAAACAGTCAGTGCCACTCTGCAATTTAGAATGGCCTTTTCCTTTGCCAAAATGATGATTGAGAGAGTTCTGACCTATATTGTTTTTTACAACAGTGACCTTTCACATACACAAAAAAATGGAAGTGCTGATAATTAACCTCAATGAAATGTGACTTAAACAGATTTTTCTAAGTTTCTAAGTAAAATATTCTTTTCTTCTTAGAATACCTGTGTCTGATTCTGTGTGTGGCATTGTAATTCCAAAGCTTCAGGCTAAAGGCTAAACTTAGAGATGCAATTTTCAGAGACAAAGCAGGTAAATGTAAATATTTCACTGAGTAGCTCCAGATTTATGTTTAAAAACCAAGTGCTTCAACACACTTTCAACCAAAAATTTCTGTGATTTTGTAATTCTAAGTCCATGAGTTTCACCTTTCTTGCATCATTAGTCTGTAAGTGTACTGACTGCAGAAGTGCTCAAATTAAGACAATATAACTAATTACTTACAGGCCTGGGTGAGCCTGGAGTTCCACCCAAGAACCCAATTTGCAAATCATCCTTTATTATTATTAAAAAAAAAAAAAAGATCTGCATCTAAACCTTATGAAATTTGCCTTGGGGCATTAAAATTGGAAAATTAATTTTGTAATATGCGTTGAACAGCCAATATTTATGCTGACTGATGAAAGCACCAGCTGTGAACAATCAAATCCAAATAATAAATACCTATTTTCTCTATTGTGTTTCTGGGGAGAAGCAGTTTATTGTACTAGCTTTTGCAGCTTACCTTTTGTAAGTTTATTTTTTATTTTACATGAAATGGTTGTGGGGAATGAATTAATCAGTTTGTAGAGTTGGCTCTTGCAGAAAAAAGATACCCACTGGAAAGTATATTACTATAAAAAATATTTGACAATATTTTGTCTGTTGGATAAAGTAGAAAAAAAATTCTAAAATTGACTTGGAGATGAACTGATGATTTTGGATGTGTCAAAGTGACAGAAGAGATTAGGACCATTAATATTGTGACCATTATCACAATTATGACTGTGTTGAAGTCTGCAATTTAAAAAGGATGAACATTTGTAGCTAGATATGAATTCATGTCCAACATCTGTGAAATAACAGCCTAATCCAGGAAGAAATCTTTTTTTTCTGTCTAGTTGAGATGTCAAGTGTAAACAGTTAACTAAGTTTATGTAAAAGCCAAGGTATTTCTTTGTATATTGAAAATAGGAAATTGGAGTACTGTCAGGAGGTTCTGGGTGAAGTTTACAAGAATTATAGAGAGGATGGCTATCTTTTGGGGTGTTTTCGTTCCATGTTTAATTTTTCTATTTCATCTTTCCAGCAGCCGTTCTCTTCCTCTTGAAAAACAGACTGAAAAGTTTCATTACATTACATGGAGACCCCACAAACAATTTCAATGAAGCAAAATAACTGAGCTACCAGAGTTCAATGAGAAGGAAGTGTAGCAAGACAGGTATAGGTTAGTGCTCTTATTACCTTCGGGGATTGTCACTCTTTGGGACACGAAAGAATGGTACAGGCAGCAGGAGGTAAAGCAGGAAAGTCCTATCTTTATTTTTCTGACTCCATCTTATATACACTTTGATCAGAAGGCAAAAGATTGGCTACACAGGTTGCCACCTCTTCTCGTTGGTGAACATCACCATCAATCACATTTCTCCTCCCAGAGGAGAAATATGTAAACAAAATAGATAAATTCTAAAAATATGCATAGCTTTCTTGAAGCTGGTGAGGACAAAATGCAAACACTGAAAAGCAGGCAAAGTCAGGGCGACGGGATTTTTTTGATTTCTGTTTAGTGTCAGAGCAAATTGGAGAGCTTTTTCCTGGATCTCCATAGTGAACACATTTTACTGAAACTAAATTCAGATTGTGATGATTTGAGAATCTCTGAAGAGTATTAATTTTAAACTATTTTTGTATGTTTGTTACTTGTATCAGATGCTGTTACTCGGTAAGTCCTAAGAAAGTTATTTCATAGCACATAATGTTATTCCCAGTCATTGCCTATGAAGTTTTGCATAGTAGTACCTACAGTTTTTTGAAGCTGAAGGATTGTTTCACTTGAAGCCAACAGTTCTTTACTCTTTGTGGTTGTAGCTTCTGCCATCCAATTTTATTGAAGTTGAATAAAATTTAATTATGGTAAATTGCCTGTCTATATCTCTTTGCCCCCTGTGCATAGCAATCTGCATAAGTATGACAGTTTTGCAAGTGGCAGAAATGCCTCATACACATCATGTGGACTAACACATTTCCTTTTGTAGAAGGACATCGCCTACCCTCTGGTGCATGGTTTCAAAACCCAGATGGGCCAAAGAGGTTTCAGCTCTGATGCATGTCAGCACAATTCCCACTGCTCTGTATATCATCACTCTGTTGTTATAGGTGATTTTTCTGAGGTTTACTTGTTTGGGTACTACTGCATTATCAAAAACTAAGTCCAACAATTCTACTCCATTTGCCCCCTTGTAGGTTGTTTTGTTTTTGTTGTTGTTGTTGTTGTTGTTGTTGGTTTTTTTTTTTTTTTTTTTTTTTAAAGAGGAGCTGGTGGTACTAATTCTACAAATCTGTGGACTTCTGAACAACTTTCAGAAAGAGACACATATATTAAACAAGGAAAATACCTTGATTCTCCTTTCCTTACTTCCCTGGAAAAGGTCTGAGTTGGGCTGGGTATTTCTAAACATAAAAATATAGTATGGGAGCAGAACGCGGATTCATATCTTCCAAGGAAAGTAGCCCTCTGCTCTGCTTGTCACTGACAGTGAGCTCTGAGATCACCAAACAGAATCTACCTTAAACAGATTTGGGAAAGAGAATCTGATTCATATCCAGCAACATTTCATAATCACATTATTAAGACATGTTTTTTGATCAATATCTGCTACTGCAGATGCTAGTGCTGAAAGCAGAATGCTTTTATTTTTGCCTGTGAGTTTTGTTTGACTGGTTTTTAATCCAACACTTGATTTTATCCATTCCCAGACACTGTGACGTGTTGCATAGCTTCATCTTCAAAATCAGTCTTACTATGCAGTAAAGTTTGAAAGTCAAGCAACTTCTCTAAAGAGTGACATTAGCAACCAATAGAACTTTCTTTAAACAGCGCTTGACAAAGTACTAGCATGTTTCACAGATTCAAATAGTCACAAACTGTTAAGTCAGAAAAACACAGCTGTGTTAATCTAATCTTACTTGGATAACATGAATTACAATATGGACAATTATCTGGAATAATTCATACAAAGTACAAATCCATCCAAAGTATGAATTGTTGTTGAAATTAGGGAAATTATTATGTTGCTGTTATAAAAACTGCTCCTCAGTAATCAGTTTGGCACTGTATTTTCCAGTCATGTTGCCAGAAATTCTTTCATGTCTCATCCCAATGTGATGAGCAAAGTTTTCTGACAGAAACACTGTAGGACAATGGGCAAGCCTGTAAGACACTTTCTGAACTAATCTGAACTATGGAACAGGACAAAACTAGGACAGTGTGAACAGTGAATCCTGGAGATGTGAGGCATCCAGCTCAGAGGTGGACAGGGTTTTATAAGGGTTTGTCTTTTGGTTTTCTTATACAAGGTCAAGTGAAACACCTAAATTAAAAGGAAATGATAGATGAAGAAAAACAAACAAAAACAAACAAACAAACAAAAACCCCCAAAAAACCAAAAAAACACCAACCAAAACCCACAACATTTTATTTCAAAAAAAGATACAGGTGAAACAGGAGGAGACTGTGGAAAGCGATAAACTTCTGTCATAGGTTGGAGAAGGAAATGATTGAAATTCTGTGAACAAAAATTTTGCTGCACTGAGACAAGATATGTTGACAGATAAAGAGATCTTTTAGGGTTAAGAGGACATCAATACATGGATGAAGTAATGTCATATCAACATCATTAACTTTTTAAGCCAAACTTGAAAAGTCATTAAAATTCAAAGATTAGTTACACCAGTTTTACACCAGTCTAAGAAGCAGAAAAATAGTTGACACAGAAATAAAGCTTAGAAATAAACTTTTATCAGGTTCTCTCATTTCCCGAAGTCAAGACCAATATGTTCTTAAAGAAATGCAATTTGAGTTAACTACTTAATTTTAAATTAGACAAAGAACTGTGCTCTCATGATCCACAGAATTCATTTAACCCCAAAATGCAGAATTTATTTCGTTGCTATCCAGTTAAAATACCAATTAAACACTTCACCTTGTTAATCTTTAATCAAGAAAATGAATTCTACTTTTAAACTCTTATTCAAGTGTTGTATCATAGCATAACAACAACAATTGCTCTCATTTATGAGGACTTTGATGTTGCATCCAGCTGTGCTGATAATGTAACAGCCATGCAGTAGTCCCTGGTTATTTGCATTCTTGTTTATGGAATTTATATGGTAGGAGAGATGACTGAAATATCTTGCCTAAATTATTAAAATAATTTAATACATTTTGTCACTTTTTTGAGATAAGCACCTAGCATTTTCTATCACTTTTCTTTGTAAGATTTTTTTTCTATATGTATGTCAATCTTCTCTTCCTAATGGATACTGAGAGGATTTTTGATTTTTTTCTTCATTTGTCTTGTTTTGTCTTATTTTGTCTTTTAATTTTCTGAGCAGTGAGGGACTCAATCAGACAAACTACTGCCACATCTGCCTATCATACCCCTCTGTCTATGGTGGTATTTGCTTCACGCATAACTTTTACATGGCACGTGTCCCTGGGCCAGTGTGAGCTACGTGCTGGGAGGCCTTATTTGTAAAGGTGGTAAGGGATAAGCGTCTCCAGAGAGCCAGAGCCAAAGACCTGCAGGATAAATCAAGGTCTCTCTCAAAGGCAGACAAGGTATTTGGCCAAGACTAAATACATGCCTTGAAGATGCCTGTTTGTGTTTGATGTGGAGATGGAGGGACATGGTGACAACCATTTAGGGATTGGCTCTTGAGAATTTGCCAAAACTTGCTCTCAGTTTTAAGACTTTAAACAATCAGTTTCCACCTAAGTTGAATCCATACCAGTGTCACACAAACTTTAAGTCTCCTCTCGATCTCACTACTCACACCATGCCACAGGAAATTTTAGCTCTGAGGCCAGGATTTAAAGGACCTGGGAATGATTTGCATCAACAGAGTAGAAACACAGTAATGGCTATGGGCAAAATAGGCTAAATAATATTTGGATTTTCTCTAATAGAAATAATTTACAAATAGAAAAATTAATTTAAGCTATGCTCTACACTAAAAAGTAAATGTAACCAAGGATATAGTTTTCTTCTACTACTAGATGTCACAGCTGTGAATATAATTTTACACTGCAAAAGTGGTCTGCAAGATGTGTGGTATATTTTTAGTGATCAAGGTTTGTTACCATGCTATTCTGAGCATGTAAATGAGGAAGGATCTGAAATGAGGAGTAATTCCTTTTATCAAAATGGCAACTAAGCTTTTGGACATATGAGCCATCTTTCAGGTTTACATTTTGCCTTCATCTTTTAAAAGGAGAATGGCTTTCCTGTAAAAGTACAAAATTGTATCTTTTGCTGAAAGGTGTTTTCACAGAGAGTTGAATTTACTTTGATAGGATAAAATGAATGTTTTCTTCTGAAATTTGCCTCTGAGATAATAGTTCCTTTGTTTTTATTATTTCCAGATTTCTCAGTGGAGGAACAAAGAGGAAACAGTTGGCAAAAAATCATATCAGGAACAGCCTTAATAAATTTGGGTTGTGAGGTTCTTTTAAAGTGTTATTTTTTAATATATTTTTTTTTAATTTTAGCATTTTATACTAGAGTTCTTCACTCCTACCCAGTCTCCTGAAAACTTCATTAAGGATGCTGTGTTTTATGACACCCTCTTGCTCTTTTAAATTGAAAATACATTTTTCTCATTTTTTGCTATAAACCACAAAAAATATCTGCCAAAAAAATTTACCAGCTAAATCATTACTTCTTATTTTGCAATATCTAAATACCTGTGTAGAATATTTGACATTAATTCATGAAACATTCACTGAAGTGCATGAAGTGGGCTAACAAATATACAGTGAAAATATGTCATGGCATTTTTTCTAGGAGTTTTCTTCTGATGCCATAAATGATCTGGAATCTGGCAAGAGATGTTGCATTTTAAGGTAGTTTGCTTTCTCTCATTTATATTTCCATCTCTGAAAAAGCTAGCACTATTCTCATTCCCATGTTATTAATGATCACTGAAGAAAATTTCTGTTTATTATCTCTGACTAATGCTATTTTACAGCTTTCAAAGATCCTTTACATCCTGTCAATTTGGTGCATTGGAGAATGGTGTTTTTGTGTTATCAGGCTTCACTCCTAGCTAGCCAGGCATTCATGTCTGAGAAGTATGCCACATCAATTGATAAAGAAAAGATAATGAAGTGTAATCAGCTTTTTTCAATAAATGGCAAACCTCCAAATCACTGACAGGGTCTGTGTTTAATACTGTTATATTTTTCATGAGCTCAGTTTGCAAAATCTTCATGCATCCTTTGCTTCTAATCCTGTTCTGTGTGCAGTATTCTTGCAGGCCAAGTTCAGCCCTCTGGGCATGCATGCTGTCAGCCTTAGCTGACCTCTTCAGAATTTTCACTTCATTTACTCCTTGGTAAAAAAAAGCAAACTTCGTATCCACTTTGGGGCACTTCTGTTTGTCTCCTCTTCTTCTGAAACTTGATTTTATCTTTGCCGTTTAAGGACTCGTTTTGGCAAGAATTGACTTTTAGTTTCAAGAGTACTCAAAAAAGTCAAAATAACATTTGGCTTTATAAAGGAAACAGAATTCCTCATAAGAAAAATAAAGGGGTTTTTCAGACAGTTGACAGTCTGGAAGAAATTGCAGATTTTCCTCTTCCATATTTTTATCTCTAGTGATGTCCCTTTTATTGATTTAGATAAGAAGCTTGTATTTGCAGTCAGAGCTGCCAGAAAAAGCTGATCCCAGTGGCAATGGGCCAGGAAACAGCGTGCCAGGCATGAATTCTATTGCTGGGCAGCTCATCAGTGTGTCCAGTAAGAGCTTTGTCATAAGTGCACCAAGGCCCTGAAGTCTCCCTGGCTCTTCTGGTGATAATAAATGGCAAACCTCCCAAAATTACCATAAGGTAGTTTGGATGGCCTAAATGCCAGGGAACACACTGGCCCAATCCTGACTCAGAATCAAGGCCAGACCCTGGTTGAGCTTCAGGCCCTGTTCTTGTGCTGTCCTGTGCCAGAGACAGAAGCCTCAGTCCCAAGGAGACAGAGAACATGTGCATTAGCTGGTGCTGTATGGTTTCACAAACTGAGAAGGCATCAGAATGAATGTACTGCTCTGTTTTAGGATATGTGATAAGAGTAGGAGACAAGACTTGTAAAATTACCTAATTACAAGAACTCTTCTGGCACTCAAATTTTGATAAGGCATTCATTGGGGCTCAGCTCTAGCTTTAGGTACATTTTCTACTTTATTGTCTTGAATACAGGAGGATTCTTCATTTGGACAAATATCCTTTCATGAATGAAGAAAATGTCCAGTGCATAATTTAACGTGGTAGAAGCAATTTTTTTAACTCTCAGTTTCCTTTAGAAGCCTACAAACCCCTGAATAACTTCTCAACTATATTGATTGCAAAGAGCCAATATGACTTTAAAGCAAAAAGATCATCTTGCATTCTCTTAATTTCCCCACATATTTTTACTGAAATTTGCTGTTAAATTTTTAAAAGCATTGATAATCTGATATTAGCTAGGCATATTCTAAACTATGTGATGACTAGTGTCTATTTATTATAAAACAGAATATAGATATTTAATAATTAATAAAAGTTTCATACTTTTAACAAAACCTTGTAGATTTGTAAATGCCAGTAACTAATGAGGCAACACTGACTTCTGTTTGTCCAGGATTTTGCCCCACATGTGTCTGTTTTACTCTGTTTCTCAAGTAAACGTGGATTAAATATTTTTGTGAATAAACCAGACTGGAATCTAGGCTTGAGGCATTATGCTACTAGTTTTCAACAAAATAAGACTTCTCCAGAAAGCTTTAACTACTGTTGAGTGAAAGAAGGATACTGAAGTATCAGTGTTTCTTTTTAAAGAGGTCATCTTGGGGCAAAATGTTTGTCTCACTAGCTTGTATTCCATGCATTTATTTTATTATATTCTGTTATAAGTAACACAAATGTGTGTTTGAACAACAGTTTCAAACGTTTAAATTAAACTGAAGAACTAAACAACTGATAGACACTTTTGACACAAATTACTAAAATGAAGTTCTGTTAAAAAGAAAGGCTTATAAGTACTCAAATGCAAACTTTACTATGATTTTCACAAAGAAGACTAGTTCATTCTTGCAGAGAAAATTCTTTTAGGGTCCCCATCCAACAAGATTTTAATTGTCATGGCTCCAACTGAATGCTTCAGAATCTGTAATACAGTTTACTGAAACAAGACCTTTGTCGGTTTAATACAGCAATTTTTATGTTATTGTTTTTACTCAAAGTTTTGTGAAAACAGTTTAATTACTCAAAACAATGTCTCCATGGTCTTTTGTCTTAGTTCCTCTCATGCCATCCCATGCAACATGAACAGCTAAGCAGGAGTTTCCATGCTTGGTGCCTATGTGAAGGCCATGAATTAAATTTTACCAAAAGCATCCCATCTTCTACTCTGTGGTGCACTTTTCTACCAAGGAGATGATTGCAGAGCCGGTGTATAAAAGGTGAGAAACAGATTGCCCCGTTTTCTGCTTAGAGTTGCTCATATCATTGGAATTAGTGTGATTAGGAGAAGCTTTATAAAGAAAGGAAATTATATTTCTAATTTTCATGATGAGTTCTCTGTACAGTTCCTCACACTAGATTGCACAGTGTTCATGAGGTTGACCATTGATGAGGCTGCACAGACCCTGAGGGGTGCAGAGCTCACCCAGTGTATGGCTGTGAATTTGAGCTAGTGTCCCCAGAAATGTGCTACTCCTGGTAGGGAACGTCTCTCTCCCTTTCATCCTTATTCAGAGCCAACAACTGGTAAGAGCTTCTACAGAACAAGACTTATCTACAGAAAAATAGATTTGCACACTGTGGCATCAACACAACTGAATACTTCACTGTCTGCTAGCTGCTGGGCATGTCTTCAGCTTGGAGATCTCATAAAATCACAGAATGGTTTGTGTTGGAAAAGAATTTTAAAGATCATTTGGTTCCAGACCTGCTGCCACGGGCAGCAACAGCTTTCACTAGACCAAGTTGCTCAAAGCCCCATCCAGTCCAGCCTTAAACACTTTCAGGGATGGGATACCCACAACTTCTCTGGGCTACCATTTCCAAGTGCCTCACCACTTGACAGTTTTCACTTGGACTTTCCTGCTACAGAGTAGGCATTTTGATTTCTTTCAAGAATTTTATCTGGGGATCACTTTTGTATTCAGTACAAAGAAGAACTTTCTTTGTCCTTGCTAGGTGCAGACTGCTCACATGCATTTGTGTGATTTGAGTTGTCCATTTCTTTATCACTTTATGGATCATTAAGATGTGGTGATAAAATTGAAAATAGTAAGAGCTGATCTTTTAAAATGGATTTCAGTGGCCTCAGATTTCTTACTGACCCTTTGTGCTAACTCATTTTTAAAGACTACCCATATATGTGATAACTTAGAGAAACAAAGCAATAAGCTAAGAACCGTGACAATTTAACTGTATTTAATCTCAATGATGCAGCACACTCATCTTGAGGGGAAAATGAATCTCTCAATTTACAAGTTCTTTATATATGGTCAGAACTTGAAAACATTTTACAACCTGTTTTTAAAATATATTTCAAAATAATGCTTTCACTATCCTTAAGGAGAAAACAGCCTTGGCAAAAATGTTCAGGAAACCCCAAGCACTGACATTTTGAAAAGACAGAATAAATTATTTCAGTGGAAGCTGGGGACATTACAGTCTTGGGCCAGTTTTATGGTGAAACTACAGATAAACTATTCTGCATCATTGCCAACTACCAGCCAGTTAGTTGGCCTAAACCAGACGTAGAATTTCTTTAAACAGGGTATGGGTTATTCATCAAAATATCAAACTAAAATATTTCCAAAATACCACAAGATTTTTTGTGGTATTTTTTAAACATTTCTATAAGGCATATTATACTTGATGGCATAGTGAGGTGTAAAGCTAGTGCTTTTTTCCCAGTGTGCCTTGAAACACTCAGACCAGAAGAGTTCCTTGCAGTTAAGAGACATATTGAGGAAATTTGTAACTGGCAATTGTTTTAATAAAGAGCTCTATGCAGAGTTCTAGTTTGCTTTTTAGAAAGAAAATCATTACACTTGGCAACTTTGACAAACAGAAGGTTGCTATTTGAAATACAAGAGATATTAATAAATTCTGTCATATTTATTACCTCATTGAACTTAATTTATTGTTGTTTAAAATTTTACTGACAAGATTTTGCACTGAATAAGATGACTTGAGATGTTATATGTGAAATGGGCACAGAAATAATCTTCCAAAGGGAGGGATTTTTTAATGCACAATATATTCTCCATTTGAAAACATACTACATGCTAAAGATCAAGAATGAGCACTGGGTTTTGTTTGTCTGTTGAAACATTTCTAAAATTTAGAAACAGAAGTAATATAGTCTGGCTAAGATGATCTTACATAGACATGCAGAACAAATAGATTCTAAAACAGTATGTCGTTTATAGAAGGTATTTAGCAAATACTCATGATTGTATAATATGTACAATCAAGGCTTGTTTATGACTGATGTGTACAGAAAAGAAAGTCTGCCAGTGTATTAATAGTTGGACCTGTTGTACTCTATTGTATTTCAATTTCTTGTAAACTGCAATCAAGTGTGGCACACAATTTGCTGAAAATACTGCTGACCACTGGATCTTGGAAGAATATGTCACCCAGCCTAATAAAGCATAAAATAGCTTTTTCTCCTATTGTTCTGTACAGAAAAAAACATTATGTAGAAAGAAAAAAAGAGAAACATATAAGTCCAAACCCCAAGCAAAGAGCTTTTGTTCTCTTGTTGTATAGGGAAAAGAATTTAAAAGAAATGTAAGAACCCAAACCTTAACAAACTTACAAACAGTTATTATAAACTGTTGCAAAACTAAAAGGCAAGTTTCAGAGAAATTTAGAAAAACTTTTAACAATCTGTAAAGTACAACAGAACAAAGGCATCTACATAAGCACATACTTCCATTAAGCTTAAGTATGCATGTAGTTCTAAATTAATAGATTGTTAACTTTTTTCTGTGACTCATGGCATGACTGTATTCCTTCAGAAGATCCAAATCTCCTTCAGCTTTTTCTAATGAGCACAGAAAATGTTCAGTACATTATGGATGCAGATCTTCAAAGTTTAGATTGAACCAAATTATTGAATAAAAGAGGAACCGCTGTGACATTTTCCCAGAGAAATTGCAGCATGTCTTTGAATGCTTGTTAATTCAAGAGCTACATTCTCTAATTCAGTTATGCAACAGTCCATTAGTTTCCCTTTATCAATTATATCAGACCATATAAGTAGTTTTATCTAGTGCAGAACAGAATTTTTTAGAACACACGGTGTGACATGGTGTTGTGCAAAGTAGCAGACAACCCCACAGAATAAGTGAACTTGGCAAAATAGAATTAGGCAGTATTCAGTTAAAATTTCAGACAATTTGACACTATCTGTCCATTCCTCTTGTCTTCTGTTTCCTAATGTGTCCCTGATTCATTTTGCAGTATTGACAACATTCCACAGGAAGTGTCAACTGCAAGTCCATAAATTTAGGAAGAAATGTTTTCTACAATTCTTCTGTTCCTATAAACATGTGCCATGTGAACATACTTGGGGGAACAAAGCTTGTCTTAATAAATAACTTGTAACATTTGCAAACATTGTGATAACTCACATTTGTCATCAAAGGTGAAAACTTTCATGCTTATTTGAAGGAAGAATGTTACCTCTGTAAATAAGAGCGTATCCTAGTAAATATCTTGGGTGAGTCATCTCCAGGTGCATCTATTATATTAGTTTCTATTGGCTATGGGTGAAGTCTGTACAGATTTTTTTTTTTCCTGTGGCTTATATGCTTTGAAAAAGTACTGAAGTTCAGGTCCCTTTTTCATGCCAGGCTACAGGAAAAAATTAGTAGCTGTGTCAAACCTTAATGTCCAGTCAGCCCAGGTAATTGCTACTCTGAATGCTATAAAAATTTGCTTATTCTCAAGGAAAGCAGAGATGAAGTCCCTGCCACTCAGAGTCTTCTGCAAAAAGCTTTTCTTGATTTCATTAGAATGTTGAACATAAATGCTTCTTACCCCCATAGCATTTCTGTTTGTTTACATGACTAATATTCATGAAACTTGCAATACAGCTTAAAGGGAAGGGCAAGGCCCATCATCCACTGTCTGGATTGTTTGCATAACACAGAATGCTGCAGACAGAGGGCTGGGATCTCTCATTTTAGAGTTTGGCCAAAAGATTCTGTTCACTTCTAATACTATTTCCTAAATGTCACTTTTAATAATCTAATCCAATATATGGACTTCTCTCTACGTCATGTGTGTGCCATACGTGACACAATTCAGTATTCAGTCACCACAACATCCTTAAATGAGTACAAAGTTTAAATGAAGCTGTGTAATTATTCACTCAGAAGTTTCTCAAATAACTCAGTATCTTCCTCAGAAATAAATATACTCTGGTCTACAGCTGGCTGAATAATGCAAGAAGTTATTAATGGGCAATTATTCTATAAGAAATGGTCAAATTTACAACATGTTTTATTCACAATAGATTATTTGACCAGTTTCACTGTTGTGAATCAAATTTTCTAGGCAGACAGACTATCTCTTGTGTGAAATACACAACCCAATGCTATTAAACGAAATTAAGTTTTTCTGCAATATTATTCATGGTTCACTGTAGCTAAAAAAATATCTTATACTCTGCAGAGGTTTTTATGGTGATATAAAATACTTCAAATACCCTTAAAACTATCAGAGTATTGTCTTGGGGTTGTCTGCAGTTAAATACCTTTTCTACATCACCATTTCTGAGTCGTTTCAATACTTGTATTTTACAATGCCTGCATGTTGGCAGTCAATACACTGGGCTTCATGAATAAATCATTTATTTGCAGTCTGCAGATTAAATACCTGTGAAATTCAAGGGGCTTATTGGACTTCCAGTAGTGTATAGTATATTTTATTATTATTTACTTATATCTTCTAACATTTTGCAGTAAGAGAAATACTGTGATGATGAGAAACAGAGATTGCAGGTTATAAAACACGTGGCATTTTTTTCAAGGGCAGGTAAGTGACCTGAAAAGTGCCAGGGCTTGCCTGAACTGCAAAAAAGCTTCCCTGTGCCCCCGGTGAACTCATGGAGAAGTCTGAGGAAGGGTGTGGTAACAATTGTAAACAAAGACAGAAACTGTGTATTTTAAAGAAAATCAAATTGATTCCATCTACTGATGTGGAATGATTCCTTGAACTGCAGCTTAGGATGAAAGATGAAAGATTACTCTCCAAACTTACTTATCCTCAACTCCTTACTTATCATTGCAATTTTAAAACCAATGAAAGTCATTATATAATCTTTCCCAGCTTGAAGGAAAATATATAATACTATGACTGAATAGGTTTTTTACCTGATATCTATAGCAAAAAAATGCATTCAAATGATAATTGCAAAAAAAAAAAATCTACATATCAACCAAGAGGGAAGTTAGTGTTACTCTAAGTTGGAAAGAGTTTACATCAAATAAAAATAAAGCCCTGAAAATCCAAGAAACCCAAATCTCTGTTCTTTTTTTAAAATTGTCTTTGATTTCCCATTTCATAATCACAGTCTTTGTGTAAATGAGAACAGTGACTTCATTTCTCTAATTGACTCTATCTTGATTTTCAGTCTTGGACTTTATCACAGAGCAGTTTTTAATTAGTCCTTACTGGTGCTCTATTTTATTTAGGAATTACTGTGTTTCCTATGTTTAAAATAAAATTCCTTTTTTTTAGTTTCTGTCTTTGTAAAGGCCGAGGTAGTAAATTTCCCAGATCAATGATGATTCCTTA
The DNA here is from genome assembly GCF_029207755.1 of Chamaea fasciata. Taxonomy (NCBI): domain Eukaryota; kingdom Metazoa; phylum Chordata; class Aves; order Passeriformes; family Sylviidae; genus Chamaea; species Chamaea fasciata. Next base: position 27,609,003 of record NW_027094086.1, read on the forward strand.
CTTCTCCTTTACCTTCCATAACTGGCATCATTTCCTGAACCATCAGAACTCTGAAGGTATAAAAGTATTATATATGCATGTTTCCCACTTGACAACCAAGGAAATTTCTTATCTGCTTAATATAAATATAAGACAGACAATTTCTACGTGCAGGATCTTAAAATAGATGCATGACAATATTTTGGTGTTTGGTTTCAGGGTTTTGTTTTTTTTTGTATGAAATGTCTTTGCTGGTTCACTGCACTTACCAGGACTGTGGTTCAGCAGAAGTTTCAGAGCACTATGGTAAAACCCTCAAGTCTTATGGCTGAATAATTACTACCATTCTTGTGGGCTGTGGGAAAAAATGGGCCAAGAGCCTCCAGCTGGTGCCTTGCTGAATTTGTTGTCTCTCCTCTACACTCAAAACAACCTGAGTTTCAATCCCATCTCCTAAAATTATAGAGCTCATGAATTGAGGCCCTCTCCTGAGTGTCAAGGGCCTTGGTCTGTGTCCTCAAGGAGAAGAAAAGGTCTTCTGTGAAAAATTAGGTGGGAAATTAACCACAGTATGTTTAGAGCAAAAACGTGGTTTTGCTTTTGTCTGTGCTGACTGGGACCCATTTGCCCCTGAAATCTCTTTTTCTTTCTGCCTCTACATTAATTTCTTAAAAATCTGAAATAGAAACTGCAGAAACTGTCAATGACTATTAAAATATCAATTCAGAATTACAGTGATTAGGCAGAAATATTGTCCTTCCTCCAAATGCTGCTTCATGTCTACTGTAGTTTTGAGATGTTTTCTTTTGGATCTGCTGGAGAGTAAAAAAGGAAACTACCTCAATATTTTCACAAATTTAACAAGGCTTAGATGGTCTAATTTTGTCTCAAGACGAAAATAAGCAGGTTGAAGTGTAGAACTTTATTTCTTTCAACTTGTGAGGGAAAGCTTACTCCTTACACATGCAGCAATAATTTTATGGATGTCCACTAATGAGAAAAATAGATGTCAAAATATAGCTTAATAAAATAAATTTTTTTTAGCTTTTCTCAGAGAAGGTTTTCAGTCCAATTTCGGGAAAGAAGGAAAAAAACCCACTTGTTATTGTAGGAAATTAAAGGCTGTTGGTATATGGACTGTTATTTTCTTGTTTTAGACATGTGTGTATGTTTAGTTCATTTGAATGGATTACTTAGTGCTGGTTAAAAATATTTGAAAGTGAAATGGAGAAAGAATTAAGTAGAGTGTTATAGGAAACTAATTAATTATTGCTACTGTTTTCCAAAACTCATTGGGATGCAAAGGTATAAGAAGCAGAAACGGAGTCAAATGCATGTGGAAGTGGATTTTTACTGTTCCAAAAGGTGTTTTGTGATAATGAAGGTAACAAGTGAGAAAAAAAAGTAGAACCAATGGGTGTCTTCATTTCACTGGTGATCAGCACAGATCAATTCATAGTGAAGACTGACTAATTTCTCCTAAATCTCATTCTCAATGCAATCTACTTCATTCCAGAGAAAAAACGATATAAAAATCTGGAAGGATGCGAGAGTGCAGCCTGTGTATGTGCTTCACAGAGGGCTCTGCCATTTTAAACTTATTTATGGGACCATTCAGTGAAAGTAACAAGTATCACTGTTGGTGGAGTCACACATAGACAGTCACTACAGTTCTCTTCTGTAAACCTGGTTCTTCCTCTTACCAGTGTAATTTATGAGCAAAAAGAGAGACTCAGAAACCTCCAAAGGCCCCTCCAGGCCATGGAAATGAGGTTGTATGATTGATTATGTGACTTGTCATGACTGAGCAGCCAGTCAGGCACAGCTAATCCACAGAACAGAACTTATGTTTGATATCTTAGGCCATTCACTGAAGAACTGTGTCAAACAGCATATTAAAAGCTCCTAAAATAAACCAGAAGCCGATTTGTGGATGTTTGACTGAAGAGTGTAAGTTGTAGCTAAGTTTCATTTGCACCCTTGCTGAAGCATTGCTGAAAATATGACTCCATGAGTGTTGCAGTGTCACATAATGCCTCTGGATGCAGCTGGACACCTTTTTCTGGCATGCTGATCATGCTTCCAAATAAATGGCTATTTATTGTTCCATGCTCTGAGAAGCTAAAGGGAGTTACTAAGAAAAACAACTTTTTCTCTGATTCATGACAGACTGGAGGGAGAGAGCTCAAAGGATGCCAGGGGCATGAGGGTTTCAGAAAATGGCTGTGATTTGCAAGGGAATAAGCAATCAGAAAGAACCATTCTCCTCTTCACCAGATCGGATTTTTGAAAGTTGTATTTTGCCCTGTCTATCTGATTTCACTAACTCTTTCCTGCTCCTGCTGGCAAGAGGGTCTTGGATTTCCTGTATGTTTTAAAGTTTCCTGCAGGGTAGGAAATATAGGTAAACCAAAGAGTGTGTTTTGTAGCCTGGCTTAATTCTCTCCTGTTTAGGGCATTTTCTAGAGAAATTATGATTCTCTGAGTAAAACTACTTGTAGATGAATTAAATTACTCATAGACTTTCTTCAGTACTATCACATTGACTCTTGCCTGGAAGCCATTTGGTCTTCTTATTAATGTTTAGTAAAGCACTTTATGACAATGGTAACACACTCGGTATTCACATAGAAAGCATGTTTTAAAATTAAACTCTTAGATCTTTCATGTAGAAATGCGTGCAGTCCTAGTAAATTATGGGACAGATCTTGAGGAATAAATTCTTCTGAATTAGACAAGCAGCACACACTGTATTGAAAGTGTCATTGTAATGCATATAATTTCAACAAAATTATAGCTAATCATAGTGAAGTGATGGAGAGGGGGGGTTGTTCACTTTCATCAGTAATTGGAATAATTATCAGAGATTTCAACTGCCAGCTTTGTGTCTGCTGTGTTTCGTATTATTCCTGCCACGATCTGTGAGTTGGAAAGGAAATTTCTTTATAAATGTGGTGACAAGTCTTGCTGAGATAAAAGGTAAAGATAGCAATATTGACACTAAAAGGAATAAATTTGCTGTCAAAACAATACCACAGAGAAAGCAAGAAAGACACTTAAATACGATTGTTTTGAATGTAAGACTGGAAAAAGAAGTTATATGATTTTGATGTTCCAAAGACTAAAAAGAGCAAAATTTGGAAAGGTTAAATCAGCATTTGAAATCTAATTTTTTTAGTTTTGCTCTGATTTACTCATGAATGTTTGTGAATGTTCATGAACCTTATCAGAAAGTGTCTTACAAAGTTTCTTATTAAGTGCAAGATGTGAAAAATGGAGGAGGAATTACTAAGCAAGATCTTAGTTTTTCAAAACCCTTGCATCCATGTGCAAGCATATATACATATGTCAGCCTGACATCCTTGATGCCAAAGTGACTATTCAGGATATTGGTGTTGACCTTAGAGTTGGGCCCAGGAGAAGTGTGTTTTGGGGTTCTGGGCCATTGGTCTGGGGCACAGGAGCACAGGGGCATTTAATATATAATACATATAATTAATATTTATGTATTAAGCAGAAAAATGTATAATTAGGAATCTTTTCCTTACTAATCAGTGTTCCTAATCAACTTCAAATAAACCAAGCTAGTGTAATATTTTCTGTCAAAACTGATGTTAAGATTTCTATTTTCATATTATGCTGAAGAAAAAGGAATTACTTTATGTTAATAGACATAAAACCATTTTCAGAGCATGTGTTATTATACTTTTCCTTATAAAGTAATAGCAGCTTTCAGAGGTCCTCAAGTAAGTCCCAAGATCAGAGAACACAGATAATGCAATAGTCATTTATTTGTTATCTCTCCTGTAACAATCTTTCTCTTCAAGCCATGTTAGAGATTTAGCACTAGAAAAAGATAAAATTATAAAAAAGCAGCAGTTTTCAGAATTACAGAGGCAGTGACATATAGTATAAACCCAGAACATAAAAACATGAGAAAAATAGGTGCATTCATGCCTTGTCTAAAGTAACTGCCGCTACTTTCCTCTCAGCTTTACTGGCTTAATGATCCATAAATTTTGCTGCTTCTCCTGGTATAGTAGAAATATGAGTATTGCCTTAAAAACTAATTGGAAGTCTTACTAGGTAAAGTCTGATATAATCCTATTTTAAATCTCTCAGCCATGGTTAAGATTGTGGAGGATTTAGAGAAAGAAGAATTAAAATAGAGAGGGTTTTTTTTCCTTTAAAGTGTAGTCTGCAAGAAGCCTCTATCAGTGTCTCTTTTTAGTTAAATGTGAGTCAATGTCACTTTAAAAGGGTGCTTTATGTATCAGGACCTTCATTTCTTGATAAAGCAGACTATTTCATGTCAGGATATGCCAAAACCTAAGCTATAAGCCTTCTGCTTACATGCCATCTAAATATTATGATCTGTAACTTCACCTAATGTAAATTAACATACATCTTGATCCCAGTGATTCCAGGTCAGTCTGTGATGGGGATGGTCTGGTTGCATTCCCTGCTTTTGGGTCTACATACGTGTATTAAAGAACAATAGTAAATTTTACTGACCTACTGTTTGAATCACAGCTAAAACACCATAAAATTCAAAAGTGTCTATCAATCTGTCATATTGTCCAAGAAGGAAACTACCATGATTCATTCCTTATGTTTTCAGTTTCACAAGTACCTCTAACATTTAAAATAGACAGGAAGAAGACATTGCTGTGAATGGGCTTATGCTACTGATCTTTATTTTGTCCCAGAAGAAAAATAAAAATACTTGAGGTATTTAGTCTTCATAGAAGAAAAAAAATGGACTGCAGTAACTTCACTTCAATGATTTTAGTTATTGTGTAATAATTGTTAATTCCAATAACTTATGTTATTGCAGATCTTAACAGGAACTCACCAAAAGATTAGAGAATTGCAGCAGAAAAATTATGTTTCAAAGCATGAACCAACCACTGGCAGGTGAGACTTCAGGTGGACTGTCTCCATGAAGAGTTTATTCCAGAGGGAGCTACCCTGAAGCATTCTGAGGTTTTCTTGGAAAACTGAAGTGATCACTTAAGGGTGTCTCTGTTCCTAAAAATACATGTCTGTTTTGCTGCCTTTGAGGAAGAAGCATTAGTTTGTCACAAGATATATTTCTGCTAGAGCTGAAAAAATATTCTATAGTGGCAAATACACACAGTTTAGTTTCTCCACCAGAACACATTAAAAATTAGAAACATGGACTGTGAGGTGTGATTCATCCCAATACTGTTCTAGATTTCAGAGATGCCCAGAACTGACTTCCACAGTAGGGCATCAGCTCATTAGCTTTTCCTCTCTCTATAGGCACAGCTGGGTGGCATTTCAGCTCCAAAAAGCAGGTTCTACACAATTGATGCTTCTCTTCCTCTGTGAGGTTAGACTTATGCTGCAGAATTTCAACTGCATTTCTTTCTACACATCACCTTCTTCTGTGTCCTTCACAGCTGGAAGAGCATTCTGTTTCACAAATTATTAAAGAGAGGAGGAATTATTGTAGACCACAGATTTTAGGTACACAGGTAAGTCAGCTAGTCTGACTTCCCATCTGCGCAAGCCAGGTGTTCTATTCACATTGCACATACGTGTTCCTAGGGGCTGCAGTCCAGACTGAAAAATAAAATGAGAACATAAAAAACCCTCTGTCACTTCATGCTTTCCTTCTGTTAATTAAAACAAGCAAAACAATACTAGCCAAGACATAAGCAGCCTGCAAAGAATGACAGATGAGGCATTGACAGAGCCTCCAAGAGACTCTGCTGGGACAGGACACCCTGAGGGTGGGAAGGCAATGGTGAAGCAGCAAGAGGCCACCCATCCAGCAGGGTGTAAGTCTGTGACTTCTGGCAGTGGGAGAAGGGCTCCATTTCAACCTGCAGCTATTTAATCTTAAATACACTCCAGTAGCCTGATAGCAGAGGAGAAGCAAGTCCTGTTGGGGAAACATCCTGGGTCAAATATCTCAGCTTTTACAATTAGGATCAGTGATAAAAAGAGATAAGTGCAAGTGAAAGAGAGAGGATGAAAAAGGAGCACCGGCATGGATGAAACAGGCCATTCAGCACAAGACATGAGGGCAGAAAAGGGAGGAATAATTGCAATTTCTGTTGAGGAGATCTTTGAATGTTGAAAAACTACAGGAAGAAACAAGAGTCCAAAGTGAAACGGGATTTTTTTTTTTTTTTTTTTTTTTTTTTTTTTTTTTTTTTTTTTTTTTTTTTTTGTGTGGTGGAGGTCAGTAACAGATTGCCTGGGCAGAGAAGGAGGTGTATGAGCCTTAAATAGCTATTTCTTGTCCTCATGGGGGACTTTCATACATCTGGAGGGAGGGCACCATAGCACTGAACAAATCAGGAAGCTGAAATATTCAAGGTGCTCTTTTGTGTCAGTTCTTACAGACAAAGCCCTTTTCTGGGACCACTGCTTCTATTAATGTGGCTGGGAAAGAGAGAAGTACATGACTTTTGAGGAGCAAAACATCAAGGGACTATTTAGAGCAGCTGAGTGTCTTCAGATCTGTGGGACTGAATGGGATACATACTGAAGAAGATCGCTGAAATGATGTTGAGAGTAATCTAAGAAAATTCATGTTGATCAGAGGAGATTCTTGCTGACTGGAAAAAAAGCCAACACTACATCCTTCTTTGATACAGGCAAGGAGGAGGTGGAGAATTGCAACATTCTCACTGTGAACTCAACGGAGTCCAGGCTGGATAAATGACAGATTTTAAACTCAATAGTCTAATGTTTTTTGCTGAAATGGGGTGTTGAGAAACATGTGGAAACATCCATTCCTGGTTGCTTTGAAGACTCATCTGTGGCTGTACTTCATCTGATGTAGTTGTAGGAATAACCTTCCTTGGAGCAAGATGATGTACTAGACAACTTTCAGAAGTGCCTCCCTCCAACATTTCTAAGGGTCTGTGACCGACACAATAGAAAGACAAAAATTGGTAGTGCAATTTTGTGTGGACTAGCAGAACAGCTTACACTGATGTTTTCTAAAACCTTCTGCCATTTAGGCTTGGTATCTGACTTAATGCATGGATTCCATTGTCTTTTTTGTATAGAGACAGTATTTCCACCAAGGACATCCATGACTGATAAATAGCACTTGAAACTATCTTATTGCTAATGCCTTGGAGTCTGTTGGATGAAACTGAAATGTGATTTTCTGTAATATAATAGAAGATGTCAGAATTCCTGGCTGTTTTTCCTGCTTCAAGGTCAGAGAGAATAAAACTCAGGAGACGTTGGTTTTGAATTCTCACTCTGAAGTTTATTATCCTTATCTATTACAAACTCATGAGATGTGAGTTCTCTCTAACAAGTTGAGAAAGTGAGCCCAAATGGTGTCTGTTCAAGGCTATTTAAGTCCCTATTATCCAATAAACAGTTGACATCTGTATTATTTATGCTTCCAATCCAATTGTGATCACCCGAAACCCGCAATGCCAACCTCTTTCACCCAATTACAGAAAACGACCCAGATTCATGAAGAAAAAGAAAGAAGGTGCAAAAAAGACAACTAAGCCACACCCAAAGTTCTCCACATTGGCTCCCATACATCACCATACACTAAAATCTCAAATCTAAGTTTTTCAACCTGTGAGATCACACAATGCTATCTGAACGACATCCCCATGATCTCAGTACTATCACTCATTTTTGGAAGCCTGTTTTAAGGCCTCCGGTCAAATGCAGTGCTTCCCTGAAGTTCTGTGCCTGTCAGCACAGAGTCCAAAATTCTCAGCATCTACAGTTCCCACAAGAAGATAGTGGGTTCTAAGAAATGTCCGTTGATATAACCAGCTGCACTGGAGAACATTAGCTAATATTAATTGTACAATAAGTTGTCTGGCTATGATTGTTCTGTTTGGTTTATGCATTTTTATACAACTGGAAGACTAGCTTTAACTTTATCTTTCAGACTGAGAATAAATATTTTACCTTTTAAATGTTCCTGGGGAACAAAACAGCTTTACTTCATAAAAGACCTTATTTGGTTTTATAACAATAGCTTTTTTATTCTTACCGTTCTGAATTATGGATATGTCTGTAGCCTATGGCAGTAAATTCAGTCAGTCCTTCAGATAATGAGGTTGACTACAGAGGAAAACATATAAATACCCCAAATATTCCCTTTATAAAAGCAGGCTGTGCAGTATTATTAGGTCAGTAACAGAAATATGTTGATTATACTTACTAGAAAAAGAGCGATAGACTTTTAAAATTATTTGTTGTAAAGTTCCTGGAGTCATATGTGCAGTTAAAGAAATAGACTTAAGGGAAATGGAAGCATTTCTCTAACTCAGAGAACTTTGTAATTTTAGTATGTATCCATATGTTTAAATTAAATTTTAGGCAACTAATCATGAATCAAATAACTGCTTTTGCAAGATCAACCATTATGGCTGAATTGTATTCTTAATTTTACCCTCTTTATTTTATACTTTATTTAATTTAGAAAAAGATAGGAATAATTTTATGCAGCAGCAAATGATATTATAGGAAAAGAATTTGGAGTAAGGTCAACATTGGGCTTCAAATATACCTTTCCAGGAATGGCCATGTTGCCATGCAGCAACAAATAAACCACTGCTTTTGCTATATTCTTTCCTTTCTCAGGTGGGTAATAAGAAATGAAATTTAGATTCTACAAATGTGTGTAGATAAAAATTTGGTGGTGGTAGAGGACAAACACATATGATTAACCTTGCCAAGGTCAGAACAATTCTTTCCCTTCACTTTCTCTGGGTCTCAGAATCTATCCCCAAAAGATCACGAGTCAAGGAAAAACAACCCCTTTATTTCAGATTGATTTAAACATTTTTCATTTTTTCAAAGTGTATCTGTAGTGTGATTTGGCACTCCACTCAAATCCCTCAAAGACAAAGTAAAATATCAGTGTTACTGCAGAGGTTTATCTTCAATCACTGTCTCTTTCTTCCTGTGAGATCTGTAAGGTTAGTGTAAAGCAATAGAAGAACCAATATATCTAACGGTCTGGCTCAAAGCCAAGACTAAAAATACATGCAACAAAAATGTCTCTGAAGCAATGCCATGGATCAAAATGAATTTCTAGAGAAAATCTCTCCCTATTAGAGGGCCAGCTGGGTTCTGGGATGCATCAGGCACAGCATCACCAGCCAGTCAAGGGAGGGAATTGTCCTGCTCTGCTCTGCACTGATGTGGCTTCATCTTGAGTCCTGTGTGCAGTTTTGGGTACCACAATATAAGGAAGATATTAAACTATTAGAGAGTGTCCAAGGAGGGCTATGAGGATGAAAGGACCGGAGCAGAAGCCATATGAGGAGCAGCTGAGGTCACTTGGTCCATTCAGCTTGGAGGAGACTGAGGGGAGACCTCACTGCAATCTGCAACTTCCTCATGAGGGAAAGAGGAGGGGCAGACACTGCTCTCTTCACACTTGTGACCAGCGGCAGCTCTCAAGGAAATGGCATGAAGCTGAGTTGGGAAGTTCATGTTGGATATCAGGAAAAGTTTTGTCACCTGGGTGGCTGGGCACTGGAACAGGCTCCCCTGGGGAAGAGCTTACAGCACCAAGCCTGAGAGAGTTCAAATGTTTGGACAATGCCCTCAGGCACATGGTACATTTAATTTTGGGGTAATCCTGATGGGTCCCTTCCCACTCAGCATATTCTGTGATTCTATGATTGTAGTTGTTTAAAATATGTGTCAGGGCCACCAACATGCCAGGCAAATTCGGAAGCATTTTTCTGCACTGCACTGCATAGTGCAAATCTGATGCTGATGCAAGTGATTTCTAAAATGGCATGAGATCTTGGCATGAGATCTGCATACACATTTTGCAGACTAAAGACTGTATTGAAGAAGACAGTAGAGTGGAAACTGCCCAAAGTGGCACCACTCCTGTATTTCACCAACTGTGCCAATGATGCAACATCTCTACCAACCCGCCCCATGGCTCTTCTTTCAAAGGAAAGATGAACTCACTGAAATTCTCTGGGTGTATACTGAGACAAAAGAAAATTTTGAAAATCAATCAGACTTTACTTCCAAAATGTATCAAACTGCAGTAATCTATTTTTACCCACCACCCGCATTATCTTTTTTTTTTTTTTTCCCTCATTCAGGCCATAAATTGCAGCAAAGCAACATCAACATCATTTTCATTCTATGCTGTATCCCTCATACACAGAAATTTGAGGTACATGGGTCTGAAGGGAAGATACTTTTTTAAGGATATGGAATTAATCTGTCTCAGAGAAAATCAACTACTACGAACAAATATTTAAAAATAAGTAAACTAGTATCTGTGCTTCAGCCTGTCCTGGATATTCCTCTATCTGGCAAGAATACATTCCTGTTAAGCCAAAGATTTCAGTAAGAAAGCTTAATTGTTTTGAAAGAAGCAAGATTGAAAGAAGTAAAATGCAGTAGAATCAAAAGTTGTGTTTAGATGAAGGTGAGTGCCTTGCTAAGGTCAAAAGGTAGTAATTGTTCAACAAGATGGCTAGTTTTAAAATACAACTAAATACCTATATTTCTATTACTATTCACACTTTGGGTTTTATCTTCATCATTATGTAATTTTTAAAAAATCTTATACATAGTAGGAGACTAGTACTACATTGAAAAGGTCTCATTGCTTTGTACTGTGATATGGTGTGGTTTTTCAAGAGAAAGATACTTTCTATAGCTCTTCATAGCTTAAAATGCATCACTATTTTCAGCTTCTTAAAGCAATATGACAATATTTCTTGACGTATTTCTCAGCAGAGTGTGGCATTGCCAGAAACTGGCTGATTTCAGGTGCATCACTGAGTATCACTTGCTGTCCACTTTTTAGCTATGGTCACTACAGAACTTTTGTAAAGTCTAACAATTGATCCTCAGTTGTAACATGTTTACCAGCTTCCCCAGCCCAAGATTTTCTACAGATCCTCAAGAATAATCTTCTGTGTCAAGGGCTATTCAAAGATCTTGTCAAACCTCTACAGGTTACTTGCAGCGATACTTGCCTGGGCAAAAGGAGAAATTGAAGCCACAAGCAGATTTTCTGGAATCTCCAGCACTGACCACTCTTAGAAACTAGATGCTATATGAACAGGCTGCTGGTGAGCCCTAGTACAGTAACCTGAATTTGCAGATCCACCTTTGTAACCATCAGTGAGGATTCAGCATTGCCTTGTTTTGAACCCTTTGCTCCACCTGCATAGAACACACCAGCTGATGTAACACTCTTGGAAAAATTCACTTAAAACGGACTGATAAATAATGAAAGAAAAAAACCCACTTTCTCCAGCATAAAAGCAGATTCACACATTTAATTTAATCAGCTAAGCTCTAGGAGTATTTTTCTGTCTTTTCAAGGCTGGTCAAAATCCTGGTGACAGAGACAACAGTCTGGTATAAATACACAATGAGTCAGTCAGTCCCAATCTTTTGATTTTTGTGGTTGAAATTCAACTTCTATACTCTGTGAAGGAATAACACAGCAGTAGACCCTGAAGTTTCTGTCTGACTGGAAACTCAAGATCAATTGGTTCACTCAGCCAACTGACTGAGAAACTCCTTTATTTATATGTTTTAATCTGAGAAGCAACCTCTCCTGTGGCCTCTGGGGAGTGCCTAAGAAATAAAAAAAAAAACCCAAAAAACCAACCCATTCTTGTTCTCCTGGTAATTGAAGCAAGGCCACTGAACCTTAAAGATCTGTACTATGAACAGGAGCAACGGAGTTTATACTGGTACAATTAACTAATGTACATGTCTGAGGACTGGCTCACAGGTGAGCTGTGTAACTCACTAAAAAGCAGTCAGTACCTAACTTTTTAGGTACTGAAGCTGCTAAGCTGATTTTGGGTAACAGCAACATGTTAAAGTGTATTAATTGGTCAAAATATTACACTGAAATTTCATTAAAACCTCAAAATAAACAGTATCAAACTCTAAAGATTAAAGAAGCTTCAGATGTCTCTCCCCTGAGAAAACTGTCACCACTTTCCAGATGTTCTCATGCACAGACTGATAAGAAATAATTCAAGTTCGCGCCACCTCCAAGATAACCCTTAGGAAATAAAGACTCTTCTGTATTTTCAGAGGCTATTTCAGATGGTGCAGCTGTAAAGCTGCTTAAATTTGATCTAGATCCAGAGAGAAAACCAGTGAACAAACCATCTCTCCCTATTATTTGGCATAACTGGCATAGTCTAATTCAGTTTTCTTATTCCTGAAATCACACAAGCCCAGTAAATCTCTTTTGCAGTTCTTGGTTTTAGGCATATTTTTCCATTTCACAAAAGCTGAAAAATTAAAAGTTTAAAAATATCACTACTGGCGTGATTTTCCTTCCTTTTGCTGTGGTGTGAATTTTGTCTATCACTTATGTATGATTTTTTCTTTCTCCTCTTTATTTTCCTTTAAATGAATTGGGAAAGGTAATTTTGTAGCTTTTCACACTTTCTCAGGTCTGAAGAGCAAGAACACATTCACATATACAGAGAAAAATGCATGAAAAAACATCCTGGTTATCAGGTTAGATATATATCTTTTGTAGAATTGGAATTTGCCACAAAATGCTGCAATGAAAGAAGAAACAGCAGCAAAGTACCAGAGAAGAGCAAAACTTGGGTTATAAATATACATCCAATATGGTTATAATATTATATGTGTAACAATAACATTTTCTTCTCCTATTGTTCAGAAGGCAATATAACAACATTTTTGATACTGGATAGTGTGTGGGTCACAAAAAAATTCTGAAAAAAAAATGCAGCAAATGCAAATATCAATTCACTGGCTACAAAGAGTGTTGAAATATGTCTAGGTTTATTTCAGATGCATATGCTGAAAGATAAGATAATAGTGCATAAAGCAGTACTTCAGTGTATTATTTTGCCTGGAACCATAACTTTGACTTTATGCAACTTTCTCCTTGGGAAACTCATTTCACCCTTCTTTGTGGAACTAGTACTTAAAAGCCCCTGGAAGGAGCAGCTATTTATTATTCTGATAACAACAAGAAGAAATGCACAGGAAGGGAAGAAGAAAACCCTATTTACGTTGTCCTTGTTTGCTTGTGTTGTTATTACAAGCTGAAGACAGAGTGTTGTCTTCAGTTACACCAATTCACATGTGTGTGCATTTTACAGGCTAGGGAATCAGATCAGATTTTTACTTGCAATCTGTGTTCATATCTATGTATAAAATAATGATGCATTCACAGCTCCAGTGTCTCTTCAAATCCTGTGTCCAGTTCTAAGCCCGTCAATTCAGTAGGGACACTGAGGTGCTGGAGCATTTCCAGAGAAAGACAAAGAGGCTGATGAAGGGTCTGGAGCACAAGTCCTGTGAGGAGCAGCTGAAGCAGCTGGGGTTGTTTAGCCTGAGAAAAGGAGGCTCAAGGGAGATCTTACTGCTCTGTACAACTCCCTGAAAGGAGGGGGTTGGTCTCTTCTCCCAGGCAATCAGCAGAAAGACAAGAGGACATAGTCTTATGGGCAGGTACTCCAGAGGAGATTTAGGTTAGACATTAGGAGGAAATGCCTCAGAGAAAGGGTGATCAGAGATTTGAATGGACTGCCCAGGGTGGTGGTAGTGGAGTCACTGTCCCTGGAGGTGTTTAAGGACAGTCTGTGGCATTCAGTAACATGCTTTAGTTGACATAGTGGTGTTGGGTCATGGATTGTACTCAATAATCTCAGAGGTCTTTTACAACCTGATGGATTCTGTGGCTACATTAGTACTGTGGAATGATCCCTGCCCTAGTCCAGCTGCCAGAGTATTGCTGCCACAGGCCAGGATGCCATTGGCTTTCTGGTCACTTTGCTGGCTTATGGTCAGCTGCTGTTGACCAGCACTATGAGGTTCTTTTCCATTGAGGAGCTTTCCAGCCACTCTGCCCCAGCCTGTGGCACTGCCTGGGGTTGTTGTGACCCAAGTGCAGGACCTGGCACCTAGTCTTATTGATTCTCACACAACTGGCCTTGATCCATTGGTCCAGCCTGTCCAGATCCCTCTGCAGAGCGTTCCTGCCCTTCGGCAGATCAACACTCCCACCCAAACTGGTGTCATCTGCAAAATGGCTGAGGGGGCACTTGCTTCCCTCAGACAGATCATTGATGAAGATATTAAACAGGAGCTGGCCCAATATTGAGCTCTGGGAAACACCACTTGTGACCTACACGTAATCCATGTATATGAATTATCAGAAAACTCAGTAATGCTGCTGCTCTCTTTAAATACAATTTTAACAATTTAGAAATTTTCATCTGGGATTGTTTTATGGAAGCTGTCAGATCCTTGAAAGCAGCAGAAGCTAGCAATACAGAAAACCTACCTAGAGATAAAACGTGACCTCTGAGTTTTCAAGTACATGCAATGTTATGTGGAGGACAGAAGGAGAAGGGATATATTTTACTTTACATCACCTTTGAGAAGCAGACTTTGCTGCCTGCTTTTCCAAGTGAAGTCAACACTTTTCTCAGCAAAACAGCTATCATAACATAAATAAGATTTGTTAAGATATTATATGTTGACGTGATATTATTAAGATAAATTAGTTGCATCTTGAGGACTGGATATCAGCAGTAAAAGCAGAATTGTTGTAAGTATGACTCCCTATGACTGAATAAATATTCTTAGCACTCCTTCAGTGCAGAGATTTAGGCAATGCTTTTTTCATACAGGTCTAAGTGCACAATCAGGGGTCTCAATGTGTTTTTTTCCTTCAGTGCACCTGAGGAAAAAGAGAAGTAGTATTGTGCCTGTGCTTTTTGCTATGAATTACATACTTCAAATACAGCTTCAGACTTTAAATTGCAACCTGGATATGAAGTTGAAAGGATACTGTACATAGAAAAGTGACTGAGACTGAAAGGAGAAATCCAAATATTTTAGAAAATTATTACACATAACTACTTCTCACTGTTTCATACTTCCTTTCAAATAGTTTCACTTTGGTCTAAACAGACTGTAATTTTCAAAGGCTTGATATTGAACTTCCATTTGCTGTAAGTCTTTGCTTAGATGAAAAAAACTTTTTATATGGGAAAGAAATAATTGTTCTGCTTTCCCAGTTATAAACGCAACAGATATTTTGGTAATTTCTTTCCAAATAAAGTGATGCTTATAAATGCCATTTAATAGTGTGTTTATATCTGGTGTATTCAAAGACTGTCAATTTTTCCGTAATGGAAAATATGCAAAATCAAGAAGAATTAAAAAGAGTGAGAGAAAATGAAGTTGTGTATTGAAAAAATCAAGCTGTTCATAAACAACATTCTGTCCCCAGAAATGCCTCACAAATACCCGAGTCAATATTAAGGCAATTGTGATGATTGCATCAGATTTTTTTTTTTTAAATGGAGAAGAGATTGAACTCATTTTAGCAAGTAAATAGGTGTCTGAGAGGAAACTTTGATTTTTTTTTTAAGAGTAGCCCAACCTGCCTCAGACCTGATGTTTTTCTAAAGGGAGATAAAAGAATTGCTCATCTGCTCCAATATGTCAGGAAGAATCAAACTTTTCTGGGCTTCTCTGAAAATCTGAGCTTGAAGTGTTGCAGTCAGAGGTGAAAGACGTGTGTGATTTCCTTCCTTTGAGTGATGTTTTGTTTATGGAACTATGAGATTTTAGTGCAATGAATTACAAATAGCAAGAAAGGACAGGACCTGAGAAGATTCAAGATTAAAAATTAGGTATATCTCCCTAACTGAAGGGCTTGCTGGGTCTTATAATCAGAATTAATCCAAAAGGTTTTAAATATATTTTTATGTATTTTTTTTTGAACATTAAAATTTTATTAACAGTCAATGCTGTGGCAAAACTGCTTTCACATTCAAGTATGAAAATACAGGCCTATCAACATTAAGCAGAAGGGACGTATATGCAAAGCATGTAATTGAAATTACAGATAAAGAATATGAACACAATTAAAAAAAAAAATCCTTGGCTGTTGGCTCCCTGGTGGCATCATCTCCTATTAAGCCCAGGAAAACCTGATAGCTTAACCTGTAGTCATGCTGTTTTGCATTTCTAATTACTGAATAGTTGTTTGCATCTGATTGAGGTAACCTATTTGAATTAAGCTGGAAAGGAAATAGAAAGCTCTGGCAGATCATCTTCACCTCATCCCAGATCAGAAAAATTCCAAAGGACTTTTTCTGCTCTTCTTCTCTTTCCTGGCCTCACATTCCTGCTTCTTTTATGTGATCTGTTGTGACTGTGCACTTGAACTGGGAGCAAGCTGAAAGTCTGACCTTGCAAAAATGCCAGACAATCTCATGCTCATCTGCTCCTAAAATTGGAAGATTCTTTCCATTAACTCAGTCAGTTAATTTGACACACTCCACAAGATCAAATGTGGTGGATGCCAAGCACTGAACAACACTGCTGCTGCCTGGGATAGTCCTCAGCCGGGGAACTTCCTCTCACTTGCAGGTATCAGATTGACCTCGTCTGAGCTAATGGGTTTTATAGTACCCTAAAAAACCCCTAGAGGATTGAAACTTGACACTGATGGTCCTAGCTCTAAGTCTCATCCTTTCGTATACTCTTCACTAGGTGATGGTCACCAGATAGCCAGCTGCTTTAAACAAAGATGTCATGTAACCTCAATGTTGTGGTTCAACAGGTTTCTCTTAAGAATAATATAAGCCTAAAGACTTCCTTTGGACAAAAACCTTCACTTGTATTGAATTGGTGACATACAGTCCTCAAACCCAACACTAAACAACACAGAGAAGAAATCTAGTTGGATTGTCTCATGTTCGCTTCCTTTGCCAGGGCTGGTGAATGCAGGGCTTGCCAGTGGGCAGATAATTTGGAAAATAGCAAAGGTCTGATACATTGCCTTTCCTTTAAAGTTTCATCTCTATATAAATGCAAAACATGAAGTGGTTAACACCTTCTATTGAAACTTCTCAGAAAAGTAACTTTTAGTTCAGAATAAGTACAGTAGTTCCACTTACAATTTGGTGCATTCTTTATACATAAAAATAGGATGAATCACTGAAAAACTGAATGCAAAACTATGCAGTTTCAACCAGAAAGCTCTCATTTTCATGCTGATAATAAGAGCTACATCATATTATTCCTAATGACAGCAGGCCAGAAGACTCCTGTGTACCAAGTCTAATGGCAATACAGAACAGCTAGGAATTATCACTAGATTAATTTTAGGTATAAGAAACCCGACTGCAGTGCTGTGGTATGGGTAACAGTCTTTTAGCTAAGTCTGAGCTTTTGAGATACTCTTGTGCTTCTCTGTCTTCCAAAGAAGCAGGAAATGCTGGTGTGGTTTCACCTCCTGAGGTACCAGCAGTGTATTTGTATTTCTCGGAAGCATAGGAAGTTCAATGTAGGCAGAAACACAATAGCATCCTCTCACTTATGCTGGGAAGGAGTCATTACAGAACAATTTTTCTCAGTAACACTAAAAATATACAGTTGTAACGTGTCTATCTCTCCTTCATGTCTTTTGAGCTTCAACTTGGCTCTGTCAAGTCCCATTATAGTCTCTGATCACGTTGCACTTCAAAGGTGCAGAGAGGTGTTCAAAATCCCCAGGTTAATATTAATGGAATAACCTGTTTCCACATTCCCTTTGTGCTGTCAGTGTTTAGTTTATGCAATGGAGAAAAAAAAAAAAAGTGTATGCCTTTCTTTAAAGAAGAACTATTGCTGTTCAAATACTCTTGAAGTTTTCATTGTCCTACCTTTCTGAATACCTTTCTGAAAGCTATTCCAGCTCTTGGTTTTTTGTTACCTAACTCACAATAAAAACAAACAACTTTGTCATTATAATTCAGGGAAGGTAGTTCGGACACTGTAGTTCTAACCCCCAGTTTTAGACAAGAAGGACTCTGTGAAACTTAGAGCTGAGGAATAGCTTTTAAGGAAATGCAAGGCCTCTGCATTTTTGCATTTGTATTTTTGCTTTTTACTCAAATTATATAGCTGGATGTGGTTCAAAATCTGTTATATCCTTCTCAAAACTGGTCTTCTTAATGTTGTTTTAGCTGATGGTGGTCTGAACAGAAACTTTTGCAGTACATATATGAGTATATAAGCATGAATACACATTGCAACAAAAGTTTGACAAGGCAATATATAAAACAAGAACACTACCAGTAATAATTAGTGCAGAGTAGCACTAATATAAGAGTAGGTCTTTGGGAAAAAAAAAAAAAAAAAAAAAAAAAAAAAAAAGAAAAAAAAAGAAAAAAAAAAAAAGAAAAAAAAAGAAAAAAAAAAGAAAAAAAAAGGGTCATTTTCTTACAGAAAACCTTGTACTTTTCTCCTACCTGCTCCTTTTCATGCCCTTCCACATGGATGTCCCTGTGACAGCCAGAGAAAGACTCGGAGTACTACTTGACAACAGAAAGGATGCACAGGATCTCCATATATTAAAAAAGAAACTCATTAGATTTCACACACAAGAAGTTTGCATGAAACCATAGTTATCTCCTTTACCTTATTTTGCTGCTATTAAAACAGAAGAACAAAGGAATATGTTTGTAAGGATGCCACAGCCCTCGTGGTAGGAATTGCCCCTGGGAATCAGCCCTCCTATCCCTGAAAATAACTGTGTTGACCAGGGCTGAGTGCTTTTCAGCCAGGTTTGCAGCTGCATTGCAGGGCTGGTTTGGTGTAACTACTGAGAAAAGTGTCTCTAACTCTGAACCAGAGGTGAACCTATAATTCAAAGGGGGAAAAAAAAGAAGTCTACAGCACTTTCATGTTCATTTCACAGTTCATGGTGAGAAATTATTCTTACTTTTCAAGTTCCTATGGTGCTAAGCTGAGAAAATGGGCTTTCAGTAGTTTTCTTTTAATTGGGAGCCCAGCAGTTCAAAGACAGCACAGACTGGGGTATATTTTGAAATCACCTGCTGCAACTTGCACTGTGGCAATAATTGAGACTTGGTGTGACTAAAGTATAGTTCATCTAATGGTAGTAATAAGTGCCACAGTCTGATGGGCACCTATTACTATCTTATCACACTCTTTCATAGGTGATAAAAGGATAATTTAGCACATGCTACATCTAATCCTTTTTTTCAGTGGGTAACACAAGACTGGGGGTTCAGTTCCTACTTAACTATTATAGGACTTACCAATAACTTAGATGTATTTTTGCTGCCAACTTACTTTTTTGTAAGCTTTGTCCAACCTAGTTTCCAGTTTTCCATGAGTTCCTACAAGAAATTCTCTGTTATCTGAGCACAGTTTTGGAAACTGTTGTTGACATTAATCCAAATTACACAGCTACAGACTCTAGTTTGAAAATTTATTCAAGACTTTTGTTTGCCTACCTTGACCAATTTTTATTGTCATCTTCCCCCAGTTATCCTATGAAAATATCACAGTTAAAATTGTAAGTCTCATTCAGCAATATAAACATCTATAAATATTGAAATGGTTCAAAAACTTACATCCTTCTCAAAACTGAAGTTTTGAGAGTCTGAGTAAGTCCTGAGTAATTGAAACATCCTCCTGGAACTGGCAGGAGGTGAGCCTTATTTCTTTGTGGAGAATCTAAAGGAGGATCTAAAATGTCACTAGACATCTGTGTTTAGTCATCTAAATTGCTTCCTTGGTGTCTCTGTTTTGGGATCCTAACGAAGGCTTCCTGAGGACTTGTGTGTGTGGTGTTGCCATTGACTCCAGCAGGACTTGTGATCTCTCAGCTTGTATAGGGATGTCTCAGTTCAACCTCACTGCCCTTGGAGCCTGCCCTCAGTGTTGTCCTGCCCATACTGCTTTGGTTTAGGAAGCAGAAAAATGCTCAGTCTGGATCTGGGCTAAGTTGCCATAGATTTATATAACTCTGTATGCTCTGGTCACACAGCTCATGCCCACACTCCACCCGTATGCACACAGGAACTCTCCCCATCTTATGCTTGGTATGATTATCTCATGTATGTATTTATGTATTCTAATTTTGAATCCTGCACAAAACCTAGATTTTTGTCCAGTGGTGTTTTGGCATCAGGATAGCTTTCACTCTGCCTTTCAACAGCTCTGCTGTCCTTACTTACATTTACTTCTGTATTTTGTTCCTTGGGCCAAACAATGGTTCCTTGGCAACATTTTGTTTGTCTCTCCCTCTGGGTCTTCCCTTTTATGTTCTCTCTGCAGTGTCCATCAGTTACTACCATTTTCTGCCCTGAAGCAATGTGTGACCCATCTTCTTGGGATTCATCTGACAATGAATCTCAGGAATATTTCTCTTCTGTGAGAAGAGCTGGGATCAGCGTTTACCCAATCCCACCCTTCTTGTAGCTGTTTACCCAACAGCTCATTACACAGCACAGATAGTTCAGAGATGGAATAGAAAGGACCTGCTCCCCTCACCACTACAGAGACCTTGACTCTACAACTACAGACTCCTTGAATTTTCTGCTGCAGAATTTTCTGAGATGGTCCTTTCTTATCCTTTCCAGTGGAAACGGTTCCTCTGTGTGTGAACTAAGTGCTCAGTGGCTGTGAATGAATGTTCATCCTGAATAGGATGAGAGAAAGCAAGCTGAGCATGACTTCGGAAACTGCTAGACTACTGGGATGAAAGGTTCCTACTTCAAAAAGTGGTCCTGATGAGAATATTTTAAACATAGAGAAGAGATTCTTGTGATGGGGAGTATACATAAGATGGGTGTTACATGCTGATTCTGGCATGCTCTTTATGCATCTTCAGCATTTTTTTAATGTAGACTCTATGTATGTCACTTTACGATAACATGGAATCACAGCATCCCAGAATTTCTGGGGTAGGAAGGGACCTCTCAAGATCCTCCTGTCCAGCTGTGTCATGTGCAACTGAGGTATATCTGCACCAGTAGACACAGAGAAAGTCTTGGCCCTACTTGGAATTGTGAATAGACTGAAAAACCTGAGCTGGCGGCACATGTACTCGTGTCAGCCAACACCAAGTTTGGTGGGAGTGTTGATTTTCTATAGGCCGGGAAGGCTCTTCAGAGATTTTTACTGACTGAATCAGTGTTCCCAGGACAAATGCACGAGGTTCAATAAGGCAAAGTGCCAGGTCCTGCCCTTGGGCCACAACAGCTCCCTGCAGTGTTACAGGAAGGGGGAAGAGCCGCTGGAAAGCTGCTCAGAAGAAAGGGACCTGGGAGTGCTGGTCAATGGCAGCTGAACATGAGCCAGCATTTACCCAAGTGGCCAAGAAGGCCAATGGCATTCTGGCCTGTGTCAAAAATAGTGGCCAGCAGAACCAGGGAAGTCATTGTCCTGCTACACTTGGCACTGGTGAGATCACATCTCAAGTGCTGTGTCCAATACTGGGCCTGTCCCTTCCAGAAGGACATTGAATGCTGGAGCATACCCAGAGAAGGGCAACAGAGTTGATGAAAGGTTCTATAAGGAGTAAGTGAGGGAACTAGTGTTGTTTAGTCAGAAGGAGACTCAGGGTGGCACCTTGTTGCTCTCTATTACGACCTGAAAGGAGATTGCAATGAGGTAAGGGTTGGACTGTTCTGCCATATCACAGGTGAAAAAGGACAAGAGGAAATGGCCTTAAAATGCACCAGGGGACGTTCAGATTAGATATCAGAAAAAAAAAATCACTGGAAGAGTGGTCAGGCATTGCAATAAGTTGCCCAGAGAGGTGGTGGGGCCTCATCTCTGAAAGTATTCAAGAGGCACCTGGATGTGGCACTTGTGAAATACAGGGATAATTATGATGGTGCTGTGTTGACATTGGACAGATGGTTTTTCCAACCTTGTTGATTCTGTGATTCTATAGGCATCAGTTTTGGATTAATTGGCTCAGATATTTACTAGCTTATGTGTTTCCCTTATACTCTCTGGTATTCTGTGTAAATGTGAATAATTTTTCAGCCAGGTGATTTGGCGATTTTTATGCATTAAAGCATACAGTATTTCCTAAATTAAAAGAGAAAATATACTAAAATTCACAGTTCAGTAATTTTATAGTTTTTTAAACCAAAAATATCTGCAAAGAATATGGAAGTATAAATATTTTTCCTGAGAGGCAACATGCTACAGTAGCATGATTCTGGCTCAATTATAGTGATTTGTGGTAAGTAAACCCTATACTTTTCAATCACAAATGTAAGCATAACTTTCTCAGCATCCCTGAAAACCAATCCTCAGTGGGATGCATTCTTAATTTTATGAATTTCTGTATTTGCTGCTGAATGCTTTTCTGAATTTTCACCTGCATTGCTATGGAGACCACTCAAATCTTATTATCATTGCTGAAGGCACCACCTGAGCTTGAAGAGATTAAATAATTTTGGTTTGCATACTACTTGCTCCAAAACCTGGTTAACACGGTCAACTTAGAACCACCCCTACTGGGGAATTTGCTGGAAAGGAAAATGTGATTTATGATTTAGACTCCATTACTATGCTGATTATTCACAGGAATGGAAATTTTTACCCAGCTTGATGTGAAATATTTAGTTCAAGAATTTTTTCCATAAGGAAACACAAAGATATTATAGACTGTAACACCAATGTCTTTGAATTTGTAATGATTTTACTAGGCCAAGGTCCTATGTAGTCCTCTGAGCTTCTTGCTGTTACCAACAGGAGAAGCAAGGCAGCTAAATGACCTCTCCATGTCCTACATCCCTTCTCTGTAGCTAAGAAATAATTCAAACTTTTTCTTCTTCTGTGACTACTTGAGGTTTGCAGATGAAAACAGTCTCTAAAACTGTTTTTAGAGAGGAGCTCATAAACTCTCTGAGAGTTTTAGTCCTCTAAACTCAGCCTCTTGCAACTTCAGCCCTCCAGGAGTTAGCCCTGAACATGGAGATGGGATCTTCTCCATCTGCAGGTCCATGGGTTGTATGACTGTAGCTGTGCACATACCCATTCAGTCACGCTCTTCATTCCTGGGAGGAGACCACTAAACTGCTTTTGTCCTCTGAAAAAACTCATAGTTTAATGTATGAGACAAACCACCCACAAAAAGGGGGGTTAAAGTGTTGGGAAAAGAGTTTGAACTTGTCCCCTGAAAAGACATCTTTGAAAAGTGCTGCCTGAGGAAGCTGAGGAAATCTGACATCTGTTTGGATTATTCACTCCCTTAAGTAAGCAGGAGCAGCAGATGTGTTCTCTTTGTAGCTCTGCACTGCATGGATTTCACAGACCCTCTCTTGAACCTAAATTTTACATTTGATAGAAAATTCAGCAATACCATTTGTCTACATTGATGTCCTTCTGCAATTCCTTGGGCACTGATTTTTGCTATTTTTCTTGTTGCTGTTATTAAGTGCTTCCATCACGTTATCTTGTGACATGACCCAAATCATCCAAATCCAGTGTGGAACAAATTGACCAGAATGAGACCCATGTAAGCTGGTAGCACTCCTGGATTTCTGTTTCTCTGCCTTGTTAGCTTACAAAAGAAATAACTCAGAACTCACAATTCACTTACAAATGACCCTCATGTAATTGCAGAAGTATCCAAATTTCAAAGGTCACTCATCCTTGAAATCAATACAATTGATTTTTTTATAGCTTGGTGTCAAAAACCATTTTTATGTGTCTGAGGCAAGACCTGATAAACTTTCTGAAGCCTGCTGCCTTAAATAATGGTGCTCAATGAATATATTTGCAAAACACATCTTCATACACTGGTACTTTGATTACAAGTAATGCAACATGTCATCACAAACACAGAAAAATTCCTGACATGTACCACTGAAATTTGTCTTGTATAGAACTAAGAGGTGTTTTGATGTTGATTCACTTGAAATCATATATTACATAAAAATGTGTTCTCTTTATAAGGTAGATTATCAATAGAGACTAGAATGTAAAACACTGTCTGGTGGGAAAAAAGAAAAAAAAAAAAAAAAAGGAAAGAGAAAAAATCCAGACAGTAGGAAGACGTTCTTTAATGTGAGGATGGTGAGACACTGGGACAGGTTTCACAGAGAAGTTGTGGATAAAAGTCTGCCCAGGGCAGGGGGCTTGGAACTGGGCGATCATTAAGGTCCTTTCCAACCAAAACCATTCTATAGTTTTGTGATCTATAGTTTTTCCATCAATGGAAACATAGATTTACAATTAATGTGACCACTCAAGTACACAGATATTTATGAAATCTCTCCCTTGCCTTGTGGATTAAGCACCAAGGCCAAAATTCTGAAGAAGGGGTAAATATTTAGTGCGATTGTTTACTTATTGCTAAGTGTTGAATTCTGACTAAGTTTGACCCAAACCACATGCAAATTTTGAGGCTTACCCCTTGAAAGAATCATCAAAATCATGGCATGCTAAAAGATGTGTGAAAATAATTAAGTATATAGGGGTGGTTTCTTCAAATGTAGAATGAGTACAAGTGCTGAACATCCCCTTTCAATAATTTCCTGTCATTCTGAGGTAAAATCTTTTCAATGCTCATTCAGATCTCGGCACCAGATTCAAGCTACAACCCTGCTAGCTGTATATCCCCTGTTCCCACTGTCCTGCTGCAGCAGCAATGTTATCAGCAGCAATATTTCTTCTTTCTTTATATAATTTTTAAATGCTGCTGTAACTACTCATGGAATGAACACTGACCAGTTTCTGCTTAAGAATCCAGTTGGAGTAGACACTGAAGGTACTCATTAAATTACTATCAACAGTCAGGGATGAGTTTGATTCTTATTTTACACAACTTTCATTGTCTCTAGTTCTAATTATTTAAAGCACAAATCAATGGAAGGATATTTTTTCCACATATGCATAGCTACATACTGTTGATATATTCACATATAGTAATACACCAGTAGAGTGATTGTGCAAAGTTTTTTCTCCATTACCTTAGGCTACTAAATCATGTAGCCAGGACAGTATCAGAAAGATTTAAATGTAACCTTTAGAAAAATTTTTTGCTTGGTTAGTGGAATTTATATGGGATGGATGCTCTGTAACTAGTTTTCTGTCCCCTGATCTTTTTCAGCCTTCTGATGTTTGCATTTTTGTAGTGGAGTTTCTCACAGATTTTAATGTAAACGAAGTGATGTTATGGTAAATTTCCTTCTTGTTTATCATTCCTCTCTTGAGGAGGGGCGATTGATGGACTTGTAGTTCGACCAGTGGGGTTGGAGAGGTGGCAACTGAATCCTCCAACCCGTGGTCATTGTCCAAAATCTATGTAAATCGAAGTAGAAAAATAAACTTCCCTCTTTTTGCCCTGACTTGACTGTGTGCATGTTGTTAGTTTTGTGTCCCATAGCAACAGTTTTCTGTTAAAATAAAGTGTGGTACTCTCCTGGGTTTTGTAACCGAAAAACATGTCATTCTATTCCATCTGTTGAAACCGGGTGGAGCAGTGTTGCTTATCTTTGCCCAAATGGGTCAGTGTTACTTATCAGATGGTGGAGTGTAGCTTCTCTCTCTTCATTGTTCCGCTACCCCCTTAAAAATATCTTCTGCTAATGGACCATTAAAGCTCACCAATGACATGACACATTACATAATCCTATTGTGAGGTACTCCACCCAAAGAGGAAGAGCCAAACCATCTTCACCTAGATAAAAAGGAGCCACAAGTGCCGCCAAGTATCCAGTTTTCCACCGGATCCCTGGAGTAAGACTGGACCCATCTCACCATTACTAGACCCTTTCTTCAACAGGACCATCTCTACTCCAACAAAGCCACATCTGCCACTCCAGGAGGGCTTACTTTGGACTGCTTCCAACACCCTGACCAACAGGGCATCAGGTTGTATTTCTGACTCTGTCAGAGTTTTCTAGGATTTCTTGTTTGTTTGTTTGCTTGTTTATTCCTCTGTACTACAGCATTTGTAGTTTTTTTAACATCCCTAGTAAAGAACTGCTATGCCTATTCCCAAAATCTTTGCCTGACAGCTTTTTAATTGCAAATTTATAATAATTTTAAAAAGGAGGGGAGGGGCTTACATTCCAACAGAGACTCCAACCCTCCCTGGCAGATACCTGTCTATCTAAGCCAAGACAGATACTTGTGGATTAATTGCACAAATGTGGAACAGAAATCTTTCTATGAGGGGTAAATCAGAAAAAGTACTTATGATAGCAGCCACAAAATTTCAAGCACTTTTTGTCTCAAATGATTTATTATTCCGCCATACAAAACCGAACAACTCAACAACTCTGTATTCCCTGTAGCACTCTGTATTTTCTCTAAGCAGTCTCAGAGGATTTTCTTACCAGTTTTTCAGATCCTTGTAAGGACATGGATTATAAACACGGGGCTGTAACTGCTGTACACAAGGGCCTTTATTTTCTCTTTCATTCTTGTGGCCAGAACCTTTCATTGCTGTGAAATGCTCAGTGCTACAGCACTAACATGTCAAGTTGTATTGGTTTTACCTTATGTTTCGAATTAGTCTTGCTTCCCAACAATACCAATACAATTTAAAATCATTCTGATAGACTCTGTGGGCCAGTTCTCTTTACCTTGCTTGCATAGTAACACCTTATGAATGGAATAGGGAACTATGAATGAAAAATGAATGTGGATACTGAGCAGAAAATGATAACTATTTTTGACATGGCTTCCATAAATTATGTTCATACTGCTTTTGTGACACATGAAACTTAGAAGCTTCCAAGATTAAGAAAATGCATTTTGTAAATTCAGTTAAATATCCCCACTGTTCCCCCCTCTTTCTCACTCCACTGAAGAATTCCCTCTTTTCAGGAATCTGGTCACATTTCTTGTCAGTCATTTTTTAATACAGTACTGGTGCTTAAATTTTTCAAACTATTAAAATGATAGCAGGTTTAACATTTCTACCCATTTTACTAAAGTTTAGTACTTAAGATTACAAATGCTTGCAACTCTTCAGTCTGTTTTGAAACGTTGTGAGGGATAGTTGTATTATAGAGCTTAAAAAGCCATTTTTCTATGAGAAACACATTTTTCCTGGAAAGTGTCTTAGAGTCATGTTTTAAGAGAAGGAATTGCAAAACTAAATTAGTGCATAAATCAGAGAAAATATTTATTTACAGACATGTAAAAATTATGTTACAACATTTTAAAGGAAATTGTAATGAACCATCAATCTGCTCTAACGGGCAAACTCTGAATGTTTCAATTTTAAATTGCAGTGGCACCAATTAAAAATAGGACTGTTAACAAGATTATAGTTACCTACATAGTTTAAGTACAATGATTTTTCTGAACTGAAAATGGATCTACAGAGAAAACTAATAGGACCTGCAACAATATGTAATACAAGAGTTTACAAAAGTAAAAATATTTTTTCTTGATCCAAACTTTAAAGCTTTTTAGTAAATATTTTCCATTCATGCAGCTGCCCATGTTTGAAACAAATATCTGAAATAGACAGAACATATAGATCTGTGTAGAAAACGAATTGCTTTGATTCAGGACTGTCTGTAAAGAATTTTATGACTGTTCACTGTCCAAACTGATTGACATGATCTTTTATGTTACCTATTCTTCCGTATTACAAGGGATGAGCAATGTTGAAGAATCCCACAATTGACAAAACTTATGTCAAACAAGTAACAGGTGATGGCAAACAACACCAAGCATACATGGACAGCAGAGAACTATTAAGCTCTGTCGAAGCTACCAGCATCCTCTGGAGTGATTTTAAGCAAACATGCCATTGAGAAACCTTGCTAGTAATAGACTGCACGGGGTAACAATCTTCTGGCTTGCAAATGAAATTGTGCCTCATGGTGTTATCAGAGGTGACTTTTGTGTTCAAAAAATATTCAGGACTTAAACTATGCTGTGAAACGGTGTCAACATTATGAATGTGCAATCATCTCAGTGAGTTTATAATCTATGGGTAATGATTTTAAAGAATGTGTAAAAATCTCAGAGTGTTTTCTGTAAGTGTTAGCTTATTTGGAATGGAGGTGGCAAAGAGACAATTATACCTAGATGTTTCTCATATCTAGTTTATTAACACCAATATCAGAACTGATCTCCTTGGATGATATTCTGCATCTTTTAAGTCAGCTAACAGTTTATGTGATTTAAATGGGACAAATGCCCCTTGAGCTGCTGGGGCTTGGAGTTCTTTTTTTTTTTTAACTGTCGGTTAAAGACAGAAATCCCAAAATGGCAATTCTTTTTGCATTTTTACAGTTAAAAATGTTCATAACCTATACTAAGCGATAGAAAGTGGAGAAGTATTTCACCCTCTTACTTGACCTAACATTTCACTTACACAGGAGTAATAATTTTTTTGCTGCACTTATCTCAGAGAGTCAGCCCTGATAAATTCAAAAGCTGCAATTCTTTATGCTCAGGTGTAGCTGCATACACTAGTCTTTCCTTATTTAAGGACCTAGGTACTACTCACCACTTATGTAAACCATGTAACTCCACACACAACAGACAAGCTAAATATAAGGTACATAAACGTAACTGGGAGTACAATGTCACATGGCTGCCTAGTGAAAAATTTCTCACTCAGTAATAGATAATTGAATTCAAATGCATGTTTTTCTTGCAAATTTTTGAAGAATATCAGTACTTCTTTGATGCCAGAAACCTGACCCGAGACGTTGAGCTCCCACTCACTTACACTGCACTACTTGAGGTGAACCTGTCATCTCAGAAACTGCTTTTTAAAACAGAAATTTAAAGTTTGATGTTTTAAAAAGTCTCTCCGGTAAGTTTTGTTTTCTCTTGTTTTCAGCCTACAGAGAACATTTGAAAGGGCAGGGCAAGAGTTCATCTTTGTAGTGCTGGGTGATCCAAAATAGCAAGTACCCTGGTCATGGAACTCAGTGGTCAGGGCTCAGTGCTGCAGACTGGCACACAGCTGGGTCTGTGCTCCATTCCACTGTGTAAGATACTTCCAAAATTAATGCCTTTCCCTCTTGGGAGGCTTTATCTAATGAATAATTTTTTTACTCTGCAATCACTTTAAAGACATGTCTCTTTCTGTATGAGTACCACTAGCATAAAGATGTAGATGAATGAATACATATTCCTTGTTTCATGTTGTCTGCAATGCTAAAGAGGTATGACTTTGGGATGGTGAACAAGTTGGTACTTTTATAGGGGAAGAAGTCCTTGTGCCCAAATGCTTTGATATATTTAAAGTCTCAGTAACGCAAGAGAAATAATGCATCCATTCTGTTTGAAAAGAAATATGACTTATTAAGAAATTCTATCCTGAGAATCCCCCTATGACATCTGTATTAATTAATTATTCCAACTTCAGACTTTTAGGAGTGCCTTAGGAGTTAAGTGGAAAGACTACTGCCAAAAAATAACCCAAACAGTAATAAGTAGGCTAACTCAGACTGTCAGATATTGGCAGGCTATAAGTAATTTTCCTGGCTGGACAGGAGGCTGATTGACTTTCCATATGGTAGCAACAAACCGCCTTTAGAGATTTGCAAGAGCAGCTGTAACAACTGTCTGAGGAATGGCATCACAGAGAGGGCTTATCTGAAGAAAGGGATTTACAGGAGGATGCAATTTACAGTTTATCAAGGATTGCTCTCTTATTTTGACATTTTCACTTTTTAGAAGCTATTCTGTTACCAAATGTAATTATTTCCAATGACAAAAAAATTTAATAAAATAATGGGAAATACCATACAATCTATTTAATTGTGGCACTGATCAAAATGGTCTTGTTTGAATTAAGCAGTAAACAAAGAAATGCAATATCACCTGACTCTAAATATGGTAAAACAGTAAAACGTGCTAATCATAAAAATAGCTTTTAGAAATATACATTTGTATACAGTGTTTTCAACACCTGTTAAATATGTCCTTCATATTATTATGATACAGTACATTGGCCTTTAAGACATCAAAATTAAAAAAATAATACCAATAATTAGCCAGAGAAAACCACATTTACAATCTAAACCATAAAAATCTGACAATTGTACAGCTTAGAACATATAAGAAATGGAGTTTCTAATATTTGAACAATAATGTCCATTTTGATAAGCAAATTGAGTTTCATACAAATTGAATCAAAGGTGTTGTCAGCCAGTAAGAAACTGCAGTTCACAATTTTCTGTGGGGAAGTCAGAGTTTCTCTTCTCAGCCTTCAGGGGGTTCAAACATGACATCTCATCACTTGATCTGTAGAAACTGAGAAATGAAATGTTTGCTTTAGTATGAAAGCATAGAATTTCTTCCAGGAGAACCTCAAAAAGGGACCAAGACAGCTGGGGAAAAGAACCAAGAGGATCATGACTTGACTTTTTCACAAATCAACCAAATATCAATGTCTATAATGCTTTCCCACCTTAAACCATTGGAGGTGAAAAGAATAATGTTCCTGCAGCAGTGGACAATCAGGACTGTGCAACAGTCTTGACTTGACTGTGCGGCCTAAAATATTGACAGCAAATCAAGCAAGAGCTGTTGAAGCTGAAGTATATCTCCCCTCTATAATGTTATGCAAACAACTGCTGAATAATTTCTATTTTAGCAGCAGGAAATCGAATAATGTGTCTTGGCTACTTTGCAATGAAATGCTTTATTTGCATAATAGCATTCAATCTAAATAAATTGCGTGTAGAATTCTTTGTTTCAGTCCCATCACACTATTTATAAACCTTACTCCACCTCCAGAGTACTCCACTTCCACTCCACCTTGGCTGTGTGCTTTCAGCAATGCCTATAGTTACCAGATTGATGGATTTTTCCTCTGTTGCTTCCCTTTTGCTGTTGCCTATTTTGCTATTGTTTTCCTGTACCTGCAATAGGATACAACTGCATATCCTTTGATTTCTTTTGTTGTTTCACATGCTGAAAACGCAAAAATCCAGTGCTAGCCAACTCTTTTGAGGTTCATTCTTCCAGCAGAGGCTGAAGCCAGGTTGCTTCTAAATGTCTGAGTCCTGCTATGTGATCCATTAATGCCACCAGCTTCGAGTAGGCATTGAGTGATGCTGCAGGGGAGCATAAGGCATACCAGCTCCACCTACCCACAGAGAAACTGACAACACTTCCCTAATCGCATCTGTTTAGAAAACCAACAGTAGAAAATGTTAACAGAAGTAGATGGTTTCTTTTTAAAAAAAGTGGAATTTTAAACCCAAATTTTTTAAAAATATTTTGACAGGAAAAATATCTTTCAGCCAATCTTTTCTTCACTCATTTTGGGATGGGGGGCATGGGGAGTTGGAGTCTATCTTCTTTTATAACTGGGAAAGGAAACAGCTGACAAAACCTGGTGCACTTCTGATCAAAGCTGAAAAACTTCCAGATATTCTTTTCAGCCAATTTCCATGTCCTTCAATGAAAAGAAAGAAAAAAAAAAAATCTGTTAACATTTCCATTTACTGAAAATCTGTTTTTCCAGAAACATCCAAGTCACTGCAGGACTGGGATCCTGACCTTTGAAGAAGTCAGGCATCAGATTTCCCCCTCATTGCAAAGAGAGCATCAGGTCTCTGGTTGTGGCCTTCACAGGTAACCAGGATTAGGGGGAAAAGCTCATGTGAGAAATCCCAGAACTTTCTTCTTTCAGTTAAATCATCCTGAAACTATTATTCTCTACTTGCACAGAGAAAAACCTTCATCTCTCCTGTTTTAGGTCTGATCCCTACAGAGACTAGTTATAATAAAAAAAGTCCTGTAAATCCTCCCCTTAAGTCTGAGAGAGACTTAATGCTTTTTAACTAGCTATTCATCTTAGAAGAAGTGAAAAAAAAATATCCCTCTGTACATCCCATTAGCTCCAAAGAGAGTTCCTCTTTTCTAGCCTTTTTTTCGACTATGCTTTGCGGTTCCACTATGGCATTATAAAAAGCAATAATTATCAAAGCAGTAAGAGGCAGATTTTCAAGTTATTTATTGAAGCTTTTTTCCCTTGCCATAAACTTTCAAGCATTTACCTGTCACCAGCACTAAAGAGCTTCATTAGGTTATTATTGTGAAATATTAACATTGCTAACCACCTGAATCCAAGTCATCCATGCAGCTTTGCTGTTGGTTAGAAACAGCGATAAAAATTTTGCAGTCCCACCAGTCCAAAATATTCCTGTGTCCTTCCTTCAGTGCATGAACTTCTTACTTCCCTCTTGCTACAAATAATGGTAAAATCTGAGAGGAAACATTAAAATCTGAGAGAGCCAAGCTTCTATTTTCCCTGGAACGACAGAAATCCAGGGCTATGATTAATCTAGAAAAATTCAATGTTAATTTCATCCTAATTCTTTCTTCTGAATAGTGTGCAGTTTATCATCTGCCTTTATGGCAGTGCTGATGTATTAAAAAACCCTCATGATGACTAGTGGTTTGTTTTTTTAAAATTTTTTTCTTTTTTTTTCCCTTATATATGAAAACATCTCCTGACACAACAAGGATGAACTGAATTACATTTAAGTCAGCAATAAGATTTTCATTTGATGTAGATCTAACAGAAAGCCACTTTAGAAAGTGTGATTTCAACATAATGCATTTTAAGAACTGAATAACTCAGCTGAGCTTATAAACTTGGTATCCGTAGACAATATAAAAGAAACTCTATATACTGTCCTAATTGCCGTCATAATCTCTGAAATAAAGATGGAGAGCATGGAATATTTATTGGTTCATTTTCCACTTGAAATTATTTCTGTTGCTTTTTTCACTATCTGGATGGCTTTTTGAGCATGAGCTATTGGAAACACTCTTAGGCATAACACTGTATTTCAGTATCCCAAAAGTGCTATTGCTACTGTTATTGCAGTTCTAGTATAATCCTTCTGACATTTTTTGCCAAATTCAAATTCTACTAGATTAAATTAATTTTAACTATACACTATTACATTGTATATAACATTGGAAAACCAACATTAAATATTAATAAACCTCCCTAACTGAAAGTGCAGTTCTACTTTATGGACCCTACACTACAATAATTACAAATGATGGAGTAAATCAGATAAAAGTCAGTAAAAATGTAGAGTTTTCCATCTTACCTTTTAGAAGTTTAATTATTTTATAACTTACCTCCTCTGCAAGCCTAGCTAATTTCTGTCTTTACATCTCTGGATCATTCAGAATGCTCTGTGATGTAAAGAACATTTTCTTGTGGGAGAGCCTGGCCGTAAGATCATCGGCCAGGGGACCAGTTCCTCCAAGGTCTGTGCTTTGTAGTCATGAGGCATGACAGAGCGTGAATAGCTTGCACTCTGTATTTATCCTAAAAGCCTTTTATGAGAAGACAAGTCTGATACATGGTAGAGACCTGCAGGTACCATCCTTCTAGAATGGGATTTGCCATCCCTGTTTGCCAGGCCTACCTAAGGACCTGGAATGGTGACCCTTCTGTGGTAGAAGAGCTACTGACTTTTCTAAACTGGTTTAGATGGGTTTTGTTTGTCTGCAGGAGATGGGTTTTGTTCTCTGATAGCTAGATCCAAACAGAGCTCAACCTCCTTCCTGCTCTGAATTATTTGCTTTTCCTTACAGTTCTAAAAAAAGGAGAAGAACAGAGATATTCCGTCATCCCAATAATTTCCTAGTTTCCTTCTCACAGGGTTCATGGGAAGAGCATTCTGGACTTTACCATGCTTATCTTCCAGACCTAAATGTACAGGAATAAATCTTACCATATAAGAGTGTAAATTCATCAAACGTTTTTGGGAAGGACTTTTAGGAATCTGCTATGACTAAATGACAGAAAAGCTGTACATGATTAACATCTTACCTTGTAGTATCTTAAGAAAATGTTTAAAAAAAAGTCCCACAGGACATAGTTGTTACAGGCTTCACCAT
This sequence comes from Chamaea fasciata, assembly GCF_029207755.1. Lineage (NCBI taxonomy): Eukaryota > Metazoa > Chordata > Aves > Passeriformes > Sylviidae > Chamaea > Chamaea fasciata. The sequence continues at coordinate 27,642,636 of NW_027094086.1, forward strand.
ATGGTTTACCCCACAGTAATTATAAGCAATAAGAGCATCCAAGGTATATGAAAGACATTCATCTGACAAAATGCATCTGTTTTTAAAAAATCCTTTGCTCTGAATGGCTTTTATGATAATATTAATCTTAGAAACTCTCAGAAAATGCAGCTAAAAAGAGGATGGATGGATGATGGTTCAGACATACATGTGCACTTGAAACCCAAAGCCTCAAGTATTGTTCCTCTTACTCTCCTGTTTCTTTTTCCTTGCCAGAAAAACCCATTCTCAGGACTGGAATTCTCAGTTTAATAACTATAATGGAGGCATCTGAAGCTACTGCTGGCCACTGCTTGGTAAAATTGCACATTTACATCTCTTGCAGGCTCCTCTTGAATAGCAGACTTGATGCATGACACCTTTCTAGGTTTCTTCTGGTGTCTGACTATGCTTTGACAGTAGGTTCTGTGACTGCCACACATCACTTTCTGCAAAACAACAGCCAGCCCCATTTAAATGCAGTAGGTATACTGTCCTTTCACTCCCAACACTGGCCCTCATACTTGTGCTACCTCAAACTGCAATTGTACCACAAGTGCTTTCATTACATCTGATATTCACTCCTAATACTGTTATCTGTACAACTGAGAGTTCTGAATCCAGGTCTACAGATGCTGCTCTTATGTCCTCAAGGGTGGCATACCCTGTTTCGTCTCTAATAATCATTTTGATTATGAAATGCACTTTCTGGACAGCCAAAGAGATGAAAAATTGAGTCTGTCTGCAGAGCAGGCATTAAAGAAAAAGCAAAACAAGCACAACAGAATAGCCAAACTCAGCCATTATTGATCTAGATAATTATGTAAAATGAAAAAATAATAGTGTAATACAGAAAATAGTAATGCAAATTGCCATTCTGTTAATTTGCTATGTCTTACTCAAGATTTGCCATGTCTAACTGAATCCTCCTTTTCTCTAAAACAGGCACTCACACTGAGTGCAGAAAACCATAATTTATATTTGTAAGGTACCATGGGGACATGCCCTTTGTTGGCTTTTACACAGTGTTGTTCATCATCAGTGGAAAACCACAAAGAACAAGCAGAGCTTACCAAGGAACACTGAATTTGTATTAGCTATCACATTGACTTCACAGACGCGTTCCTTTGAGGTACACTTTGCATTTTGTCCCTTGACTTAGAGCATCAAATCTCTAATTCAGTAACAGTCATATAGGTGGTTTAGTTTAACGCCCCCATGTGAAATGTAAATGCTCAGTTCAGGAGGTGTGAGCAGGGGAATGTGAATGTGTATCACACTTTTGCTGCTGTCAGTTGTAACCCTTGTAAAACATGAAAAACAAAATGATGGCACTAATGCAAAATTTTTTACAATGAACTAGTGATAGAATATTCACTGCATTTAACAAATAGAAGGATTGTACAGTTAGATAAATATTAAAAAAGGATAATTAAAAGAACCAGTTGCACCTTCTTTAAACCTGTCTTTAAATGATGAAATCTAATCATTCTGTTTTAGACTCTGCCAGTCATACCTTAATTGCTAAAAACATTACAGAATCGTTTTTCTGTTCAGTGAACAGCTTAATTGCTTTGAAGTGTAACTACTTATGTGATTACATGTGAGAATGATTGTTTTAGTCATCAGTGAAAACAAACTTCGATCTTCTTTATATTAAAATGCTCTCTCTCACTTGTTTGTCCAATAAAAATCAGGAGGAAGAAAAAATAGCCCTATCAGATACTGACTTTTTTCCCCTAGACCAACATATCTTTTCTTTCTGAGAGTCCAGGCAGAATTGTGATAAATGCTCTTGGATGTAGTGGTGGAGACAGGATCCAATATTTGGAGAGTGCTAGCAAGGACACACTGCAGCTGAGATGATGGTCAGGTGTGAGGCTGAAGGAATGACTTTGGGAATAGAGTCACCATAGTCTTTTGAGAGCTTGAGTGGGGCCATGAAGGAAAGAAGCAGAACTATGCACTTTAATTTAGGTGTTTTTCTCCTGCTAGACTGCTTTTGCAACAAAACCTTCCTCTCCAAGGTCCTTTACAGCAGTAGGAGAAGACTTTAGGGACCAGTAGCACAGTTTCTGGTGACAGTGGGAGGGATCTGTAGCTGGAGGCAGTGGGCTTTCTGCAGAGTGTGGGGTGGGTCAGGATCTCTGAGCAGATGTGGAAGAGGTAGGATGGTGGGGAGGCAGTGCTTTTGCAGAAATCCCTGCCCTGAAGTCTTTACCAGAATGCACCCACATTGCTACACCGTGGTGAAACTCTGTTCCCAACAAACTCCCTTTCCTGCTCTGTCTTGGTTGATAATCCAAATGTAGTAAGGCTTCCCTGATGCTGTCCAAAGAGTTTCCTCAGCCCATACCAATGTGCCTTGAGCGACATCCAACACCTTCTTGGGTCCAGTGCCAAATAAACCAGAGAAAAAATGTTCCATCTTGGTGTATCCCTGCATATGAGTGGATATTCATAGCAAATTCACATGGGTATGGCTCTCATTGGAGATCTCTGGGTGTTTTCTTCTTCTTGGAATGGTGCCTGCTCCATGAGAAGCAAGACTGACTGAGTCCCATCATGATTGACAGTAAGTACTGTACTTTACCATCCTGAATGCTACAGAGGAGATGCTTTTAAGTTGTAGAGTGGTGTAAAAGAACTGTAGACTCAAATTCCTACTGACTTAATCTCTGCTTAATGTGAGGAGTAGGAATTCTCTAGTGTGAGGTGGTGGTCCAATTAGTATTATTGCTTAAGGCAAAAGTTCCTGTTCTACTAATGCCAAGGGTGCAAATTTGAACACGCAGTTTAATGCATAAAGGAACTACTAAAACTTGCACCCTGAGGTCATTTAAGATGTCTACCTTTTAAGAAGCGTGTTTTTGAAATAAAAATAGGAGCTTACAAGAATTGCCTTAAAGTAATTATGCGGAAAACACCTGATAAACTTTTTCACTATTATCAGTTGAGAGTTTTTATAGGTATCAAAAACCAAATGGTGCCCATTCCAGGCAAAATAATTGTAGGCAATGATGTTTTGAGATGAGGAGTGTTCTGTCTAATCAATTGGAATTTTTTCAGATATTTGGAAGCAGAAGTTTTACTCAACTGAACAACCAGGTGGAGTGAGATAAAAAAAAAAAAATAGAAAAGAAATGGGGAGGAGAGAGTGCTGGAAGAAGATGTTGGAAGCATACAGCATGCGACAGAGATACTTGGAAAGCCCTGAGTAAACCATAGGAAGCAGGAGTGGAATGAGACAAGCAATGCAAAATCAACATTTGAATGGTAACAGTATAATGAATGAAGGCGGTCAGTTGAACTCTACAAACAGGATGTAGAATTATCTGCTTAAAACTGTGATCTGTGTACATCTTTCTATGGGAATATGATCCAGGTGGGAACAGCAATATAAGATGGTTCTGTTTGAAACAGCTTTTTATTTGTATTTTCCTGCCTAATACTTATTTGAATGCACAGTGCACAGTAGTGCATAATATTTTGGTTTTAGGAGGATTTCAAGAGACATTCATTTTAAAATAAAAGTTACAAGCCAAAATGTTGGTCTTGGGGTCAAATCGTGGTCTGCAAATGGTGCAGAATCTCATAATAGCTGAGAAAGGATTATTATGACCCTGCAAAGAGGAAGCAGAGAAGAGTTTAGCCTTTTCATTCTTTATTTGCTTGGTCTGGAAAACACTTTGCTTATTTGGAAAGACTACAGAACTGTAGTGTAATTTTAGAAATCAATAGTCACAACAATTTGGAAACTTCAGACACACATAGCAGCATGACAAGCTGGCTAAGTTGATATTTGATTAACTTCCAAATCTTCATTTTGGCAGACTGAGCTTGTTTTATTCTCACTGATTGCTTTTTTTTTTTTGTTGAAATGGCAATCACAGTTCTATCACCTTCTAAATAACTTCCCTTTTCTGAGGTGTGTAAATGCCTATGTATGAATAAATTCAATCTGCCTTTCATGTTTTGATATTAATCATGCAGAAAATCTTCTTAGTAACACATTTATATTTTCTAAAAAATTGAGACCTTTTGGAATAATTGGGTCACTAGCTGTAATGGCTCTGCAATTTGTATTGAAAAGAATAAAAACTTACAATTTCTGCCTTTTAGTATGGAAAAATAATAATCTTTTGGCTTTTCAATGTTTGAACTTCTTTACTTAAGTGAAGAATTTCAACAGAATAATGTTTCCTTTGAGGGTTTTCCATTTAGCATTTTTGATCCTCAAGGTTACTGATAAAGCCTGTGAAATAAGTGTTTTCTCGGGGTACTAAAGCTATTTATTTTCAAAGATTGACACACAAGGAAAAATGTGTGATACATGACAATTTCTCACTTTCAGTTAAATCTTAGAATTTGATGATTAAGCCAAAAGACTCATAGCACATATCCAATGGCACAGACCCAATGGCTGGCCTGAGTTTTTCCAGAGGATTTCTATGTCCCATTGAATGCCTAGAAAACACCAGTGTCCCCCTTTCCATCCACCACTTTCCCTACATACTTCATACTGCTGCTTTGTATCTATACTAGGTTACTGTGCCAATGATTATTCCCCCTATACACAGATGGGGACTGTTGGTTGTAAATGATGGGTGGAAACAACCCAGCGCAGCACCTTCAACAACTCACCCAAATTTTAGTGGAGTCAGCCAAAGTACAGGGAAGTAAAAGTAGGGCTGCCTCACCAGAATTAGTTAAAATTACATTGCCAAAAATATTCACGGGTGGAAACTAAATTCAGCCTTCTTATTTAAATTTCTGAGTCACTTCAATTAATTTCTGATGTTTCCTTTTCAGCCATAAGGTAAAGCAAAAAGCTAGTGATGTTAGTTAGAAATCATCATCGTCCACACCTGAAAAGGGATCCAGGTTTGCTTCTAAGTGGCAGGTGCTTGGCTGTTCTTGTTTCTGCACTTCACTCAGAGGGTGACTCTATGCTTATAAATTTTGGGCCAGCAAAATCCGTGGAGCTAATTTTGATCTACTTAGACTAAATAAAAATAATGATGTTACTAATGTTGAATATTAAGGTCAACTAGGTTATAGCAGAGAAAAGTTAATCTCATTTAGGCAAGTGTTTTGTTTACATGTCTAAGAGAATTTTTGGCCTCATCTGAGAGCATTTTTTGCCTCTAATTAAATCCACTGATTGGTGTGTGGTGGTTTTTGGTTGTTTTTTTTGTGGTTTTTTTTTGTGTTTTTTTTTTTTTTTTTTTTTTTTTTTTTTTAATTGGAGGCAAAGCAGTTGTTTTTGATAGAAACTGAGCCATTAAAATTAAATATTTACTGTCTCAAAATTATCAAGCACCATGACTATCTTGTTAAATGATGACTGAGACTTCAGGCAGGCCAAGAGAGATGTCAGGGTGCAACGAAAAAAGTAAAACAGATCCATTGAAGAATATATATCCTGTTGTTCCACAGACATTTTTGTTTACTGGAAGTATTTAATTTTTTATAAGTTTAGATAATTGGGAATGCTCCTTTCTTACATGCCAAAGAAAGGCACCTGCTGGTCTGACCTCAGAAAGAGGTGTTAATTCTACCTGCACATTCAATCTTCTGTGACACATTGCCAGCTACATGGGCTCAGTGTGAAAGCTGAGAACAGCACCCAAAATTCCTGATTCCACATACTTTGCTTAAAAATGAGATAAACAGAAGAGAAAACCCATTATTTTCAAGCTCTTTTCATCAAATCTGTAAGATTCTAATGTCTGTAAATTAATTATATTCTTTACATTACACTATTTTAAAAGTTTTATGATTTTAAGTTCTGAGGATTTTTTAACTGGGAAATAAATAATATAGAGCAGGTTCAGAGGAATAGATCTGAATTCAATAAAATGAGTTTTCCTACTTGTTTTACAAATATGCAATTGCAGACAGGAAAATTGAGTAGAAAGAGACAAAATGCATAACATTGCCTGCATTTTCTGCAGGTTCCCATGAAATATGTACAGGATAGGATTTAAATAATAATTAGAAAAAACATTATCTAGTCAGTCATAAACCAGTAACCTGGTTAAAACACTGAACACCACTTAGGAAATCTTCCTCTGATAAATTGACTGCCAGGAAAAACGGGGAGGAGGGGCAGGTGGCAAGGTCCTTCCAATGACTCATGTAACAGTGGGTGACCAGCAAACACGTCTACTGCATATATTAAATATAACAAAAAGGGCATGTCAGGAAGTTTCTTACAATTTTTGATTTCATGGCATGCTTTTATTACTTCCTCCATTTTTTCAGTCACAGGTTATAAGATTTACTGCAGCTTTGGAAGGTACAAGGAATTAGTATCTGTTGGGTATGGTGCCCCCAATGGCTTTCTTAGGTTGCTCAAGAACAAACATCCAGCACTGATATTTATCAAGTGAACGCAATCTTTTACCTATTCATTTGTCTTAGGAATGAAGAACTTCATGTTCCCCCGACACTGAATGCAAGATTTCAATGAATGGTAAGCGCAATAGAAAAGACAAGATTTTGCATGATCTTGGTGATTTTTAAAGTAAGCTGAATAAGATTTCTGGCACAACATTGCTTCAGCCATTGCCATTAATTAGAAGTTTTGTCCTTTTTTTCTAAGTAGTATCCTCTACAAGTGCACTCAGAAAGCTGCAAGTTGTCAGAATGGCTACTGATCTTTTCAACAAGCCTAATCAGCCTAATTTGGCTGATAATAGAAGAGTCAGTCTTGTCTGCCCTGATGCTATGAACTGAAAAAACATGCATCTAAATGGACATTGAAAAATCTAGTTTAATTACACTGATAAATTAAGTACTATCAACACCACCACACAGTCACCTATTTGATTTATCTTGCTATTTGAAATATGCAAAACTGGGTTTAAACTAGATGAAATTCATCAGACAAATTATAGTTCTTTTTCCTGTAGATTTTATTTTACCTTCTGCTGAGTATTTTTATTGTTGAATTCTGTACAAATTAATTTAAGCAAAGCTTTGTACAGATTGGATATTAAAATAATTTCCCTTTAGGAGCTTATCGGAGGGGTGATGTGCATACAATCAACCCCTTCAACAAACTGGTGGTAATTTGGTTCAGACTCCAAAGGAGGTAAAGGCCTGACTCATAGCCCAGACAGCCAAGAACTCCTCTAGTTGCAATCTGTTCTCTGATGACACACAAAAGCAGAGTGGCACAGGGAACATTGATGTGAGTGATGTTGGAACAGCCGTCATGCAAGTAACACATGAACAGCAGGTAGCTTTTCAAAGTCTCATTTACCAAGGAACAAAGAAAGTTGTGGGTACAAAGAGTTTTGTGCATACCTTTCCCATTGCATGTAATTTGACCAGAATCCAGGCACATAACTCCACAAATCTGACAGCCTAAGTGAGCCTTCTTTGAGCTCTCCCAGCCGGGCAGCCTTATTTCCCAACAGTACTGTTCTCCCCTTAAGCTGGGACTCCTCTCAAGGTTACTTCTTGAAACAGAGAGAACATTTACCAGTGGCAGATGTTTGGGAAGGGACTGATATTGTACAAAACCTTTTAGTATGGTAACTATGATTTGTGCCTTGATAACTCTGATTTGTGCCTTGGTGGTTTTGAATTATTGTTCAAATGACTGTGCCATACAGTACTACAGTGAACCTTGCCACTGAGCCTTGGCTGAGTTGCTCTTCTACAACACCATATTAAAACCACTTCTGCTAATACCTTTGATAGTGTACCTGTCAGCAATATAAATCACCCATTTGTTGCAAAAGGGAAATGTTTTTGATGAGCTTTGGCCACAGCATTAGTTGGTTGCATTGATTTAAATGGTAATTGCATCAATTCCTACAAGAAATATAGCTATTTTTATATCATAATGGTTTTACTTTTGCTTAATGAAAATCGGTGCAGCAAGAGGATTATCCTGAGTTTTATGTCTGTGGCAGTTTCTGGTATTAATATTTGAAACATTATTCTCTATCAGATGTTAGAAACAAATTTGATAGGCTGAAAACATGCAGTGTGGAGGTGGAGAAAAGGACAAGAGTAAGAAATCAAATACCCTTGAGAGGCAAATACAACTGAAATATACTTAATAAAAAAGGAACTATAATTGTTGTTGAAATAACTGCTGTAAATCTTGTTACTTTGTAACCAGAACTGGGCCTTTTATAGTCTCTCTATGTTTGGTTCTAAAATAATTTAATAAAAATGCCTCTTAAGGCATCCCATTAAAGTTGGCTCATTATTGTGAAACTCCCATCTAATAATGTTTGTCTGGCTTCATTACTTTTAGCACAGCTACACCAGCATAAAAACAATGCTGTGATTGTGAATATATCCTTCAAATTCCAACCAAGCACTAACCAGTGTCTGATCAGAGTTATGACACCATAAATCTACTGTATTTGCATCACATGCTCCACCAGAAAACAGTTTGCTGTACTGAATGCTCAACTACTGAATCACTACTGTGCTATTACTATTATCGTTATTTACTATGAAAAGTTGACAGTTTGATAGGAAGTATTATTCTCAGGCAATGTAATGCAGATATGAGTGCTTGCGCATAATTCATTAGAGTTAATTATTTTGTTGGCATTTTATTAACCACTGGCTAATATTTTTTCCCCCAAATCTATAATACTTCAGGCTTTCAGTGAAGTAACTTGTAGCTACCTGTTTTGTTTGCAAGGGGATTGCAATGACTTGATCAGTGCTTCCTCAATGATCAATTAACACCCTTCAGAGAAGATACATGAAATGTCCTGGATCTGCACTGGGTTGTCCATGTCCTAAATCAGCAGAATTAGGGAACCACCAGACACTAATTCAGAAGTGTTCTTCCTTCAATCTTTCAGTCAGACTGCACAATATTAATGCTATTTCTAGTAAGAAGCGACCTGTTATAGAGGGACTGAGGACAAGCTGTTTCTCAAATATCATAATGTGTTGCAAAGCTCACTTTTCTGTTCTCCCCTGTGCAGCCACAGGAGTAAGAAAAGGTTATTTGTTTTCCTTCCCACTACTTAAAATTTAAAACCATTGCAGACACACAAAACCTGCTTGATATCACTGGAGATTTGTGTTTGTGTAGTTTTTGACTTGTTTGTGATTTGGGTGTGAACTTAATTTAGTAAAAATGAAGATCTTTCTTCATGAGAGCCTGTTTTCCATGAAATGGGGGGAGTGTTGCAACAGCGTGTTTCTTTTTTTTGCAACACAGTTGAGGCACAGTTTAAATTAAAAGGAATGCAGGAGAAAAGAACACAGAAATTTTAAGTTCGCAGCTACTAGAAACTGCTCAATGTTAGGAGTGGAATGAAAGCCTGAATGATGGGTCCAGTAAAATCTGGGATAACCAACTACTTGGTCTTTTACCTAAAGGGAGCAAAGGAAATAGACCTGAAGTTTTTAACCCCCCTCACTAACTCTGATGGTCAGCTAAGTGATTCAGTTAAGTGATGTGAATTGTAAAGTAAGCTCAGGAGCTACATGAAAAACCAGTGACAATTATATATATAAAACTACAATATATGCATGTCTTTGTACAAACGGGAGTGAGAGGCTCTGTGAGAGCACATGGATGAAAGCTTATGGCACACCTCACTGCTCAAGTTGAAACCAACTCTTTGATATATTCATACATGGATGGATCATATTTCTGAGATCATCTTTTAAAGAACTCTTTAGTACAAAAATGCAGCCAAATTCTTTGGGAATTTTTCTAAGGAGATCCTTTAAGCTGGAGTGTCTGGAACACTGGAGACTTTTACTGAGAGACACTTTTGGGCAAATAGCACAAAAGAGACTTTCTCAAGAGGTGATATTTGATGGCTGCAGCAGGTGCTTCAAGTGCATCATGTCTCGAATTGAAGTTCAGATGGGCTTGAAATCAACTTATTGCTGCGTAAAACCTTCTCACACTTAAGCTGAGCCATAATGACTGTTTGTGGGCGTGTCTTTAGTCATAGAAAATTACAGTGCAAGGTTGAACAACATCCTGGTCTAGATGGTGAATGAAAAAGGTGTGCAGCTGTTGAGTGTGATGTTTTGTGTGTGCAACCAGTCAGACAGCTGAAGAGGTTGAAGGGTTCTCAAATCCATGTCTAACTTAATGCAGACTGCATCTTTCTTTACAGTTGATCTAGGCTGAAAGCAGGCTTGAGGGCAGCTGCCATCACTCAGTTAATGTGCAGTAATCTGTTCCTTCAAATAGACAGTGTGTGAATTTAGAGAACTGATCCTACCACCTAAACCCACAGCATACACCCTGCGTTGTCACTTCCTCTGCAAGTTAGAATTAGAAATAAAGAAAGAAATGTATTTTTGAGTCCTCTGCTGCAAAGGTGGAGACCCACATAAGGGTTCAGAGTCTCCATTGTGACAGCACCTGGACTCTGTCAGTGGGTATGGCCTTGTTGAACACCTCCCTTTATTGAGAGCCTTAGGAAAACAGAATTCTGTTCAGCAAATCCGCAGCAGGTTTTGGCAAATGACCCGGTGGAAGATTTACAGATAAATCTGAAGAAGTCACTAAAGGTTAAGATCTAAATTTAAGTCATCTTCCTCTTTCCCTCCATTAATATTTTTCATACTAGTGGAATCACAATTAAATTTTCCTGCTGAAATGACTTCAGGACATTTGTTTTGCCCATTTAAATATTTTCTGTTTCCTCTGCTGGTCTTACTGGTGAAAAAAATGTTTTTCTTAATCATTGTCTTAAATTCCTTCTGCTCTATATTTGGAAAACATTGTAGATTTCATTAAAAAAAAAAAACCTTTTTGAAGCTTTTTAAAATTCAAAGTCCAATGTTACTATTTTACACAAAATCGTAACATTTTTCGTAGGTGGAAAGTTTTTGTTACTGTTGGCACATTTAACATGTTTAATTCTTAAATTTTTTTTCCCCCAAAGATTTGTAACTGGCTCCATTCCAAAATTACATATTTGCTCGTAGTCAGCTTTCTTTTCTAAATAACTTAGTTTTTATAAAACAGAAAAACAACATCTGTTAGGACATGCTTTATAATAAGCTTAAATATCTGCTTTACTTTTCAAAAGACAGAGGGCAATTTCAGATAAGAGGGCACAGAATAGGTAGAAACAGACTGAATTCCCAAGTATTTCTACAGGGGTATTTACTGTATATTTGGTAGTATTATTACTGTCCTTCCCTTTACAGAGCTATCAATGATTGAAGTAGAAACTAAAGCGTGTAGAAATTGGCCAGTATATCTACATAAACATATGACAGTATAAAACAGTCTAAATTACAATATGCATCAAAAACTACCATCATATTATAAGTACAGGCCAATACTGCTGTCTGTTTGGGTGAAAACTATAGAGGAAAGATACATAATTCAATTTATAATTGCCTTTCTGTAAAAAAACACCCATACCTCAGATTTCTTTGAAACAATCCTTTGCTGAGCAATCCTTTATCCTATCCATTGCAATTTTGCATTCACTAATCTCCCTAGGCTTTGCTAAAGGAAGAAAGTGTTATCACATTGCATCAGGCAGGAAAGCTAGGGTGAAGTAACCTCTTCCAAAACCTGATAGAAAAGGAAAGGGAGGATAAAAAGGACAAGGATTTTGCATCAGTGACAATCTTAGTTGTAAGCTTTAAAGTCTATAGTATTGCCAGTTTCTGAGATAGAGGGTCCCAGCCTTTGGGAAGGTGGAAGGCATGAGGCTGACTGGCCCCACTGGCCCGGCATTGCACCAGGCTGCACCTGACTGAGATGATGCACAGAAGTCCTCTTCCTTGGCCTCTCCTTGCTACCATTGTGTTGGGATGGGGGGGATTCCACCGATGCCAGGATGCAATGGAGAGGACACCACTCTCCACATGCAGTGAGCCATCTCCTCCCCGCATTCACGCACTTAGTGATGACATGCTTAGAAACTTGAGCTGGTTCCCCACCATGCCTTAGACGTGTGTGTGAGACCTCTGAGCTGTCTTTGGAGCTGTGTCTGCAATGCACTGCACTTCAACTAATTCCATAACATGAACCTTGGAAAGGTCTTTTAAATTGGAAGCAGTGGTGTGCAAATGTGGCTGTGCCGATTCCAGACTTTCACTGCTAATGAATTCTTCCTGTGTTGCTTGCTTTATAGAGACTCTCCTGCTGAGCCTGTTGATAGATGAAAAAATTCTTCTACATTTTTGTCATATAGTGTGGATATATTCTGAGTATGTCAAATCCACAGGGCGAAATGGCAGCATTGAGTGATCAGAGTCTGATGCACTATGTGCTAACATCCCCAATTAGTTGTCTATAGTGGGGAGCCTGGTGCCTAATTAGTGCAAAACCCACCATTCTTGTTAAACTGTGGTCACCCCTATTGCTAAAATAACTTCAACTGGTCAGGTATTAACCATGGTAAGAGATTATATTTACAAGTAATAATTAATTATAAAATTTCAACTCCCTACAAATTCAGAGTGACAGCTTCTTACAGACATCCCTCATATCTGAAGAGGAGAACCTGTCTCTTTAATAAAAAAGGATAATGTTATCTGTTCTACACTCCATGTAAAAAGATGAGGAAATTCAGGTTTTAGTAGCTCCTTCTGGAAATAATGCTATTCAAGATGTAGAAATTTAAGAGAGTCTTGGGCTGGCTAATGGGACGCAAAGTTGAAAATTACAAGTAGCAGTAAGCAATACAAACCACTGGTTATTCACATGCCCCATTACTCCAGACCTGCTGTTCATTCTGCTGCATCCCTTGCTAATTGACTTCTGCTGCTTCACTAAAAGATTTTTTTTTCCTACTGTACAGACATGATTAAATATTTTTAAATGCAAGCAAGGACAATGAGCAACAAAAGGAAGAGAGGGAGAGTATTATGGAGGCTAAATCACTGTGACTGTTCCATTCTTATTAGGAATGCATAGAAAGGCATAAATCTGACTTTCCAAATATTTTTTAACGTTACTCTAGAAGAACTTAGGAGTTTAGCTCCATAATGGGTTTTCATGAAAGGTGCAGCCTCAGGATGAAAGCCCAAACATTTCTTTGAAAACATTTCTTAAGAAAAAATCCTTCCATCAAAAAACCCTGTATCTGCCAATACAGCCTATGGAGTATACACATGGAAGATAGAGACTCAGGATTGTGAAAAGCATGAGTTTAATAATGGAAAAATTCACCAGTTTAGAATATTATTTAATTTTGAAAAGCAGCAGTTAAAAAAGGAAAAGAAAAAATAGCACACTACATTTTTACATATGTAAAATAATAAATGTAAACCAATTTAATCTACATTTTTTTTTCCTTTCTAAAATTGCAAAATGTAGTAAAAAATATTTTTCTTGTTTATCCTCAGAGGTTCCTATGCTTAATTGATATTACAGTTTATGAGGAGTATAGGTCTAGGCACTATTTTCAGAACATCACAGAGCTGCTGCGAGCTTATTTTGTTAATTCAGACTGTAGGTTCTCTGTGGTTACTTGTAGGAACCATATAGACAGACATGTCATGATTATTCCTTACCAGCTCATTGCTGCCATCCTCATCAAAATCCTCCTCTATCCCATCAGTCATATCTTCTCCATCCCCATCTGCATCTGGCCCTCCTTCAATTGGCTCTTCCGTAGAGTTATCTGCATTCTCTGATATGCATTCCTCTTGGATCAAATCAGCATTATCTTCCATTTGTTTCTTTTGGGCTTCTGTAAGGAAAACATACTCTATAGAGATTCAGTCACCTTTCCTATTGGTGGCAAAGGAAAGTGCTCTGCAGAAGAAACCTAAGCTTCTATCTCCAGATGTGCTAGCTTTGTAAAATTCTGTGTGATAGTGTCTACCAGGTAAATATGACTGAAAACTTTTCTTCCAAAAATTAGTGCATAAATAAATCACAGTATCAATATGGCCATCTACCCCGTCTATGCCATGCAGTAGATGAAGGCTTGATTTATCAATAGATCCAGATTTTTGATTTTCTGTTCTTGACTTTGTCTTAGAATCCAAATGGCATAGTTACCAGATGTTTATTCATGTGCAGCCAATGAGAAGTACATAAATATCTATGCTCTGAGAAGCAGAAGGCTTTTAATAGCCAATAAATGAACAAGAATTCATGTGAATTTACTGTGAATATATCTTAACAGCCATACAGGTAACAAACAAATCCTTTTAGACAGGTAAACATGTTTTTATGGAATAAAGTATCCATTACTCCTCATTGGTATAATGTACTGAAGTAACTGGAGAATGCCCCCCTCCAATCAATCGAATATTGCCTTCTTATATTTTCTGCAAAGTGGTGAAAAGAAAGACCATTTCCATGGAGGCCTGAAGAATCTGTTCTGGTTGACTTTATGAGGGTAGCTGCATTGTTGTGACTAGGTATTGGGAAACTCCTGGATATGCTGAGTAACTTCATCCAAATAAAAAACCAAAGAAACCCAGAGGAGGATTGATGGAAGAATGACAGAGGCAGACTGACTAGAAGAATGTTTGGAGGGATCAGTCTTACTCCTATGCATGTCAGGAACTTATATGAAATCTTTATGTACTCAACGTGAATCAGGCCAGAGAAGTGGTTGCATGCAGCTAGAAGAACTATGTCTTTTCTGAGGGTGATCAATGACAGAATTTCTAGAACAAAAAATTTTTTGCTTTGTAAGACTGACTGCTCTGGAACACTAGTAGTTCATTACCTATTTTGCTGGACAACCGAAGAATCAAGTATTGCCTTGAAGCTCTATATTTTTGAAACCCTATGAGCACAATTTTTTTTACCATAAATTATTACCAGCTACACATACTACTCAAATCTGATTGCATTTTTCTGTTCCTAGATAGTTTTAAACCAAGACATTAATTTTACCTTTTGACATTGCACATTTATTTTGCCACTTACATTCATCTCTTTTGTCTTCATTAGTCTTTGGTCCCTCATTTTCAACTTTGCTTACTGAAGAAACAGAAAAATTAAGCTTTCTTCCCTCAGTCACCTAGTGTCTCAGAAAGATTCTTAGGTTTAAAGAATACGAAGTCATCTTAGACAGCTGCTTCAACAATACTGTAGTCACAGGAATTAGCAGAAAATTCAGCCTATGGAGCTTCATCTTCTCTTGGTAAGGTGCTCCACAACAATGCCATGCTAGTTATATGTGATTGTGTTACTTGCCTTCTGCACAAGGAAACATGGATTGAATCATCCATGCCTTTTATGTCTGGCCTTACCACCACCTCCTGTCTCAAGCCACTTCTGAGATCACTCAGCTCTGGCAATGACAACTGAATCAACTTTGGTTAAGGCTTTTGAAAACAAGGTTGCTGAATTGATAGACAATACATTTAAATGGGAAGCCTTCTAAAGGTACAGCTGCTAAAAAATTACATCACTTACTTATTTGTCTGAATGAGAACATAGACTGGATTCTTCAGAGGAGGCTAAAATACCATCTCAGTACCCAGCTCTTTTGGGCTCCTCTGAGAAACTAAACTAAGTTTCTAACTTTCAGCCTAGTTTGAGCCTAATCTCTAATATTACAGGAAAAATATTCTCTAACAATTTTTTTTTTTCACTTCAGAACATCTTATTCCTGGCCTCTCAGTTCAGATTTTTTGCAAAGGAGTTATTTCTACAGTCTTCCTATTTACAGGAAATCCTATTTTTGATAATCCCTACTATTGGAAAGGTTAGGGGTTGATAATAGAAAAAGCCAGAACAGCAGCTGTTACTGTAAGGAGAGTTTTCATGTAGCAGTAGAGCAGTAACCACAGTATGCGCTGAGCTTGTCCAGTCTGTAACATCACATTCTTCCAAATGTAACAACTTTTAGGATTAAAAATTAAATATTCTTAAGGAGAGCAAGTCAAACCTAGAAAACCAAAAGAGCAAGATGATGGCTTGATTCTCTCTTTATGTAAATGTGACAGATCCTCGCTCTGATCCCAGTCTTCGTGAGGCCATACCTTCTGGCAGAGGAAAATAAGAAATAACATTGCCAACCACAGAGAAGGAACAAAATCTTCTCATTATCTACCATCTGATACTCTAAATGAAATAGTTCAGCTACTAATGTAGCTTACACAAATCTTTTTAGATCAGCAGTCTAATTACCCAGGCTGGACAACCCTCCTCATCAGCTCAGGAAACTTAAATGGGGTCCCATTCTTACTGGTATCTTTGAGATGTTTTTCTCCTCACACCCTCCAATGGGAGGCAAAGAATATGAGGGATGGGTTCTGCACCTGATATTTTAAAACATCAATATTTTGAAAAAGCTTTTTAATACCTGAAGATGTTCATTGCTTCTCTTCAGAAGGCATAAGACTATGACTCAATACAAATCAACATTTTCCTCTTTGACCTGATTTCTATTTAAATGAGATCACTACAGTCCTTTAGTAAAAGTGAAAATGGGATATCAAAGTACAATGATCTGCAGATTGTTTTGTATAGTAATGGATTTTTTATAAAAGCTTCCCAAAGGAGGGATGCACAGTCAGAATGTTTCAGTGCACAAGTGATTCAGTGGAGTACCTTGCAATTACATCTTCACCAATTACACAAACTTTTATCCAACTTGCATAAAGAACAAAATAGAATCTAATGAATACATATTGTGCACAATTCTCCTGAAAGAGATAATCACACTCTCTACTAATGGTTTACCTTAAGCTTGAAAAAAGCCCTCAACTTTATGAGATAAATTGCAACAGCTGGGGGACTATCTGTCAATGTAGAAAATGTTCATAAAGAAAAGATGGATTATTTTTCAAAGAATTTTTTGGTGGGGGAGGGGGAAGTTTAGAGTTACTTGGGAACTGGAGGGATCCAGATCTAAATTCCTGTTTTGACTGTTTCAGGTATGTAACCCTCAACCTCTAATTCCCAGTAATGTTTTAGACAGTCTTGATGGAATTCTTTTTATGTGTCCTGATGGGTTTTTGGCTTCATGTAACTGACTACTGTCCAGACTAACCCAGGCAGTTGTGGGTTCTGAGGTAGGATTTCTTTCATGCAGTTCACACAAAATTCATAAAAAGGTTTTATCACAGAATGGAGGGGTGAAAATAATATTTTTTTCATGAGATAAGGCTTCCATTTTCTTGCTGACTCTTAGATCAACTCACTGGTATAAAAGTCCTGTAAAAATGTATATGTGATCTATAAGGAAGTAACAAAGAAAATACCATAGACAGACATAAGAACTGAGATTTTTTTTAATATATATCTTTAAAGTGCTGCCAGGTGAGATAATTCATCTAACAAAATGAACACTGCAATGACTTGATTAAATTATAGCATTGGATTTTTTTCATTCCCAAGGTGTGCCTAAAACCAAAATTTTCTAAGCCGGAAAAAAAGCTAAACTGGAGGTATAACCACTTTATACTTGTGGTTATAGAGGCCAGAGCTTCAACCAATAACTGTGACTGGAAAGTATCTCTGGACTCTCCAATCTAATCCCTCTTCAAATCACGGACAAACTCAAATTTTGGCCCAGGACCGTGTGTCCTGAGACCAATCAGTTTTGAATATTTCCAAGGATGGAGCCCCTATGGGCCCTCTGGTCAATTCACTACAGTGCTTAGTTGCATCTATTTTCCTTATATCAAACAGATACTTTTTCCTTGCTTCAACTTGTGACTATTGCCTATTGCCTTTTGCCTATTGCCCAGGCAAGAATTCTTGATATACACCATCTATTAATCCTTAATGTGCCTAGCACAAGCATCCCCATGGTCAAAAACTTCTGGCTTAATTCTGTTCAGTCAGTTTTTTAGTGATGTTTTGTTTCCAGCACAACTAGAAAGATTATCTTTTCCTACTACACCATAAAAAAAAAAAAAATCGTAAATGATGATGCATATTCTATGAAGACTAGAATCTATCCTCCCAGTAGTTCTGCCTGAGAGTTAATTTGCTTTGCTTCAGGCCTCCATTGAGTACCAAAATTTCAGAAATCTTCTGTTCTCTTTGGTCTGCTTGACTAGTAACAAGGTTCTAATTTAATTAATTTCACCAATAATGGCTTTTACCTACCTGCTTCAGCTTTTTGCTGCTTTTCAATCTTTTCCAGTCTCCCTAGCAAGGAGTCAATTTTTGCTTTGATTTGAGTTAATTCTTTCTTGATTGTTTGCAACTCATCTGATTTCACTGTGGAAAGAGAGCAAAATGCAAAACATGAAATAAATTATATTTGTGGTAACAGTCCCCCCCAAGAAAAACATGTTCTTTTTTCTTTTCTGTCTAGTAGAAATTCTACTCCCTCATTTTTGTCAATATTTTCAGAGATTTAGCTTATAAAATTACATTGTTGTTTTAAAATGCTGAATCCTAGAAAACCACAGGATTCTAAGCCTTAATGGCAAGAGTTCATGTAAGGTGTGTTGCTCGGTAATAATAATTTCAGGAAAAACACCTCAAAAACAGCTTCATAAATCCAAGTAACTTTTACTTAAAAACAGCCTATAGTGAAAGAATAATTCAAATATGATAGACACATCACAGTCTTGCAATGTTATTTTGCTGGATTGTTTTGTAATAATACTGACAATAATAAATAGATACCTTACAGTAGCAGTATGTATTCCTCAGCAAGAGTGAGTGGTAATATAAGTGCTAGGGCAGCCAGGAATGCAAGGTTTTGTTCCAGCCAAAAACTCATTGCAAGAGGTGTTATGTTTTGTTTCTTCAAAAGCTTTCAGTTCAGTTTCAGTTGGCAATTTCTTGTACTTTTTCCAGCTATGGATAATATATAAAAATATTTCAATTTATGATCACATCCAAGGACATGAAGGCATCACCTATAAATTATTAGCTGAAGTTTACAAATCTTTTTTGCACTGCTTTACTCTTCATTTCTGTTTATTAGTGTGCTCCCGTTGTCTAACCCAAGAAGGAGTAACTGCTTTGGAGGTGTTTTGGCTTCAAAAGAAACAGCTCCGCAGCCCTCATAAATTACATCATTATTTTGGCATTATTAGAACATGTTTTATACTCAGAAGGTGGTCCAATCAAATTCACTTGCCCTGTTTGTGCTAGGATATCATGTGCAGAAGGTTAAGAGGAGAAAATGGCAACCCTGTGATAGCATGGGAGTATAAAGCCATTTATAAAGGGCCAGAGTAGGCAACAGAGCTGTTACCCTTAAAACTCTTACAGGAAGAAATGGACCATCACCATGAGGGACTGGCAGTGGAAGAGCACTGAGCTGTGTTGCTCCTGCACCACTGCTGTAGGAGGATGTGCATTGACTTGGGTGTGTGTATGGACAGCATGAATACACACAACAGCAGGGTCCTTGTTGAGCCTGGTAAAAGGGATGCTCTGCTATGAAGAAGAACACGTTCCCTTTCTGTCAAAAGGGTCTTCTGGTTGCATCTTGCTACATAAAGTTTGTTGATCCTTGGCCTTGTCTGTTATCATGGTGTCTCAGGTAACTTGTATTGGGCAGTCAATCTGATGATGAAGTGTGAAGACAAGCTATTGCCTACTTCAGTGATAGTTGATGAGTATGTGTTTGCTTCAAATTAGCCTTATTCCAAACTTGAAGCATATTCACTGAGGTTGAAATGAAAGATTTTTATCGTAGGCTTTGGAGCATATGCATTATAGTA
The DNA here is from genome assembly GCF_029207755.1 of Chamaea fasciata. NCBI lineage: Eukaryota > Metazoa > Chordata > Aves > Passeriformes > Sylviidae > Chamaea > Chamaea fasciata. The sequence continues at coordinate 27,662,238 of NW_027094086.1, forward strand.
TATGTAACGTCAGCTAAAGGCAGTAGTTTGCTATATGTGGCAATGCATTTGTTTAATCATGCTTATATTGAGAAATTGCATTACCTCACAGTATAGGCTGAAACCTCTGCTCTCACATTGAATGAACAGAAGGACTTAAAGAAAAAAGCATAAAACCAACCTTTGTGCTAGACTCTTACATGCTTATTTGGTGTATTTATAGAGTGAGGTTTTAAAATGTTCTTAGAGAAATAATGGGTCACTCCAATCCCACACATCTGAAACAAAGTGTTAAGATTCTGACAACTATATATTTAGAAGGTTACTGATTCCCCAGGGGGAGTGGCAGGCCCATGTTGGAGTAGTAAGGTAGCTCAGAATCCAGAGTAAAATGCTGTGAACTGCTCCGATGGGGAATGCTAAGTGCTGGCAGAAACCCACTGTGAAGCCTGTTGGCAACACATTTCGTGCAGCCAAGCTGTGTCAGGGATGCTCCCTTGACTGGCAAACTGTAGGCTGGCCAAGCCCAAAAGGTCAGACTCAGAAGTGACACTGCAAGGATCTAATGGTATTTGTTTCTAGTCTACTGAGCAAAGCAGAAAACATTCGCACATCTGAGTTTGACAAGGAAACAAACAGGCACATGTATAGTGCTGCTTTTCTACTCAGGTCTGCTGCACAGGGGGCTTGCACATGATGTCTCTGGAAAAACTAGGCTGGGAAGAACATGGCACCAGAAGGAACAAGATAACAATGAGGATTCAAGGAACAAACCCCAGTGGAAAAGGACAAGGGGGTGCTGGGCAACAGATGACTGAGCATGAGCCAGTGTATGCTCAGGTGGCCAAGAAGGCCAATGGCATCCTGGCCTGTGTCAGCAATAATGTGGCCAGCAGGATCAGGGCAGGGATTTTCCCTCTGTACTCGGCGCTGGTGAGACACCTTGAGTGCTATGTCCAGTTCTAAGCACCTCAGCTGAAGAAAGACTGAGGTGCTGGAGAGTGTCCAGAGAAGGGCAATGAAGGCAATGAGGCTGGTGAAAGGTCTAGGAGGTAATTGATATGAGAAGTGTTTGAGGGAGTCAGGGTTGTTTAGCCTGGAGAAAAGAAGGCTCAGGGGAGACCTTATCCCTGTCTACAACAAGCTGAAAGGAGGTTGTAGATAGGTGGGAGGTGTCTCCTTCTCCCAGATAACTAGTGATAGGGCAAGAGGACATAGCCTCAAGCTGCACCTGAGGAGGTTCAGGTTGAATGTTAGAAGTAATTTCTTTATGGAAGTGGTTGTTAAATGTTGGAAATTACTCCCTAGGGAGTCACCAGCCATCCCTGGAGGGGTTCAGGGAACCACTGTCTGACATTTAGTGCTATGGTCTGGTTGACAAGGTGGTGATCAGTTAAAGACTGAACTGGATGATCTGGAGTCTTTTCCAATCTAAATGATTCTATGATTCCATGACCATAGAGCCGTTTGCTTCAAGTTAGCACTAAAAAGGACTGAAAGAAAAAAGAAAAAAATCTGAACCAGTCTGCACAAGTTCCAAACTTTCACTCTGTTTCCAACATTGTGATGGTGTAATTATTTGAATTGCTTATTAATTTACCTTGCAGAGGATTGTATAAGTCTTCAAAATTATTCTCCTAGAGAAATTCCACTCTCAATTATAGTGTAGTGGGTATCTCTGTAGTAAGCAGCAACTACCAGAGACAAATTATGAAGGACCCTGATGGAAAATAAGTTGAGCATGAGCCAGATCTTTTCCTTGTCACAGGTTAACTGCATCCAGCAACTAAGCACCACACAGTTGCTCACTTCCCTCCAACACCCAGAAGGATGGGGGGAAGAAAATAAGGAGGATAAAAGTGAGAAAACACATAGGTTGAGATGAGAACAGCTAATAATTGAAATACAATATAATGATAATAATATTAATAGTAATAATAGTAATAATAATAATAATAATGATAAGGAAAACAGCAGAGAAAGAAATGAAGTTTAAGAAATAAACGCAATGCAAATGAAAACATCATGTGATAGTTGCCCTGAAGCCCTGTCCAACCTTCCCCTTAATTTATTATTGAAGATGATACCATGGTCTGGAACATCCCTTTGGCCATCTGGGGTCACCTGTCCCAGGTGTGTCCCCTCCCAGTTCCTTGTGCACCCCCATCCTGCTCATTGGTGGGGTGGGGTGAAGCAGAGAAGGACTTGACTCTGTGTAAGCTCAATAGTAACTGAAACATCCCTGTGTCATCAACACTGTTTCCAGCACAAATTCACAACACAGCTCCACAGTGGCTACTGAGAAGAAAATTGACTATGCCACAGCCAAACCCAGCACACCACTCTATGTAGGGCTTGTGAGACCACATCTGGAGTGCTGTGTCCACCTCTGGGCTCCACAGTACAAAAGGGAATGAAGAAGAGAAAGCCAGACTCTTCTCAGTAGACCCCACTGACACACCGAAGACCTTTGGTATAAATTAAAGCACGTGAAATTTCAACTAAACGCAAGAATTTTACTTTTTCTTCCCATGGGTGTGGTCAGACACAGTCCTGGGAAGTTTGCTTTGAAGGCACTTGCATCTGAGGAGCTCCAGAGGTCCTTTTCAAACTCAGCCATTCTGTGAGTCTGTGATGGCACTTGGGAAGAACTTCAGGCTTTTAAAGCAGTTTTATGACAAACACACACACACTGTATGTGTTTACACAAAATGTAAAGATTATAAATTCTGTGCTTCAAGTGTCCTACTTTGAGTATATAAATTCTCCTTTCAAACATCATGTATTCTTTTTAAATTGATACCAGGCAAAAAAAAAAAAAAAGTTGTTGATAAACATAACACCAGAGCTGCACGTATCCAAAATATCTGTTCATCTACTTCTGAGCAATAGAGTAGGAAAATAAAGTAACTTACTGTTTGGGATTTTTTTTCCGAATTAATGGATAAATAAAGGACAGCAGATAAGAGAAATGCACATATTGAAAGGGAGAATAATTACTAATGAAATTAGTAATTGCTGCATATCTTCAGCAACTCTGATGTAAAAATATAAATAAACAGGTGAAATTTGCTGATGTCATGAAATTGAAAGATATCACCTATTCAGAATAAACTGGAATGGAAGAAGAGGTCAGGTGATTTTAAGAAATGTTATGTTAGAAAAAATGATATTTCACTGAAAAAACCCACTTAACAGCAGAAGTCCTACTCTTAGCACCAAGGCTCATCAGCAGAAGAACACAGTGACAGAATTATCCTTGGGTTTATAATAGACTATCACTATATGCAACCATCAGAAGGAAAATTCAATGCTAGGGTGTGTAAAATGATGTATTGCTTAAGACGGAGAAGTGTATTGTCTTTGTGTGTGAGGACCTGGGGAGTACAGGTTGAACCACTGTAGTCTAGCAGGTACATGTGGAGAACAGCTGTGAAGATGACAATAAAAATGGAAAGCCTTTAGTGTGGCAGAAGTGTTTTTCTTCTTTGCTGGAGACAAAAAAAAGGTAAAAAGAAATCACACTTTTTTGCTAAGACAGTGTTAGAACAAAAAAAGGACAGGAACAATTGAGAAACAAACTAATCTGGAAATTACAAGAAAAAAACAAAAAACCAACCCTAACTACTTTTAAGATGTATCTTAAAGGATTAGATGATGCTGCTACTTGCAAGAGTAAGGAATTTGATTCAGTGACCCTTTCTAGCCCTTTGTGGCCTTCTAGATTGCACCTTTCTTTGTAGCATCTAACACCAAAGGAGACAACCATATACAGCACACAATAAAAGGTATAAAATTAAGGTCAATCACATTTTAAAAAATGAAAGTGCTATTATTGAATTACAGATATATTTGTGAAACAAATTTTTGCTGTAACTGTAAATTGATTCATCCACCAAGGATGATTCAGGTTTCTTTGGAAGAAATGTCATGTATTTTTATCTAAGCCCTTAATGTTTAATATAAAATATTTTATCATATTTTATTACTTTAGATACCACTGAAAAATTGATCAGCTGATGAAGCTAAATATTCTCTATGAGTCAAAATTAATTCATTTAAAGACATAATACAGTACATATTTTAACATCTTAAGTGTCTACTCCTTAATTTCAAGCATACAGAGTATAAAAGATTTGATTAATATTTTCCTCCTGATTTCAGATGTATAAAATGACAGTGCACACTCTGAGAGCTTCAATTTCTACATTGTAATGAAAAGTGAGCTCTTCCTAGTTCTAAATATCGATTTGAATGTACTGCTTCATACCATTAACATGAAGAGCTACTATGTGTGATTTACCCATCAACATGTTTAATTTTGTGAGATACTTCTTGAAATTTGGAAATGTTTTTTTAGTCTTTGGAGTTAAAAAGAAAACAAAATATTGACAACTGTTCCTGGAAAAATTATGAATTTAGGAAAAAAATAAAATCTTTCAAATGTATTTTATGTTTTGGAAGCAAATTTAAAATACATATTGTCAGTTTTGGTGAAATAGGAGTTTACTGTGCTGGCAGATATTATTTTTGCAGACGTGCTCATCAGTGAGCAAGGCATTTTTGATACTATGTTTTTTATAATATCTTTGCACAAGAATAAACTTCTGCCTTTGGATTTCTGTTTTTCAGAAGTGAGTCCTTTCGATTCCAGTGATTTCACTTAGGAGTCTCCTGTGTTCTGACCTTTAATATGACATGTATGAGTTCATTTTCTGGATCCAGTTTGCGTATGAACAGTTATATCTATGATATTTCTACTTACATCTGAAAGGTCTGTTAAGGAAAGTGATCTCATGAGAGTTTTGCTGTATGGGGGTGAAATCTTCCAAGCATAGTTAATACCATTTTGACATTGTTAATTATAAACTTGCAATTAAGATGTTTTATTGCCTTAGATTTCAATGAAACTCAAAATAGCTTCCTTCCCATGAACTGTTTCTCCTTATTGAAGAAATCCTTTATTTGCCTAACAATAAGTTAACATTAGAATTGACAGTGCATTAGTTCAAGGGGTTCAGATTAGCAGTGTAGAGTAGGGGGCTACAAAATATCAAATTGCATGCTCTCACAATTTAATATGACCAACTTTTTCAAGAAAATGGCAAAGGAAGTTGCAAAACATGCCTTTTATACTTTCCAGATTGAAGTTCTAAGGGAATGGCTCTGCTATTTCTCTGATAAAGGTCTTATAATAAGCTGATTACATTCCTGTCCAAGTCAAAAAAATCCTACTTCTACGTTTATGATGGGTTGACTGGAACCAACAAGAAGAAAGTAATTCTATGGGAAAATTAGGTATGAAATACTGTCTTTCTGACCCCTTTTAAGGGTGTGCTGCATGCAGAAAGAATATTTTGTGCAATTTATTTAATCACAATAAAAAGTCTCTGCATTTTTTCCAATTGTCATTACAATGAATTGAGGATTGAAACCTAACAAAGATCAAAATGTCAGCCCCTGTTTTCAGTGATGCATCTTGCAGTTCTCTCTTCAGGTAAAGAGTTGGATCCAAGGATGATCTTGTCACCTGGAGCTCTAAGACTGAAACTTCTAGAATTCAGATCATACCTGAATTCATTGCAGGATACCTCCACTGGGGCATAACACTGTCTGTTTGGATCAGGGCACTCCTGATTGCACTTCCATTAAATAATTTACAGTTTCTGCAATATTTGCCATAATTTACAGACAGGGTTTTGGAAATCTTATAGCAAGTGCCTATGGATACTTGGACTAGAGTTGAATCCTATAATCTATGCTACACATTATTTAAATTCCTGACACAGAATTAAAAAGCATTTTTTGAAATGCAGAAGAAATAAAGCAAATTTTGCAGTAGTTCTAAGAACAAATATCCACATGTTAATGTAATATTCTCTGTCTAATTCATTACAATAGAAATTCAGATTTCTGGATGAGAGCTTTTCTTGACATCTCTTGGGGTCAGCTCTCTAGAAGAATTATATAGTTATTCTTCTGGATAATGAGAAAAATATATTAAAAACTATCTGAAAATAAACTCTCTTTTAATGGAAAAGTGAGTGAAAAAAGCCCATTCTTCTTAATGTGTACTTTAGGACAATTAGTAATTTTAATGCACTGATACTACTAAGTATTCATATAGATAAGAAATAGTAAATGATGAAATGAGATCTAATTAAAACCTTGATTCACTGTGTGAAAACCCGAAGATCCAAGAACTGAAAAGGACTAACAAAGGAATTTAAGTTCTAAGTTTCCTAAAGCGAAGATCTTGAGCTGCATCCTTTCTTTTCTAATTCTTTACTTAACGTATTGGAAAGGGTTATTTCAAGGTGAGTATGAAAATATCTAGACTCATGTTTATCCTCCAGAAAACAAAGGAAGTGTTGCTGCTTCCAGACATCCTCTTATGGTCTGAGTGAGCTTCATAATATAACACCTAAATTTAGATGTCTTCTTGTGTGTTAGGCGTCAAAGCTCTAGTTAGTGGTAATGAACATCCAGCCCATTCATTCTCTGGAGGCTTGGAAGTGATTTAACTGTACATGCAACCGATTCTCTGTGTGAGAACATCATCCATTCCAAGGAATGTCTTGAGCTCCTTGTTCCTGAGTGTACATTACCTTTAGCTGTGTTTACCACATGTCCATTTTTTTTGTCACATGCATTCACATGTTTAATACATGTTTTCCTTCAAGGTCTCTGATATCATCAGGTCATACAATAGGAGCAAGAATGGATCCTAATGGGCTCATGAGATCCATGTTCTTTGATATCAGCATGTAAGATTTGAATATGTTATTCAAACAGAGTATATGACTGGGTCCTGTTGATGCCATCATTGACTCCTCTGGCAGTAAGATGTACTGTTGATGGGTTCACTTATTTCATGGTAAGACAGCATGATTGTTTGCTGGCCACTCTAGTATTGTAAAAGACTTACTGAAGTTCCTTCATTCTTTCTAATATCTGATCCCTACCTGATCTTTCTCTTCCTCTTCCAGTGACGCTTCCAAGGACAGTATCACTCCACATAAGGGGCAGGGGAAGACGGGTGGGTGCTGAAAGATGCACGAAGAGGAAGATGAAGTTCCCAGGACATACTGGGGAGTGGGGAGCTTGGTGAGCTTGAAGGAGGGAATGTCTATTGTTCATCAGCTCTTCTAGGGCAAACTCACTGAAGAAGGGTTAAATAAGCCCAAGTTGCCAACCCTGTTTTGAACTTCCTTTAAAACAGACAAAGCCACTTTGCCTCTTTCTACACTCAAAGGAATCTGGTAAAAAAAATACACATAACCCAACCTCCCCTGCCCACCCCAGTCCACTCCCACCAGCTGACATACAACCCTTGAGTCTCCACAGAAATCAATGTGCCTCTGTCTGTCTATAACAAGATTATTACTTTTTTTATTACCAGCAGTTCATGAGATCTCATGGTGTATGAACAGTCAGGTTGGAGGAGATTTTAAAAAGGCTTTTTCTGAGGCTAAGGGAGCAGGCCAAATGTTGAAAGAATTTCCTTCAAAAATGTCATCAGTGTGCTCCTTGACTTGCAGAAAAGGCCTGGAAGCTTTGGTAATCAAACCAGTTTTTCAAGCTAGACATTTAGGGTAGGAAATGACTGCAATAGGGCTATATAGTAGAAGTTGTCTGTTTGCAGAAATTGCTAGTATCTTTGTTTCAATAATATTCAACTATTCAATATTTCAATAATATTCAAATACTCAATATTCAATATGAGCAACTCACATTTGGATCCTGAGGAAGAAGCCCCACTTGAAGTGGATCGTGATGCTCCCTTCATGGAGAAAACCCCTTTGCCTCTACGAGTTGTTGTCACAGCCACACGAGGACGTTTGAGTGGAATCACTGCACGGGGAGGTGGGGGGACACGGCCATGGTAATCAAACAACCTAGAAAAGATTAAGTCAGCTGGACTCCATAAAACCCTCTGTGATTTCATGCCATGGGAGCTCTGTCAACCAAATCTGCATGTTATCTTTGAGAAAATTACCCTTTGAAATCATAATCACTTTATATCAAGTCAAATTAGATTTCAAGGACCTATGCACATTAAGTGCCTTATTCAGATTTCAGTCACACACTGGTGCACAGACCAGCTCAGATTTCTTGTATGTCATTTAAATGAAGGATGTATTATGGGACTCTGCTATTTGCCCTATAGAAAATCCAGAAAATCCATAACCTGCTTTCCACAGGTCCACATCATTTTATTGTTCACAGCCAACAGCAGTACATTTTGTTGTGACATTTCAGCTCCTTTATTACATGCATGGCTTAAATTCTAGTTTTCTATCTCCTATTCTTAAAGATGTAAAAGTAAAGTACAAAAGAGAACTTTCCTGAAGACAACCATCACCATAAAGAAATATCCTGCAGTTTGTGAAACAAGAGTCTTTGCATATTTTCTCTTTATTGAAGAATGAATTGGTGAAGAAGTACTAAAATACCCATGCATGCTTAATAAAAAAATAAAAAGTTGTCCAAACCAAAACCACTGAAGCAGGCAGATACTCAAACTTTTACCACTACAGTCAATACAAGATACTCTACGACAAAAATGAACTTTTGTTCCCAAACAGAATACCTTAATCCTAAAAATGCAGTTATCAACAGCAGGTAACTAACCCATGTAGAGGGAAATAAAGGCAGTAGAAAAGGTACTCAAAGATACAGATACATTTAGAACATAAAATATATGTGTTTTGGATATGGTAGGTGAGGAGAAATAAGTTCAGAAAACGAAGTTTACCAGTTAAGAATCTGAAGTAGAGGGATAAACAACATCCTTATAAAATATTCTCAAACTTACTTGCAACTAGTAATTATGGAAATTTATAACTGCATGTTTAATTTTCACTGTTGTGAGTACTGTCACCCAGCTGGGTGGATAGATGCACAGTTGAAAACAGACACACAAGAAACAGTAATTCACTCATCACAGCATCTAACAGTATGCTGCACAGGAAGCAGAGTCAAACTTAGATCTTCTAACCCATTTTCTGGCAAGTGCATAGCTAGTGCTTAAATCAAACCACTACATTACTTCTGTCTGTACTGTAATACTACAGATAGTGTAATCATCTCCCTCCTTTTCCATAGCTTCCTACAAGATGTGACACGGACATCCTGTCACACTCACTGACTGAAATTCATTACCTCAAATATTCCCACAAATGAGCAGCTTCTAGCCATTGTTAGCAGAACTAAAGAATTTTTAAGATGAACACTAAACCATTTTTTTCTACTTTTAACAAAAATATTAGTGTTTATAGTCACTCATCATTTATCACATTAAATGATCTGTAGGTTGGTCCCAAACTCCTTTTTTATGTTACTGGGAAAAAAAATGTTTCTGAAGCACAAGAAGCTGTCATGCAAAAGTTCATAATGTGATTATTAGCCCAAAGGTGATTTTTTTAGCTTCCTATATTTTGTGTTTAGATAGAGTGAAATTTGAAATTATGCTTTCTTATCTCAAAATGTATAAAAGAGAGGTTATGGAAGTGACTGTTATTTATTCTTACTTTTGTTTGTGAAATTATGCAAAGTTTTTGGGCTTGGTATATTGTTTTATCACATAATTTTATCAATTAATATGCTTTCTTTTAAAAAAACAATGCTTCTATTTATGGTTTTGAAGTACCATACCTGTTTTTCTTGTGCTTGTAATATGAGAAATGATAACAAGAAGTGCTTAGTTCCAAAGCAATTATTTGCCCCATGTCCTGGGGTGACTCTATGATGCTTGTATCCCTAATTACCTGTTTTGTTTATGCTGGATATTAAGTTCTGTGCCTTTAGAATGGTCCTCAGAGAAAAGGGGGAAAAAGAAGCACGCAGTTTGTTTTTTGAAACTGCACTTGCTCCCCCACATTCTCTCTAACTGACTGTGTGTCTGCATCACAGACAGCAGGGAAGAGCTCACTTTTGTTTTATTTAGCTTTTGTAGCTAGCTGAAGCAGAGAAGTTCCCTGGACCATGGTTTTTCTGTTTCTTGGAACTGATCAGCCCTGCTCTGGGCTTAAAACCCAGAAGAGCACCGGGAGCTCAAATATGTGGCCCACTGGGACTTGAGATGTGGCATTTTCCGGAGCTAGAGGGACGGTTAAGGGACTGAGAGAGCTGAGTTACACCTCATGAAAAGGCCTTTCTGAATTTGCCATCTCTTCAGAACAGTGAGAGGTTTTATTGTTTAATATTATTCATTTTCTTAATGATTGTGAATACTTTGGTTGTTAAAAAACCAGCTTTTTCCACTGTTCTCCAAGGAAATCTTTTCCCAAACCAGGTGGGGGAGGGGCCACTTGAATTTTGCTTTCGAGAGGGACCCCATTCAGAGGTTTCCTCCCAAATTTTCCCTAAACCAGGACACCCCAGTAATCACTATTGTGTATACAACTATGCCTTTTCTTTCAGTCACCCTTCTAAATTTACAATTCTGATCTTGCCAGTCTGTCTTTATATAGATTTTACTTTAAAGAACTATCCATTTCTGATAATTTTTTTTTACTCCATCACTGCTTTAGTCAAGGTAAGAAAGACATATTCTCCCTTCTGGGAGGCTGGAAAGTTAATATTATAGTTGGTTGAAATATTAGAAAACAAGATCTATGGTTTGGGATAAAACATAGAAATTCAGAATGTTCAGAAGTTCAAAACTTCCAAGGGTCATGACTATATTTCTTAGTTTGTATTTCCTATAATAGTTTGTACGAAAAAATTCTCCATGGGATTTTCTTTTCCATGAATACAATATTGAGATTTTAATATTTTCCTTCCATCAACTTGTATCTTAAAGAGACTGTTCACCTAGTACAGTTTTTATTTTCAGAAGATCAACACGTCCAGCCTTAGGAGACCAACCTCATATTCAGGTTTTCTACCATAAAAGTTCTTCTGTCTTAATGCTGAAAGTCTTCTAAATTAAAAAATTATACAGTTGAATAGATCTATGGATACAATTCACTGTCAATAGTTTTGCATAACAACACAATTATCAAGAGACAAACTAAGTTCCACAGAAACAATCCTTAATATCCAATAAGTTGTTGGGTTTTTCTTTGTCGAAAATGTTACAATTACAGTTAATAATTTCTGCTACCCATAAAATACAGAATTAAGGAAAAAACTAGACATATAACTTTTATATTCATGTGGCATAATTGATAAACACTATTCTGTTTAAAAACATTGAGTTCCAGAGATGAATTTCAGAGCTGTAACCTTGGAAAGAATAAACAAAAAGCTTATGGAAATTAAATTTTTACAGGACATGTGCTACTCCTGCTGCAAAGGCTGGACAGAACAGTATTAAAATGCTTTGATTGCTTTTTCTTCATATGTTTATATCTCACTATTTTTAGCTTTGTCCGAAGGGTGCATGGTGATTTACTTGCAAAACCATAACTAGTGGTTCAAATTGCACCCACATCAGGAGAAATCAAACATGAAAATATTATTTCTACATTTTCCTACAGTGCTCCTTAGCAGCAAGGTACATAGCACATGTTAAGTACTGCATGTAAACTTTTCCCCTGCTACTGTCCATTGCTTTACATAAAAGAAATATCTGATTAGGACAGGTTGGTGGAGCAATGCTTTGCTCCTCTCTGACTCACTTGTCCTGTGCCAAACCAAATTGCTGTCATCCAAAGACAGAGCACTGCTGGGTAACAAGTTGGTTATCTGTGATCATTCATGCTACTCCTGTGTTGTGGGGATTCTGCTACGTCTGAATAAATTCTTTTTCATAGTACTGAGAGAGGCTGCGTGTAACTACTTGAGGCAGAATCTCCAATTGCTCAGGCATCCAAATTCTTTTTGTCCTACAGGAATACACTGCTCAGCTTGCACTTTTGCTTCTCTCAAGGTTCTTCTGGACTTCTAAGTGTTCTTGGAAGATTCTTGAGGAGACGTATCTATTCGTACACATGTATGAAAAGACAAAGCCAGGAATATCATACTGAAGAATTTTGCAGGCACTATACATGGCAGTGAAAGTGAGCCTGGAAGAACTCTGTTTAACTACCATTAAACTGTTCAGCACAGCAAATACCCCAACAGGTCTTAGAGAAGGATAAAAATCAAAAAACCTGCTTAGTAAGCATACATTTGGTGGTGGTAATCTTCTCTGAGATATTAAAAATAGTCTTCCGATACACAATAGTAATAATGCAATGAATAATAGATAAGATCAGAACTGGCCTGTTTAACCAATGGGATTATATTATCCTCAAACATGAGAAATTATGGGCACACATACCGGTTGTAGAAATCATCTCTGTAGTAATCATAATCAAAGACATAACCACTGTGGAAAAACACAGAAAAAAGAGAATGAACTGATTTATAGGAAAATGCACACTGATTAAAGCTTCTGTGGTAATATTGGCTTACTCTCAAATTTCTATCCCTTCTTCAAAGTCCTTCCACTTCTTTTGTACGATGTACAATGTATATTATGTTTGTCAATGCTGTTTTCAGCTATCACTGTATTTTTGGAAATGTGAAGTCTGGGGCACGCAGAACTGTATAAACAGTTGACAGCACATACAGAAAGGATTTAACACAGTCAGACAGCTCTGTAATTAGAGGATCATTTTAGTATAATTCTCTGAGTCATCAAATGAATTAGCATTCCAAAACTGACACCTTCTTCTTCTTTGGTCTAACATAGCATCATCAGTGGAGTAGAAAGACAGTTAAATACATGAAAGTGTGGGAAATGAGTGAGAAGGTGAGCTAAGACAATTACTTTGATTTAGAGAAACATGAAAAGGACTGGACTTCTTGCTGGTCCTTGAGTCCACCAAATGATTTTCATTGAAAAGAGAAAAAGTAAAAAGTTAAAAAAAAAAAAAAAAAGCTAAAGTGTTATGGGGCTGCATTTCCTCTCAGATTCAGGAAGGAATATACGTATGAATCTGGGAAAAGACAGGCACCATCAAGGGAAACAAACACATGTGAAATTGCACAAGTCCATGAGAAAACTATTTTTGAGCTGTCAATAACAAAATCAAACCCAGTCTGATCTTCCTGAAAAACTCACGTTTTTCACTGTCTTGAGAAGGACAATTATGAATAGTGAGGGTAAGAAGTCTGAAGAAAGTATCACAAAAGAAGGTGAAGCTTTAAGTGAGAAAGGAAAAAGGTAGAAAAGAGAGAGGTAGAAAGGACAAAGCACAGAAGAAAACTTTCCCTGAAAATAAAGGGACATTATAGAATGATAATGTAATATAGGTTGGAAAAGACCTTAAAGATCGGCTACATATTTAAGAAGCTTTTATTCACAGGGAATGAACTTGTGGATAATTTCTGCTCTTGAGCATTGAGCAAAATGGGGTTTTTAGGGCATAATTTGAAGAATGTGTCAAGAATTCCACCAAAGAAGGTCAGGGCACAATTTCCATCTCTGCCACACCTCTTTCACATGCAAGTGTCCAATTGCAAATAGAAGAATATGTTGTACTCTCTGCCCGCACAATATTGCAGTGTAAGATTATGAGAGCTGCTGATGACCTGTTTTGTAATTTATCTGAGAAAAAAAATCCTAAGACACATTTCATGTGAAACACTAAATTAAACAGCCCTGAGAGGCTAGAACCCAGCAGCAGGTAAATTGTGCGTGACAGAGGATGCAAAATATCATTAAATAATAGTAGACTGTGTATAGTGATCATGTTTCTATATCTTAATGCAAAACTAGAATTTTTTTTTCTAAACTATATGACAGCTCTTATTCTGTCTTTCACTCCACTCTGCATGGAACTAAGAAGTAGCAGGTATCAAAGCTATTATTGTATTTACGGCTATTCACAGCTTCCTAGTGGTTTTATTTAGCTGAATGATTAATAGCTTCAATAAGCCCATACTTAATATTCAATGTGTATTTTTTTAAAGCAGAAGAAAACAGACAATTTGAGGAAAAAAATTAAATTTAAAAGCCCTGTCACATAAAACATTTTGCCTGGAGTTGACATTTATTTAATTTGCATAAGGATGGGACAAATTCACTTTTTCAAGGTTAAAGACCATAAAGGTTGTGAAATATAATTCACTGGCACCAGTTAGAGTAAGGTTGAAGGACGACTATATTTCTCTGTAGTAACTCAGCTCTGGCTCACAGGACAGAATAAGGACTGCTGGCCCCTCAATGGGGATGAAAACTTTAAGTTGAATGATGATGTTTCATCTGTAATAATATGTTGAAGAGATTATAGTGTGAAAGCAAACAACACATCTCCGTCTACAGCCATAATTGTTCCTACTTCTGCAGGTCAAGGGACAGCCATAAGATTTGGTCAGTGCTGCAGTATAACACCAAGCAGAAAATTTGCACAGATAATCACTAGCACTGAGATCAAGGTGACTGCAAGGCTCTTAACCTCTTGAGAGTTCCTCCTTAGCAACCCAACAGCCTGTGTAATGGAGGCAGCAGGTAATCACTCACACGGTGTTGAATACCAAATACTCAGCAGGTCAGAAGGCAGAGAAAGGTTTAAACGAGCCTGTGAACTGGTGGAGTCAGCAGTTTCCTAATGGCACTGTAAACAGATTACTTACCCACAAACATGTGCCATCTCTACAATATTAACAACAGAACCAGATGCATGATGCTGATATTAATGCAGTAGACAGTAAAAGACACTGCTTTATGTATCTCACAATGAGGCAAAGAAAAATAATTTTTAAAAAAGTGCTTCTACTAAGCAAAATCACGGTTCCTTGTCCTAACTTAGTGCCACCAAGATAATCTTGCACAAGCTGTCTTTTTTTTTAAGTTTCACTTTACACTCTGCATATCTTTAAAACTAAGTATGCCTGAAGAATAAGTGATTCCCCCATGGCCATGATTTCGGAGCTATGATGCTGGATGTATTCAAAGTTCCTGTGCATGTCAGCAGTTGCACACGTGACAAGTGGGCAATGAGGGTGTTATGCTTCTGCATCCCTGAAATAAACTTATGGATGTAATTATGTCTTTATATACTTGATGTTGAAAACATATTAATACAAAAGTAGAATATTTTTTTCATTCTCTAGGCTATGCCCTCAAAAGATGTTTTTTGATAAACTAATGATCACATATTGTTTTGACCTAACTCCAAACATTAGTGATATAACTGACTTTTCTGGAGTATTCTAACTTTAGGAGAGTTAATGCAGAACAGAGCAGAAATACCTTTTGTTATTTTCCTGTCAATAAGACTTTTGTCTTCCATGTAATTCAGCCTTTGCTAAAATTGCTTTTTCTTTCCACAGGTACAAAGATATATTTAAATTATAAATGTTGACAAACCAGGCATAATGTATCTTAATTTAATTGACAGTGCTATCACCACTTGTGCTGTCAGTTGCTTCTCTGTTGTCAGGCCTGAATAAAAATATTAAATATAGAAGCAATATTCCTTCAATCAAACTCTTTTTGGGAAGCACGTATCAACCTAATGGTTGAAACTAGTATTCCAGTTATTTGTGAAATCATTTCTCATGTCATGTGATAAGAGTGTTAAAAATTGTTCCTGTTGAGTGCAAAAGAGAATCCATCTAAACTGATATGATGTTAAAAAGGAAGTTGGTGAGGGTGACTAGATGATTTAGAGAAGAAGCATTGAGAGATGGAAACTTTCCCTGCTAGAAAATCAATCAGATGGAAGTCACTTTCATAAGCTGTTGAAAAAACAGTGGAGATTTCAGGCCACTTTTCAGTGGATGGTTATCTGCACTCAAAATGAATCAAACTGGTGGGCTGAATCCCACCTTTGCTTTAAAGAAAATTCAATTTTAGGTAAGGATGAGAATGTTGATAGAAGTGAAGGAACACTGTTGTTTTTCAGTTCTGGCTGTATATTCTGCAGTGAGAGAGAACATTCTCTAGAGCCTGCTTTTTTGCTGACAGACTTACTGTCAAAAGGCAATTTTTTTCAGTGATTCCTTCAACTAATAGATTAGAATTTTATAGGAAAAAAAGAGGGGGCTAGAAGACAAAAAGCAGTTGCAAAGAAGTATTTTACATTCATTTCCATAATGAAATTATGAGGGCAAGTAGGTATAGTTAAAAAGAACAGCTTAACAGCAAAATCCCCAATCACTTGTCCCAAAATGCCAAACAATTGAACATAACCTACTGTTTGTATATTTCAGTTAAAGATTAAATTGCATAGTAATTTTGTAACTATAAGTTAAAAAAGTTTTTTTTCTTAATCCTGCACATTTATTCAATTAATAAGAGCAAGATATATTTTTTCCTGAGTGGGGAAAAATTAAGGAGTTAAATTTCAAATAGTCCAGCATGGAATGTAATGCTGTAAATGGATATTTTTTTCTGCAAACTGAAAAACTTTTTGCAATTCTAATCTGAAGAGATGCATTTTGTCCAAGGAGGACATGTATACATAGAAAAGCTGACACACAGTACTACATTTTCTATTAAAGTATCTTTCTGCAGGCACTAGGCAGAATTTATTTGCAATATGATTATGTTGTTTTTTTTCTGTCTCTAGATATTTTCCTTCTCTACTCTCATCCTCTCTTCCAAGAACTCTTATCCCAGTGAAACGTATTTTGTGAAAACTGTTGAATTTACTGTGCAACCTCAATTTTAGGCAAAACTTGGGCAAATATTCAAAATTGCATATACACAGTGAGTAATTAAAACACTAAGACATTTTCCTGGAGAGGATTAGGCAAAACTTGTGAAGCAGACAAGAAAAAAGAAATTGAGATCAATATTCAGCTGGATCAGCTGGTTTCAGAGCTGTTTATGGAAGCAAGACAGACAATAGTGATGCAGGCAAAACTATACCTCAACAATTTTCTGTACAGCTAAGTATTAGAATTCCTAATTTAAACTACTTACTGTGGCTGATGGCACAGCCCGTGCTTAAAAGTGTTATCCTGATGCTCTTTAGAAACAAAATAGTAGCTTTTTAATATAAAGATACCTGTGTAAATCTACTTAATATCTCCCTGAATTTTCTCCTCCTGCTGCAAAACTAATTTACTTTCATCTAAAGTAATGTCCAATGTTTTATGTTTCTCATGGGAACGTATCATAGTAAGGCAAAGAAAAAGATTTCCAGTGGCCCAACCGTTTCCCAAGGTGTCCTTTAACTGTATAGTCTGACTGGAGAGTCTGTAATGTCCATACAGTATTTTTTCTTCCCAGGTACAAGAGAGATGGGTCCTGCCTCTTAAAAATCTGTTTTAAATTCAGCATGCTCAAGGTACTACTGTCAAACCATACACGTGATTGATTAACCAATTTGTTAATAATATTGTATACATTGAATGAGTGTCATTTTACTTGGTTTGACAACTAAAGCAGACTCTTGTTGACAGGTGTAGGATTAAGTGATGGGTTTGGTGTTTCCACAGCATTTCACGGAACAGCAGATTAAATTAAAATCATAGTGGTAGCACTTGAGTTGAAAGGCTAACTACTTAAGATCACAAAAAACAGAACTCCGAAACTTTATTTACTTTTCAGAGAAGCTGTCTTACAAGCACTGTATGAAATGCAAAAGCACGGTTCACAAAAAATTAATCAAGAGAATTGTGGCAATGTCAGAGTTCACATAAAAGAAAAAAATCTAGAAAATTGCATCACGGGCTTTCCTTTCCATTCTTCAAACTGTCAAAAAGCTTAAGTTAAATTTGTGTTCTCATTTACAGTAAGTTTACTGATGTAATTTGATTATTTTGGATTGAGCAACTCAAGGTTTAAAGCAGCAAAATGGAAATGTGAAAGAGACAGCACTTTGAGTGTCCTGAGTACAGCTTGTGAGGTCAAGCCATACTGATTGTTTTTCCAAGATGATGCTTTGCAAGTGCAGTTACAATTTAAATGAAGATGCCTGATTCTGTGAATCTGCAGAAGCATTCTTTTACTCCTGACCCACTGCGTAACAGTTTCCACGACAAGTGCATCTGATAAGGAGACTCTTCCATAACCGAGCACAGAACTGGATTCAATTCCAGTCTGGTGAGAGATAAGTAGAAAGGACAGTTGTGCATCACACAACCAGCTGTGTATCCTCTAAACTAGAGCTAGGCTGACTACCCTTTCCTTGATTTCTGGAAAATATTCCTAATTTTTCAGTGCTTTGGAAGACCTTGTGTTCATTCACTTTCTGCATACACTGTGAAGAAAACAAGATTTATTTTGTGTACGGGAACAAAAAGTCACAAACCAAGGGAATTCTGAGAATATCAGTGGAAAGACCTTTTGATTTAGAGGATATTCAAGAGTCATCATGCCAAATTATCTTAATGTAAATCCAGAATAAAGCTGCTGAAATCAAGGGATTATTTTTTTTTATTATCATTTTTTTTTTTAGTCTTATATATGTCTGGGTATTTTTATTATATTTATTCTCATAAGTGAAAGGATTTTTGTCCCAGATGAGTCACCTGACTGCAGCATGTGGCAAAAGGCTCTGGTGGCTTGTCATAACACCGGTATTGCAGTTTCCTTATACAGTGCTAGACTGTATGGAAGAGCTGCTGATTTCTTGTCATGCAGGTATGAGGCAAGTATGAATCATCTAGCTGAAAATTTTCTGCATGTATTTTCTAATTTTTAAAAAGCATTGTTTTACACTGACTAAGAGACATTTTTTCCCTTAGGAAACCCTCATAATGGTTTCTTTTACCTACTTTTCTAATGTCTCAGCCAACTCAAGAACTGAGGTTCGGTGCCTGTCTCTTTTGAGTAATGTCTTTTGATTAGGATGGGATCTTTCCCATGTTTCCTCAGTCAGTTGTGCTCCTAACTTCCATAGTGTGGAAGATGGCAGCCTTGATAGTCTCCTGCTTTATTCTGGTATATTTTTTATGGTTACCTCCAAATTCCAAGGTCATCTAACAATATGGGGTATTAATCATTAATCTCTCTCCCTCCTTGATGATTTTTGAGGAGCATATTCAATGTAGAGTTTAATCAGGTTACATTTTTGGCTTCAGGTTTTATCTGATTTTCCCATGTCTAAGTTCTTTTAAAATACAAACCCCCACATTTTTAAAATCACATGTTGTAGACTCTGTCAAATATTTTGGTAGCAGAATTGATTATCAACTGATGTGCCACTCTGGCTGCTGTGTCTTAAAAAAAAAGAGCCAATTCACAGTAAATTTGGGGAATTCAGTATGTATTTTATGTGATCTTCCCTTCAGCTTCTCCCTTACACTTGCTGAATGTTACAGTACTTCTCCTGTAGCCTCCTTCATATTGCTGTTTTAAACTCCAAGGACCAGTTGCACAGTTTGAAATTTTGACAACTTGATTGCAGAGGATGGGCAAATTTCATTGGCTGATTGCTATTGTCTATTAAGAACATAATACTAATACTTGAGCAACCTGGTCTAGTGGAGGTTGCCTATCGGTGGCTGGGGAGATTGGAACCAGATAGATCTTTAAGTTCCCTACCAAGCCAAACCATTCCGTGATTCTCTGATTTGAACAAAATAGGACTCATAGAAATTTATGCTTCCATTATTACCATTTTCTGTAACATTTTTCCCTGGATTTTGTGGTCAGACAGATGAGGGCTCTGCTTGCACTTTCATGCACCATGTCTAGTAAACATTTAAAGAGAGTTTCATTTCAAGTGGTTTACCACTGTGGGAAATGCACATTAGATTTTAACAATACAGGCATACCTTAAACTAAATTTCATTTTATATATTGAATTAAGTTACCGAGACAATTTAGTTCTGAGAATTGCTTCCAGCATCTCTTCTGAAACTACAAAATTCTATAAAGGAATGAACACTGTTGAGGTCTCTCCCTGACTCCTCCTTCCCACTCTGTTACCTTCTTGCTCAACTCCCCTTGCATGATTTTTGCCTTCTCCCAGCAAAACCACTTTGCCATTACTCATTCTTATACAATTTTACTGGAATTATACTTTTCTGTTAATGCTCTACACGGAAAGACAGTTTTGGTTTTATAGCCTTAAAAGAGTCATCCAGAACATGAAATACACCTAACTACTGACACATAGACAAGGTAGGCTTGAAACCAAATCATACTTGATTCCAGATTTAACGTATAATCATGATTAATATGTGTGTGTGTATATAAGTGAAGAGATTAATTTTTCCAGGAAACAAAGCCTTATTCAATACCTCTCAGGTCTCTCCATCTCTGCTAAAGAAATGGGAACACTTTGGCAAAATACTGCTCTATAAGCCGCAATAACAAGCTCCAGTTTTGTTTCAATAACTTTACAGTCTCAGAAGATGTGGCTTCCATTTCCATCCCATATCTGTTTGTACGCCACAAAAAAATAGATCTGCAGAATTAACTAGATTATTTGAGAAATGCTTCAGTTTTCCTCCTTTGTATATTGATCATAATTTCTGTGAAGTTGTTAGTTACTTTCAAATAGTTCAGAACAAACAGTTCATGTGAAAAATGCGGTCTGGAATTTTGTAACTTTTCATTTTGACTATTTATTGTTCATAGTTTGCCTGAAACTCTTTACTTTCTGTCCCTTGATTTAGATGGCAAGAAAATAAACAAGACCATATCTAGTAGTTACTTTCTGCTAAATAACTGCTTCTGGCAAAAGGCACCAAGAATGTTGGTTGAAAAGAAACTCGATATGAGTCAGCAGTGTGTTCTCAGAGACCATAAATCCAATTTTATTCTGGGCTTCATCAAAAGGAACCGGTCCAGCAGGTGAGGGTGGTGATTCTCCCCTCTGTTATGCTCTCATGACACCCCATGTGGAGCACTTCATCCAGCTCTGTTGTTCCCAACATAAGAAGGATGTGGACCTGTTGGAGCAAGTCCAGAAGAGGGCTGTGAAAATGATCACAGTGCTGGAACACCTCTCCTAAGAAGACAGGATGAGGGAGTTGGGACTGTTGAACCTGAAGAAAAAAAGACTCTGGGGAGACCTTATAGCCTCTTTCAAGCGCCTAAAAGTGCCTACAAGAAGGCTGAAGAGGAACTTTTTACAAAGGCATGTCCCTACATGATGTCACAAGACGGAATGGCTTTAAACTGAAAGAGGTTAGATTCAAATTAAATATTAATTATTAAATAATTCATTATTAAATATTCCTAAATTATTAGGAATAAATTTGCTGTGAGGGTGGTGAGACACTGGAATTTGTTGCCCAGAGTTGTTGTGGGTACTTCATCTCTGCAAGTGTTCAAGGCCAGATTAGATGGGGCTTTGAGCAACCTGGTCTAGTGGGTGGCACGAGCCATAAATAGATGATCTTTAAGGTCCATTCTAACCCAAATCTTTCTGTCATCCTATGAAAATTTGTAATTTTTGGGACTTACAACTGCTTTCTGGTGTCTATCTGTGTGGTTATCAAAATGTTTGGTAAAAGTAGCTGGCTACAGAATGGCAGCTGCTTCAACCTTCCATCCTTATCCTTGAGAATAAAAATTACAGGATTCAAATGTGGAGAGCTCAGAATGTTTGCTTCATTTTGGAATTTTTTATTTATTTGATTTATTTTAATTTTTTTTTTTTTGTACAGGATTAGAGGCAACTGAAAAGAAAAAAAAACCAAAAAACAAACCAACAACAATAACAAAAAAACCCCAACCAACCAACAAACAAACAAACAAAAAACCCACCAAAAAACCCACAAAAAACCCCCCAAAAACCCCAACCAAAACCTCTATATTTGCTGGAAAACTATACGTTTCAAATTAAACCAATGTTTGGGATTAGCAAAAGAGTCACCACCATAACAATGTCAACTGTCAGCTGCTGGTCATGCATGATAGATTCACTCTGTTATTTCTACTTCATATTTAAGGCTTATTCTCCAACTTTAAATTATGCTCCAATATGTTGTAAAGGAACAAAAATTTTATTGAGCAAAAATGATCCTTAAATGATTTCATAACCAAAGCTGAAGACTTTAGAAATGAAAGAATTTGAAGGATAGTAATTAGACTGTTAGCAAAAAAACTCTGATCCTACTATTGATAAGGCAGAATATGACCAAATTCCCTTTTTTTTTTTGAGCTACATCAGCACTGAAGTTGTTATAACCTGTCACACCTGTGCATACACATCGAGAGTGTATGGCTGATATGGAAGAAGTTGAACTTTGGCTTGAGAAATAGTGAGAATTATAAGAATCTGGCCTGAACCTGAGATAAAAAAATCCCCGAACTAAATGGATAGCTACATAGTGCTTTTGAACTGCAGTTCAACATTGAAACTAAGCAAAAATTTGCCCCAAAGAAACTCAAACTAAAACAGCCAAAATCAAGACCCTTGAAATCAACACCATTTTGGACCAAACAGGGACTATTGAATATGATCATAAACACCCCTGACACAGTTAGGCGTCTTTTCAAATTATGGTGTGTAAGGCAATGCACCAAAGTAGTTGGAAAGTGGTTTGTAAACAAGGGCAAATCTCAGACCAAGCTAAATTTGTAGAAAACAATCTATGATCTAATTAATTTTATTAGTTGAAAGCTAGCCTAATATCAGGACATACTACAATTTTATTTCAAATTAGGGTTATACCACATATATATGCGAATGCACAGCTGAATGATCCAGTAAAGCAAGATGTGGGTATTTGTTCCTTGGTATCACACAAAAAGCTATTAACAGAGTAACACTAAAGACAACAACTCCTAACCTGAAGTTCTTTATCTTTTTAAAGATCTTTAACAAACACAAGAGAGACATCAGAAAGTTCCAATTTGCTCTGCATAAGCAATACTTTTCTCTGATGTTCCTCTTTCTGCACTGCCTCCTCTCTTATTCCTGAATTTACTGTTTAGAAAGCCAATGAATACACAGACTGGTGTGTAGGAAAAACTTTTGAAGCAAGTCCACTGACTGATTGACATGATCACAATTGGTTGAACTCCAAAGAAGAAACCTTTTTATCAAGGAGCCGCCAGTTGTATTACAACAGAAGGGTGGGTAGTGGACTGTAAAGTTCACATAGCAGCACTGGCTGTCTTTCTAGTGTTTACTCTTTTAAGCCGATATTTCTCTTGTAGCTCAAGTGCAAGTAAGATGTTAGGTTATATAGATCAAACTTCAGTTTCTAGTGAAAAAGGTCAAACTGATTTTGTGCATGAAATCAGAGGGATCTGCCATCAGATCCGCTTTGTTTAAGGCCTAGTGTGCTAAGATCTTAATATTAGGAAGAGTTTCAGTTGTACAAAAGTAGTTAGAGAAATGCAGAAGAGCAAGGGGAAGACACAGGCTGACTGGTTTGTACAGCATTATAGGGAACTTGAAACTCAAAATTTAAAACTTCAGAATTCTATCTTTCAATATATCTATTAAGGGGAAGAAATTGAAATAAAAGTTCTTTGTAATGATCTGTAAGCTTGTGAGAATAAATAAAATCTTTCATTTGCAACAGCCATAAGGATGAATAACTGTGTCAACTTTCAGATGTGTTTTGAGAAGGGAGCTGGGTCTCATGACATTTCTGCACGTGACTGCCACAGTAAGCTTATTCATGCTGCATACTCACAGAAGCCCATATAGATTGCTGTGGCAAGATGCTATGTTGGTACCTGAGAAACAGGAAATAGGCATACTGCTAACATGGATCTTTTCAAACACTATTTTCTGTGAGTCATGGGTCAGTCACTGCTGTTTGGGGAAAAAAAAAAAAAAAAAAAGAAGAAGTAAATTAGATGTAAATTGTTTAGTTCCACAGTGAGGGTACATGCCCAGCAAATATTGTCCCTCCTCCCTCCATCTTCCATTGTAAGACAATATCTCTGTTTTTGTTTCTTTGTGTTGTCCTTTTCCCTTGACTTTCCTCTCTATTATGTTCCCAGATTTCTTTTCATTCCTACACTCCCTGAATATTTCAGTCTCCTGAACTCCCTGCAGAAACATTCTCTTGCGTATAATTTTCCCTCCTCTAGAAAACCTCCTGGCTATCTGCTTACATAGGTAAGAGTACAAATATTCAGTGTTTAGGAACTGTTCAACATTAAAATAACACATGAATTATATGGATATGTATTGGTTTTTTTTAGAATTGGTAGGGAAAGGGAAGTCTTGGAAGGCAGCAAAAAAAGAGAAAGGGAAATAGAATAACCAGAAGAGAAAAAGAGTGATCTTTTGCTCTTCCCTTTCCCAATTATGAAGAACATTGCTACTGATATTATTAAGTTCATAAAGGGGAAAGAGAATTTATTAAGATTAATATCTCTTGAGTTTGTTGCAAGTGAAAGTTGATTTGGAATTATGAATTAGGAAAATAACTTTTTTTTGGCTAAATTCAGTAGTCTTTTTTTAAATGTAATAAATGTATTGCTCTGTGTGTGAAAGTGGAAGTGATGTAGAATGAAAAAATCAGTCTAATAGGGAAACCATTAAATAACTAGATTTAGACTGTAGATCAGTAGAAAAATACAAAATCTAGGATCTTTAAACATTGAGTAATGTCACAAAACCAAACCAAACCAAAAACAAATCACAAATTTATAAAACAGCTGTATTCATGCCTGTTTCAGAGTCTTAAAATAATGGTAAGTAGGCAGTTATAGAAAAGTTCAAGCCTTGTGGGTTTTGGAAAACTGGAAGACAATTATGTCACTACTACTACCTGAAATTAAATGATATTGATTCTCAGTGTCTTCCAGAGGTATCTGTATGTGCTGTCAAATCCCAAATCCCTCCTGTCTCTCTGCGACAGCCCTGAAAGTCCAACCCAGTAAAGCGCCATTGCAAAAACCCTGGCAGGTGCCTCTTGCCTCCAGGCTAAACCTCACACATAATCAAAGAGTTGGTTGTTTTAAAGGGCATTCTCTGCAAAAGCAGAAGGTCTGCCGCTGCCTGCCAAAGTCAGAAAGCCCAAGTAGTTTTAAGCACAAGAAATCACTGCCTGGATCTAAAAAATGAGTTTAAATAATTGTCAAATGTGTTAAGTCCTCCTGTGATTTTCATGAAAACAGCTCCTGAATACTTGGCCTGAATATGAATGAGAGTTACAAGATTATGTTCTGGTTGGTAGTTTTATTGGTGTCATAATAGCAGAGCAAAATGAGTATAATATCTCCTCTTTTTGAATATTTCCTCTGCTGAAGGAAAGTAATCTTAGCTCTCTCTCTTCAGAACTTGGGTAGGAACAGTTGGGACAGCGTTTGCTCCATGCACAGGTGCTACTTGGTAACCAGGATGAGGAACAAGAGTGATGGAATTTGTTACAGAGGATGCTCCATGGCTATTTTGTGCCTTACAACCTATTGTCCATTAAAAAATTAACAACAAACA
Organism: Chamaea fasciata; assembly: GCF_029207755.1. Lineage (NCBI taxonomy): Eukaryota > Metazoa > Chordata > Aves > Passeriformes > Sylviidae > Chamaea > Chamaea fasciata. The sequence continues at coordinate 27,687,467 of NW_027094086.1, forward strand.
AAACTCCCACAAAAACTTACTGTGAGTTGAAAAAACTTGCATTTTTTGGAAGTGGACTGAGTTATCCTAACAGACCCTGCAAAGACTAGGCTTTTATTTAAACTATCTCACTTCTGCAGAATGGGATCCCTCAAACCAATGTGTGAGAGCAGAACTTACTATATATCTGCAAAATGGCCTTGCAAGAAAGAAAATACTACTGAGCAAGAGGAAGAAATGTGAGTGACAAATTCAAGTTATTTGATGTCTCTTAGAACTATTCTTCTGGTAGAAAATTAATTAAATTTACTTTTTGTGTTTTAGAAGCTTTTCCAAATTCTTCTAAGAATCTGAGCCCACCAAAATTACTCTGTCTCTTGTAGGAGTAAATACCTAGGTTTGAAAGTTACTGTGATTAGGATATTATTTGGAAAAAGCATGGCTTTTCAGTATTTTCTACGGTCAAATGCTTCCTAGAAAGAGGACCTTGGTGAGGAAAGTAATAGTTTATACAGACCTCTAGTGTTTTCATTATGAATGTAAAAAAACGCATTAACTAATGCTAATTTTACTTGTATGTGTCCTCTTTCTTCCATGACAGACCACGATTCATCATTAAATAAATACATAAAATGCGTTAATTTTCATTTATGTTTCATTTCTCTCTGGATTTTCCTCATAAAATTACACTGCTTATAGCAAACAATCTATCAAAAAAAAAAAAAAAAAGAAAAAGAAAAAGGAAAAGATTGAAAAAATCGGAGAATAGATTAAATCTCAGCTGATAATCAGTTGTATATAACACATGCATATTCAAAGACCATCACAATGGAGAGCTATTGCCTGCTTATCCAGAAATAATCCCATTCTCTGCAGCTGGCAGTAAATGAATATCTTTTCACAAGACTCAGGAAAAGTCCGTTGTTTCTCTCTCTCTCTCTCTCTCTCTCTCTCTCTTCTGAATTCAAGAATATGGGACATATAATTAAATGACATCTAAGAGAGAAGACAAATATTTTTACATGTTTGACGAAGTTATTAGTTGCTCTGATGGAATTTTCTGCCTCTACATGTGTTGAAGTTATATTGACCACGTGTTATTATGGAAGTTACATATAATTCTAGTTAGAAACCAACTGTAATCAATTCAAAGAATTTACTGCACAGCACAGTTACAAAATAATTATGGCCTCTATTCACCATATAATACTAACACAGACCTTAAATGATGCTGCACTAGCTGTGTCTTACAAAATGAGATTTTAGTTTTAAGGCTCAGACTGATGACCAGTTACAAATCTGCTTGCAGTTTTAGCTGAAATTTATCAACTGCTAAACTCTTACATGAAGATAGCTATGATATATCAGCTGCCAAGAAATATCTGGTGATTAATAACTGAATAATCAATCTAATTTTCTAGAGAGAATGATAACTTTTGTTGAGGTGATAGGCATCATTGATATTAGTAAATTTCCAACTATGGAGAGCTGATGTAGATAATTAAATTATGTTGGCATTTAAAATATACATTGCTTTTAAAATATAATATATCTTTTGTACAAAGCAGGAGAACTTAATGAGCTGGCACTTAGTTGCTCTTTTTGCAGTGTCCATTTTGCAGTATCCATATCCTTTTTATCAAGACTCTTGATTTTCCTTGTCTATTTAAGACTGAACCTTTCAAACTTTTCTTCATGAAGTTAATTTGATGCATTTTTGGTGGAGGAGTTTTACCAAAACTGTTGCCTCTGGTATTAAAGTCTTCCAGGCACTCTGAGCATTTGTATGACTTCTTGTTTATACTAGATGTCATGAGCTCATGTACTAGATGTACATGAGCCTGAATGCTATATAACATGAAAAGGAAGGGAAGTCCAGACACCTCTTGGTCTTCCTTATGTAGAATATGAACACAAACCCCAAAAAGTGTGGAAATAACATTCTGGAAAGAAGTATCCTGTCTGTCACTCAGCATTCTCCACTAGCAAATATCTCATCCTTCCCTAAGGATTTTTTCTTAACCTCTAAGAGGCAAAGGAAGACAACACAAATATCAAATTCAACTGTGAATTTTAGCCCAAAATCATGTTGTTGCATTCGGATACTCTTATCTTAATAGACTTTATACTTGATAAATTTTTGTTCCTGAATGCTATCATTAGAGACTTTAATGAAAGATGTTACTATGGCTTTAGCACCAAATTACGTCCCTGCCTTGCACATAGAGTAAAGGAGAGTGGGTTTTTCTTCTTTTCTTTGCACAGAAAGAATGATAAATGGAGTTGCCTTTACTAAGGGAGGTGTTTTCTCCCTGCATTTGGGACACAAACTACAACACCACGAGCTGGGGTCTACTTCTCCCTGGCTGCTTTCTGAGGGTGGGGAAAAAATACAATATTTTAACAGCCAATTTTCCTTTGGGTGACTTCTCATGGGACTATTGCAACCCTGCACATACACACAGAGCTCAAAAACCTGGAGGCAGTCTTGAGGTCTTAGGTTGCCTCATTTCATGTTCCCTTCCCCTGCCAAAACAATTAGCAATGGAAAAGCACCTAGAAGTCATATGCTTAGGCACAGCAAAATGAAAAAAGCTTAATTAGGTCCTGCAGGCAACATAATGAAAATGTGGTAACAAATCTCTTTTACAGAAGATAGATGAATGGGAGGCTGGTGTGCAGAATCAAGCCATCTGTAGGCAGCCAAAAGTAATTTAGATTGGTATTTTGACCAAGTCTGGTTGCAAAAGCCATTAAGGGCACCCATGTATTTGCTTAATTGTGGTTAAGTCAGCATTTCTTCTGCAAACATTACTGTATTTTAAAAGCCTGGTGGTTGCAGCTGTCTGGGCTAAAAATTTAGATACAGATCCTGGCACAAGAACTCATTCTCTGTAAAAAAGAACTCCCCAGTTTTTGTAGGACTAGGAGGAGCATCTCTTTTATGTAGTCCCAAGGAGGTGGATGTTGGCTTGGGTTCCTCCTTAAAACGTGGTGTCTAACCCTCTGATGCCCTCCTTGGAGGTAGAGGAAATAAAGAAGTAAAAGGCAAAAGTAGCACACAGGGAATAATTCTGGAAGGTTTTATCTATCTTCATTTTTATAACCTTGCATAAAAAAAATTCAAGTACATTACAGGCAAACTTTTGAAAGGTTCTGGAAAAAAGTTAAGTCTATTTGAGCAGATAAGAATTCCCAAGAGGAATCAATTTTAGAGACAAAGTCACATACAACAACTATGTGGACATAACGTGGATTTACACAGTGGCTATCAGTCTGCTTGTATGGAAACAAACCCAAAGCCAAAACACAATACTTTTTTCTAGGCAAATAAGCTAAAATTGCCAGTACAGTTCTTAAGATCATGATAAGAAGGATTTACTGTTTTGTGGCAAATAATATAAATGCTAACATTGTATTTTTATTTGTTTCCTGGATTTTTGTACTTAGAATTTTGCTCCTCAACCACAATTACAAGCACCTTCTTTTTTTAATCTTACACTTGATATTTTCAGATGATCACTTCTTTATGAGAGTAGAGGCCCCAAAAAGCCAACTCATTAGGATAAGTTACAAATTGGAGTAATGAAGTAATGGAGTAATGGAGTAATTAACAGAAGGGACTAAATTTGATAATAAATTTGGACACTTCAAAGCATGCAAAACAAGCGCAGTGTACACTTTACACCCCCTCCAAATATTTTCCAATAATTTTGAGTTGGTAGAAACTAGAAACTGCAAACAATTAATCGAAAATATACTTAAACAAACCTGAATTACTTTCTGCTACAGAAACCAAGACATATCTCAATCCTGTTTATGCTAATTTGTTGAGTTCTTTTGATCAAAATTTACATGCTTTCTTGCATGTTAACTTTACTTTGCACTTCAGAATTTGAAGTTGACTCCTAGTTCTCCAGTTAGTGCAACAATCCGGAAGTCACTGATAATTACATGGTAAACAGAAATTTTGTATGAATCTTTTGTCTGCAGTTTGTATTCTTGATAGTGCAAATTACGTTGTGAACGAAGGAAAATGAGAGTAAAGACACATTAAAAAAGACACAGTTCTGCAGGAAAACAGGGAGGGAGAATGTCAGGACATGTTGGAAAGTTTTAAAGAAAGAAGCTGAAAGGAAAACTGAGCATGAAAAGTAAAATTCAGACTCAGAGGTAAAATAGAGACAATTACCACTAATACATATATTAGTCTACATTTTATAAAAGAATGGTACTTTTTTAGAATGTGACACATTTAAAAATTATTTTTAGAATGATGAGTTATTAACTTTAATATAGAGAACATATAACTGTTTAAATGACTGTGACACTATGAAGACCATGGCTGAAAGATGCAAATCAGCTCAGTGATTTATAATTAGGCTAAAATTTGATTTTTTTTCTCTTTCATAAATTTGATTTTGTTGTTATTGAAGTATCACTTTTTTTTTAAAGACCATTATCAATTATTTTTTCATAGTTTAGACAAGTGGTATAGATGATATTCAGAATGGTTTCTGAGTAAAGTCAGCAAAAATAAATTAATAAACCAGCTGCTTTTTAATGCAACATTTCACTCCATGTATTTTAGTTTAAGTTTTATTTAGTCAATAAAGTCAAAACATACTTAGTTTCTTTTTGAGAAGGAAAATATCCCTGACTGCTGACTTTATTGACTAAAACCTCCATTTCATAAGCTTAAGTATAGTAAATAACCATAATGTTGAAACAGGATGTTTATGCTCAACTTAATCTCATAAATTATATTTTATGGTTGTGGAATTTATAAATATCCATGAAAATGTACATATTCTTACTTACCCAACTGACAGGAAAGGCTCCTTTGATTCAAGTCTGTCAAGCAAATAACAAAAGTTTTAAATACAGGTACTTATTGTGTTTAAGAACAATTATATAATGAATTTAAAACAGCCATTTTCAGTGTCAAGTTTATTTAATGACAAAATTTATCATGAACAGAAGGGTCTGATTCATTTTAGTAGGCGCTTAACTCTGAAAAAATCCCATTTACCTAATGGAACTTTGGTCTAGAAATCAAATATTTACAAAGTAGCACATCTAGGCCCTTTGAATTTCACAGATTCAGATGACTTACGTAGATATTTGCATGGAATGGCTAGAGTGAACAAGAAATACTTTATTCTTTTTGTCTTTTTTTTTTTTTTTTTTTTTTAATTGGTTTCCAGCATCCTATGCTCATATGACACGATCATTTCATCATTATGAGCACTTCTGTCCCATTTGCCAGAATCGGCCTTGTGCTGGATCTGGGTGTCAGTGTTTTGGTGGGTCCAGAATCATGCCCAGTTCTAAACTAAGTGGTTAAAAGTGCTCTCTCTCCCACTTCCTGCTGTGGCTGCTGTTGCTGTCAGGAGATGCACCACCTGCACCAAGGCAGGAGCCACTTCTACCGGTAGTTTCCATCCAACCAGGACGAATATAAGCGTCCCCATCTACGTTATCAGGCAGTGTTCCTGCTCTGATGTCTCCAACTGGCTGCCCTTATTTTTTAGTGTGTTCTGGCTTCAGTGAGTTTACCGATATCAGCTGCTTGATAGGACCATTAGTATGTGATTTTAGGATCCTTTATAAACATGTTTAAAGCAAATTTACTACTGAGTAATTTTGAGTGGTTACATGATATGCAAAAATGTTCTGCTGCGATAATTCCCACTGAACATACTGTGTTAGGGAGAGCATAAAATAAATGCCCAGGTCATTAATATCTCTTTGTAGCCCTTAATAAAAGTGTTTATAATGAAGCAAAGCATATAATATGTGGAACTGATGTTTAATTTATGAATCTGAAACCAATTTAATCCCAAAATAAAATATTTGAAATATAATTAATTTAAAACAATTATAATTAGTTGTAAACAAGGGTACTGTAAAAAAGTTTTAACAAAAAAGTTTCATGAAAGTCCTCTTTGTAAAAAGGCTGAGTACTGTTGCATTCATTCTGTAAAGGTTTTGTGCAAAAACCTCACATTCCAATAGACCAGTTTAGTTATTATCATCTAAAATCCAAAACGTATTGAAAACACAGTCCCTTTTCATTGTCCTAATGACTATGTCTCACCATTCCATTTCTTTCTAGGGTTGAATCCACATTGAACTAGAATAGATCAGGAAACACTGATAGCTTTGCATATACCTGGGAGCACAGTAGAAGCCCACAGCTGCATGTCCTTATGGTCAGGGCCGTCCCAAGAAAATCTGAGCTTGGCATTCCCTATGCTCAGGCAGTGCTGCCAGAGAGCAGTAAAATTTCAGAGTCCTTCATGGGGAGTTTCACCCTTCTCCTGCAGGTTCTGTGCACTAGTGTCACATTTTTGTTTCCTCTTTTTCTGCTTAATGAAATGAATCAGTCAGGGGAAGCACTCAGTTTTTGGCTGGAGAGATTAACTATAAGCAAGATGACCAAAGAATGAAAGCCCTAGAACATACTTACAGACTTCATAATACAGAAATTCTGTGATCAAGAGAGACCTAGCACTATCCTGATGGAGAACATTCAGGTGGATTTTACCTGAAAATAAAGAGTGTGTGATAGAATGCCCTGTGGACAAAATACTGAGATTAAAAATGCATTTGAAGTCCATTCTCAAGCTGGAATTCAATTTGATTTAAATAGTACTGCCCTAGGTTTGACCTCTCTCTATTTGTCTAAATGGTTTTAGATAATTTGCTGTATTACTTTTAATTAGTTCAAGTGTTCCTCATAGTAAAGGAATACAATTATCTGTTGGCCTTTTATTTGGTAATTCAGTACATGGCAAAGTAATAAAAAGGTTTAAAACTGCAACACAATATGAAATATCATCCTATATCATCTTTACTGGTGACATTTTTCAATACAAAGTGATTTTTACCTTTCTTTTCAACCTATTGTACACTGAATTTTCCAGAGCTTTGTGGAATTCTTGAAAAATTAAATATGATATTGCAAAAAGACTAATCCTGATAAGTTTAGAGAAGGACTGACCTCCAGGAATAACCTTAAAGCAGAAATAACCTTAAAGCAGAAACTGTCTTCTTTGCAAAAGTATATTTTTGTGTCCAAAAAATACTAAGATAGACAGTAAACGGGAATCATGTTTAAATTAGGTAGGAATGGTAATGAAGCAGGAGAGATTGAGATTTTTCCTTTCTTTCAAATGGTTTTCCCATGAGAAAAGATCAGTTTGTCAATATGCCAAGGCAATATATCAGCTTGAACAGGAGGGAGGGAGGCTAATCAGTAGCATGACTGGGACATGGCAGACTGACGTGGTGTTTTGCTTTGATTCTCAGCTAAGATTTTTTGAGCTAAGATTTTTCTTATCTACCTATAATAGATAAGTTTTGCAGCAGGAAAAAGAATTTTTACACTATGTAAGTTGCTCATTTAAAACCAGTCACTGTAAACTGAACAGGCATAGGCAATCGATTACTACTCATTGATATGCTACAGTACTGTCACACTGTGTTTAAAATAAGGACCCTACAAATTTCCCATTTAGTTTTATCCCACTTGCAACCTGTCTTGGAGAGATATTTTACAAGGTCTGATTAGCCCAGTTGTGCATTTTATTATTTTCTTTGCTGCTAAGATTTCTTATATAAATGGTGATTATCTAAATTTCATCTCTGATATGGACTGAACATCCCGATGGACAAATTTTCAAGGTTTGCAGACAAACATTCAGGGAAATATGACTAGACTAAGGGTATGTGAATTCTTCTTTGACTTGTAAACAAATCATGGAACAACAGCAAGATCCCAAAGTAAATTCTACTTTTCTTGCATAATTGCCCTATTAGGATTACAGGCAAGACTTTTTCTGCATTTGAGTCCTGACCCAAGAGACATATATCTATAGAATTACTTGTTAAAGAATCCTCTCCTTCCCAAAACTGTGTACAGGACAAAGTGAATAACATTTCTAACAATATCAATGCAGTACACAAGCAAATGGATTTTAGCCAAGGATTCTCCATGGTAATTAGTTATGAATTAATATATTCTTCCTTGTGGTGGTCACACAATTTCTTATTTAGGCACTTAGTAGGAAAAAATACGTGGTATTTATTGAAATGACTTTGTTTATTTTCATTTAATGAAATGAAATTGTTAGGATTCCTAATCTGAAGTGTTGAAAAAACAAAACCATCTTCTCCAAATCAAAGAAAGGGGTCAGGAACCAATATTTTTTTAGATGAGTCATCATTTTAGGTTATAACCTTCATATCAGAATTCCTGAGGAGGATTAGCTGAGTGTGTTGCTGATATCACACATTTTCTGTTTGACTATAAAACGCATGAATGGTGACTCCAGTTTTCAAGGGGACTGGAAACATTTTTATTCAAGCCAGATAGGAAAGTCAGGACAACAGAAAAGCATTTTGGACTTCAGGATAGTGCTAATGTATATTTAGACTGACTGATGTGGCTGACTTATTTACCTTCCAAGTATGTCTTTTTTGCACAGTGCAGCTTTAGGAACCGAAGAAGTACCAGCAACAAAGATGCAGCAGAAATATGTGTAATGAAAGAATATTCAGATTTATGGCTCAACCTGTTTATCAATGCATTAAATTTTAAAATGACAAGAACAACTCAAGGGACCTTTCACAAGAAATTTATGTATCTATTCACAGTAATCAAACATGGATTCATTTTTCTCTGAATGTTGACTTTGTGGTTTGAAGTGATCAAAACCCATGTTTCTTCAGAACATTTTTAGCAGTGTTATACACTGTCATCTAATTTCTTTTTAAAGCATGTGTATTATAACTTTAGTTACCTCCAAATATTTTTATTCAATGCAAGCAAGTCTAATACAAGCATGTCTCAATTTACAGAAGAAATATAATTTAATGTAATTTCTGCTGTCTATGAGTGTGGAAGGACAATTGCTGGTGTACACTAAGTAATCCTTCCTTTCTGGTTTCTGTGACTTAATTTCAATCCAAGATCATTTTCCTGGACATTGTCAGTAACCATTGTCAAATAGAATAGGGTGAGAAGTTCATTTTGTCTTCTGAAGCTTCCATAAATATCTCTATAAATGTTGACAAGTTTTATCAAGAAACTCTGTCATATTCTGGAACAAATAAATGGTAGAATGACTGTATAGAAGATCTAATCTGTCAGAAGCAGAGGGAGTGGAAGAATAATTTACAGATTTATATAAACTTTTAAAATTGTGCCTTACAAATTTAGTAAGTTCTGCTCCCATCTGGTGTTTAACATTGCAATTGATAACTCTTATTAGAAAAACAACAACAACCAACTGTTGTTTTCATGAATATTGCATAATGTCAAATACTATGTATTAGTTTTCACAGTGCCTCGAGAAGTTGTCTTCCACAGACCCAAGCACTTGTGTTATTTATTGAAAAATAAAGATTCTAACACACAATAAAATACATCACTCAAGCCATGGGTGGAAACTAACGTACTGTGAGCTCAAAGTGTCACTTCTCAGTGCAAACTTAGTCCTTTGATGTGATAACTGACTTGGTGGATTAATGATAAGACAGATGATAGGCAAGACTTAGTCTCATTTTAAAATCTCTTGATATTGCATGATATGAGAGTCTCATAATCTAGCTGAGAAAATAAAATGTAACCCCAGCATGACCATGAACAAAGAATTATGTCAATGGGAAGAGAGCCACATTATTTAATGTGAATGCTCAGTGGTATGCATTATTTAACTTTGGTTTGCAAAAAGTATTTTATGTAAACACAAAAGTGTTACTCCATGTGAGATAGGTACCTAAAAGATGTGTTCTAATCATCCAGTGAAGAGAGTTAAAATCTGATTCTTTTTTTTTTTTTTTTGTAATAAATTGAAGAATTGGTTTGAATTCAGTGTAACGAAATCTAAAAAAAGAAAAGCAGAATGAGAATTTGAGAACAAGAACTATTTTATACATATATGAAATGGTGGACATCTGGCTAGGTATTGCAAAAAAACTTTTCAAGAGAGGAAAAACTGAGTAACAGAAGACTGCTAGTTATGGGGACGTATTAAAAGATCTTTCCTCAGAACTGATTGAGAAGTGTCCTTTAATGAGCACATACATCCTCTCTTCTATTCTCAGATCATAGTTAATCAAAGTTCCCAACTGAAATATTCAAGTGAACTAAAACTAAATTTTACTAATTACTGGAGAATTTGTTCAATAAGAAAGCTACTACACTAGTAAGCACTCTAGGGATAAACAGATTATCAAATAAGATTATCCCTTTGGCTACCAGATCTCTATGCAGATCTATACATAATCCTTAATAGATGTATAATACATATTGAGTCCCTTATGAAAGTATCACAACACATTACACATTCTGACTGATTAAAAAAGATACATCTTTTCTAATGTTTTTTGATTTTTGACTAGGTTAATTATTTAAGATTGAGAATAACTTAAACCACTTCTTGAAGCAGCAGTTTTTCCCCAAGTCCATGAGTAAAAAGTTCTATGCAGAAGAAGTTAACTTCCCAAGGCATCTGTAGGTGATCTTACACAGCTTAATTTCTTGTGATAGAGAAAACTGAAAATATAGTTAGTCTGCATGAGACAGCTTGATTTTCTATCTAGGAGTGCTTCTGCTCAACTTTGGGTTTGGTTTGCATTCATGTACTTACTCTGCATTTAATATGCTGGAAGATCGAAGTGCCTTTAGTCTTTTCAGTGTTTTGAAATTAAAGAAATGGAATATTTGCAATAAGTATATATACGTATTCCATATGTTTATGGAATATGTATTTATTTATTTATTTATTTATTTATTTATTACATGATTTTTAAGCATTTTATATGTCTGGGCAACAGAAAATAAGTGCAAGGTTTTTTTAATTAATTAAATTAAAATAAATTAAAATAATTTCTATTCTATTTTTTTAAAACTCTGCAAAAATCACTGAGTATTGATACAGTGCATTTTATGTAGCCAGTTTGAGTGAGAACCTAACCCCATGACAGGGTAGTACCATAGCACTATCTGCAGGAGAAGATTTTGAGAGGACACTTAGCACAGGATGCTCTTGGCAATTCCTGATGTCAGTCTGTACTGATGGGTAGCATCAGTAGTATCGGATGTATCAGATGTACAAAGCACATGGCCAAATTTAGCTAGTTTCCTATCAAAATCTGTATCTTACATCACTTATAAACATGAAATTATTTTCATAATACAGATTTCAGGAGACTCTAGGAATTTTTTACCCCATGGGTAGTTAGGATAGATAACCTTTTCACCATTAGTTAGTAGAATGTAATTAGTAATCTGTTTGGAGTTATCTTTGAAGTTTGACAGTTGAAAAACTGAATAAAAGTTGTCTTTACATACAGGGAGGAAGTGCTTTAAAGAGAATGCCTCTTCCCTGTACTAACTTTCTCAGCAGCAAGATGCTAGGACAAGATACAAACCAACATGTGAAAAAGTTTATTTTGATATACCAATACAATATATACTGTCATATTGGATACTGAATGCATTACTGTTATAACATGTGACGGAAGGGTTTTGGGGATGTGGCAGGAAAGGGTGGCATGCAGAACTAAGAGAAACTAAAGGAAAAAACAATAATACTCATAAATGGATGACCTAAATTTTAGGCAGCAAGAAGAGAGGGAAACCTAAAAGCTCTAATTCCTTTAAAAGATGTATCCTATCTGATCTTACGGGTTAGATTTTGCTGCATCTTCCTTTATGAATCCAAAACTTGCAAAGATAACATAAACAGTGGCATGGATTGTCATAGTTGGCTAAATCCTGGTGGTATGCCTGAGGAAAGCTAAAGTGTGACTTGAGTAAAATTGATTCTTTGAAATCCTTGAAAAACTTCTTAGATAGCAATAGATTCCAGTTTCCTCCCATGCTACCCAAGAGAAGTCTTCTGCTGCCAAACAGAGTGATAAACTAAGCTGTGTTTAACCCCTACATCACATCTATTTGATGTTTCCAGTCATGAAGCAATTCACTCTAAGATTCATAGTGAGATTCTTGCAAGTTTCCCAAACTCAAAACATGCTCAATTTGATACCTTTGTTCAAGAAAGCAAAGGAAACAAAACCAGAAAAATGAAAATAACTCCATGCCACTGTCAATTCTTATTTACTTTTTCCTGTGATTTTAACTAGTTGCTGAATTTTGCAAAAAAAAAAAAAAAAGCTCCAAGCAAAAGATGGAAGTTTGATAAAATTGATCTAAGTAGTGTGCCTTAGAGTTCTTTTCCTCCCAGGTTTAATCATTCTTTGCACGAGGTTCATTTCACCTGACCCTCTTCTGCTCTAAAACAGAGTAAGAACACTCAGGTCAATATGCACTGATCTAAAAACATCTGGAATGGGTTCTTCAGGGTGGGTTGAACAAAACAGTGTTGACTGATCTAATGTACCAATCAATACTACTTTTCTGCATGGCTATTTGCAGTAACAAATAGATGAAAGTTAATGCATGCGTTGCCTTTGAGGATCCCAAGGGTAGAGGCTTAATATCCTTTTTCCCTCAATGACACTACTAACACTTTAAAGCAGTTACAGGAGGGTCACTTCTCTAACAGTGTAAGATTCATGTTTGTCATGCTGTTTCCTAGAATAATCTCACTCATGCAAAACTGAAAAATGCAACATACATTTTTATGCCAATAGGTATTAGAAAATGCTCATCTCTTAGGAGTCAAATCACATATGATTATGAAACACAGTTTTTACTTTTCTATAAAATAGGCAATGCATTTGCCAGAAATTTTGGGAATACCGGCATGCAATACCAAAAAAGGCACGCATTTTGTAACCTATTCTTTAAAAAATAAAATTACATTAGACATTATGTGTCAACAGCACTAAGTATCACTTCTGGAAGGGTGGATAACATATTTTCAGACAGTATGCTCCAAGACCAACAGAATTCAACAAAAAACACTGATGCATGATAATTTTAGTTTTATAATTCACTGCATAATAATATGTTCCTATTGTCCCTTTCTGTTGCACATAGCCTTCCATGCTATTTGTAATCCTACTTAACAATCCATTTTCTTTCAAATTAAGTATACTTTAAATTTCTTCTTCTAGTATCATTCATAAAACATTAAAATGTGTTACAGTCTCTCATTTATCCAACCTTCCTTATTTTTTCACAGAGTACTAAATTTATAACCCAGCATCATATTTCTCTTGCTCTCTGTAAGCCACTTAAACAGTGCCCTTGCAGTACACCAGCAGCTCCCAGACCAAATTACAGCCTTCTACATAATTAGAGGTGTTACATTATGTGAGAACTGATGCCTAATTGCAAGTCCACTAAGTGGTTCTCTGAAGCACAGAGTTCTGCATCTCTGATTAATTGCTGTGCCGCAATTAAGGGTTTACTAAATTCCTGAAAATTAAGAATTCCTCTGTTCATTTGCAATGCTGGGAGAGACCCTTCTCTATTCTTTGTCATGAAACCTATGTCCTTACTTTTAAGACTTAACAAGACAGTTTCTGAACAGCAGTGTCTGCAAATCTTGATACTGTTTCCATGATGCCCTCTTCACTTAAAATCAAATGTAGAAAAAATACCATGTTGTCAGTTTCTGATTTTTTCAAACAAGTTGAAGGCATTAATGTTTTTAGCCTAACTGAAACACAGCAGAATACCTATGGAAGGCATCATCTTCATATGGAGAACAACATGTTGAGTCCAAACTGGTTTGTTTCTTAAATTAAATGCAGGAATCCATGTAGCAATAAAGGGTATAAATCTCGCATGTAATAAGGGACAGGAATATGGCTCAGGCTGGTAAGATTTAAAGCAAATGCATGACTAAAACTACTATTTCTGTTTGCCTGCAGGCAAATCCATCAATACTCTGGATATTTTAGGAATTTACTTTTTGATTTATAAGCCAAAGTTTTTTCATTTATATTAGCAGCCAAAATTCTTGGATAAGAAAGAGTGACAATAATTTCAATTGGACAAGAAAGGAATCATAATAATTTCAATGCAATCAGAAATTGTCTGTTCTGCTGTGCTATATACAGTAATTAAAAACCATGGAAAATAATAAGTTTACAGTTAGATACTTTATCTGTAGCATATTGCTTCAAGTTTTGTAGCAGAAGGAAAAAATAAGTAAGAAAATTAAACACTGGGAAAAACCCCAACAATAAGAAGTGAACAGACTATCCTCCAAATTTGCTACTCTCCGGGCATGAGTGTGGTTATGGTGTCTGGGCTGTTGTGGAAGAAGACTATATAATTCGTATGATATCATATATCATGTTATGCAAGAATAAGAGCACTAAGATAAGAAGAGGGATTCAGCTCCTGTGCAGATGTGTATAAGTTGGAGTCACTTCCTCTTAACACAGGGAAAAAAACCTGAGGAAAGAGTGTATAAGTTTAAGGAATAACAAGCGCTAGTCTTTACACAGGACCTACTTCTAAACAGATCCATGTCAAGGCCATAGTTTAAAAACTGATGGTGAATAAAAGCACATAAACATGAGAAAATGTAAGATTTACCATCTAGTGATGATCTGAGAGGCAAAACCTGCCCTTGTCCCCTTTTTAAGGGGAGTTCGCAGTATTTTTAAAATAGCGAATAGGAAGATTAAGAAAAAAAAAGAGTTTTGTTGTCCTAATTGTTGTTGGAGTTGCCAGACAGATTAGGAATAATATGACTGAATAAAGAAATCAGGATGCCAGTTTCATTTTGTCTTTTGATCTATTTCTTTATCTGTGATTTATTTCAAAATAAAGAGAAAATAATTTCCTGGCTGTTGCTAAGGACCTGAGATATCTTTCTCTCCCCCGTTTGCCCCCTCTCTAAAGCTATGAAGTGCTACACATTCATACTCGGATAATGTGCAAGGGCAAACTTAAGTTTTTGTCTGCCTGTCCCAGCCTGTCTGAGCACAAGTACTGTTTTAAAAATCTATGGGACTAAACTGATTGCAATTACACCACCATAATTCAGAAATGAGGACCTGGATGTGCTGCCTTACCTCAGCAGATTTTTTTTGCTATTCCTGTAATATTAGTTATTTGACATGGGAGTCTTTTCTTGAAAGGAAATGAGTAAACAAACAAAAAGTGATTTAAATCACATTGAATCACAGGATCTGCTTAGCCTTTTATTTGTACTTTTAAAGATTTTTAATGTAATTGAGAATACTATTTAAAATCTCAGCACAAGCAAAATTTATACTGTAGAAATAAGATTTTGAAACTAAATTATATTTTTTCTGTTACAGTAATGGCTGTTTCAAATGTGACCACAGGCAACATTCATTGATGAAATGAATGTAACTAGTATCTTACTGGACTTAAACTTCTCTCTATTTAAACATGCCTAGAAATGTGGGGGTTTTTTTATGGAAGCTGAATTTTTTTTCAGAAGAGCTGCAGAGCAACATTTATCTTCGATCCACTCCACTGCAATGAAATAAAAAATCTTTTTTCATGAAGAAAGGTAATAAAAAACATCAGGACACATTTCTGTAGAAAAAGAATCACTTTGATTCAAAAGAAATATACACTATATAATCTTAATATGACATAGAGATAGAAAATTATGTTCCATAAGCATATTTTTTTTTTCATTCAGTATATTGAATAAGGTAGGAGTTGTAACCACAATTTGATGCAAAAGTAAATTTCAGAAAATACTTGGTCAGGTTTGTTTTCTGTTTTCTGGACTGTGTCTTTAGTGTCTTGTAGGTCATTAATACTGATGGACACACAAGTTCATTAATAAAAAGAAAGTGTAAAGAAAAAAATTTTGGAAATCTAGGACAGTATTCAATTAAGAAAGATGCTTATACCTGCAGTTATTTTTATTATATGCCAGGTTTAAAAAGTTTGATAATACAGTAACAGTGACATATTATGACAGTAATTATGCAAAATACTGCAGTATTCTAATAGAATAGTATTGCTTGTTTGGCACAGAACTTGTTGAGTTTATGTTAATGCTTTCAAGTGGGAGGAATGATCTCAAGAATATTCCTGTACTAGAAGACACAATCAAGTTGCTCATCAGTGTCCTTTTCATGCTTTCTCCTGAAATGAAGGGTGCTCAGGAGTGCTCAGGATAGCAGCTCAAAATAATGGGTGGCTCTGAGGCAAACCAAACCACACCAAACTCTACAAATGATAGTTACAATAAATGATAGTTAAAATAGAAGCAGAAAACAAGTAGAGAATGACTGCAAGCAATTCTTTCAGCTTCTGCTCTAAGACTGAAAAACCAAAGGAAATGCAAGTTGTGCAACATAATTCAATCAGTTTTGTGGCAGAGATTATAAAAGTAAAATGTGCTGAGGAAATTGATAAAATATTTGTGTCAATAAAAAAGTAACATTCACATAAAAAATAATCATACCATGTAAATTAAAGAACATCCCTTTCCAGTATACTAATATTAGACTTTCAAAAAAAATAATTTGTTCCAGAGGCCATGAAAGTTATGAAATTGTAAAGTAAAGGTTGTTTAATACAGGCAATTAGTAGCATGTTAAACTGAGCGTGTTGAACATACATTTCAATTGCATTACGTGGAAAAGTGATTGGTAATGGGAAATGACTGTGCTATCTAATATCACTCAGAGAGTGCTCAACAGTACACCTGAAAGTTCAGAAAACAGCTGGGAAAAAACTTGTCCTGGAGGGAAGCCTTTGAAGGGTCACTGCACACTACATCTGACCAGTGCTGTGGGAACTCAACACCAGTGGGTGGTTCTGATTCCAGCCAAGCCAACACAGTGAGAGGCTATTGCCCACAGTTATTCCTGACTTTCTTAATCTATTCACAAAATACATGCTGTTAACTGTCTCAGTCCAGAAGGTGCCTCAGCAGGACGGATCTTAGGCTAGGCAGCTTCATGCTCAGACAGCAGTAGGAATGCTGGAGAACTGTGGATTGAATAACCCCCCACTGAGTCTTCAAGATGCGGCACTGGGGCCAGACAGTTTTGCTTGTGGCCCTCCAAAGAAACTTGTAGTTTGGCAAGGGTGAAAATAATCCATGTGGGTATTATTTTTCTTAAACAAAATAGTCTTGAAAAAGTTTATAGGTCCACTAAACTATGTGGAGCAAAGAGGTTGACTAGATACCCTGGCAGTGCCCAGTATCTTGCCTTTCCATTTTTCTTCCAAATCCTAGTCACCTGCTTTCCCATGTTGTACAAATATCACTTTGACCCTGAGGATTTTTCTTTGGTCAGGTAACTAGCTTTCTCAGAAGACAGACTTGGGTGTGATCTGGGACACTGTGCTCTCAGTTGTCCTAGTACCTCTACACTGGTTTTGGCTCCCCATGCCCCATGTGGTCTCCAACAGATCCTCACCACCACCTCATGCAACAGAGCCTGAAGTAACTGTGCTCATTTCCATGGCAATACAAATGGCACCATTATGCCAGCCTGTAGCACACTGGTTTTGTTTTTACAAAAGACTCAAAAGTAGGTGGCCTTGTCACCCTTCTCAAACCCTCTCAACCTTGTTCCTACCAGAGGGGTGCCACAGAATAATTTTAGCCAGCTCCCAAGCTGACAGCTGCAGAGAAAGAACATGCTGCATGTCCTGAGAGAAGGCAGCATGTGCATGATGGCTCTGCTTCACCTGTCCTGCGGCTTGGGTCCACTCCTTGAGCAAATGGGAATGGTTGCACACTGTCAACAGCCTCCTGAGTCAGCAGCTCCAAGAGACTCATCTAGTTTCATTAACTGAAACAAAGGCTTCTGAAACGGAGAAAAAATTTTCAGGCATGTATTCAATATGCCATATTGGTAGTGGGTTGAAATGAACAACAAATGATTAAAACATTTTATGATGTAGAGAAGAAGAATAATAGTCCATCAAAGTACTAATGGTTGATTGTTCTTTGGTATGTTGGAGAATAAACACAGGAAAAAAAACCCCAGTAAATGGGCTTTCATATGGTGATGCAGAGCTGCTTTAGTGAAATATTGATCAAAACATCACTAAATTAAAAAGACAAAGTGTGATGTTTTATTTTACCAAAACTTTGTTGCCAAAGAGGGCTTTAACAGATTTGTGTCAGCACCTTTATTCTTCACCTTGTGTTTCAAAGATACTAAGACGTGCCAGTACAATTAAATTTTGCTGGAGGCTAGACCAATACAACAAAATGCAAAACAATTTTAAGATGCAGATTTTTTAAGCCTGTGATTTTCTGCTGAAGTGGTGTGCTAAAAAGAAAATTCGGAACAATTTTGAATCTTCTGGGATTTAAGTCCCCCTCACATACTGAACAGTAATATAAATTAGGATGGATGCTGATGGAGTGTACAGTTATATTAGTATTTAATTGATCCCTGAGCACTACTCTAAGTACAATTTAAAATATTCAATGAACATGCTTAAAATTAATAATGTGTTTAACAGCTTTCTGAAGCAAAGACTAAATGTACTCAAAATACTTTTAAGGCCTAAACAAAGAATGGAAGTTTTTCATTATTTACTTATCTGTCTTGGACCTAAAAAAAGTTGTGTATCTCACATTTAGGCTCATGCTTAATTTCACATAGGTAAGATTAAATTAAAATGTTAATTTCACATAGATCATAAAACTAGAAAAGTTAAATAAAGGAATGTAGATCCCGAACTGAGATATTAAAGAGTATTATACCATTAGCATTATACCATTAGGAAAAAATTAATCTAATGACGGGCACACAAGCAACTTATGAGAATATAATACATCATAGACATCAGTTGCTCTGTATTAATGACTTATGTGTATATCCACCTATAAATGTGATACAAACTTCTTCTCAGAGGTGCAAATTTCTTTGAACACTTTTGAAGCCTCAAGTACTTCAAAGTAAATAAAGTCCTGCAAGCCTGTGCAGCAGTCCTGCTTGCTTATCTTAAAATTGTTCTGTATGTTGTCTCACATATGAAAAATACCATTTAAAAATCTTTAACAAAGGAAATGGAACAATTAACAGTTGTTATCCTTAATACTTTGTTGTACACAGTCACTGTTTTTCCACTGGATGTCTACCTTAAGACAGCTTCTTCCAGACAATTTTCCTGAACATTCTTATGAAAACTGAAAGCTGTCAAAGCTTGTTTAAATGACTGTCCCAGTTTTGTCCAGGACAGAGTTATTTTTTTACAGTAGCCAGGTGTGGTGGTGTGTGCCTGTGGTTCCAGCTACCACAGCTACCCCAGGTAATGGGAGACTGAGTCCACAGATCAGATTGTTTTGTTACCTGGAAGGCTGACCCGAAACAGACACTGGACAGAACTAAAGTAGATATTTATTGAAAGGCCTCCAGGATCCACCTTGGTCAGGACAGGAGCCTGACCAAGTCTGCACCCCGAGTCCACTACAAAATGCCACACACCAATGGCCAGCCAGTCATGAGGTCTTACATTTTTATCAGTTTTGGTCCATTTTCATATTGGGGTTTAATTGTCCAGTTACAGCTTCAGGTTGTGAGGTCTCATTCTTCTTGTTCCTCGCTTTCTGTCCACCATTGTTTATTTTTTTGGACTGGAGAGTTGTCCTTGGTTCTCAGCAGAAAAGGGATTTGTTTTGTCTACCAACCCTGTGAAGAAGGCTTACTGTCACTTAATATGAGGCTCAAAATTGCTTCCCTAGGTAACATAGAATCTGCAAGTATGAAAGCTAAAGCTTAAGGTGTCATTTAAGGTGTCAGCTTGAGCCCAGGAGTTGTGGGCTGCTGTGTGCTTTGCTGAGCGGGCCTGCCCATGACCTGATTATTGTAGAACACCATTTTACATCATTGCCAGGGACATGGGAAAAGGACCTTTTCTCTGATTTCTGGAAACAAAGGCATTCCTTTTCCAGTTGTGAGAAAGTGTGATGTGGTGTGGAAAGGCTGGTTGGTATTGGTCATGGGCTTTCCATGTAAATAGTTTTTCTGTCTTATACCTTTTGTTTTTGGTTTCTTTTTTTTTTTTTTTTTTTTTGTTTTGTTTTTGTTTTTGTTTTTGTTTTTGTTTTTTTTTTGTTTTTTTTTTTTTTTGCTGGTACTCTTCCCTTTTTTAAAATCTTATTGCTGTTTCCAGAAAATTGCTCTTGTCTCGAACTGCAATTTTCACTCCTTTGTGCCTCCAATTCTCAACTCTATTCCCAGAGTGTGAAGGGGGAAGGAAAGAAGTGGGAGTGAGCAAGCGGAATCTCGTTTGGGAGATTCTCAATGGGCATTAAATTGAGACTGTCATTGCTAAACCATGACAATGACCATATAGCGTATCTATTTCTACACTAAATTTTCTGTCTTGTCAAAGAAGGAAATTATATTTCTTCAGGATAATATACTCCTGATTTTTGAACCAATTTATTAACTTCTTGGTCTTGATAAATTGATTTCTAAGAATGTGTTCTAGTACATTTCTTAGAATCAAAGCTTGTCTGACCTAATAATTTTCTGGATCTCTTCTTAAAAATATATTTCCATACCCACTGTTTCTTTACCTTGCCAGACCTCCATAAGTTTTTGGAAAGAACCACAAATAGTACATTCACAGATTCAGCTAGTCCTTTGAACACACTACAGTGAATGCTATCAGATAATTTCCATCAAATTCACTTAGTAAAACACCGGTTAGACAATCTTTTAATTGCATACCCTCTAGTAAAAAATTGATTTTCTTTAATAGCCGGTCAGCTGACCATTTTTGATGAAGTAAAAAAAGCCTTTTTTGCATGATCTACTATCTGCTCTTTTTTTCTTCCTAACTAAAAATCAGAGGATGTTACTCTAATGACAATCTTTTTGTTACCTTTTATATTGTTATGTGCTTCAGCCTTTCTGACATCCTGTAGGATGACTCTGCTCTTCTTTTCTACTTCCAGTCATGAGGTTTTGATTCCACATTTTGTACAATTCCTTTTCAATTTTTAGAATGTTAGAGAAAGTTGATGCTGCCATATTATTCCTTTGTTTGATTTTTTCTGCTTCAGGAGAATTTTCTGTTCTACCTTAAGCACAGTCAGTGCAAGATTTTCTGCATTTCTTTTGTGCCTCAAATTTCTTTCTGAGAATCTTTCTTCTTACCAGATCTCTGAGCTTATTTGATCCTGTCTTTCTGAAATCCATTATCCTCTTTCTACTTACATTCACTCCTTGCAACAGTGACTATTATGTGACAACCAGATTTTTAACCAATGACTCTCTTAGCATGAATCAAATCTAATGAGTCTTGTGGGTGGATCCTGGCCAGAAGCTAAGCACCCACATAGTCACTGTCTCACTCCCTTACCGTTGTCCCCTAGAGGGATGAAGGAGACGTAAAAAGTTACAAAGCCTCATGGATTGAGATATTTGCAGTGTAATAGTGGGAGGGAGAAGGGAAAAAAATCCAGGTGATTCAAAGCAATTACTTTCCACCTCCCATAAGCAGTCCTGGCAATCTCCAAGCAGCAACTACTTTGGAAGAAAAACCTTCCCAATTTTTATTTCTGACTATATGAGAGAATATCTCTCTGGCCAGGTTGGGTCAGTTGTCTCAGGTATATTTCTTCTTACCGCCTTGCCCACACCAAGCCCACTAATTGCAAAGGTAGAATAGGAAAATGAGAAAACCATAAGGCTGTGGAAACACCGTTCAGCAACAGCCAAAACATTGGTGTGTTTTAGTAACAAATCCAAAACACATATAGGATCCTATAAAGAAAGAGAACTCCATCCCAGTCAGACCCAGTTACAGCATTCTGAAATAAGTAAATGTTCTCAGTGTTGCCAAAACTTTGTCATTGATCTTCTCACGTATTAGGTTAAGTGATACTGAGATAATAAAAGTTCATTGTTATCATACAATCATAGAATGATTTGGGTTGGAAGAGACCATACCATAGAAGGATAGAGTGGGTCGGAAGGAACCTTAAAGGTCATCTAGTTACAACCACTGCACCATGGGCCCCCATCTGTCATCCACCAGGTAAGATTGCTCAGGACCCCATCCAACCTGACCCTGAATATTTACAATGGGACACCCACAGCTACTCTGGGCAATCTGTTCCAGTGCCTCACTATACTCT
This sequence comes from Chamaea fasciata, assembly GCF_029207755.1. Taxonomy (NCBI): domain Eukaryota; kingdom Metazoa; phylum Chordata; class Aves; order Passeriformes; family Sylviidae; genus Chamaea; species Chamaea fasciata. The sequence continues at coordinate 27,709,489 of NW_027094086.1, forward strand.
GAGTGTAGGATTTCTTCCTACATCTAATCTGAATCCCTCCTTTTTCAGTTGAAAATTTTTCTCCTTTTTCCCATCACTATCTGCCCATGTAAAAAGGTGTTCTATTTTATAATCCCCCTGTAAGTCCTTTCTTGTGCTTAGTACCCCAGAGAAGGACGCTGTACTCCAGGTGGGATCTTACAAGGTAGGAGTAGAGAGGGAGAATTAAGATGAATAGGGAAATACAGGATTCTCTTAGTTGCTCATAAAAACCTCATGATTTTCTAGAGAAATAGTTTGCACTATATCCATGAAAGGACACAATCTAAGATATTTTTTTCTCTTTAAAATTACTTTAAAACTTTCCACAGGTCTCTATTATCCCTTTCTTTTCTGTAGAACAAGCATTTATGAGAAAGCCTTCAAAAGCTCAGAGGTGGAAATGTGTATAAGTGCCAGAAATCACAGAACATTTTTCAAAATCTTTTGAAATACTGGCACAGGAACAGAGTAGACCAAGGTTACCAGGAACACCTACAGAGTTTAGTAGCTTGCAGTTGAGGGTAATGATGAAACAGGGATTCTCTTCTCCAAAAATAATATTTCTATCACTTCAGCTAAGGACAGCTATGTGATAAAACTTCAAATTTCTTCTATAACATGGAGTCTCAGACCTAAAATGCTTCTGGTTGTCTTATTCTGAGATCCCACCCTTGAATTTCCATCTGAAGCTTTCAGACCAGACAGGGCATGAAAAAGTATTGCTTAAGTGTGTCTGATTGCACTCCTGAGGTGATGCTCTCAGAGCCAGTCTACCTGCATTCCAGCTACAGTAGAAACCAGCCCTAATTCCTTCCATGGTTTTGGAGAATAAATTCCATAGTACTTCAATGAGAAGAGAGGTTTATTGAGCAGAAATACATGTGAGGATGGTAGCCCTAACAATCTGTAATGCTTCACTAGACACAATTGATTTTGAAAAAAATCTGGATGTTTCCTCAAGTTTCTAAAAGCCTTGTGAAAAAAGGCACATGGGAGTAGGAGAAAGATGCCATCAATGCCCTCCTGAACAGCTGAGGAAGAAGTCTAGGGTTTTTTTTGTTTTGTTTTGTTTTGTTTTGTTTTGTTTTGGTTTTTTTTGTCAGAACTTGGTTCTGACAAAAAAAAATCCATGAGAAACCAATTTTGTTGCTTTGAAATTGTTAGTTATTTCATTGATCATTGATCACATCATCAAATAAAAAAGTCACAAAAAATGAGGCCATATCCAAGCACTGAATCATAAGGACTAAAGTTGAAGTAGCACTCAATTAAGGAAAAAAAAGATAGCATTACTAGGAGTGGGACCATTAATAAGTACTTAAATTTCATTATAATTTTGGTAAACATTGCACAATGCCATTGGTAGATACATTTTAGGTTACCATAATTTTTCTGATAAAAATTGTATTGGGTTAATGTGAAACCTCACTTACCTATAAAGTGCTGAAAGTGGCCGTTTGTTGCCAGATTTTGGTCTGTATGGTTTTGGTTCTCCTGCCATGTTGATATCTGAAAGCAAACATTTGATATCAGTAAGTCAAACATCTGGAAGTTTGCAAATACATCTTAAAGTCACTGAAAATGAGTAACAGGCACTGAAAATGGACAGCATACCTAAAACATCTGCCTAGTTTTTACCTCTTCTGAATTGATGCTGCAATTTTTTCCAAAAATGTTTTTTTTACTGTAATCCATGAGGATTTTAGGCAAAATATCAGTTATTGTTAACAGAGAGAAATGACACTTTTAAACACACAAGTTTCTACTTGTGTGTAACCAATAATGTATTTCTAATAAGGAAGATTTGGATGGTAACTTAGATGATGAAATAAACTGTGATCTCAAGTCAAATTCCCTTGAGGAAGACTGCAATTGTTCTGAAGAGTTCCCCTTTAGGATCTAAAGAAATGCACACTGATCTTAAACTGCTACTTCATTACCCACTCAGAAAGTAGCTCTTCAGAAACAAACAAGAGCTTCTATTTCCCACCCCAAATCTATCACTCCTTGGAGAATGAGAAAATCTGGGTTTGTAAAATGTTTTCTCTTAAGCAGATACTTATTCTTCTCAACAAGTTCAGAAATCTTGTGGACACTTTGGAAGTTCACTTATATTCTACCTGTAAATTTATGTTTGAAAAATAAAAGAAATTCAAGCTTAAATAGATATAAGCTTGATATAGATATATAGATATATAGCTTCCATGGACATTATTCTTGTTCTCAAATTTGTCTCAGCATTTGAAACATACTCAGAGACATAGCAGGAGATAGATGTCACTCATGATTGCTATAACAGTTATACATAGAGAAAGAAGCACAGGCCCTTCTACAAAGAGTACCTCCTGGAGCTTAGGAAGCTGTCTCTGTAGAAACATATCTATATCAAAAAGCTCCTCCATTCTGCTTGAATGTTGCAAAGTTGACATTACAATGAACCACATGGAAAAAATCTGGTTAGGAAACAAATTTAATGCAATTTGAGAGATGCTGCAGCAAAATCTCTTCTTTGCTTCAATAATATAAAAAAGAAGAGTAAGAGTCAACAAAGTCAAAATTATTTCAGTGTAAATTGCTGTGACTGAATATCGTATCCCATTAAATGTGGCATCACGTGGTGGCTGAGACTTTCAAGAAAACACATGTTCTCAGTAAAGTCTATTTTAACCTGAAATTTGGTGTAGTGGAGGGAGAAGTAGAAAGATAAGGTTTAGGAGTAGGAAAAAACACTGTCCAACGCAGTGATGGTAGAAGGTCAAACATTTTATTGGTTATTCTTGACCTCAAAAGATGCAGCAAAAGCCTGAGACTGATTGACTGGATACTTTCATTTCACACAGAATTAATAAAAAACTCCCAACATGATCTTTTTTAACAATCAGGATTATTGAAAATGTATGTCCCTTAGACTTCTTTTTGACAGAAAATATTTTGCCAATGGAAATTTCATACTTCAAATATTTAAAAGAATTTAAAAGAATTTTAAACTTATTTTTGATATTTTGAGCTCAGTCAACATTTATTTAAAATTATACAAGAACCGGATATAAAAAGCTTTTCTGTAAAACTATATAACATAAAATATTTAAATCACATTTTCCTTATATAAAGTATTTTGATATTAAATCTGACTGCAGTTTCTTCTTCAGGAGTTGTATTACTATTAAATAATACTTTTTCATAAAATAATAATTTTCTTGTTTCATCTAACACTCTGAAATTAGAGGAACATTTGTAGACAGTTTTATGCCTCCTTGAAATGCTTTCCTTCCCTTAATTTTAGCAAATGATTTATTATATATATGTATTTTTTGTCTTCCAGTTTTGTTGTAAGTTCAGCTAAGATGCCCTTATTTAAAGGTATATATATTCTACAATGTTGAATTAACAAAGTAAACACCAAAAATGTCTGAAAGCTGCTGAGGAATTTTGATAGCTCCATTGCATTTCCATTGGTTCCTGGAAACAACAAAATTGGAATAAAATTTTTGTCCTGTGACCTTTGTGATAATTAGACCTCTTCATACAATTTTTATTTGTCAGTTTCAGGCCGTTGACTGTGTTGGCTTTCAACATCTCGTACTACAAGTTGGACAGATTTTTAAGGAAAAAAAAATGGAGAATTATAATCTTCTCTTGGGAAACAGCTGAGGCTTTGGTATCCTCTTCACAATAACATAATCTTAACAAATTTTTTTGTCTCTCATCTGCTACAGTTTCAGAGTTACATCTTAAACGTTCTTCTCCTTAAAACCTTAGTTACAGGTTTTAAAAACTTTTTCACGTCCTCCTGGGACAGATCAATACTATCTTGATGATTGTTCTTATAGACCTACCTTTGCAGGTCTACAAGACTCACTTCTAAAAGAGGTGAGTATTCAGGATGCTAAGGGCTGTTACTTATGTGTCCTCTTTATTTCAATCAAAAATGTCAGGAAGGTGACTATGTAAGAGGTACAGTGGCAAAGCTGTTCAGAATCAGTTAAGATTCCCTGAAATTTAAATAAATTTCTAAACAGTGAACTACTTTATACAGATAGTCATAGCCCAAAATTCTCTTTAGCACAGAAAATAGCTCATAGTAAAACTGTGCACACGGGGCTTTTCTGTTAATGCGAAAGTGATTGAATAGCTCTGCAACTCCATAAGCACTTTGTAGCAAGGTAAGAATGGATGTAGGAAATGCTTTGAAAAGTTACAACAGATTTTCACCCCATTATTTTTTCAGCACTATCTCTTCCAGCCTCAATTTTCTAACTAAGATTAGAAGTGAACTTGTCAACATTTCGCAAGATAGATTTTTTCTATCCCAACTGAAAATCTTGTGAGATAAGTTGTTCTCTTCCTTCATCCATCATTGGTTTCACAGTAGACATTTGCATCTACTAGATCATAAACTCTATGTCAAATAAATTTGCTGTCAGCAGGACAGAGATTTACCTGTGCTAATGATTCCGCCCCGAGGAATGCAGAAACACATCACTCCTTATGCTGTCAAATTAGCTACTGCTCTTGTACATGAATATGTACCAGACAACTTCACAAGGGACAGAGACATGCACATTGCTTCTGGAGAGGCATGGATTTGATGAATTGACACCTGGTGGATAAAGAAATGGCTCGTGGTCACACTCAAAAATGTATTAAACGGGTAGATTTTCTAGTGAAGACCACTGAGGAGTGGCATTCCTTGGGGATCACTGCTGGGACTGGTGGATTTAGCATTTTTCTTAGCAACACAGGCAATGGCATTGAGTGCACCCTCAGCAGGTTTGCCAATGACACCAAGCTGTGTGGACACTGGAGGCAAGGGATGCCATCTAAAGAGACCTAAATAGGAATGAGAAGTGGACCTGTGTGAACCTTATGAAGTTCAACAAGATCAAGTTCAAGATCCTGCACCTGGGTCTGGGCAATCCCAAGTGCTAACACAGGCTGGGTGGAGAATAGATTGAGAACAGGATTTGGGGGTGAAGGTGAGAAGCTTGATGTGACCTCGTAATGTGCACTTGCAGCCCAGAAAGCCAACTGTAACCTGGGCTGCATCAAAAGCAGTGTGGCCACCAGGGCAAGGGAGACGATTACACCTCTCTGCTCTGCTCTCAGGGTACTTTGTCCAGCTCTGGGGTTCCCAGCATAAGGATGTGGGCCTTTTTAAGCAGGTCTAGGGAAGGGCCACCAAAATAATGAGAGGGACGGAGAACTTCCCCTATTAAGACAGGCTGAGAGAGCTGAGGTTGTTCAGCCTGGAGAAGACTTCAGAGAGACCTTTCAGAAGCCTGCAGAGATCCTACAGGAAAACTGAAGAGGGACTTTTTACAAGGGCCTGTAATGATGGGACTGAGTATAATGGCTTCAAACTGAGAGAAGGCTTAGATTAGACATAAGGAAGAAATTCTTTCTGTGAGGGTGGTGAAACACTGCAACAGGTTGCCCTGGAACCTCATCTCTGCAAGTGTTCAAGGCTAAGTAGGAGGAGGCTCTAAACAACCTGGTCTGTTGCAAGGTGTCCCTGCCCATGGCAGGGAGGTTTGAACTAGATGGTCTTTAAGGTCCATTCCAACCCAAACCATTCTATGATTGTAAAACTCTGTGTGGGAATGAAGCAGCCCAGGGACTCACATTAATTTCTGTGCTCGCATACTAGAAATGTTCGTTTAGATAACAATACCAAGATAAATTCATCACTGAAATTCAAAATACTATGGAAACATTAGGAATATAAAAGTGAATATGCAAAAAATAACACATTGTAATGCAGCTTCTTGGTCTTATGTGCTTTCAGAATCAAATGAAATGACTTTCTTTATCAAAAGAAATGCATTTTTAGTTCTATACTTTCCTGTTATCATGGCAGAGCTTAGTCAAAGGTTGAGATTTAGATTTCATTCAAGGTTGTGTGTCATCAGCAGAATAGATCTGATTTTGAGCATGGTATTTTTATTTGTAATTGTTCTCAAAATGCCTAGTGATTAATGACAAAACAAAAAAATAATTAAAGAAAGAGCATGATTACCATTTTAGAAGGGCAATCATTGTATTCAGTGTCTACATAAAATTGTCTGAAAAGACAACTCAACACAACATGATCTACATTTCTCCTGTCACAGTTTCCTACCATTGACTGCCTACCTCCTCCAGACGTGAACATCCTATTTTTGGAGAAGCAGTATCTCCTAGTCCTTGTGCTTTGGTCACAGATTCCCTGGTAATCAGGGAATCACTTTGTAAGTGCAAGCAGTGATACCTAAAGAGCATTCATACTCTAGAAGTATTTCAGTATTTCTTAGTGAAATGCCCTTCAGATTCTTTAAAAAGTGTTATTTAAAAGAAAAAACAAAACCAAAATCATTTTGGTTCACAAAAACAAATACTACAAACAAGAAGCTTCATCAGGCACTAACTCAATGAAAACTGGGATTCTGAGGCTTTCTGCTGCCAATCCAGAGCCCATTTCTTGGGCTACATCTAACCTATAAAATTAAACAGAGTCCTTTCAAGGCACTAGTACTCTTTTATCTGTTGTATTAAATTATCAAATTGTTTCTTTGCATGACTTTAAGCCACAGTTTACAGGTACTGTCCCATGAAATTTCTAGATATAGGTAGAGAATGGACATGACCTAGAGACCACTGTGGGCACTTTGCCCAGTGAAACAGAACAGATACACGTACCTATAATTAGTGCCTGTAAATTAATATTAAGGATGTGGCCTCTGAGTGTGGGCTCCACGTCAGAAAGACTGGAAACCAAAACCTGGAGCTAAGAAAACTCCAAGTACCTTTAAAGCTCAAAAGCTGATTTTCTAAGACATGTTTCATCAGGCATTCTTCCACACATTCTTGTGATTGGTTCCAGAAGCAGAGATATTCCTTGAAAATTCTACACTTATTTGACTTAAATTTTGGATTAATAAGTGTATTATTGTGTATTTCTAGACCAACTAGGCTTTAGACCAACATTTAATGAAAGTGGTGGTAATTTAAATGAGGATGTAGGAAGGAATTCACGCAGTGAATATACAATCTATATACAGTGGGAGATATTGATAGAGAGCAATCAGGATGCATTTTCTCCTCTTTCAGATGACAAAAAGTGTATGGGATAGAAGAGAAAGACCAAGAGATAGACACAACTTAGAGAAAGCCTATAAAACCATATAGAAAGCCTATATAAACCAGAATGTACACCAGCAAAGCTACAACTTATCTATTTTTTTTTCTATACTCTTCCATCTACTACTCTTATAAATTTCCCTTCTGCCTGCTGAAGAAATTTTAACAAAGTCATATGACAATTTTTTATATCATAAACTTACTTTTTTCTTCATATGTTCCATTGATTACATGTCATCTCTTCTCTTTCTCCCATCTCTAGCATGTGAAAAAAGCAGAGAGGAAAGGACAGCTCTCTGTTCTCTTCCATTATGTGCCCAAATTGCACAGTTGTAAAGATGAACCTTTCCAGAAAATTGAACACAAGCTCAAACTAATTCTCAAGGCTAGTAAAATATTAAATGGAGTTCTGGGTCACACCTTTTCTTTTTCCATAATGGTATTAAAAATTCTTGTGGGGCTCTCAGTATTTGGATTTTCTCTTAGCATTGAAATAATTGGAAGCCTTTTTTTGTACAAAGATGACAGTTATTGTTAATGCTTCATACAGAAAGAGCTGCTCGTTGAATAGTATATGAAATTGCTTTGTTCAACTCTTTCTTCTTTCATTAAATACTGCTAAAATGAAACAAGGCTATAGGATTATATAAGCTATCATTCTTAAAACCATTCAGTAGCAAAAATGTCAGGAGTTGTCTTGCAGGAAATATTTTTCTGTTCCCCAGGGAATTAGGTTGGTGTGAGGATGGGCGACAGCTAAAAGGGGAAATCCTGCCCTGTCTGTGTGCCCATCACACATCATTCCCTCACAGCCCTGGAGACAGCAGTCTCTCAGCTCCAGAATGGATGCCAATGTGCTTCACAGCTGAGGTGGAGGATTGGTCTGTCTTGGTTTTTGTCTGTTTGCTGGCATCCCTGCACTTCCCACCCCAAGTTACACCACAATCTCGGCCAGAATTCCTGGCCTTATTGGTTGTGCCATCAGCAGTGATCCATGTCCCTGCCAAGGGAGAGGCATCACTTCTGCCAGGGGAAGGGGACACTGCTTATTTGTGACCTTGAACTGACTGTCCATGGACTCCACTGTGACTGAAGAATCTGTGGCCAAGACCCTACAAACTGCTTCTCTTCTGGTACTCAAATCTCTGCAGAGGAATTACTGTGATGTGGCAGGAGTCACTCCAGGGTACTGGGCTGCAGGGGAAGGAACACCACAGAGAGTATGGCATGCCTTGTGAAGGGATTCCAACAGGAAGCAGAGCAGCCGTGTTGCTGACAATCTTATCCACTCCTCCTCTGTAGCACAGGGTTTGTACTTTCCTCTACAGGAAGTTCCACACTTGCAGATGCAAGAGAATTAGATTCAGCTTTAAGGGGACTATGTAGCCATGGGCATAGCCACTTATCTGCAGACCAGCTCTCTAAGAGCTGTGTGGGTTTGGGTGTTAACTGTGCAAACACATCCTGGTTTGTGCCATGGGAGCCATGAAGCTGTCTGTCACATGTGTGTTTCACCCCGCCAGAGCCAACTATAGATGTAGGCAAGTATAGTCTTCCTGTAAGAAGATTCTTTTAATTTAATCAGGCTTGCAGGTTCTGTTTCTCACCCAGAGAACAAGATTTCTACCTACCAGGTACTTGTTTAACACATGGACTGGTAAATTATGGAAACTGGGAGATTAATGTTGCCAGGAGGGTAAAGGAAAGCAATGGAAATGTACATCAGGAACTTTCTGCTGTCTTCAGAATAAAAGAAACAGTTTTAATGTAAGCTTAGCCAAGAAAACGAGCCAACAAAAAGAGTTCAAACAGGGACTCTCATATGATTGCAATCCCTGCTTGCACTTCTACCTTCTCACTGATGTTGCTAATGGGGAACAGAACTAGTCCTTCATTTACAACTTTTTTTTTCCAGACAGTGAAGAGTGCAAGGATTACCTTTGCTTTCTCTTGATCACAGTAAAGACGCTGTTTACAAATAAAAAATAGAGCATCTGTCTTCTTTCAGATCAAGCACAATCATTACAAAGCACAGCCAACAAACTCTCTGTTGCTTTTCTCTGATAACAAAAGATAGTTATTATCATGAGACTCAGACAAAGCTTCATGTTGACTAGATGTCTGAGTTTCTCAGCACTGTAATTAGCCCCAAGCAGAAACATTAAACAGTGTAGTGGGGATAGAGTATGAAAGTCTCCTATCTACTTCTTTCAGATTTCAATAGGATTTATTCTAGAGAACATGCCCTGAACCTTGTTAATTTTCAGCTTGTCCTCAAACTACGTTTTTTCTCTCTCTCTTCTAATACTTGGCTACTTTCTCTGCCCCATGGCCTTTCATCTGATTCTCTTACTGATGTTAACTTCATGCTCCTAGCAATAGTTTTTCATGACAATTGAAATCTGTAGTGTACAAAATAGTTCAAAATCCCCATTGCCCCAATCCTTTTGTCTTACTCACTATTTCTCTTGCAGATGGTCAACTTTATTAACTTAAACATGAAGATTTTTTTTTCGTAAAATAGCCATCACAATAATGACATGTTGCAAAAAATTAACAGTATCTGTACACGTTAATCATATTTCCTGAACATTAAAACAAAACTTGTTTACATGAGAAGTGCATTTTCTCATAATCTTGCAAAGTGAAGGTAGCCAAGGCTCTCAGGGTGTCACAGGCGGAGTGGCTTCCAGAGAAATACTTTGCAATGCACATGTCATTCTGCATGTTGCAGCCTGGGGCCTTTCCTGGTTTGGGCAGGAGGTTTCAGCAACCCCAGGACCAGAGAGCAGAGGCAGTAGGTGATTATTTGGGGCAGAAAACGTTGATGGACACCTTCAAAGTGATGTTAGGTGTGAGGGCAGTGTGTCTCTCTGAAAGGCTGCCTGGGATTCGCATTACAGTCATCACTGAGAGGTAGGTATATTTGACACCCTGAACTTTTGCTGACAAAACCTTCAACTTGAGGTCTGACCTTGAGGGTATTCCCACAGGCTAGAGGCTTTCATCCAGGCTCACCACAGATCAGAGAGGAATCATGCTGTGGATTTCACTGAGTCTTGAACAATGGTGCTCACTGATCAGGGAAGCTGGTGGGGAGACTGAAATTGTGGGGGAGACCTCTTCAGCCTCAAATACAGTTCCACCACTTTCCAATAACATTCCTCTCCAAAACATGTCTGCTTTTACTCTCATTCTCTGACCTGAAATCTTTCCTCTAATCTTCACCTTTCTTGGCTTCTCAGATGATCTAAGATGCAGACTTTCCTGTTGCTGTCTCATCAATTGGAAACATCCATTGCCCCAAAACAATTACTCTCAACTAATTTCACCTGTTCAATTCTTCTTTCCATATACTCTCTTTCTGCTTGTGATTCTCATTTCCCAGGTTTTGTGTATTTAGAGATCTATAGAGGAGGACATTTTCAAGCTCCAGGTTTACTTCGGAATTTCATAGCACGTCTTCCAGCATTTTCTTTGAGGTACAGTAGTTTTTTCAGTGTCAGCTTTATGAAAAGTTGTGCCCCATATTATAGACTCATAGAATTATAGAATAATGTGTGTTAGAAGGGAGCTTTAAACATCAAGTAGTCCAACCCTCCTGCCATGGGAAAGGACATCTTTCACTAGATCTGGTTGCTCAAAATCTTGTCCAAGCTAGCCTTGAACACTTCCAGTAGTGGGACACCCACAGCCTTGCTGGGCAACCTCTGCAATGCTTCACCACCACCACTGAGAAAAAAAAATCTTATATCCAGTATATCACATAACATAGTTCTGAAAAGTTTTGTCTTTGTACCACAAACATTGTAAATCATATTATGGACAGCTACAGAATTAGCTCATACTTTATTGTGAAAAAACAATAAATATGACCTTAATGCTATTATAGTTTTAGTACTATAAAATGATATAGCAGTGACATAAAGAAAAACCATCTCACTAACTCACAAATGTAAAGCCTACCATTTTTTATTAAAATGTCATGGCTGTGTTGAATTAAATGACATCAGAAGTGGAGATAATTCCATTGAAATTTGGTAAGTGGAATGAAATTTTATTGTGGAGGTGACATGCAAGAAAAGCTATGCCAAATCCAATATTTCCTTAACAGCAATGCTTAGATTCTAACCGTCTTCTAACTCTCTTCCATCTTCACCTTTTGAAGTTGCCCAGTGGATTCCATTTGGTAACCAGACTGCTAAACCATAGAAGTGTATTGCAAAAGCAAGGCATTTAAAAATTGCAAATACCAAAAATCTTCAAAATTAATGATATGCACTGTTGTTTTATTTGTATCTCTGTGGCATTCCCACAAGGGAAATAGAAGAGTTGACAGGAACAGAGAAAATGCTGTATCTTGTCAGATTGATAGTTGATATACTGTAATTTTCTGCCTTCAGCAACCCCAGATGCTTTGGAAGAAGACACAAGAACCACGAACTAGGTAGAAATAAGATTATTTTCCTTCCATTCTCTTATCATCTCAGCATGATTCTCCTCCTAAAATGCTTAGAAGTTTAGGATTATTTTAAGTCCTAAAGCATGATGTTTTAAATTTCTTCCCATACTGATTTTGTCAGTACCTAACTGTTAGAAGCTGGAACTGGAAATCACTACAATTTCAAACAGCCTTACTGACTGCATAAATGTCCTATTACTCTGTTCTTGCTGATATAACATGTTGGTGCATTTTTTAATGAAAAACTGTTTCTCAACAAAAAGTGAGCATTGTTTTGGCTTTATAATCCCGCAACTCTTCACTGCCTCAAACCCTTTTTCAAACACTGTTTATTTCACTCATCTGTAATAACAAAAATCATAAAAATCATGTCAGAAACCCTTTCTTGAGACATAAAACATCATCCTTCTTCATATATTTTATTGGACTTCTGATTTGGGTTTGCATGCAAATATACCTTACATACTGTTTCAGAGGTTCTCTCACAAGTAGTTTAAGGTACTACATATTATCAGTGACATGAATTTGCACATATAAAGAATCAATAACAGGAAAAAATGTAATAACTTACTAAAAATCCTATTAGGAAATAAAATAATTATTTTGAACCTCATTAAATTGTCTCAATATCAAAAATATTACCAAAAGGACTGCATGACTTATTTCAATTGAATATTAAAAAAGAAAAGGTATAATTATCATGCATATTAGTACACAGTGCTAGTGAGACTCTCATTGAACATTTGCTACTCTTATGTTAATTGGGTTCATGTTCTTCTATGCTTCCTATTAATATTTTCTGTTAAAGCCAGCTTTGCCATAAAACGGTCTATTTTTATTACCCACAAAGCAAATATGTAATCTGGCTCAGAAATTATAGGAACCAAGAACTCTTTCACTCAGAGTTAATTTTTCTCCCCAGAAATCTGTGGGACCATGAGACTTCCAATTTTTTTTCAGAATGTGATCATTTTGAGCAAGCTGCACATAAATACACAGCGCAAATGTTTGTAAAAGGGCTTTGGAAACTAATCTTTACTTCAGTTGGGATAAGAAATACATAAAACTACACAAGATAGTGAACACCAGTTGAACACTTGCTTCCTTGAAGGCATTTTGGACTTATATCAGATTCCTGTAAGGAGTTCAGAATCCTTATCTTTGCATTGGGTCTCATTGGAAGCCATAACATTTCTTCTGCAACTTTATAATGAAGTTAAAATATGCACAAGCCTCGCCCCCAATCATATTTTCACCCATGTTAGAAACCCCTGCCCAAAGTTCCTGTATTTTCCTTTTCCTTTATATATTTGTATGTATACTTGTACGTGAAAACATTTGCAATAGAAGCATGTATTTTATCACCTGGAAAATTTTTTGTCAAGTTTTGCATATCACTTTTATCACACAGTTTCTGAAATTGAAGATTACAAAGGAACACTAAGGAATATTGAATTCCTGAATCTATCGTTAAATTATTGTGTTGAAGTGGATACTGGAACCAATTGCTTTTATGTAGAAAAGAAAACACTCCTCAGTCTCACAAATACCAAATCTGAAAATCTTATCTAGCATTATTGCTAAAGGAAGGTGCCAAGGATCTGTCTTAAATCACAGTATCTGCAGTTTTTAGATGGTCAGATTATTTTTCTTTTTTTGTTGTTTTTTTTTATTTGTTTGTTTTGTTTTGTTTTGTTTTGTTTTCCTACTCCATGCAATAAGAAATTTTGGTGACTGTTCAAATGAAACAGCTCCCTAAGATCACCTGGTAACATTAATCTTCTGGACATACTGCATAAACCACTAATCTCATGCTTGTCATTTAAAATGAGGACGGGAGTACAAGGAGACATGAAAGATGCAGGCAGATTTTTAAAGCTTTAGCATTGCTGTTTTAATTCATTTTAGGAATAAATATGATCCCTAGATCTTACGTTGCAACAAACAGAACGGCCAGAGGAAAACAATGAGCTGAATGATCCCTCTGAACAAAAATGAATGTGATACAAAATAACACTTCTGCATACTGTCTACTAGTCTCTTGCTTCCTCATGTTCAACTCCTTATCAGACACTGCTGTTAGCATCATGATTTTTTTTTTCCACTTTCAAGGAGAGCCAAAGATACAACTAAACCTTTAAAAATATTTATGCTGGTCTGATATATATTGCATCTAACAGCCTACAAACAGCTGTGCTAACCTGTGCTCTGCTGTAATCTCAACCTTACAACCTTTTCACGTTGCCAGACACTACTTATGAATCTTAAAAGAATTTACAATTCAATACTTAAAAATATTTTTACCTGTTTTCCATAGGTCAGTATGGAAAAACAGTGCTGATATAAGAGAGGACACAACTTTGGATGAGAGCTCAAGTTCTTAGTATTAGTGTAACCTTCCCCTCAAGTCTGCAATTAAACCAAGTTTAGATCAGTATTGTTGCTTTTCACTATTCAATTGTATATTTTATAATAATCTGAACATGAAGTCTTTTTTTTTTTTTTTTTTTGTTTGCTTGTTTTTGTTTTTAACTTATTGACTTGGAGTTGGTAAACTCCAGTAAGAAGGAGGGTTTTCACATTTTACATTTGCCTCTTGCTCATCCATGTAGTCACTGTCAACCCAAGCTGCTTTATTTTAGGGAAAAGGAAAATATGCATCCAGCAAAAAAGCGTCCCAGGGATTCAGGATACTGTGGCCTGTAATGGATATGTTCCAAAAGTGACAATGGGAAATTCTATTGGATTGTGTGATATTTGCACCTGTATCTATGGAAAATGTATATATAATATTTATACAGAGCATGGCTGTGCTTGAGCACATGGCATTGTGTTATCTCTAAAATGCAGTCAGTCTGGCCCATGCAGGACTGCATTGCTGCCCTAGCAACAGCTGCCTCCCATCCTCAGCTCAACCTCCTCTTATACAGAGATCCACAAAGACATAAAATAACTCTGGGAAACAATAAACTGTAGTACATTTCTTCATTAATTTCTTCATTATATGCCATTCACTAGAGTACTGAGTCACTACCATAAAGGCTCCAAGATTAATGGAAAATTAGCCCTTTAATGACAACTAACCATTTTTTGGTGCAAATTATGCTCTTTATTTTGGTTTTAACCCCTAAAAGCCTTTTGCCCCCCACACTTTAAAGAGTTCAAAAGGCTTATTAGGAAAAAAAATGTCATGAACCAGCACATGGAAATGCTTCTTAGCCTCAGCTCATACAAGAGGATTGGGCCAAGGTCAAGAATCAGATACCCACCAGACCTAGTGCTCATTTCAAGGTATCCCCGAGTTCTGATTTGTGAGGCATACAATACAGTTTAGAGTCTATTCATGCTTTCTTACAGTTTTTTTATTTAAGTTGGTCGGGAAATAGAGTCTGTTCTAACTCTTATTCTGTTTGCAGTAAGTAACAGAGAAAGGTCCATATTCCATATTTGCTTTTCTTACATTCTGATAATTAGTTCAATATTTGACGCCTCTCCTAAATTAAAACAGTGCCCAAACCTACTTCATTTAAGAGATCACAGGTCCTCAAATCCTTTTCAGATATTGGAAGTCTGTAAATCCCTCAGACCAAGATGTGCAAAAGAAACATAGCAACAGAATAATTACTATCTGACTGTACTTTCTAAATTAAAATCTCTGTGTTTTGTTTCCCTGATACACACACTGTTTGGGGAGGTGAGTGACACTGCTGTGTTATGAAGGTCTATCCCCAAAGGAAGACAAAACCCATTTGCAGATAACAGTGGCTCAGTTTTAGGTTCAGCAGGTTTTTCAGGATATGCTACCCCTGGTAAACAAGGACTGTCATGATGGATGGTGCACAGCACATTTTTGTCTCCTAGAATGCCAACCAGAAGTGAAATGGTATTGCTGCCATGTCAGAACAATCAGTGAGGGCAGGCGTGGCAGGTATTAGTCCTGTCACCGACACAAGCTTCAGCTGTCAGACAGGGACACAGCCTGTTCAGAGTAGATGGGGAACAGGAGGGCAAGTGAAATAGGAGCATCCAATTAAGAATATAAATATTCCACTCAGGTCTGATAATGTTCATAAACAGGGTACATCCTGCTTTACTTCTGCCTTTTTGGGTGCTTCTCAGGCAGCTCACATAAGAGTCTGTGAAAAAAATTCTGGCATGTGTGACAGAGTATCACAGCAGCATGGGTGCAGAAATTATCTAGCCTGGCACAGGCATCCCCTAGGACTCTGAGGACCAAACTGAGGTCTTGATTTTCACAGAGCAGTATAACAAAGTTTTATGGTGCGTGTATGCAATCTTGCATCCACAAATACCTGAATGTATTTTTCATGCATTATCAAGAGAACTAACTGCTAGAGCATTTGCATATGGAAAGCCTCCCACTTATGCAGATTATCATGTTCCAAGTTTTTCTAATCGAGGAAAAGTTCTAGCTATCACAAAGAATTTTATTTTATTTAATTCTTTTTAAAATTAAAGAAATAGTAAAAAAAAGAATTAGGGTACAAAAAGCAGAAGACATTGAAAAAGCTACTGTGTTAGAGGTGTAAATATGCTGATGTACCAATACAGCTTAAACATTAATATTTTAAATTTTATATCTGCATTTGGAAAAAACTTTGCAGTTTTACAGAATGCAGTTTCTGCAGAATAGTGTGGGAGATTTTACTAGTGTTTGTTTTTGTTGGTCTGCTGAAAGTATGAACCTCTATTCTGATACAGAATAATATTGGGGGAGAGGTGGATCACAGACCTATTGCTCATGTAGTCACTTCTGTAGCTCAGTCACTGACATCACAGTAATGAAAGAAATCTGTTCAAACGTCAGATACAATTTTCATTTACATGTCTTAGAAAATACATCTCAGCACAATTTTTAAAGTTTAATATTAATTAAATATACAGTATTTATGATAAAATAATAAAATATTCTATTTTTTACTAGGTATAATAATGTTTGCTTACTCAATAAATTATTTCACTGTTTCATAAAATGATAAAACCCACACAAAAAACTTTCAGTGTTTAATCCCTGTACTGTCAACAGAGGTAGGAAGTTAAAGATCTCCAGTTTAGTCAAACATGCAATGGGGAAGACATAGCCCTGCTAACTAGTGGGCAGCATAACCCAAAGACTGAGTTTTGGAAAAAAATTCTTTCAGTCATTAATCTGGGTATCAGTTTATATGCCAGTATTAAAAAAAAAACCCAATGAAACAACAAATAAAACCCCAGAACTACAGACCTACTTGTATTTTGAGAAGAGTGCAGTTTTTATTTACTTTCAAAATGCATCTCTTTCTCCCCTTCTTTTTCCTACAGACACACATGCAGATGTCAGCACCCTTGACTTCCTTTTTTATTCTCAAGAACAGGACTCATTGTATGAATTCACTCCTGAAAAACTGGTCTTTTCCTTAGTGAGCTGCACAAAAGCTGAACTTTCATGAAGGCAATCCATATTGTGAAGACCAAACATGTTTGGCAGGCTGCCCTGGAAATCGCTGCATCCACAACTATCAGAAGCAAGGTCATATTGGGCCATGAGATTGCAAATTTATTGTGTCATGTTGAAGCACATGGTGCCTCGTTGTCATATGTGGGACTCCACCTTTCATACTCCACAGCCCCTTTGGCAGGCAGACAATGGAATCACACAGACCCCTGGCAGCCCCATCCAGGAGTCCCCCATCCCTTGGGCTCCAGACACTGCCATGGTTGGTGCCTGCTTCATCCAGCAGAAATATGTGTTGGCACCGTGGCAGTGCACCCTGGGGAAGTGCCAGTGTGTCCACAAAGCCAAGAACATTTCACACAGGTGTCTCCAAGGCTAATTCAAATATTGACCTATTGACATTGTCACTGCATAGAAGGGTTTGGTAGAAAACCCAGCACAACAAAACCAGCAACAGCTTCCTTTTACTGGCATGGCCATACCTGAGTTACAATCTGAAACTAAGAGATTAAAAAATAAGCTATTGTAAATATAACACCAGAGCTCTCTCTACAACTAGGCTGTAGCTTTGTCAAGACTACAAATATTTTTAGCAGTGCAATAGTTTCTATTTACCCCAATGGCTTCACCTGCTGAGCAATGAAAAACAGATCTATGATTTAATTTATCAGGTATGCATGTTTCTATGCTGACTACTCCAAAAGACAAATTGCAAAGCCATTAAAAAAACCAATCAGGCCCTCTATAAACCACCTCCCCCCCATTCCATTTTTTCTTTATTCTATTGCTCCACATGAAACTGAAAAAGAATAATTGGCAAAAATTTGAATATTACAAACAAAATTGATTCCTGTGCCCATTGTTGTGTGATACCACAGATATAATCAACAACAGTTTGTGAAAGACTCAGATTGACTTTTGTCCCTGGGGTGTATCTGCAATGAGCTTGTGCTACCATGTGGGGGCTGGATAGTCAATCTCTGGGTAGGGAAAGAGGTGACTAACCAAAGATGCTGTTTTAGTTCAACTTGCAGTCCACAGCTGGAGTAAGAATAACATACATGGACAGCTCCTGCTGTCCATTTCTGAACTTTATGGCACTACCCTTCAGATTTCTGGGATATATGAATGGTGTCACATGGCTTTATTCCCACAAAAATGTCCCAGCACTTGACTCTATTTACATACTTAGTGCTTTTGGATTTAGATTCTCCCACAGTAATTGAGAGAAAGAAACCAGTTTTTCTTTCTTTCATCTTTAACTAACTCCAGTGAGATGAAAAGGATTATTGCTGCTATTTGAATTTGCCTTTTCTTTTTTTTTTTTTTAATTTTGATTGAACCAAGAATATATTTTATTAAAAAAATCAAATCTGTAAACACTTTGGAAAAAAAATGGTCATTGGGACAGGGGTTTTAATAATTAACATTGAGGAGTTTCTCTTTTTACACAGTTTCTTTAAATTTTTCATATAGATACAATTTCTTGAAACTGCATTTTGCTCTCTCTGCCATTTTAACTAGGACATAAAGTAAGGGTTTGTTAACTTTCTTCTGTGAAAGTACTGAAAAAAAGCTCACTGCCATTCAGGAGTCTTAACCTATGACATACATACAAGTCTTCCTGACATTTTGAAAAATATTAGAAACAAGATAATAAACTGAAGGCCTTGTGAACAGGTGATTAAAAAGGAAAAGTAGGGAACCACTGGCTTACTCTTTCTTTTCTAATCATGAGTCTGTAGCTGACAGCATTTATTTTCCTCATCTTAACACCACTGGATTCCCTCCTGAACATACTTTTACTTCGTCTGTAACCTAAGATAATAATTGTTAGCATGGTGACCAAAGAAAAGGACAGAGTCTTCCCAAATGGCACCCTGAAAGCAGAAAAAAATACCAAATTACAGGTGTGCATTTGAGAAATCACAGATATTAAAACTGTAAAAGCTGAAGAGAAAATCCATTTGGCATAGGAAGCGTGGGTAGTGAAGCATGTCATTTAGTTATACTAGAAACAGAATTAGTTCAAAAGAAGAGAACTGGTTCTTCATTTATTCCTGGTATCTAAAATGCTTGTACCTGTGAAATTGAAATTTAGCTAAGAGAGTTTTGCTATTCCTTGCTTTTATCAAGTTTAGGGATTTATTATTGTGTTAATAGTTCTGCTTAAAGAAACAGTAATTGACTAAAGGATGTGTAAGGTTGACATAGAATTTAGAATATTATTACTTTAACTATCAGGAAACAGGGAAAACACCCAGAATTTTGATAGCAGTGTAAAGGCTGTGATGGCGGAGGGAAGAGGCAAAGACACTCGAGAGAAAGACATTTCAAATGAAAACTAATTCACCCTATTGTGGATAAATAAAATTGATGAAAATTGCCTTACCTGATCTATAATATCGTGTTTCATGAACATAAAAATATCCTTTATGTGCTTTGTATATCTGTGGTCTTACCAAAAAAAGAAATTTGTGAGTACCGTGCTAAAGGAAGAAGAATTACACCTATATGCTCCAATGATTACCTCTTTCTGCCATCTCAGCAGTGAAGTGGTGTATCAAAAAGAAAGGAAAATAGAATGAGTTATCATCTATGCTCTAAATAAACTCCATAAAGGTAAACAAGAAAGAGCTGTTAGCAACCACAGATAATGAGAAGTTACACAGGAACAAAGATGGGAATAAAATATATATTTTTTTATAATTGAGCTGTATCCAACTGTTCTAGTAAAGGAGCTATGAATAGCCAACACAACATCATGCTGTGATAAATTGCCTCAGCAATACAGGTACACAAAAAAGTTTTAATTTGTCAAGTGTTAAAGCATGGATTTTGCAGCTTAGTGAACAGTAATGCACTGCCTTTGACTTGTGTCACTTTTTTCTAAATGCCGCCTTTTCACACTCTGACTCTGCACCCAGTCCTGTCAGTCCCACTCACATCATGCTTGGGCTGAGCTCTGGGCATGTTCCTCCTGACTGCATGGGTGCCCCTTGTGCTATGACTTAGCATATTTACCAGTTGATCTTCTTTTAGCATCCTCAAGATGCAGCCACTGACATGAAAAAACAAACATGACTTATGCTCTCATGAGACAAATGTCAGGGATTATGTATTTCCCTGTAACTTTCTGACAATAAATGAATAATTATAGAAATCCTTAACATGTTTTCTGCTGACAACACCAAGATTTCAAAATAGTTGCATACATATATTCAAAAATTGCACGTTTTACTTTGTGCATAACAAGAATGGTGTTTAAATCATTATCTGGACCTTGTTTATATTTTTCCCAATTTTTTTTCCTGAAAATGTTTACATGTGAATTAATTTTCTCATGCTTAGAAGCTGCTATTGTGCATATTTCACTAGCTATGAGTGCAGCAGTATTATAGCCATCTCTGATTCCTATTCAGTATAAAGAAAACAAAATTGATGTAGGAAGATAATGTGTCTTGTCTCTCTAAAGCAGGTTTATCAGGGTGAACCTATAGATGACCTTCATCTATCACCAAAAAAATCATCAAAAAAGTATGTAGATTTGGAATAACTAACTAAGTGCTCTGATGACTTTTCCTGGAAATTATTATTAATAATTTTGAGCATATTGCCCAAAAAAGTATCTCTTGGAAAAGAAGAAGCCAACAAACTTGGACTGTTGAGATTATCTATACAAAAGGCTTTGACCAGTGAGATCTCTTTTGTAATTATTCCTTGCATATTCAAGCGCTCCCCATTAACAACAGCAATTAATGACAAAGTATAAATATAATGTTTGGAGGATCCAATTTATCATTTGTTGCTATAAAACTAAAAACCACAATGCCTAGGTATTCAGGGTAACCCAAAACTAGGTATAGCAATGGCAGAAGATGAAATATGGAATTCAGAAGGCAGAATTCAGCCTTTTAGAAATTGTATTGAACAAAGCTCTTGTTGCTACTGTAGTTCAATTGCATTACTTCACAAAAGGTAGAAATGGAAAGATTTTTTAAAATGAATATTATGTGTATAAATAAAAAATATACTGCAAACCTTTAAGAGTCACTTAGCATATTCCTGGTCCAGTACTATTCTTCAATAATTTCATTTGCAAAGAACATCATAAAAATAAATTTCAGTAATTTCTTATTGTTCTAATACAATCTTAAAACAGGAAATAAAATGTGGTAAGAATTCATCATAGTTGAAAAATAATGTTCCTGAGAAAAAGAAGAATCAATCTACTGGATGAAAAGTTGACTGGGAGAAATTTCTCCCAGCATGTGAAAGTATTCTATTCTGCCCTCAGGAAAACTTGATTTTGTAATGTTATTGTAACTGAAAAGGATGGCAAAAAATTGGCAGAACACCAGCATTCTCTTTTAAAGAAAATAACTTGAAGAAAGCCAAATCACAGTCAATTTCTTAGTCAAACCTGTTTATATCTGATTTCAAATTTCTATCATGGTAATTAATTAAAAATGTTGCACTTTTATCTCTCAACACAAGTTGGTATGATAAATGAGCTATGTGCCTTCCGATCACAGAAATAGCAATTGTACAGCACAGACAGCAAAAGCCTTTGTATAGTTTAATTCCCATGCTGGTATCAAATTGTATGACTAATGTAATTGTGGTGTAATTTCTAAGCAATTTGGATCTATTGGTAGGATTAAATAAGCCAGAGGGACCTTCTGAGGCTGTCAACACTGCATTGACTAAAGGCAGAGCTCCCTGGAAGAGGAAAGCTGTGATGTGTGGGATACATGCGAGCCTCTGCCAACTCCCACCTGGGAACTGAGAGCAACACTTCCCCCTCTCCCGCCTGAGTTATGGAGTGATGCACAGGTTTTACTTTCTCATCTTTCTTCTTCCTGTTATACATTTCTAATACTTCCTAATAGTGTAACGAGGTTCCCAAAGGAGGAATCAAATAGTTTTCCAAGCCCAAGGACAGATGCATAGAAAATTCCTTGCCTCTGCTGCTACACCGTCTCTGATTAAATTCACAGCTGACCCAGATCACCTGTCAGTAAACATTGGAAAACTGGTAAACACTTTTCTCCTGACATGGAGGCTCTTTTACCTCAAATGAACTCCCCATAGAAGCTGTCAGCTTGCCCCGGAAAAACTTCTGTTCTCAGAGTTACAGTGGAACTCCAGACAAGGAGAATATTTGTCCAGAAGGAGCAACTGAGCTTATCTGCTTTGAGATCCAACAGAGGAGTTTTTTCCTTCTGTATGGGGTGTGTTTATCACAGACAGCTATGGGAAAAATTGCATTAGCCTGGTAGCACATGGCCCACAGGAAACACCTTCCGTGGGGATTCTGATGATAAATGCTGGCAGCACATATCTGCTACAATGGGACTATCTTCTTAAGCCTCAGCTAGCAATCAGCTTAGTTCTGATACAGAGGGATTAATACATTCACAGGATTTTGTACCAGCTAGTGTGACGAGAAATGGCACAAACTGGAAAAGAAATCAGACACAAAACATAGAGATGTATAGCTATATGCAGCTTCACTCATTTAAAGATGTATAAAACAAAAAGAACATTTTTGATCTTATTTTGAATTAATGAACCCCATGTGTTTTGCTTTTACAATTGTCTGTCTAAAAATGTATACAAGTCTCTGGAAGTATGGAAAATATTTTTTAGTAATCTGCTGTGGTGTTTCTCAAACTTCCTTTGCATCTAACCTCTGAGGTGCTTGAGCAGCCTTGGTGCTGACCAATTTAGCACTTGCATCCCAAAAGTATTGGGATTTTTCAGCTTGAAAAATACATGGCTTATATGGCCTTCCTGTGTCTGAAGGGAGCCTGCAAGGAAGCTGGAGAGGGATTTCTTATAAGTGTCTGTAGTGATGGAACAAGGTGCAATGGCTTCAAACTGAAAGAGAGTAGTTTTAGATTAGACATTATGAAGAAATTCTTTGCTGTGAGGGTGGTGAGGCACTGGAACAAGGTATCCAGAAAAGTTGTGAATGCCTCATCTCTTCAGGTGTTCAAGGCCAGGTAGGATGGGGCTCTGAGCAACCTGGTGCAGTGGAAGGTGTCCCTGCCCATGGCAGGGGTTTGGAATTAGATAATTTTTAATGTCCTTTCTAACCCACACCGTTCTATGATTCTGTGATTTCAGGGTACACCCACAATAAGCTGCACAGATTTCATGCTTAATAATTTTAAAAGGAATATAAAATTTTTGAACAAGCATATTTCTTCAGTTCACATGAACATAAGTGAGATCTGGCTAAGACCACATTTAGTTTTGAGTAAAACATGCATCAAACTAATTATTCTTTCACAGAGGAACATCTCAAGCTTATTGTCTTCTACTCTGTTTTCCTGACTAGAATAAATCCATGATCAAACTAATCATTTTTGTGACAAATAAATTTCTACAGCTGTGGAAATGAAACAGGTGTGACTGGCATGTATTCTTGGCTGGTCTTTAGTCATGGAACTGTACTCATTTTGGACTTTGTCCGTAGTTATACATTACAAGATAAGGCTAGAATTTGTGTGTCAATGAAAAATAAAATAACTTGTTACGTACCAAACCTGAACAATACTGTTGCACTCAAAGAAAGAAAAGTGACAGAAGGAGTAGCCCATGTGTGTTGATGAAATCAAGGAGCATTAATTAGATACACATTATTTTAAACTATGTAGCAGCTTAACATGCCATAAAATTAAGGGCATGACAAATAGCAGGTTGATTGCACATCAGGAAAAAAAATGATGAAGTTATGGTCTGTAATTAACAAATACCTTTAGAGTACATCTTTGCTAGGCCTTATAAATATCACCTGATTTACTGACGTAGCTTTCAAACTGTCCCACTGGGGAAATTAATTAAATTTGATGAAAGACATATAGAAGATATAGTTATCTTCAGTATTTCTGGGTTCATTGCAACCTGCTGAGTTTCCAGCTGCTTTAGCTATATTTCCAATAGAAAATCCTTGCAGGTAGAGCTGCGAGCTGAAAAGGAACATAGCAGAATATAGATTTATAATCTTTCCTTAAGTCAGTTTGTGCTGGTTTGTTTTTTTTTTTTTTTTTTTTTTTGGGTTGTCTGTTTGTTTGTTTGTTTTTTGTTGTTGTTTTGTTTGTTTGTTTGTTTTTGGGGTTTTTTTTCCTATGAGAGGAGAAAAAGAGCACTCTGAGCACTCTGTGTAGATTAATTTCAAATCCTCTCAGGGAGGACATTGATAGAGCTTCAAGTGTGTGATCTTCTTCCAAGGAAAAACGGGATGCTGATTCTTTTCCCAAGACTGAATTCACCTTCATTTTACAGAGTCGAGAAGCGAACAGTTACTTCTCCGGAATTCAATCTTCTGGCCACAATAGCACAATGCTTTCAGTACAGCGTGGAACTGAGCTCCATTTTCTCACTTTTTCACTATTTTCTTCTTTTCCTTACACATGATTCCTTATTTCAAGAGATAGATTATGAAACGCAAATTAATGCATAAAAGTGCAAATGACATTTGATTATGCAGGAGAGTTTTGAAGAAATAAGTGACAAATTGTTGCTTTCAAGTGACAAAAAGTTGGTTTCTAGTATAAATAGAAACAGGTTGTTACTGAGAGAATAAAACAAAAGCATATTTGAGATATGTGCCCTATATCTTACTGGAGTTATAGAAAAGTTGTGAATGATGTAATTGAAAGGGAGAGATCTGAGATTCTGAGTTTTAATAGCTTGTTCTGCCATGAACTTTTATCATTAAGAGTTTATATGCAAACTCAGAGATCACAGCATCAGACAATATTTTATTTATATAGCCTACAGCCGTGTGCCTCTCTGTAGACCCTTCCAGTGAGCTTTATTATTGCTGTTGGTGTTATTTTTAACCAGTTAGTAAGGACATCACAAGAATTTCTCTAGTTTCTACAACTTTTGTTCCTCATAGGTCAAACCCTTCAATCACACTGACTCTGTCATGACAGCATTAAATGGAAAGATCACTAGTACCATTTGGCTCTCCATTGAAAGGCCACTGAACATTCTTTTCTAAAATTTTCATCTTGATTGGATGGTATTAAATCCTTTGAACTTCAATACAGACACAAACTCTATCATTAACCATTTTTTCTCTTATCTTTGTCTAGAGCCCAGAGCATCATGTTAATGACTGTCATATGAAGTGTCAAATTATATTAATGTCCTAATATTTCTGATTAATTTATGTTTAGAAAATTTATAATATAACAGTGAGCAGTGTGAGTGTATTCAAAATGCATTTTAGCTTCCCTTAAAAAAACCCACTTATGGCAGGGTTTATAAATTGGCTGCTTAATTTGCATTTGCTTGAAGCTCAGCCAAATATGTCATTATTAAAAGCAAAACCCCAAATTTCTTTTTCCATTACTAAATGTATTTTTAAACTGGTTCGGCTGGTGATTTTTCAGAAATGAGAGACTGAAAATATATACACAAGTTTTTTTTCTGCTGTTTTTCAATGCCTGTCTGATACAAGACATACAAAACTGTCTTGCAATTTCTTTTGCCTCTGCTGGGTGGAGAGAGACCAAACTGGCAGACGGATCTCTGAAGATACAGTTAATGCCCAACAACAACCACCTACATCTGTTAAAAAGCATCGATCTCATGTAGAGTCCTTTCTTAAGGTTTGACTAAATAGTTTTCCAAGGATTACCTAAAATATTGTGTCTCAATATACTAATTCAATATTTCTCTTTTGTAATTAAAGTTGACAGCAAACTATATAAATGCAACTTGTCTTTTGCTGCTGTGCATGACAAGATAGTTACATGGCCTCAGTTAAAGGATCCAGGAGTGCTTTTGAGCACAAGACATATTTACTCTCTTGTCAGTATCTCAAACCCTTGATAGAAAGAACTCCAGTGACATCCTCACTTTTATCCCTTACTAAACTCTGCTCTCCACAGAGGAGGACTTAAGTATGGAGTTGGGTGAGACAGTGATGTGCTTCACTAACCTAGAGCCTGTGGAGCAATTACTTCAGAAATAAGTTTAAATTCTGGCTCAATGTGTGTTTATACTTACATATATGAACAATAATAAGCTGGAAGATTGTTTACATACAAAGTAGACCTGCATTTTAAAAAGTCACAGGTAGGAAAATGAAATTCCTTGAAAGACTAAAGTACATTTTGATGGTGCAATATTTGTTTTTCTATAAACTCCAAACTTCAATGGCTTTGTGTTTGTATTAATTTTTTTTCAACCAAAAACTACAGAAAATTGTGGTAGATTGGACATTTTAATGGCAGTTCCAATAGATGCTCCAACAAAGCAGCTGAAGAAACAGAACAAAAAGACATTCAATTGTAAGTCATTCTTTCAAATCTGAGTTAAATCCCAGAGGAAAGGCTCCTGGGGCACATTATATGGCTGTTTTCTGAGACTGCAGTATGAAGAAAAACATAATTGTCACTCTTGTAAGGAATAAAACCTTGATTCAGTGTTATGTCAGTCAGTGTGAAGGTTGCCATTGATTTCAGTATTGCATGACCAAAACTTTCATAATCAATAAAACTAAAAGAATGTCTGGAGGAGATGGTCAGAGGCAAAAAATGCTGGTAAAAGCCGAATTGCTGAATGGACTTTTAACAGGGGTTAGTAGGAAAATGTTCATTGAATATTTCTCTCTTCTAGTCTCTGATACATGTCCCAGTATCAGAGTTCTGCAGACAGCCATGGTTTAATGCATATCACTTACATGTAACCTGACTATTCACAGAATAACTTTTTTTTTCATCAAATAAGGGCAAATTATATGTATGGTTTTTTCTCCCCCCAGTCATAAGTCTGCATTTCTGCTTATATACCTACAGCTTCTTTAGCAAGCAAAAATTTTTACTAGACACTTTACAAACTTCAGGATGCCTTTTTGAGCTAATGGGATCTGTGGAGAGTAACTGACCAGTTAGCAAAATATAAATAATTCTGTAGCAGATCTCTTTTGTTTGAATAAGTACAGTACATTCTGTGGAAGCAAGTTTTAAGTTTAAATTTAAACATGTTCTCCAACAAAATTATTAGCACATTTTATGCAGTGCATTCAAATATTTTGAAATGGAATTATAATAAGCAGTCTTAGTTAATATAAAAATGTGCATATATATTCAGGAAAAGGTAAAAAAAAGATGTAAATGTACATGGACGTGTTTTTAGGAAGAGGAAGAATAAAATCAGATTTCACAGTGACTGCACAAACATTCGCAGTAGGGAAATTCAAGCAGCAGGTCCATATGGGCAGGTCCATCCAAATGACCCTGCATTTCATGGGATATTGTCCTTCTAATATTTCTTGATATATCCTGCTTAAAACACATCTAATAAAAAGGAAATATAAAAGGTTTTGTGTTTACTTTCAAAATGTTTCTAGCATTTCTACAGCAATATCAATCAGGACAAAAAGTTTTCGATTAATCACAGAAGGGATTATTGTCACATATAGGACATATTTCATAAAAACACATATATTAATACTTTGTAAACTAGAAATGAATAATTTTCCACTTGTTTGAGGTTGTTTCATAAGTATCAGCAAAATGTGTTTGAGTAGCATCAAAATATTTTCTTTTTGACAGACATAAAAAGAACCATAAGAGGCTCATTTTGAACAGGGGTGTTAACAACAGCTTTTGTGTAACACTCAAAATTTGCTAAAGGTTCACTCAATATATCTTAAAATAAACAATAATTTCTGCAGAGATGCTCAGAATTTTTTTTTTTTATCTGAGATTAGATGAAAAAATTCAAATCATTGCATGACTGCTCTCAAACTGTTGGAGAAGGCACTGATAGCTCTATGTTATCTACTCATTGCCTGCCTCTGGCTACTCACTAATGAACCTAGTTTGGAAAAATTCTTTATTTCCTACTTGTGGAAAACCTATTGGCTTATCACTTCCATGTGCAATGCAGCACGTGTGGCATATCCCAGACTACTTATACATATTACAATACACATTACTGGGGACTGGTACTGTAGGAGCTTCCATCTAAAAACCTGATCTTGGAGAACCAAGGACATAAGGACAATGCTAAAATTTTGACAGATTTTCTGCTCTCATGAAAGTGATTTGTAGACAAACACATCTTAATGATTGAAAAAAAAATTAATTTTAAACAAGTATTGGGCGTAAGAAAAGGGTGTTAAAATTAGATCCATATCAGCATGAGTCCATCTTTATAAGGCTTAATCCTTAACAAATATCTTGAATTGAAAATATAAAATCATACCCTATGAATACTCATCAAATCAAGTATCTGACATTAAATCATAACATATATTTCTGTTTCTCAGGTCAGACATCCTATTATACATGCAACCAGTACTAAGCCACTGACATTTTCTTTGGCTTTTACTTCAGCCACCAAGGGCAAGCAGGACGGCACCTCTCTTGCCCTACCACTCTCTATCCAATTTTTTTTTTTTCAAGTAGAAACTGCAAGTTTAACAGGAACACTTTCCCCTCAAGAAAGATAATTCAAGGCCAGGTTGGATGAGGTTCTGAGCAACCTGGTCTAGTGGAAGGTGTCCCACCCTGTAGGGAGAGTGAGGTCAGAACCAGACGATCTTAAAGGTTCTGTCCAACCCAAATCATTCTGTGATTCCATGAAAATTGAAAGACCATTTTAAAAATAATGATTTTTGACTATTGATGATTTTTGAAACTCTCTGGCATGAGTTTTCAGCTCTGTGCTGATAGTACATGTTGCCCTGCAGTTACACAATAAAAATATAGCAAAATCAAAGTATTGTAAATAGTTTGTGCTAAACCTTCAGTGAGTCCTAAATAAATAATACCTAAATGCAATCAGTAAAACAAGGCTAGAGGGTCACTCTTAGACCCAGCTTTATGACAGACCTGGAGGTAAACCATAATCAGCAATAGAATTGTCTTCAGACACTATTAATAAGACAGATACCAGCAATTTGGAGAACAAAGGGTGTTGTATTTGAAGAATTTCACTTGGATGAATTTCTAAGGCAGTTTCTAACTCACCAGGGTCAAAAGAAGCATAAAGTCTTAAAATGCAATATGTATTCCTTATTTCTTTATTTATTTAATGTGAGAAGTAGCCCTTGGCAAACTTTATTTTGTGGGAAATTAAAGTAGATTCTAGAGATCACTGCTGTCTCCTGGAAAGGACAATGTTGAAGAGATGCTATCTTAGTAACAGACAGGGACAGAAAAATCTATAACCATAATCTATTACACAAACTGACAATGCAGCCTATTTTTCAGAATGCTTAATATTGAAAAATTAAAAAGAAATTAGCTGGAACAGAGAAAAATAGAAATGTATGGCCAAAACCTATAAAGTTTTCAAAAGTAAAAATGCAACATGGAATGCTTAGATAGGAACTAGAGGCTAAATATTGGTCTTTTATGCTCATTGTCTTCACTGTAATGTCATTTTAATGTATCTGAGATCTCTGTCCCTTTGGGGAAGTGCATGGAGGAAGGAGAGGGAATGTTTCAAAAGTAACCTCTAGAAATGTTTCTGGATTTTACTGTCAAAGCCTCTCAAAGATAAAACTGCCAAAAAATTACAGACTTTATGCATCATTTAGATCTTGGATGATACTTCACAATCAGAAAATATATCTTTAATGATTTATCAGATTTCGAGGCACTTGAAAGATGTTTATTAAAACTTAATGTTTTTTTTTCCTTCTGCAGGTGTCACTAGACACATACTATGCTTGGTTTTATGACTGGTCAAAGCTGGATATATGTCACTGAAATATGAAGTTCTTTGTTTTTTCATTTTTCATATTTCATTTGTAGTAAAAATTTCAGTCATTTATTGAAAAAAGGTTGAATCTCTGAGAAAGATGGGATTTTCATCCTGTCTTTATTATGAAAAAGAGGTAGAGACAGAGGTTTTGTCTGATGTTAAGACTGGAACTGGAGGTCAGATTAAAGTTTTCTCTCCTGTGTTGCTCCTACAGAGGAAGTAAATTGAATGCAATATGAAAAGATTGGGACAACTATGAAAACAAACCAAAAAAAAAGATTTGTTCTTAAAATCTGGACATCTACTGCTCACATACACAGTCATGAATTTTTATTTTTTTTAAAAAACCCAGAACTTTATGTGGAAATAAACAACAGCAGATTTTCCCTTACGAGAACAGATTCTCTATGTTTTGAACTTCTCAAAGATTTTTCCTCTTTTTCTGAGTAGGCAGGTAGGTGCAATGCTACAGCAGTGTATACAGTTCTTAATAGAGGAAGACTGTAGTTCCTTCGAGATTTCTAGAGTTTTATAGGTTTTAGATATTTTATGACAGTAATACTCTTTTCAACTTGCATGCAAACCCTAGCATTTGAGTAAGTACTTTGCAGTCAGGTTGATAGTACTTCTTTAAAAGAGACTTTAGAAAATAGATGAGCAATCTGTATTCAAAAAAGTGATAGAGAGGGGAAATTGCAAATTCCTTTAGTATTTTGAGACTGATTACACTCAGAAAATTTATATCATAAATCAGCCTGCAGTAATATAAATTTAGGTTCTAACAACCAGACTTCTGCTTGCTCAAGTTAACAACCAGAACTGTCTTTCAATATAGATTTCTTCATACTATGATTATCTTCAACCTAATTATTCTTATTTTAATACAACTCAATTTTAAAAACTTTTTCTTGGTTTTCCCAGATGCCTGATCTATACTGGAGAAATTCATAGAAATTATAAAATTTTATTCCCAATAGAAGACCAACCAACACGCAGTAAATGCTGTTTCACTAATGAGAAATTGTGTTGTTGATGAACATAGCAGCATTTGGTTCCAGGCTGTCAAGGCTGGAATTTTTGTGTGCATGAAAAGCCGTAGTACACCAATATTTCTGATACCTTTTTAGTTTTCAATGACCTTTCAAACATAAACGTTCAGTGGTGTGGCATATTCATTGCTAATTCCCCTAATGCACTTCAAATAACATAATCCAAATTACACTATTTGCATATGTTCATACTTTTTAATAATCATCTTTTTGTGATCCTTAATAATAGCAGATACATTTCTGTGAGATGTCCCTAGCTTTCCAATTTTTCCTTTTTGTTGAATTGTTGTATATTTTCCACTATTCTACTAAATTACACAAAAGAAAGAAACCCCTCCAAACATTTAAAGCATAAACATTTAATGAAGCCAAAGCTATTATTAAGCTCTTTTACTGCCTCAGATTCCTCCTCCATAAAACTGAAGTGGCTGGCTGAATTCCTTTGTTATCTTCTCCACTTGCATTTCAGGTGTTCTGACTTCTGCTCTCAGATAGTTCTTTTAAAGTCACTTCTGAATCTGTACCTACACTGTTTATTCCTTCCTCTTCCCTTTTCAAGACAGATTGTAAGTTTTTGATTTGTAAAGGTTTTCTCCACGCTTTCAGTATTTCCTCTAGGCATTTGTCCCCTCTAGGGACAAAAATTCTACTCGTCTTCCTGAGGCAGACTTCTGCCAAGCAGTTGGAAGCATCATGTAAGTTGTGAATGTTGAGTTCAGTCAGACTACTAATCTCCCAAAAGATGCATTTTGAAACAGTTCTCTTTCAATATTTTTGATTTATTTGTACTGTCTAGAATCAGAAAAAAACATGTCTGCTTTAGAAGCCTATGCAGATACTTGAGAAAGTGTCAAAGAAAAATTGTAGCTCATTTATACAACATGCTTCAGTCAGGGACATATGTGTTCAGTTTTACTGCTTAGTAACATTGGAATAAGGAGCATGAATGATTTTAAATAAGCCAACCCTCTCAGCTCACCACGAGTTCCCTTCAGAGCTACAAGAAGAATTATTCTAACCCTGAAGCCCCTGACTTATTGAGTGGCAATTGTATTTTTTATTTGTATAAAGATCTTATCCATGTGAGGTGAATAGTCAAAGATATTTGCATTCCCGCAGATCATGTGTTTGTTCTTGCTCAGCCATATTACTGATACACTTAATTGCGTTGAACTCTGCTTCCTCAAAAGGTATGCAGCAGCGGGAGTATCCTGGGGCTATTCCAGGATAACTTTACATGAGGAAAGTTGTCTCTATACCATGCTGAAGAGATATTCCCTTGTTGTCTAGGTCTCTGATGTTTTAAGGAAAGAGACAGAGTTTTCTTATACGTATCTGGGTCAGTAACTACACTTGTTTTCCCCAATGAGATTTGGTTTTCCAGTCACTTTACCTCCTAGCACACACTACTTTAAAGGCTGCTGTTTTCTTTGAGCAGCAACAGCCTTAGTACTGAGGCTTCTTTATTGCCCTAAGAGGGAAAAAGAAGATGGAAGTAATAATGGGCTGATCAAGCTGTAATATAAAATGACTCAACAGATGCCAACTCCGTTCTTTAAGCCTGAAAGTGATTATTCCATCTGTAAGGAGGGACAAATAAGATAAGAACAGTAAATCCATGATAAAAAGATTTGCAAGAGGGGCCTTATCAATAAAAGAAAATATAACAGGCAATGCTATAGACCAAAAAATTCAGATAGGACAAAATACTCCTTCAATCTGGAATTTCACAGAATATCTGATCTTTATCAGTATACACAAAATTCTTTCTTCAGCAAGACAAGTACTCTTCAAAAACATGTATCAGGTAGCACCTGTGGACATTACATGGTCATCAAGCCATGGCAGAAGTCATTAATACATTTGGGGCACAATTTCAGGGACATTTGATGTTGACAAGATTCTTCATCTTCTCATGAGCAAGTTTGGAAATTAAGCTGGGAAAGTAAACAGCTTGGAAAGGGACAGTATCTGTGGCTGCACTTATGATAGCTGTTGACTTTATCAATGGTTCCTAAAATTCAAAAGTAACTGATCTTTGCCTCACCTGCTATTGTGCTGTGACTGTCATTGCTGATGTGTGAGAGGTCCCATGATACACTGAAAACAAGAAGCTGAAGAAATCAAGAGATAAGTTCTGTTTTTTCCCCTTAATTTTTCCATCCTTGCTTTACCTTTCCAATCCCCAGCTCAACACTCTGGCAGCACTGGCATCTCGCTGACAGCACTCTGCCATCTCCTCCTGGGT
Source organism: Chamaea fasciata (assembly GCF_029207755.1). Taxonomy (NCBI): domain Eukaryota; kingdom Metazoa; phylum Chordata; class Aves; order Passeriformes; family Sylviidae; genus Chamaea; species Chamaea fasciata. The sequence goes on from NW_027094086.1 coordinate 27,742,581, forward strand.
GCTGCTGCACACCTTCCCCAACACATCTACCTGCCACACTAGCCACTGCCCTCTTTTTCTCCTCTTATATTTCTTCTGAGTCAAATTTACGGTGTTAGACCAAAAAAAAAAAAAAAAAAAATAGGGATCATCTTTTCATACAGAGCCTTTCACAAGGTTGTGGTGATTTATCTTGTGAAGCTACACAAAAAACCAATAAATAAGAATAATGAGAATTTCTTAAAGTTGCTTTATAGGTAAGTAAGTTTTTTCTGATATTATTTTCTTCACGGATAGTAGCCTTGTTTGATTCCTGTAGTAGCCTTTCTGTGAAGGCTACAAGAAAGATTGTTGGGAGAAATGAGATGTCTGCTGCTCTTTTTGTGAGAGGAAGACTGGAGGCATGGCATCTCCAGAAGGTGTGACTGTGGATGGATGCCTCTCCATGGAGAAAACCCACATGGGCACTTCAGCCTACTGCAATACTTTTCCTGACCATCCTCCCCAGCAGCCCCAAAGCAGGACAGTCTTAGATTCCAACCTTTTATTTCAGAAAAGCCCTAATACCACACATTTACCAGTGCCCAGTACCACGGCTGCATTGGTTATGATGGATTCCCCTCACTCAGTCATTATGTCCATGCAATGAAATGAGAAACCAGTCTGTGACCTAGATAATATCCTGAATCAAGCATGCTGAAGGATCAAGCATCCTGTCATGTGGTCGTGCAGAGAAAGATTGCATGAAGATTGTGTATATGTCTGTAGGTAGGTACATACAATCATGGAGAAATAGCCTTAATCTGAATTTTTTTATTTAGTGAGGCAAATTTTGCAATTAGTTGTGCTAGTTAATTTTAATTATCATAAGTAACTATGTTTATGGAAAAACATGCTAAATATTTAATATAAGGGGGACTTTACTACAATCTAAATCAAAGTTACAATGAAAGAAAAAAATTAAGATTAGCTTAGAACTTAGAAGATTTATGTATGACGTTGTAGCTGAAAATATGTATGGGAAGCCTTCATCTCATTTTTACAGACAGGTAAGTAAACACTTTTTTTTTTTTTTTTTTTGCATGTATTCCTCTGGCAACAGTTTTGTACCTGAGGCAGAAATTGGATATGGACATTTCTTCTATTTTGCGTTAGAAAAAGCCCATCATGTTCTCTATCCTCCTCTCTAATCTGACGTGCTTTTGAATTAAGTACAGAATGCATTTATACATTTTTTAAAACATTAAAAAGAAAAGAGTCTTAGAAACCAATGGCTATAATGCTCTGAGGAGTGTTTGAAATCCAGAAGCAGAATTTCAGTGAATAGGAAAAAGCCACAAAGTTCACTTTAATTTCATGCCACAAGTTCAAGTGTGGTAGTGAGAGGTAGTGAGGGGATATAGATCCCCAGATTAACCCCACATTGGAAACTATATACTCAACATCATTTCTAATGTCTTATTAAGGGGCAGCAGAAATGCACAGAAAATGTAGTAACTTCCTACTGTTTAATGCAGCTGCTACAATAATCTCTTATATTTCATAATGAAAATGGCTTAGATGAAATCTATCCTTCAAAGAGTCTTTGAATGATATAAGCAGGAGCATTATCAAAATTACTCAATTTTTTTGTTAGTTAGGGTTTTTGCAGTTACTAATTAGCTAAGGTATTAATGAAACATCCATGTATACACTACTGGTACCTGTATATGTATAATATATATGCTTATATATGTAATTTATATCATATGTATGTAATATTGAGATTTTTCTAGATATGAATCTTAAAATCAAAGACAGTTTTAAACCACAAAACATTGCAACATCCACCTTCATAATTACAGTGTGAATTCTGATCATGTTTAATTTTATTTTTTGCCTCTGGAAAAATCACAGATTTTCCTTGGGGTTATCAGGGTGAAAGCCAGATTCTCTTCAAAAAAGCATTCTTAGAAGCATTCTGTGCCATGTTAATGAATTACTGTAGCCTTGCAACACAAAATCCTCACAACTCCTCTACCCCAGCATAATTTTTTTTATTGTACACTATAACCAGGCTTGGAGAGGAGAGATTGCAAGAATGCAGCTGGTTATAGAAAGAGCTCCCGGTTTACATAATAATGGTGACAGTAATTAATATGTTAGAAAGAGCTAGATTAACTATAATTTGCCTGTATATAAATAATTTTCTTTCATTGCTGCTATGGGAACAAAATTTATGATTTTTTTTTTTTGTTGAATGTGATGCAGATGAATGATTTCTGTTGCAGAGATTTTAGCAGAGATCTGTCCTGCCAAACTTTCTGCATTCAGCACATTCATTTCTTTTGAGCAAGACAAACTGAAGGACATCTATACTAATTTATCTACAAGGAAAAGAAACTGAGGTCAGTGAAATAGCTGTATATCTCCCTCTGAACCCTAACAATGCTCCTGTCCAAAAGAAGTCCAAACTTATCTGGTTTTGAATTGATATTCCTCCCCTCCTGCTCTTTCTCCCCCAAACACAGTGTGTATATGACATGTTTTCTTAGAGGAATGTCTTTTTTTCACAGTTCCTGACATGCTCTCCATTCATAAAACGGCCTTTTACTAGATTTTCTTAGGGCAACAAATACTTCATGACCTGACCCACAGTCCATTTTCCCTTGCCTCAGTCACCTGTTCCATAAGCTTCCAGAGGAGGCAATATTGATACTGAAACTCCCCGATCTGATAACATAGCAATTTAAAAAGTCAAAGAGGTGCTTGACAGGAAAGTCATACGTTTAGAAGCCAAGTGAATTTTCAGGGCTGGAGTGCTGTAAATGCACAGCAGAGATATGCAAGTTTTTCTTTCCCCCCCCCAGCAAACTGGTTAATTCTGAAAGTTGTGATGTAGTAAAATAAAATAAATGCTCTTAAAGTTCTGCTGTCACTGTCTTCTTAACGCAAACCACACAAAAAAGTCCACCAGGGAAAAACGTGTCAGGCTCATAAAATCTCAGGTTACAGCTAGCCACTCATTAAGCCCTGTATAAAGGATGCTCTTCTGAATGAAACTTATATTTGATCTTTGTTTCTTTATTGATGCCATCAAGCAATCACTTTCTGAAGGTTTCCATAGTAACAAGTGAGCTTTTGCCTTTTTTTTTTTCCTTTTCTTTTCTCTTCTTTCTTTTTTCCATTTTCAAGCTCTTTCATGCAGCTAATACAGAGAAACAGTGGGATGACTGGCATGGAATACTGTTCCTGGTTTCCTGGTACAATACAAGCAAAGCAGGGTAAAGTAAAACATGATTTTCTATGAAACTGGAGACTTATTTTCCCTCCTCTGTAAGAATATTAAAAAACTATAATTTACTTACATCTTTGGTTTCTGCGTTTGCTCTTGTACATAGTCATTGTGAAGAAATTCCACTTTCTAAGAAATAATTGCCTTGATCACAGACAAAAGAGATTGTGCTCTTGCCTTGCAGTGAGACAGTTGCTCACTGAGAGAAGGTAACCAGCAATCTCTCGGAGAAAGGCAGGGTAATACCATTCTCCTAAAATCCAGGGGAGATGCTACTGGCTCTAACTATTTTCTCTATTACAAAGCTCAGTAACAAAACATATTTATTTTCATACTTTTTTTCAAATATGTTTGATAGCAGCTAATAAAATCCAGAACACAGATAGAATCATGCAATCAAAGTGGGGTGAAATGCTATGCAATGGTCTGAAACCAGGATTCTTTAAAAAAAGCCCTGACATAACCAAAATTGTATAAATGAACTCATGAACTAACAAAAACTAACTTTCCATTGAGAGGCCTTAGAATTATGCATATGAGTATGTTAAAATATTTTGGGTTACATTTTCAATTTTCGATTACCGTTTTAAATTACTATTAAAAGAAAATCAACACATGTTGTTCAATTAAATCCTGAGTGCAGGTTCAAGCTCACGAATAGATTATTCAGGAAATATATAAAATGAATTTTTTTTCACGCTTATGTTTGCTCCTGCATTAACTGTCAATGATTTAATTGGGGAAAGCTATTCACATAACATTTTGCTGATGGCTCATTTTTACAGCTACTTCCCTGCTCTCTAGTCTGTTGAATCGCAAGGTCATGGGGATAAAGTAACAGCATTTTATGGTCATCCACATATATGTATATCACTCTTTTCAAAGAGTCCTGATATCTTCCTAAAGGGAACAGGGGAAGGGGAAGGAAATTTTTGCCATGCTGGGGAGATTGATCTACCTATGCTGGGTACATGACAATCAAGAAGATGCCAGTGACAATAATGGGGTTGAAAAAAAAAAAGAAATTCCAGTTAATTCAGCAATAAATCTGCATTTAATAAAATTATGTGAAAAAAATTTTTGAAATCTTAAGAAATTCATATTTTGAGCTGCCTGCCATCTTGATCCCAGATACTGCAAACACAGAAGTGTCAAAGTAAAAAAATAAGTGTATTGACTGAAACATCTTGAAAACCGGTAATAGTACCCTTGTTCCTGCTTAATATGCATATTTAAACAGCAGCTCTCTGAACTACTCAAATAAATAAAAAAATAACATCTTTGGCTTACACAAAAAACAACAACCCCTGGTGTTCATGGATCATTCATGTTTCAAAGATGAACAATCTGGTAGCATTCATCTAAAATATTTACCCACAGTAACTTTCCTAATGAAAAGCAATTAAAAGAAATTAAAAGAAATGTCTCTCTCAGTCTGCCTAACTTAAATTTATATTTTTCCCATAATTTTTTCACCTCTCAGATATATCTGATATTTTTTTATATCTCCAGTATTACCATGTTTAACTTTGTGACCATTAAATTCTCTCAGCTGTTCAGTAGTCACAAATCCTCATATTGACACCTCTAGTTAATGAAGTTAAATCTTTATATTGCTTCATTATTCTGATTTCCAAGTTCTGTCAAAATCTGACCACATACCTTTTCATTTACTTTGGATTTGTATCAGCAAAGATGAAGATAAAGTGTAGCCTGAAGAAACTGAAAGCAACACATAATTTTTTTTAGTTTTCTTTAGTATTTCATCTACAGTTGTCTCAAAATACCACACTTGACGCTACAGCGTATCTGTTGCTGAGGTCAGCAGAAAGGTGGGAGATTGCAAAACAAATCAAAAGTCACAAGAAGGAAAAAATTAGGATAATTGCTAAGCATAGCAGCAGACAAAATATCTGTACCATATAGAAAGACCCTGGAGGCCTTATATTCAAATAGTACTGCGTAGTTAATATCCATTGGAGTCAATATTTTTGCACCGATTTATATGAACGGAGGATAATTCCATAGTTGCCCTGCTCTGTTTTCCCTCTGAGTTAATTTGCAGCTGATTCAGATCTGTGATCAGACTTAAACTACAGAGATTTGTGGCCTCCCTTTAAATTTACTGCTTCATATAGTAATCTTTTCTTTTCCTGTTCTCTTCCTTCTTCTACCTGAAGGCTCTCAGCCATATTGTTCAGTTCAAATTTTCCTTATTTCATTGATTTGACAAGATTTCTTCAATTTTCCCTCAGCCCACATTATATTGTAACTAAATAGCTCAGTTCTCTTCCTTGTCATTATTATCTATCATTTTCCCCAGTTTTTATCCTGTATTTAACCCAGCCATATACTACTAACTCTCCATGTTGTATCATGTACAGCACCTATAACAACTTGCATATTTTTCCATTAGTCTTTCATGCATTATTTTATAACAATATGTATTTAAATAGAAATACTTGACAATGATATAATATAAAAAAAAAATTAAATGGAAATTTCATGGGCTAAGGATTAATTTATTTTAAATCAATGATCCCTGAAAGGACAGCCTTTATTGGTTTTTCTTTGTTTTAATTGGAGCTCTGATTCTTCAATGCAGTGAGAGGCATTTGCTAAAAATAACATAAAAATAATCTGTCTGGCGAATCACTGTAGGTTTCTCCATGGAAAAATATTGCAAAAAAACCCACATCTTGAAAGTGCTGGCTAGCTTTGAGTAGGCACAGCATCCTCCTATTTTTCTGTATTACTGTTTTCTGTTAGGAGAATTTAAAATTCACTTTCACAGAGTTGCAGCTTGAAAAAAGTCAGAATCTGGCATATGGCTGGTTAAATGTAACCAGCTAAGTGAGATGGGAAGAAATGAATGGAACATATGAGCAATAAAAAGTCACCTGGTCACATTAAGCTTATTGCTTTTTTTCCAAGGATGCATCTCACATGATTGAAATAGTTTAAAATGTTATTTCAACAGTATATTGGAATGAATTTTGTCAGTCATTGTTGCTAAAAAAATTGGTGGTAAAAGAATGAATAATGTCCATATCTGCACATCCCATAACCCTTCTTGCCTTTCTCTCCTCCTCACACTATAGGTCCCAATAAGGAACTTTTCTTTGAGTACTGCAATAAATTTCCCAAACTCACTTTTTTTTTTTAAGAATAAGAAGAGAACAAAATGCAGATATTTTAAAAATATAACTGCTGACATGAATTTCACATATTACTCATCAATAAACACTTTGCCTGGGTAGTATGCTCAATTTTATTTTTAATGAGCAGATCTTAGGCAGAAAAGGAAGGTGGAGGAAGCTTAAAGTCTGTTCTCTCTTAATGCACCCAAAGAGTCTTCTCAGATAATAATCTTTTATACATTCCACTACAGTTCTTTTTATGATGTCATCTAAGAAAATATTACATCTATGAAAATTAATTATTTTTTTCTTTGAATAAAGGATGTGTGTAAGCATCCATGTTTAACCTCCTCCAAGTAATTACCCCTCCTTGATAAAATTACTGGTGCATTAAGATCATGTATGTGCACCTTTTACTGGTAAATATTTATACAGATATCCTACAATATTGCTTGTTAACATGCTGTGATATTAGATAAATAAAATTCACTTTAGCAAGAAATGTCACTGAGCTAATAAAGCAGATTTATGATAAGATATTCTTTTTATGATGTAATGGGGACAGAGCTTAAAATATTGGCCAAACCAACCCTGGCTAAAATTGATAAAAATACTGTACAAACTGTGGCAAGCTGGATGAGAAAGAGTAAAATTTGTACATCTTATGCCTAAAACTGTATGTTAGAATCAAGGAGTTGCAAAAATGCTTTTCAGGATTCAAGAAAGCTGTCTAGCATTCCTGAAAAGTATCAGAAATAAAGACCATTGACAGTGCCAAAGAGGGAAAAGGTTTATTAATAGGTTAGCTGTAGATTAAAGGGCTCAATTCCACTGCTTAAACATTCAGGTTGAGCACTACTTTGATGTTTTATGGCATCTGAGACATTCACACAGTGCCAGAAAATATGGCACAGCACCTGTGGGAAACCTAGAACCTTCTGAAGCACCTGCTGAAGCCAAGACCACCTTATGTGGCTCTAGGCAAATATCAGGGCAAGTTTCCCTGCCCAAAGAGTTTATATTCAAACCTCCCTCTGATGTCTGCCATTATTCTCTACCATTTTTACATTTAGGGTCATTGTTTCTTAGTGTTCCCAACTTTAACTCTCAGGTCTTGACCCTGCAAGACTGTGATTGACTTCAGGAGGAATTGTATGGAGAGAGAAAATGATGTGTGACTGAATTTGCAAATATGCTCAAAAAAGGCCACTATTTGTTAGTACATAATCACAGCTGTGCATATTAAAAAAATTATCTGGATAAAAGAGAAATAATGTATCATAATACTTTCAAATCAGCAATCCTCCTCTTTACTAAAGAGAAGTTTAAGTGTTTTATAAGTCTTCCATTATTTCCGTTCATTTTTACTCTGCTCAAGAATATAGTTAGCAAGATTTTGTGAAGACCTCATGTATTCACCAAATACTGCATTAGGATAAAATTTGCTACATTCACAACATTTACATAATCCAATAATTTAGAAAAAAAATCAAAAGAATTTTTTTTTTCGGGAGATGTTTAATTTTAGGAAAACTATTTGGCTGCTTCTTTTCTCTATTATCTTCTGCATTTTTGCTGACCTGTTTTACTTTCCTTCAGCACTATCAGACAGTAATGATACTTCACCACAAAAGATTCTTTTTTAGATAGCAGGAGAAAGCCCCTATGGTACTGGTCCTACTTTCACCATGGGTAATTTTTTCTTATTCAATGAAGCTTTTTCACTAGAATTTCATTTGTCTCGTTGTTATAGCAGCATTTATCTTTAGTCTTTAAGGAATTCACTGTCAAGCTTTCCTCATTAGATTGTGCTCTTTTTATCAGATGTTACTATAAGAATGTAAAAATATGATCACAGTGGTATTAAACAAAGCCTGACACCACCTTTCTCAGGTAGGAGCCCAAACTGGCTGTTCCTCGTGGCCCTCGCCCAGTTCCCAGCATGTCCTCGTTCCTCCAACAAGAGCACTACAAATACATTTTGATATTTTTCTTTGACTAATAATTTCCCAAGGTTTAATGCGTCACTTCCTAAAAATATAAGATTGGAAGCAAAATGTGCTTGTCTAAAAGTAAAATTGTTATCTATTATTAAAGAGAGGCGTTTCAAGACATGAAAAAAGGTTCAGAGGAAAAAAACCCTAAATCAATCAAGTAGAGTTACTTTATAACTGTCCTTGAACATGTGAAAATTTGACGGAAAGAAAGCCAGTAATAAGCCATTTTCTCTGTCTCAATGTTAATAAAGTCATGGACATACACTGTAATACCAGAGATTTAAATTAGTTTCTTGGAAACAAAGTTTGTTACTGGCAAGCATGAGAAGGCTTGCTAAAGGATTTTTAACAGGTTAGGTATCTCAGAGGAGCCCTCCTAGGAGATGGATAAGATGACAACTTGTAGTTTTTTTCCTTATTTCTGGACGCATATGCCCATAATTAAATATCAGTTATCATAAGATTCAGCACTGGCCAAGATTTGTTCCATGTAAGTCCTTCAGCCCTGTTAATATTAACAGAATATTTCGGGCAGGAGGAGACTGGAATGTCGGGGGTACTTAACACCAGCAAGCATGAAGCATGTAATGTCCTGTAGGTACTTTTAAGGAATCTTTAAAAATGGACCTCTGCTCTTAACACTGGAGCAGCTTTTTCCACTGGGAATGAATGAGATCACCAGTGGTTGAACCCTGCTCTGTAGCTTTTGGGATACAGGCCCATGTCTGATAACTCAGGCACCTATGGATACATATTATGAACATCTTTCAGAATTACATTGTGTCCTCAATTACATTTGAGTAACTTCCACAAATTCAGAGCAGCTACAATACATCCACATGCTGTAAACTTGAACCTTCACTTTACAGTTCAGAACGATGGTTTTGTACCAAGAGTTTCACAGCATTCTTAGCAGTTCCAAAGGTTGACTGGGGCTCTAGATCTTGATACTTTCACAGCTTTAACGCCCTTCTTATTGTCCACACTGTCTCATATAACCCTTAAGTGAAACTTGGCCAATTCTATTATCTCCTCTATTCCAAAAGCAAATAATACAGTTATGAATGCCTGATAGTTCTTCCTTATTTTCTAAAAAGCACTGTACACAGTAAGTACAGGTCCCTTTAGACTGGCAAACATAACATGAAGCTTTCTGTTCCTTCATCTGAGTAATATTTAGCTGTTATTTGAAACAAGGTACAATAAGATATTCCTCTCCGAAATGTCTGAAAAAATCAATTAAACTTCAGGCTCAGAGTTAGATATTCTATAAGGTAGCTTCTACAGTGGAAAAACATCTTCCCTTCTGCTTTGGCAGGTGGAAAAGATAGTAAATCAATCTCAGATGAAAGAAACTCGTTTCACTTACTTTACGCATTCCTTAGATCCAAGTGTGTTCCTTCCATCTTAGATTAGTTTCTTTCCTAATCCATCTCAGTTCTTCACAGGTTTGTTCTTGGCCACTTTCCTTTGGTTTTAAACAATTTTAATGTTTTGTTTTTCCTAAGTCCGAGCTTCTTTTCATCTTAGCTTTAATTTTATTTTATCCAGGTTATTTTTATTTTATCCATCTTAACTAGCCCTGACAAGTTTTAATTTGTTCTTCTAAATGTTTTGCCTGCTAGTTTGGCTGGGACGTTCATCATCTTGTATTTGATCTTGATGAGGTTTTCACCATCCAGTAACAATACGTAGTTACTTTCACACTATTTCTAAACCTCTGTTTAACGGTTGAGATAGTCTTAAGAGTTTGCTTCGGATTTCACAGATTATGGACTAAGCACACCTCCTTTCCATTAAAAAGAGTTAGGTGTGTGTTCCAAATTTTTGTCCAAATATGAACTGGTTCCACACACAACCATATTTTCTTCAGAATGTACATTATTATTGGGGAGAATGCAAATGATGTATAAAAAGGTGATGTCATTTTTTCTGATCATTAAACTGTGTCTTGGCAATTCAATTTATGAGCATAACACTATTGAACGTTCCTTATATTTTCCCTCACAGTAATCCTTTAAATGATCATAATCCTTAATATATTGCACAACATGCCAAAGTTAGAGTACACAGAATTTCCTTAGTAGAAGAAAAACATAGCCCTGTAGTTGGAACCATATTCATTGAATGTCAAATTTTAGAATAAATATCTATAGGATATAAGACAACAATTTTTTATCCATTATCAATTGACAATTAACAATTTTATCAATGTAATTATGAGCACACTAAGAATTTAAGTGAATTTAAGTAGGTCTTTGAAACAATCCTAACGTGTCTAGAACTAACATTTCAAAATGTAATACTTTTTATTCACTTGGTAATTTTTTCATTCTTGTGGAAAGCTGTCAGAAATACTCTAAGTGTTAGCAGTTTTTCCTTCTTGTTGTTAAATCTGAAACAAGTCATGGTGCCTCTAACAGGCACCAGTTTCTATCATCTCAGAGCTGATAAATCTCCAGGATAGTGAAAAATATAGAACGATAGACAAATACCAGATTTGGGGCCAAAGCAGCTGTACTGAATTTAAAAAAAAAATAGGCTTTTAACAGACTACCAAGTGCTTAATTGTGTATCAGGTGCTTAAATCTGGATTTAATTCAAAACTTTCAGACATATAATTTCCAGAGAAATAAAGTGCTGAATATTGATTAGTTTTCTTGAGAAATTTTAGAAAGTTCTGACTATCAGTCTATCTTGATTCTGCTTAAGTTACAAAATCTTTCCACCTCAATATAGAAAGTTGTTCTTAATGAGAATTACACACACAGTGTCATATTTTCCAAGCAGATGATATGTGTTTCAGTTTGACTGGAGTGCCCTGCAATGAAATGCTGCCCTGTTTTCCTTTTCACATTTGTTTTAGTTATCACACTGATGGAACACTTGAACATGCTGAATTCAACAGGATAAACTTTCAGAACAGAATCCACTCTTACACAACCCATAAATATTTCAAAAATACACCTCAAATTCATGTACCTTGATTCTGTTCAAGCACTAAGCACTTGAATACTTCAAGCAAGTCTTTCAGGCATAACCATTTGAAGGATGGTGAATTTGCTGTCATCAGCATTGCACTATGACTTCCTATTTTAAAGTTTTTGCATGTTTATTGAAACAGATTTAACTCACATTAAAAATGCATTTTCAGTTCTTCAGTGCAGTGAATGTTGTCTCCCTCTGTGTCAAGAACAGAACGGGGAGACCTTGAGAAAGAGCCTCTTGCGAATAAAGTAGGCCCTTAAATTGTCAATTTAGGGCTCAAAGCAATGCAAACTGTTGATGTTTTATGGCATAGCCAATGAACAGTTGCTGCTTCAACCTTTCATTTCAGATTAATGCTTTTTTTACAGCAATCAAGAGAAAGATGAAAATGTTCTTTCTTTTCTCATTGTATGGCATCTTCCTCAGTGTGGGGGACTCAGGACAATTTTAGTCGTAATCAATCAGTACAACCACTGGCTTGAGAGGGCAAATAAGGCTTTCAAAAGAGATGAAAAGTAGAAGAAGATTGATTTTTGGAGTGATGGAAAAAGCTATATTGTAGTAATTCACCACCAGACCATGGTAAAGGATGGACTATTGGCACACATACAACATCATCCTTTAAATTACAGGGAATTGCAAAATACCAGAATGATTCCAACTTCAAAACTACTCAAACCTTTTGTTGTCTTTTTTTAAAGGGTTCACATACTTGTGTCTGTGAGCGGTGGCAATACGGGGAAAGGGCTAACAAGGAGTTTTTACATTAAATTAAATTGTTAAATTAAAATTATTAATGTATCTGATTTAATGTCTTTCACAGAATAGTGGATGGCAAGGGAGGGGACGTCTTTTCCATAGTCTAAATTTGACTGCATGTCTTTGGTGGGATTATGTACATTTTGAGTGTGCTGAATTCATAGATTCAGATTTTTGAATATTTCAGCTATATGTCAACTTCTCTAAAAATTAAAACTAATTGAAAGACAATTTCTGAGGCAATTGAATTCTATATGGAAACATGATTTTTTCCACTATGCTTATAACAAGTCAAATTACTGGGTTTTGTTTTAAGCTCAAATCAAACCTACCATAATAACACAATAGTGCTATATATATATATGGCACTTAACATTTTTTCATTGAAATGTTTTAAATATGCTCACCTGTCTTTGGTAAGGATATCATACATTTGAAATACATTTTGCATTAAAAAAAATCTGGCTAATACCTACATTACCTACAAAATTTTACAGAATTTTTTTTAAAAATCATGGTTGTAGAGAGCATCAGAATATGCCTTTGCACATAATGATAAGATACTGCCAGATGAAATACATTGTCTAGTAAGGAACACTTCAAAATCAAAAGAAGAGGAAATTGGAAAGACTACTACTTCTCACCTTGAGGTTTTACTACTAAATATCACATATTATTTTGAATTAACTGCAAATGCACATAACACTCTATTCAATGTTCAAACCCACAAAACAGAATTGTGTTCTCAGTGACCTGAAAACTAAATAAAAAGAGATGTCTGTACAGTAGAGGAGATAAAGAATGCTTTTATCCCCTTGTGGATTTAGCAGGAAAAATGCTTTCTCATCCAGATAAAGAGTTAAGAAGCCAAGTGAAGATGTGAAGCTAAGGTATCCAGGATGTTTTATTAAACTGTACTCTAAAACATAGGTGATGAAAAATTAAGGGACAAGTTTTTTATTCCCTGTTCTACAGCACCTTGGAAAGGTAAAACCATTTCAGACAGTATGGGAATAGCAGCTTCTGCAGATAGCCTGTTCAGAGAAGATACCAAAACTATAGGGATATCTAGAGTAATTTTTGAGAACTCTGTCCCCAGATCACTATCATTCTTGAAATTTTTGTTCTTGGTTCAGCTATGAAATATGCTGGTATTTTTAAATGAAGTTTAATTTTTACGGATAAGAAAAAATCCCTTTGTGATGCTGCAGCAAAATGAGAGAGGGATTTAAGGAAGGCAATTCTACTACTCACCTTTAATTTCCAAACTGAAATTCCCGCTCACGTCTTAGCATATGTAAGGTGTAGTGAATTATTTTGAGACTAATATTCATAGGATTCAGTTTAACTGATGCTGCACTGAGCATGTAGGTCCCTCCTGCCATTACTGAAAGAGTAAGGTGGCTTTAGAAGCTTGCACAAAGTTGGGCATGAGTGTTGTGTGTACTGACATTTAAACAATAGAGGTAATGTTCCAACTCCTTTCAAAAAATGTTTCCTCCCTCCTGCAGCACAATAATTTATAGAAAGGAGAATTACAATTATAATACCTTAAAATGAGAATTTTGCTCTGAAGTATGAACACAAAACTTTGTGGGAGGCTAATTAATATCAGACAATAATCCACCAGGGTTTTTTGCACATGATAAAAATGCTATGACTAGTCCACATCTCTCATTTAAGGCCACTTACATATTATTGTTTGGAAGCAACCCAAACCAGTCCAGATTCAATTTATCCTGCCAGTACCATGCAATTTTGAAATATTTAAAATCCAACATTTGGACTATTCCTCTAAGAAAATGAAAATGATGGGTCCAGATTATTATTTATTGTGGACAGATACTATACTTTTAAAATATGAGGTTTGGAGAGTAAACATCCTGCTGTACTTGGAATCAAATGCTAGTAAAAATAGAAAATAAGAATATTTTGATTTGATTTGATGATGACATTGAACTTTGACCCAGTTGCATTTGGTGGTGGTTTGACATTTTCATTGTGGTTTTACTGTTGTCATCTGAGTGAAAGACTTGGCAGTGTTAGATTTACAGTTGAACTTGATGATGTTAAAGGTCTTTTTCAAACTAAACTGTTCTGTGATTCTTTGGTTCTTTGACTAAATGAAAAATAGTGATGCTTTCATGTTTTCCCAGGAAGCAACAAAATTGACTGAACCTGACAAAGATTCATAGGTGCTTGCAAAAGGCAAAACAGAAAAAAACAAGATCATGTTAAGCATATGATGAAATCAACTTGTTCCAACTTTAATGTAAAACACACATAATGAAAATTATGATTGATATTTTCAGCAACTTCCAGTAAATGTAGAAATAAAACCATGTGAAAAACAGAGGCAGGTCTAACTGATATAAAGTTATAGCAGAAAGCATTGCACTTTCTCTGAGCTGAGCTGTGAAGAGAGTTTTCTCTTCTGAGAGTTTCATGTGGCTTCTACCAACAATACAGCTGAATATTTTGAACAGCAATCAAAATACACCAGATTTGACTAAATGGGAAGAGAAAGTGTTGGAAATCAATACAATAAGTGGAAGAGTGCAGTGTAGAAATATAGTCCTGCCAAGAGAATTTTTGACAATTTTTCTAAGTGATATACCTCTCACTGTAGAACAGTGCCACAAACCCTGTAGAGTTCTGACAGAAGCAGAACATGTGATGATTGTTATTAAAGAGATTAAGATTTTTAAAGAGTCTAGCAAGACACAGATCTGTTCAGTAACCCTCATTCAGGATAATAAATGTTAATGAAATACTTTTTCAAATGTTAATGGAAGCATTGCTTCTGAATAATAACAAATTAATAACGTTCGAAACACCTGACCTCAGGGAAGGGGAAATAGGATTATGTTTCTTATAATTTATCATGCAGGTAACATACAGTGAGGTTCAAGAATGCAGTATTTTTAATTATTGAGTTCAATATGAAGAAAATAATAAAATTTTTAGCTGTTGTAAATTAGAAGTTATTATACAATTTAGTTGCGTGGATACAAGGGTGACTGAGTTTCATGATGTGGGATGTTCTATTTTACGCAAAAATAAATCCAGGGAAATCATCAAGATTATTTTAATGTAAATTAACTGAACATTTGGCTCACAATTCTTAATTTTCCAATTCAGTGAACTTAATAATATAATCTTTCCAAAAGAAGTAGGAATTTGACCTGTAAATGGTATCTCTGGGTGAACATAGGACTAACCGTGCATTTAACTGCCCACTTTTATCTCTTTTGGTAAGATCATCATACTGGCAGTAGTCTTGAAATTTTCAATGGCCTCAATATTTCTAAGGATGACTGAACTAGAATATACTAATGTGTAGACCTTCAGAAAAATGCTGAAAATTGGTGTCTAAATTTAAACAAAGTTTTTAGGAGTTTACTTAGCAATTGCACCTAAAAAGTGATCTGCCCTTAAACTGCCATCTAGGATTTGTCCTGAGATACCAGCAAATGGCATAATGTGTTAAGCAAAATAAAATACTGCAAAGGAAAAAACAGAATTAACTTATCTTAATGATAAATACATTTCAAAAAAATCAGTTCAGGCATATTTTCTTGTAATTTAAAGTTATAGATAATGAAAATAATGGCTTTAGCATCTGAAAAAAACCCACACGTATTGAAACACCATTGTCACAGCCCATTATACACCGAGATTGCTCCATTCCACCAGAACAAAATTGTCATTGCTTCTTAAAGGCTCACCTCACTAGAAGTCTTGGCAGCATTTCATAACAATCCAATTCAAAAATACAGAAATTTACAACAAATAGACATTTTTTTCTGCAAAGGCACCATTAAAAACAAACAAAAAAAAAATCCATCAGGCTGAACAGATAAAGTTCATCTCTTCTAGTAAATGCCAAGTAATCTAAACAAATGGATAGTTTATTATTTAAAAATTATCTTCTTTTTTATAACAAAGTTACTTGCAACAGACAAGTATCAGAACCAGATGCTACATAAACAAAGATACGTTTCTTCCAATCTCCAAGCTTCCCTTTCAAACTTGATTCTACATATCAGTAGCACCTATTCTGTAAAAAACTGGAAGACACAGAGATGTAATTTATGCCAAACTATCCTGTGTGTAACTTGTCTGTATAATTTAGACAAAGAAACTAGAAGAACATAAGTGGGATAGGCCCATTTATTATAGCTTGACCTTTGTGAATGAATGAACAAATTCCTTTACACAATTAGATGTAGGATTCAAAAGGTAATTCAACATTTATATGAAAAATGGGACTGTATTCGAAATGGTGACATGAGTTTCAAATTAAAACCTAGTCATGACCAAGATGATAATGTTTTTCCTTTAAATTTTAAGTTCTGTACATTGACAGACTGCAGACCATTATAGAGACTTATCACCAACATATTCATAATTTCCTACTCAAATTAGCAAGTAATTGCACTCCAGTGAGCCTCAAAGTCTGGAATATGAGAAATCTGTGCTCTGATCATGCTAACAGCAACCTGAGACAAATCAACCAAAAGGAAAATAAGGATGAAAGGTGATTTTCCTTCAAATAATAGGCTGTTGATCATTGGCTATTCTGTTTGAACTTGGTTTATAATGTCTTTTTTAAGCTGTGGCTCATGGCCTGTTATACAAAACCACTCAGGCATTTTTAAAAATAAGTGCTCTGCAGCAGATTCTTTTCCACTGTATTTGGCCCCTCTTCTCAGAGACAATATATTGTGCTCATCCTTCTACAAGTTGAGTCTGCTTTTCAACTCCAACACCAAAGAAATTTTTTGCTCCTTAACATTAAATTGTCATTTCTTCCCATTACACCAATTTGCTAGAATGGGCAAGATAGGTGGGCCCATTTGTGTCCAGTGAGTGAGTTTATTTTTCCCAGTTTTTACATGGAACTGTCGTTCATATTCATGCCTGTTTTCTCAATGATTAGATTTCACTTTTCTTCACATATATTTTCAAAATTCTCTTTTTTACCCTCCACTTATTTTTATTATCAAAGTAAAAAAAAAATTATACAAAAAGGCTATTTTGTCAGTTTACTCATGATAGAAAATTTGTCTTACGTAACTCAAAGTATTTGTCTGGTAATTGCACAGCAAATTTGACCTTCTTTCCTTTTTTATTTTCCTCTCAGTAATGTTGCAAATCTAGGTCTTTTTTGTATAAATGTCATGTTTTGATCGTTATAGTTTTCAATAACGAATTCCTAGTCCATCCTTTGCTTTTAATGTTACTGATCACTAGTTGCCTATTGCCCTCCCCCGCCCCTCCCCCCCCCCCCCCCTTTTTTTTTTGGTAAGAATTTTGATTGGGAAACATTTTCATGTAGCCAAAAAATATGTTAATCTTGAATTCCTTATTTCTTTTGCCTTCACCTCATCAAAGATCCTCTCCTTTTTTAAAGGAAATGTCTCTGTTTCCCCAGTGAGCACACTTTAACAGACCAAAAGGTGACAAAACACTTTGCTTTTGCAACCTGCCTGAACTGTGTGTCTGGAAAAGAGATCATGGGGTTGTATCAGTGACTTTTACACAAGTGATGGCAGCGACATAGTGCAAAGATTTATAATACAAAGCAGAGGGGGTTCAGTTGAGCCCTTGAGTTATGACACTTTTAACAATGGAAAAAAAAAAAAAAAAATTAAGCCACTAGACCATATCGGGAGGTCCAGTTCAGTCTCACATCTTTGTCTCCAGTGCCATCTGCTGACACGAGCTTCCATTGCAACTCCCGGAGGGAAGGATTCCTCCAGAAGAGAATTCTGCTGAGTTTTGTGCCTGCGATAGTTGATCTCACCAGAAATTTCTTTTCAAAGTGATTAATTTCACTTACTTTTCAGATGTTATGTTCTTTGTGGAGCATGTGGAAGTTTTCAGTAGAGCTATCTCTCTGTATTGCCATCGCACATTACAAATGAAGATGCTTAGAAGATTCTGAATTTTAGTGCATTCAAATGAGGAAACAAGAGGAGTTATACGAAAATCTTAAAACTACTCCAGACACAGAACAATCGGGTTGCTTAAATTCAATTGAACATGACCAAATTATGCCCTGAAGTTGTAATTTGACATTGTAATGGTTTATCTACTGGTTTTTAGTTAAGACATTTCTTGTGTCTCTGAGAACCTTTTACACCCAAGAAAGATCGTGGCTTTTAATCCCAAAGCAATTGAAGTAGTTTGTCTTCTTAAGTTGGGACCTCAAGGGGGAAGAGCACAAAATCCAAATACAGAATTTTCCAGCATGGAAAAACAGACAACACTTACTGGAAAAGGAATGTGTCTGGCAAGCATCAGGAAAAAAACCTAGCAAATATATTACTTTTGTTCAAACTCTATGGCAGCTCATCAGAAATTTAACACTGAGCTTATTTTTATGTGCTTATTCGTGAAATTGGAAATACCGTTGTAAGAGAAATCTGAGTCCTTACGTGTGTTTCTTCCTTTGACCCTCTTTCCACGTTGTTGCGTCCTTCCCCCTTTCCTGTCTTCTCGTCACAGAAAAGTCAAGAAACCTTGCCATCTTGTGGTCAATGATAGTTAGTAGTCTAACAAAAACACAGACTGCAAATACTATAGTGATCACCATGCAGAGAGCTGCAAATTCAGTGAATTTAAGGGAAAAAAATGAAATTTAACAAATTGTTAAGTTTAAAGATAGTATATTACACTTTTTCCACTTTTTTAGAGACTTCTAGAAAAGAAATGGCTCAGACCAAGAAATAATACTGTAGGGTGTGATGAACCTTTTTTTTTTTTTTTCTATTCAGCTGACAGGCTCTGTCAATCAGTGGAGACAAATATTTTCTCTTGACAAATAATTGACGTTTACTAAGCAATCCTCTGATCAAATTCATAAGCTTTCATCAAAAGTTTTAACTTATATGAGATACTAAAACTGTTTAGTCTGCTATAGATCACAAAAAATATCTGTTTTTTGTTTTGCCTGAAACCCCAAACACGAAATGTTTAAAAGTTGCATCTTCCAAGGAGGACAGAGAAGATCCAGGCAGCAGATTTTGTGTCCAGGTGCTTCTCAGAAAGATATGGTCAAGTTATAGTGGCCACCTCCCTACCTTAAGAGTGGTTCCTAAGGAGAGAAAATGTGCGTACACTTGATGAAGCAGATCCTCTCTCTGCCTTTCCACTTATCACAGTGAACAGATATAAAGGTCAAACATATCTGTGCTGTGGTGATTTGTGTCTGTTAAAAAGTTAGTCAAAATTACATGTCCAATTCATGCAAGCAGCCAGTCTTACATTCCCCTGGCCATCCACAATAAAGACAGAGACATAAATTCAGTCATATGCCTTATACATAGTTCTTTTTTGCTTGAAGAAGTTCAAGTTTTCTCCACTGATATGATATTGTAATTTTTTTTTCTCCAAGTCTTGCAACAAATTCAGTGGGGGTTTGCATACAAGCACATTCGGTTACTGTCACTGTTCTGTTAAGAGAGAAAAATTCTCAAAAAATTTGCTGTATTTCTTGTTCTCTTCAAATGACAATCTCTCATCCAAGCCTCTGGAATATTGAGGTTTACTGGAAGTGATATATAATTGAGAAGTTTTGGATGTTGAAGACCCCTTAACAACCCATAGAGAGTATTTGAAAATGAAACCCACTTAGGAATTTTCTCTCGCATCAAAGACTATCATGGAACAGCCCATGTCAATACAATTAAACACTTTTATACCAACACAAGGTAGCTGAAACCAGAGCACCTATAAAAATGGCCTTTAACTCAAGATTTTTTCCCAAAATATGCCTGTGTGTTGCCAGGTAAGTGATGAGCCTAAACCATCCCAGGATGATTCCAAAAACCTGTTTTCTGGATGATTTCGGTCCTGAGCCTGGGAACATTCCCTGGTTCAGCTTAATTACCATTAGGTGTGGCCAAACATTTTTACCTCCATTTTATAGCAGTGGTTTTGGCTCTGAATCCTGAAGACAAACACTGAGTTATGAATCATTGTCTTATTCATAAAAACTACATTATGCCCATTAATTGTAATGAAGTTTCTGTCTCAAACAACAACAACAAAAATTCAACTTGTTCTGTTACCTACTTGAAGAAAAAATAGTTGAGGGGAATTTCTTGGGGAGAATTCAAGAGAATTCAAGTTCTATGAATTAGGAAAAGAAACATGTATGTGGCATGGATCAAAAAGTTCTGGAACGGCTTTTATATTTCCATTGTTTCTATTTCTATTATTTCTGTTATTTCCATTTGTATTTCCATTTCTAATTATGTTACTCTTTCTATTTCTCTTTCTATTACTCTTGCTTTAATGTTTACCATAGCACTGTAGATAAAAGTAGGACATGAAAACCTAAACTTGATGTGCAACATTTGAGTTCTTGTCAGGTGAGATAGAAAAAAAAGATTAAAACTCCATGTTCGTTAACAATAAAGAACTGCTATATAATTAAAAAAAAAGAAAAGATACTTTGTCAGTAAAATGTTGAAATGCTTCACAAAAAACCAAGATCCATTCTACCCTACTGGAAGAGAATGGTATGAAGGGCAAGACAGCAGATTTAACTCTAGGAAATTTACATGATTCATGAAATTTCTTGCCAAATTAAAAACACAGTGTTGAAACTGAAGTACAGGCAATTTGTTTGCAATCAGAACAAGCAATCATTATAATGAAGGGTGTCACAAGTAAGGATGACAAGGGTTGTCTTTGAATTGAAGGTTTAATATAATATCCATCCTAACAATTCATTTCTTTGCATGAATATTAAGTGTTAGGTAGACTGAAACTAGGCAGTAATATTCAAGCTTCAAAACCTGTCTTAGCTGCTCCACCAGTGATATATCTGAAGAATTATTTTGAATGCTGTGAAGTCTAATTTCTTAAGAAAAAGAACCAAGATAGCAGCAACCATGAACAGAAATATAAATACAAGTATATTTGTTTATGAAAATTTTATAGCCATTGTTTGTTGCACACAAAAAGCAGCCTGACAGGTTCAAACAGTATCTCACGGACAGCAATGTCCCTGTGATCTTGGCTACTGAAAAATAATTTTATCATGAGAAGGATTGAAGAAGGAGATGGCAGGTTCTGCCAGGCTTCTGCATGCCTGGAACAGAGCAGGGTAGGTGGAATAGAAAAAAACTGAGCATGGTTCTGGGCTTCTCCTCTGCCTTACCTTACCGGGTCCCCAGGGACTCATAGAGCATCAGAAATGCACAAATTTTAATTTATTTTGTCTCTAGGGAACAGCTTAGTTCCCATGTATTGTGGAAGCTAGGGTATTTACAGCAGTATATGCCAGAAGTATGGATCCAAAATCTCTGTTTAAGGCATGTGTTATAAAAGGTTCTTAACCATAGGAAAAGATGAAGTCCCCAAGTTTTCATCTAAAAAAGGTCTAACTGTGGTACAGAAATGTTTCCTGACACATTCCATTAGGTTTGCTATTTCAGTGATTAGGATCATTGTGAAATAACAAGCAAGCCATGGAACTTGCCTAGACCATATACAAACTCACAGCCTAGCCTGAAGATAGCTTTTGATTATATACGTATGCACAATTACTCTTGCCAAGAAATTGAGCAAAATTCTCTATTTCCACTAGTCTCAACATATTTTAAGAAGTCTTTATTCAAAGACCATTTTCAGTAATGAAAAAGCTGTGCTGACACATGAATAACTTACAGTTCTTTAAACAGAATCATTATGTCTGTCTGTTGGGCTAGAAAGAGTTTTGTTTTCTGCTGAGATGGAAGGTGTCCTAAAAGAAATGCATTTTATGAAAGCTCAGAAAATTTTCCTGAATATTAAAGTTGCTTGAGAGCAAGGAAAGTAAAATCTGAATTCTGATGGACTAAAAATTACCATGTTACTACTAAACATGTGGTAAAATTATTTGCTCCCTGTTTTATAGTATATACTGCAGAACACTAGCAGTATCTTAAGAAAATCACTATCTTGGGGTAGGACAAGGAAGTTGAGCAAGACACTACTAATAGAAACTTTTGATTAAGTCTCTGTGCTTTCTGTAAAGTAATTTCTTAATGCTCTTAAGATATTTGATCACCAGGAGGAAGTCACTTGGACAATATACAGTGAAGCAATCTGAAATACAATCACCATAATGAACAACATCATTCAAGAGGTTCTTCATAGCAACTTTAAGTATTTTGCTTTTACATTTATCTATGGATTATCTATCTATCTATCTATCTATCTATCTATCTATCTATCTATCTATCTATCTATCTCTATCTTCAGGGTTCTTCTGTACCTAGATCTCCAAAATGCTTGTCCAGTCCCTTGCTGCAATGATGCAGGTTGAACATCTGTAGAGCTTAATTTTATGTAAGGGAGTGCACAAAGGTAGACAAAACACAGACAAGCTGTGTTTGTACAGAGCTGCAAGTCTCTGTATAAAATAATAAAGTTTGTGGCTGACATGGGAGTAAAACTGAATAACTGGAAGAGATTCAGCCATCAGACAGATCTTCATGCTTCTGCCCATTCCATTCTCTGTAAATTTTTCTCAGCATGGTAACACATAAACAACAAATAGCTGTAAGATTTCAGTTCTAGGGCATCATCCTCTGGGTTTTTATGGCAGTTGAACTGTGATGCTGAGGCTATTCTCACCTAAATGTCCATTTAATGTCCTCTGAAAGAGGTAAAGCTTCAGAACAGAGGGAAAGGATTGCCTGTTTTATTAAGTTTTGAAGGATGGAATTAGTGGATTACATAGATTCATAGGATGGTTTTGGTAGGTGACCTTAAAGACATGTAGTTCCAATTCCCCTGTCATGGGCAGAGACACCTTCCACTAAACCAGGCTGCTCAAAGCCAACCTGGCCTTGAACACTTCCAGTGATGGGGAATTGGCAACTTCTCTGGACAACCTGTTCCAGTGCCCCATCACCTTCATAGTATGAAATTTCCTCCTAACATCTAATTTAAATCTATGCTCTTTCAGTTTAAAGCCATTGCATGTGGGCAGACAGTGTCAAAATTATAAATTCTGCTGACCTGACGGAAATTAAGTCATCTGTTCTTCCTTTTAGGCGATATCCTACATACATTTTGAGTATCATTGTTAAAGGACCTGTGGAAAGAATGCAAAAGATCCTTAGTACAGTCAATGGTTGTCACTGTGTGTCATCAAACCTTTCACATCGAGAGCAGTGGGGGAAAAGATGGTAAAAAAAAAGAGAATCCCAAACAACAATTACTGGAGAGGGTGGTCAGCAATGCATAATATTAATCCAATAAATAATAGACCAAATAAAAGTACTTTTCCTCCTCTCCCAGCTTTGTAAATATCATAATCATGAGCTTACACATGCCATGGCTGGAATTTGCTACTGAATTCACCCTGTCACATACAAGCGCTCTGGAATGTCAACTTTATTTTTGAAAAGAAGTCGTCTGACTCATCTAACTGCAGAGGGCTAACTAATAATACTCAGCTGACTTTTCAGAGAGCCCGAAACAATGGTTCTGATAGGGGCTAATTGGCTCAATCACCACATTCACGGCTCTCTGAACCTGCTGCTTTACAAGTTAATTATTTTTCAGTGCAAGACAAATACAGAATTCAGTGTGGAGAGAGTTCATTTCACTATGGCCAGATGCCAAACATCTGCTTCACTCCTCTGTTCCATCCTGTTATTTTCTCTGTTCCTTTTCTTTTTTTCCACCCTCTTGAATTTTATTTCCTCTTTTCCCCATTATAACCAAAATACATAGTTCAAAAAAAAAAGTGGGGACAAATATCCATTTTTTAAGCAGAATGTAAGTAGAACCAGGAATTCAGATTTGGCCTCTACACAGCCCAGGATATAGAGATGCAAGAATGGGTCTGGCTAAGATGCTGAGGCACCAAAGATCAATCTAAATGTCTGCTTTCATGTCACTCAGAGTATAAGGAGAGAACACATGACTTAAGGGTAGTTATCTGTCCTGTGATAGTAAGATTGTGTTGACATTTTAAAGTGACAAACTATTCTTATTTGGAATTAAAAAAGCAAAAACTACTGTGGGACGTATGACCACCTTTGGCTGTTATATTTGAGTGCTGAAGACTTAACACAGAGGATGACTGTTTCCTACCGTGGGACTTAGGTGTCCAATATGCCTGAAAAATTCTTTGCATAACTAGACAATAATTCAAGAGTTTATTTTTAACTCTGACTTGTAAAAATCACAGGCCATATTAAAAGATGTGAATTCAAGAGGTGGTGGAGTACCTGAATCTTGCCCCTGGAGATTTAACACAAATTATGTCAATTGCTTCAATCATTGCAAAAAAGTTCTTGATGCAATTTGCCTCAGGAATGCCTCATTCTCTCCAGAAAACTTCAGGACAAAAAGTCCCTATCTGAATGTTGTCCCAGGCTCCCTTTCTGACAAACTGGGCTATTAATTGTGACTGGATCTAACTTGGTAATTAATTAAATATAAATTTAATTTTTTGAAACTCATTTCCAGATACTACATACATTGTAGCTGCAAATCATCCATAGATTCTTTCACAAGTCAGGGCTTTTTTAACCCTCGAAATTCTCGATACAGATCCATGAGCAAATGCAGCTGAAGGCTGTATCAGATGGTGGCAGCAAAGCACCTTGCAAGGTTTGGGCTTTAGTGGTGTGTGTGTGCGTATCCAGCAGTCTCACTGCTCACCCTGTGTTTTGCTTTCAAGTACCACCTATGCTTAGGAGTAAACATTACACTGCATTTGTTATAGCAGGAGGAAAAATAGGGAACACATGGTTTATTGCTTGTTTCTCAGACAAAAAACAAAACAAAACAAAACAAAACACCATACTGGTATCTGGTGTAACTCATAACACAGTAAAGTAAAACACAAGGGAAAAAGAGGGTAAATAAAAGCAAACAAAACACAGAAGCAAATTTACAAGAGGTAAAATAAGTCTGTAATCCCCCAGAGAGTGAGAAAATTCTTGGGTATTTTTGTCTAGATGTTAGAATGAATTCTAACATAGACTGAGGTAATAAGTATTATTTTCATAACTAACATTTTCTCAGTATTATTGACATAAAAATGATTGCACTGACAAAAGAGGCAGGTCGCTTTTTGTGCACTTGCTAGGGCTCAGCTGCAAGTCAAGAATCAAATCTGAATCTAGAACCTGTAGGGCATAGAAGATTTTCATTTTTTGTAGATGAGATTTCACAGTTTAAGAGGCTGAAGATGGATGGCCCTGTGCAGTACTGCTGCTCTGCATTATGCTACAGCTCTACAACTGTGGGCAAATAATTAACAGCAAGGTCAGATATTGCCTAGGAGAGACTTAAAAATGGATTCAGCAGAAAAGCAAAGCAAAGGAAAAGTAGTACTAAATTCTATAGTCAAAAAATAAATCGAGAAAAGAAGAAAAAAGTTAAAAATAAAAGAAAATTAAACAAAAAAGAGAGAGAGGGTGGAAAAATGAAAACAGCACTAAAGGCAGCCAGATGGCCTGAAAACTGAATACAGTTCATGACATATTGCACTAGCATGGACCAAACTAGTTTTTAGGGTTTCTTTCCAGTCACTATGAACATAATTGTCTTACGAATAGCTGAGATTATTTGAATTTCTGTTGGGTATGAGAGTGAAGTTTAGATTTGAACTTCCGAAAAAAAATCTCTGATTCTGCAAAAAAATAAGTTCTCTAACTACATATATGTGTTGGCACAAAGTTTTAAGGAGTTCAGGGAGACTGTGTCAAATCCCCATTGGTCGTGCAGAAGAAATTGGATGTCTAAGACAGCCTATAACAATTAATCAAGAATGTGTGTGTATATACTTTCCCAATTACACTGTCTGTTCACCTGCACTCAGCAAATTTCACTGTGTTGTGGAAAAAGGATCAAAAGTCCTTGTCACCTCATTGAATCCACCAGGAGTTACCTGTATCCCTCTGTCTCCTAATTTTTCACACCAAGCACACACACTCTCTCCTTCCTGACTCTCATCCTCTGCATTTTAAGGATGCACTGACAATCTTCACATGCACTTTTGATGAAGGGTCTGTGCCATCTCCTTCCCAAGACATCTGATGCTCTAGTACTACCAGTATCCATTTCTAGGATCACTGTTTATCTTGCTTTCCCTTCTCTATTTTATGAATATTTTCTGCTGATAAGTTTCTATCATAATTTTGTCCCTACCTCCTGTAGGGACTGTATCCCAGTCTGACAGGATTTCAGTGGGTTTCTGCAATTCTTTTAGTTTTGGTGTTTTTTTAATCACAGGTGGAAAATGTCATATAAAGTACCACTACAGACAACTTCTCTGAGACCACTGAGATGATGGGAAGTGCAAATTGTCTTGGATATGCAGAACTGCATCAGTTCATTCCTTGGTCTATGGGCAATGACATCAAACCAGCTATTTACAACAGTCACAAAGTCTCGTGAGCCAATTCAAGGTGAAAAAAAAAAAAAGGTTCCTTGTGGTCTTCTCTTCTGTGCTTCAAATTTCTTTTCCAGATTAGCAAGGTCCTTCTGACTGCAGCTCAGGTCACTTGCCTGTGCCTTGGGGTTGGTGAGGCACATCACCAAATATGCATAAATGGCATACAAACAGATTATGCATTCATAAAATGATGCATTCATCATAAAAACTGACTTTGGTTGTCTAGTAATGAAACTCTTCTATATCAGAAAGTCAGCTAGAGGTGTTTGAATAGATCCATTCAATTAAATAGAACTAAGTATTATCCCTCTGCAGGTGGCCCACTTTAAACTTTCACCATGCAGTTCCATCCATGAAAAAGGCTGTCTTGAGTTGTGACTCAGACTCAGTGTTTTCTTTGAGCTCTAAAAACAGTCTGTCCAAAGAAATTTGTTCTTCCCTTTTAACTACTGTGGCTTTGGTAGCCTCTGCACCATGACTTTAAATATCCAATATGCCAAGAGAAAATATCCCCATCTATTTCCCCACTGCTTCTGCACCTGCACAGGTGTCAGCCATGATCCCTGCACAGCCACCTCTGATATGCAAGGGCATCTAGGGTTGCTGTCACCTAGGCTTAACATAACTCAGCTCTGCTGAAAAAAATCAATAAAATAGTGAGGGTAAAAGCAACTCTGAGCACAAATAGTAAGTTTAAAAGCAGAGGAGTAAAATATCAATCTTTCTATCAATCTTTCTTCCATCATTATTATGTCTAACTGCAAAACAAGCATTTGAAAATCAAACTGAAAGCATTCTCTTTTACCCTACTGTTTAACCAAAGACCTCAGGAAAACCAAGAAATCTTCCAAAACAATAGTAGCACAGGGCATTTTGTGGGATTTTATTAAGAATGTATACATGTACAATTTTATCTAGGATGATAATACATCCAGACTCAGTGAAAATCCTTAAACATCAGGGACAATACATCTTAAAACTTAGCGTTCCTTATTTCACTAGCTTATATAATTTCATTTTGTATGTACTTATAGATTATTCTGTTCAAGAGATTATAACTTTTCTTAAATTCTAAATGTAGGATATGCATATACAGTTCATATAATAAAAAAACAAGATTAAAATAAATTGTAAAGTAGCTATAAAGAAATTATAATGACATTAAAAACAAAACACACGTCTATTTTTAAATAGGGTTGGAAGAAAATAATTCTAAAGTATAACAAAAAGAAACCAGAATTGGACATTGGTAATGCACTCAAGTCAGTATCTGGAACAACTCAGACAGAAAAGAACCAAAGTGTTTCAGATAGCTACAGTTAAAACACTCCAGATACCGTGGAAAAATCACAGAACACAGCCACAACTAATGAAGCTTAATGATGCAATTTAACATGGTTCAAAAAAATGTCACATTTGGGGATCTCTGAAGTCTTGCACCTGGATGATGCAGTGTAACCTATTACCATATTGACTCTTTCATGTGCCGTGGGAAGGAGGCTGAAAATCTGATAGATACCTAAAAATAGAACTAATCTAGAGTCCTTAAATTAGGCCATATAGCTTTAGAAATAATTAGGCTAATTATTGTCTAAAACACCATGCAAAACATACAAGTATTCATGTCACTTAGAGTTGTCAACTGAAATTGGTAAAGATTTACAAGGTAACAATTAAATTCTAAACTGAGAGTGACTTGAGTCATTAAATGCTCCACAGTAATAGGCACTGCTGAGAACCTTTGCAGATAGTGACTAATAGGGATAAAAAAAATTTGCAAGAGTCTAGCATGAATTCAAGCTGCCCTCAACAGAAAAGAAAGGAAGGAAGAAAACAGCATTCCTTTTTTCTCTTTGAAAGCTGTCATGCTCTCAGTAAACATAGCTGCTTTTTTTTTTTTTTCTTGGTACTGCATGTTCCATCTTTCTCAATCTCAGCGTCATTGTGGAGAAAATACACACGCAGAAAGCATTTTCTACACAAGAAAGAAAAGACTTGTTTTCTATAGGAAAAGACAGACAACTGAGTGGTGTGGCATAATTATAAGCAGCCTATTTTTGAAGATTTGAAGGAAATTACAGATTTTTTTCTTATTTAAGGAGCAGAGTCTGCTATAGGACTGTGACAAATTTCCCACAGCTGCAACGAGGAAAATATGCATAGCTCTGAAATATTACAGACCAAATGTTGTAAATGATTTCAAGGTCATATGTTCTGAGTGATACTTAGCCTTTGACACAGTGTATGTGTGTGGATAGGAACAGAGCAAGAGAATTCTAAGCTGCATTGCTGTGATGACAAATTGATAGAAAATATTTCTGATCTATAAACTTTCAAATTGTTAAAGGAGGTATTATTAAAATAATTATAGCAGTAAGAAACTTATATGGTGCTTTCTGTCAGGAGATAGAAACACTCAGTACTTCTTTCAAACTTTGCTATTAGCTCTTACCAGAAAAATACTAGAAAAATATCACCTTAAGGTCTCCTAGTTTTATTAACAAAGTCTTAACACTGGTTGCTTGAATTTTTAAGGGCAAATTATTTATGTATTTAATTAGCTATTTTTTAATCCTCAGCTTCATGAGCCCTGCGGTTATAGGCAAGGTAAACTTAAAATGATACTAAGCTAGGTTTGACCTTCAGTGGAAATCCTGAAGGTCCTGAAAAAGAATACACAACTGTGTGTTGTTCTCAGATCAAAGCAGCACCTTACGATTGTATTAGTGCTATTTATTCCCTTGAGACTGGAGGGCTCTTTGTTTTTCTGCCCATTGCCTAAGACACTACCAAATACAGACTTGGAGGTCATGAGTGGGACATCCATGAAACATTATTATCACCAAAGAGTGTAAATAATACTCCATGAAATAGAAGCATTCTAAGATTTACATAAAATAATTTCTGTTATTCTACAAAATACACTCTTAATTCTATTATACCTTTATAAATCTGGAAACGTTTCTGCAGGGGTGTTCGTGATTTTAAACTTGATTTAATCCTGCACAGGCAATTAATATGTTCTCTGTTCTCATCAAAATAGCAAAAAGCCCAGGGTGGCACCAGAAATTACTATCACTACACAGTATGGATATTGCAATCTTAATCTGGTAGATAGGGTGTGAAGAAAGGATGCTTCTTCCTCTAAAAATGTTCCAAGAAGGACCTTGACCTTTATTTGGTTGAGACAGAAACCAGGGTTCAGAAGGATGGAGTTCTTCCTGGAGGAAATTCCTTTGGTAACTCTGAACAAAGTACCAAATCTTCTGTGAAGGGTAGATTTAAAACCTGTACTTGTTTTAACAGTGGGTTAACTTAGACATTTCCCAGCGCAGGATACCAGCTGCTATCCTTTGCAATGCACTTAAAGTTGTAGAGGAATGTTAGGTGACAGTACTATGGGACGTCATGGGAGCTGAAACGCAGGTATTAAAAACTTTCCTTGTGTCCCTTCTGGCTACTACACTATCTGTGTCTGATTCATCCATTTTTGAAGGTAGTTACATTCCTGTATCTCCAAATGAGAAACCAAATGCATTGAAGTTTGCAGAATTTTTGAATGTCAGGGTGATATAAGTGATTTGTCTAGAAAAAAAAAAAGAAAAGGTCCCTACCTTTTAAGGAAAAGCTATCAGTTCCTGATGCAAAGACTACCCATTCAAATGTGGTAAGATATGAAGTGTTTTATGCTAAACAATTCAGCAGGAGAATGTGTGGGGCAAGAAAGCATTCTACTAATTAATGAGTAATTAATTCAGAGTGTAATTTTCTCCCACTGAGAACAATGTACTTGTCTCAGTAGGACCTTCAGAAAAATAGGAAATAATAGGCTCTCATAATTGCAATAGGTAGGTATCCACTTTGGTGCTCAAATGCTTAATTACTTTCTTGCTTTCCTGGAGTTAAATCTATACTAAGGCAGCTCCAAAAGTTCTCCATTCTGAAACCATTACTGCAAATGTCAGTACTCAATAGGCAGTCCTGGCAGGGGGAGCTCTGCCTTGCATCATGAGGGAGGCTAGCTTTCAAACCAAAATTTGTTTTAATGTGAAGAGGGCAGCTTATAAAAGTTTTGTCATTGAGAGAGGGAAAGAATAGCCAACAGTTGTGGTAGGAACCACTGCTGATGTCCCTGCTTTTTCTTTCAGAGAGGAGTAGAAATTCTAGGAAAGGATGGCTGTTCACAATTGGATGGAAAGTGAATAGAGTCTGGGAAATACATACATATTCTGGGCGTCTTTGGACTAAAAATATTTGGAGACACAAGAGTTTACTCCTGTGAGACAACTGTAACAAGTGGATTCACATATAAGCACATTGAAATCATGTTATCAGTAACACTTAGCCAATTATTCTGCAGGTTTCTAGTCCCGTCATATTGATATATATGTAGGTCCCAGGTTTATAAGTTTGTAGTTTGTTTCCTTCCAGAACTTAACATTACCAAGAAGTTCTTAGAAGTCTGGAGGGATGTTGGTATGACTATGAACTGTAATATGAGGTTTTTTTCCTGTAAAAACTGCTGATAATTTACATTGATCAAAGATTATGAAACCATACATTTGGAGTCACATATTACATGGTATGATAGAACTACACAAGCTGCCTGTGAGCTGTCCCACCTTGCACTTCAGTTCTCCCCAGGAATACACTGTAGCAATAGCACTGCAATATTTCCACAGGAACAAAAATTCCATCTGGAATTATTACACATCCATTAAAAATATTTGAGCCTATATTTAGTAGGGCCATGGATTGAGCACCCCACTTCATGAGAGGCTTTGCATACAGTTTCTATACAGGAACTCTCAGAATATTAATACGAAGAAAAAGTATCTCCTTGGAAAAAGAAGTGTATATATGAATATGATACTGAGCAAAACAAATTATCTGATACTAAGGACATGAACAACTGGGAAAGGCCATGGAGTTTTTCTGGGGGAATAATAGTTGGTTGAGTGGCAACCTAGTTTGATAGCTCTTCTGAAGTAGTCTACAATTTCTCCAGTTGTATCCATGTGTCTCACAAAGCTGTTTGAGGAGCATTTAACTGGACTCTTGCTGAGTTGTGGCTTTGAAATGCCCTAAATGTGAAAGCTCTTTATGAATCACAAAAAACACCTTCATGAGAAAGGAGGTCAGGCTGAGGCAACCTTGCAATAGGTTTCGTCAGACTTAGCTGAAGTATGTTATTGTACATTTAACAGGTTGTGTTTTATTTCTGCCCTTTTGGTTTAGGTTAAGTGTAAATGCTTCTCTAATAAAGTCAACAAAGGTCGTCTTGAAGCTATTATTGTCACAGGAAAAGTACAAGAAGCAGCAATGTGCCTGAGCTTGCTAAAGCTGTCTGCTTTTGGTGAATCTTGGTATTTGAGCCTACCCAGTATTTCCAAGTACTAATCCATGAAGGTTTTAGACCACCGAGAATTGGTTTTTTTCCTTGTTATTGTGGTACTTGTCAGAGTTAAACTAATTTGTTATATATTATTCTATGTATGGCAGTATGTTTATACAGAAAGTACCAGCTCTCAAAGCATGGTACCATGCTTGTATATTCTGTTTTCTTCCAAAGCAAAACTGGAAAAAGGGGTCCACGAGGAACACAAATTACCCAAAGTACTTTCTGCTGTACTAAAAGTTGCTTTAACAGTACATTGATGGGCTCTTAAATATAAGTGCTAAAATTTAATTATTTTTAATAAGCCCAAACTTTGAAGTGTCAGGAACTGACAGTTGTTACAGATTCAGCTGCAATTATTGGACTAACTGCTTACTAGAAAAGGTTGACTTCTCTGAAGCAGGAAAGTACAGATTAAAATAAGATACTCATTTTAAAAGAAATTACCTTTTCTACTAAGAACGTCAACCCCATAGCCAAATCAGTGGGGAAATAATGGCATCCTTGATACAGTGAATTGTACAGAAATGTAGAGAAAAAAATAATGGAAGGTCATGAGATCTCTTTCACATGCTCGTTAACACAGTCTCATCATCAGGATGTTATTGGCTTGATGTTATTGGCTCAATGTTATTGCACACAAGAACTGAATTGGCCTGGTTTTAACCCTGCAAGTAAATGCAAAGGTTTTGTTATTACAGTATCCTTCAACTCATCATGGTGTTCTAAGTAAACATTTTTTTTTCATGAACAGTTTTTTTTTTCTCTGAAATAATTAAATTGTTTTCAAACACAGGGAGACTGATAAAATTTTCACTGTCTCTCTCTTACTGCAATGAATGTTAACATACAGGAGGCAGATATATAATGATTATTGCTTACTATTTCAGCTGTGTCATCTACTTATAAAATTTAGGTTAATAGAAACACCTGCGTGTAAGCTCATGTTCTGAACAAAGACAATCTTATTTGGAAAGCTAGTTTTAATGATTTACTTCTGTGTGAATAAAATACATTGATTAGAGTCTGTAGT
This sequence comes from Chamaea fasciata, assembly GCF_029207755.1. Lineage (NCBI taxonomy): Eukaryota > Metazoa > Chordata > Aves > Passeriformes > Sylviidae > Chamaea > Chamaea fasciata. The sequence continues at coordinate 27,775,568 of NW_027094086.1, forward strand.
TTTGGATCTGGAGTCAAGTAGACTGGAAACTTAGGTAAAAAGGGTTGAAGAAGTAACTAAAAGAGAAAATTCTTAATGCTGCAGTGTTACCTGCAGTGAAGCCCTATTAATGTCACACTCTCTTGATTAAATTGGTATCTGTGACAGGCCCTGAGATGTGTGGTTTTGGTCACAGTAATTTTATTGTCTTCACTTTCAAACTCCATTCCATTTTGCCAATTGATTTATGCTGTTAGCGTACATTTCTATGCAAGAAACAGGCATAAAAATATAGATCTTGAAGGCACTAAGTAATTTAATATTAAATAAAAATTTGTGCTCTGAAAAACCAAGGTTTATATAGAGATTAATTTTAATGCAAACCCTCAGCAATTTGTACATGATATGGCTAAAATATTTGTCAATCTGTTCTCTGCATTCAAATCCATGAGCACATTATGCAAGGCCGTATTTATGAAGTATATAATAGAGTATTATACTATGCATTTATTTTGGTTAACCTTGGATAGACATATACTGAAGGTAAAAGAGTTCCAGATTTGAAGACTGCATCAGAGAAATAAATGTTAGTTAATGTTGTACATTTTTTCTTGATGACAATGCAAACTGATTTAAGTATTCATTGTATTGTAATAATACACTGCTATAGCTGAGCTCTTTGTTACTCTTTCAAAAGAAAAAAATATCCTATTTTATAAACAATAGTTAGTCAGTCATGGTCAAGCTGCTGAAATGAAATGGTTTCTTGTCTTTTTTAGTTCTTTTTTTTTAATTATTTTTTTTTTTATTATTATTATTTTTCCTTTTTGAACAAAACATCTTTTTTGAGATGTACTGACCAATTCAGCAGAGGTCATTATGGGCTTAAATAACACACATTTGGTGCAAGCAGTATTAGAAACTCACAACTTAACAGAAAAGGTTTCAGATCTGGTTCTAAATTCCCAGTTGTTGTTTATATCAAAACTCTTCTAATGCTTCAGATTTGTTGTCGTTTACAGATTCGTGTTTCATACCTAGAAACACTTCTGTATGCACATGGAGAGGCCTGTCTCATGAAAAGGTCCCTTCCTGCACTGTGTGGTGGCATTACCTAAGCCCTTTTGTAAATTAATCCAAGTACTGTAGATCAGTGTAAATGACCAGGGACCATAAAAACGTGGGCCAAATCCCAGATAAAGAAACCTTAGGACTGAAGTTTCTGCTTGAGTTGAGAGCAACAGTTTTAGAGAATGTCATTCTTTGGCAATTTTGATTGTTTAGGTTCTTTTAATTTCAGTTTAAATTTTATACTCTTCCTATGAGAAGTTATATAGGAAATCCTATGCAGATGCTCTGGAAACAAAGAGGCATTTTAAGCTCAGGGTTGATTTCTTTTATTTTCTTTTTGCAGACAGGATTATACATGCATTATTGTCTTCCTGGCATCCTTACTAGGTTCAAGTCAACAAAAAAAGTGCTCTGCTTTTAAATCTGAAGAGCAGTAGTACAAATTCACTTTTTAACAGTAGGAAGCTATGTCAATTTTTTCTTACAATCTTTTGTTTAATAAGCAAGATTCGTTACAAATGCAGATTTGTTTCTGTAATGAAAAAGAAAATGACTGCGTATTTATTATTTCCTGGGATAGCAGCACTTCTCTCCTAGTTCATTCTTGCACAAACTTCCATATCAGAAAACGCATATTGTCTTAGAATAGACTCTATTGTGTAGGCATTCACTAGTTATAATGTTCTATATATCTTTATTTTCAAGTGTCATGTAATACTTGGAAAATAACAATACACTTTTTATTAAAGACTCTGAACCACAAAACCCTTTAAAGTGTGTTAGGTAGAACCATATTTAGGACTACAAAAACCAGAAGTGAGTGCTTTTGTAAAAACTCTGAACTGAATATTGCTGAGCTTTGCGGTTGAAAGATAAATACTGTAGATACACTGTTACATCTTATATTTCCAAAGTAACACATCAGCAAAGCATCAGTATATTAATGAGTGTTTCACAGCTGCAGTATTATAACCGAAAAGGCAAGAAATACATTAGAAAGACACATGGGACACATGGCTGAATAAAGATATCTTCTGTAAGGAGACATTTAGATATGTGAGGATTCAGTTCTCCTGTACTTAATATGTGTAGTTTTTGAGGAAGTTTTGACAGAAATTAGGGTTTATACATATAATCTAAATATCTTTTGAAACATGCCTAAATGGAAAAAATACCTAAAAAATATTTCCCCCAAATGTAAAGGCAAATCTATATTAGTGGTCAGATAACATCTCCTTATTTGATATGATTATTTTTAATTTCCTCTCTCCTGAAAGTTATTTCTTTTTTTTTTTTTTCAGGTCAGGATCTAAGACACCAGATGACTTCACCCATATTGAATGACAGCTGTTTACTTTGGTTTTCTTAAATGTAATATTTAACACAGCCTTAAATACATTGAGGAAACAATGTAAAGTCACAAATTAATTCTGACTGTTAGATATATAAATACAAATATTTTGTTAAATACCCTTTTAGATTTTTTTCTTGATTACTCACTTGTGCTGCTGTCCAAACATCTCTGACATTCTGCCTTCTTTCTTCTCCATTCCCACACAAGTGTCTCTGCCCATTGCATCCCATTAGAAAATTGTTCCTTTTCTTTTTGTACTGGGTGATCTTACCTCCCCCCAAATTGGACCATAAGAGAATTCTAAACATAATAATTGACATTACTTTTAATGGCTATAATTATCTAGTTATAACTACAGTTATATGAAAGAGTTTATAATTAGTAACATTTGTAGAAGTACCTAAATTTCTCATCTAGCAGGCAAGTAATATAGTGCATAGTCATTTGCTATAGATCTGTGTTAGTTTACAAAAATACCTAAGTAGGAGGCTTCTACTTTCCTGCTGTTAACCTTTGTTTCCTTTTCTGCTGCGACATTACCAGGGATGAAAAATAGACTGTCCTAGGTAATTCAGAGAAATTCATCTAAGCTGATTCCAAGTTGCCTAATATTTTTAAAATTTTTCTGGTTTTTAGTGGTCATTTTATTAAGAATTAAAAAAAAAAATTATCTGACCTTCTCTCAAAATCATGATTGTAAAAAGGCATGTGTACAAATGAAGTGCAGAAGCTTCCAAATTGGAGATAAATGTATAATATTAATAATAATCTATAGCTTTTGAATCCAAAGAGTTTATGCTGCATGCCCTCTTCATTTCTCCATGTGATTAAATTCTCTCATTAGAATGAAAGCCATTTATCATCCTCAATGTACAGAAAATGTGATGATTGATGGCTTTGCAACCAGCTGTATAATATGCAAATATGTGACTTTTTAATATTTTACAAAACACAGTGTGCACGCATGGTTGTTTTAATCTCTTTAACACTCACATTATGAGCACGCCTTGTAACATTATCGCAGTAAGGCCACTGGACCCTCTCTTATCAAAACAGACATGATTCCAATAACAATCCAGCATAAAGCTTTTCAGGTTTTTTTCTACTTGAATTTTTGTAGTACACTTCAGTAGATGTTCTATAAATGAAAAGCGTCTCCAGCACAGATGCGAAAACATCATCATTACCATGAGTAGGTTCATTAAAATGTTCCATGTTATTAAGGCCCTACATACTTACATTTACTAAAGACCTGAAAAATCCTGTCACCAGATAGGGGATATGTTATATTTCCTTCTCACCTTACTTTTCCTGCTGATTTTTACCTCCTAGAGCAATGTGAGGAACAGATGCAAGGACTGCAAAAAGCCAGTGAAGTGAAGTCTGTGGCTAGTGGGAGGCAGCCACTGCCCCCACCACAGGGAAGGGCTATAGATAAAGCTTCACTCTCAAAAAGGGAAGGAAAAGGAAAATGAATTTATGGACCCCAGCCCATAACAAACTTGAGATTTTCATTTGGATTGGGAACTCAAGAAGTTAGAAAAGCTGGAAAGTTCCAGTTCACATTTGTCACATCTCTGAGGTCCAGAAGAGAAGCCACAAAGTCAATGATCTAGTCATGAGGAAATGCCTCTTATGACAGAGAAAAACATGTGCCATAAGCCAGCATTCCTGCACCTTTGGAAAAAGTATTCTGGATATTCATCCTAATTTCCTCTCATTTTATCTTTCATGGTTCATTCCAGTAACTTCAAGAAAAAATTAAGAGACAAATTAGCACCATAGACTAATCATGGCTGCTAATGAATTATTCCCTTCCCCTCTTTCATCTTGTATTTTTTTTTATTTTTCTTATTCAAACTCAGCAGCCCTTGACACACATATTCCAAGTGGTTTTCTTTTATGGAAATAACAAGAGTTTTATGAATTAATTTTACTGAGCTTTACTACAGAGCTCCCTCTGAGATTTCAGGAATCTCTATGTATTTTTAAGTATTTTTCACTCCCCTTTTCTACAAGGAATTCTTCATGATTTCTAGCTTTCTGTCAAAGAGGGAAATATTAGTCTCTTACTAGATGATGAAACTTACTTTTTATAGACGTAGATATTTTGCCTCTGACTGATACTGAAGACTTCACTGTGACATTATTTGAACATCCATTTCTTGTGATGGATACAGACTTTCAGTTACAAGAGAGTGGGGGACTGGTGGGACTCCCATGTGACAGAGACACTCTCAAAGGCCTGTTATTTCACAGCAGCAAGATCTACTTGAAATGATATTTTGACACAAACATATCCCCAAATGTACATGTTGTACAAGAACACCTTGAAATTCCTTCTCTAAGTATGAATATGACTTTCAAAGTTGTCAGTTATGTTCTCAAAGAAGAATCTGCCTCACATCCCCTGTTCCTGTCAGAGCACACATGGGGCAGACAGGAAGATAGTGTACTTGAGATCATTTCACTCCTCAAGGCAGTGACTCAGGCACCTTATTCTCCTATTCAGTGGCCATAGAGTTATATTCAACCAAAGGTTTGAAAAATTTTTCCAAGATTCCTCCAGAAAATGTCTGGAAAGAGTCTTCTCTTAAGAGAAGACTAAGCAGGGATCTGCCTGTCACCAGAGGTTGGGCTGAGATGGCTCTTGCCACCTCTGTCCGCTGAGAAATCCTTAGTCCTTGCATGTGTGCAATGAATAGTTAGCTTTGATATCAAAGGATTATTCAGTGGCACTGGATACTTTGTGAGGCTTGTGGTGGATGGTTATCACATCTGCAACTTTACCAGCTGCCCTGCATATTGCAGCTTTGTGGAGGGTCTGCACACCTGAGCCTGTGACTTCCTGCACTTACCCTGATGTCATATCACTTCTTACCTCTCACCAGCTCCGTCTTTATCTGCTGCTTTCTGAGAGGGTGAAAAAGTGAAGAGTGAAGAAAACAGAAATTCAAGAATCTAGTACACTCATATTTTTCCAAGTAAAATATCTATATTCACCATAAGGACAGTGACATTGCAGGGCCGTCAGTCTTTCATGATTTGCAGGGTCCCTTTCTTGAGTGTGATTTTACCTCCAGGTGGACGATGTGTAATATTCAATACTGTATTTTTCTTAAAAGGTTAACCTGATCTTCTTGATGAAAAAAAAAAAAAAAAAAAAAAAGACTCATGAACAGGCAAAATAACTTAGGGTTGAACACTAACTAATAATTTACTTTTCTGCAAGATATTCAGCAATTCTGATTTGTCTATGTTGCAAGGAAAGGTTTTTCTAAACTTCCCCTTCACTTTCAAATTTAGCCTGTAAGCTGTGTGCTGCGCTTCTTACAGTCTGAGAATTACATCATCCAAACACTCATTCTTCTATGCTGATTCTGTACTAGATACGTTATTCGAAAACCGCAAAAAATGATGTGACATCTTTATATATTTCTTGTTCCTCTCTCTGCCCTTGTGAGAACGGAAGTAAATTAGTAAAGTTTTGCAATCTTTTCTGTTTTGTTTAGCCCTACCCATAAGTGGGCTACCTATTTTACCTAGCACTACCTGTGAGACCTATAGTCTTATATGGTCATCAGATTTATTTTTTTTAAATTCTCCTTTTTCCTTACAAAGCCAAATGAAATATATGCTTATTAAGAAAAAAAAAAAAATAAAGAAGAAGAAAAAAAAACCCCAAAACCCCAACAAAATAAACCCAAACAACAAAAAAACCAAACCAAATCAACTCACCAAACAATGAAATAATAAATGAGAAAAAAAAAATCCAAACAAATGAAACACAAACCAAAAAACACCAACTGTCTATTTTTTTTTAATTTTAACTGGAGCATTTGCGAATAAGTATGCAACTGCACCCTTATAATTTAAAAGGTTTGGCAGAATCCCTTCATCCTTTGATCAAAACTTAAAAGGTGAAACATCTACTTATTTATTTATTTATTTATTTATTCTATTTTATAATTCAGCGACTGTTGCCCAAAGGATGGCACATTGAAATAAAGCTGATTAGACTGCAACCTAAAATCAGACTGACTAAGAGTAACAGACAAATGAGCATGTGCTTTTTCCCTCTTTTTTTTGTATAAAACAGAATGCAGCTTTTAGGTTTTTTGTAAAATACACTGCATCATAAGGCAAAGCTGCATATAAACCCCATTTTCTTATACAGGTATCACTACTGATTAAACTGATTTCAGAATGTTGTTTTCCTAGTTAGATCTTTTCACTTTTATGATACAAAAACATGAACAGCATTTACTTGCATTGCAACAGTTTTTTGTGCACTGATAGAATAGCATTTCCTCCTTTCTGGAAGAAGTATGTTTATAACACATATATCAAAAATAGTGTTTTCCTAGAATAATTTTTTTTAGAATACTGAGCATTAATTGGCATTACTGTTTTTCAAGTGACAGCTCTAAACTGATTAAGATAGTTATAATGAGGATGGCAGCACAATGTCAGGTATGAATTACTGAGATAAGATGAAACAACAGTAACTTCCATGAAGGCTGAAGAGTACCATAGATGGTGAGGGAAGGCTGGACTCCCGACTCACAAACCTGAAGCTGCAACACAGCTTTTTTCTCTGGCCCCTGTACACAGGAGAGAGAAGACAGCAGTAGCACCAAGGTACCAAGAACAAGACTAGGAGATAAGAGTTGAAAGAGAAAGTTTTAGGGGAAACAAGACCAATTGGAGGACAACACTATCCGAAGTTCTGCAAGTAACATAACCTATTCAGAAGTCTTACAAAGATTGAAGCCTTTCATATGGAAGATGTCTAAAACATTTACTACAAATATTGATTTAAAAAATTGAACCAAAATCATATCATGACTTAGAGCATTGATTGATAAATTCACAATTTACCTTCTTTATAGCCCAAATTAAATATCATTAATTAATTACATACTAACAGATTATTTGGAATAACATAACCATTTAAAGCCTGATAAGACAAGGATGAATTTTCCCTCTGAAGTCATAAACGTTATAGAACCCTGCCACCCTCCTGCACCATTTCCACATGCTCCATCTTCTTGATCATAAACTAAAAACAATTACTTCCTTTAAACTAAAAAGAGAAGGTAAAACATTCAGAAATGTGTGTAGAACCAGATTTTTATTAAGATAATTTTTTTCTGTGAATAAAAACTTTAGGTCATGAAATTGAAAAATATTTAGATATTATGGCTCAAAGCCCATTTTATTTACTAAATTATCTTGATAAATGTGCCTTTCTTAGTTGTCCTGATATAAATGACAATTACAATAAATGCATTTACTTTTGACCATCATTTGAGGTCATTCATTTACGTATATACATTGCCCACTTTCAGCTGAGATTAGATTTTCAATTCAACTATTGTTTTAGTGCATTTAACATTCTAATTTTCTTCAGAATTCCTTTATTTAGTAACTACCAATGCAAGATTTTGCCTCTTGCTTGAGCTTCAGAATACCCAGTTTCTTAATTCATTATTATTTCTATTTGGAATTGTTATGTTAATAACAGCTGAGTCTTAAATTCAGAAGATCTCCCAAGATCTTCTGAACAATTTTAATATAGGTAGTCTAGAATGCTGTGACTTTCTTCGTTTATTCATCAGTTTATATTGTAAAACACCAGATGCTAAAGAGAACTCAAGGCAACTCAGAAATGTATGTAACTTTAAGTTAAAATTCTGAATTTAAGATAAGCCATGCTTATTTTTTAAACAGCTCCTACTCTTCCTCTCCTTCTTAAAGTTGATAAACTCCCTTACAGCACCAACTGATCTCATGTGATCCATTATTAGTCAAAATGTCTACATGTATATAGGGAGAGATCTTCAGGTAGCACATTCAACATGGTGGTATTTGGAGCTCTTAAATTCTTATCTGTGTTTTTAAGCGTATATTATTCTATTAGATTTGACTCTATATCTCTATTAGTCCGTCACTCTGCATTAATGACAAGAAACCAGTATAACAATATGAAAACTGGCCTGCAAGGTACCTTATTCAGAATGGATTAGGCTATCTGTAATCTAAAAATTTGGGACAAACCAATAATTTAGTAATTCAGACCACTTCTATCTTTAGTAGGGTGCAGCCCTGATAGTATTTAGCATTATAATAAATCTTCACTACTTGTATATAGAATTTAAACTCTTTGTGAGTTTAAAGAGATTTTTTAAATCCATAATTAAATAATGAAAGAGATGAAAACATGACTTTTTAAAAAACCCACAGCTTACGTATTAATCAGATTTTGTAAGGCTATGACTTCTCAGAAATTTTAAATTCTAACTGCAAAGTTATTTGAGGAAGAATGATAACCAGTGGTATTCGTCACTCTTGTCTCAAAGTTCAAAAGTGAGCTAAGTGTTGGGTATTCACACTGTGTTAGGTGAAGTAGTTCTGTTTTACATCCTAGAAACCAGATTACCAATTTGAAATTCTTTAATTTGTGTTTTATTTCAAATTATAGGATTATACCATCTTTTCATCTATTATTCTTAATACTACCATCTTCCACTCCTACTGAAAGTCACTGAAGTTCATGAGATTATTATAATGAGTAACGTTTATTCTGATAGGGAGAAAATCTCTAAATTATTAGTCCTCCAAGGGCTAATTACTTATTCTGTTTTTTACTTCTTCTCTTTATCTGATGCTTCTGATGCCCTTTCAACTTAAAGAACAGGTCTACAAATTATATTAAAATGTTTGAAGATAATACTACAGCAAAAGCTGTAGGAGTGCAGATAAAAATTACAAAAACAAGAAACAAAAATAAAATAAAATAAGAAAGAAAGAGTGATTGTGTTCCTATCAGTAGAGTTGTTGGTACGGACACTGACAAGTCTGCTTCAGGCTTCTGAAAACCAGCCCAACAATTTATGTTGTAACATGAAAGCATTCAAGCTGCTTGGTGCCTTGTTCAGTCATGAGGCTTCTGCCAGAGCATTGCTCCATGGTGTGCATGTCCATCAGAATATCAGCCCTGGTCTGCAGTGAACCAACCCCCCCCCCCCCCCCCCCCCCAGATCAGCAGTTTTGTGCCACCTGCAAGCTGCTGAGAGGACACTCCACTCCATCTGTGTCAAAACTAAGCATGAACCCTACAGATTCCTGAGACACATCAATAGTAACCAAGCACCAGCTGAACTCTGTACCACTGTTCACCATCCTTTGAGCCTGGCAGTTTAGGCAATTTTCCACCCACTTTATACCTCGTTTATGCAGATGTCACCAATTTTGATATATATATAAGTATGCTGTGGGTGACTGTGCTGTAAGACTTGTGAATATATCACATCTCCTGAGCCTTTTCCTGCATGTTACTATAAAATGTGGCCCACTCATGCACTCAGATTTCTCCCAACATTGAACTGCTGTTGAAATCACCTTCCCTCCATTTAAAAAGGCTGAAAATTTTCTGTAGAGAGAACCAACTGTACAGATACAATTCTGTAAAAATTGCAAAATTTTTAATGCTTTTAATAAAATTCAACAATGTTAATCATAACAATTAATTTAATGGCTAATTTCAAAAGCAGAACTGATCCAAGCTAGTATAAAAGTTTTAAAAAATAACCCTTTGCAGCACTACCACCATCCTGCTTCCTGGCTTCCATCACTCTCTTGTCATTCTGCATTCCAGACTGACTTCATCTGCCAGGGTCTTACAGAGCTCCCACAAAGAGCCTGACATTTAGCCTTTTCTGCTCAGCTTTTGCCAGTCAGCCTCATTCCTTGTCTGAACACTCTGAATGCACTTTGCAAATAGTTGGGTAGTGTCAGGCAGAGTGCAATCGTGAGATTGACTGTTTCTTTCCCTCCAGAAAAGGCTGCAATTGTGCCGAGTGTAACTGTTTGCCTACTTGTCTTATAGCCCATCTATCACTCCCTTGGTGTGGGGCAGCCTGAAAACTGTCAGATAATGACTGAGCCAAGCTTTTTTATCACCCCTGGGAAAACACCTGTCAGCTGTTATGTACAACCCAAAGTTCAGTAAGCAAGATGACAAAGAAGGCAAGAGAATCAAGAGAAGAAAGCTAGTTTGTGGCTCTCAGAAAGCAGGTTGGCCAGAAATCACTTCTAGCTGTGCCAATCAGTGTCTCAATTGGCAGTCGATTAGTGTTTGGACTGTTCAGATGCATCTTGCTGGTAGACTCGGATATGTTCAGTGAGTCGAGTGACTTCAATCACATTTTTTCTGCTGTACTGTCATTTGGAGGAGCACCATTTCCAAGAACTGATGGGTGGGAAATGACAAAGCATTATTGGGCAGTTTGGAAATCCTAACAAGCAGATGTGTGTTTTGTTAGCTGCATAACTAAACACTCCATCTTTATTAAAAAAAGAGCAGAAAAGCTTTAAATGAAAACAAAACCCAGGTTAAATTGTAGGAAATAGATATAAGAAGGACTAAATATTCAAAAATTCAGAAAATTAAGTTACACTTTTCCTGTAAAGACAAAGAAATTGTTCACAATTTAAACAATGTTTTTTCTCTTTTCCTTTAAAATATATTAGAAATCAGTGATGTAGAACTGATATTCAGGCATTCTGGAAGAGGTTTTATCTACAATTAAACTTTGAATGTGGTCCTGTTTCTGGAGAATATTTTCTACATGAGAAAGTTATTTGCTAGCCATGGCATGAGTGAAGAACACACATTTCCAGTTCATTACAAGATCATCTAAGGCACTACAAAACCACTTATGCAGAGACAATTGGACAACTATATTGCTAGGCGATCCTCACCAAAAAATAATTTTCATCTGAGGTCGACTACCCACTTAGCTGGGCCACGGGAACAAATAAAATGATGGTCCTTACTCAGAGCAGTTCAGTATCGATTAAGGGCATGCAAAAGGTTGAAGTGAGACAATCTCTTCCCCAGAATCACCCCACAGATAAGAGACAGAGGGAGGATTGTAAGCATGCCTTAAACAGCCTTCTAAGCCGCTAAAACTACTTCCCAGAACAGCCACAATCTGGAGTACAACACTTAGCCAGATGTTGGGGAAGCATGGATAATGACCGTAAAAATGGGCTGCTAATAAGCTGAGCATGAGCTTTTTCTGACAAATGAGCTGTTAGGAAGCAGTAAGCTTGCAGCAGGTGAAGTTTTTTTTGAACTGAAAGTTGAAGTAGCCAAAGTGCTCTGTGTCAGTACAGGATGCTCCCTGGGGAGCTGCTGACAGCACAAACGTCTGTCTTCCTGACAGCCTCGTTGAAAGAAAAGAAATCAGATGACCAAACATTAGGATGGTGAAATAAACATTTGTTTCTGCTTTAAATTTTAGACTTTTAAATTTTAGGCTTTCTTTCCTTCTTATCTTCTAGGATTTCTTGTCTTCTACATTGCAGAGGGTTTCTGGCTGCAGCTATGTTTGGTACAGTGATAAGTTACAGAGTGATTGTCCCCACTTGCTGTGTGGTGGCTCAGTCCACAGACTGCTTTTTTGTTTATAGTAACCAAGCCTCTTTGGGTGAAAGCTGAAATGTGAACTCTGCTCCAAGCATCCACTAAATGTTTTCCCATACCTAATGAGGACAGAGGCTGGAAAAAAAGAATTCTTCAGGTGGCTTCGATCATGTGTTGTCAGTTGCAAACTAAATTTTGGCTGGAGCGAATCCCCAAATTTCAGATACAGTGAATGCAAGAATTATAGTGGCAACTCTGATTAGTGGTCCATTTCTGTTTCGCCAAATGCTTCCTAATATAGATGACACTTTAATATATATATATATATATATATATATATATATAAATCTGTTTTCTAAAGTCCAAAGTCTGCTAAAATTTGAGCAAGGGATAAGAGAGAGTGGGGTACAGAAATACGTTATCGAGAGACCTTTTGAAATCTGGGAACTATTTTCCCTCCTGACTACCAAATAAGTTCTCCTTACAAATGCAGCTAGAGAAACTATAACAATTGGCATTTCCTTAAATATTACATTAAAGATTAAAAAATGGGTTCTATGTTTGGGACTTTATGTGTATTAATAGACCCTCTTGTTATCTTACTTGTGTCTGCAAGAAGCCTTCTATACTTGGCTTAGGTTCATTTTAACACTTGTCCAGCCATACTGTACAAACCCCAGCTTGTTCACTCGTATAAAAAATGCAGCTTCAATGCCTAAGGTTATTTTGGGGAGAGTAACTTCCTGTGTCTGCCAACAGGGAGCTTATTATGATGAAAAGTGAGTACGTGATTAAATTCTTGGTAGACTCCTTAGGAGCAACAGCAAACAGAAAGGTTACTTAAGTAGCACTTCATTGAGATTTGTTTTCCATGCACTTATTTATGCTGTGGTTTGTGCAGAGTCAGGCTCTGAAAGAGTTTTGTTTTAGTCATGCATATATCCCTTCCTCTGTTCCAAATGCAGATTTTGTAAAAGAGTGAATAAGAGTCATCCCTGGAACCTTCTATTCTGATGTTTATATAGTAGCATTCAACTCCAGACAGGAACATAGGACAGTGTGAGTTACAATGCCCTCGACAGAGAAAGAGAAGCACATAAAGGTAATGTGTCTGTACATTCTCAAATTCTATGTGATGTATAATAAAAACTTAAAGCTGGAGGTACTGAGTTTAATGGGCTTCTCTGAGTTTAATGTCAGGCTAACTCTCTGCAGTTGTCTCAACCTGTCTTCACTTTGTTTCCATCTGGCTGAGGTCTAACATAAGTTACTATTTTATATTTTTTTTTACTTTTTTTAACCTTTCTTTTTGACCCTTTTTTGTTTTACTTCTGTTCATTTTTGTATGGCCCAACCATTGTTTTATGCAATTATAAGAATGACATCATTACTGTGTGTAGAACAAGATACCCAGGACTAATAAAACAAAATTAATTGGTTAATGTAGGCTGCATAAGGTAGGAGAGGCTTTGAGAAATGTTGGCTTAGTGGTGGCTATGCAGAATATGCAGAAGACTGTAGGCACAGGATTATAAGAGATGGGGCACAGGCTCACCAGTGGCCAGATAAAGAAATGTATACGTGGAGCTGCACAAGTCTGAATTTAGTGGGAACAAAGAGAACAAAGATATGGTGTTTAACATACTTGAAAGGTAGCCATGTGGTACATTTGCAATATGGAGTTGCAACCCAACAAAGAAATAACAAAGGTGTGAAAATGTTTTATCAAACATAAAAATGGTCTACATGAAAACAAACAAATGATACAATGATTAGACTGTTGAGATTTCTGTTTAGTTATACTAATAATAAGTTCTTTTCTTCATAAACAAGATGTGTAGGGATTTTTGCTCATAAATAATGTTGAGCAAACAGTTGAACAATGGGGGCCCTAAGAATCCCTCAGGTCTCAGGATTTCAGTCAAACACCATTTCCTTTAATGCGCTTCCTGAAAAAATAACAGCACTTAAGACTGTGTCCTGGCATCAGCCAAGTTCAGAAACAGCATTCCACCTACCCCTGTTGGGAATGTGGCCATAAATAGGAGAATCCTCACAAGTTGGTTCAGGACATTACATTTAGTAGGCTTTACTGGGGTGCCATTAGGAACCTGTCTATCACAAAACCCCAATGTATGCTATGATCAAGACAAACCTGAAAACTTTAAATGAAATACAATCACTTCTACATCTAACAGTGAATAAAGAGCAGTAAATTACAAAAACCTACCCATGGAGTCATCCTTTTATTATACTTTTTGCAGAACTGGGGAAAAAAATTAGTATTCTTTCTCTAGAAACCACTTCAGGTGAAAAGATTCCACCCAAAGATGGCATAGATGTGTATAATCTTTTGTGTGTTCAAATAAGCCTATGGACAATCCCCAAAAGGAGAGAGAACCATAGCCATTATTTCTTTGCTGGCTGAGGGCTCCTAGGAGCTGATACTTTACCATATTCCCCTTCAAATGATGCCAAATTCACATGCCACAATGCACTATGAAGAAAATAATTATGAGAAACTTCAGCAAGTAAGGAAAGCAAACTGGATGTGGCTGAGGAACTACACATTATAAGCTGGTGGGAAGAGTGCAAAACTCTGTACTCTAGACAACACTGGTCTTTGCCTTCAGACTTATATCCAAACAGAGGTTATTAGAAGTTACTGAATAACCTTGAAACTGTTAATATTTGAACATATTACTGTATTTTATTTTCCCTCAGCTATCAAACATTTTGGTGTATTTCTCTTTCTCTCTCTCTGAAATAGTCAGCGTATTTCAGGCTGTAGAACTCACTTTCACCTCCCTCAATCATCAGCTTGCACTGGCCTGTCACAAACTTCCCTATCAGCCCCCATGACTGATTAATGGGAAGGAGCAGATGTCCAAATCTGTACCTATCATGGAAGACAGCTCTCTCTGTTATTTGCCTATGTGATAAGCATGACCCTTCCTCCTACTGGAGAACCCAGTGCTGGAAGGGAAAGCCTGGTACTGACTGAGCCATCTCCCTGCATCTGAGCACAGAAAACTGCACATACATCCATTGCTGCAGCTGCAAGGAAGTAACTAATTATAGACTGGTACTACTGCCTGGAACAGCACAGAAAATCTGCCACTGTGATAAAGGATGATGAGCTCTTGTGGAAGGAAATTCAAGTTTCCCTTTCTTTTCAGAAATATTCTGTATCTTGTGTAGATATTTACATGGGCTTCAAACTAAATTGAGCAGGAAGCCCCTTGTACTTTGTCTTGGTTTAGACAGACAAGTATCTGCCAGAGAGGGTTGGAGTCTCCCTTAAAATGTAAGCCCTTCCCCCCTTTTTCCAAATTATCATAAATTTGCAATTAAAAGGCTGTCAGGCAAAGATTTTGGGAATAGGTACAGCAGTTCTTTACTAGGGATATAAAAAAATACAGATGTTGTAGTACAGAAGAATAAGCAAACAAATAAACAAACAAGAAATCCTAGAAAACCCTGACAGAGTCAGAAGTACAACCTGACACCCTGTTGGTCAGGGTGTTGGAAGCAGTCCAAAGTAAGCCCTCCTGGAGTGGCAGATGTGGTTCTGTTGGAGTAGAGATGATCCCGTTGAAGAAAAAAGGGTCCAGTAATGCTGAGATGGGTCCGGTCTTCCTCCAGGGATCCGGTGGAAAAACTGGATACCTAGTGGGACTGTGGCTCCTTTTTATCTAGGTTAAGATGGTTTGGCTCCTCCTCCTCCCTGTGTGGAGCAGCGTACAATAGTACAGTGTAATGTGTAATGCCATTGACGAGCTCTTAATGATCCATTAGCAGAAGATATTCCCATGGAAGTAGTGAAACAATGAAGAGAGATAAGTAGCACTCCACCATCTGATAAGTGACACTGACCCATTTGGGCAAAGATAAGCAATTCTGCTCCACCCAGATGGAATAGAATAATATGCTCTTTACAAACCCCATGACATATTTGTAGATAGTTTCCACAGACCTTTAAACATTCCAAACCTGAAAATTTACTGTAAATTGGTGAGAGATGATAATCAAAAAAAAGGGGCAGTAGCAACCACTTACAGGTTGGGGAAAAGAAAGCAAAACCAAGAAAATGATATGCTGGAAACCAATATATTGGATTATCCTTCTATAAACTCTAATGGTTAACTTGCAATGACAACTAACTTAGCAGAAACCAGTTTTTGTCCTTCACTTTTCTGGCTATTCAGGACCAACAGAGCTCAGAAGTTTCACCACTGAAGACAAGATATTCATCTGGTTGTCATTGGCATGGCATTAATCTAGTTCTAATAGGGATAATCCCTCTTGTTCAACAATGTCTGGAACATATCCTAACAACAAAAATATCTGCAGGGCTTGTTTTTAAGATTTATTAAGCAAGTGAAGACAACTCTTGTTAATATAAAAACTAATTACTTAAGTAACTGCTGCACCCCAATAAGATAAACACTCATGTTTAAATTTTCCTTCAATCCAAATTTTTGGTTTCAATTTTTTTCATTCATTTTAATGAAGATTTTATTCACCTGCTCTCAGGAAAGTGCATGTGTGGAGCTGCAAAGTTCAAGGACTTGTTTACAATTTTCTCTGAGACTCATTTAAACTGATTAGGGATCAAAATTTAAGAGCCTGTCCTTTGACCCAGCAGATGCAGAGATTTGAAACAGGATCTTCTGGTATCTTTTATAAATCTTTTAGCACTAAACTAGACATGCTCTTGTGATGCTTTCGCCCCTTATTAAATCTTTCAGCTCTTTAAAACTGTCTCCTCTTCAGATTCTCTGTTTTGCTAATAACTATTGGCATATAGCTGTTAATATAATCCAGTGGTGAAGATGGGGCCTGCTATGTGACTTAAAAAGAAGTAGTTTGGCATTTGGAACTAAACCTGTAGGTTCACTAAGGAAATACTTTCTCAATTCTGACCCAATATAGTTAAAGATATTGTGCTGCAGAAAGCATACTTCTAAGCTCATGAATCCTTCTAAAAGTTAAAAGGACGCTGATTTGTTTATTTGGGTTTTTTTTCAAAGTCAGGAAATTTTACCCTAATCAGTGTTTAGTGTGTTTAGGGAGGAATTTCAGTTAACTAGAGGAGCTGGACAAGGCAAAGACTCAGCTTTGCTTGCTCTTAAACCCTTGACCCAAAATACAGGACATATCAAATTGTGTAGGAGCCCCTCCTATCAGTTCTCTAAGTTTGAGCCAGACAGAGTCTTTTGCTGTACTTTCCCTGTTACTTCTCTGTGCTAAGTCACAGTGCTCTGTAGCACCTGCTGTACATCTCTGTGCAGACAGCTCAGTGCTGCTACAAGATCTTCAAGCAGACTCAGTGATGGTAGAATCAAGGAGTTTCCTGGCCCCATCAGAAGCAGTGAAATGAGCTGAGGAGCAGACTTCCTCATCAGGAAAGGAAAGCATTCATCCAATACCAATAAAGGAATATCCTGCATGTAAGCTATTCAATACAAAAGCTTAGCAGGACACGTATGATGTATAAGCTGTTGATGAGGTCTGAAAGCAGTGACTGAGTTTTTAAAGTGACCTTTCTCAATAAATTGACTTGCTGCTCATTTAGCCAGACACTTAATATCTAATTCATCTGGCTTTCAGTCATTTGTTAGTGACCTTACCCTTCTTTAGAACTTAAAGTGTAATTCAGAATTAGTTAATAGGCACAATGATATTGCCTTAGTTTAGAAACATTCTAACGTAGGTGGTCATTCATTATTTCACGTGGTTTTCACTGTCATTAATCATGATAAATTAATTTACTTTACAGTTATATGTGGTATGTAACTTAATTTGCAAGAGTTGTTTGGTAATTTTGCAATTAAAATGTAATTATCTTAAAATGTTACCTAGTTTCTAATATTTATTTTTTAAGACTTTGTTGCAATATTTTTTTGCATAAATATAAAGAGATCAGCAAAATTCTTAGTTAAAAATGCCTTATAGCAAAGCCACTTGTGCTAGGGACTGTTCATCAAATTCTAAGAGCAACAGCCACGGAAACTCTTTTGCAAAGGCAAGCCAATAACCAAGCAAACATAAAAGCATTTAAGGAAAGTATTCCCTAATGCTCACCCAATGCACAATTAGCATATATATTTCACCATACAGTTCTTGTATTCTGGGGTGCAGGAGGAAAGTGGGAAAAATATACGATTGAAGATGTGGCAAAACATTTATTTAAAAATATTTCAGTTAAGATGAAGGTTAATATGAAGCTTTTGATTAACCTCCATGGCTGTTGAAGTCATATCTGTATTAATTTTTTACGAACCCACCATTTAATACTTAATAAAAATAAATTATGAACACCACTTAAAACATGATCTAAATTCATATCCTATATACTACTAGAATCTGGCTGGGTGATTTTTCTTATTTCCTGCCATAAATTTATATATCATGCATCTTACCTCTAGTCACCCTGGTTTACAATCTAAGTAATGAAGTTTCGAGTAATAGAACTATAAAATAATATATAAGCATATAGAAAATGTATAGACTAATTCTGCATTGTAGGTCTGCATAAATTGGTTATCTTCATATCTAAACATAAATTTTAAGAAGCAAAGAATTTGACAAGAAGGAAATTTTAGCACCTAATTTCATGACAAGAAAAAAGTATGATTTCCTGTTTGGTTTGGTTTTTTTTGTTTTGTTTAGTTTGTTTTTTTTTAAAGTGATGTCAGACTCTGCATCTGGCAACAAAGGAAACATGAAAAGCAACATATTCATTGGTGAAATGAGTAACAGGCTAGGATGAGACAGTCAATAGGAGCTGTACTGCTTAATTTCCTGGTTAAAGCTATTGCTATCAGTGCCACAAGAGAATTTTGTCTTCTCTTGAGGCTGCAGTTACTTTTTATAAAAAATGTAAAATGGTTGACTCATACATGCCTACACATGAATGACAAAAAGAAATTCTGTCCATCCTCACCTGTCCAAGGAATACTAACAAGTCTTGAGCTGATATTGCCCTGAGTATTAAACTTAGTTCAGATCCTCCTAAAAACAAATTCCTCCCTGTTCAAAAGAGCTCTTGAGCTAAAGACTAAGGAAATCTCACTTAAAATTAGTAATTCATTTTGAGATGCCATTTTGTATAGTTCTATACCAATAGTACAGACTATGTGCCAATGAATTTTTGGAAGGTTAATAAGAATGCGTTGAGTTAGAAACAAGAACCACCCTTGCAATCCCTAAACATCAAACTAATTTTCTGATAGTTTCCTCTCGTTCATTATAATAGCCCATAAAAAAACCAAACCAACCAACAACCAATCAACCCTTGCCCAAACCCCGTCACTCCTCCTGAGTCCCTAAAGCTAGAAATCAGAGTAAAAAGATGAATAAAAGATCAAACAGGTATAAAGATCTGTCCCATGGAAAGAGATATTTCCTGATTAGAAAAGCAGGTTAGGAGATGGAGTCAACAAAGTCAACTAAGTTCTGAGTAGCAAAATATTTCTGCCCCAAGCCTTTATAATCACGTTTTTAGAAAGTTAAATGAACATAGTATCCTCCAAATGAAGGGCACATGTGCATAAGAATCTGTCCAGGTTTCTTTTATTGTCTGTCCTCTCCCTGGGTAAGTGTGATTTTTTTTGTATTCTTTTCCTCCTTTTCAGTTTATCAGCTGATTATTTCTATTTCTTATACCCTACATCTTCAAGATGCTGGCAATCTATTTTATGAAATGGAAGTTCAAAACAGGATAGTATTTTAATGGTGTTTGATTCAAATGCTGGACTATAATACCAAACCAAGTCACATACACAGTCAAAGTGAACCAAAAAGAACTTAAAACCTTCCAATGAATGATACTGAAATGTCATGGTAGAAAAGATAAAAAAGTAATTTTTTTTCTTTACTTTTCTTTTATATTAGAAGTTGTGGTATTTTGCTGTTATTATATTTCATTATGTTTTTTTTCTATTGACTGAAAAATGTCATTCCTTTTCAATATTGTAAAAAAAATTTGCATTTCAAAATCCATAATGGAGATCCATCACTCATTTTCACTCCAAAGAGGAACAATTCTGACTGCAGAAAATCTTACAGCCTTGTAATTAGGGCATTCATGTAAAAATTGAGAAAGCCAGATTCAGGTCTCTCTTGTATCAGCCTGATCTGCGACTTAATCCAGGTCAGTGCTGTAAATAGTAGACTCTGGTGCTTTGTACTGAGAATATCTTTTTTCCAGAAATGTGTCTTTCTTGTTTTAGAGAAAGTAGGGAAAGTGGGGTGGTAGAAGAGACCCCATCTAGATCTAGGATGACTATTGTGGGGAAGGTTTCATTTCAGTACTTACAATTCTGCAGAAAAGCCTCATCTTAAATGAGTGGTTTACAATTAAAAACAAATGAACAAAAGAAACACCCCAAACAAAAAAAACCTGAACAAACCCCTCTAAAGATTTCTTGTAGTAACTTGTCAAAGGAAACTTTCTGCAGCGTCTTCTGGGTTAATGAAAGTGGGGAGATATAACCTAGGAACAATATGATATTTGAACTACAGAGTTTGGTGTAAAGCATACAGAGTCTATTCATGCTTTCTTATTCAAATGTGTTTCTCGTGCAGATAAAAAGCACATATCTGTAAATGTGTAATAATATCAAAAAAATCCTTATTTTCTTAATCTGTAAGTCCATGTTTAAACATGTAGAGAAAATGAGTTTTATTTATAAAACTGTTCTAGTCTACAAATATGCAAGCAAGCTGTCTACTAAAATATTTGGCAATTTCCAAATCAACTGCTATACTGAAAACAGTCAGTATGTAGCTTGATTGGCAACCTTTCTTCACTGCTTCCCAAGATATAGCTCTTTAGCATCTTTAAATGTGAGCCCTGCGGATTTATAGCTCACAGTACAGAAGAAAACATGTTGATCAGTAGTCAATTTTCATAACAAATGACATATAAAGGTCATAAAGCTGATTCTATCTAAATAAAGATCAGAATCAAAAACAGTCAAATTAAACAGTTGGCAGCACAGGTGCATTAAGATGTTTCAAGCAGACATACTTTGGCAAATATTCATTTTAACTTTTATGGATCATCTAATTACACTTTTTTTTGTCTAATCATGTCATAATACCTTTCAAAAGTTAAATTTCTCTATTTAACCGCGAAAGCATCCTGCAAGATTGCCTCAGCCCAATGTTGATATAATTTGGTTTATGATCAGGGGCACGGCTTTGTACAGGGGCTGAGATCCAGACACGGTTCAGGGAAGTTTCAAGGTGTGCAGGGGTTTGTGTGTGGCTGTCCTTATTGCTGGCATAAAGAGCTAGGTCGTACAGCTATTCCAAAGAAGAAAAGCCATGAAGATGTGAGAAAGGCATTACAGCTCCTGTGTGATTTCAACAATTTCTCATTTTTTCATTTGTATGGTAAAGTGACGTGATACTTGAGAGTGTTTGGTGTAATAAGGTTTATTCTTGAACTCCCAGAAATCAAATGTGATTTTGCTGATGAGAATGGCTTGTTAAATCTAAAACATATTCTGAGGGCATAAAAGGAATATTGATCCTCATGTGAATGAGTTTTGTAACCCAGAGATACCTTCTACTAAAAGAAAACTTATTTAAAGAAAACACATGTAGTAAGATGTAGAAAATAAACATTAGCAAACATCAGCTCTAGATGTAATTTGAAAAAGAAAATTAATTTTCTAGAACAAGTAGCAGATTTTGTGTAGTTTTTTTTAGTTGAAATGATTTACCAGTCAAATAATGTTACTGGTTTAATTTCTGTAGTCGATATTTCTAGTAACAACTGGAATTGATTCATTTTTATAGAAAATTTTAACTATTCTTTACTCAGCAGCAGTGGTTGAGACGTTCAAAGTATCCAAAAAATGTCCTTAATTTTCTACATTATTTGCCACTTTTAAAAGTACAGCTGAATTGACTGTATTACTGCAACGTTGTAGAGAGATAACCGGTAAGACTTTCTAAATCTCAGGCAAAAATCTTATGTGGGCTCCTGAAAAATTTCAAGCACCAGAAAAAAAGGTTTTCAATCTTATTGACACAGATTTTTTATGACTCAGGGAAAAAAAAGACTTGCTTGCCAATATGAATGGAATAAATCCCACTTGTTATTCCTGAAACACAGCTCCTTAATTAAGGAATAGCGGCAATTGTAATTTTTACAGTAGATTTATAAACATAATTGCATGGAAATAATATATATCGGCAATAGACCATACTTGTTGCACCTGCTGCCAAAACAAATGAAAAAAGTAATTAATAAGTGAAAATTTATGTTAGGCTTAAGAAAAAAACATTGAGCACTGAGTACTTTCAGTAAAAAAAAAAAAAAAATTATGAAACCTGCCTAATCCTATGCTTATTTAACGTGAAATTTTGTCATCAAATTAAAAGTTCCATGAGATCCATACTTATTCTGTCAGGTGTCTGCGAGTTCAACTGGGCCACATTTATTCCTAAGAGAGAGTATATGTAACGAGTCTGATGTGTGTGGGATGTATCAGGCCACCTTTACTTGTGTTTCAAAGAAGGTCCTACAATAAACCCGAATGATTCAGTAATTTTGCCTTTCAGGCAGAATGTACCTTGTAGGGTTTGTCTGTAAATCTGAGTGTTCCCAGATGTGTTGGACTTTGTGCACTCATGCTGGCAAATTCTCTCTTGACTGTGCTTTGAGCAGGTAGGGAAAACTAACACAACAGCAACCTTGACAAGAGCAAATACCACTAAGGCAATAATCTGAAGCACTGCTAGCAAGTAAAGCAAGTAACATCTATTGTAAAAGGAGAAACAAAAATAAAATATGAGCAGATTAGAGCATTAGGCCTGAACATCACGGTAACACACTGTGTAAGTGGTCAAATTTGACAGGCTAAGTAGATAGTCTTGCTTTAACTTACTTACTTATCTATTTAATTATCTATCTTTAGTAATATTCTAAGCATTGTCTAATCTTTTTTCTTTTTTTTCAAGTAACTCCAAATTCCTAAAAATAAACTATTTTTAAGGCAT
The DNA here is from genome assembly GCF_029207755.1 of Chamaea fasciata. NCBI lineage: Eukaryota > Metazoa > Chordata > Aves > Passeriformes > Sylviidae > Chamaea > Chamaea fasciata. The sequence goes on from NW_027094086.1 coordinate 27,798,424, forward strand.
TCTTGACCAGGGAAGTTGGAGTAAATGATGTCACAGCTAACCAGATCAGCTCTCCAGCAAGTCTCATCAGATAGTCTTTGAAACACCCACTTACTAAATATATATATATATATATATATATATATATATATATATATGCGCCTCTTGGATAAATCAGTCTGTTGTTTCAGTGAAATTTAATATTCTCAGAAGGATGCAGGCACTAAAAATGAGGAAATGGTGCTAAAGAAAGCCCTGATGAGGACAGATCTTCTCTTTGTGAGTAACATACACCGAGAGGACAGCCCCACTGTGATGTGCTCTTTGTGAACTCTGAACTAGCTAGAACACTTATTTTTGCATAGTGATTTCATTCACAAGTGCTGCATGTAATCATTCCTGCAGGTCACAGAGGTGTGCATCACTGTGGACAAGTTCAAATCTAATGTGACAATGTAGAGCACCCTTCCAAGCTTAGTGGGAAATAAGTTCTTTTTGGATCCTTGCCTACTTTAGTGTCCAAACCCAGCAGTAACTCTCAAAGCAGCAGAAGTTCAGTATAATAGCAAGTCTGCCAAATGTTCCTATCTAAGCACAGATGTGTTCAGAAGAGAATGAAATCTCAAGGTTATGAATTTTTAAAAGTTTTCCTTTTTTTTCCACATCAAACTTCTTTTCAACTTTTAAAAGGTTCATCTTCACTCACTCCCTGGTCTTTCATAAGACCTTGAACTGAGGAGAAAGACTATTTAGTGCAATTTGAGAGAAATATTGGGTGCAGTAACAATAGATATTTGCCATATATCTTTGGTAGTACTCTCATTCAGCAATATTTCTGGACTTTTTGTAAAGAATGAAGAAGGGAGACAGGTCCAGCTGTGAAAGCAGAGTTTTGGAAGAAGTTACTGTGTTTTAATATGACAAAACGCGTTTGGATGAGTCATAGGAACCTTGTGAAACCTTAAAACCTCTTTGAGACCAAAGTATTCCTAGACTTAAAAGTTTTAAGTGTTACCTATTATCATTCAGCTTCATATCTCTTGTCCTGGATCCTCTCAATTGCCTGAAACTCAGCAAGGAAGGGTAGCTAACAACACTATTGAGATGTAGTTAGTACTTACCAGCTGTTCAGTTATCTTTTCTAAAGAGAATCATTCCGAACTTATATCCCCCTCAGTTTCATCACAGATTGAATATTTGCTGTTTCATGCCATGTTTTCAGAAATATCATCTGGTTCCTTCTGCAGCTACCTTCCAGTGATGCATGCAACCCCACAGCTTCCTTGAGGATAGCTTCGCTTTATTCCAATTCCCATTCCAGAAAGAAACCAAGGTTTGAGATCTGTGAACATTTCCCCCAGATGCATCTGCATCTGCATCTCCTTCTTAGTGCTCAGGTTCCCAACTTGCCTGGTTTTTCTTTGCTCCACTCTTCTCCAAGCGTGACTGCTCATCCACCCCAGCTCACACACCTCCCTCCCCTGCTCTAGCCACACACCTCTCACCCATTCTTCACCTCCCAGGATGTCTGAGATGCTGCTTTCCTGCTGACTTCACTCCAGCTTTTCCAAGATTCTACAACAGGAGGGAAAGGACCAATTTTCATCTATAAACTTCCAGTAGCTCCCCACATTGTATCTTACTGCTTTCCTTGGAAGCCATGTCCGGTTTCCCACACAAAGCACTAGTTTCAGGACAGCCTCCAGAGATCAGTAAGACCTCCTCTGTTCCCAGCTTATATGACAAAAAAAATAGGCCTCTTCACCTAACAATGCTATTCTGTATTTTCCTATACTGTCAAAAATAGTCATTTTTTCATCTTCATGGACTAGAGGTGATCCAAAAGCCACATTCTGAACAAGCCAGGGTTTAAACATTGTTCATGAGGAATCTACAGAAATATAGCATGCCTAGGTGAAATAAACTTTCTGGAAGGATACCTAAGGGAAATAAAATATCTGTTTATATTTTTGGGAGTTAAGGATAGTTACGACTTGAGTTATTTTTCTCTCTTAAAGGAATGACCAACACTGATGCTGGAGTGGACTACAAAGAGAAGAAAAGGGGAAACAGAATTTTAATACAGCTTTCAAGAATTCTATCTAGTGGCTGTTCTTGATACATTATAATACCTCCTTATTAAAGAATAAGAAAAAGAAAATTTCTGAGAAAGAAAATAAGCAATAAATTTCCTGTGAAGGCTGCAGATTTGGTAAAGCAAGTTACTGAACTGCACAGTATCGATGGAGCTGAACGTATATATATTTCAGGTCTCTGTTTTTGTGAGTATGTAAGGACTAAAGAGATAAAAAAAGGCGGATTGTCCAGCTAAGGCAGAAAAATGTCTGTTCTCTCCCATTCCCACAAAATTGTCTTGTTTACAGCATTCAACATATTTTCATTACTCTTTAAAATTAACTCCATGACCTGTCCTGTCAGTAAAAGTCATGGCCAAATACTGTGCTTCCTTGGGGCCCATCTCTCAGTGAGGGGCAGAGGAATGCTTTGTAGGTGCTGATTCAGCCCTGGGGACGTAAGGACAGAAGAACAGTGATAGGCAGCAGTTAATATAAAAACTTAGCTAAGTTACTTTTTTAAAGCTTGAGTTTATAGTCACAATGGGACTTTTGGCAGGCCTATACTTATGTCAGAAAAGACACAAATGGGTATAAACATTCAACGTATCAAGAGTGTTGCAAGGAAGAAGAAAGTTTATTCCCCTTGGAAACTTAAAATCCATAGTTATTTTATGGCATGCACATTTTAAATTATATGAACAGAACTGAAGGATGGTGTACAGTGCACCTAATGGTGACTACAAATGCCATACAAGTAATAGATACCATGGAGAAGGATTTAAAGTTATGTTAGAAGCTAGAGTAAAAAGGAAGGAGAGAAGAAAGGTTTAATTTTTTCAGTCAGGTCAGAGTGCTCCTTCCTTGGTGTATTGACCTTACTCAGCCAAGGGAAGTCTTGGGAAAGAAGGCAGAGTTTTAATTCCCTCCTACCCCTTTCCTGCAACCATAAGCTTCACCTTTGTACTGAAAGTAAAGGAAAAAGAAAACTTTTTGGAAGCCTCATCTTTTCTCACCTCTATCCTTGAATAAGGTTATTAGCTAAAATTTGTAATCTAATCCAGGAACACCCAGATAAACATGGGGTAATAATTTATCTTTTCATCCTAAGAGCAAAGGATGTAGCTTCACACAGACCATGAAAAATAAGTAAATGACAAACAGGTATACAAGTCAATTCTGTAAAGAGGTTGATACAAAATAGTCCCTCATCCAGCATTTTTCTCAAGCTACCACATACATTATGCATTTTCTGTAGCTACTACTTATATTCCCCTTTAAAGTTTTCATTCCCTAAACTTATCCAATGTCTGGATAGTGGTTTATATGGTTGGATCATTTCAGGCTGACTGCAGTTCTTGCTCCCAAGCACATCTGCAGCAATAGGAACTCACTTCTATTCAGTTCACAAAAAAGGATGGAGAAAAAAGGAAAGCGGACAAAAAATGAGATTCACTCCTCTTCCAGTCCTTAGATATACAGTAGTATGGCTGCTGAGGTTTTGCTCCACCAGTCCTAAAGCTTCAGACCTTGATGGACAACAAGGACAGGGAGCTCCTAGAGTTCTCTGCTGACTGGCAAAATTGCACAAGGCCTCTTCATCTATGGAAAAAGAGGAGGGTGTGTTTCCAGCCAGATGTGGGGCTAGGAAAGGTGCAAAGCTGTCTGGAGGGCGCATAATGATTGATGTGGGGATAGGAAGCATATAATTAATTGCTGTTTCTATACTAAGAATGCATAATAAATTGTTTTAAGTCTGGAGGGACACAGATTAATTAATTGGGGCTTAGGGAGAAACTGGTGCTCTTAGTACCACTGGGCAATATTTTATGCAAATATGTGTAATGTTATGCAAATTAAAAATCTACTGGGTTTTTTGTGCCATAAGATATTGCTAGAGATGTGCCTGCATTGTAAAACAAATTCCCTCTGCAGCTACAGCCTGACTAGAATTGAGTAAAGAAGGTAAAAATTATATATTTTCAAATATTATACTGTTTGTAAAATTTAATATTAAATATATATTTTATTTAGATGCATACAAAAGCACCTCATTTCCCGTATGTGCTTTTATAAATATGTATTGGGCTTCATAAGTAACTGTAAAAAGTACAGTAATGAAACTTTTCAAATTATTTTAAGACCTCTGTGTGGCTGAGCTCATATCTGGAAAGATGAGTTACCTGGGAAGAGAAATTGCAGAATGCCCATGAGGGGAACAGCACTTCAGGGTAATGTGAGAGGATAGTAATTGCTATACCCTGATACAAGAGAAAGAATCCTGGTTGCAGCTACTGAAATAAGGATCTAAAATATGAGTGCAGTAAAATCTTAATCTTTCCTGTACTGGTGTCAGCCCAGACACAAAATAAAGAACCATCAGGGATTAATCATTTGAGGAAGGAATTCAAGAAGTGTTAACATATTCTCTGCTAAATTTTGCAGGATTTCTCTGGAGAGGAAACATTCAGGAATGTGGTGGATGTGTGATGACCATTTGACATACTATTGCAAAGTAGAAGATAACAGCTACAGAAGATGAATGAGATCACTAATTGAAGTTTCAAGAAGCAGTGATTCCAGCAAGAAAGTGCACTTTCTCCAAGCAAATTTGATTGCAGCCCTTTGCACCAGTGTTAATTTAATTCTAAGAAAAAAAAAAAAAAACACTTCAGACATGAGGATGGTATTAAGCTAATAGCATTATTATGTCCTCTGTCTTGGTTGTTGTTGTTTTTTTGTTTTTTTGTTTTTTTTTTTTTTTCCTTAAGGACAAATAACATTATGCCTGTGATGGTCAGAAAGGTGGGTGCAAATACTTTTTCATCCCCTGCTTGTCTGGAATGAAAAAATGGGTAGCAATATAAAAGAAGTTATGGATCCGATACGGAAATATTTTGCTTCTGTAGCACAGAAAGATAAAATAATACTGATTCACAAGTTCACTTAATTCTTACATATTCTTATGAGTTTTATTAATATCTAGATAAATGTAAAGAAGACCTTGTAAGAAATATATCTAAAAAAATTCAGTGGTTTAGAATGCTTTGAAGTCCCATTCCCTCTCCTTTATTTAATTGGAAATGTCATTGAAAAAACCCTCACTTTTTTCTGTTGGCTAAATTAAGCCATGCTTGTTATTATGTGGGTATTGCTAATCTAACTTCCAAAGGTGCTGACAAAACCAGACTATTTGTGTAATTTCTATAGATTTATTAATAATATCAGACATAAACCTTTAGGGGCCTTAATAAAATTAAAAGGCTCTAATTTTTTTCTTGCTTTATTGAATTTATCCAAGAGTCTGCAAATCTCAGTCTTTGGAAGTTTTCGCAGTTGGTCCAGAAAAAAATTCCAGTCTGATTTGTTATAACAGACCACAGAATTGCCTTGAATTAAGGAAGTCTGGGCAGAGCTAGAACATATCCTTTACGACAACACCCAAGGCTTACTTTAGAAATTTTGACTGAAACTTTTGGTACACTGTTCCTAATGGCCTCACTGCAGAAAATATTCTCTATTTTGAGGTTTGCTTTTTCTCACTTAGGCTTCCAGCCTTCAGATTTTGTTACACCTTTTTCTCCCACACTGAAGAGCTGATTATACATGTGTTAGATATAGTTATAACTAGAGGAGTCACATTTTGACTCTTATTTTGGTATTTGTTGTCTATATTGATATCAGTGTCTTGTTTTATTCTGCATTCATGAGTTCCGGCATCTTTGTGCCATCTACAGAATTTATCAGTGGTTTTCGCTGTCTTTTCAACTGGGTAAAAGTATGATTAAAAAACTTATTCTAGCAGGGGCTACACAAAAGTCATACACCTGCTGGATGATTACTTCCCATTTACCAGTCTTTTGAGACTTGTTTTTAATCCTTTGGCATGTGCCATAACTATGTCATAAGACAGTTTCTTAATCGAATTTTCACTTGGAATGAATCAAGTGCCTTGCAAAACTATGTTCCATCATTCAGCCTTATTATATAGTGTTAAATTATAAAAGACAATACATATTTATTTCTCAAACCCTATTTTCTGTAAAGCCATCCTCACATGAGTAACATTATCCCCATGTTAATTCTTGATTATTCAAGTCTCGCACCAGCAATTTCGTTATTTTTTCCTACAATTTAAGATAATTACAACAGGACTCTTGTCATGCAGCTTGGCCCTCTTAAGATTTTAAAATATTAATATATGTATTTTTTTTTTTTTTTTCCTAGCAGTCATTTTTTTTTTTTCTAGCAGTTGTGTTCAAGGGTCCAGCCTTGGAAAATAGGCCAGGATAACTGCAGCCAACAAGACAGGAGTGTAAGATTGTGGTTGGGTAGGATGTCCAAACTGCCTGAGATGGCACTTGCCCAAATATAATGAAGGAAAGAGGAAAACAACCATTTACCAAATTAAAGTGTAAATACCAGAATTACCAGAAGACACTTGGGGGAAAAAAAAGTCAGCTAAACAGAAATGCAGAGGAAACATAGATTTGTAGTGAGCAAGAGAGGAGGGGAGCAGGGCAGCAGGGTGGTGACCCTTCTCAATATTGTTGCATGGCCTGGGGGCTCTGCTTCTCCATAGGCACTCCCAGCTGCTGCATCCAGTTTGTGCAATGCCGGCACCAGAACATCCCTGAACCTCCACCTTTGGGGTCTCAATCACCTCCCCTGGCTGCCACCTACCCTTTGAGAATGGAGGTGGGGAGACCTGGGCATGCATCTCCCACAGAGCAGGGATGTGCTCTGCTGAGATTAATACTAGAGAGGGACTTAAAAATTTTGGAATAATTTAATAAAAATTTGCAAGTATCTAGAATCGGGTATCATCTCTTGTTATAGATATGAGTCATGAGTTCCAATTAATTTGGTGTTGTCAATAAACCAATAAACCACTTTGATATTGGTTTGGTTTAAACTATACAGACTGAAAAATTTCTCCCTGTAAAAACTCTACCCTTTTGAAACTCTTACTCCAGTTCAAGACTTACTGAAGATAACTTCAAATGTTAGCAGCTGAGAATCTCCCTGGAGAACAACCCTGCTAGTTCTAAACAAATTCTGGGATAAAATTAATTTTAAGTATTTAAAGATAGTTTATTTTGTAGCCCTGTACAGAATTCTGGAACGGATACCATGTTATCATCATTCTGTCATCTGGGTGTGTCTGTCAACTTCTAAATGCAGGAGGAAAAATCCTTGCAGCTTTATCTATACTGAAACTAAAAACAACAAATATCCCATGTTTCTTACCAGATATACATTGAAACCTTTTTCAAAAATCCCTTCGCTCTTTATACTTAAAGTACTTGTAAATCTAGTATGATCAATTTTTTCTCTATTTTCTATTTCTTAGTTACCTTCAACTTTTTCAGATTAAGAATTTTAAGGTGTGTTTTAAAGCAGCCCATATTCTTTTAATGATTATCTTTCTTTTTTTTTTTTTTTTGGCAACAATTAGAATATTTTAATTTTCCCTGATCATATTTCTACTTGTCTACTTCATTGTTCTCCAAACTGAGCTTTCAAGGCTTTCAAGGTTTATCCAATTGGGCACTATAAGCAATGTGCATATTAAGCCAGAGCAGCTTGTGACCATTTGTACCTAAGCAACCAGAGCATATTTGTTCCATAATTGGTTCGTCTTTATCTATCAATACTGATTTCTTCTGCAACAGGTTTTTAAATTAGAAAATTGTATTTTGTAATAGATAGACATTTGGTTTGAGTCCAAATTAGGCACAAGATGCCTCAGTGAAGTATCTATTTTCTGTCTTTTTACACAGAATTGGTACAGGTTTTGCTTTCTCATTAACATATCTATTTTATTTAAAAAAAAAATCCAAGTTAAATTTCTAGGTTACTGAAGAACACTAGGACATTCTCTTATCAAGATTCAAGACCATAGTGGCATGTAGACTGAAGGGAGCTTTATTGAAGGATAAACTGGAATTGGGATGTCATACTACAGAACTTGCTGTAATTTTTTTTTTCCTGTTCTCATTCTAGATATATTAGGATGTGTGCCAAGCAATCATTAGTAAGCACTTTTCATGTCTTTGTATTTCAGAAAAATGCTGACTTGATGAAAGGTTAGGTGAGTAGCCTTCATTTCTGTAGACATAAAAAAATCATATGCCAAAATGAGTACAATATATGGTAGCCATCAATTCTTTGGGATTTTCATTGTCTCAGCTCATGAATTTTATACCTTCTTATAAATTCTAAGAACAATTTGACATTTTCTGGTAGTATCACAGAGCCGGAGGATCCCTGTGAATACTAATGAACTTTTACTGCAACAAATATATGGTGTACAGTGAGGATGCAGTTCACTGTCGGGGTATCTCACTACAGAAATACTGCATACCATCAGAATTTAAAACAGATGGCTTGGAAGTCTACTGGTAATTTTACATAACCACTAAAAATAAAAGATTACATTTCCTGTGAATTACTGTCCCTGGATTGCCCTTTCACAGAATTCATGGAGCACTTGCACCAGGACAGGGAGAATCCTTAGCCCTTGCAGGATTCATATCATGCTCCTGAGACTGGGATTAAATCTGTGAGTGCCTGGGACAGAGGCCCAGACCCTGAATCTTTTTCTCTTTCAGGCTCTGCTATCAAGGCAGCGCACAATTTCAGAGAGAAAAGACATGAAATTACATGAAATTATAATATTTTACCTTTGTGTTCCAGTTAACTAAATATGAATAAAACTGAAATAAACTTCAGTAGTTCAGCATTTATGAAACATTGCTGTCCAGTAGTTTATGTGCTTTAATCATGCTGTCTGAACACAACTGAACAAATCACATTTTTGCTTTTGTATAATGGTAGTACTTGTGACAATGACTTGTACTTGTTACAAGTACTACTAATGGTAGTACTTGTGACAATGTTACTCCAAGAAAATAGGATTTAATGAGGGGTTTTGCCATGGAAGTAAAGTCAAGTAAGGAAGTCAAAAATGAACACCCTATCTTTTTTGGTCCCTTGACAAAAGGTGCCAAGGGTTTCTGTATTAGAGCTTTTGCTACACCTGGTATGACCATGCAGTTCTGCACCTCCATCCTTACCAGGATGCTGGTCTCACTGGGTACTATAAGTACATAGAATTACTAAAGCTTCCCATTAGAGCGTGAAGGGAACAGCTCTGAGGAATAAGGTAAGTAGCAAGGCAGCAAGAGCTGTTGGTTAAACAGGCACTTGCTATAAGAAAAGGGAGAAAGTAGATTTTTCTGGTAGAGGTAAATAAAAACTAGAAATAGAGGAATTTTATTTAAAGGATCAAAATATGACTGGCTGTATGACAATGAACAGATAATAGTGTAAGGAAAAAAGAAGTTATTCTTTCTAAGTGTGGTAAATGTCAGTAATAATCGAGAGTTTCAGGATGAAGACCGAAGGATAAAGAGAAAAAGTGATTTAATAGGAACAATAGAAGTTTTGCTTCTGTTAATGTATTTCTGTCTTACTATTGGTAGAAAAAGGAAGCAGAATTTTGTGCTAAAACTGGCATGTTTCTACTGTCCACCATGTTCCGGTCAATATGCTCGTAATGCAGTTGGTGTCTTTCACTTTTTCTAATATTTTTCTTATACACAAAGAATTTGTCTTGGACCAATATATTTTGAAGCTATATGAGATTGAAATTCGTACCTCATTTTGTACACTAAACTGAAAAATCCAAAAATAACCACTTTTATTACTCACCTTGAAAAAAATGCAGGTTTTTTCTGCCTTTTCTTCCTTGTCTGCTGCGGATTTAAATGCATCAAAACCAAAATTTAAGATGAAAAAATAAATAAAGCAGTCATAAGTGCCAATTAAAAGAAAAAAAAAAAAGACCTCTAAAGTCAGGCTGTAAAAATTCACAACTGTTTTTCCAGATGCTGCAGTGCTACTATGAGTGTTGATTTTATCTTGTAAATTGATCATTTGCATTTAAATTTTCTTTAAATTTGCATTTAAATTTTCTTTAAAAGTTTTTAACAAAGTCTGGCCAAGAAACAAAATAAAACCTAGAAAGAAAAAAAAAACCCCTAGAAAAACAGCCACCTTCTTACCCACAAAACTAGCCTGTGTTTCACAAGAGTCTTAGTATTTCCATAAACTCAGTTTTCACACTCTTGAGAATATTATTTGAATTTACTTTTAGCTAAGATCAGAATGGCTCAAGCCTCATCACAGTTCACTTTGAGGTATTCATACATGTACATGGATTAGATAGGAAAACTACATTAAGTTGCACTTTTTAAATTTTGCTAATACAATTTTAAAAATAATAATTCTTAAAATAATGTATCCTTTAAGTTTGAGATAAAATAAAAATAATAGCTTCTTTTTTTTTTCTTTTTTTTTCTTCCGGGTAAAAATACCCAAGAATAACCCAATGTAACTTTTAGAATTTGCCTAAGACATGGATCTGGTCTTATTTACACAGTTATCAAACATCATTCCTGTAAGTCAGGTAATAATTAGAACTTTTTAAACTTTGGTGTTTGAAATTTCTAGGACTGCAGCAAGATCATTTAGCACCAAGCTTAATTTTCAAAGTTGGACAATGGCAAATAATTATTTTCACTCTAGATATATCTATTAGGAGTGACTTTGTAACTCTGGGATGTAAATTCGTCCTATTTTTCACATGCACTGAAGTATATTAGGAAAAACTAAACAAAACGAAGCTCTATGGAATAAACAAAAAGCCCAAACAGAAAAAAGAAGCCAAAAAAACCTTTTCCTATAATTCTAAATTTCTAAAACTGCATGTTTAAAGTATCCTCTTAATTGTTCAAATCAATATAGCATTTTAGTCTTAAAGGAGTTCCAAATTAAAAAAAATCTTTCACCTTCCCTAAATATTCATTTCTTTCCAAATGCATCTAGTTCTCTAACCAATGATTCTTTCTACTATATGTTGTTTAATTTCTTTAAGCCCAAATGTTTTACTAGTGCAGAAAATTAACATCCTACCGATTATCCTACAGCCCAATCCCATAAGGTTTCAAAATACCAGCCTGAACTTTGCACAGATTTTCAGAGCACTACTCCTTTTATACATGTTCTGTCATCATTTGCAAGAGAACTGCCACCTTTATGGATACCATCTGGATCAGCTGCTGGACAAACTATAACCTGCATTTAAAAAGCAAGAACCTTTTGAAATCAGATCTAAATTATTCACAATCCTTCACTAATCTTGATTAAAAAGATATAAGAAAGCAATATTCTTATTGTGGAAAAGAGAAACTCACAAGAAATTTACTGATTCTTTTAGGAATTAACATGGAGTTTTTTTTCTTTGAATGTTAAACTTTCATAATGATATACTGAAATACAAATTCTTAGTATTAAAATAGACATGAGACTTGACAAAATGCATCCAGGGACAGTAAAACAGCTGCTTAATATTACTGTGAGGCTGCTCTCTATCACCTTTGAATGGCTGGAGAAATCAGGAGGGCTCCCTGATGGCTGGGAAAAGGCAAATGTCACACCCATCTTCAAAGACAAGAAGTAGGCTCTGGGGAATTAGAGGCATAATCAGTGTTATCTCACTCGATTGAAAACATTAAGGTTTGCATGTAGATGATTAATCCCAGCCTCTGACATCACGAAAAAGTAGTAGCTTGAGTCTGGCAAAACACTACACATTTAAAAAAATAAGGGCAGTGTGGCATGACAGAAGTCATGAATAAGAGAGACATTTCTGGGACAAGCTCTTATAAATATCAAATAAATTTGTAAAGTTAACAAAAACTGGGAAAATAGGCTAGGGGAAGACAGCAGTAGAATATTTTAAGAGGAAATAATGTGGTAAAGGACAGAGCTTGGAAGAGGTTGAGGAGGGGAAAAAAAAGGAATATAAGAAAAAGCAAATCCTGCCCTCAAGATTTTTTTGGGAATGGTCTGTGTATAATCTGTGCAGCTTGGAGCAGGATAGGGAATCTGTTTCTGAGTCATACATATGTAAGGCCTGCTTCTGTGATCAGGATGAACTTCAGTATTGAAGGTGGACAACCCCAACAAAATAAACTGGATAACTATAAGCAAACCACCCTAGGAGCTGTGTCCAGACTCATGAAGGACAAGGTAATGAGGAGCAGTCAGTGCATTTAGTGAGGCACACTCTGACCAGCCCAGTGAGCTTTCTATGATGGGATGAATAACCTAATGGAGAGGGGAAGAGGTAGTTTAAGTGCCCTTCATGTTTAGCAAGGTCTTTGACACGATGTCCTATGGCATACTCGCAGCCAGGACTGGAAGTATGGAAGGGTTGCATGGGTGAATTGGAAAGTGGCTGACAAACCTTTTGGACTGTTCACTGCTTTGAGTCAGCCTTGTTGAAGTAGGTGGTAGGACTAGATGAGGTCTCTCCAAACACAAACTATTCTACAATTCAACAAAAATACTGACAACATAAAATTAAAGGGATAAAGTTTACCTTAAGAGATCATTAAAATGAATTATTTCTAAGTGTCTCTTTAAAATTTAAGATGTTGAATTATCATACAGCTGAGAAGAATCACAGCTTGAAATGGCTCCAGATTTTGCCAGATACAGGTTTTCCTATCATTTAGTGTCTATTTGTTTGTTTGTCTACTCTTTGTTTTACATTTGATTTTTTCAGTAAAATATTGTGTTCCTCACATGAAACACTAATGAAATTAGTGAATTAGATTTCATGAAGTGAGTCCAGAAACCTTACAGTTTTAGAAGAACTAGAAGATATTACACACTTCCCCTATTTATTTCACGAACTGAAAGTTAATTCCACACTTTAAACCCATTACATTCTGTTCCTCTTTTTCAAGATTGTGTGAAGCATTAGAAGCAGAATGAACCAAAGCACAGGAGGATTAGAATTTGACATTGAACTGCAAACAGTAGGATAGGTGGGACAGGTGTCTACAACAAATTACCACACCAGTCAACTGGATATGTTTTTTTCAAAGGTTTCAACAATGTGTACGAATAAGTGTGCTTGTAATAGAAGTGTTTGGATAACATCAAGTCACTGCATGCTTACACTGAAGAGACTGGGTAAACAAGCTACAGAGCTGACTGAAAGAAAAAGGTATTAAAATAGTGAAACTGCCACAAAGGAAAACAGTTGTTCTTCAAGCACACCATTTCACACCTAAAAAAAAAATAAAAGAAATAATAATAATAATACTAATAATAATAATAATAATAATAGTAATATCTTAATCATGGCAGCAAAGATTTTCAAGCAACTCCTTTCCACCTTTAGTCTTTAGTTGTGGAAATTATTGTACTTTCTTTGGGGGCAAGCTAGGGGATATCCACAGCTTTTAGCTCCCTGACTGTTGACATTTAGTGGGAGAAAGCTGAGGAACTCACATATCTGAACTTCCATTTATATGAAATTAGAAATTCTATGCTGGGTTTGAACACAGACAATGTCTTCTTAAAGATGCATTATCATTTTGTAAGTGATATGAGGTATTCTCCAAGGTAAACCAAAACCCAACCAAATTCTTTTCAGAAGTTAGCCTTTTAAAAATTATGGGTCTTGACATGGAATATGTCTGATTCAGTTTCCATTATTTTTTCGGAGGTACTGAAGTCACTTAAAGGGTTAAAACAATCAAGGATATGAATAGTATTCAGTTCTGAGTCATTAAAATACCTAGAAAATTACTTTTATCTGAAACTTCATAAACTTTTGTTGGAGGTCATTAATACTAATATTTCTCCTAGAGAAGGGAGAAGTAGTATGGAATAAAAGTATCTAATTTTTCGAATTTTTTTTTTTTTTTTTTTTTTTTTTTTTGTCTTTGAATTTCAGTATGATGCTCTGGAAAATAACTGAATTATTAATAAGTTATAAACAACTAAGCTTGGGGTTTTTTACCCCAATAAACATGATTTACACAGCTTTGCTGATAAGGCTGTCTACTATTCAAAGAATTGTAGAATTAAGTGTGAAATCTGAGAAAGAAACAGATTTCCTTTGCTGTATTTTCTTTAGGTGTGAAATGCAGGTAGGCTTAAGACATGAAATCAAACCTGAGACAGAAAATGTGCCCTCAAAGCATTTCTTGTCTCAGTTAAGCTAAACAGAGAAAAAGAGCACTTGCATTTTAGCTGAGCTTGCTGTTAAGAAGGGAAAGAAACAGGAAGAGTGATCCTAAAAGTTCATCACACTAAAGACCAGCTTCCATGAATTTAGACTATGATTAGGGGAAGAATTTTTTATGCTACATCAGTATTCTGGCAGGAGAAATATTTGCTATATTTTCTCCTCCAAACAGCAGAGTTATATCTTGGGAGGCAAACCTATTTCATGGCTTTAGCAATCATAGTCCAAAGACAAATAACAGGGCTGGGACTTAGCCAGATTCTGCTGTACACTAAAATAGCATTATTCTGTCCTGTCACCATTCAGTGCTCAATATCTGTTAAAACCTTCCATACCTCAAATTGCAGATTAGAAAGATAAATATTGTCCTGTCAGATTTAGATGAGAAATCTTCTGATTCTCTGCCCTTTCCATACAACCTGCAGCAGAAGTGAATTTCTCCATGTACCTTTTGGAATGAGGTCACCAATGAAATGTTTTAACAAAAGAATGAGAAGTATATATGGCAGGTATGCAAAAAAAAAAAAAAAAAACAAAACACAAAAACAAACCCAGTTGATAAGACATTAGCAACTGTAACAGCATCAGAGCAGGTGAAATAGTGGAGTATTGTCAAATGATCAAGAAGAAAATGTCAGACTCATTCTTGATAAGATTCTATTTGAAGTGAAAGAAGCCAAATGCATGGAAAATAGTCTATCAAATTAAATCAAGCTTGATTGAGCAAAAAAGGGAAGCTGTAGACTTCAAGACCTCCCAGCACACTAAACCAAAAATTGCAGAGCATCCTAGATTTAGTTCTTGTTTCTGTACAGTACATTCCACATGAGACACAGGGACAAATATTATAAGAGTACCTATCATAACAACATTTTTATCACTGCATGACATTATGACAGTTCAGAATTTAACATTATGAAATAGCTTTACATTTATAGTGATCCCAGCAGTCACTAATCAAAGCAAGTTTATTTAAGAAAAGGTACAGAATTCTGTCTGCCACAAAGGAAAACACTTTTTTGTCACTTCTTACAGACCTGCAACAGAAATAAAAAAGCATTAAATTCAAATCCTAAAGGACCTACTGAATATGATTTGCTAAAAAAACCACAAACAACAAAACTCTCATCAAGATATACACATAATAAAGGCTTGGTATTGAGATCTTTGAGATAATATAATCTAAATGTTTTGCAAAGCTCTGACAAAATTACTAATGATATATCTGACCCATCTTGCAAGAAGATATAGAGTGTTTATGAAACTTGTTGCGGTGCTTTTAACAATGGTGCAGTCTAAATTACCCCCTGCCCTACTAACTCCTTTGGTTTTTCCCTGGTAGTGGGTGTGCCAATCATTCTGTGTCCCTGTCCAGAAACCTGAAAGATTCTGTGTGGGAGGGGCTGAAGTGAAGGCAAAGCCTTTGGTATCTCCACCCTGTATCATGCATCAGATGTCCTGTGTATTGTCTTTCTGTCTTGGTCACTCCCTCTTTACCTGGTATTGGTTATGGTTCCCCCTTGCCCTTTCCACACCCCTCATACAAAAGCTGAAACGAGAACCGCAGAAGGCACTCTCTGGACGTGGCCCTGTGGGAGCAATAAACATCTAGCTTCAACCCACGTGAGAGCCACTCTTTCTTCTTCCACACTCTCGCCACACTTCAGCCTGAGGTTCAGACCCACCAAACCTAAAGATACAAACTTTCCAAGTGGACTGGTGAGTGAGCAAGCTGGTAAACGACTCCAGACACCACCACAAAAACCCAAGAATGAAATTGTGAAAAAAGTAACATTTCATGCAGATGGACCCTGTGCTATATACAGACATTTCAAATAGCAGAGAAGGACATAGAAAGATCCCATAATAACACCTTGTCTATGATTTTAAAGATGAGCTGGCCATGCAGAAGACTAAATGTATCTTTATGTGCATCTCTCTAAAGCCTTGAAGGAAAGGTTTTCTTTCAATAACACCTTTTGATGTCAAGCAATAAGGTCATAATTTTTGGAATTATGATGGAGGGCATGCTTAACATTTGCATGAGCTGACATCAGGCTGCTCAAAGTACAAAACCTTATTCCAGGAAAAACTTTGCAAACGTTCACTTTATGACAATATAAAGAATTTCACAGAAAGAGACCCCAAGCAATCAATAAGTAAAACTTCACCCTCATAAGTTCACCTCATAACTAAACTATTTTCTGGATACTTCATGTGCTTTTCTGAACATGAAAAATAGATTTAAATTGTAGTTTCACTTGGAATTGACCAAGTCCCACTAAGAGAAAAATAGGAACTTTTGTGAAATATGGGGAATAAAACTCACTCATTCTTATGCCAGGTATTCTCAATCCAAGGAAATGAGTCATTCTACTAAAATATGGATTTTTCTTTCATGATGAAGCATTCAGACTGCTCTTCTGGAACAAGCATACATCAATTGTGCAATGGTGCCCTGCCCTGAACTGCTGAGGGGTGATTGTTAAAAATCACCCTTCCATCCTAGCTTTATGTGAGTTGCTTTACATGCATGGATAGTACATGGAATAGTAATGGTTTGTGTCAATGTGACTATAGGATGAGGAAATATTGATTACAGAAATGCACAAAAAACAGAACTATGGAGTGACAACAAGATTTAATCACGTTTTTGTGTTCAAGAGCATGAAACAGCTGTCTTATCTGCTGTTATGGCTGCAGGATCTCACTGCAACAATAGAAGGTATAAAGTATTGGGAGGCACCAAAATGTGTAACAGTAAGGGACATATGAAAATTATCCACTATTAGAAGATCCTGTGAACAGCGATTGTTGTATCCCAGGTCCTCTACAGAGAGACTTGACACTTGTGTGCTGTTGCACAGGCTTTACTAAGACCACAAGGGCATGAGTAGGCAGCAAAAAGGCTGAGAACTATGAGATAGCTTTGGACAGGATCCCTGTGCCTGCACAGAGTAGGCTGAAACAGGATTACAATGGTTCCCAAATATAGAAACAGGTTGTAATGGAATAAAAGAGTCAGATCTAGTGGGTAAAATTTAGCCGCTCTGAACTAAGTTATGTGGAAATAAAATTAATGATTTTCAGATGTTCTGTAACAATCTGTGTGTGCCTGAGGGCTTGATGATGAAGACATTGACTAAGATGGGATTTAGTGGGAAAGACTTAGTAAAGACAGCACGAGCCTGGGTTGATACTCCTAGTTTCACTCTGGGTTCCTGTGACATTAGGCATTATGTTCATCTTGGCTAAGAATGCACTATCCCTTTGGGTTTTGTTTCTGTTTGTTTGATTTTGGAAGAAAAACATGTGGTCTTTTTGCTTCATCATTATTTTATATTTAGTTCACCATAAAAAATATTGGATCAAATAAACTTCCTCAAAAGCTGGCCTGGATGTTGACAGCTATTTTACAAAAAGAAACTGGCATCACTTTTTGAACTAATCAACAAATAATTATATGAGTTCAGCAAATGCAAAAGTCATCCCCCCCATAAACCAACACTCACAACATCCCACAAGTTTTATAGGTTTATGGATAATTTTTTTCTATGGATTGAAGAGTTTGCTTATTAAACTTCTTCATTCTCAAACTTATATGATAATGCCAATTCCTTATACAGCATTTCACAAGCATGATTTTACTTTTGCTTAAACAGTGTTCATTTAAAAGTGGATTATTTTACCAGAAGAATACAATATTCTTTGAAGGACAACATTCAAGTGTTGAAAACCATATGCTAAAAAGTTATCATGGTTTATCAGAACTTCAATATTTTGCTTTCTAAGTCTCACTTGGTTAGAAAATTACCTGTGTATTACTGAGTTACAGTTGTCCAATTATTTACTCCGTGGTGTAATGCTCCATGGTGTAAAAGTACAATATATTAGAATGTGAGCTTGCAGATGTTACAATGGACCAAAGGACTTTCTGTGAAGTGCATTACCCTTTCTGGTCCATTAGTGTGAAAATGCAATATACAATCTCTTAATGCCATATGACTTAAAATACAATTTGAATATATGATTAATCACTATGTGTACATAATTTTTCTATTTTTAATATTTCATCAAAATATATATCAAAATATCAAAACATTCCCACTTTTAAATTATATCAGTACAGTCTCAGGGGTCTCTCTAAGGTAGACATTGTCCTTGCCTGGAATGTTTTGTCCCACATTAAAACTTAAGTCTTTACAGATTTATCAGAAGCAAAATAAGAAATCTCTTCATTTGCTGCTCCACAATAGTCTTTAAAATAAGATAACGTTTCTTTCCTGATAAATCTTGCCATTACATTAGTGGGAGGTAGGTGGGTAAGAGTACCAAGATTTCTCTAATTAAACATGAGTTATGTTTTAACAAATGAAAGATTGGTATACTTCCGTGCTACTGACTGAAAACTGATAACAAAGTGGAAACAGAATAAACACCAATTAAGATTTGACTTTCTTATCTTAGCCTACCATTGCCTTAGATAAAGATTAGTCATTCAGAAAATTTAGGTAAATCTGTCATTTTTTTAAGCCAAAGTGCTTTTTTCACGTTTTAGTTCACTAAAACATAAAAAAAAAAACATTTATTCCTTTTAAGGCAGAAGCTTTCATGACACAATTAATGTTTTCTGTAGCTCAAATTGAGGTGAAAAAGTGATTCGGTCTGGGGAGTCCTCATTCTGTAAATACACATGTAAGTCAGTGTTGTTAGACATTACACACATAAAATAGAAAATATATGTTTTGAGTAGAGGCAAGGGAAACAAAAGATAAAACAGTTGTATTATCACATCAGTTCAATTTGCAGCAAAGGTACATGTTAAGTCTCTCTAAAGTCTCCCTTTATTACCTGTTATTCTCCTTGGATATTTTCTACTGGGTAGCTATAATTTGGAAAGCCCCTTCAGGGCTCTTCTGCTTCTCTAAAGGATGTGCAAGAGAATGTCACCCAAAATAAATATCTGCAGTCAGCATCTTACCTTAGACTACATGTCAGTGTGCACTCACTTGGTACTCAGAGACTGCATCTAATTTAGACCCAAAGGCAGAAACAGGTGAATAATATTTGCAGCAACAAAACAGGATTCAAGCTACAGAGGAACTTATTTATTAATTAAAAAGGGCATTAACTAGAGAACTACAGCATCTCTTGTAGTCTGAGTATTGTAATCTTTCCTATTCCTAAGGATAAAAGAATGAAATCCCATGTGTCTTTCATGAAAAAGAACAAAAGTATGAGCTTTATACCATTTAACTTGTTTTGGTAAGATACCTGTGAGATGACCTGGATTACACTCAGGCACAAATGAAGAAAAATTCTCAAGGCAAAGGTATTATCCTGGTATGAAAATATGCATGAAAACAGACAAAAAATAGGTATAATAATTAAAGTATTATAAAGTAAAAGGCTATGAACTATAAACCAAGAATAATCCAAGGGACGTTATTATTTAGAAGTTGCTACGATAGCTACACCAGACTTTTCGACAGAAGCTTTATTTTAAAATCTTTCTTTATTATTTCTTTATTATTGGGTGAGGGGGTGGAGTGCACTCTGAACAAGTTTGCAGGCAACACCAAGTTAGGTGGGAGGCACTACAGAGGGGTCTGGACAGATTGGATCAATAGGTTAAGGCCATTGGTGAGGTTCAATAAGGTCACATGTTGGGTCCTGCACTTGGGTCACAAGAAGCCCATACAGAGTTACAGAGTGGAGAAAGAATGGCTGGAAATCTACCAGGAGGAAAGGAATCTGTTGGTGTTGGTTAACAGCTGCTTAGCATGACCTGGAGTGTGCCCAGGTGGCCAAAGAAGGCCAATGGCATCCGGGCCAGCAGGACCAGGGCAGTGATCATCATGTTGCATTTGTCATTGGTGAGGCTGCACCTCGAATCCTATGTTCAGGCTTTGGTTCCTCACTATGAGAAAGGTTACAGCTCATTTTCTCAGCTCACAGCTGCAATGAGGGACTTCCACCATTCATTTTTGGGCAAGAAGGTGTCTAATCCTTCTTTCGCTAGAGAAGGATGAAATTACCCTTGGTAAAGTTCGCAGACAGACTCACTTTTTCCTCAGATTAATTCCGATTCACCCTGTTTCTTTGTCCTATTTGGAAAGGAAGTGGATATGCACAAATATTTCATAACTCACAGGTGTGCTGAAATGGATGAAAAACTTGTGAGAAGAGTTGATATTGTGGGTGTGTTCCCACAACTAAGAACATAACTTGCAGTTTTGTCCTAAAACAACTTCAATATTTTCTCCTCTCCAGCCTGGAGCAATTTACAAAATAATCATTGTGAAGCGGACTCCTGTTCCCTATACTCACCTGTCTCTGTCCTATGGGCAGGAAAACATACTATTCCCATGAAGACATAATATTACTTCAAGAAACTACACTGAACTTCACAATAATACCAATAAATTTCCCAAGCATGTTTTTTTTGTGTTCCTTTATGATCTTTACACACAGCTTTTTAGTGTGCTGCACTTTATGAAACAGAAAGCCTGGAAATAATCACACAGCTCATTAAATCCTCTTCTGTCAAGTTGCAGTATCCGTGGCACCACCATTACTTATCAATGACCACTAAACACATCAGTAGAAGCTTCAGAGTTGATGGATGATAATAATAATAATGACCCAGAGGAAGCTGGCAAGACTGAGGGCAATACCAATGTTTTAGATTTGTATATCTAATTTGAGGAATTTGCTAAAATGCTTGGTTATATACCTACTGAGCCTGATATTTTGTGACTCCACCTCAGAGGAATCTTTTAGACAGGATACCCAGTGAATTGTGTGCCACTCTAAAAAGCTTTAAGAATTTACAGGTTCAGTTTTCAATTTCAGATACATACATGTGAATGGTTTCTGACTCATGGAAAAAGCTGAATAATTTTGAATGGCATTAGTCCATCAAAGTCAGGAACTAATGTGAATGGTTCAGTTCACTATACCATGAAAGTGATACTAGACATTAATAATGAAATCAAAATGAAATTATGCTTTCTTTTGTGAGGTACTGAGTACTAGAGTGTAGAGTAGTATAAGGCATATACTCTGGGATAATCTTTTTCAAATATTCCTTTGTTCAAATAGCTTTCCATAACTCCCTATCATCCAGCCCTCACATTGCTAATATATTCTAATACAATTTTAAAGAAAATTAAGCTATGTTAATTAAGTTTATTTGTACAATTGTAACAGGATTTTCTCGTCCCTTTCCACAACTTGACCATTGATATAAATTTGTTCGTTCTATTTATTTCTCAGAACAGAGAAAAAAGTAATTTTCATCAAGAAGTTTTGCAATAATGTGCTACTTCTGCATAGGATGTTCTGGGTCATAATCCCAAGTAAATTTTCTCAGTCATAAACTCATTGATGTGTGGTGACTGTTAATGTCTACTGCCAACTAAAAGAATTAATAGAAACAATTTCTTTAATGAGAAGTATCACCTTTACAAATTCATTCTTTTTGTCAAACCATACTGATAACAACTAGATCTCACATATAAAAAAGAGCAAATTAGGAACAGCTAAAAGAAAATTTCACCTTGCTTATTCTTTATATTCCTTGATATATTAGGAGCTAAGGCATGAATATGCCATCAGGAGAGTGCATAAAACTCAAAGTATTTTAAGATTAAACAGTTGAAACTTAATATTGAATAAACCATTTCTGTTATTATTAAAAGATTCAAACAGTTCAAGTTTCCTGCTACAGAAAGCACAAAAGTACACGGAGTAGAGCAAGGGCATTTCCTTGCACAAAATGCTTGGCATATTATAGATGCCACAAGAAATACTTAAAGAGTCTAGCAGCTGTAATCATAGTAGTAACAAATCTATTGCCTTAGGAAAACACAGTTTAAAAAATCTGGTCAGACCAGTGTGCAAGAAGCTGTAAATAATGCACTGATGGCATTACATGGCCTATTGCTTGGAGAACACCGCTCCAGGAAATGTCTTCTAATAATGCCATCCCACAGACTGACTTTGCTGCCTCGCTTTTATCACTTGAGTTCTTTCATTTCACTCATCTATATGACTTTTTCTAATGAAGTTTGAAAGCAATCTCCCCTTGAATACAATTGAAATTATTTAATCTTTTTTCTCTTGAACCCAAAAGGTAGGAGTCATAAAACTTAAAATTACTGTTCAACAACGGCGATGAAAGATCAACCCATCTAACAAAAATGCTTCCGTTTCGACAAACAATCAGAAAAATAGATTTCCAAGGCCCACAACACTGAAAATGAACAAGCCATATCCATTCTTTTTGGCTTGTTACAGCCAAAATACTGGTTACACTTCACCTTTTCCTAACATAGCCATTACACACTTGGGGTTGGATATGAGCAATACAATTCAGAGGTCTAGTGAAAGACTTCTGAATCCTACCAAACATCTTGCTGTACTGCACATTACTACTGTATATATATGACAGATGAGGCTAGTAATGGACTCCAGAGATTACCATTGGCAGCCTACATATGTAATTAAAAATAGCTTTCAGAGGTAAAAGTTGCATTATGTAACAACTAGATTTACTTGGGCATACATGACAAAGCTCTAGAAGACAAAAATATGACTTTATTTTCTTCTGTTTACTTGGAACTCATATGAACAATGTTTACAGTATTATGTGGGAAAACTGCAACCTTAGTTTTTAATAACAGACTTCTCAAATAACACTGTTACAGTTTGATTTGGTACAATTTCAAGGACAAATAAAAAACTATTATTTTGCTTCTGCAGAGCATCTGACACATAACTGGGCTGGGTATAATTTTAGATTCATTACATGAAACCTAACCGCATCTATTAGATGAGCCCGGTTATATTACACTAAATTTACTAACTAGAGTCTAAGAAAAAAAAGTTATTTTTTCCTCACAAGAGTAATCATGTTTGCTACAGTGGAATTACAAAGAGAAATATAGAGTTGTCAGAAGTGATCTGTTTAATAAATAAGCAGTTTATAGAGCTAAATATTTTGTAATACCTAGGTAACACACCAACCACCAAAAATTTTGTCAGTTCCAACTCCTGGAGTATGCTAAGATGGAGCATTAGCAAAATAAACTCACTGCAGGCACCAGTAGCAGATGATATTTCCATTAGAGAGGGAAGAGAAAGCAGTATTTTAAAGGTATTAAGAAATCCTTACCTAGTGGCTGCCCTGCAATGATCCTGGCGTTCTCTCCTGCCACCGCGGCCCTTGCGTGCCTCTCGCTCATGTACTGTACGAAGGCATAGCCTTTGTGCACTGAGCAGCCCACTATTTTCCCATACTTTGCAAAGATTGCTTCAATGTCACCTTTTTTGACAATAGCTGTGTTCAGATTACCAATGAAGACTCTGGAGTTGATGGACTTTGGGTCGTTCTTATTGGTGACATTGCTGGTCTGTGTTTTGCCAGTCATGGTTGGATCACTTGGCTTTAAACCTTAAATAAAGAACAAAGAGAATTATGTTTCTAGGCATACAGTTACCCTGACTTTGCATGATTTTTCCAGCAATAATTTGCTTTTAATTTTTTATTTTGGGTGAATCTCGACTCAGAAGAATCAAACTATCTAAAATACACTATCAATAAAAACAAGATAGCACATTTTAAAATACTGCTCAAAAGTAAAATTTAAACTTCTTATTTTTGTAGATGTGAAATATACCAATACAGCACTTAATATAATGCTGTGATAGAGGAGCTTTACTGTAATCATATGTGGATTTCTGCTTAGAAATTCAATATTGACTTTTTAAGTACTTAGCCATCTAGAAACTGCAAAGCAAGAGAATAAATCATTATCTACTGTCAAAGAAATGAACTTTCAAGGCCATGTAGAGAGCAAACTCTTAAAATGAATAACAACTCTGCTTTTGTTTGGTGTCAGTTAGAGCACATTTCTCACCAGTTAAATATCCCTGTGAGGTGTGCAAGGCAGGTAACATACAATTCCTCACTGCAATCAATATGTTTCTATCAGAACAATTTTCCCTGTAAATTCAGTACAAAAAGAGAAGTGAGAAAAGACAGTGGCTTATGTTCTCAGAATTAAAAAGTAGGAAAAGAAACCACTTTAGGAATACAGCTTTTCTTGTTTCTTTGCTCTTTTATTTGAGGTCACAAGTCGAAATACATCCTGGTAAATCCCTGATGGGAATAACTACATTATTTCTGGGAAAGATTTGGTAATAGAAGAAAAAGAAACCAACACTTCATGTGTTCATCTACCCTCACCACTCAGAAATGCCTGTGATTTTCATAATTTGTATGAAAACTCCACATGCCTGCAGGACCCTTTATTTACATCATTTTACTTACATGGAAATGAAATGAAAGAAATTGTCCCAACACTACACTGGGTTTTCTTTAGCTTTAGTAGACCACAGAAATGTCAAAAATATGCATAACTTTAAGAAGAGAAAACTTATTTTGTAAGTAGAAAGTCGTTTAGGCAGCAGTCAAATAAAGGTCATGTCTTACAGCCAAGAACTATGTTACTATTTTTTAACCTGTTCATACTTTTGACTAGATCAGAGTAACAACTCAGGCAAGAAGAGAATCCAGTTAAATACTTTTCACAGTTAAAACTCAGTTCATTCCTCAGAATGAAAAGGTATAATAACCTCTATTCTGAATATCTAAATCTGAAGTTTCATATTTTAAATCAGTAGCTACCATGCATGAAGCTGGAAAAAGAAACCTTTGTCACTGAACTCCACAGAATATCTGGTGAACAAAACAGACACTGCCACAGCCATCAGCACTTTTTCTGCCTCCATCCCAGAAGATCCAAACCCCACCTTCCAGACAACACACAATGGAGATGTGTGGACAGTCCTGAGTCTCAGCAAAGAAGTGAATACCTTCACTTTATTAAATGAATATATGCTGTAGAGCTGCCAGTCAAATAGCTTTCACTCGATTAACAACTCAGCATGGCAACTTACTTTATGTTACAGCATTTAGAGAAAACACTGAAGAAAATAAGGAAAAGGATGTTTTCCTTTAAGTTTATTGATTTTTAAATACATTGTGGAAACATAACATACTGTATACATGCACAGATTTCATCATGGAAAACCATGAAAACTACCTTGAATGCAAGCCTATGACCTTTATCATAAGACAAATTCAAGACTGTATATTTCTTGATTGTTGGGCAGACTGTGCATGTTTGAAGTCATGTCTGTATATAGCTAACCTGAATATTGTGAACATTCAAAGTAGTATGCTTGGTACCGTAATACTATGAAGGCAAACCATTTACAAAATGTAAAAATATAATGCACACTAAGATCCATATTGGCATAAAGTAGACTGCCGATGTTTTCTGAGACCCAGGAAGTTTAACTCTGTCTTAGATACACGTGTATTACACAGGACCGAAATGGCAATAATAGAATCATGTTAGCTTACAGAGCCCTTAGGAACCGAACGAAGGAGCTATCAAGGTAGAGGAGTTACAAGGTAAAAGAGTAAAAAAGTATAAGAGTAACTAGGTATAAGAGTAAAAAGGTACAAGAGTAACAAATTAGTGCTGATGCACCCAGAAATACAGATATCCCCTGTGGTGCTGAATTGCGCAGTACTTCAAATACCACTCTATTGAGAAAACTTATCATGGAGGGTACTGCGTTTATCCTTGCAGAGATCCAGGGGAAAAAAATATGTATCTGTTCTTATACAATTATTTGCATCTTGATGATATTATATACATTTATCAAGTGTGTAGCTGAACTTATTTTACTAAACTCATAGAGGCAGTTTATCACAAGTATGATCACTGGTCTAGAAAGATCAGAAAGATCTAGAAAGTCCAGATCACTGGACTGCTAGACCAGTCTCTTCCACTAAACTGCTGTATAACTCCCAATAAGATGAATTTAGTGCCTCTGTTTTTCCCTTTTTAATCTTCAGACTGTCAATTTTTTTGACTGAGGGCTATGTCTCAACGTGTTTTTACATAACTCCTAACACAATGATGTTCCTCAACTGGAATGTTTAAGCATGACCAACAGACCATTTAAAAAAAAAAAAAAAATCAAAGGGGAAAAAGGCTACAGAAATTCTGCCAGAAGTCAAGTTTTGCATGAAAATTATATGCCACAAAACTCTTTATTTATTACCACCAAAACTGTTTTCTAAACATCAGTGTACTACACTCTGTATTTCCTCTATTGTTTAACCATTTAACATGGGATTTGGTGAACTATTCTTATTTCATAAAAATCCTCAATTTATTTTTGCCCAGTTTTTCTATGTACTAATTTAAATTGACTTTGAATAGGACATTGAATACAACTCTCTTGCAGTTGTTCTTTGCAATGCAAATTTACAATATTTTTATAACACAAAGAAAAGCAGTTGTCTGGTGGGTTCTCTCATATTCAAATGAGCAGTCAGGAAAACGTTCTGCAGAGATTCAAAGGGTGAGAATAATACTAACATGAATGACTGAGATTTGATTGCCTTGCTGGTCACAATACTACTGTGAATCTTTCATAAAAATCAAAGATCCATGGGTTCTTCATTAAAATGTGAAAGAATTTATGGCAACTTCTGCACTTCACTTCCAATATACATCTGTAGATACTGAATTATACTCATATTCTCTGAGCTATGAGTAAAATCACAAACATTGTACCTCACAAATGCAGAAAAAAATGAAATAGTGTGAGAAACATATCTGAAATATTCTCATTTCCTTGCAGACTTTAATAAGGTGTCTTGCTAATTTCCTACTATTGAAGTGATCCTTTCTGGTATTAAATACCTCCTATATGCCAAGCATTTATTTTAAAAAATGCTTTACAAATAACATTTAGCTGTCAGTGCACTTCATCATATTTATTTATTCAATGCATTTCATTATATACAGCATTATTCTATGCAGTAGCTGATTTAATTATTCTCCTAAGAAGTAACTAGTTTGATTTAATTATCGTACCAAGAATTTGTCTTGGTATACTTAAAAAAACCCAAAAAAAGTTATAAATTAGACCACTTGTTTAATTACATAGATCTCTAAAATTCTTTCTTAAACATTAACATGTCTAATATGTCAAACAGAATGAAAATGCAAATTACTAAAATGTGATTCCTATCATCCAGGACATAAAAGTGACAAGTATAAACCAGTCAATTTGAAGTGCAAAAGAGGGGAGTAGAATTTAAGTCTTGGCTTCTTTCACTTTTCCAGCATTTTCTGACAAAGTTTGGCTAAGCACCAGCATGACAATTGCTTTTTAGCCCTGAAATTCATCTTCTTTCCATATGATGTGAACCCACAGCTCCATTTCACAGATGTTTCTCCTCTGGTGCAGTGCCTATCACCACAGCAGTGAACGCAACAATCCCTTTACAGTTGTGCCATGGTCCAGTGCAGGAAAAACACAGAACTTGAAGCAAAGAAAAAGGGAGTAACTTGTCAAATTCCACATTCCAGTAACTCTCAAACTTTTCTTTTAGGGAGCAGGGTCAAGGCACGACCATAAAATTCCTGTTGGACTTCTGCTCCCTGTGCTGCTTTTTGTGCTTTCACAATGATTCTTCACACAGTAAAATGCAAAATTTGTCTTTGAACAGGCAACAGTTTGGTCAAACTGCAAGAAAAATTTAGGATATATAAAAGTTTGAGGGTCTAAGTTAAAAGGATTTTGAAAACAATTCACTTCAACACTTTCCCAATTGTGCAAGTATTTCTTATTATAAAATACTGAGAGGAATTCGTAACCTCTAGGTAAAATTTCTACCAAATACTGAAATAGGGTCTCTGGAGTTGTCCTTATGCTTTTTCCTATGTTGAATTAACCAACAAGGTTAGCCTGTAATAATTTCATTAGAATTAAAAAAATCAGATAAATCTCTTTAGAAGGCTAGTAAATATTTATATTGATTATATGTGCTTTCTCTCCTGCTTGCACACTGAGATTCACAGTGCACATTTGATTATTGCAAGTCTTTCTAAAAAAGATAAAACCCTTAACAGACACATGGTTAAACAGTCATGTTTGTTTCCACAATGAAATCCACAGCAGTAAGTACAGACTGTGAGAAATTAATTGCTAGGATATTTGGGGGTTAGGATGAACATGGTCATTCTGGCAAAAAATCAAACATTATAGTATTGGTCCTTGGACAGACAAAATGCAGAACTATAACGTCATCATTCTCTGGCCCAAAACGTGTGGGATTTTGCTCTTTTCAGCATTTCCAAGCAATCTCTACTTTTCTGCTATCCAGCCTCAGTTAAAAGCTGAACTTTTGACAATATCAAGGTTCAGTCGTTGCTTCTAATAGATAAGCTTTTTTGTGCTTTTGTGCTGTTTTTGAGCATAAAGAATCAATAATTATAACAATATTTATCAAGAAAAAAAAAGATTAAACCATAATATATTTTCTCTACTTTTCAATTACCTTTTAGCAACAGTGATAACATAAATAATTTTATTGTGTTTCAGAAAAATATAAGATATTTAAGCATTTGAAATGTCCCTCTGTGTGTGAAATGTCCTACAACATAGATTTATCTTACATTATACTAATATTTTATGGAGAAAATTCAACATTCATAATATTTTTTTAATAAGAAGTCATTAAAAGTGTTTTATCTCAGAAAAATCAGTACTTGACAAAACCCCTATAAAATTTTTCATATCTTTTGGAAGCATGACTATTGGATATTTCATGATGGCAGGGAGAAATGAAAGTAGGGAAGAGAGAGAACAGAAAGCTCAGATAGAATGTATTTTGTCTTGGAGAAATTCTTTCTTTATTTTTTAAATTAATTTTTAATGAATTACTATAACTAGGTCATACAAATAAAAAAGTTATTTATATAGTACTAAGTTGAATTCATATCAAAATATTCCTGGCTTTTTCAGTCATCATTAAAGTCAAAGAATATGCTTCCTCTCTCTCTCTCGCTCTTCAAGATATTCTTCCTATTTATTCATTTATTTAGATATGGTTTAGCTTTTTGCTTCCTTTCCATTACCTTTAAAAAGGGGTTGACACATCATATCTGTAGCATGGACAGTGCTACCTTCAAGCTGGCATTTCTGGAGCCACATAAATGACAATATGCATCAATATGCCTCATCTTGTAGAAAATGAAGGACTGAAAGAAAAAATTATATAGCAGATCTCACTTCATCTTCTGCTGTCACTCTTCTCAAAGAGACAAATACTCTCTTAGTGGAAGGTGAATAAAATGTATCTACATGTTTAAAAAATTAAAATAGCTAGAGATTAATAATAGCATACCAACAAAAATAACCACTTCTAAGGATATATTATTTTAAATTAGTTATTTAAGATTTTGGAACAGTAGGGGGAAGATGTGAACTTACCCCTAGGAGTGGGAGGAAAAAGGAAAAGGTCTAAGGTCTGTAGAGGTGGATAGAGTTGCAACTTCTAATTCCCCTGCACTAGCTCATGGAGCTGGAACCTTCTCCCACCCAAAATAAGCGTGAGGAAATAGAACCTGTGAGTACAGAAAAGTAGGGATTTTCCTTCCTATTCACATGCTCTTTGTTCTCAGGAGGTAGAAAATAACCCTCTAAAGGTAAGAAAATAACCCTGTAAGGAAATATATTTCTCTAGTAAAACATTTGATGAGCACTCCGATATGAGTCCCTTTCCTCCATCATATTTAAACCCTATAAAATACAAGGATTTCTTTATTTATAGGTTGTAAACATGCAATTCTGGTGGTTAGGACATAATTTAATCATGATAGCACATACCAGTATAGTTGTGCAAACAATACAGAGAAATCAGGAGAAAAAGAAATAAAAAACGTAAGACTTATTTAGAATTTGAAGTGAAGTCTGAAATGGAGTAAAGATAATGCATTATCTAATTGTGTAATTTCTTAAAGAGATACACACTTTAAGGGAATACTCGAGATCTGGACATTGAGGTCACTTAGCGGGTTCCAGAATGGGACCTTTGTTATTGTTATTGTCTTGAAGATAATACTTCACCTTTCAAAATGTCTCTAGGAGAGAGAACATAATTTGGACATTTTTGATACTAATTAGTAAATTAATTATTAATTTTTACTAGTGATTAAAATAATGGGTTAAATTTGATACATTTCTTTAACCTGTTCTTTGTGATCTATGTGCCGGATATGTCTATCCAGGAAATAAGAATGGAAACTTTTCGTATTGGGAGGCATTGCTTTTATGCGCTGTCAGACAGGTTCTTGGAGAAGGAAATGAACAAGTTTGGGGTCCTTTGTTTTTTTTAAGCAAAAGGTAAACTTCACTTCCTTCAGTTCCAATATTTTGAACAGATCTATTTGTATCCAGCTATCTCTTCTCTTTTAAGTCATCATTTATCATTTTTACAGCAAGCTATTTTAATCTTCTCTAATCACTCTTTTGTGCTGAATTTTTAATAATTTTTAAAGCACTTCTGACTTTCTATGATGGTCTAAATTTGTTTTCAGTCTTCAGTTTTAAGTGCAGTAACAGTAAAATCTGCAGGACTGCTGTCTTTCTCCTCACTTGGTGACTTAGTGGTACTATGGATCGCCTAAAAAAAAAAATCTTAGCTATATTTGCCATCTCATGACATTTCCAGCTAATCTTATGCTCAGTAGAAATGCTTGGTGTCATTTGGCACTGCTCCTCCCTCTGTTTTTGTGCTTTCTCTTCAGTTTCATATCACTGTGAGGATTAAATGAGCCTTGGCAAGTAAGACAGTCTCCCACTATTATTTCTAATATTTCTAACCTTCCTAATAAACTCCATCAATTTTCTCTGCCCTCAAGGGAGTTTACAGTCCCAATGTACAACATCTGAAATTTTAATTAATGAATTATTAAAATGATTTAGAATCTAAAGCTATTATTTAAAACTGTCTGTAATAAGGGTACCAATGTCATGGTTAGAACATCACACTTCTTATTTCAATTCTTCTCTGTTAGGTAAAAAGCTGTTTTTGGGACACATGAAATTAAACATAGCAAAGCTCATATGAAGAAATCTTTTAAATTATTCTTAAGGGAAGAAGATTATTTTGGAAAAAAATGTCATGCATTTTTAAAGGAAAATCTGATATTTATAGCTCATGGAAATGCTATAATCAGGTCATAGACAGATGAATTTTGTGCTATCAAAGTCTCTGACAACACTTTTGGTAGCATTATTTTGACTAACATTTTGCTCCCTTGTGTTTCCTCTATTATTTTATAAGAGTTTGAAATTGGATTTGAGGAATGTCATGGTCTAGGCTGTTGAATGCCAAACAAGAAGTCAAGAGCTTCCAAATTGTAATCCTAGCTCTGGTACAGACTTGATAAGAGACCTTGTGCAAGTCACTTAATATCTCCACCTTGTCCTCTTTCTTTGGGAACTGGCAATAATACTGACGATATTCCAGCTCAGTGAGTTGTTGCATGAATGAAATTTAAAAATGCAAAACACCAGACAAGTGCTACAGCACTAGTAAGAATAATAGAAAATATACCGTTTAACTGAAAACACTAGAATTTGTTTTGAGGATTAGTGGTATTCTGGTTTTTCTGTATTATCTCTATATTTTTTGTATATTTCCAAGTATTTTCTATGTATGGGTATTTTTATGTTTTATCCCCCATATTAGTTGATCAAAATAATTACTTCATCTTTCATAATGGTGAGAGGCATTTAGGAATACTTGGATTTCATAATCAGAGTCAAATTGGAATCACATTTTCTGTTGTATTTACTCCACATTGTCCCTCTCACAATCATGTCTTGGGAATTTATGCCAGATGACCACACTGTGCATCTGACCTACTGGAAGACAAGCTATTACTGACAACAAAGTAATTCTGACATCTGACTCTGCCAGTAACTTTCCAAACATTATGCAGTAAGTCACTTACATATTGTGCTTTTGGCTTTCCCGTTTCATTCTTTTACCCCATTTATTCAGCCTGGCTAGATTTTTGTAGTGGTCAGGTTTCACCTGCATCTTTAAAATAAAAGGATATCTGCAGAAATTATCTGGTAGACTGCCACAGTCTTGCCCAGCCTTGCTTTAATTCTTTGGCCTGTACAGCACACCCTGAGTCAGGAACGCGAGGTGATGAGCTACCCTTCACTATAAAACAGCTGAATGTTTTTTTCAGTCTATCTACAAAGTCTTTTCTGTCTTTTCACACCCTAAATCTCATGCGCATATACCAAAGCTTAAAAAATTAGGTTTAAAGTTTAAAATTACAAAGGTAGTCAAGAAACAAAAAATTTCTCACCACTGAGGATATGCAACAAGACATCTGCTATTTTTTTTTTATAAACTTTGGAGTGAATTGTGTGAAATGAATATGAAAATGTGATTTTGAAATACAAAATATGAAAATGGGATTTTCCACGTGGGATAATGAGAATTTCCATCATCTATACATATAATACGCAGGAAGAAAAACTCATAGAAAATATGAATATGATTTTGTTACAGTCTTAAATCTTGCATTTGGATCTGATTCAGGTCTTTATTCATGCAACCATATGCAAGGTTCTTATAAACTAGATCCATATACTCTCCAGGGCATTTCAGAAAAACAAATTCAAAGCTATTGGTGAAACAATTTTTCTTCTATCATCTGAACATAAAGGCATCTGAAGTTTAATTGCACTTTGGTTTCTGAAACTTAGAAGCAGCCTAATGTTCTGCAGAAGTGTTTTTAAGATTTAGTGGCTTGACATATATAGAATGTTTAAGCCTGCCCCAACGTATACATTAACAAGTCTTGCCTACAGACTATTTCAGTAATTTTCCTCTGTTGTGAATGTTAAGGACACAATATCCAACTGCAGTACCTTTCTCAGTGTTTTAACTGATAGTTCAATATTTAGAATTTTCTCTGGGACAGTGAAAAGTTTCCTTTGATTCTCTATTGCTGAAAATTAGAATTTGCAGTCTTGGTCTCCTGAGATTGTGCCTTGGCTATTTTAGCAATCATTGTAGCATGGCTGCTTCAGGCTCGTAGCTCTGTATCTCACTTCTTAGACTACCTTCAAAAACATTTGACATTCACTTTTTAATTAAATATTCATGCCAAAGCCTTGGTAGGTACTTTTAATTTTAAAAAGTAATCATTTTAATACTTGTCTGCTTGTTTTTCAGTTGCATGCTAAGACATGGAAATTAAATGAAAGCTAACATACTAATGTTTTCATTGCTACTGAGAGATCACAAATCCTGCAGTTCCTACACTGTGCCCCATAGCATATAAAATTTCTGCTAGATAGCTTAAGAAATGTGTGAAAAGCAATGTGTTCCAGTACTGTTTATCATTAAGACTCCCTGAAATGAAGTTCTCTTTCTAAAATAAATTGTACATACACACAAAAAAACTTACCTGCTCCCTCTTTAACTTTTTATGAGAAGCCACATAAAAATTGGTTGAGAAGCTTTCTTTTCCAATATTTCTACATTTCTGTAGTCTCAGCAATAACTTTCTGCTGCAGCAAATAGATGCAAGTAAGATTTTAATTTAGTTTGGTATACTAGGAATTCTTAGTGGAGCTATGATTTTACTCTAGCAGACATCTGATTCCCAAACACAATGATCATTGTCCCTCCTCAGTTAATTATTTTTTTTTTATTTTATGCTCTTTTAGAGACTTGTTTAAACAAACACCTAGAATAAGAATATGCCAAAGATGTTCCCCTAAAAAGATTAACTAAACATCAATCAGACAGATTAAGGCAGACTTTTTCATGCAAACCATACAAACCCTGCTGTTGGTTTAGCTTTCCTAGTAAAATATTTGAGCAAATTGTGATTTTCCAGGACAGCGTCTAATTATTTTATTTCAGTAGGTAACTTGGCCTCTGGGATCCAAACCTGTGTACATTTAAATGCTCTATAATTTAGTGCTGGCTGCCTGTTCCTGGGCTTGGTTAATATTTGGCAAAGAGATAGCTCAGAAAATAAATCAATTTCTATTCAGATATAAGTTTAAAGCATCACTCTCTTTTCTTGTACTGAATTCTTGTATTATAAATGTCGTCACCATACCTCTAAAACACCTCTCATATATTCTCTGCTTCTCCCCATGTTTCAGTTCATCCACACTATTTCTTACTCGAGTCCACTTTATTTTTTCCATGCCACCCAGTCCTTCCTGCAGATTTTCTTCCTCCATGAACCTGAAGGAGGAACACTGGTATGTAGGTTTTCACACAGCTTTTATATCTGATTTTTTCTCTTTTAATGTGCTTCATAAAAAAAGAATCCTGGGTCTTTCAGCTGCATAGCATTTTTAAAGACTATAAAAGAATTATTCTAGTAACACTGAGCATGCAGGACATTGTGGTTTTTTTCTTTGTTTTCACACTTAATGTACATACCGGAAGAACCATAAACAAGGAAAATATTGCCACTAAATTTTCAAATTGCAAAGTGGGTTATTATTTATTTTCAAGGCAAAAAATGCAAACCTGGAAAGAAAATTCTTAGAAACTTCAGTCACAACCATAAAAATCCAAAATGTTTAACATAAATAGAATTCATTTTAGGTCTCCAGTTTCAGAGAAGATAGAAAAAAAGTGAGTGCAAAGAAATCTCCCTATGAATTTTACATTTAAATAATTTACATTATTGATTATATTTGATCTCCAGCATCATGCTGTAGAGCTGCAAAGTATCTGATAGGAGTGAAATAAAATCTGGTTAGAGCAAATAATTTAGAATGAATAATTTATCTCTCAAATTTTCAATCCCTTAAAGATTTTTCTGCAGCTCATGCTGTCATAATACCTAATGTCTGGTCTAATGGATTATATTATTAGAAGGATTCATTATTAAAGTAACTCTGCTTTAAACCACAGTATAACTTTCATTGATTTAATTGGGTCAGAAACAGGTATCAGTTGAAACAAGATGTGTTTTGCTACTGCTTTTATATTATCCCCTTGAAGCAAATCCGAACAGATGCACATTAAGTTTTGATATTCAACAGCTTGAAATGAGTTAGGATTTTTTTTCCTGTAAATATAGATCAGTTGTGAACAGCTATTTTTAGCACTTGCGTTTCAACATTAAATATTTTAAATATTCCTTAATTTTATCTAGTTTACCTAGATTTAGTTTATCTAGTATGTTTAGTGTTACAATTTGCTTCCAATTGATTATTAGTGTGTTTCTTCCACCAAATTTGCCCAGGAGGCTTGCAAATAAACACTCAAAAACACTCACACCAATGAAACTTGGCTACTCAGAGCTAAAATATAAAAAGACCAAAGAAGCAGGCAAAGTTAATTATGAGTGTGCATGAAATCTATGGAAGACTGTTGCCTGTGTTTTTTCACTTGGCTTAAGTGATCAGTGTTGGCAGCTCAAATTGATTATTTTCAGTCTGTATTATCTTATCATCCCAACTAATTACAAGACATGTGATGTTACATGCACTTGACTTGGTGTTGTCCACAAATATTAATTATTTGACAGAGTTAATTGTTTTGGAACTAAAACATACTCAGCAGGAGCTACACTTGTCTTTTTACATGTAAGTATCAGTTCTAAAATCACTTTACAAACAAAAGTCCTGGATTTCCATTAGTTTTGTTAGTTATTCTCCTAATGTGATTATGCATTCTTATAGTCAATTCAGAAAAAAAAAGTAAAACAACAACAACAACAAAAGTCTTATTACAAAGTACCTTTTTGCTTTTCGAAAGTGTATAACTGCTTTGATAGCAACACAACATCATTTCTTACATATCTAATTTGTGCAAGTGATGACAACTGTCAGATAAGGAAGAGTGAGTTGTAGTTGACCAACATAAATGTCATTGCCTTTGTATCATTTAAAATAGCCTTTTCTTATTTTTACCCATGCCAGTTTATGTAAGAATTGCTTCTAAAATTATCTGAATTATCTGTATATTTACATCAAAATGGTACTGACTTTACTGTCCCCTGTTACAATCCCTTTTATTGTTCTATTATTATATTTTTCATTGTAGAAAGGAGCTAAAATCCTTAAGAGAAAGATGTTTGAAGAAATGGTTACTTATCCCTTATTTCTTTCACTTTAATCAGTATATGACTTTCACCCTTATCTTTGATATTTACATAAGGAAACTAAGTGCTATCATCTTCTATAAAAGAAAAAGTACTTCACAGTTGAAAAGTTTGTCATGATTAGGAGAGAGATTGGGATGAAATTTTACCACAGAAGTATTTCTTTCTCAAAAGTGGTTTCTTTAGATGTTTCTGGTACTTTTTATTGAGCTGTTTCTTTTCTGTCAACTCCTCTAATGTGTATAATAAAAAAGAGTGTAAAGAAATGCATTAAAGAAAGAGTGGAAAATTGCTGTTATCTCTGGTTTTTATAATGGTAATGTTAAGACAGCAAATTGCTATTTGGTACATTTTCCCCCTCTCTTAATATTTGGAAAGTCCTCCAAACAACCTCCAAACATTCGGAAAGGCTTAAGTTCTTTCAGAAGTTGAGATCTTTACAACCTGTCCAAGACGAATTAGGAGCTCTGTGTGCACACGTTTTCAGAAAAGCAACAAATTATGTGGATCTGCACTAATTCTTGCTTTCCTTGCTGCAGCGGTATACTAGAGATCTGTGAAATGCTTGACTAATTTTGAATGTAAGGTGTAGACTGCAGCCTCTAAGGACAGTAAAGATGTCTGACGGAATAAAAACCTTGTTCTCCGGTTTGTTGCTGTATGATCTATAAATCCTCAGTCAGGTAACTTACACATTTGGACTGCTTGACATGAGTATGAAGGAGTACATTAATCTGCATGAAACTATGAGTAATACAGGCAGTCTAGTTGCAAAAGTAGATATTTGAAACAACCTTGTCATGAGTAACATTTGCTTTGCAAAGCATAAAATTCAGACAGGTTTCTTCACAGTTCTCTCTCTACCAAGACAATCCTTTCAAGGAGTTCCTTAGAAAAATAGGAAAATACCTAACATAAAGCTGTCAATCTATTCAAACTTTTGTTGGTGGATTTTGTTATGAAATAGAGAGCGAACTTTTTCATAAGGCATCATTGAGAAAAGCATGCCATATATGTAATAAAACTCATCTCCTGGTTCATGGCGCTAGTGCTACCATAAATACTTTCACAGCTTTTGCCTTCATCCTACACTTCAGTAAGTAAAGAATGAAGAAAGATATCCATACAGACTCATAATTTTCTGTAACCAAAACTTTGTCCAAAGATAGAAAATCATATTTCCATGTCCTCTATCTAAACAATTATCCTGCTAACTTTTCAGAAAGATCTTGAGACTCTTTTTTCCTTCTCTGTGCTAGAAATTCACCTAATGTTGAAGGTGAATAGCAGAACAATTCTGCTGAGAATCTGAAGATATTAACACTCTCTCAGGCCACTCAGCTGTAAGGATTATTAAGAAACTGCTTCAAGCTTGGTTAATGATCGTCTAAATTCAAATATACAGCCTTCTTCTCTCTTTCTGTTTATGAAGTTGGTACACTTTAGAGTATACTATTAAAATGTTGAATGTTGAAGTGCTGTTTTACAATTTTTTTCCAGCTCATAACACCTAAAGAATCTTTAGACAGTAAGAATTTGCAAATAGAGGTATATTTTTAATTAATCTGGAATTATAGAATCAACTACATGATATAAAGGATGTTGTAGAATTCCTATTCCAACTCCTAACAGAATTTGCTCCAGGAAAATGCTGTGGAGGGTAGATTGCTGATTGAATTAAAAAGAAGAAAGATTCCAGGTCAATTTAAAACAAAAATATTTTCTTACTCTAAAGCCGTAACAACAACCAGAAGGAGATATACTGTTTTGGATAAAAGCTAGAAGACACAATAAGACAGGAAGACAGATATTTTAAAATATCAGTACATGGTAGGATTCAGTGCTAGTTTGGAAGTTCCATTTAAAGTGCTTTGACTTTTATTCTCTCTCCGTTTTCATGCTGAAAGGACATGATAAATTTGACATAACATTAAGTGTATCTGCTTGAAAATTTTTGCAGTTTTTCAGTGATTATTCCTCAGGTGCCAAGTGACATCACCTCAAAAACGTTAATAAATTTGCTTTCACAATGTCTCCTGATGGGAAGGAGGTTTTCTATCTCAGCATAGCATCAAATTAACAAATTTCTTGTCTCAAAATATCTCTGTAAACACAGGGATTCAATCTGAAGTCCCAATCAACTATTCATATACACATATAATTCTGTTTGAAACATAGTCAAAATGGTTTCCAGAAAGACTTTAATGAGAATAGTGAACACCAATGACAGTATTCCATTATATCTTTCCACAAACCCACTCTTAAGAATATTTTGTTATACTCTATTGTAATATCTGCTAATGTTATCAAGATTTTATATCATTATTTTTCAAAGAATAAGGATTTTCACAGTGACAGGCAATTTTAAAAGGACACACGAAATGTTACCCATACTTGGATGAACCTTATTCCTTTCTGGCCTTGCTTCTGCAAATTTCAATAACAACAACAACAACAGACAAGAGTCTGTTGAATCTTAACATTTATTGTGGTTGCACAGTATATATTGAAGGTATTCCCAGATGCTCTGGGTTACACAGCATTTCAAAATAAATACTGCAGATACCATACCAATTTGAAGCTTACAGATGGCTGATTGTGAAAAGCCATTAGAAAGTCTGAGTCCATGTGGCAGCAATTTCTGACTGGAATAGTGCAGTGAATTGCATTCACTGCTTATTTCCTTTTGACTTTTTTCCCCTTTTTAACAGCACTTGGTATAGAAAAACCCCTTTCTGCCACCATCCCAAGCTTCATGACAAACAAGGGAGGAAAAACCCTAAAATATAAGAAACATATCTATATGACTTTCCTCTTTAGTTTCTCCTGAATTCCAAGTGAATTATTTTCCTGCCAATGTTTCCACTAATGTTTTCATAGAATTCTTGTGATTGCATGAAGCTGATACCACCAAATATGTCATTTAGCAGAAATAAGAATGAAAAAATCCTGACAATGAGTCCACTAGAGCTTGTACATACAGCGCAGAAGAAAGCTCTAGCAAAATTGCTGCATTGTATCTCACCACTGGTGTTTTGAGCTCTCGTTCCCTCTTTTCTTTTTTCTCAAGTGGTGCAGGAGGTCTTTGTAACTCCAAAACCAAAGTGTCACCCATGTCTATCAATAGGAAAAAGGTTGATTTTTAAAGTTATGATGGAGCAGTCTTCCTATGCCCAAAGCTTGTACTGATTTCTGTGAGCACTTAAGATGATGCCTGGCAAGTATGAAAGAGTTAAACACAGACAGACATAACATATTTTAAAAAATGGTTTAGCAGGATTCCTTGAAGTGACATAAGATTAAAAGTTTGATCACCTGTGCCTGTTCTCCCATTGGAATCAGGCAGAACCTCTTTATCTAGACATGTTTTTCCCCTCAGACTTCCACCGTCAGACCCAAGCAAATGAGACAGTTAAAAAGCAAGGCAAGGGAATTTGCTGCAGCCCAGCAATGTTTCCTAATAAATTATAGAAAGATGTCATTGTGTCATCCATGAAACTATGAATGCAGTCTCAGACTCAGTAGAACTCATCAGGAACTACTCTGGTTTCTTTTGCAGAAGGTCACCAGAAAAAGCTCTGGACTTAAAACAAGTTACCGCAAAACCACAATATCTTCAATCCAAGTTTTGAAACACCAGGGTTCTAATTTTGAATGTAAACAGAGTGCCCAAAGCAGGGAAGATCAAAATGACTAAAAGTACTATGGAAAAACAATCTGGGAAAAAAAATTATGGATAGAGTAATTTTTCTCTCAAGTGTGTGAAAACAAGAAATGACTCTCACAACGAGCTTCTTGGGTGCTCTTTCCTTGGCCAAGAAAAATTTATTTTAATAGACTCAAAAGCTTCAATTTACATTTATGGTGAGAAATATCACTCACTTGTAAATGTTCATTATGTACAAACAAAAACCTAAATTAGAAAACTAGTAAAGAAACACTGCTTCATTTACATGAAGAGCATTGTATGCATCTGTGGTTAAGTGAATCAAGTTTTACAATAAAAATCACTGCTTCCATGATTTTTATTTTCCTTGCTGGAGACAGCAATGGAAATAAGAGGTTTCAGAATGAGTGTAGACACTAAGATAAAAAGTAATATCAATCCAGAAATCTGTATTTTTCTCCTCTCTTCCAGTTCTATTGCAATGCAAGTTCATAGAATCACAGAATCACGGAATATCTTTAGTTGGAAGGTACCAAGAAAAATCATTGAGTCCAACTCCTGGCCCTGCAGAGGAGCATCCCCCATGGTTTAATATCCTTCCTGTATTGTGGTCCCCAAAACTGCCCCCAGGCCTCAAGATGCAGAGGGGAGTACAAAGGTGCAGAGCAGAGCGGGACAATCCCCTCCCTTGCCCACCTGGAAATGCTGTGCCTGTGTTGTCCCCCAGGACATGGCTGGCTCTCCTGGCTCTCAGGGCACTGCTGACTCATGTTCAACTTGCTACTGACCAGGATCCTCAGGTCCCTTTCCCCTGCACTGCTTTCCAGTGTCTCATTCCCCAGTCTATCTATACATCCAGGGTTGCCCCATCCCAGGTGCAGAATCCGGCACTTCCCCTTGTTGAACTTCATATGCTTGGTGATATCCCACTCCTCTGATTTACTGAGGTCTCTCTGCAGGGCCTCCCTGCCTCTGAGGGATTCAACAGCTCCTCCCAGTTTTGTATCTGCAAACTTGCTCAGTGTCCCTTTCAGTACTGCATCCAGATTATTCATGAAGGTGTTGAAGAGCCCAGGGCCTAAGGTGGAGCCCTGCGGAACCCCATTGCTGACAGGTCCCCAGTCTGACATCACCCCATTCCCTATAACCCTTTGTGCCTGACCCATGAGCCAGTTGTTCATCTTTCACATGATGTATTTATCCAGCTGTGAGCTGGATATTTTATCCAGAAGGATTCTATGAGACAGCATTGAAAGCTTTACTGAAATCCAGAAAGATCAACTGGCTACCCTTTATCAACCAGGTGGTTACCTTGTCATAAAAGGAAAAAGGTTTGACAAGCAGCACTATGCTTCTCATGAAACTGTGCTGACTATGATCAATGGCTGCACTGACTTTCAGGTGTATTAATGTACTCCTCCATAACTACCAGGCACTGAAAGTGAGACTGACAAGCCTGTAGTTTCTGGGGTCCTACTTCTTGCTCTTCTTGAAAACTGGGAAAATGTTCACCAGTTTACAGTCATTTGGCAGCTCTCAAGATTCCCAAGACCACACAAAAATCATCAATAGAGGTTTTGCAATGATATC
This sequence comes from Chamaea fasciata, assembly GCF_029207755.1. Lineage (NCBI taxonomy): Eukaryota > Metazoa > Chordata > Aves > Passeriformes > Sylviidae > Chamaea > Chamaea fasciata. The sequence goes on from NW_027094086.1 coordinate 27,839,893, forward strand.
AGACACCTCTTTAAGGATTCTTGGATGAATACCATGAGGACCCATAGATGGAGCAGCAGATCTCTCAGAGTTTCATTGTTGACTGAGAGATCATTCTTGCAGTCCTGGTCCTCCAGGTCAGATCACTGAGACACCCTTGGTCCATCATTTATGTTGAAGACAGAGATGAAAAATGAGTTAGACACCTCTGCCTTGTCTTTGTCCCTGTTTGTAAGGTGACCATCCTCACCCAGTACTGGGCCAATATTATTTTTATACTGCTTTTTGCCAAGAGCATAAGATTATATAATTTGTGGTACTTAGGCCAAATTTCTGTTTAAACAAAGTCTCCATTTATCTTCACATTTCAAATACAGTAAAATTAAGGCTTATCCTAATTTGCTGGTGAGTAGGTAGACTTTTGTGTTAAAGAGTTTTTCCTCCTTGTCTAAGTCAAACACAATGACACCACTTTTTTGAATGCACAAAACTCTGGATAATCTTATATACCTTGAAGAATCTAGTCCTGAGGTGCCTCAAATTTTGCTACAAAATCAGCATATGATTCTGTTCTCTTGTATTTCTGCAAATCTGTTTTCTTAAGAAAACAGCACAATATCCCCCCCAGCAATACGGCATAAGAATTCACATAATATAGTGGTCATTGCCAGGAAAATGCATGAAGAATTCTATATGAAAAACATGCTTAAAATGCAAATAAAACACTTCTAGAATAAATGAGAAAAAGCTATTGATTACTGATAATAAATGAATTGTCATCTATCCTGGGCAGTGAATGAAGAGTGATCCTGTGGAAAAATCACTATATGCAATAGTCTAACCCAAACTCTACCTGATGAGACACAGCCAAAAACACGGCAAATTAAAAGTCAAAAGTACGGTGAAAAGCTATAATTTCCCTGATGTTGTTCTTACATCAACAAAAAAAAAACCTGCTCAAAAAACCCCAAACAAAACCAGTAAACTTCTGTTTCCAAACAGAAAGTAATGAAACAAATCAATCCATGCCCCTGTATCCTCTCAAAAAAACCCAAAAACTTTTTGTCACTCATATGAATACCCAATAAGTATAAATCAAACACACATGCCAGGAGAACATTTTGTGCCGTGGTCCTCTTCTGTGATAGATCTCTGAAAGCACAATTACTTCAAACAATACCACTGAAGCACTCATAGCAATTCCTTATGGAATAGTTATGTTCTCAGAACTTCTCAACGATTACTGTACTTAATTTATTCTAGGTGTTTTTTATAGTCATGCATGGTTTGTAAGTATGAAGATTTTTGTCAGCATAAAAAAATGTATTGAATTTTTTTCCTGAGACTCTAGTTGGGCAGGTTTTGTTAATAGTGATCCTGTTTAAACGTTTACCTAGATACCACTGTCTCTGACAGCCAAAGATGAGTAACACGAACATGTCTGCAGACACTGAGATTAGCTCTGTTGGTTAGAGCAGGGTACTAACAGCACCCAAGGTTATAGGTTTCATCTTCACTTTAGAGTCGGACTTGATCCTTGTGGGTTCCTTCCAACTCCAAATACACAGATACTGATGGATATTTGACACATATCATCCCTGCAAGAAAATTCTGCACTTTTGAAATCAAATGTGGGGTTTTTTTTGTTTGTTTGATTTTTTTTGTTTTGTTTTGTTGTTTTGTTGTTGTTTTTTTTTATATATATTAATGGTTTGGGTAGGCTGGGGTTTTTATTAACAGGAATTAAGAGGTATGAAAACTGAAACATTCCAAGTTTTCTGACTAGTTTGCTAAAATGAAATTATTTCAATATGGAAAGGTCTTTAAATATTTTTAAATGTCTCTTGCATGTGTCCCCCAAAGTATGAAACTTTATAATTTATAATTTAAGTGTTGGCTGGTATTATGGTGGGATTTTGTTTGTTTATTGGCTTTATTTTTCCATAATATGTAGGACTGGGAACATATTAAGGTGAAAAAATTAAAAAGAAGAAAATGTATTTTCACATAGCCATACTGCAACTTGAAATACAATAGAAAAAAAAGACTTTAACAAAATATTAAAATCTAGATGAATTTTGTATTTCTCAGCAAGAGGAGACAAACATAGAAAGATCTAGAGTGAGTAAATCTTCGATGTCTATGACTGTGTATGTTAATAAGTGAGAAAATGAACCTGACTTGTTTGAAAAAGCTATCTAGTGGACTTTGAGATGTCCCTGGTAATTAATAAAAGCTAAGTAAATTGTGAGTTCATAATAGATGCAATAAAAGATTCTACAAATTTTATAGTACTTCCACAGAAGATAGAAGAGCTTCACTGAGGCTAGTTGCAGATTTGGTGAATCAACTCACAAAGTAAAAGAATTTATTTTAATCTTCACTTATCTGCCTAAATCTCTCTGAGATTCTATTCAGAAGCTCAGTCTATAACTCCTTCCACCTTCCTCTTCCACCTCTTGTTCCACAGAGGAAAAATGGAATATCTGTCCAGCATTTAAAAAAACAGGGTTCATGAAACAATTTTAGTTAATAACTTTTTGTAGTTTATATCTCTGGAAAATCAGTCACATCTGGAAAGACACTCTTCAGAGATTGTATGTCAGTATATCGGGGAGAAGAATGTGTGAAAAAGAAATGTTAGTGTATTTGGGAGAAGGATATGTTCAGGAAAATATCAGACAAACCTTCACCATATATGTAGAAGTTTTACAGACATCTGATTATAGGTCTCAAAAAAATTCTATCAAATCTTGATAGTAGTCAAAATTCTTTTATCCTAAAAAAAAGTGCCCTTGATTTTTTTTGCAGACTCCAACTTCCTTTTCTAGGCTCACATCATTGAAAAAGTAGCAAAATACAGACATAACTATTGAAAACAAGTCAAAACCTCATCTACTTCCGTAGTTTATTCTTCTAAAACGGCCAACAAAAGCAAAACACAATCAGAGAATACTCTGCAATATGTCTTCTACATCTGTGGCCTTCATAAATCATCAGATGGCTTCTGACATAAATTCAAAATACTTAATAAAGCTGAATTCAGGGGACATTCAGGGTCAAAATGGGTGAATATATTCAAATGTACATAGCAGAATGAAATATCCATTGTTGATCTGCACCTCTTTGAAAAGGAAAGTGGAAAAAATTAAAGATTCCACCTTCATAATTATTATTATTGATAAATTTACCCTCTATGCAAGGGAAAGTGGAAATTAAGAATGAATGAAATGCATACACTCTCTAAAGAGTTTGTAAGAACTTGTTAGGGGTACTAATCTGTAACTGGAAGAATGACCAGTTCTTAATGCAGTTTCATCTCTGAACTTAGGCTAGATTTACTTATGCATACCTTGATGATATAAACAAGACTGTGTAGGTATTTCCCAAAATTACAGAAATCATAACGGGAAGAACCTTGCATTTCATCTGTCCTAATTTTATGCCCCAAAAAGAAGAAAACTAATTTCCCTCTCCCAGTCTCATTGTTTATGTCAGAAAAATAATTTAGTTTTTAGTGTCAAAAAAATGAAATAATGGACACACACATATATTTGCGGTATGCAGTATGATGCTTGCAAATGTGTAGAAGTGCAATTAGAATGCTTTTGTAAAAAATGAGCGGAGCGAAAATTACAAAAGCATAGCTGTATCATTCTAAAAAATAATCATCTTGACCTCCCAGTAGTGCCTGCTCTGGAGCAATGGGTGCTTGCCTCATGCTGTGATCACAGGGAACCAGCAGTGGCACGATGACAGAAACCAGATGACGTGATATTGCTGATGCCTCCATTTCTTTGAGCAACCGGGTGTGGGTTATGGCCCTCTTCCATTAGATCCAGTTTGCAGTCTGCAGACCAGAAAAGTTGCACAGTGCCCTAATCATTTGGTTGCTGGCCATGCTAACCTCCCCTGATTTAAACACAGTCCCAGGTAAATTGTTGCAAATGGATATTGCAAGTACCAAACTCAACCTGCAAATAGCAAGGGGCAATAATAACTTTTATAGGCGAATGGGATGCACTAAATCCAGTGCATCCATAGATTAATTTTTCTTTGTTAGAAAAAGTAGGAGATCAGTCCTGCTAAATTCAGCTGAGCTGAATGAATGCTCACTGCACCAGTAATCCTTGTAATTTCAATGGGACCATAGAGTATGATAGTACTTAAAAGTGCAAGATGTGGGATCTAGACAAATCACTTTGGTCTAAGAATTAAGGCTGGGTAGTAGAGAATAAAAGGAAGATTTTTTTTTTTTTTCATTAAAACACACAACTTCCTATGTTGCTATGTGGAGGTATGGTAACAGAAAATACTGAACAGCCATAACATAATGACAATTAATCCAGATGTTCTTTCTTAAAAAGCATTTGTATTATTTTGTTTTTCAAAATTGGATGAAAACCAATTTTCTTTTAGTGATTGCTGTCCACAAAAAAGCTTTCATAAATACATGTATGAATGTGCACTGGTCTGAGGATTTGTGCTGGTGCTCTGCTCAGATATTGCTCAGGGAACTGGAAGATACCATAAAACACAACATGATGTGACTACAGTAGCCAATTGAAAAAGCAAAGCCATTTACAAACAGCAAACTTGAAGTTGCATTCACAAACTGCAATAAAAAATTTGGACAGTTCTGTATCATACATAAGCATGGAGATCAAAGCAAAAAGCGAAGGTACGGTGCTTTTGACAGACTTTAACTTTAGAGATAAAGACAGAGATGGAATCATCACAATGGTATCTATAAATATAAAAATAAAAACTTCAAAGCCAAAGCAATATGTTATTTGCAGCAAATGGGATGCCTAGTCAGGGCATGCAGTTTAGACATGGATCTGAAAAGAACTGGCAAATTGGTATAACATTCTGTTCTGTGCTGCTTTTATTAGAAGGAGCCTTCTGTTGCTTACTTTTAAACAGACATTTAAATCCCATTTAATCATAATCATACAACTAGTAGTGCTAATTATTCTCGATAATGTTTTTTAACTCATATTGCATAAGCCGCTCAAATTTTTGATTCTCTTGCAAATAATGGAGAAAATTAGTTCACATACTCTCATTTTGAGCAGAAAAGCCAACGTATTTGAGCAGAAGAAAGACTAAATTGTTTCAGCTATATCTACCTGTAAATATATAAATATGTTGAGACTATAACAGAAATAAATTTAAAAATATCATCTCAAAATCAAGGATCTGGCTAATATACTGAATTAGCATGCTTTAAATTTCCCATAATGTCAATTAAATTGTTATTTGATTACTGCATTAAAGAAAACTAAACTATGGCTACATATAATCTAAGACAGTTTATCAAATATCATCTGGTACACAGTAAGATGATACCAGATAGAAGGGCATTTCAGTCCCAAAGTTTAGCATTGCACTGGCTACAGTTTCTGGTTCTGGATTTTATTTTTCTGTAAGCAGTAACGACTGCAAGTTGGCACAGCCACACAAGCCAAAAGATAAGAGACATGGTGTGGTCTATGCAAGTGTCTTATGTTTATTTTCTGGCTAGCTGAATTTTAACAACCAGTGTAGAAGGTATTTTACATATTATTCCTGTTTTCTGATTTGTTCTGTCCATCTCATTCTAAGGCTTATTTGTAAGTCCTACTCAAAACAACATTTTTCTTTCATCTTCACTTTTACAATCCAGACATGAAGTCTTTCTGTTCATAAACATAATCATCAAAAAATCTCATCCAGTCTTTAATATACTATACTGTACTCTACTGTACTCTGCCATGCTATACTACACTACACTATACTATACCTTTATTACATTTCTACTATTAAAATACTCCACTAAAGTTTGTAGTTCTAATGCTAGAGCTATTGGTACAGCTTGCTGCACTGCTCTCCAACCTAAGTTTCAGATATCATCTTAAAATGAAAATGTTCTTGAAAAATCAGCATCCAAAAATTTGTATGACTTCCAAAACTGCAACAAATTAAGTATCCCCAAAAAATACACGTAATAATTTTTATCACTCTGACACTTCTAACACCATATAGTTCATCTTTCCATGCTTCAGTAATAGAATATGTGCACAATGCAACCAAGGAGCCCATGGGCCCTGGCTATAGGCAGTCCTCTCACAGAGATCTATTTCTGCTTCCTAATTATGTCATCATTAGAATATGACCAGTAGCATGTCTTCCAGAGGGGTAACCGTTCATTAATGCAGACAGATCAGACTGTGGTCCATTGAAAGTAATGAAGTGAAAACATCCACATTAGTTCTAAAGCCCTTGAGACCATCCCTGTGATATCCTCTGTAGTCCACAAAGCACTCTCGGGCACCTTTTATTGTAACTGTGCAAGTGAAACAATTATCCACACAGTTTATGTTTCTGTAGTTTTCTGGGTCAGAAGAAATTCTCAGCATCTCATCTAGCGTCTTTGTACTGCCTAGCCCTAAGTTTAACTCTCATGTTTTGGTTCTGGGTCTTTTTTACAGTAACATGGGGTTTTTTGTTTGTTACCTCCACTTAATTCATAGTCAAGGGAAAATCTTGAAGTGGGAAGGTGGCCAGACTTCAAATACATAAAAAGTTTCTGCTGTAAAAGGAAATAATGTACTCTCCATATACCTGATGGAAACAGAAAAAATTGCTAAGGTAAACTATATAAATAATGAAGATAAAAACACTAGCAAAATATGTATTGTAAATAAGGTGTAAATGTACATTTAAACCTGTGAATATACATGTCTTATGAGGCTGTGGGACCTCTGTTTCTGAAGCTCTTTAAGGTTGGACATATATCATTATCATTCTTGACAGATATATTTAAACCTTGTTTCAGAGCAGGGAACAGATTATATAGTGTCTTAAAATGCTTTCTGGATCTGTTTTTCATACTTCAGTGATTATTTGCTATGTTAGGGCAAGATCAGAAAACACCATTAAAGTTCAGCAAGCCAAAAATGCCAATTGCTGTACATGTTCTGTTTTAAGAGACAAATCCTTCCTTGGAGAATTTATGATCTCATTTCAGATAAGACACAAGGAGATGTTAAAACAATCAAAAGAATGGTGGATGGTACAACAGTGTCAGAAAATAACTTTAGAGTTTGTTATTTTCAAAGAGCAATTTTTGCTTTCAATCACATAAAAGATGTTAAAAAAAGATTGTTTAATGAAATAGACAGCCGATGTTCTGCCAACCATATGCCTCTGAGTGATGGGCTACTCTGGAAGCAGCATCTATTTGGACAAATAGACTTGTTAGCTTGTGGAGTATGGTGAACCAGGAGGGGACAATTTCCATTGCTGTAATATTACAACAGTCAGAAATGTGCCTGCTGTTCCCACACACGTGCACCTAGCATATCTCATTGGTGTCCCTAAGCTCCTTACCGAGTCCTGAAGGCAGCTTGGATCACAAGCTCAGTTTCAATGCTCTGAATTGCTCTCTGAAGGAGTCTCTCCCTCTCCACACAATCATGAAACTATTAAGGTTGGAAAAGACCTTTAAGATTATCAGGCCCAACAAATTTCAGAAAACCTAAGTGTTATTGAATGGGTAGACTAAGGGAATTACAATAGGACTTTCAACATTTGTTGAAGTTCAACTTCTGGAATATTGCTCCTTTCTGTGTTATAATTAAAATCTTTTCATTTTGTTAAAAAGTATATTTTTATCTATTAAAGGCCTGTTCCTTTGAAAAATTGAAAAGTTCTATGAGACTTGCTACTGTGACTCACAAAACTTGTGTAGAAAGGATTCTGTAGTAAATACTGCATAAAAGGTACCCAGTTCCAGAAAGCTTGGTCAAAACATTTTCCACTACTTAAACCTCCACATCAAAACATATAATCTGGGAGTAGTCTACTTTGTTTTGCTAAGCTTTGAATTTTGTTACCATTAAGTTAAATCTAATAATTTTATCCAGCTGGAAAACCTTTTCCACAGATGTTCCTAAATCAAAATTTAAAAGAGCCTTTTTCATGCTTATAGACTGTGATTCTCAACAATATGTTATAATCTACCTTTTCCTCCTTCAATATCTTCACTTTTCTTGACTCCAAAAGATACAAATAGTGTTAGCTTTCTTTTCCCAGCTGATTTAACCTTTCCTGCCGAAATTACTTTGGCTAGGAACCCACTTTATTGTGAAATCTCCACATTTTAAAGCTCCAGTTCTTTTAATCATCTTTATGGTTGCACTGGTAGAATGGGTAATAATTCAGTTAGCCATGAAGCAAAATAGAACATTCCTTCATGCTTCTAAGGACACCCACAATAAAACATTTTGATGATGTAACCCACAATGTCACAACCTTTAATTTCCCAAAATAGGTTAGTCCCTTGAGATGACAGTAACAAGAATTTCTTGTGGCAAGATCCATTTCTTCTCTCATGCTATCCAAGAGCAAGCCTTTGCAGTAAGTTTTTTCTTAATATAAAAAGCCTAAAAAACTTTCCTGAGAAACAGACTGGTTTGCATAATATGCAGATTATTTCAGTTGCTTGATCACTGTAATAAATGCCAGAGAAGATAAACAAGCACTCCTTGCAAATGAAGCGTTGCATACAAATTTCGTTTTTATTGGAATGACACATGGTGACCTATTCTGGAACCTTAAATTGATGAGATTTTCCTAACCAGGCATGGTTTCTAATATTAAGTTAATGAATATAAAAAGGAAAAACCTCCACAATTCTTATTTTAAAAATACATACATAAGAAACCTCATTAAAAACTTGGGATGGAGAATATCACATTTAAAATGCTTGAACAGTCAGAGATTATTACAAAGCACAGAAGAGCAACATTTCATGAATAAATCAAAAGGTATTAAGATTAAACAAACATGTAAAGTTTGAAAATTAAAGGAGGTCAATTAATGAAAGCAACAAATTAATTCAATTTTCATTCGAGCACTTGACATTGATCTTGCTGCTGTAAAAAACCCCTCAATTTCAAGGTGTTTGAGGCAGAAAAGCATGTTGCAAGGAGGTCAGAATTTGTCTCAAAGCTTCAATTCCCTGCTTGCTGAGGTAAGTCAAGCTATACATTTGTCCTGAGTGCTGTAAGTATGTTGGATTAAAGTCATATTATATTCAAATCACATCTCATTTCAAATCAAAGAAATCAAGTTGAACATGGAGCACAACAGAGAAATTATGCGTTTATTTGCAAGTGGACAGGCTGCAATATATGACACACAGTATATTCTCTTTAGATATCAATGTGGGTACTACATGTCATTTTAACTGGAATGAAGGTGTACTTCTGATGAATGATATGAAGAAAGATGTGAAAGCATACGAGCCATGGCAAACAAGAGAAGGATGTTTATATGCATTGACCTGTGCCACTGTATTGACACAAAGCTCCTGAGTCACACATATGAAATGACTGGATGTGCATTTCATTAGTAAGGTCCCTATGAAAACTTTTTAATGTTTTCCACTGCCACTGAAGAGTTATACGATTCAGAACTAGGAACCACAGCTCCACACAGTCAGTATGATTTTTTCCTGTACACATAATTGTCCAAAACAAAAAGACAATAGATTTTTGTGCCTATGTAACAAACCCTAATAATTACACTATCACAGAGCTAGGAAGTATTTCTTCCAGTGCTTGTCCGTACAAACTTCCTCATGGACAATTCACATTTAAATCTTAAAGATGAAAGACAAGTGGAAGATGGCATCTGATCTTGAAATCTTTGCAAAGAAATTACTTAGATATTTATAAAATACATTAATTAAAACTTGAGGAGGAATTTCATTGATATTGTCAATTCCATTGGTATTTTGAAAAATGGCTAATAACACAGAAAGACTGCTTTGGAAATACAATTTACCTTAGTCTTCACTGCTTTTTGTGCTAAGTAAATTATGTCTCTGACATTTTAAGTGCTGAAGGAGCTAATCATGAGAATTAAATTTTCTTCCATTCTTGCAGCAGAGATGCCACCTACTAGAACACAAATCTGGTCAATGACAAAAAAGATACGTCTAGCTCTAGATACTGGTTCAAATCTTCTGTGCCTACTCAAATTAAGCAATATTATTTAGGGAAACATACACAAAAGAGTCAGCTGGTAGAAGGAAATTGAGAGCACGAGAAGAGATTATTTACCTTTTATGTGTCAAGAAATACAGGAATCATCCTTTTTTTTTAATGTATGATATTATAAGCCAATGTTTCATTATGGAATGGAATTTATGTAGGAAAAAAACAACAGGGTACAAGGTATGGAGAAAAGCCTTATTCATTTCACAAACTGAACATCTAATATGTGGCTGAGCCTTCAGGTAGGATTGTGCTCCTAGGTGAAGCCGAGGTGCTCACAGCACCCTGAGAGGTACAAAGTGAAAGTGATCCTGCACTCTGGCAGCACTGGAGCATGCACATCCAGATGTCTGAGCTTTCAGCTTGGTGCATACTAATGAAAAGTCGTGCACAGTTAGTTTCAGTTAAATAATATATTCTTCCACTGAGAACTGTTCTTTTTTTTCTATTCCCCAGAGTTTATCTAGAATAATAGATTTTTTTTTTTCCCAAAACAGCAATTCAATTTCCAAAGGTATCTACTCCCTAAGGCATTTTTAATCTCTATTTTACTCATAGGGAAGCTTTTGAAATGAGACAGGGTGACAGACAAGCACATACTGAAACTGCAGTAGCAAAAACCTTAGTCAGTCTTGTCTTTTGCTCACAACAGTGTACCCTGGCGTTACAGAGAATCCTTTTCTACAGTGCAAGAATTAAACTTTTCTAGGTGTAGTTATTTTAAACCTTTTCAAAACACATGTTTTTTAAGAAATACAGTCTTTTATGAAGTGGATTGTCATATTGCATCAGGCATTTAAAAATTCTTATTAAAAATCCTTGCTTGAGGCCTTGGAACTTATGATATGACTTGTTCTACTCCTAGATATACAATATTTGAGGTTTTGTGTCAGAAGCACTGGAAAAATTAGTTAGTTATTTATTTCATGGCTTGCTGAAAATCACCAGACCTTAGAACTCTCATAGGATCACGAGACTCTCTCAATTACCATTTCTGATCAAGCTTACCAATGATTTCTTAAGTCAAATATGCACATATTTTAAATTACTTTTTAGTTTTAATCAAGATTACTGCTTATTTATACTGGAGGTTTTCATTCATAGAGCTTCTTTTTGCATTCATTCTGTGTTGTTTTATGGTTGAATTTCACATTTTCAGTCAAAAAAATTATGCATTTTTATTTGCATGAGATGCTACAGCTGTACAATATTTCTGTGCTCCTCCTTAGTGTTTGAGGGAGTATCAAATCCAGCAGATACTGTTCAGCATCACGGAAGAGAAGCAGAACTTAAAAGCATAACAAAGTCCTCTCTGGGATCGTGAGTTGAGTAGCTTGAAATGCTAACAACACGCCATCTGTGTTTCAGTGAGGGTTAGCTGCTGTTTAAATGATTGTGATTAACAGTCAGAGCTTTATACACTAACAAGCCAAGTTTGATTGTAATTCTTTGGAGAGTAATCATGGCTCTACCCTGCAATTATACACAATGAGTGTTGAATTAGAAGTAAAGAAGAAGAACATGAAATAACTTTCAGACTTGAAAAAGCAGGCTATTGAACACAAATCAGAGGTGAGATGGTTGGTGAGAACTGTGATTCAATGTAATATTGGTGGTATAAAATAAAAAGATGTAAAGAAATGACAATTTCAAGAGTTACTGGGGAAAAATAAGGAACATATCAAGAACATAACTTATATCAAATGTGCAGAAAAGCATCGTTTATTCATAAAGGAAAAACAAAAATCCCAAGCCCATGAACACTGAATTTTGCAACAGAATTGTGAACTGTAAAAAAAATTTTTACTTTCATTTGTGCTTTTTTTTTTTTTGCTGACAGCTAAGTGCTGAATCAACACTTTCACTTGTGCCCACTCACAAGAGTTGTGCTCTTGCCTTTACTTTCAACTTGACCTGAAACTGTAAAAAGCAAGGTTTGCAAACTATATAAAGTTCCATCAAGATCTTTGAGCCAAGCTTATTTGTTCTCAACAATTTTGTTGAGAAAGGAGGAAAAACTGCTAATGTCTAAGAGCAGGGTTGCAGCAGGAAATGAGTCTTATTTACAATGAAGACACAAGGGGATGTTTTTAAAATGTGAGAGATAATAAAAAGATTAATTATTAAGTTAACACATGATTCATCTGTTTAAGGCACGTTTAAGAAACAGATGTCAATATCTTAGAATTGGTAATAATTTCTATTCCTTTGTGACAAGCAGTCTACTGGCTGATGTTGCACCACACAGAAATTAGAAACCATTCATGGAGCTCCTGGAGGTGATATGGAATCATGAAAGGATTAGTAAAACATGTTTATGAGTTCCCTTCTGAACTCTGAATGCAAACAGTACAGTCAAACTTGTGTTTGAAGGATTTAGGGAAAGAGTGGAACATTTAGCTTAGGAGAAGGAAAATGTCCCCCCAGAGTGATCTCTAGTTCTCGGTTCCAAAGAAGGGCTATAAGGCATTTGACAATTCCACCTTGAGTCTTACAGCTCCCTTTTCAACTCTTTCCTATTCTGTAACTTGCACCAAGTCTGGTTCTCACCCTCATCTTTTTGATTCTAAATTTTGCTGCTGCAGGGACAGATCTTGCTGCCACCGGACTGAGAAAGAAAAGACTATGAATATGCAGCAAGACAGAAAAGAATGGTGCGAGACATGGAGTCTGGTTTGCTACACCCACTGTTAGCAGTGTAGGTGGGACAGGGGAGAATCTCCCTCCCAGATTTGCAACCTCCTTCATATTTCCTGCCTCTGAGAGAGAGAAGCTGCCTCTGATGGCTCTGCTTGAGGCAAGCCAGACAGCTTGGCCAGAGAGGCTGCTTTTTGCTGAGTGCGGTACAAAGCAACTTCCCGCTCCTCATAGGTCTGGAACGTCCCACACCTTTGCTCCTTCCAGCACCACACAGCGCCCTCCCCCAGCTCTTCTGCATTCACACCATTGTCACTTGCTTTCCTATTCGGTGCACCTACAGTTTTGCTGCTTTTTGTCATATAGGAAGGTTAAAGATCTTGCCATTTATGGGCCACATCTGCTCTCTAGCTCCCTTCTCCAGCAGCAAAAGCAGCATTTTCCTAGGTCCCCAATCACCTATAATCTTCTCCTTGCCTGATTAGCTTCTATTTTTCCAATTTGATGCATTTCTTGAGTATCCACTCCATCACTCCTGTTTCCCTAAAAGCTTGCAGAAAAAGAAATACTTTCCATTTGTTTTTTAATTTAGTTTTTCCCCACTTTATTTTCTTTTGCTAGTTCAACACTCTCAGTTTCACACTCCTCACCTGAAAATACACATTCTTATTTAGGTGTTTATTCATTTCAGGAAAGGGAGTTAAACCTCTGAGCTTTCTTGGGTTTGTTTTTTTTTTTTTAATAATAATTGCAAAAAACACTGACTCTAGAAGAGCAGAGTTTCCCAGAACCACTGCATATAGAGATATGCACATACATCAAAAGGAAAACATATTCCAGAGTCATCTGTGATAACTATATCAGATCATCAAGTTTCCTGTATCTTGGAATAACTACCTATCCAGTTCTGCTGATATTTATCTCCAGGGACAGGACAGAGATTTTGCAAAACTTGTGTCTTAAGGGCACACAGCATTAACTAGAATTTAAATGTGGTAACTGCAATAAGGCTGATTTTGAAATGTAAAGCAAAAGAAATCAACAAATTTTACGTATCTCTCAGCTAACAAATTTTTTGAAGTCCAAATCTTTGTTCAACTGATAAGTCTAACTTTTTTTTGGAATGAACACAATGGAACTAGGAGGTTATCTTTGTCTCATTGCATCCATTGGTATGAATATGAGATTTTTCTTACCATATGAAGGATATTTGCTTTTTCATGGCCTTTTTCATATCTCTCTGGTAGCTGACATGATGATATCTCAGCATCTCTGATCCCTATAGAGGCTCTGAGGTGTCTGAGATGCATTGTTCGTCTTCAGTAGGCTTTATTATGCATTCTTCTTTCTATTTAGCATTATTCTCTGCAAGAATCATATGAGATACTCCAGAACTATCAGGACACTTCAAAATTTAACAGTACAAGCACATTAAAAAATAGGAAGTTTATCTAGTCTTTCATAAACAGGGATGAAGCCTCTTATTTTTGAATGTTTTCTCTACTAATGCTCACATTTATTGCATGTTCTGACTCTGAACTATGGACTAGGCTGCCCTTGATTTCTGCACATTTGGCAGGAGATCTAGGTAGCACAGCTGAGCCATGAAACATTCCTCAGTGCCCCAGACGGTGCTGTCCCATCAGGGGACTTACGTCAGAGAGGTATTACCCTTGTCACTAGACTGGACATTGAAATGTCTTCCAAAGAGACCAGATGTTATTGCACACACTCAAAAAAATACCTGGAGAAGAATAGAAAATCAATAAAAGATAACTCAGATTTTCCCAGCAGACAGGAAAACCCTGAAGAAAAATGCCTTTCTTCGAGCATAAGAATAATGGTGATTCCACGGTGTTCCAGTTAATTCACTTGATTTGCTTAGAGAAATCACAGAGAAGCTGCTAGGATGAGAGAACAATGAACTTGTTGCAAAGGAAAAGTATTTTGACTATTAAAATCTTAGTCTCCCTTGAGTACAACTACTGTGGGACTTCACCTGGGTAACCGGACCTGGTGGGTAGACATAGACATTTCATCCTATTTCCATAAAAAAGATGAGAAATGTTTGATTTGTACTTAATTGTGGAGCCTGGGCTATGAGGATTTTAGAGCTGCCATGCTAAAATATTTTTTGCAAAGGTGTCTTCCAAAGTAAAAAAACTTTCCTGAATTGCTTCAACTGAAAATTATAACCAGTGAAGTTTTATAAATATATGTGTAATATATATAATACATATATATATGAAGTATATACATTTGGTTATACATACGTATATACACACTAAAATGCCATAACCATCAAAGATTTTTCAACTGGCATTTTCTAGATACCTTGACTGTTAGTTTCTCTTCTGTATAAAACATATTTTCTATGGACTGGTTGTCATGGGTTTTGTAAAGAGCATATTATTCTATTCCATCTGGGTGGAGCAGAATTGCTTATCTTGGCCCAAATGGGTCAGTGTCGCTTATCAGATGGTGGAGTGCTACTTATCTCTCTTCATTGTTTCACTACTTCCATGGGAATGTCTTCTGCTAATGGACCATTAAGAGCTCATCAATGACATTACACATTACAGTGCACTATTGTAAGCTGCTACACACAGGGAGGAGGAGCCAAACCATCTTCACCTACATAAAAAGCAGCCACAGTCCCACTAAGTATCCAGTTTTTTCCACCGGATCCCTGGAGGAAGACCGGACCCATCTCACCATTACTGGACCCTTTTTCTTCAATGGGATCATCTCTACTCCAACAGAACCACATCTGCCACTCCAGGAGGGCTTACTTTGGACTGCTTCCAACACCCTGACCAACAGGGTGTCAGGTTGTATTTCTGACTCTGTCAGGGTTTTCTAGGATTTCTTGTTTGTTTATTTGTTTGCTTACTCTTCTGTACTACAACATCTGTATTTTTATATCCCTAGTAAAGAACTGCTATACCTATTCCCAAAATCTTTGCCTGACAGCCTTTTAATTGCAAATTTATGATAATTTGGAAAAGGGGGGGGAGGGGCTTACATTTTAAGGGAGACTCCAACCCTTCCTGGCAGATACCTGTCTATCTAAACCAAGACACTGGTACAATTTCAAATATAGATATGTTAGCTTTTTTCTTTTGATCAAATTATCTAATTATTCTCAAATTCCATGAAAGAAGACCACACCACCCAGCAGCTAAGAAAATTATTTTCAAGCCTAGGAAATATAAACTGTAGGCTGGATCTATGTCTTTGATACACATAATTTATAAATGTGGACTATTTAAATTTCCATTCTAAGATACTTGGGTTTGTTTGGCCTGAAACACAAAAGATAGATTCATCAGTTTAAACTAGAAGTGTATAAATGTATGAATAAACTGTGAAATTAATTTGAAAATAAAAATTTTAATAACTGGCATTAAAAGCTTTACTTTGAAACAGAGTTTTTCATACTCTATTTAGACCAAAGACAATCCATGTTCATTTTCCAATTAAGGGTATAGGGTTGAGTGCACCACACATAATTTTTCTTTAATTCATTCAGAACAATGCCTACACAAGCAGTCAGCAAAATAAATTCTTTTTGCAGTGCAGGAGAAGGAGAAAACATTACAGACCTGTATCTCTGAAGCATAAAGCAATTCATGAGAATATGTATTGGAAAATTAGAAAATCTTGCCATTTTGGATGTATAAACTGAAAGAGTTAGTTTGACTCTGATAAAGTCTGAAATACTTTAGATTTAGTGTCCAAAGGATTGTATCCAAAAGAAATAAGAAGGGTAAATTCTTCCTGGAGTTCTGCATTAAGACAAAACCTCAGAGTTAGACGAGCTATGACTTAAAGCTCTCTTATGGGGAGAGGTGAGGTAGGTTAAGAACTCTCAAATACCAGCTATAACTCTACTAGAAATAATCAATTGAACTTTTTATTCCATGTACCTATCTATTTTTGTACTGTGTTTATTTTAAAGCCATCATTTAGATCCCAAATAGGCTTAAGTTTACACTGTAAACATCCCATTGTTATTGGCTTAGAAAAAAGGCCGTTGAAGTGCAGTGATCAATACCTGAAATAGACCCTTGCTACAAATAATATTGTGTCTATATTTTTCAGATATGTTTCTATCAATATTTTGAGATTAATAAAAATGTGCAGATTTTTTCAATAAGGAAGCTGTATTCATGTCTTTGCTCTGGGAATATATTTGCAGAAATTGAACTCTGCTCTTTTTTGAGCTCCAGAAATCAAATATGCATAAAATGAAATGCACCTAAACAGCCAAACTTCTGCATTTATGCGCGGAGACGTTTGATAAGTGAATCAATTTTCTGCATGTCACCTTGGAAGAGAACAGCATTTACTTTTATTGTGTGAGTGGAAGAATAAAGCATGTAAAAATGTTCCCAGCCAGATTCCACCATTGTACTTTGCATCATTAGTTGGATGCTAGTGGAAAGAAGTAGCCATTCAAACTCCTTGCCTGAAGCTAATACCATTTAAAATGTAATATGGTCTCAGAGAAATCCTCAGTCCTGTTTCAGAACCTTATGCCAATGGAAACTGGATGGGAGAAACACTGACCATTAATCAGATAAGATTAAAAAAAAAACCCCAAAGGAGTGTTCAGACATTAACTTAATTTGTTGATGATTAAATAGAAACTCTCTAAAAATCTCCTAACATATTTCACAGTGGAAATCCACTAGACTTGAAGTTGGCAGAAAATGGCCAGCTTTGACCTGCTCATCTTCAAAGCAGGTCAAGTTCACGTGAAGGCATCGCTGGTACCCAAAGTTCAGTATGTTTGCTTCTGTATGGATCAGTAAATCACAGAGAAAGAACTATTTAATGCATAACATATATTTTAAGTGGTTCCACACAGGTTCATTAAATCCCCCAAAAAGACAGAATGGGCACTGTGATTATTGTATAAAGAGAAAATTAAAGCTAAGGTGGTACAGACCTCACTTTTGAGAATCACCACATTTAGAGATGCAGCCATTGACACTGTTAAGGTGAGAAACCAGGGTCCTACCCACCACAGGCATATCCATAGCAGCTCTGTGAAACCTGTACCCCAAATTCTCCCAGTCCTCCACAGAAGGACTCACATTACTGCAGCTGGGAGCACACCCTCCCCTTGGTCTTTAGAGGACAGGAATATTAAATGCAGTGTAAGCTCCCTAGCTTTTGTCTAGGTTTTCTCCGTGTGACTGGCAACCATATTAGATAATCTTTAACTTTGGTTTAAGTTTCTGTATATTAATGTTTGCTTACAGAACCTTTGTAATGAAATAAAACAGTGTCTCCACTTTTTCTGTCTTTTTAAGAAATTACTTTCTGTTTATTGCCAGCTCTCTCCTTTTGCTCCCATCACTGATGTAGATGAAGAGAGAACAAACAGTTCTGATTCCAAAATTCAAATGTCAGACCAAAATGTGCTTCCAGATGAATTCACCCTAATTCTTAGTAATTTAAAATAATTCCAATTTAGTTAAATTCCAAATGATTTCTTCCTTTTTATAATACACTAAACAAAATGGCACTGCACAGTAGTATCTCTCTCTCTCTCTCATACACAGACACACACACACAGACCCACATGAATATCACTGGCTATAAAATGTGTACAATAGAGATGCAATAAATTATTTTTTGATGATACCTTTTCTTTTGCTAAAAGACTGGTCTGCTGGCAAACTGACTTACTTAGAGATTTTTTTGAAATCATAAAGAACTTCTATCCACTGATCTAAATTAAATTAATATTGTAGAGATACTGCTACAAGTAAATGTGTAATGAGGAACAGTGCAGATTGAACAAAAACAAGTTTGAAATATTCATCATATATGGGAATCATCATTCTATTTTACATTCTAAGAGTAATTGACATGGTAATACAAATGTCCTTAAGAGTTGTGCTTAGAAAATAAATCTTTGAAACAATGATAAACCATCTTTTTTACCATTCAGAGATTATATGATATGAGGAAAGTGTATTCGGTTTTTAATATAACAATAACCTCAATTAATTTCAACCATTTATTTTCATTCCTTTCACGAGACCCTGAAACACTCACAAAACCAGACCTGTCTGATACCCAAGAAGACCTGAGACAGCAGGAAGGGCTAGATTATACCTTATTTGGTGAATCCAAAAATGTCTCAATAGTCCTGACCTCAGAAGCTTTCCATATTGTCAGCTCTTTCCAACTCTTTTCAGCATACTGTGGAGCAAAGATAGTACAAATGCAAACAATCTTTTCAGATCATGAAGAGAGAAGTTTAGATCAAAAAAGAGAACATATATATAAATTTAATTTTTGAACAGATATATGTGGGCATGTTAGATTGACCTCTGAGGCTGAAGCCTCCCTATTCTGCAGGTTATACAGAACTGACATTTTTTCTTACATCTGTCTTTTTATCCTTATCTCTGGCATAATCAGGCCCTGATCCTTCAGCCTAATTCGTTTTCCCAATTCCTGATTTGCCACTGGGATCAGAAATTCTCCATGTGCAGAGTAGAACTACAAGAGCAGCCCTGGTGCCAGTGGGCACTCAGTACAGAGAAGGGAGCAGCACAAGGCTCCAAGCCGCAATCCTTTGAGAACTCCCTGCTGGGGGCTTGTTTATTATCCACAAAGCAACCGCAAGTCAACCGCAAAACACATGGCAATGGTCCCCAGAGGCTCTCCAAGGTCCAGTCATGCAGGACAGAAGGTCACTCTCTCCCCTTGGATTGCAATCTTGTTTTTTCCCTCTGCTCCAGCAGCTATATGGCCAGTGAGGATGGATTAAATGCCTTGATGGCTGTATTTACTTCTCACTATAATGTTTGCATCTAAACTAAACAGACAGAAATTGAAATTCAGTGGAATTTTTGATTGAGGAAAAAAAATTCTCAGGCCCAAATGTTCGTGGCAAACATCTTAACAGACATAAAATTAGGCCTTTTCTTTCCTATAGCTAAAAGACAGTGGAATATAAATAAAGAGGGTTTTCCCAAAACAATAACCAAAAACATTTTTAATCTAGGTATTCTGTATGTTGACTGATTTATTAGGGTACTTTTCTCAATCCCCAGCAATATTTATCTGATTTGGCCTCTGCCATAAAATGAAACTATTTGGAATTCAGAGCTCAAATCCACCTGTTTTTCTATCTGTTACTATGAAATCTTCTACTATGAGAAGAAATAATAACAAATTTTAAAGCCTATCAGCCTCACAGTACATTTTCTACCCCCTCTAATTTGCATTTTTCTTTAAAAGCAGTAACAAATTGAGGACCACCCTTTGGATCTGGCCTAGAGTCAAATGCCTTAGAAAACAGGATGTAAAACTGATATATGAGTTTTGATACAAAGCTGCAGTAGAAAAATCCCATCCTGCATTCTAAAAACATTCTCTCTTTGGCTTAAAAGGTTATTGCTCATATTAGCTCAGAAACAGTCTTGAGAAAGCTTTGTTACTTATGACTTCTCTAGAGTAATGTAAGCAGACAAATTACAAAACAACCAATTTTGGTGCTGCAGTGCCCCTATGGTACCCCATCAGAAGGCACTGGGAACACACAGGAAAGTGAGTGCTTAGCTGAAGAGACAGAGTAGGTGGTGCTTATTTCTACAGCAGCCTGTGATCCAGAATTCACACAAATTTGGCACCATGAGACAAGCCCACGCTGAGGGGTGTATGCAAGGCAAGTGTAACAGTGCAGACACAGTCAATCATGCATCCAGATTATAGATAAGCCTCAAGGACACCATACTAAACCATACAGTCATGTAACTTGTAGGCTGCAGAAATATCTTGCAGAGTAATAATATTTCTTGCCACCATACAAGTACAGGTAAATCAAAGACTTTATATTAGCTCAGTTATAGTGACTTCTAATCTAATTATTGCTGTTTATTCCACATAATGACAGAACTGAAGCTGATACATGCAGTTATCCATTTCTTTGGTGTTTAAGTCTGACTTTCTCTGCATTACTTTGGTGACTCATCATCTCCTAAATCACTTTATAACTCAAAGTGTAGTGGTTGTCTGTAAAGTTTTGCCTTTGGTGCGTGTCCAGAACTGCCCCTACCTGTGTAGCTAAATCACTTACCTCCAGCAGATCAGCAGCAGAGCTATGAAGTCAGCTGGAGGACCAGTAAAACCAATAATCTGACTAAGATTAACAGTCTAAAATCCAGATTAGAGCTTTAAATTAATTACATTACAGCACTGCTGAAATGAGGCTTAACCACGTGGCCATATAGCCACCATTACAGTGCAGGAAACATCCAAGTTCATGAGTTATTGTAGCAATTAGTCTTCAAATACGAAATACCAAGATTGTTTTTTAGATTATATACTGGCAAACATTTAATCATCATAATAGAGTTACCAAGTGAATAGACATGACCAAAAATGAAGACTGTGGTCCTAGAAATCAAGGTTCACTATTTTCTCTGCTTTTCTTTTGTGGGAAAAAAACATTTTTATTATGTTTTTGCAGCAATGAGTTAACAATGCCCTAAAGTATGAGCCAGTAATATGGAAGAATCTTTTAATGCTTTGGCATTTTATTACTTTAGATTTGCTCTGCACGACTTGACTTTACTTTTATGGCTGGGTTAAATTTCATTTCTCCTCAAAGGTACTACAATACTGGGAAGGAGTAGAATCATGGAATCAAAGAATGCTTTATATTGGAAAGGACCTTGAAAGAACACCTAGTCCGACCAGCCCTGCCACACACCGGGTCATCTACCACTCTATGAGGTTTCACAAAGCCCCATCCAACCTGGTCTTGAATAATTCCAGTGATGTCGCATTCACAACTTCTCTGAGTATCCTGTTCCAGTGTCTCACCACACACAGAGTAAAAAATGTTTTCTGTATGTTTAATCCAATCTGTATCATGTTTCCCAGGCTGCTTTTGCCCATGGTATCCTCAGAACACAGAACTGGCCCTAGCTGCTTCGTCTTCTCCCTCCATATTGCAGAAACTAAGCAGTCGGTGTAGTCTTGCAACCACCTATTTGTGTGCTTTTATCTGGTAATGTGGTACACAGCAAGGAAAATTCTGATTGGAATACTGTTGTATACATTTATTCTCATGCAATATTCATGTCTAGCAGCAGACAGCTAAGAGAAAGAGCAGTAGGATAAGCTGTTCTGACAGTGGAAGTTGAAATCTCTGCCAGGTAGAAAAAGCTAAAGCATTGCTTTAAACAAGTTGGAAAGGTCAGGCTAGTGCTGAGACAGCTTGCCTTGCAGGGAACAACCCCTTCTTTGTGTAACTGCTAAAGGAGAAGAGAAACTACATTCAGTCTGCAGGAAACCACTTATCAAATAGGTCAGAGAATACATATTTCAGAAGTCAGACCATTGTCTATAATGGGACAGTTTCATTTTATAATAAACAGGAGCTTGATCACAGAAATGCTGTCAGAATTGCCCTTTAGAACATTGATCCAGTGCTGGTAAACATCAGAAAAAGGACAGAAAGCTTGCTGCAAGTACAACCCATGGATATTATGTCATTGAATTGCAGTGAAAACAAAATAACAGGAATAAAACAAGTTTGATGAACTCACATTGCCAAATATTTTTCTCAGTAATACAGCACCTGCAAACAATATGCATTGCTGCTCATAAGGAAAAACTCATTTTGATAATCTAAATATTTGCCTGCGAGTCCCAAATGATTTGTCAGTAACAGTGCTAATGTGCTAGGAATGCTAATGCAATTATTTTGAACACAGTTTCATGCTTCCTTTGATATTCCAAGTGTCTCAGTTGCTGTCCCTGAACAAGAAAATCACATAATTACTTCTGCAAAGAGACTTGTCATAAACTAATCTAATAATAGTCTAATGTTTAGTATGGACCTCTTCTTTCTTTAGAATGTGAATCCTGAAATGTTAAACTCAATATGAAACAGCCAACAAATACACAGATTTTCAATAAAACTGGTCTTGTGCTGATTAAATCATAACCTGCTAGTGGTCCTCTTAGGTAGATAAATGTGAATGTGAAAGCCGAACAGTGCAATTTTCCTACAGAGCTTTTCATTTGTGCTGGTTGCCTCAAGTTCTCCATTCAAATTATTTGGTTTCTTATATGAAATCGACAAACATGTACTGCCCGATTTCTCAGCACAATTTTCAGTTGTTTTCTTACTTTCTCCTTCCAGTCTATTCACCTCCCACAAACTACTGAGCCTCAGGAGACCAAAATGTGATACAGCAAGTGAGCTTTCTCATTATAAAGAAAATGATTCACATAACAGATAAAAATCCAGACAATAAAGATCTTGAGATAAGATTCATTTCTTTATAGCATCAAATATTTCCCATGATTCAGCAGTTAGCAATAAGATAAAACCAGATGCAAACCAGCACAGCTTTATGAAACACATGGGATATGATAAAGCAGGAGTGAGATGCCTAAACTGAAAAGGAACAAGAATCACAAAATATCAAAGATTACATTGTGTTCACACACACACACAAAAAAAAAAAAAAAAAAAAAAAAAAAAAAAAAAAAAAAAAAAAATCAACAAATCCTACACAGGCAGATGTTTTTGCTGGTTTTATCTCATGTTTGAAGAATTACTGGTTAGAGCTATATTAAAATTACAGTTTGCCATGGCTCACATTCATACCTGGAAGGTGAGAGACACTGCATGGCTCTCATTCCTCTATTATAGCTCCTTCATTCCTTCCTTCCCTCCTTGGTTCAAACCATCCCTGCCTTGTGCTGCCTGCAGGCTGCACTCAGTGATGAGGTACAGGTGGACATGAGATGCAGCACAGCAGGGCAGATGCCACTGACTAAAGATTCCTGACTTCTTGTGTTTGTGTATGAGACTTCCTGTGTGTTGTGGGGAAAAAAACCTCAAAAAGCAATGTTGTCTTTGGGAAGTAGGAACTTGCAAGTCAAGTACAAGGATGTCTTTCCCAAACTGCCTTTGAAGCAGAGTGCTCTCTACAGAAAGCTATTCCTCCAAAGAAAAGAGATGGCACTGACATCTGCCTCTGAAGGATGACAAAGTGGCATTGAAATATCACAGTACTGGACAGAAGAAAACCTCTGCTGATTTCTACTGAGGCCAGGAGAAGCATAGAAATTGTGCTGTTTGAAAAGAGAAGAGGTGTATCCTACACAGCCATCTTTCATTTCTCTATCCATCCATCCCTTACCTAGCACCAAGATTAATAGTAAATTTAGAAGCAAACTTGCTTGGTTCAATCTAGTTCTCCTTGTAGAGACAGAAAAATGGTCACTCTGAAAAGAGGGATATAGAAGAGAAAAATGAAGCAGCAGCAGTAGTTTACTTAAAACTAAGATGACTGCAATAGGAGACGGAGCAATGGCAGTCAAAAATTACTGACATCTCTGAAAAAAGGACTAGATTTCAGCTATGAAAATTGTGTTGTTTGGATAGACTTTTCTCTCCCAGTTGGATGTTTACTCTCCCCCTCCTTTTACTCTACATTCTCTGTTGCATGCACAACCTTTGCTGCTTCCTGTAGCACACATCCAGGCAAGTTAAACAGGTTACTGGGACTCATTTGCTGCCCCTTTTACACATGAAAACAAATCCCATACTTATCTAGTGCATTTAGATCAGAAGTCTCTTGTGCAAACTGACTGTTACTTTATGAACTACTCCGCACAGTCAGCTTCATTAAGGTCATTCTGGGCAGACTTTGCCAGAGTATGCCTCCCCAAAGTTCAGAGGCAGAAAGAATATTAAAAAAAAATAAAAATTACTCTGTTGAAAGTAAGTGATGGTGTGAATCAAACATAGGTAAGTCTGTTCATAAGAAGGGAGGAAGCAATCACATGAATCTAACAAAATCACTTAATGACAAACTAAAAGAATTTTGCATAAACCAGAAAGCTGAGATTGGGGTTAAAAGCATTTTACAAATAATTAAAATATGGCCTTGATCCTCAGCGGTACTCAGATATTCATCTTCCATTGGCAGTCTAAATTACCATGTGGCACCTTTATTAGAAAAACAACACAGCTCACAAATTGCCAAACATATATTTCTGAATACCTTTTAGATTTAGCTTTCATGCTTGAGTGAACTAAGTAGTAGTTGATTTTTTGAGAAATATAAATATTCATGAAAATTGGTGATTCTTCAAAATCCCACCAACCAATAAGCAAACACTTTAATGTCACCAGTTGCAGTCTTCACCTTCCTTGTGTAGAAGTATTAATGCCTGAAAGCAGAATAATCAGGGAGTGCAGAAATACCTGTGTAATCACAAAAAAAAAAAAAAGAAGAAAAAAAAAAGAAAAAAAAAAGTACTTCATCCCAAGGTTTAAAATAACTTTACTACTGCAAATATTTCCAGGCAAGTGTTTCAAGGATTAATTCTCAAATCTATAAAGACACCATGTTAAAAGCTCAGGTAGAGTTGTTTTCTACATTTATATAATTTACATTTGAATACAATTATATAAAAATAAGCAATTTACCATTAAAGCTATGCTGGGAAATTGAAATAATTGCTAGGGTTTTTTTTTTCTCCATCAGTTATCAAAAAAAGCAATTTGAAATTGAGTAAAAAGGAAGATATAATCTGAACTGTAGGTGTTGTGAAAACTGCTCAGTGAAAATTAAAATACTAGTTTGTGCTGCAGCCATAAATTACTAAACTAATTATCTAGTAGCAGGCATAACCGAATCATTCAAAGGGGTAATTAGCAATCAGACATAATGAGTACTCCTACTATTTCTTGTCATACTGTATTTAGCTTCTGTGCAGCCTAGAGGAACTGAATTATTTCCTACCCTTCTCGGAGGGCATTACTGCTATATTGAGTGCATCAGCCCATATTATAACTCCCAGTAGTTTAATTCTTCACTGGACTGCACAATTCTGGTTTCTTCTGTCAAAGTTTTGCCTGATCTCCAGGGTCCTTTTAAGCAGGTATCATCTTCACAGTTTCTTCCTTGGCCTTAGAATACTTGTAAACTGCAATGTAATCAAATTACATGGCTCTTTTATAATCTTTATCGTATTGCTGTCCGTGAACATATGCTGCGTGTTACAGGTCATGTTGTCTATAGTTCTTGGGCCTTATACACAGTGTACATGGAGTTCTTCATAAAACTATATATCCAGAGACTCTTGAGGGAAGTTAGACTGATAATGAGTTTTAAGATAAGAAGGTGTAAACCCACATATTCTGTTGACCTAAGCCACATTTGGAGAACACCCTTTTTTACTTTTCTAGTGAACTCAACAGAGAACTCACAACAAGGAATATAAACTTCAAAAAAGAAGTAAGTGTTGCTGTTATCTGGAAAAAAATATAGCACAGAGAATCAATATTCCTCATTTAATACATTCTGTTTGGGGTCTGTTTTAACTATGTCTTTGAATATGAAAGTTTATTTTCAGCCAGAGAACCACAGAACTATAGAATATGCTGGGTTGGAGGGGACCCATCAGGATCACCAAGTCCAATTCCTGGCTCTGCACAGAAAACCCCAAGAATCACACGATGAGCCTGAGAGCGATGTTCAGATACTTCTTGAACTCTGTCAGGTTTGGTGCTGTAACCACTGCCCTGGGGAGCCTGTTCCAGAGCTTAACAACCCTTCTGGCTGGAAAGATTTCTCCTAATATCCAACTCAAACCTCCCCTGACTCAGTTTCATGCCAGTTCCTTGAGCCCTGTCACTGGTCAAGAGAGTGAAGAGATATGTACTTTCTCCTCCTGTTCCCTTTGTGAGACTCTTCAAGACCACAGTGAGGTCTCCCCTCAATCTCCTTTCTTAGCTGAACAAACCAAATGATCTCATGTCTTATTGTCACAAGCTTCACATTACTGTTGGCCTCTAATTTTGCTCAGTTTTTATACATGTACATAAGCAAGAATATATCACAGAATATATCAATAGGACACCTCTTTATGAAAGTCAAATTCTGCCAATGTCCATGTACATTCTGTCATGTAGCACAAGACAAGGACCGCTGCAGAGGCTGATTACTTATGAAAACCGGTGGGAGCAAAATTTTGTAGTGAAGGACGTGTTACTCTGATGCAAAAATTCCAGAGCTTCAAATATGATACTTTATCATGTTATGTTAATATCAGATATAATGATAAATAACATTAATAAATAATAAGTGATTAATTATCAATGATAAAGTTTTCTGTCATCATCTGAAGCTACTGAAAAAATTTTATGAAGCCCTGCAACAATTGTCAAGGGTTCTACCTGGTTTTATAGTTTTTATGACCAAGTGACCAAGTCCTCACATGTAGGGAACTGGTCTAATACTACTCTGGCAAAGTTGAATTCCTTTCTATGAGTTGAAAAGATGGCAACAATGCGGAAATCATCGGAACTTTCAAGAATATATTTCCACATTAAATACAATAGAAATCCACTAAAAATAGTACTTCTCATATATCAGCATGAGTAGACCCCACTTCCTTAAATGACATATTTTTTGTTTTGAAACCTGTTTGCTGCTGTGGTGGAAGGTAATGGAGAATTGCAAAGCAGGATTATTGACCAGCTTGCCTATGGATGGACTCTTCATCACATCAGATATTGCTTGCTTAATTTTGTGCTTTTACAGAGGCTGGTATTTGGCACATAATCATTTTGTCCACATTCACAAAAACAAATTAATAAAATTTAGTGCCAAATTAGCATTCCTGGCTAAACAAACACTGACTGCAACACCAGGGCTGCTCCATTTAAAAAACAGACCAGAGATTTTATGAGCTGCATCTACTTTTCAATCAGTATTCACGTGGCAGTTTTACTCCGCTCTGAAAAAAGTGTTTACTTGAATCAAATCTTAGTTTGTTCCATTAGTTTCCAGAATGTGTAACTTTTATTTAAAAATAATCCCACCCCTGAGAAACTACTCAGCCTGAAATATCTACATTTGCATATTAGCTAGTAAGTTGAAAAGAGTTTTTGTATTTTCGTTTTGGTCAAGAACTCCTGCAGATGCATTGAGTTCAAACTAAAGTCTTCAGAAGTTTTGACAGCAGTTTCTTTGCACAGTAACTACAGGCTACATGGCTTTTGACTATAGATTTACATTACTTTTTTACATTTAAATAGCATCTAAGGGGTTAAGATACCCCAGTCCTGAAAACACTCATTGAGGCTATGAAGATCCATAGATAGAGTTCAAAATAAAATGTATTATTAGTTAGCTTTATGAAAAAAATACATTGCATTTTAGAAACCCCATAGTTTTAACAAGATTGCTATTAGTCATGGAAAGAAGGAACTTTGCATCCACATAATTTTCCTTCAATCAATTAAAAAATACCTGTATTTTTAGCAGGTTGCTGAAATTTCTCTTTACAAGATGTTGCAATAAATAAACCAGTTTTAGAATTGTAAACTAATGGATTTTTATTTGGAATAATTATGAGTTCTATATTGCCATGCACATCTTAAAGGAGCATTATGAATTCAACCTCACTTGTATATTTTTGTTGCATTTCCCAAGAAGCAACATTTTTCTTGCTGTTTAAAAAATACAGCAATAAGGTAGATTTAGTAAATGATTAGGTTAAGGCTGATGCCCAGAAAGAAGTTTTAAGTGGATCACAGTTGAAATATATCTTACTAGCTCTCCTCATGGGACAATTTTTGGAACTTGTGCAGCCACGAAGGTCAAGCCTTTATTCTCACCACAATTTCACTTTATGTAATTCTTATGTGGAATAATTTAGCATTCTTATTTGAAGTCAAACAGTCACTATAAAAACTAATATTCTTTCAAGAATAGCGAAGCTCCCTGTTTGCTATTTTATTCATCTGCTCACTTCATCCTGCCTTCTCTTTTTGTTATCAAAAGAGGAATTAGGGCATTTTTATTCAAAATGCACATCACAAAGATGAGTTAAAGCTTTCCCACTTTGATCTTATAAAAACCTCTGTAACTTCTTGATCAAAGAACTCGTTCCTAAGATCTGAGTTGTGCACCCATGGGCTGTTTCACTGAAATTGGTGAGAATAAGACGGTTTTCAGGAGCATATATTGCAGGGCTGGCCTTGAACAAATGGAGGTAGGGTACTAATGTTCACTAACTGCTTCCGTACTTCCCCTTTCCTGGCAGTGGTTTCCTCATTATCAAGCTTTCCATGATGTTTCTAGTATGTAATATCTAAATGTCTTCACATTCTGCAAGTATGAAGATTTAATCAGTTTTTATCCTTATTTATTCTCCACATTCGCTATTAAAATTAGTTTCATTTCAGTCAAGTGATAGTAGATTTCTAATCAATAAATATTTTTCCCCACTTTTACTTATTTATTTACAATAATCAATCTTATATTCATTAAGAAACATTATTTGCAATATAAATTTGGACAATTAGTATCCTGAAAATGTTTAAAACGTATCATAAGTATACTTTTTTTTTTTTGCAAAACATGTATACACAAAAATCTGCAAAAGATAAGATTTTTTTTAAAGTTTTAACTATCTTAGCAGAAGCAAGTTAAATATAGAAATAATCTAGAATGTGAAAATGCATGAGTTTTAGTTCTGGTTCTACCTTTGTGATTTCAACTGTGCTGTGTTAGGCTTGACCTATGCCTCTGCATCCATTCTGGTACCACTGGCAAGATACTCTCCCTTAATTGTTCTGTTGCCTGTGGTGTCTCTTAATTCTGGAAATCATTAAATTAGTATGGTTTGTTGCACTCTAGATACATCTTTGCATAAAACAACCAGAGAGGGCATAAACAGAAGTAAACGTTTCTTCTTAAATATTGTTCCTAAGTGTGAACTTCATTTTATACACTATCATTTCAAGCATAGCCATAACCTTTATTCAAATATCAAATTGAACTGTGAGATTCAGTTCATTAAGGCTGAACCAGACAAAAGTTTCTTCTTTTCCTTTTTCACAATGCCAGCCAAGCAATTGTTGGTTCTAACCTGACATGGATTCAGGTTAAATTTAATGTTAAAACCACAGGATCTCTTTCCACATCCTACATCACCACAATTATAGCAAAATATCACTGTGATAAAACCATCTGTCTCCACTTCCAAGGTAATTGTCTAATGAATCTTTAGATCGAACCACTGACCATACAGGTGAGTTGATAACCATTTTCTCATGCCTTTCCAGGCATTTAACTGTGTTTTACATGAATATCTAAAACTCAGGTGGTAAGGTGCTCAGCCTTATTGAGAACAAATTGATCTCCTAGGGTGTTTCAACACCCAAGGGGTCTGGGTACATGAAACCTGTGATTACATTGCTCTAACCGCAGCATACCAAAACTTCTGGGAGCAATCTTGGAAGTGTAATTCCAAGAGGAGTTCCCACTGGACACTTTCGTGGTGAAAAAGAAGAAGGCATAATTGTTGTCTTTTGGAATGCAGCTAGTCCTGTCTTATTGTTTCTGATAGCAGGAAGTGCAGTGGAAGAAAAGCACACTCTGAAGGGGATGGAAAAGTTTAGAGACGTTGTGCAATCCTGTACTGAGTCTTGAAATCATACATTACATACAGTTACAAAGGAAAGGTCTTACAGAACAGAAGTCAGATAAAAGAAGCAGAACATAACTTTTTGAGATTTAAACAACTGACATAAGATAATGTTGTTTTGGAAGAGTAACTTGACTACTTTGATGGCAGATTTTAAGATGAACTTTCAAAGCTTCTGTAGAAATCTTTTCTAAATGTCATCACATTTTATTCGTTATTTAAATCTACAGGTTGCATCTAATGTATCTTCCAGCAAAGCAAGATAATGAAAGGAACAAGAGAAGGCACTTTAAGAAACAAACTTTTAAAAAGCATCTATATTCCTAAAGTCCCCCTGTGGATTAAACTTAGCCATATGATTGCAACTGAAAGCAGAAATGCTCTCATGTTTTAAATGTGTGGCTCTACTGATAAATACTGAAGGCAGAAAATATGACCTCAGCTACAGTTCAGCATCTGGGGTCCAGTACATGTTTAAAGACAAAATTTGCTTTTAGGAAGTGAAATAAAGGATAGTCTCATAACATTCAATGGGGGATACACACCTAAATATTACACCAAGAGTGCACACTACCAAAACTCTATCTAGTAAATTAGAATCCATATTGTTAAAGTAAAATATTTTTAGTATAAATATAAATTGCATGTAAATTACAACAAAGCTTTTCTCCAGTTGTCTAGATAAAGCTGATAAATTTTCTTTCCTGTTTTTGAACTAAAGAATACTTTTGCTATCCTGCAGTGTTTATATTTTGAGCACTTACTTATGACAGACTACGGATGAATTTTTTAGCTATGAAGCAAATGAAGCATAGCTAAATCTAACTACAGATTTTGAATATATAGCTAACCATTTCTCTTTGTGTTACTTTTACTCTGTAAAAGTAAAAACAGTTTGAAATATAATTCTTTTTTTCCACAGTAATATTTTTTTGAAAAAAATTCACTAAGAGCTAATAAAATTACCCCCATAACATCAAGTTTTTATGCCGTCTGCATCAGAATACTATGCTTGTTATGCAAAACCTCTGAAGTTTCTATCTTTGCATCCTTCAAGCTCTGTAAGTGCATTATTTTCTAGGCTGCTTTAAAAACATGATAAATTGAAATCTATTGTATTTAGAAATGAAGATTCACATTCCATATAAAACCCTCTTTCATTTCAAATGCTGCATAAACAAAAATACATATCTGCTATTTATATTCAATTAGCAGAAAGAAACAGAAAAGCTCACATGAAGAGTGTATTTACTGTCATTTTTTGATTTTATGACACTGCATTTGCTTTAGAACACAGCTAAATGCAACTCCAAATGTAATTACTTCTATTATCTAAAATATGAAGGCAGCAAGGTATCAAAGATTGACAACTACTTTTTCAGGTTTAACATTTGACTGCACTTTCATTTGGCTGAAATGTAATGTATCCAGTGTCTCATAACAACACATAGATACATCAGATACTGTGGGAAAGCTCAGTACACTTCATTAAACTATTATCTTTCAGCACCATTTCCAACTTTAAAATACTTCAAATGAAACATCTTTGTGTAACTTTTCCATTTCAAAATGGGTCATCACAACATAAAACAAACACAAATTCTTTAATCTCATAACTCTGATTATAGTCTGATTTCACAGCACTCTTGAGGTTTTAAACAGTAAATATTCAGTTCATATATATTTGCAACAAATACAGAGCAAACACAGGAATTAAGTTAGTAAGGCTTCTAAATATTGCATTCTTATTAATTAAAAACCTCAAATTCCCACTGTGCCAGTAGAAATATTATAAGGAAAACAGTATGGTAAAATCTAGAAAAAGCAAGGCTGTGTTTTTTGTCGTTTGGGGATTTTTTTGCTTATTCCATAAAAGAGAAGGTGGAATTCCAGTTAAAGTCTTAGCATGCAAAAAAGCACATAACCCTGAAGAAGAACTGTTCTCAGTTAACTTTACTAGAAGTTTTCACTTACAAATGGAAGCAGAAATATCAAGATTCCTGTGCTAGGGAATTTTGATAAAAATCCATTTTGAAAGAATTAGACAAATTCAGAACAATATTCACAGAAAGAGTATTGAATATCTTTGAGCTAGTGACACGTACATCAATTTAGCAACTCGGCTTCTTGCTGTGGCTGTGCATTTCAGTGGCCGCCATCCTCTGTGGCATCTATGACTTCCCTGGATAGGTTTAGCAAAAACTTATCAGGAATTTGCTGCACCAACATTACCATTATACAGCTTCTTACCATATCTCTGCCTCCTTGTTATACTGAGAGCATTCCAGAGGGGATCAAAGCTTCCACAAGAAAGCTATTTTCAGGAAAGGCAGTTTGACATAAATCAAGGGAGCAGTCTCCAAGATAGTAAGGCTTGCTGGCAGAGACAGCAGTCTTGTATCTCATATAACATGTCTAGCATGAGCAAATATCATGGTGTGAAAGCTTCTGGAGACAAGTGTTATAATAGCTGTCTGCAGCACTGGCTGCTGACAGAAAAAGAAAACAATACAAAAGGAAGAAAAATCAAAATATTTTCCTGACTAAATAGTCAAAGATGAGCAGAGGGCAATTATGACTTCATTATTGGAGTTAAATCATCCTAAACACATCCTACAACATCTCTCTCATCTCTCTTTGAAAGCTATATTGCTTGCTCAATTCTGATAAGGGAAAAAAAGTTCCGTTTTCTTCCCCAAAGGAAAAAAACATTTGTGTACAATTTGACCTACCAGAAGTTTTGAAAACCATGGTTTGTCTACTTGTCCTTGACCATAATTTCAGAATCCTGTCTCCAGTGGACACTTCAAAGCTTGTTATAATAGCTCTTAGAGTAGTTTTAGAAGAGAATAGCTAAAAAGTTGCTATTATTAGCATGAGTTTAATTTTGAAGAAAGTTCAACTATTGGATACATTAACCTGAAACATTAACTTGAAAAAGATGTTACATTAAGAAGATGTTACATTACCCCTGGCAGTTCTAGAATTTTAAAAAAAAAAATCTTTATTAAAAAATGATGTATCAATGTGATTTTGGTTTGTAAGAACTGAGAAATTAGTGAAAACTTCATATATCTATGAACTTCAATTAAAGAAGTGGGAATTGATATGCATAAAACATAGACACACTTGCAAGACTTTTTTTCTGAAAAAAATCCATCTGCACTCCATCCCCACATAAACAAACAAACAAACAAACCTACCTACAAACCTACAAAAGTATGAACTAAATACTGCAGCCTTCTACAAGGTATCAGTTTGGGTGATTTATTTGGGTACTTTATTTAATTTAACTTCTATTTACTTTTTACAACTAACTCCAAAATTTGTGAGAAATTTCAAAGGAATAGATAACATTATTAGGGCTGAGAATCTACTGAAAAAATCACCTCAAAATTGCTACTTTAATTTTACATTGTTGAAAAAATCACTATAGTTTAACTGAAATAAATGGAAAAATAGGAATAAGATTAATATCTATAAAATTAATGCACTAACCACAATTTTCAGAAGTTTGTTACTAAAAAAAATCAAATCACAGAATATTAGATATACACAGTTTACTATAAAATTATTATATTTGAATTATTGAAAACTTTCTTCTTTCATGAACCATTAACAATCACAATTTGAAACTTTGGAAAAAGTAGTAGTTGAAAGTTTCATATTTTGAAAATACATAGTATTTTGAGTGTTGAAATCAGGCAAAGTCGGAGTTTTCCCTCACACTGATTGATTTTTCTAGTCTTATATTCAATAAAGCACACACATCATTCATGAATGTGGGGGACATTCAAGGTTTGAATCCTGTTTGGGATGACCTACAGGGATTTTCTTACTCCCTCATCTGTTTTATTCAGCACTTTACACAAAATATGGATGGTTCACCTCTCCTCATCTAAAATGTCCAGCCATATGCTAAAAGAGGCAGATAAAATTACAGAACTAGATAATATTCAATTTAAAATCTGTTGCTGCTTTTAACTACTGGGGGGGGGGGGGTGGGTGTTATCTGCTACTTTGAAAAGAAAAACCCATCGAGGTATATTTCTGATGCAGGCTTCATGCAACCTCTGTTTCTCACAGGTTTTCCTCCAAGGCAACACTAACAGAACGGCAATGGATGCTGAGTAAAAATTTCAACAATCTGAATTCCAAGGGACTGCTTATAGCTGAACCAAGAGTATACCTATATTTTCAAGCACTGAGTCAGCTAACTAGAACACAGGGTGGTTAAGAAACATCATATGCCAACTACAAAGCACAGCTTTGAAGAGCACTCATCCTTGCTAAAATTATTGGTACTAATATTGGTAGTAGTATTAGTATGTATTAGTATGTATTACTATTAGTATTCAATTAATGCAATAGAAAAGCAAGTAGGTCATCATCAAAGAGCAGAAACTACCAAAAGCTTTGAAGAAGTCAACCTGTTTACAAAGGGGTCAACTCTGAAAACACGTCATAGGCATCACTGAAGGCACACATGGATTTCTCCCCTCAGAGTATGCACAATATTTTGAGAAATGCAAAATGAGTGTTTTTAGAAGGGTCAAGTGTCACTCATTTAATACTTAAAGAATCACAAAGTAAGCAGGGAAGTGTAAATATTGCAGGATGAGTTTCAAGTTTGTTACCTTTTTAACTGTTCTGACAATGATCATTCCTCCCAGGTTATGCAGAGAATTGAAATAGCTGCAGTCTTTCAAAAGCAATTCAATGAGTTAAATTTACCCTTAAATAATAGACCAAGAATGTACAAATAGCTCATTGCATTATTTCAACTGACTCCTTTTCGCCCCCTTTTATATAAAGACAGCTCCCCTACCCCAGCAGAATAAATACCAAATTATCAGAACTGTAAAAATTCAGTCTCCCAGCCTCAGTCCACACATAGATTGGTTTACACAGCTAATAATTAATATAGAGTCCAATAGCTCATTTATAATTGATACAATAGCTTGCTCTTCTTGAAAATTTGTGCAACCGTGATACATACTGTCAGTTACTCACATGAGCCAGCCTTCTACCATTGAGGATTGCAGAAAAGTTGTGTCCTGGGTTGAAGTATATTCTATCACCATCTTCATGAACTGTTGAAACCAGGTGAGGCAGTGCTCCCTGCCTCCCCCACTCTGGATTATCTTCTGTTAATGGGCCTGTCAGCACCTTTGCCCCATGACTCACAGATAACCCCCTCCTGGACTATCTCCTGTTAATGGGCCCATCAGGCCTTATCACATGACTCACCATCCCATTGTGAGATGCTCCACCCAGAGGGAGGAACCAAGCATTCCAGCCTGAATATAAGCTGAGACTCTGAACACCAGAGTAGCGCTTAGCTACTGGACTCCCAGAGGACAAGAGCTACTGCTGGATCTTCAGACACATTATTTCTACAGGATCACCGCTTCAACAGAACCACTCTGCTTGGACTGCTACCACCATAGGGTGTCAGGTTGTATTCTGTCTTTGTCAGTGTTCTTGTACTACTGCATTTATTTATTTATTTATTTTAATTTTTTTCCCTATAAAATTATAATTCTGACTTACGATCTCCCACTGGTTTGATTTCAGACTAGTACAAGTTGTTACAATTATTATGGGATTAATATCAACCACAATTCCTAATACATGTAAGTAGATGGACTGACCCCCTGGTTTTTCTCCTCTTCTCAGCTCCAGATAACATATTAAGCATAGAATTACTATTAAGCATAGAATATCAGACTACTATTTGTTACTTGACTACATTCATTTTTTTTTCTTAATTTAAACAGTTTTTAATCATTACACAGATGGATATTTTTTAGGGATTATTTAGAGAGTGGGAGGGACAAGCTGAGTAAAGCACACTAATGAGGATCCACAGAGCATTGCTTTGGCATTATGCCCTAAATCTCTATACTGAAAGAAACAAAAACAATGGAGTAATGGTCTGAAAGCTTTGCTCCCTTGAGTGCAGAAGAAAAACCTTAGCTGAGACAGAAATGAATATTCAATAAAGAAGCAAGTACTGAAATCTTAACTGCTGAAACTAATTATTGGGAAGTTTTTACTATAGCTTATGACAGTTGGAACCCATTATAAAAACACTAAAATACTCAATATTAATAAATTAAGCAATATTTTTTCGAAGTCATAACCTTAGAAATTAGATTCTGATTATCTCATGTCCTCTTCATGTCAGAAATAGGATGATGTAAAACATATAAAGACCAGAATAGGACACACTGACAATGAAATAAATCTGTAAACATAAAATGACACAGACGAATGCCTGTGGACTCCTTAAACCAGGGTTTGAAATGAACCTCTGAAAATGTGCAGAAGTGCCAAGTATTTAAAAGTATCAATGCTTTTCAGTTTGGGTTCTAATTTTAGAAAAAGAAAACTTCTTATAAATATAAAAATAATTTATAAAGGTATAAAACAGCAGTAGGAATGTTTCAGTACTGAATAAGTTGCATAGAATAGGATTTCTGGATGAATTTTCTAATTTTATATTAAAAGTTTATTTCAAGTGTATTTTTCACATAATCAGAAATTTAAGGTATTTTTATATTTATGGATCTCAAGACACATGAAAAAGTTTAGTGACAGAATTCATTGGGCTGAATTGAACCAAATTTTCAGAAATGCAGTCTTTGAAACCCATTAATTTCAAAGTATCCAAAGTTTTCCAAATCCCTGATAAAACACTACACATTGAATAATATTTTCACAGTTCCCTATGTAAGTAAATAAAAGCAAAACAAGAAATATCTGTGGAATCATGCTTATCAAACAATTAAGTGGCAAACTCATACAAAAACATTACCTTGAAGCTATTAACAATCTGTGATTTTCCTGATTTATGTAATCAGGAGCCAAGTTCAAGTTCAATGGGCATCAGAAGGGCTGGGGTAAAAACTCAAACAATTCTCTCTTCCTCAGACATTCCCTTACTTCCCAGTTAAAAAAAAAGAAAACAGTATTTACAATTGAAATATTTTTCAGTGAACTTTAGCAGCTTAATACTCCAAAATGCTTAGGATAATGACCTACTAAGCACTGGCCCTTGTTCTTGCATATGTGTTTCATCCTTTTACAAAACTTGCAACAGAAAGAGTTTAAGCACTGGGCTGAATCATTCTTGTTTGGACTTTCAGTACTTTTCCCCATCCCCTTGTCCTTGAGCTGCAGGCCAAGATTTTGATCACCCGCTCACAAGAGCATAAAGCACTTTGAAAGAAGAATTTATCAGGCCATGATGGGGATAGATTTACTTTCCCTTAATTTATCAAAACTGAGTGAATACATGAAACATTCCAACCGAACAAAGCAAACCCTGGCCAATCAAGGAGTTTTCATAGGGAGATTGCTTTTGAGTTATCAATATCCTTATAATCTAAGTAGCTGAGACATTCTCAGAAATAATGTATTTCATTATCATAATTATGGCTTGTAGAAAAAACATGCACCACCGAGTTGATATTTCAAAAAAATTAATTAGCATCTAGGGAATCAGCAACTAAACAAAGAAAACAAACATTGAAACCAACAGAATTACCTGCTTGCATGATTTCCCAGAATTCTAAAACGAGTCAAACACCAACGATTTACATTACAGGTACCCATATTTTTGAGAGCTGGTTGCTCCCACAACCCATCAGGAGGACTTGCCACTTCATGTTTTCCATCTCCTCATGCAGGAAAGGAAGCATCAGGTTCCAAAAACCAACTAAATTATGGAGTTCTGCTCAAAACAGAGCAAATGCATGCTAAGGTAAAAGTCTACTCTTTTTTAAGTATTATAATTTGAGAAAGGAAAAAAATAACTGTCAAGAAACTAGCCCAGCATCCTAAGAATATTGCGATTGTTGCAATTCCTGCTGTATCTGAGAT
The DNA here is from genome assembly GCF_029207755.1 of Chamaea fasciata. Lineage (NCBI taxonomy): Eukaryota > Metazoa > Chordata > Aves > Passeriformes > Sylviidae > Chamaea > Chamaea fasciata. The sequence goes on from NW_027094086.1 coordinate 27,877,938, forward strand.
ATGAACATATTATGCTCTGCTGCTGTATTCCTGATCTTAAATACCCTACATGCTAACCCTCTTTAAAACTTAGGTGTTCATTAACTGATGCTATTTTTCACTTATTCAAGTCAACCTAAGATTCTGCATTACAGCTGAAGCACAGCTGACCTTCAGACCTCCTCTCCAAATGCTAAACTCAACCATCACGCTGTTCATAATTGCAGCAGATGGTTATAGGCTTAATATGCACATATGAACTTAATAAGGTCTGTTCTCTGCTCCAAAGAAAAGGAAATGGAAATTATCAAGGTCATTGAAGCCTTTCTCTTGCGCTCCAATGTCAGGAGGTGTGTGGGGGGGTGAAGGCAGCAGCACTGGAGGGGACAAGGATGAGAGAAAAGCCAGAGGCAGAATAAGAAAGTACGTCCTTGCCATGGTGGCCCAGTCCTTCTGTAGCGCTGATTCTGCATTGGTAGCTAATGAAAACTGAGACATGCTGTTGATTCCAGTATTTTGTCTCCAATTTATTTATTTTTTAAAGATACTCCACTTCTATGATAACTAATTTCTTAATTTCATCATAATAATTTAATAATTGATAGTGATTAATGGTGCTGCAGATAATTGGTGTAATTTAACCCCAGACAGCAAATAAGTATGACACAAATGCTCACTCAATGACCTCCTGCTGTGGTGATATGGGGAGGAGAAGCAGGGGAAAAGGAAAGGCTCATGTGTTGAGATTAGAACAGTTTAAGAATTGAAACAAAGTAGAATATACTAATAATGCTGCAAATATTAATTATGATGATATAATAATGATGATGATAATGGTGATGATGGTAATAATAATAATAGTGGTAATAGTAATGAATAAGAGAGAGAGATGACTGATGCCAGGACAATCCCCATACAATGATTAGCCCTTCCTGGACAACTACCCAGAATGTATTTACTGAAGATTCTATGGTATGGATTTCTTTGGTTAGTTCAGCTCAGCTGTCCTGGCTGTGGTCCCTCCTGACTTCTTGTGCCCTTGCTCACTGCTAGAGCACTGGGAACTGAAAAGTCATTGATTTAGAGTAAGCACTGCTCAGCAAAACTTAAAACATCAGTGTGTTATCAACATAATTCTCATCCTAAATTCAAAACACAGCATTGCACCAGATACTAAGAACAAAATTAACTCTATCCCAGCTGAAACCAGGATAATTGTCATCATCAATAACTGTCTCCATTTCTACTAAATAAAGTCCCTTTAATTTAGCACACGTAATGCAGCAGCTGTCTCAAACATATAAAAGAATTTTTTAAATTCATGCTACATTTCCTCAAGTAGTTTTTATTTCTCACCTAACCCTTTGTAAATGTGTATTTTATTGTTTCCTTTGCACATTAACTTTACCAGCTCATGGAGATATTGGAATATGAACCAGCAATTATATTAATGAATACAAATCACTCTCTACACTGGATAATGAGCATAATTCTGAATACTGCAGTTTGTCTCATCATTATAACAACTAATTAAATATCCATTTATTGTCTGTGTAAATGTTACTTGATTTTCTTCTCTATTTCAGACTTATGTCAAGAGAAGCCTAGTTTGTGCTTACTAGCATTTGGCAAATTTGAGAAATCAGAAGACAAATTTAAAGCAGGCGGTTTTCTTAAATATCCTTAAAACAATTGTGTAAATGAAGTCCTGTACAACTGTGAAGTACAATGGCATAAACAGAAGAAGCAGAGTCATTGCAAAAGGGTGTATAGTGATGTTGATTAAATTAATGATAAATGAAGTTTGGTTATCGTCTTTCCAATACTAGCTAATTTAAGTTACTTCCAGGCAAGACGTGAACTGCTGTTTCAGAATTTTATGGATAAAACCCCCTTTTAAGAGACATTTATTCCTAATCCAGCAGAGCCACCAAATGCCTGGAAGCAAGAAAGATTTTTTCTCTCTCCCTCTCTCTCGTCCTGCCTCCCTTCGTCCCTCTTTTCTCTTTTCTCTTTTCTCTTTTCTCTTTTCTCTTTTCTCTTTTCTCTTTTCTCTTTTCTCTTTTCTCTTTTCTCTCTTTCTCTTTCTCTTTCTCTTTCTCTTTCTCTTTCTCTTTCTCTTTCTCTTTCTCTTTCTCTCTTTCTCTCTGTCTTCCCAATTTGTAAATATGGAACATTAATAAGAAATAAGTTTAAAGAATGAGTTAATAGAAAACAGCAAAATAATTGTGTTACATTTCAATGCAAACATCCTGTTAAAATAGTAATTAAAAAGGCAGAAGGTGGAATGGGAAAGAAATTCTCACACAAACATCCAGTGTGATAGAAGGAAGGCCTAATACATAGGAAGAAAATGGGTTTTAAACCCTCATAGGAAAGCAAATAAAAGCAACCCAAAGAACCTTTGCCCACAGAAGAAAAATATAAGTCAAAAGAACTACATGTAGTTCCATACAAGCCTGTTAAAAAAACTTGAAACTAAAGAATAATTTCATTTCTCTTCAGGTAAAAATAAAAATATGGACAGATTCTATCCTACATTGATATTTGCAGTACAAAACCTAGTCAACCAGAAACAAAAGAGGAAATAAGGAAGGACTAGCTTTGGAAATTAAGTCAGACAGAAAACACAAATATGAGCAAAATAAAATGACTGTTTGCTCCTCTTTGGTCATTTCCAGAGTCTGCCTCATAACTCCATCTTTGGTGGTGAACCAAGTTAACATATCTGACCCAAAGAATCAAATTTTTCAAATCATAGAATCATTGAAGGTGTAAAAGGCCTCCAAGATCATCAAGTCAACATTTTAGGTTGGAATGGGCCATTCATCTAATTGGGATAAAAATGAAACTCTGTTACAAAAGCATTTTGTAGTTCTAGTACCTTGGTAAAAATTAAAACATTTATGGCTTCATTAAACATTAAATTTAAATGACCCATCATCCTAAATCAAATTGGAATGTTTCTGGAATGCTAGTTTGGGACTTTTTTATTATCTTACTGAAAATGCTTTTCTATTATTCTAGTTCTCATTTCTTGGGTCAGTATTTTGTTTAAGTGGCAAATTTTTGGTAGTGGGAGTGGGCTGCCAGGGTGGCTTCTGTGAGAAGGCACCAGAGGCTTTCCCCTTGTTGGACAGACTCAAGGGTAGCTATTGCCTCACAGTCTGAATACTAGTCTAAACAGCAACATCTGACCTCATAAGGCAGCTTTGGCCATCTCCGCATTAGTATTAAACAGAGTACTGAAGAATCTAGAACAAAGTTTCTGGAAATAGTTACATTAGAGAATGAAGGGAAGGATGGAAATACATGTTTAGTTGGTTGATACATTTGACATTGTCCATTCCATATTCTAGAGTAGAAATCTCCCTACTGGAAAGGAAGGGATGAATTAGACTCGTGCACACTGGACTTGAAGTAAAAAATGCTTTGAGTGAAAAAAACCCCACAAAACAGACAACCCACACAGATTTTTACGTTGTTGTGTGGATGTTCCTGAAGAGGTGAACTCTAGATGAACTTCCTACAAAGCTGGAATTCTGGCAGTGGAATGTTTCCAATATTTCATACTGGAAACACATATCTGGGGGATGGAGGGGGTGGAAACCAGTGCTGGATGACTTGGACTGATGGGATCTGGGTTTATGAGACCATGAAATAGCAACAAAGATATTACTAGTGAGATTTTACAGTGTTTAAGGTAAGATATACTGGGAGAATCACAGTACTGCCTCCCCTAATATGCTTTCTTATCCCTTCCCTTGTAAAAGTCCTGATATCCATGTGATTGCATACATGGAAACTTCAGAAGATAATTCAAGATTTCACCCTTTGAAGTTTTGAGCTTTTGATCGCAACTTCCTGAAGCACCTCATTGCTTGGTGCTGCCAAGTTGCTATCTGTAAAAGAAAAGCTAAGAAAAGTCAGACCAGACAAAAGCATAGGACTATAGCAGCTCCTGCTTTGGTGTATTTGTGCTGATGGATAACCATACCTCACACCCTGCATTTCACAGAGAGAGAAAAAGGAATTGAAAAAGACTTTGTAGCTACTTTTATTGTCATAAAAAGTATGTTTAAATGACTTAACCAGTCTGGGCCTAGATAGCATAATTTGGTGTCTGGGTGAAAATTGCTCATCATTAGTGACACTGTGTGTCACTAATTTTGTAACAGAGCTTTGTTATAAGCAGGGTAAGATTTCCCCACAGTGTTGTCATTAATAGCTGTGACTCTCAGTGATATTTTTTAACCTCCTCAAGTGATATAGCTCCAACCCATTTAGAGACTTCATTTTTCATGAAGTCTAGCATCTTAGCACTTCAACAGGCCGTAAAATATCTTTATGAAGTTTGGCAACAGTGTTGTGCACAAACTGAAAGCTAGAGAGTTTCACTTAGTCAGATTCAGTGATGTGGCAGATTTATGGATAGAACGGAAAAAATGACAGCTGCTAGCTTCCTCTCCGTACAATACTGTTTATTAAACTTTATAAACATGTTCATAAAGTCCCCTCAGTAACCAGCTTGCACTGTCCTCTGACTCAGAGGAAAAATAAAATCTGTGTATATGCATTTCTCATCCCCACAAGAATATCTTGATTCATTTCATATCTTCTTGCTCCTTTGTCATGCATGACAAAAGCTGGTAATTTAGGCAGGATGTATCTTTTTGAGTTCTACCCTCTCCCAGTGTACTTGGTTTATTCCATTGTCATCTTCAAAACCTTTAAATAAGCATCTCTGTGCTATAATTTGCCACAGTCAGGAGATAGGGAAGAAATTAAATACATGCAAAAAGTAACCTAATCTGAAGCACATCAGGTTTCACCTTGCTCCTATATTACAAGGTCCAAATAAAATTGCTTTTCTGATTTATACCAATGACTTGTCTGTTCCAGTAGCCAAGAATAGCTAATAGCATATGTTTCTGAAAAAATTAATGTCCATCATTATACTAGGCTACTCATATTTCCATCTAATTGATTCATTTCAGAAAATACGCTAGTTAAACATACTTTCAGTGTGTCCAAATGTGTGCCATGTCTTTAATGTGAAATACTTATTGATCAGACCCTCATATTGAGAAGAAAAATATTTATTTGAAAGAAATAATTCTATAAATTAAAATTATGTATCCCATTTTCTGCCTCTCACTTCTGAACAGGAAGTCAGAGAGTGGTTGAATGTGGAAGGGACATTTGGAGGTCATCTTATCCAAGACCCTAATATCAGTGAAAAAGGAGGACTTTTTCTTCCTTATATGATTTTTTTTTCTCATTTATATCTTTTCCCTATATATTTTCTTCCTCATCTCTCTTCCCTCCTCTGAAGAGAGAAAAAACCCGAAAAAGAATAACTTTTCTTATCCTGTCTTAGAAAAAGTGAAATATTTCCTCTAATAAATACCATGACATCATGACTCTTTAAGAACAAGGACCTCTCTTGTTCCTCCACTTTTGCAAGTAATATTCATATTTTTTATGACTGTTTCAGTAATCTCCATGCGGACTATGAATTATTAGTGAAAATGTGAGTTTTGTCCAAGAATGCCTTTCTAAATCCCTTGATTATTTCTGCTTAATAGAATCCACCCTCCAAGTATACTAAGCTTATTTACGATCAATAAAATGAAGATAAAAATGTAAGACCAGGATTTGATATTAATTTCTGTTCTCCTGCTCTATCTGGATAATCCTAGAAATGGGAAATAAACAAAAATGCCTGAGGCCTTAGTTACACTCACTCTGTGAAATTAAGTAATTTGTTAATACCATTTATTTCATTGGTTTGTCTCTACTCTGTACTGCAGAGCAATGCTGAGAGTAGTCAAGTTTTTTGTATTCCTTTAGATAAATAAATAGAGAACATTTAAATTTATATGATTAAATTGTTGCATGGATAAGACTACAGAATTTTATGAAAATATTTTAAGATCAGACTTTTATTCCACAGTCATTTTTGTTTAGTTTAAGAGGAGAAGATAAAAGTGCAAAAGGCCTGAGAAAAATAATTAATTCCTTACATCTATGATCCAGACATTACTCAGAAGTCATACAAGACAGATTTATGTTGAAATTTATCCTCTCATCACACAGAGACATCTGACTGTTCACTTTTTAGCTTTTTTTTTTTTGTTTGTTTGTTTGTTTGAGTTTGTTTTGTTTTGTTTTGTTTTTGGGTTTTTTTTGTGTTTTGCTTTTTTTTTTTTCCCCAAAATGAAATGAATGAGACAATTTTATAGAAATTTTATAGAAATATTTTCTAGTTATCGATTTTCTAAATTATGCTTGGTGAAAAGGAAGATTTTTTTTTTTTAAAGATAAAGCATTAAATTATCAGGAAATTAGTGTTTTCAATGGGATAATTTACTTTCTTTATTCTAGATGAATAGTCTTCTAATTTTCTTTTCTATTAAGGGACTGTGACAATAGACAAACTTTCTTTTAAGTTACGTGAAACTATATCTTTCCATCTTCTGATAGTACAGATTATAACAGTAAAAAACAGTAGATTTTTAATTTGAAAATTTGCTGCAGGCAAATGTTGCTCTACAAGTGAATAAATGATTTTGACTTCTCACTGTTTGCAGGTTTCAGTCGTCTGTAGTTTACACACAACCTTATTATGCTGGTCTAGTTTAATAGACTTTAACATTTTCAAGGTTGCTTTTCCCTCATGTATAAGTTCAGCAAGGTCCAGTCAAAGACCTAAGAGAAGTCAGTAAGGGCATTTGTGTGTTTCTCAGCATTTTTCATAAAAAGGTAGGATTTTTAAAATTATTCTAAAGAAATAAAAATGCATGAATAACTACAGGTATTTAGAATTGCTTTATTAGCACACTTGGAAAACAAATCCCTAATTCAAGTGTTCATCACTGTCCATTCATGTGGAGGAAGAAATGACTGCATTGACCTCTGTGTAAGTTATTTAATATTTTAAGACTTGAGCCAACAAGCAGAACATCAGACATAGCTGCTTGTTCTTCAGCCTATATTGTATGTTACGATAAACATTATGATTATTGGTTTTGCACTGTATTATATTTCTAAGAAAATACTTTGACAACTGATTACAGAGGTAAAAACTTCCTAAAATGTCTATTCTTGAAATACACATTCACAAAGATTATAGCTTGGTTGTAAAGGTACTAAAGTCTACAAGAAAAAAATCCCAAACATCAGAAAAAGCAATCATTTCTAGTTGAGCAGAATCCCATGATCTAAAAATGTGCAAACATGAGTCGTCACAAGGACAAACAGAGAAATCAATAGAAGCTACCAGTCAATACACAACAAAATATCAGTCATGGTTTACTTCCTGACTCAGTTTGAAAGGTAAACATATCAAAGCATGGATGATGCCCTTCACAAGGATATTTAAACAAGCATGCATTTTCAGCTGTATAGAAATAGGGCCGTGCCCTGGGCTAACTTTCCCACACCTGCTCTGAGGTACTGTTTTGCCCCTGCAGACACTGATTCTGGCAGGCAGAGAGGATGAGGATCCCCTCCCTGGGAAAAAGGCTCTGCCCTCCTTCATGCTGGCCTGCAGACCCTTGCACCACAGTATGACATTTGTGCTACTGACATCCAAACAACAGTATGAGCAATTCTTTACTGCCCACAGCCTCCTAGATGCTCACTGCCTAAAAATCTGTGACTAATAGGTGAGTAATGAAGTTCTGTTTTCCTAATGATTATGTGTTCAGGTTATGGCCTGATTGATCATGGTAAGCTCGCCTGGGAAGGTTCATCCAAAAAAATGGCCGCCAGTATAGCATTGGTAAAAATGTCATCAACCAGCAATATCTTGTACAAAGGTCTAAGAATGATATCTAATTTCATCTATCTTTTGTGGCTCTCAAAGCATGCAGGATTTATGGAGCAACACTCATGTCATACTTGATCAATTACTTCATTACAAGCCATGAAGGTATAGTGAGTGACATTTCCTAGAATAACTCAAAATACCACTATTATAAAAACATCAAATCTATTATTCAGGTGTATTTTCTCATTTAATTGGACTGTCCCACCTAAAATCTACATCCCAGCTTCTCTAGATCAGCCTAAAGATTCACTTCATTGAAATGTTGAGCAGCCTGGGGGAAGAATTTCTGTGTCCTTAGCAGACTGTTTCTGGAAGTTCATGTTGTGACAAAGGGAAAATTTGTTCACAGAGAACCAGAAGGGTCTGTTTCTGTATAAGGAACACCCTTTAATAGATCAGGTGTGGCCTCATGGTCACACAACAGAACAACATGGTTGTTCTGCTGAAAAACCATGCCTTCAGGCCTAGAGGTTTTCCCTGTAGCTGCAGCACTTCAGTCAGCTTTTATAGCAGACAGAACATCTCCAGTTCCTTTGCCAGCGAGCTCTCAGAAGTCATGAAATCCAAGTGGCTTCTAGGGAGCAGAAAGACATTTCTGCTAACAAATTCAGCTCAATGCATGTGTGGCTGTTATAAAAGTGTAACAAGGACATTACAGAGCCAGAAAAGCCTCAGGTACACGTGACAGTATTCCTCAGTTATCATTTTACCTCCAAAAGATGTTTGAATGAGTTACTCTGAAATACCCAGCTCTAAGGATCATTTATCAGCACCAAATTGATAGTTTGTATCAATCCTGACTGAATTATTTTAAAACAACAGATTCTAAAGCATAACACATCATAGTTGCTATTTGTGGAGAGTTGTCTAAAAAAAAATATTGTGAGTGGAAGAGAAAAAGGATAATCAAAAAATCAGAACTAGGTTGTGTATGTGGACTTTTATATTTGGATTGAAAAAAACCTGTAATTAATTTTTAAAGCTCATATCTGCATAACTTAAATATAGAAAGTTAGTCCCACTGAACAAAGTGGAATATCATCAATGCAGAAAATTCTGAGAAAGTCACTATACCAGTCAAAGGACTATTCATTTCAATGGTTTGCAGTTTGATAGTCCAAGGTTATCTGATCTAAAATGAGAAATACATATAGGTAGCTTTAAAAACAAGCAGGAAAATTATGACATATTAGAAGAAATAGCCTGCAGCTACAAGACCTTGGACTGTCACCTCATTAGATTTCAAAGTGTCAGAGACAGCCAGGATCAATACCTGAGTGACAGAACAACATGGAAAATTATTTGGATGTTTCAGAAGTGTGCTGGAGTTTCAACAAGTAGTTTATAGACTTCAAATTATATTTTAAAACAACAGATTCTAAAGCAAAACATACCATAATTTAAAAAATTATTCTCATATTTTTGCCCTCCTCAATAAGTGACTGTACCACCTTCTTCCGTTCTAAAGTTCATTAGCATAAAGAGTTGTCTTTAGATAGATTGAAAATGCTATTTTATACTTCAACCTCAAGCACTAAAAGAATTCAGACATAATGCTTCAATAAGACTGAAATAAATTAATACCTTTGGTGTTGGAAGGTTTAGATTTCCAGTAAAGTATCTTTTGTTTAAACTTTCCCACGAACAGTCAGTATTTTAAAAATCACATAATAAAATATTCTTAAATTAAAGATAACAATTTAGAAAATTTGTTTATACTTCAGGTTTTGTTTTAATTTCCAGAAGCTTGTGTTGATACAGAGTTGATTGCTCTAGAAAGCCCACAGGGACAGAAAATATGTTATTTCTTCCACTTTTTAAATTTTGGCATCTAAATATAGGATAACAAAGGAAGAAGAGATTAGTAATTAAGAACTTTCAGTCTCAAACAACAGCTTGTGCTAAAGCAGATTCATCTGCCACATAATAGGGGCTCTATTGCTTGACTACAGTAACTTAGGATTCACAAAGGTTTATCAAAAATCATAATGCAGCAAATTTATTGTTTGCCTTGAACCAATTAAAATTATGGCCTTAAATCCATAAATGTAAGGCAAAGAAGTACATCTCACTATCAATACATACGTAGGTGACTACACACAAAATTTAAGATGAGAGTTTGGTATGCTTTTTTGGGAATGAATAACTTTTAGGTTAATAAGGTTTGAGATAGAGACAGCTCTTATCTAGGGTATAGAGTTTTCAATCCTGAGTTAAAACTTCATAAAGACTGGTAAAATTCATTCTCCAAAATGATGAAGAATGGCCATTACCTTGAAAGGACCTTGTAATGTTCTCCTACTTGTCTCCAGAAGCAACTGTGAAATGCAAGGGTCACTACATGCCACAAGTATTTGAATTTCTATATAAACCCGAGCAGTAGCCTTCAGTACTGGTTTCACTGTCTATGTCCAAGACTGCAGGAACAGGCATGTGGTAATCAAGGCTTGCTCACAAAGAAATATACAGGAGAAAGCTATAAGGCATTGAACATTTTTCCTCTTTACTTGGGTACGGCACTTGTTTTTCTTAGTTTAACTTGATAATGAATCACATATGCTCTGCTATTTTTGTACTGCATTGATCTGTTAAACCTTCATTGCATTACACATATTTGCATACTCACATCTACCATAAAATTTTGTTGATATATCTGCCAGCTAAAAAACATCAAAGCTGCCACTGGCTTGAACACAATTCATTAATTTCATTGTTCTACCAAACAACAGTAAGGAAGTAAATCAGATGCTTTGAGGTAACATAGCAATGCCACTTAACATGGCAGTACTGCAGTTTCTTATGAACAACATGATATAGTGTAATACAAGAAGACAGAAAACACAAATGATAAAAAACCAATTACTTGCTGATAAAAATATGTAAATATTCTCTTCATGCTGACAGTCCATAAAACTGCCTTATAGCTTACAGCAAGATGAAGCTTAGGTCTCAGACATTTGATAGAAGATGAAATTTCTTAAATTCTTCTGATCTGAGCCCCATAACGATCCCCTCAAGGTTGCAGGCTTGATACCTGACAGATCATTGTTTTATAGTTTAATACATTTTCTTCCAACAAAGCAGTGCGTAAACAAGTGCTTTAGCAATTAAACAAATGTTGCAGGGGCACGTAATGGTACCCATACCTCATTTCTATGAGCTTGGTTATCTATATAATAGAGTTAATTGCTCCCACAGTGAGGGACAGCATGGACTTCTGCCAGCCCTATTTAAAGGAGCCTTCTACTGTGTGTGAGCAGCATGAAAAACAAACAAATTCACTGTGCAGCTACAGAAACTCTTGGAAGTGCTCTGTCCCCTAAAAAGGGTGAAATAACAGCAGTGGCACATCTGGCCCCTCACAACAGGTGGAGAGAATAATCAAGTTTATGAAAGGCAGAGCCCTCTGAGTAAAATCTATGGGGTTTGTGACAAATTTATTGGACTTAAAAAACCTCTTAAGCTCATGCAGATATTTTTCTCTTCTTCTGTGAAGCAGAAACTAGCTGTAAACAGGAACAACTCCAAAAGACAGTATACATGGATAAGAGAGGCTTAATCTGGAATCCTGAATAAATGAAAATCTCCTTGAGCAACCAACATATTGATTTTAACAGTTTTATTAAATGGCTAAGAGAGTTATAAAAACAGCAAGGAACTAGACATGGTTATTCTGGGAATTCTTCCATTTTGGTGGTTCTAAGGTGTCAAATACAGAAATTATTTTGATAAACTAGGAAAATAAAAAAGAATAATCAAATAATCTATGGTAAATTTCAAGCAAAAAAAGAAACTGAGACCAGTATCAGGTACCCCTGTTCTACTGCACCAAGGGGAACCCTCTGCAGATTTATGTGGGGATTTCTGAGAAATTTCATAAGGTCGATAAAGAAAATGAGGGAGATGTTGGTATGTAAATGAAGAGGATTATTTGAAACAGAAACACGAGAATTTTCTATTGTTCTGGCGTAAAGAAATATTATTATTTCTAAGATATTAAATCCTTTTAACCATATACTTCAGGAAATTGGGAAAATTAACATTTAAACTCAATTACAGCATGCTGGAGTACAAGTTCTTAGATTTAAATGCTTCAGTAACAGAAGATAAAGAATGCTGTAAAAAAAAAAAAAGAGTGTCTAAATAAATGAATGGTGATATTAAACTGCTTCAGTAGAAGTCATTAGTGAACAGGCAGTTATCAAGGCATCTACCTTTAGCTTAAGTTTATATTAGATGGTACAGAGCTGTCAATATAAAGCATCGGTGATTTCTTGAGTTTCAGTAAGAAAACAGCAATAGTTTATGCAACAGCAAACTCCTGCTTTACTCTGGGAAGTGCATCGGTGAAATTTGCTTCTCAGAAAACTTGTCCAGAAACTGCAATTCACTAACCACCACTTAACAGTGAAAAAACAGCTACAGGCTTCCAGTCAAATAGAAACTAGACTGCTGAACATAAATAAAAGGTACAAATAATATTTAAATATCTGTTTATGTGTGAATATATGCATTTCTTTATGCAAATATATACACATACATACATTTCAGAGAGCATGTTAACATGCTGTTCCCTAATCGGGTATATAATCAAAGAAATAATTTGAGGCTGACATTTTCTGTTATGAGCTTATACCATGTGGATAAGCCTGTTGATTCAAATGAGCGTGGCCTGAGAGTCTCAGAGTAGACTGGAGGGCTGCACTGGTGCAGAGTGTGAGGCTTACATAAAACATTTTTTCATTATACCAATCAACTTTTATTACTGAAAAAAATCAGTTCAGTTGCAAAAAGCATTTAGTGTGTCAGCAAAACAATTTTCTGTTCAGCCTTTAAGTTTTTCAAAGAAAGGGCAGTCAACATGTTTCTTGCCAACAAATCAAAATGAAAAGCCATTAGAATTTTGTAGTAATTTCAAAGGCAAACTGCCATAAAAGATTTTAAGCAAAGTTCCTGAAATCTGTTTTTGTGTTTTTAAAACAGGCTAATATCATTTGAGAAGTACGAGCTTAGTAAACAGCAATATTCTTTTAGACTATTGAACACCGAGAGGACTCCAAAGGCATTGGTATATAAAGTCTACCAGGAACTCTTACATACATATGTGGTAAATTCTAAAGATTTTTATGTGACAACAAAATTAAAATTTTTGATCTCTATTTCCAGTAACAATTTACTATCAAGAATAAAAACTCTCTTAACTGTCAAAATGTTTTAGGAAGGAGAACAATAGAGGTAAGGTTTGTAAACCTCTTCATTAGTGTAATTCTGCTATGGTCTGGAAAAAGTTACAGCAGCGCTTTGCAAACTGCTGAGAAGCAGCATAGGTAGCACACATGCTGTCAAAAGGCAACCCAGCACAGGATCAGTCCATAATGTGTGCTAAGGGATGGTACAGAGCAGCCCAGTGATGATAGAATGAATCTCTGGGGAGCCATCCCTTCTTGTACTCACAACCAGAACAGCGCAGCAGCCTCAGGACCATCCACAGCCAAATTAAGGGATGGTTTCTATTGGTAGAAATTGTCTATAGAACTTGGGCACGGTGGAGAACTTGGGGCTGAGGAAACAGGCACTCCTTAACCTGGGAGGTCTATCAACTCATGTTGGCCAACCTTGCACTCCACTGCAGGAAGTTCACTTTCTGATGATTTTTCTAATTGTATTTATTTGAGCACAAACTGTGCACAGAAAGGTACTGCAACAATGGGTAATACAATTCCTCAATACAAAAAGAAGACATTTTCAAGCAGGATGACTCTGTGTACAACACCGAGACAACAGCCTTTATGGCATTCAGTTTTTACACTTCAAAAATGGGAAAAATTAAATAGATTAGCATTGGCTTGCCGTGCATAAGGACTTGCTTTTGTCCTAGCAAAAATCCAATTGATATAAATATGGAACACAGTAGTGCATAGAAAAGCACTTTGTGAAACTAGAAAATAGAATTTTTCTTATGTCTAACAGACAGATGTGAAAGTCATGAGTAGGGGGTTGGACTTCCAGCTGAATAATTGATAAAGATTTAATCAATTATGGTTAAAGGATATGGAAAACTCTCCATTGCTAGATGTATTTTTCCCATAAATTGATCTAGAATACCTTTTAATCAGAGCTTATTCAGCTGTATAGAGGGATGACTGAGGAAGCAATTCTGTGATCTGTTATATAGGACTTTACCAGAAACATTAAACTCCCTCTGACATTCAGGTCCATGAATTTCTGGAATAGATGTTAAAATGTGAGAGTGGCATGCTCATTTTTCTTTTCCATAGTGAGAGGTTGTCCTGGCCATGAAATCCACATAGTTTTGCTGCACTAGGAGCAGAGTTTATAATCCTCTCAGGGGAGGTAATGTTGGTAACAAGAATTGAAAGCACTGCATGGGATGAGATATGGTTGAAGAGACAATGCTCAGAAGAATGCAGACTGACAGAAAGAAGCCAAGAGGAAAAACAGGATTTGATGAGGCTGATGTGGCACAAGGGAAACACAAGCATCCAGGAAAGCCTTGTGGACCAAATGAAATGAATGTCACTGAGCTAGCCTAGGTACTTAGCTCTCAGTGTGCTGTATGGGGCTCAAATAATAAAATGAAAAGAATGGGGGAATAGGAAAAGCAGCCCTTGTAAAAGTATAATACTTTTAGAAGTAAAATCACATTGAGAAAAAATAATATGAGAAAATCAAAGGTGCCTGTTTTAAGGCAATTCACATGATCCACAATAGAGATGAGTATATTTCTGTCTCTGGACCACTGTAGTTATTCTCCAAGGCAGTAAAAGGTTCAGTATCACTTGTGTGTTCCTCCAAAGAGATAGTCTGTGCACAGGCAGGGATTTGAATAATTTACAGTAGAATGTCATTAATCCTACCACTCCAGGACCTTATCAAAGTACAGATTAATGAGAGGTCATATAACTTCAATGTGCTACTGCTAGCACAAGCAATCACTCTACCACTGAACTATTATACTTCCTTACTGAGCGTGAACATTTGAACGAGAATAACAACTTTGGGTGGCTGTGCAAGAAAACAAGCTTTTTAGCATAGATCACAGTGACTTAACTTTTGGGCTAAACTAATTTAGATTAATTAGATCTGGAGTATTTATGTTGCACTATATGATAGTTAAGAAAGAGAGTTAAATAAATAGACAAATGACTCTGACAGAACTGCCCTCAATTGTGTCCTGCCTTTTAAGGATTCTCTGTTCCAAAGACTAAAGAATCAAAATATGGCCTCCTTTTCTCTAAGGTTAGTGGTAACACCTTAATCTGAGAGAATCTTTTCCCTTCACTGCAGCTGCCTGGCATGGAGCACCACGGCAGTAGAGGGGAGTTTCACAGCCCCAGCACGTGTGTCTGAGCTGGGGTTGCTGTCGGTTCACCGGGAGCCAGTGGCTGTTCCACAGCCCTGACTTGTCACTGCAAGTGACGCATCAGCCAGCGCCTGCAGACTGTGCTGCCTGGCAGGAAAATAACGTGATTTTAATGGACTTCATTAATGCTAACAACTCCACCTGCAAAAGCACTGTAAATTCAAGTGACAGTACTATGGTGCTCTCAGACTGGAATCTATATAATACTATATATAGCAATATTCAATCAGCAAAATGGTCGCTGATGGCTACAATGTTTACTCAGCCACTGGAAGAACAGAAACTGAGATTCAGTGAACTGACAACCTACAGTACATATAGTTTCTGAACTGACCCTTTGTATGTACATTAGCTTCCCAGATGAAAGAAGATAATCAGCATTTAGAAGAGTTTGCTTTGCTGGGCCAAGCTAATATTTACTGGACTGCAGACATACAGTGAAAACAGCCACAGGGAAACAACTACTCTTTAATTTCAGCTCTGTCCATGAGGTAACACTAATATGATACTACACAAAAGTGAGTGAAGGAGACAAGGTACAGATATCGTACTTTAGTGCAGCATCCAAATAATGTTGCTAGTAGGACAAGGTGGTATTCCTCTTTACATGAGCAGAATTAATAATAACCATTTTGCTGGCACTTATCTCTACTAGATGATTAAAACTAAAGCTCATCTCAGTGACATCACCACAACTTTGAAGCAAAACATTAAGAATTTAATCTGAGGAGGTACGTAAAATTCTAGAAAATAATGATGATTAATAACAAGATGACAGGGTTAACTAAAAAGGGAAACTTTAAGGCTTGTAAAACCAAAAACGTTCTGTTAACTCAGAAGTGGATTAGAGTGTTCAAAGTGCTTCAGGACTTGACACTGTGTAAAGGCTGATTTATACTCCAGGCATCATAATGCCTACCTACTTCAGAATGACAAATAGCGCCGTGCTGAGATCTCAATGGCAGCCCCAGAGCACCAACAGCAACTGTCTTCCATCTTAATAGCTGAGCCTCTGCAATTCTCCACACTTAAAATTCTGGGCATTTAACTCTTCTCGTTGCATCTAAATCCAGATACAAAAAAACTTCAAATCAAACTATTTACCTCAAGTGAAGTCTACCCTGAATAATTCATAAGCAGCAAGAAGTCAGAGAGCGAACAAGTTGAAGAGTGTGCTAATGAAGTCTAGAATTTAAAATATAATGGTATAAAAGCTATTATGGATCTTTTCTAACCTTATAAGAAAGAATATTGGTCTCTGTAACACTGAAAAATCCCAATGAACAGGGAAAGAAACACAGTTCAGGTATCTTGTTGTCAGTGACTGATGCTGCTAACGAAATCACACAGATTACTGCAGAGAAAGAGCTGCTGTTTAAAGCAATTCCTGATGAAGGAGCTGAAGTGTTCAGATTGATTCTTATTCATCCTGCCCCTGTGAAGAAGTATTGATCCCTAAAATAGATAGAAGAAGCTGCAATTCAATTAGAATAAAGTATGAAAGTCAAGAAAACACAGAGAAATGCAGGACATGCTATGATGACACTTAGCTAACAAGAATTTTTGACTCTTTAAAACCAGGCAAAAAAATCACTTATTTTGTCATTTCACTGTGAGGACCAAGGGTTTGTATTTTTCTGTTTCAGCAAATCATCTTTATAAGATAGATGCTACTAAAATGCATGGTTGATTTGTCTGGGATATTGGTGACAAGCCAGCACTGTCATCAAATACAATCTGCCTCCTAAGCTGGTTGCTGAGTTATTTTGAATTTAGTTCATCTTAACCACTTATCCACAAATGTTAATAGGAGACAGAGAGAAAGGTTCTGAACTAAAAAAGCCAGAAATAGCCTTACCTGTCACAAATTCAGGGAAATTGGTGACTTCAACCAAATTTTTCTGCATTGCTGGTAAATAATTAGTTCATTCTTTTGTGTCACTGATTAGCAACATAGGTTCACAGACAGTCTGATTATTTTGAACTAATGGGAGTAATTAATTTGAGGTTTTCTTTTTTGGGGGGTTGAATCAAATCATATACTTCAGATGGTATTTGCAGCAATTTTCCTTTTTTACACAAAGGAAAATAGCATTCTTTTATAAACTTGGCTGCTGAAAAAAAGTGCATTTCTACCTCAATAATAAGAGTATAAATCTTACTTTTGGAGAATAGTACACTTGTGATAAAAGTCTCTCAGAAACAGGCATTTTCCTAAATAACACTAGTGAAGGCGTAGATATATAGTACTGTTTACTAGAGAAGAATTTTTTGAGTTTTGAAATACTATCTGACTCTGACTAAACTGTAGTAAAGCAAAGTAATTAGTACTTTGCTATATATTTAAAGTATCAATGTGTGCAAACTGTTCACTGATTAGTGGATTTTGAAGATGAAGTACATGCAGAAGTCTGCTTAATTATGGAGAAAAAGGATGGGTTTCTGCATAAGACATCTCAGTCTGGGGACACGTAAATTAGGTTTTCAGATCAAAGACTTTCAAAAGGCAAGACAAAGAATTTTTTTAGGTCTTGTTTCCCCAGTGTAGTAGATATTTCTTGGATTGTTGAAAGGATAAGGAACCTTTCCATACATCTGTTAGCAGGGACTACAGATACATATAAGCAAAATTTAAATAGCATTCATTGTAAATAATGCTGCTCAGTGACAAACATTCTAAACACAAAATACTATTAAATTATTCAGGATCAGATACGAATCAAAATAATTTGACAAAACAGTCCTTTCTAGCATCAAGGTGATCTTTTGTGCAATATTTTCTAGAGCTATTTATGGATTAATATATTTATTTTAAATGAAATTTTAGCCCCTACTTTTGAGACATTTGGGTAGAATTATCATTAAGGACTTAATTTTGAAAAGTGCTTCTTCTCCCTCTGCCTAGATAGTAGAAATTATCTGGCAGTGCTAGAAGCAAGGGAAAAGAGGGGCATCCTTTCTTGGGACTCCAGTACAGAAAACATAGTAGAAATAGTCTTGGCTGAGGAATAACTACATCATGGTGATTCACTGAAAATGCATCCATCCCCACACCTGTCAAAATCTTCAACTCTCATGCCTTTATATGTCAATGCAGACAAGTCACACTTTGAAAGAGTAAGGTCCAAAAAAAACCCTCATTTATTTACAGCAAAAGCTTCATCTGTGTTGTTGCAGGTCAAGAAAAATTAACATTAATGCTGATGGCAAGAAGTTTCATTTAATAATCTGATCTGTGCTTTGAAATCTATGAAATGAAGAACTAAATGTAATTGTATGAGGTAGAAATAAGTTGGACAGCTGAGGAAGGACTGCTTCTCAAGTTTTTTCAGTCTGCTATCCTGAAGGAGTCACCATCTCCACACTCCATGATTAACTCATGAGATAAAGGGATTCCTAGCAGTGATCAAATCCAATGCAGAAAATGATCCAAGTACCAAGAAGAGTACAAAGGAGGAATGACATCATCCTTGGACTTTGAGATGGGAGAAAGGGAAGGGAAAAAACAGACCAACTTCCACTAATTCTGGCCTCTAATTTGGCACGCTTAACCTCTTATCCGACACACACCACTTTTCTCCTTTTCAATAAAAATGCAATCCCTCAAATTATCCAGCCTGTGTTGGCAATTCCTGTCTCACACCATGTCTCACAGGCTGGCAATGGGATGCATTTGCGAATCTACCTTGCATTCTACTAGGACATGCTCACTAATGTACCTTTTACAGGACAGTTCAGAGAATGGTCTCCTTACTTCTACTTCGCACTCCCTCCTGTCCAATTTGTGACATGGAAAGTCTCACATACTAGACTGAACTCTTGCGAAGGGCTACTCCTGCTTTTTCTGGGCAGAAGGGCTAGCATAACTCACCAAGTAGCTGTGCTTTAAGGGCCAAGTGCCCCAAATTATCTAAAAAGACGGTGTTTGAAACTCTGTTTGAGTACATAACATCTTCAGAGATCAACCAGAACAAGCCTAGGTGAAAAAAAAAAAAATGGTGCCATCCACTCTCCATTCATAGCTCTTTTTCTTCTGGGAAACTGCAGCATTAAAAAAAGAGAAAAAAAGTAGTAAAAAAAAAAAGTTCCCATCACCATCTGTGTTTATCTTGCAGTTTTGCTTTCGAAATAACCCATGCTAAAGAAAGTTTCAAAACTTTTCTTAGCCGCGTTTTATCAAAGTAGGAGCTTTTCCCCATAAAAGGTAAATAATCTTTCTGATTGTTAGCTTTCACAGTTAACTAGTTTTTAACATAGTGCTTCTGCTGGACCTACCAGCATTAAAGAGTACTTGGTGGTCATATCTCACTGGTGATGTTCTAAGTGATCTTTGAAATGTATTTCAAGATTTGTCTTCTACATGTCCAGTCTGTGTTATTAAACAAATGTACAAAATGGGTGAGAAGCAACTTTAGAAAATTTCAATTAAATAACCACCATAAAATAACTGATAGTCTCAGATAATCAGTGTAATAGGTACAAAATCCACTCTCCCACTTAATTATTGCATACCATTCACATCAGCAGCATAAATAACAATCACCCTTTTGTGGATATCTAGTTTACCAGCCTGTTGTGACTGGAATCAGTGCAAATAAGCCAAGAAGATAGTTTTACCAACTTTACACCCTTTGTTTATGGAAAGTGTTCTCAAACTGCTCTTCCACATGGTGACACTTTTGTAACTGCAGCCACACTTGAAGCAAACTACAGAAGGCATCTGCTGAGCTTCACAGGAATATGCAAGGAACAGTATGGCAGGATAACATGAGTTTTATGCCAAGTCATTGGCACAGACTGTTTTAATGGCTAGAAAAATCAAGAAAGCATGCAAAAATCCTATTCTAGGTTCAATAAGGCAAAGCAAACATCAGCACATGAAAGGATTAGAATACCAAATGAAATTACCTTAGAAACAAAGACTGCTTTCAAGAGGATAACAGTATAATCCCCTTATGAAAGTACTTTCTCCTTCTGAAACATTCCTTCTTCTCACCCCACCAAAGCTTCACTAGTGACTCATGTGCTGTAAAACCCTCCAGGGTGGAAAACTTCCATCTATACATATAGGTAAGTAATTCAAAGCAAAAAAAAAGTTAATTTATTTGCTCTGATTTCCTGCAAATCTCTGAGGATTTAAAATAGAGCAAGGTCCGAACTCCCACTCTCTTGATCTCAGGGCTGGCATTGTAAAGCAAATTCCAGTAGTGACAGTGATTTACCTCTGCATTCAAGTTTAATATTGCTTTAACTAAAATTTATTTCTAGGGTTTCTAAAAATTATTTCATCTTTTATTGATCCACAGTAAAACATAATGCTTAAATACTACAGTTGCTGCATATTTAATGTTTCAGAAGATATAAACCCATATATATAAAAAAAATGTTAAGTTTCATCAGCTGTCGTTTCAGAAGATCCAATTTTTTTTCCAATCATATTTTGGGAAAACAGTGATTCACTGGGAAACCATTGATTTTGTGATGCAAGCTGGTGATTCTGTGAATGGGTAATTTTTCTAATATAAATCTTCATGCATATTTTATTTTCTTATATTTTATTGTTCACTAAGGACTCAAATAAATTATTTATGATTCATGCAATAACTCTTCAGTTCAGTATCACTCAAAATCTGAGCTTACAGGTGTTACTAATTATACCATTTTCAGGGTGATATGCCTCATTAACGCATTCTACTTGTTCATCTGTATGTATAATGTTTAGGATTTGGCAAATGAGAAGTGTTAGATATGATAAATTGTGAAATAGGAGACCTTTGTAATCATGGAAATAGTGTTTTCAAAAGATGTTGTGAACATTCCTACTGTTTCCAAATTTACCTAATATGTGTCTTCTATAACAGCTTTATAGGCAATTTGTGTAAAGAAAAATTAGATTTTTTTTTTTTAAAAAGCATTATTCAATGCTATTTAAAATAAGGATCCAATCTATCAGGCCCAAAAGAATGAATTCAAGTATTTGGAAAATCTACATTTCATTGATCCTGCTGCTTAGTTATACTTTGGATCAGAACAAAAACAAATCCCATCTTTTCTTCAGTTTGTTGACTAAAAGATCTTTGGAGATTTTTTTTATCCCTTGTAATGATTTTTTTTTCCTTTTAAGTTCCAAGTGTACCCTAATTTTTTAAAAGGTACTCCTTAGTCCTTGATAGTCTGTTCAATCAATCTCAGTGACATGGAAATGTAAAACTTTCCTACTTGATGATTAGTAGCCATCATTTTTGGAGAAAATAGTGTTCAGTGGATCTGGAGGAGTAAGGGTAAATGCTGGACAGACAAGAAATACAAAAATTCCTATTCATTTTTCTGCAGAATACATCATGATTCCCAATTAAAATGTGAGTATTTTAATAACAATTATAATGTAATGGTTGTGTAAAAAAAGACTTGCATATCCATTTTTATTTTTGCATCTTGTGTTTGCTCATTCATTGGTCTTTCAAATTATGAGTTAAAAAAGTTGCGTCTAGAACTGCCAATACTGTTGATTCAATAACCTCTACTGAATTCTTTAAATAGCTATCAGGGACTTCTTTCTTAATTCTAAAATTTAAATAATTTATGTAGTTTTAATATTAAATATAAATTACATTTATTATTGTATCACATATTATACAAAAAAACTCCTAATTTTAATAGTTTAAAAAAAATCTGCTGATTTAAGTAAATATCATTTTTCCCCTCTTGTCTACAAAAGATGTACATAATTTGTAAGCCTGTCTTGGCACGCCAAATGGCTTTAAGGCTTGCTTTCTCTTTTTACACACAATTTGCAACCACACATTATCAAATGAGGCAGTTTATAACACTAGTCAGAATTTTTTGCCTAGTAAATATCAGCACTTATTAAAATCTAATCTGTGACGTTTCATTGGGAAGAGGGAATATTATCATGGCTATTATATGCCATCAGTTTCCCTAGCTTCATAATTACTTGAAGAGTGCTTCAGTCATTGGTGGTTTTGGTTTTATTCTTTGATTTTTCTGTTTTGTTTTGTTTGTTTGTTTGTTTGCTTTTTTATTTCCTATACCTTTTCTCATAGGTTTTATTTTTGATGAGCTGTTCTCACACTGGTTGGCTAAATACATTGCAGACCTTTCTATGCCTCCAGCAAGAACACCAGCAAGTTATAAGGATAACAGACTCTCCCCTTTCTGCCACAAGGAAGCTCAGAGACAATCAATGACAAGCCATTGTTTGCAGTTAGATCCTATCTGCTTTTCTGGAGAGGAAAGCAGGGGATGCAAATTACATTTGCAGAGTAAGATTTCACTTTCAGGAGAAGGATGAGAAACAGCTGTTGAAAACTGTAAAACCAACACTGGAGGAAAAGAGAAGCCAGTGGATGGCTAGAAATTACAGTTCTGATTTGGGTTATTTACAGTATCTCAGGAAATAATTGAATCCTTTTTCACCTGAGCATAGAGGCTGACTGAAGGTAAAAAAGTATTTGCCTTAAGACCAAAATGCCAGTTACTTTTTGTTTCACCAGTGCTGCAGCCATGAATTTTGTGTTCTTTTAGGCAGGTCCCATACTCTAAAAGGGCACAGCTTGACCTTAGGAGACTTATTTTAAAAGAGAGTAAGAAATTTGTCAAAAAAAGCACGTTAATATACTGCTTGGAGTTCCAAAGATGAAAATGTCAAAGAATTTGTTTCACTGGCTTATTTTTTTTTTCAGTATAGACTAGAGAAATTAAAATCTTTAACTGGTAAATCAGTGGGATACTACCCATCAATTGCAATATTATTAGATTTTTTCTAATATTACTTATTTCTACCAATATTTCTTCTTCATTAATATATAAAGAATTGCATGGCACTGAAACATGCCTCAATTCTGATGTGGCAGGAAAAATTGCATACAATAAATAATTTACAAGCCTTAGGAAGCTTATAAGATATTCCTTCAACGGTAAATCTCAGTACCTATAGAAGATCCTTGATTTAAAGTATGGATCTATGAGAAATTCTCTTTTATATAACTTAAAAATCCTCTTAGCCCTTTGTGACTGCCAGGTCCTAAAAATGGAGGTTCAGCAAGAAAGACTGATTACAAAGTTCTCCACATGTCTCATTCTATGTGTTTTGTGTAGCTTGAGAAAAGCATTTAACTATTTAACTGTTAGGTCCACTGAACTTCAGTTGGAGCATCTTTCCCAAAAAGTCATGTTCACTGAAAGTACTGCTGCATTTTTTAAAAAGACACCAATTTACGGCTAATATGAAAACTTTAAAATCTTGTTCTTATAATGTATTTTAATAGCAGCTTCCAGACAACAATTAGTCAGTTTATCCCTGACATCAAAATAATGAAGGAGGTTATGGTTCAGGAGCATTCCTAGTTACTCTAGGTCTTGGTCAATTCCTAAAACCTCTCCTATCACACCTATCCTTCTGCCCTCTGCATATCCATGAGGCAACTGCTACAGAAATGACGAGTATTAAAGAAAAAAAAATATGCCTATACACAGGTATGTGCATCTTTCCAAGCTGCTGACAGAACAGTCTTCCCTGTGCAGACTTGCCCAAATAAAGCTTTCCTCTTTCTGGCTGGGAATATGAGAAGGAATAGAGTTACAGGATAAAGTGTAGGAAAATAAACTAGCATGGAGAATTTTGCAATGTAATGAGGCGTATCACAGCAAGAAAGGCTCAAAGCATGAGAATAAAACCATCTACAACATTTGAGGGTTGCTACCCAGAGAACAAAATAAGCTACATGCTCTTTCTCACAGTTCCTTACTGTATGAGCCATACTGGCATCCAACCCACATGATGCTGGCCTCACTCCATTCTGATCATATGGCTCCCAGAGTTACTTTTCAGGCTGTATATAGGGGGAAAAAAAAAAAAAAAAAAAAAAAACAAAAAAAAAAAACCCAAAAAAAAACAACCAAAAGAACCACAGAAAAACCAACCCCACGAAAAACCAGAAAAAAACAACCAACCAAACAAAAACCACACCAAAAAAACAAAACCAAAACACAAACAAAAAATAAAAACCAAAATACAACCAACCAACCAACTACAAAAAACCCCACAGACAAAAAGAATCAAGGAAACAAAACCAAAAAAATAAAAAAACCCAACCAAAAAACTTCAAACCTAAAAAATCCCCAAACCAACAAAAAAAACCAACAAGATTTTTTTTTTCACTTAATTATGTGTCATCTTAAAGCAAAACCCAAAACCCCTTGATTTCCTCAGGCTATTGGTGTCCTACTGGGGTTACTGTAACAGTTACATTCCACCAAACGCTCCCTCTTTAAGAGCTAGAGACTAGAACTAATAAATGGAGATAACTATCATCTCTCATGTTTCTATGTACTTTATAGTTTCTCCTAATAAAATCTTCATTATTATCAGAAGAGACCAACATTTAGTGCTGGATCATTTAAGATCGATTTAAATTCAAGAAGCCATATACCAACGGATGGAAAAAGACGGGTACTTACAAGAGAAGATAATTTATGCTGTTTGCACAGTACAAGTGTAATTTTGACATGAACCACCTAACTAGGTCTTTACAATATAACATATATGTGGCAATCAACAAAGGATTTTGTTAACAGGGTACTGGAATCCAGTCGCCAAGTATGAATGAAATTGGAAAATGATGTTTATACTTAGATTTTGTTGTATTTTGTATTGGTTAAAATGACATACACTCAAGAACAAATATAACTAATAATTAGAGATACAAAAATTATTAAGGAATTATTCCCTAGCGCCCTAGGGTTTAAAAAATTCCAGCATGCATTTATCTTATAAATTAAAAATTAATCATATATCCTGAGCCTAATTTTGTTAGGATTAGCAAAAAAAAAAAAAAAAAAAAAAAGCAATTAAAAGAAAAATCAATTCATTTAATGAAAATTACATCCACTCAAATTTTTTTAAAATCAATTCCATGACTTTTAAAACATCAGAAAGCCATTTGAGTGAATCAAAATTAGGATTTTTTATAATGTTGTGAGACTGAAAGATAGAATAAAATAAAAAAAAGCTCATAATTTTTACCCTTTCATTAGCTGGAGTTACTGCTGTTTAATTTTACAAGAAAGAGATTCACAATACTGTGTTCTTTCACATATACACACATATACATATGTATATAAATGGGAAAATTTAGAAGCCAATTCTTTGTTTCATGTAGCTTAACAGCCTTCAAAATATTGCTTTGGTATTGTCGTCTTTCTCTTTGGAAAGAAAACCATGCACTAAACACACTATCTTGTGTAAGTTTTTTAAAAATACCTGTACAGGAAGTTCTTTACGAAACATTATAATTCCAGTGTATTTATTCAACATATTTCTGATTCAATTTAATTATGAGCTATATTACTTGCTTTATGTGCATATACACATTGCTACTCATGAAAGTACAGTCTAACATCTCTTTCCTTGCTATTTCATCTTTTCTGAATATCTGAGCCATTTTCATTAATTTCAATTTTCTCTCTGTGATGCACACCACAGGAAAACACATCAACAAATGAAAGGGAACTCTGATAATCTACAGTTATCCAAACTGAAATACCTGTCCTATTTTTGAGACAGGTAAAGTGTTTGATCCTCTTTATAGCCCTATATTTGGCAAGAGGCTGAGTCTGTATGTACTTAGCATAATGATTTGTGTTATTCGAGTGTTTCAAAAAGATGAAATAGTTTTCTCTAAGAATGACTTTGATTCAGCAGCAGAATGATGTACGTTAATATTCAGCAAGAACATGGCTAGGTGGAATTGATTAGAATATATTTCCAACTCTGTTTTAAATTCATATTTTTAGACTAGATTTTACATCATGAAAGTAACTATATAATATTAAAATCTTTTTCAGAAATTCCACCTAAAGTAGTATAGGTCAAGTTCTTCTGGCCTAGTTACACATGCAAAAATA
The DNA here is from genome assembly GCF_029207755.1 of Chamaea fasciata. Lineage (NCBI taxonomy): Eukaryota > Metazoa > Chordata > Aves > Passeriformes > Sylviidae > Chamaea > Chamaea fasciata. The sequence goes on from NW_027094086.1 coordinate 27,904,061, forward strand.
TTACTATTTAAGTAATGAAAACACTGGAAATGCCAACATAGTATACTTTATATGCATCTAGACCATTAATATTGAAGTAGGCATAGTGTTCTGGGAGAATATCAGTGTTCTCCAGCAGGATTTAGGTACTGGTCTTGATTCCCAAGCTAATTGCAACACTGAAAACATTCCATTTCTAGTGGAGTGAGTGATGATATTTTACATCTGACAAAAAGAATGCATGTATCCAGTTTATGTATATGCATGTTTATATATGTGTGGAGGCACATAAAATCTTCAGCTTATGTACTTTTTGTTGGAATTTAGCTGGCATTTGATGAAAAAATAGATTTTTCAGGTAAAAACATTTTTTTCAACTGCAACACATTATTGTTTCATGGTCATTTGCAAGCAGTGGTGTGCCCAGTTCCAACACTGTATTGGGCTATGATACACCATGTTTTAAAACAACTTTTTTAAAAAAATATTGCTGCTAGAGAAAAATAATCAAGACTACAAAAGAAAAAATCTTTTAATCTTTAAGTTAAGGTGTATTGCATTCTGATTTAAATTATTGCTTAACATTGGGAATTTAAATTCACCCTATAAAATTGCTCTTAAGACGATGAAGACACCAAGTAAGTTAATCCTTGAGCACATAATGGTCCTGTGTCCCACTTTAGCAGCTGGCTAGAAAAGAGGTAGCTGAACTTCAAAGACAACTCCGCTCAGAACACCCTACAGACACAGAAGGGTACAGCTCTGAGCCTGTGGACCCACTTGACAGTGTATACTACAGAGAGCAGGGCAACATTTTTTCACCCAGCACCACACGGAGATACCAGAAATACAGCAGGAAGTCAGGAAAACTCAACATTACAGTGCTGTCCCTGAAGCTGAAGCAACCAGACAGGGGACCCATCAGAAACACTTATTTTACAAACATTGAGATTTCAGGCATTGGAATTTGCACATATTAGACATTGGATTGTGCTGCTCAGGGAAATGAGGGATTCATCCCTGGGAACATGGAAAAGACATGGATGCGGCTCTTGGGGATATGATTCAGTGGAGAACACAGCAGAATTGCATTAACAATTGTTGGACTCAGCAACAGAGGCTTTTTCCCAACTCAAATGATTCAAGGATTCCATGATTCCAGAGAGGTCAAACCACTTTGGAAATGCGTGGTGCATCTTGTACATGCTCAGCTCAAAGCTTAATGTGAAAATCTTGTAAGCTCTGTTGTACTACATAAAAGCTATCTGAAGAGATCTGAAATTATAGTAAGTCAAATAAGTGCTAAATTGAAAACTGGGATATCTATATTTCCTTGAACTTGGAGACATGAAAGTATTTTAAGGTAAAATGGGACATGAAATAACACTCATGTTATCATATTTCTCAATTTATCTTAAGACTAGCTTGTTGTACTGACTCTAGACTTAGTGTTTGTAAACAATTTATGAATTAGAGGAGAGGGCTAGGCACAAAACTTTCAGTGAATTATGTTAGATTAATGTTATAAATTGTTAGAACCTCTATCATTCAGTTTGAAGTTCTGCTATTAGAATTTTACTGTAATTTATTGAATAATGTATCATTGAGAAGGGAAATAAAAGAATTTGTAAGAACTGGAGAGAGGACCAGGGATTTCTTTTAGACAATAACTTAACATGACAGTCCTGGTCTGGATTTGGGGAGTCAAGGAGGGAACACAGGAAGTTCCCCTGCTTAAAGGGTTTTTTGCAAAAGACGTCATAATAAACAAGTGAATGACAGAGGGAAGGAATTTTTCCTTCTCCTCCTTTCTCCTTCCTTATTCTAACAGCTCTCAAACCTGAATCTCTACTAATATCTGAAAACACAAACCGTCTGGACACACAACAAAAAGTATCCTAATTCCACAATGATTTGGAAGGTCTAATCTTCCTGTACCATTGTAGCTGGAAGAACGAATCTGTGCTTTTGGGCATTATATTCATCCTTGAATGATTATCTTACCTGTTAATATTTAAGACAGAACTCTATCAAAGCAAATTTCATTTTTTCAATGACAACATGCAGAACTGAATTCTTCCCAAATGAATGACCCAGGTGCTTCTGTGGAAATAACTAATTGGAACACAATTATTCACGGTGGCACTGAAAACGATACAGAAATTGTCACTTCAAGTTTGTAAACTGCCAATCTACATCAAGTCTTTTAAAAATTGCAATTTAAAAAATTAACAATTTTTATAATTAAGACTTTTGAATCATCAATGTCAGACTCTTGAAGAACATGGCTGCAGTAGCAGTCCATTAACAAAGGCAAGTTGTAGGAAGTATTTTTTTTCCACAGGCATCACAGGAACAGTTTTTGCTGTGTTTTCTAGCAATGCAGAAACCCCTAAGATAACCCTTTTGGGTTTTTCTGGGGGAAAAACTCTTAAAAATAATTCTTTTTTTATGAATAATTAAAAAATATATCTCCGTAGATTTCAGAGACATTTACCATACATGTAAATTTTACTACTGAAAAATGTTTTGTCAGCTTCATATAGAATATTCCTATGAGTTACCTCTTGGTGTATTCATTTAATTGTTGCTTACCTTATTTTTTTAAGATTGAGTTAAAGCACTTTAAATTAGGCAGAGTTATAGTAAATGCTTCAGCCCCAGAAATTTAAACTTTGCTAATCTGCTTAAAACAGCAGGTAGTATATTTAGCGTAAGCAAAGATAATCATTCAAGTATGAATTTAGTGCCCAAAAGCACAGATTCATTCTTCAAGCTACCATGGTACAACAAGATTAGACCTTCTAAATCATTGTGTGATTAGGATATTTTTTGCTGTGTGTCCAGACAGTTTATGTTTTTAGATGTAAGTACAGATCCATGTTTGTGATTTGGACCTTGGAGTAGAGGAAGGAGAAAGGAGGAGAAGGAAAAATTCCTTCCCTCTGTCAGTCACAGGTTTATTTTGATGTCTTTTGCAAAAAACTATGTGGCAAGTGAACTTCCTGTGTTCCCTCCTTGACTTCCCAAATCCAGACCAGGACTGTCCACGCTTCAACTTTTGAACACTAAAGCACCTTCTGCTCAGTTATAATGTTGGCAAAATTGTTGTGTGGGAAGTCAGACCAAGTATTACACATACTGAACAGTCATTTTTCCTTCAAGTGTATCAAACCCTTTTCGTCTCTCCTTTAATCTCCTCTTCACTAAAAAATCAAATTGGTTCAGAATCACGTTCTACTTTTAACAAATTAATGTTCTATAGATAAATATTGCAAGCTATTAGCAAACTGATACTGATTTTTAGCTACAGTTTTGAAGACCTTCCTAAACCCTAAATAACAAAACCACAGCAAGATGAGAGGCAAGACCACAGCATTTTTTCCCTAAATTAAATATTTTTCATGATTATTGAATTGCTTTACTATTCACACTCCTAAATATATTCTGAATACGTAGTTATCTTGTACAACAAGTAGTTACCCAACTGAAATCAATACAGGCCAGAAGCAGCAGAATGTATACTGTTAGAAACTCTAAAGTTAAAAGGTTCCTAGGTATGAGGTCCAAGTTAAAAAAAAAAAAAATCAACAAAACAACAACTACAACAAAAAAAAACCCCCACCAGTTTTGGTAAGGCTACTTAATTATCTGTTAATATAATCTATGAAGGCTTCTTTATGCACAAGAAATGCATAAGCACAAACTTTAAACAAGTTTAAGCTGTTTGCATCAGTAAAGCAGCATTCAAGGTACCATCATGAGCCCAACAAAAGCAGAAAGAGACAGAGGCGTTAAAAAATATTCATGCGAATGAAAAATATCAACAGAGAACAAATGTTAGTAATGTGGGGGGCTTGTCACATCAGGAATTCTAGAGGCAAATCTTGAACCATGACACTATGGCAAATTCTGCATCAGCTGACAACCAGCTCAGATATGGAGCTTCAATGGAGCTGTCAGTCCTAACAGACTGTAATGTTTTACAGCTGCCCTGATCTTTTCATGGTCAGAATCACCCTGGACTGCAGTAGCAGGCCAGTTCTCCCCAACACTTTTACTCAGTTGTGTGCCTTCCAAAATTGACCATGTCCCTTGTTTTAAGGTGAACTTTTTCACTCACAAAGAGTGTGAGTGGAGACTTTTCCACTAAAAAGAATGCTTTCAGGAAGCCATAGAGCCATTTCAAAGTGGGCATTTTTTTCCCTGCCATGATTACCTTGAGAAGTTTTTCAAATTCCCTTAAAATCCTGTTTTTCTAGGCATGTGTTTCCTCAGAAAAAACATTATAACAAAGCATAACTGAATATAGACATTCAGCAATGTGCAGCCAGCTTTTTCATTCAGACATTGTAGATAATGTTTTTCAGTCTTAAAGTAATACCATTTGCATTATATTATGCAAATAAGTATTGTATTTAAAATCGTATTAATAGTATATGATTTTGTCCTCAGCATGACTAAGTTACCAAAAAATGTAACTTCTCATATTAATTAAATGTGCAAAACCATCTGAAATTTGACAGAACCCAATGGAAAATTCAAATGGATCTTGGCAGCCCTTATAATCAAGTAAATATTGTAAGATGTTACATTTTCTTGTGAGGAAAAAAGAAAAATTTAAATTTAAAAGTGCATTTAATATTTGAATTTTATAGCGTCTGGTTATAAACCACTTCTGGAAATTATTGGTAAGTAACAGGAAAAAGGTGAAAAGTTTATAGGGCTTTCTGACCTCAGACAAGTACTGATTCATTTTCTGAAGTTTGTGTATAGCTACATATCTCAAAAATTCCTTTTGTTTAAATGAAAACCAAATGCATTACCAGATTTTGTAAAATATTGCTCTTAATTTCATGTTTCCATATATAATGTATCCAATATCCCAAAAATTCATTTTGAAATCACCACATAATATGTTATAATAACTGGAGTTGTTACTGATATTTCTAGGCATTACTGAGAAAGAGTCTTTGCAGACTACTCTATGCAAGTTTTTTGTACTTGATAGGGAAAAATAATTTAAAAAGTGAGAGAGACTAAGTAGTAAAATAGGTGTTAAAGGCTACTATTATGCACTGTTGAAGTTTATGTTTTGCTAATTAAAGTGCAGAAGAGATAAGATGAAAAGTGTAAGTAAGTATTCCCAATGTGACAGTGAAATTGGCTAAGTACCAGGATGTACTATCCATTGAAAAATAACCTCTTGGTTATACTTGTTCTGAGACAAGGGCTGAGGGATGGGCAAGCAGGGATCATCTGAGAAGAATGTTTTTACAAGTCACAATATTTGCTCCACTGACATTGTTTCTTTTACCACCTCAGTTTAGAGAGACTTCTCCATTTTAAACTACTGGTTTTAGTGAGTTATGTTTTTAGCTCCAGTAATAGTTCATATTTAGTAAGAATTCCTGGAAAGTACTTACATCTGTATTCTGGCATATTCAGCTCTCCCTCTTGTTACTACTGTTCTAATCTTCTTCTTAATACATTATTTTTCCCCAAAAGCTCTGAAAGTAAGAAAAACCTCCACATCCCACTGAAAAAAAGGGATAGGAGAAGTAATTCAAAACTTGCTTTTATTTTAAGAGCTTGAAGTTTTGCAGTACCAACTAACATCAGTTTTCTAAAATGTTATTTTAAAGAGCAAGTGTGGACATGGATACATCAGTATTGGCTGCCAGATTAAGGCAAAGGCCCATAACCCTACACATCACTGGTCTCTATTTTCCTGGGCAAAATGCTCAGCTCTGTTAGGTACATTTTCTTGGCCCAGTTGAGTCAGAGGTTACCACTGCAGAACTGCAAGTATTGTATGAGAGCCTTAACTATTATTATCTCCAATGATGCTACCACCATATGCCACAATTTACTAATTGATAATAACACCAGTAGCAGTAACATTCAGATTTCAGACTAATGATCTTAAAATAGATCCCTCTTATAATTCTTGCCAAGAAAGCTTACATATTAAATTTATATAACACTTCAGTTGTCCAGATATTTTGTAATATTTCTAAAGAACTTTTTTTCTATTGTCTTGGTTAGCTTTCATTTGAAACAACTTAGCTGCAACTTCATTCCTACTTAAGATAAGCATCCTGTCAGCATCAGAGGACCTCAGAATTATGCAAAAGGGAAAAATTATTCTTATCCTCACCAGAGAAGACCAAGGCTATTTAATTGCACTCAAGTAATAAATTTGGTGAAGGGGCTGTTTTGGGGAGTTTTGGTTAATTTCGTTTGTAAATTTTGTTTAATCTAGGAATGAACAGTAATTTACTTTTTCCTTAAAACCCCAAAGCTATCTATCTACAAAACTAGAAATTACTTTTTTTTCCCCTGTAAATCGTAAAAGTTCTATAAAAAGCATTTGGCCGATACTAGGTGAAATTACTCTGAAGGTCAAACACAATTTTCAAATAAAAATCTTCCTTTTCTAGAAACTAAGTTAAATAAAAAATTCACAATATTTTCAAAGCCTTATGAACAAAATATAATCCAACTGAATCTTTAGAAAGCCTTGAATCCAGCCCTCTGAAATTGAAATTCTCTACACTCTGTCTATCCAAAATTAACTGCTTATGTAATTAAGGAGAGTCATGTAAATTTTGTGGCTTTAAAATATCTAGTCCTCAAGTCTTTAAAATAAATCCACATTGTACAGATATTAAATAGATACTTAGGGCTCCTATTCACAGGTAAAAACATCTGAATAGTAAACTTCCAAAAAACGTACAGGATTATTTTGTAATCTGAAATTATGAAGCAATAAACATGACTAGTAAATGTTCACAGAGCAGACTCAATTATGCTGAAATCACAGACAAGACATCCTGCCCAGAACAGTACATATTAATATATCTCAGGTGATGTAGAAACTTGCTGTTATATCATCTATTTAATATTTGTTCCATTTATATTTGTGCACAACTTTTAAAAATATCAACGATTTTGTCATGTTGCTGATTTAGTGAAATTATCTTTAGTCATCTACTGAGATACTACTTTTCAGCACCAACACATTATGTTGGTCTTTTTAATATTTTATTGACATTGCTAGCATGGATTTGAAAACATCTGATTTCAACGTAATATACGTTGCATGTCCTTTTCACTTTGTGTATCTCTATGTTATTTATCAGAACTTTAGGAGTAATTTAACTGTAAGAAAAAATATATTCCCTCATGTTTTCTCCACCACTGTGTTTCAGATGACTGTCTCATAAAAGTTAGGTTTTAAAGAGGTGTGAGAGTTAGATGAAGAGGGTCAGGTTCAGGATGGGACCATGACACAGGGCAGGATCTCCACATGCAGTGTAGGAAGGACAACTGGTGAGGAGTGTCTGCTCCTACAGCCAGGGCTAGAACTGTGCTACACTCCAGAGAGGTGCCCCATGCTGAGCTCCTGCCTGCCTGTGTCCTCATTAGCCAGTGCCAGGGTACTTCAGCTCTCCTGTTGTTCCCCCACAACAGTGACAGCACACGAGCACATCCCGAACGTGGGAGGAGGGAGAACAGATGGATGCAGACAGGGGAGCACACGGGAACTGTGGGACCATATTGGCTGCAGTCACAACTCATCACCAGCCTGACTGTCAGCACCAGGATCCCTGCAGGCTTCCCAGCAAAGAGGAGGGAAGGAGGAATTTGGAGGCATCCATAAAGTAGCCCAACAGGCACCTATGAAAATATGAGGGGCAGTGCACAACAAAGGAGGGCTTGCTGAAATACACAGTGGGATGCTGACATCAGGAGTCACCTGGGAGCAAGAGTGACACCAAATGGGAAATGAACAGGGAGGAATGATATTATGAAGCACCTTGAAATTCAGCAATTTAACATGTGATGCAGCAGAGGGAAATCAATATTGTCAAAATGACTGGCTAGCAAAATATTGTTTGAAGCTGTAGTGTTTATGCATGTCAACATAGAAATGACAGTTGGATAACACTATTAAAACAGAAAGTTTTGATTTTTTTCTGTGTTCAAATTAATTTCAAACCCCTCCTTCTCCGCAATTTTTCATAGAACGGAAGCATTGAAATAAAAACAAAAATAAGGTCATCTAATGAAAGAAACAAGTGGCATAATTTGACCAGTTACATTTCACTGCATAATACCACCATTAATTTTAGCAACATTACCAGTGAAACAGGCTGAAATTGCTATTTCCAACAGAAAAAATATTTTGGAAGACAACCAAACTTATGATGGATGTAGGCAGGCACAAATCCATTTGAGTCAGTGGTGCGGCATTTGTGTCTGTCAACTGTAATAGTGTCCCTTGATATTTCATGAAGTTTACAACAAACAAATTACAATATGGGAAGAAAGCAAAACTTGCTATGTACCACTCTGAGATACAGATATGGCACAAGGGTTACTTATCAAAACATGCCTGTTCCGCTTCATACAACTTCAGTCAGAAAAGAGCTCACAGAAAAAGCTGTACTGAGATAATAACAGGCATAAAATACAAAGGTTTTGAAAAATTTAAGTGCTAAAGAACACTCTAAACAACAGAATATTTCACTCTATACTTAAAGTGCCACTCATAACACTCATTTTAATCTACAGTTATCTCAGACTAGGCATTTGCAATTCTGATACCTACAAGAAAGGTTAGATTAGTCTCTCAAAGGCAATTAAGTGATAATTAAGTAGCTTTACAAATTACATTTGTCCTCATTAGTATCTAAAATGGTCTTACAATTTTTTCCATGTACCTCCAGTAACTTACCTTCTATTTTATGTACCTTATTGCTAAATAAGAAAGAGACTATTCTTTCTTTATAAGAAAGAATTCTGTATATTGAGGAAGCTGTTCTGAAACATCATGTAATACAAAGAAGCTAAATTACATAACCACTTTTCCTTGAATAATGTTCCACTTGAATACAGGAGAAAATGAACTAATTGTCATATATTTTTAGTCTCCTATAGAGCATAATTATCAGTAAGATTAGCTTGACTTCCAAAACACTTCCATAGATGACCTCAACTGCTCACTTTCAAATCTTTTCCCAGATAGATACATTCAACATTGACAGGTCATTTTTTTTTCTTGCTTCTTCTTTTTCAGAAGTCAAAGCAAGCAAAGTTTAATTTTAGAGAATAAAAAGATCCACTGAGTACTTCCTAATGGAAATATAGTTTGCACATCCAATGAATTTTCTCCATCACACCACAAAAGATGGCAATTTTTACCCCTCTGGAAGATTTCCATCCTATTTGCTATAGCATAGCACTAAAACAGTGTATGAAAGCCTCATGAGATACATGGTGTCATCTTTTGTTGATAACTAACCTGGGATGAAAAATGGTTTATAATCTATTCCTTGACTAAAGGGGCAGAATTATAGCTCTGTAGGAAAAGATGAGTCAGGAGCTGCTTCCTGTAGAAAGCAGTCACAGGATTTCCTTTGAAAAACCAAAGACCTCCCATCTCACATTAAAAGTCATTCTATACCTATTCCAATAAACAGGCTTTGGTTTCCACAGTGCTGACAAAGAAGAAGCCCAAGCCAGTAAGTTATTTTATTTTTTGTTTTCACACTGAACTATTTGCAACACAGAAACTGCAGCTTTATGATTAATATCTATGAAAAGAGATAAAAAAGAGAAAGACAACAAAAATTTGTCCATTATGGTAATGCACTACTGTATGTGTTCAAAGAAATACTCATAAGGTTGGAATGTTATATTTTCAGAGATTAAAAACCTAAATGACTTCATACAATTTTTCACTGAAGCATAACTTTTTATTGAAGCTGCTGCTTTAAGGTTCCTGAACAGCACATAGAATCCAAATCAGCTAAGAAGCTCATTTACAATTGCAAGGAACAGTTTACTCACCTGTTCTCAGTACATATTAAGGTTTCATTCATCCTCAAACCCCAGCCCTTGCTATAAAATCATCTATGATGGATATATTTTTAAATAAATACATTAAAACTTAAGATTAGTTGAATTTAGTAACAAGAATGAGGACAAAGCTCATATAGCATCAACTAAAGTCAAATATTTATGCTAATATCCTGCTTTTAGGACTTAATGGCTGTCAGGTAGTTTAATACTCTTCAACTCTGGTACAGCATCATAGGGACTGTAAAGCACCAGTAGAGCTGAAGAGACAGATAATCTATTTGCTGCTTTCTAACACTCCCACAGGCATGGAGGTCAATGTACAAATATATTCAGTTCCACAGATCTATCAGATCAGGTGATTAGGCAAAATTCTGAAGCAAGCAGAAGTACTGTTACAATTTGAAACAAACAACTGTTAAAATTTGAGACCAAGAGAAATTAGAAGCCCCTGGCAGAGGCAATTTCAGTAAAAATTTATGAGCTTTGGATGCACCTGATATACATTGTATTTCACTATAATCACAGTCAAGTGTACTTTCACACTACCCCTAATGTAGTGTTATTTATGTATTGAAGCATGCCTTTTCAAGAGAACAGATAATATTTTAATCCAGTATAGAGTGTGAAAGAGAATAAGTTTGATATCTAGTTTTCATGCTAATATAGTAGACACTGGAAAGAAAGTGGTATAAACTATTGTTATTTCAAATCAGTATTTTCAGTGGTTTAGCACAATTCAAAAACTTCTCTGATATTTATCACAGATAAAAAATATTATCTGAAAGTTAATTAAATAAAAATTCAGTTGTGAAAACAGCTAAAAAAACCCCACCACCTTACCTTTTAAAATAAACAAAAAAATATATATTGTGAGAGCATGCATTGGAAAACTAGTGTAAAATTAATAGCATAAGATTGGAAAAAGCAAAGCAGATATTAACCTTAGAATCTTATCACTCCCCTCTGCCTTGTGATTGAGGCAGGGCATGCCTTTAGTCATCCCTCAAAAACAGTATTCCCAAGAGTCTACATGAATGAATCAGGCACTCAATATTTATGATTTTGTATTACCTAATGCATGCAAGGGCATGGATCCCTATCTCATTTCAAACAAACTTTTCCACCACTGTATCCAGCTTTTTTCCCACATTATCTCAGTCTTGAGTGCTTCCTAGATAATGAGCCTCTCAATCAGAAAGGACTAAGACAAATCTGACTTCTGAAGTTTTAGCAGAAGTCTGAGTCTTTCTACTATAAGTAATACACTTCTAAGAAGTCAGGACACTACAGCGCTATAAGTGCCTCCAGACCAAGTTTTTGTTTCAATATACTGACAACCATGTGGAACTGAGGAAAAAATAGATATCTAAGGATCGAAGCTATTCTAGCATATCCTTACCTCCTTGTAGAAGAGATCACATGAAAGCCTTCCAGCAGATTTTCTCTTCCTAATCATTCAGATCCTTGTTGCCCTCCAGGAGGGCATAAAATTTTTCTACAGTGGAGCTCTTCATTTCTCTCAACATGGTGTAAAAATCCCCCAGGACATACCTCCGGTAGCAGATACAGTTCCATGGTCTATGGCATGAATTCTACCTGTTGTCAGCAGCTGCCAAACTGGCAGAACCCAGGAAAGGTAGCTGAGATGCAGTTAGGAAAGGCAGTTAAGATGCTTTTACACTCAGTGTAAGATCTCAGTGACTATCAAAATTGAGTACAACCCAGGTTTTTAGTTTCCCTTTAGTTCAATTTTTAATAAGCTGACACATTCAAAATAATTGTTAAACTGACCATGATTTATACAAGCAAGTTCTCTAAATATGGAAAGCTGGAGATTTGATAGTAAGCAATGCATGACAATTATTTTAGGGAAGTGAGAACAGCATAAGAGAACACCATAAATACAGTGAAAAAAGCACATTTGTTGATCATATAAGGCTAAATCATTAACTGTGGTGAAACTACTCTGAGCTTTGATAGAAATTGTATATGAAACAAAATGTAATATGTATGCATACAAAATTTGTTACCTGTGTCACAATAGTGCCCTTTCTCCCCAAATCCCTTCTCTTCCCAAACTGGTTCAAGTAGATCTCTGGGGGGAAAAAAAATCACCAAAAATACCCCCAAAACAACAAAACAACAAACAAACTAACTAACTAACCCAAACAACAACCACAAAAACCCAAACAAAAACAAAACAAAACAAAAACAAAACAAAACAAAACAAAACAAAACAAAAAAAAAAAAACAAAAAAACCCCAAAAAACAGAACAAACCCCCCCCCCCCCCCAACAAACCAGAAAAACCTCTACTTGTGTTTGTATATTTCTGCTGTTCTCTTCAGCTTGAAAAAAACAAAACTCTTCCTCCAGTTAAGGGAACTTGTGAGCCATCTGACCAGTGCTGTGGCATCTGGGCACCTCAGCCCGTCTGTTCATGCATATGGGTGCAGTACAGTGACAGCTTTACTGCACATTAGTCAAGCATCATGTAGCACGTTTCTTGACAGAGGCAAAAGCAGTTTATGACTTGAAGCAAATAATTTTATCCCAGGGGCTTCTAAGAACCAGGCAAAAGGCCAGGGCTTAGGTCACAGCTTGGGAGTTTGGCAAATATTTCCTTGCAAGGATCTGTCACCTGATTGAGTTGAAGAATTTGACCTTTTATTATGAGAGAGAAGGCACTTCGAGACAACAAAAGGGTGGCCATGAGCATGGGTTATTCAAAGACAGAATCACAGGGTTTCTGAGGCTGGAAGTGAACTCTTAAGATCGTCATGTCCACACCACCCGCTGCTCATTCAGGGAGAACTACAGTGGGCGGCCAGGCTTGTGTCCAGATGGTTTATGTTTATCTCCAAGGATGGAGACTACACAGAGTTCTTGGGCAATCTACCTGGGCAGTCAACCACTTGCCACTAAAGTCCCTTTGGAAGCAGGGCTACCAGGGAAAGGAGACTTTACCTCACTATAAGTTCATGTCTACAAACTGACAAAGAGAGCAGGTAAAGCAACCTGTATAAAGTCAGCAAGCTACAAAACTCCCACCAACTAATCATGGCATTGCTAAGGGCAATACCATGCAGTAACATAGACACTTTACCTCCACTGGAATTATGCATACAAAGCAGGGTGCAGTGACCCCCAAGCTAGCACTAAGCGAGTTATCCCCCAGGACTGCATCACCCTGCTGTGTTCCTGCAGGGAAAACATGTACACATGTTCAACACATCTAGATTATGCTCTTTGAGGCTGCCTATAGAGAGAATTGCTTTAGTACCACAGAAACGATACCTTGAAACATCAGGGTTCGTGACTTTGATTTTTCTGGATATTTTAAAGGGTGGCAAATTTAAAAGAAAAAACAAAACAGTATCTTAGAGATTGACTGACAAAGACCAGTAATGCCTTGCTGCAATAGATTCCACAGTGTTTTAGAAGACTGTATCATTAATACAAGAGAGAAATAAACAACCACAGAAAAACAGATTCCAGCACATCAGCACATAGGCAAGTAACTCAAATTTTGCAGTTAGAAACTCAATACCTATTCAACTACCTCTTCACTGACAGGAATATTTGATATTCCACTACAATTATCCATCAACTACAGGAATACTAAAAATATTTTACAAATACTTAATTCTTCTAAGTCAAGCATTTCTTAGAGAAATAAAAAATCCTGCCAGTTGCACTCTAAAGGTCATGCCAGCTATAAAGTCTAATAAAAATTTCCAGATGGCAGCAGCCAATTTCCAATAAGATTTAATTTGGTTAATTGACTGTCTTATTTACTAATTTATAGCAGTATGCAGTTAATTTAAATTAACCTCATTTGCTGTCATGATTTAAGCAAGGTTAAACAACCTGGGATTTTTTTAAAATTGTATGTAGAAATTACAGAGTCTACTATATAGTGACATACTAATACAGCCATGAGAGGTCCTCCTTTTTTCTGCGTTTTCTTTTGTTTGGTTTCTTTTTTCAAAGAAAGGAAATATACGAAGTATTGGGTACATCAAATTAATGGAAGAATTATTTAAACACAGAACATTCTTGCTATAATTACGTTAATCTTTAAGAAAAACCCCAAGCAACAAACATCTGGGTGAGAAGGGAAAACAAATGAGCCAACTAATGGGAAGATGTAACTGACCTCAGCTAAGAGGGGTTGTAGAGAAAAAAAAAAAAAGTCTAATTGACATTGTCATCAGTACTTCAGCTGTAGCATCAAGTCCTCCCACCTTGATTCTGCAAAAAAGTTAATACACAAAATCTGCTTTTATAACTGATTTTTTCTACCATTTTTCCATAGTAACTGGAAGGATAAAAGAAATCTTTTTCAGCCCAAACTCTGGTAACAATTAACTAGTTCTCAAAGGAAGAAAAGAAAAAAAAGAAAGAGAGAAAGGGAAAGAGAAAGGGAAAGAGAAAGAAAAAGAGAAAGAAAAAGAGAAAGAAAAAGAAAAAGAAAAAGAAAAGGAAAAAGAAAAAGAAAAAGAAAGAAAAAGAAAAAGAAAAAGAAAAAGAAAAAGAAAAAGAAAAAGAAAAAGAAAAAGAAAAAGAAAAAGAAAAAGAAAAAGAAAAAGAAAAAGAAAAAGAAAAAGAAAAAGAAAAAGAAAAAGAAAAAGAAAAAGAAAAAGAAAAAGAAAAAGAAAAAGAAAAAGAAAAAGAAAAAGAAAAAGAAAAAGAAAAAGAAAAAGAAAAAGAAAAAGAAAAAAAAAGAAAAAGAAAAAGAAAAAGAAAAAGGCAGTACTAGGTTGCTGTGAGATATTTGTGGACTTACTTCTGGTTGCTTATCAGATTCATTTGGGACAGAGCTTTGTTTATTCCTGAATTACCTTAATAAGGGAAAATATGTCCCCTCAGAGAAAGAAGATGGCCCTTGGAGTTATATAAAACTTTTGGATTCCTACAGACTCTTTAGACTGAATGTTTTGTCTGAAAACTGAAACTTCCTTCTGAGGAACAAATTGCAGGCCTTAGTGAGATGCCTTGTCTTCTTTTCTTGGAAAAGTGAGAGTGGCAGCCTGGGAAGCCTGCAGAGAGATGGGGCTGGATGCGTGTCAGCTCCTGCACCCTGGGCACTGTCCTACTCAGACCACTCCTGGTTGTGGTACTGATCAAGAGTTATGGAGAGCATGGGAGAGAAGTGTCTGGAGCATTTTCTAATTCTTGAATGGCACAAACTAAGAAGAATAAGCTTTTTTCTGTGTTTGCAGTGTATTCATCAGTGTTCAGTGACAATGTCCTTGCTTGCAAGGTATTTTAATTACATAAAGGATTTTGGGATTTAGTTCAGTTTTGCCACCGGATTTAATGTTTCTCCTTTGCCTGTTCCAATTCTCCAGAGGAGGAAGTTCTGTTTTGGTTCTAGTAGTGAAACCTACAAGTATGAAACAATGTAAGTGGAAGAATTTGAAGCTTGAAGAAAAAAGCTCTACAAACTGCAAACCCTTTGCTTTTAAGTCCCTGGCAAAGAAGTCTGTCAGAAATATCTATTTGATAAAAGACCACGTTCTCCCATCTATCACATAAAGCTTCATTAAAAAAAAATTTAAAAATCTAATATACCTATAAACAGCACAGCTGACTTCATTTTTAATGGAGCTTGATATATCTCCACACTAGGGAGCTATTTCAGATGTAAGTGTTTTTGTGAAACGTTGGCAAGAAACACATACAACAGTGAAAATGTTGTGCAAGATGACTTATTGGAAGGTCAAGGATTGCTGTGACCATGCTCCGCTCACTACCGTTGTCAAGTTTTCCTGAAATTCATCACATTTTCTACCCTTAAAAGGCAATCTTCCCCAAAAATCAAATCTAAAATCCCCTCAATATATATGCAAAGCAGATTGTCCATCAACATAAAGTAGAAGAGGCTATGTTCACATAGCTTCTGTAAAGTCGGAGGCTGTAAATGCAAGTATGACAAGGTTGCTAAACAGCTCATTTGTACCTGACACTGCAGAGGTACCTGGTGTTCACAAACAGCAAAGAGCTGGCTTGGATGTTGAATGCTCTTTGCCTTCACTGCCTGATAAGTTTCTTTAATGCATTAATGATTTCAGAAAGTAATCATTCTGTGCAATGGGAAATCTTTCATAGGTGCCTGAGCTAGGATGTCTCATTTAGAAGTGTTTTTAATGGTCAACTAGCAGAGCAATTTCCTGCATGGGATTCGGTACACTATTTTTCCTCCAACTTTTTCTTGTTCTCAACTGATGTCCTATTACTGATAAATAGGAAGTTCTAATTTCCAAACTACCACTCAGAAATGCCTCTGCAGTGTGTTATGCACAACTAGAGAGCAAAAAGTGGCTCCTGCAAAAGAGGGCTCCTTTGCATTCATCCTGTCTGAAGTGAACATTCCCCAGCTTTTGAATGAAACTTGACAATGTAGTGAAAACACCAAGGAAATATATTAAGAAAAAGTAGCACTTTTAGAGTAAATGTCATGCAGTTCTGCCTAAAACACATGCTAAGTACCATCTGTTGTATACAACCTGTGTGTCTCAGCTGCTCTCTGAGCACATTACTATTCCTTGGGGCATCACTGGGTGTCTTCTCACTCAGAAAACGTTGGATGTATAATTGGCTTTGTGGTATATTGAGATAATACAGGGTGTAACACATTCATCTGATGAACTTGAAAAGAATATCTGCTTTAGAACCAAAAGAAAATTGATTCAACATCCCACTAGATATATTTTGAACATATAGGTAGTTTTAGCCAGGCTCAGATTTCAGCCTGTGAGAAACAGGCACGGTAAGGCAGACACGGCAGTGATTTTCTGTTCTCATTTTACTTCCATTACTGCCTAAAACAAGAGAGTAGAAGAAGCACAGCAGTTCAGTACATGATATAACTGCATCTATCTTTATGAAAATTGTACAGTAAGGAAAAGAGTATCTCTTGACTGATAGGGTTGCATTCTTAAACGACCCCACTAGTTCAACTGCTAAAATATATGCTCTGAAATATGTATTGTCAGAATGAAGGATTAAGAAATGCTTTTTTTGTAAAGATTCTCTATTTCCTCCTCGTTGTTACTTATCAGTCTTTTAAACTTTTAGGTGGGAAATTTTCCTCTTGTCTTTAACTGAATAAATACACAGATTTCAGTATTTCAGCTTCTGTCTCCTTGAATTCCAGTGGTAATTTTTCTGCTAAGAAATACCAGCTAAGACTGTTGGAATGTATTTGAAAAATTCAGTGTTCAACTTTGAATAAGTAATCAGAAATGGTGTTTAAAGTTTATGGTAATTACATGTATATATATAGTGCTTACTATCATTAAGAAGTTGTGAATGGGTATCCACTTGGACATCTGAAAATGAACATCCACAACACTTTTAGCAGTACTCTGTTATATTTTCTTCACTGTTTTCTAACCTATAAATATAAATCCTACAGTACTTTTTTTGCCATTATATGTTTGGATTGTTTCGCAATATTTGTCGTGGTAAATTTTCCCATTTTTAAATTTTTACTCCATCTGCCCTTGTCAGTCATGGTTTTTTTTTATATTTTGGATCAGTATGAGCTAAAATCATCATATTTCTTAAATATTTATTGTTTAATGTGGAAAAACACATCTATAAAAAATTCAAAACTATGCCAATAAACAACTTGTTCTTGGAAAGTTTTAACAAAACTACTCCAAAGTCTTCTCATATTTTTAACAGTAATTTCCCTGTTGGCTTGCTTATTTTTCATCTATTCTATTTGTATGTGCACAGTCTCTTCCTACTGTCAGTATCTTTTTCACCTCATTTGTTTTCACATCCTACCTCACCAGTGCACATACTTCCTTGGGTCCTAACTTTTTGAAAAAATGTTTCTGCTTCTCCTCAGTCAAAACACCTTACTTTTCTTTTAAGCCATGATATGGATTTTTAGGTTCTCCCCAAGTATCCACCATTCCTCATTTGCTTATATCCTCAACTTCATATTCTAGACTCATACAAATTCTGTGAATGGAACACTTAAAACAAAGCATTTATATTCAACATCTACTGCTGTCTCAGAAATGTTTGTCAATAACAATGACTCCATGAACTATCTTTAGGATCTTTCTCTCAGTATCTTTTCTTTTTTTTTCTTCTTTTAATTAATGTTATTTTTTCCTTTGTCAAATTATAAAATTGAGGGAAACTGACCCACAGAGTAATAACTTTAAGTGAATTATTTGTCTACCATCTTTATATGTAACTATGGAAAGCAGCAAAAATTTCTAACTTCACTTGTATCAGAAATTATCACCTTAAGCCAAGAATCAACTTAAACATTGGGGTTTTTTTCTTTCTCTCTAACTCTAACATTAGCTACTTTTGATCAGTTTAACAGAAGTATATTAGATAGATCCATTAAAAATTTTATTGAATGCCCTGCATCAGTTCTTGAGAGGGGTTGATCTGATCAGTTGGGGTGAAGGATTTACTATACCTCTTCAGTCCAAGTACTACTTGATTTTTTAAAGAACAATTAAACCTGGAATAGTTTTTATTTGCTGTCTTAACTCAGACGCTTTATTTATTTTTATAGTACAAACCTTTGGCATTATCTTGACCATAAACTTCTCTCATCAAATCTTTAGTATACTAGTCAAAATCTTTTTGACAGACCTTTGTACTACAGGGATTTATATTCACTCTACAAAATAGTGATTTCATGTCTACGTTTAGTATGTTGTCATTTATTTGTCATTCTGAACCATCAGTCCTGCCTGTCCATTAGGTTAAATTAATATTGTTCTGACCCCCTATGTGATCCTGTTTTGACTTGTGATGACAAAGGTTCATTGCAAGTCATCTTGTAGTTCATTTAATTCAAAGACAAGTTTTTCCAGTTTCCACATATCTGCTACATTTGGTCTTCTGCAACATAATGCAAAGAATATCAATTCTGATAGTAATTTTACACTGACTTTCATTATTTTAGGATTCAGTGTCAGTCTTTTTCATCATTATAAAATAATTATGCATAGAGAAGGAAGAAAAAAAACAATGTTGGAAAATCAAATTACAATCTGGATCTTCTTTTTGCATCCTCAGAATGAGAATATGCTAAATGACCTGAATATATAACTTAACTGAAATGCATATGTTACATGTAAATGGGAATGTAACTTTCAAATGTCAGTGCACATCCAGGATGTTTATTTCTACATAAACAGAATCAGAACATATGGCAAACCAATAACAGTATATCATCAAGCACATTTTTACTCCTGAGACCACTCCATGCAGAGAATGTGCAATCATATGCTCCTTTTAGATATTGATTCTTGTCTCTATTCAGTTGTCTAGGTACAAAAAGAATGGGATGTTTCTTAGAGAAACAGCAATTTTGTTGATTTGAGTGTCAAACTACTAAGCCTTGAAATACGCACATTGTACTGTGATTGTGCCCAAAATAGGTAAGATGTTATGTGCTAAGAAAAAATTTACTCTTCTCCACAGCTCCTTTAATTTGACTTCCATCCCTTAAGCTACTTAAGAATAAAGTTATGCCCTCTTAAACTTATTAGAAAAGAGAAAAAAATATGACTACTGCATATCACCATCATAACTTTTTCAGTTAAAGGCAAAAGTCTAAAAGCTTTAAGGACATTATTGCCATCCTCTGAAAGACAAAGTAAAGACTGTAAAAACAGTAAATTTTGCCTGAAACACTTAAAATATTAATTTTTGGAATGAGTTAGAGAAAAAACAAAAACCAACAATCCACTCCCACAACTGATCATTCTAGAAGAATGATTGTTTGCTCACATTCAAAATTAGGCCAGTAGTCTTAAAAATGGGTAATTAGGGTGCATAAAACATGGTAATGAGCAGATTATGATGCAGATGCAATTAAGATGCTAAGAATCTAAAAGCAAGTAAAAAAATATTTCTGAATTGTCAGATTCTATTGGAGAAAAAAAAGTTTGTAAGCAGTCAGAGAAATAGCTACATTTTCAGAAGACTACTTAAAATATAAACTTCATTCTTATGGTATTTTATTTGTGAGTCTCTCAGGCAAAATAAAGAAGAATGGACTCCTAGTTTTTACAGCAATGTGTGGGAAAAACAGCAATGTTAAAAAGACAGCTTAGTTTCTGAATCTGAAAATGCCTTTTCCAATCCTTATTTGTGCATGCCAGAAATGAGCTCTCTTGGCTGGCAATTTGATGTATTACTAGTCCATCTGGTTGGAAACCCTGACGAGGAGCTACATTTTTGTGGATAAAACGGGCAGGACTGCAGTAAAGTTAATAGACATAGGCAAAATGACATAATGAATTTTCATTTTTAAAGAATGGATTATGACATAAAGATGTGGAAAGTAGAACACGGAAGGAAAAAAAAGAAAGACTGGATTAAATTCTATTTGAGGATGTCTAGCTCAACCTGCAAATAAATTAGAATACTAAGAAAACCATTGTTATATTATTTTAAGAGAGCATATCTGTGAAATAACAACATGGCCATAAGTAGTAACCCAAACACTATTACCTGGTTGTTTCTATGACTCTATTGAAAGGTGAGTGCTAATATATCCAGAATCATGTATATTTTTATTTTCAACTGTTTAGTCACACAGAATTACTGGCTAGGTTTTGGTGTTGTATAGCATATCTTCATCAGTTTCACTGAATAATGTACCCAGAAGAAAAACTTTGTGGGAGTAAAATATAGGCATATCAAATGACTTCTGAACAATCTGTACATCATCTTTCATTGCTACACTTATAAAATCTGAGATTGTGTATGTGTCTTCCTAACAGGATTCACAACTCTAGGTTCTGGGAATAAATTTTTCCCCCTGCGCATGTTGCTGTAACACTTCTGTTTAAAACCATAAGAAATAGAGCAAAAGACAGGACACAGGGATTCTTTAATATTTTTCAGAGGAATATTATGTAATATATAATTTATGTATATCATTTTACTGTAGTGAAAAATGTTGAGTTTTACAGTTCTTACTACTTTCAACCAAAATAGCAGGATCACAACATGAGGCAGGGTTGGGATAACACAGTCATTCTGAACTGAGAGAAAAATTTTCAGCTAAAGGATTTAAATTTCTAAGATTTTAGCAGCATAGCAGCAGGAAATTTGAAATTTTCAGAGCTGAAATTTCAATACTTCTTTTCCCTTGTTTGTTTGTGGTTTTTTTTTTGTTTTTTGTTTTTTTTGTTTTTGTTTTTGTTTTTGTTTTTTGGGTTTTTTTTTCTTCATAAAGCACTAAATGCAAGTAGTACTAAAAATCTGTATTTAGTTATTTGTGCAACCACAAGCTATTTTCCTACAGCACAGTTCCAAAGAAGTACAGATGTGCCTCATCTGGAATTTGCCAACCTCCTAAAGTGAAAAAGTTCTCAAACAGTGCAGCACTGCCATGAGACTTAATTTTATCATGTCTTATGATAGAATATTTCTCTTAAAATTTGTAGCATAGAGATCTGAAAATTACTGGAATATTTTGTTTTCAGTTTGAATGGATTGATGTCTGAAGTTCATTGTTAAAGTTTGTGGCAGAGGTGTAAGCAAAATGCATGTTACAAACTCACATCAATGACCAATCTAAACATTCATTATACACCCATTAAAAAAATCATGACTTTTGAAGGTTAATTTTTTGCTTTATTTTAAAAAACACAGGTTCGTGAATTTTATTATAATTGAAGGAATGCTACAGCAGATTCTTGTGATTCATTAAAACTCATATATTTCACCTTTCAGTCTGCAACTGTGCTCTCTTATCTGCTGAAGTCCTTGAAATCAGTGTTCAGAAACAGAATGATTATTGCTACTGCTTATTTAACTGCACTCATTTGAGGAGCAGAATCAAATATTTATTTTCCTTAAACCTTGTTAAAATAGAGTTATTGATACAGAAATTAGAATTGCATTTATAATTTTTGTCTCTCCTATAGAAATAGCAGAAACCTGTGAAATTTTCATAGCATTGCTATTTGCTTGAAAATTTAAACTTGGTTCAACAAGCAGAATGCTTGTAGAGATGTTAGACTTAGAAAATAATTACCTGCACTGATCAACTCCCATAAAGGTTTTCTGAAACCTATGCCCATAGATTTAAGTCAGGTCTTCATGGGGTGGAACTGGGACGATCAATCAGAATGTATTTAAAAATGCAATGAGCTTTGGAATTGTGCCTCTGTTCCTTGGAAGGAAGCTCTCAGCTTTAGGAATTAAATTCAGTGTTGTGGAATTAAAATACCATTTTCAGTGTTTTCATCAAAAAATAACAAAATGTCTCCAGTGCCTTTTTTGGTCCTTAACACCCTTATGGAGATGTAAAAGGCGAAGAGATGTTTCACTTAAAGTGTTTACTTTAAGTAAAGCGAGACTAAGAGAATTAAACCAAATTGTTGGTATTCCCCATTTTAGATGATGGTGAATGTTTGTGAATATATCAAGAAATCAGATTTGCAACAAGGCAGTCTGGTATCTAGCAAGTTTACAGCAGATTTGCTTTCCATTTAGTGGGTCCTAAATTACAAATGAGATCCTGAGAACTTACATTCACCTAGCTATCATTTTATTATATTGTTGTAGTTTGATTCACAGACCTGATGGCTGCTGAGGTACTATTCTGCTTTTAGCACTGTTCAGTTCTCTCCCATGACCTTTCAAGCTTCAGAATTTTTTCATGCCACTTATCTTAGAGATTCTTATTACAGTATTACTGTAAATAAGGCAATTGCCTAAAATAACAAGGAAGGCCTCCCAGTCCTATTTTATTATATAGCATTGGATTTTTCCAGAAAGAAAGGAAAAAAATAAGGTAGTATGAATGAGAAAAAAAATTGTTTATTATTTTTCATAAGACATATATTTGGGTTTTTTCATATATATATATATATATATATATATATATGTTTTCCAAAGCTTATTAATAAAAAATAAATAGATACTGTGGAATTACAAGGACTGTGCTTGATGAACTGTACTACTGAATACACAAAATTTAGAAAACATGGTTGGAATGTCTATGCCTAGAACTTAATTCAGTCAATAATATTAAGTTCATCAATGCCAGAAAAAGTATTTTCTCCATATTCTGCAACACATGGTTTCCCTTTTTTTGTGCAAACATCCTTTAACAAAGAATATTTAAACCAAAGGGATTTTTCTGGATGATAGAATACCGTATGCTGTGCTGTCACCAGCAGCCAGTGATCCGTTCTGTAACATGTTCAGACTCCTCATAACTTGTTTGAGGAAACGAATCCAAAACCTGACGGCAATAATTTCCAGGAAACTCCTTCCAATGCCTCTCTGAAATGAATATATTTTTATATGTGCCAGCATTGCTGTTAATGATCTTTTTAATTCCTTCATGTATATGCGGAGAACAGGATCAGATTTCTCTTAGGCTAAAATGCCTGAGATAGTTCTGCTGTATATTTGCACTGTTTTGAATATATGCACTATTAACTTGAGTTTCTGGAACTGTCAACATTACAGCACTACCAATTCTTTATCTACATCTGAAATCATGTCCTTATAGAGGTCAACATAAAGTTTTCTCCTTTTCATGTTCGTATAGTTGAAGTAAAATCAGATGCTGATGGATCTAATTTCTGGTCTTCACTGTGGAATCCTTGGGGACAGGCTACTCCTCATATACGGTTACATCCTGAACACAAGGAAAAGTAGAAGATACTTGGATTGATCTTATGACTTGTGATCAAGTAATGTACACAGATCTTTCAAAACAGCTGTTCAACAAAGAACACAGAGGAAAAAAATTAGAAAAAGGGGAAAAAAAATTAAAGAAAACAGAATAGAATACTTAAGGATTTTGCTTTTGAGTTTTATCCAAATTCTTTTAATCTAGTGCTAAAGGACATCCAGGTTTTCCTGAGTTCCTTGCATTTTTATAATACATCCTAATTTTTGTTTTCAGGAAATGAATCCTTCTAACATAATCCTTCTTGCTCATTTACAGATCTAATAATTACATTGTAATGAATTTCAGAGAAAAGAGAAGTACAGCAATTCCTTTCTCTAAGAAACCAAAGTACCTTCAAAATACCTCTATTTCATTCCATTGCACTTTGCCGCTACAAAGTGTCAACCTTAGCAGGTAGTCATTTTACCAGTTTCCTATACTGTGACCATGACTCACCATACAAAACTCCCAATTTCACTTGGTAGAACGTGCATACCTACATATGATTTTGCTTTTACTTTGGAAAATTAGGAGCAATTTCATCAAATATTTACCTTTTCAGTCTTAACCTGCAATGTCGATTAATCAATTCATAAATCCCTACTCTGTTGTCCCATTTCTTCTATTGGGATTTTTCTTACTGTTTTTCAGGTTCACCACCTGACGAAATTCAAAATCTTAGCCCCCTGATACAGGTAAGGATGGCAAGCTCAATTTTATATGCTACTGTGTGCACATTCAACCTCTACTCACAATTAAAAAAAAACAAAAACCATTAAAACCCCTGAAGAACTATAAGGTTGAGACATGAACAGACCTTATGCAGATCTATTCAAAATCATATTTGCATCTGTCTGACTGGGGGAATTGGGCATGTCTTTGTAATCATCTCTCTACACTTGAGTATGAACAATACTTTTCATGGTGAAATCAAAGGCAATAATACTGCTTATGTGGGTGAACATTAAATATTTGAATAATCCCTCTCACTTCCCTCTGAAACTTCTAATGGGGCAACAGCTACTTTCATGTATCATCATAGCCTGTTTGTTCAATAAGAAAAATATGGACTCAATAAAAAAAAAAAACACAATAGCAAAAAGTCATGCAGAAGAGAAAATCCTAATCATTCAATAAACGAAAATGTTCCTGAATTCTTTAACAAGTACTAGGCTTACCCACCCCGTTTAAAATGTGAAATTTGTTTCCTGTTCCTTAGAAGAAAAATGCCCACTGTTTTATTATTATTTTGAATATTTTTTCTACTTCTTTTTTCCCAAAGTTCTTCTATTCTATGTATCCGTAAATTTGTTTGCACAGCTCTGTAATACGTGGCTAAAGTAGGTCACTTACAGGTACTAAAACTAAGAATTTCTTCTTCTCTTCACAGGTAAATGTATCTATTATGCACTGTTCTGGGTAATGTATCATGCGTTCATCAAAAAAACCTGAGAACTGTCAATTTGATGAAGTACAATTCACATCTCATTAATGTTGAGCACAGAAGCAATACTCCGCATCAAAAATGACTTCTAAAATATTTGCAATTACCAGCTGTTCAGAATCCATTTTATATAGATAAAAAACATGTCAAATTCAATTTATCACGTGTGTTCTTCTGTCATATTTCTTTTTCTTGCAATACACTGAAAAGTTAACAAAACTCTCTCACTCTTAGCCTAGACTGGTATCATATAGACAAGAGGGAATTACATAAATTATATGCATCCAGTTATAATAGCTACATAGACTAATAGCCACATAGAAAAGTTCTTCACTTTAAAAGTTATATGGACTATTTTATCTCAAAGCATTTGTCTTTCCTGGAAGGATGGTCAAAATTGTTTTTGTTCTGTTTGGGTACTGATGCCAGGAGTAAAATGAATAAATGGTATCTCAATACATATTAACTGCTAGCTTTTCTGGAAAAAAAAACAAAAACAAAAACAAAAACAAAAACCCCACAAAAAACCAAAAAAAACCCAACCAAAAAAAAACCCCAAAAAACCAAACCAAAACAAACCAAAAAACACCCAAACCAAAACAAAAACAGATTCAAGTAAGGAGAAGACATAAGACACACACTTATTTGAGAACATGGGGCAGTATAGGACCTCCTTAGATCTTCAGTGAGGCTGTGGAAAGGACTTGACTGCTTAGTTGTCCTGGGTTGTAGTGTAGGATGTGCACAAAGTATTCTATCACCATCTTCATGAACTGTTGAATCCAACTGTTAGAGCAGTGCTCCTCCCGGGCCCCCTCCCTCAGGACTATCTTCTGCTAATGGCCCATCAAATGCCTTGCTGCATGACTCACAGATAACCCCCTCTTAGAGCTATCTCTGTTTAATGGGCCATCAAAGACCCATTGCATGACTCATCATCCCTTTGTGAGATGCTCTGCCCAGAGGGAGGAACCAAGCATTCCCACCTGGATATAATCTGGGGTTTGGGATAGTACAAGCAGCCCTTACCCACTGGATTCCCAGAGAACCAGAACTACCAGGCCTTTCTACAGGATCACTGCTTCAGGAAGACCACCTCATCTGGACTGCTTCCATCACCCTGCTCAGGTTGTATTCTGACTCTGTCAGTGGTCTTTTGTATTATTGCATCTGTTTTATTTTACTTTCTTTTCTTTTTTCCTATTAAATTGTATCTCTGACTTGGAGCCTCTCATTTGTTTTGCTTTCAAACCTCTACATTAGTCTTGAACAGGTCACAGAGGAAGTGAGAGCCTGAAGCATTTTAAAGGCAAAACCTACTAGCTTAAAAACCCCTAGTTGGTGAATTATTGGATAATGAGTTCTTTTGTTACACATGGAAGACTTCAAGGGGTCTGGTGGTGACTTAAGTTGCGCATCAGAGGCCAAGTGTCAGAAGACAACAATAAATTTATACCAGCACAGGTAAGATCCTCCTTCACACCAATGTTTGGGGAAGGTAAATGGAGCTGATTATTCCCTCTGTGCTTACGAAGCTGCAACTGGAGTACTGCAGTTCTTCAGTACAAACTAAAACAACCAAACTGGAATGAGCCCAGTGGACAGCTGCAAAGATGGTTTGAGATTATATAAGAGGCTGAAGAACCTGAATTTTTTCAGTCTGAAGAGATGTCTGTAATCTTGTGTTTCTGAAACAGGTCCTGCCAGGGGTCCTCAGCTCCCTCTATTGCACCTATGTATCTAAAGGCATCTATGATCTATGCCACAGTGGTATAGCTGAGATGATGATGCATCTGTAAAGGATGAAGAAAACTCACCTGATTTTGGAAACGTGTTTCGACAATTTTAAGCGACCTGCTTTAGAAGGCACAAGGTGGGGTTTTTTTGGGTTTTTGTTGTTATTGTTGTTGGTTTTTTGTTTTTTTATTTGTTGTGGGGTTTTTTTGGTTTTTTTTTTTTGTTTTTTGGTTTTTGGGGGGTTTGTTTTGTTTTGTTTTGGTTTGGTTTTGGTTTTGTTTTCTTTTTGTTTTGTTTTTTTGGGGTTTTTTTGAGTGGTGTGGGTCAATTTAAACTGACCTGAGACTGAATTAACAAAAATTCCAAATCAAAACCTAATTTTTTTCAGACAATTTACATGAAAGTTCTTTTATTATTTTGCCCTTTCTGACAAATGGGAATACAAAGAAAAACCTTCTGCCCAAGAAACTGCAAGGCTGTTAATAAATCTCTTTTATTTGTTAGTATCCGTGGCTATTATTTCCAAAATCCATTTTCCTTTCCTTTTCCATCAACAAAGTTTTTTGTTCCAGACTGAGAGCTCACAAGAGGAGAAAACATCAGCTTTTATGACTTCCCAGTTGAGATATGCAGTTTTTCCAGGTTTCCAAGTAAAGGTTGAAATAAATTTATTGATTAAATTTATAGGCGATCCTCTAGCTATTCTCAGCATAGCCTTTCTTACTGATTCCTAGTAGAATGGTTATAGCTTATTTTTCATTTCCTAAAACAAGACATGCATAAAACAGGATTCCCCACCATCCTATTATTTTAAAGCAATTCTGGTAGGATTGGGAAGTTTAGTCCATTGCTAGCTATTTTTTTAATACAAAGAAGAAGATGGTAGCAACTAAGCCAAATATCAGCACAGTAGATCTCCAGGCTTTTTGCAAGCTGATTTGATAGAGGTCTGCTTGAAATAAAATAAAATTAAAAAAAAAAAATCGTTCCTCTTGGCTGTAAGCTCGACTTCAAATTTTTACCATTTTCCCTTTGTTTTAGGCCTGATTTCAGTGTAAAGCTGCTGTATATCTACAAATATCTCAGTACTATGACTTCTGACATCAGATCCTCTCCTGCAGTTGAGCACTCACATTCCACCATGAGGACTTCTCTTTCTGTAGCTAGACACAATATTGTAGTAAGATGATTCTCTACAACTCTACAATGTACATTGTCCCTCTTTGAACTTTGATTATCATTGTTATTTCTTTAGTATTAACAGTGACAGTATGTTTTTAATGTGAGGAAAACTTTTTGACATAGAAAGGTCAATTTAAGTATTTAAACATTAAATTCAAATATAAAAAACAAACACAAAATCCTCAAATCCCAAAAGAAAGCAACCCCCCCAAAATTGTGATATCCTTTCTTTTTGTCAATAAACCATTAAAAATATGTTGTGTGGTCATAGCAAATATTCAGTGAATAAAAGAAAATATTTCATTCTTTGAGGTGTTTGAATGTCACTCAATTCAGCTTTTTGTTGGTTGTTACATTGTGTTTATTGGTCTCCTTAGAGACATAGCAATGACGGCGCGTTCACTGGATGATTAAAACTTTTTAAAACTGAAGAATGACAAATGATGAACAAGAGAGTGCAAATAAGCTTGTTCTCTCTGATGCATGCATTTGCACGTGCATGAAGTTACTAATTCAAACAGACCTTCCCAAGAAGCATCTGCAAAGCAAGTCACATTCACATGGATTCTCATAACTACTGAGCGCACTGCTGGGTATTGATTCAGCTGGCAATTTCAATTGTAGCAAATGCTTGCAAACACTGTGCTAGCAATATCTCATACAATATGAGTTTGAAAGATGTTTTCTTTGGCTCAGATGTACATATAAAATTACCTTCTTGTGATTTTCATACTTGTAAGAATCCTTACCTGGGCACAGTTTACCTTGAATGGAAAAAGAAGCATTTATATATTCTTTTCTCTGCTCCTGATAATGGATTGTCTTGTCTTTTTCTTTGTTTTTTTTTTTTTTCTTTAAGTAGTTGAAGAAAATCCCCAGTATTCCATACATGATAATTTATTTCCTAACCATAGTGAATTATTTCTCCATTTACCGGTTCCTTAATCAACAACCACATCTAGCAGTCAGGGCAGACGAGGTTCATAAGTCATACTAGTTTCTGATTGCTCTTTTTTTCTGGATGGGATGTGAGCATACTGTAAGCGCCTGTTATTGAGTTTCCTCCCCTGCATTGTGTCTGAGTTTCCTTCCTCTGAAATTCAATATGAGCGTATTGTCCAACAGCCCATGCAAACTGGATGCCTACATAATAGCATTTACGTGTTCAAATATCATCACACAGACAGATAGATATGTTATTAAAGAAGGAAGTTTTTTTGAAAAAATGTCCACAATCTTGACATTCCTTTATTTTAAATGCCAATCAGTTGCTTTAGATGTCAGGATGTGCTTCCCTCTCTCTTTTTCTCCACATGCTTCTAAACATAACTCTTCTGCATCACACTTGAACTAGATCATCCCAGAAGTATGGAGTGTGTTCTTATTCTCTGGACCTCCAATCTCCAGAGGGATGACTGTGGTGGATCACAATTATAATATTTAACTATATGGATTGTCATTTTTTAAATTAAAGTAAAACCTGTTTAGAATTTGACAGGTTTTAATATGCTCTGCACAGGTGTTCCTCACATGAAAGATCATCTAACTCTTAATTCCTCAGGTCTGATAGAATAAATATACTAGAAAAAAATAATGCATTCCTTCTAGTCAAAATGTCTGGTTTCATTGGTTTTGTTGCAGCTAGATTTCTGCTTATGTGAAATGTACTTTACAGCTCCCACTACCCTGTCCCCTCTTCATGACTAATAAACACAATATGCTAAAATTCTTCCATTCCTCAGTATAATCAGCATATTGAAAATAACATTCAGAGAAATAGAGCCTCCAGGAGAAGAAAATTCAAGGTCTCCAAATGAGAAAATCACACTGCATTTTCAGTAGCTCTCAGTCTCTAAAGTGAAAATAAGCAAGAAAAACTAAGCTTCAATAAAAATCCTGGGTCATGGAGACTCTTAGTAAATATTTTATAAAAGTTGTTACTGTCTAGACAGAAATCTGAGGTAAGGGTTGCATACCATTAGCTGAAATAATAAAAAATATACAATTTTGGCATGGAAGCATAAAGTTGACTGCAACAATATCAATAACAGCATGAATCATCACGTCCTGCTATGCTAATTATTCTTCTAACTTTAGCCATTAGTACCTGCATAAAATAAATTAGAAATATATCTTTTGCAACTGTCATTAGCAGCTAAGTGCCAACAACTAATTATCAACGTTTCCTGAAAGTACTAGATGTTTTATTAATGCACTGCATTGGAAGATTACATGAGTAGATAAAAAGTCATTCTCTTTTTAAAAAATCTTTTCAGAATTTTAAATCAGATAAGGTCTTAATAATGAGCTGCCATATATTTATATGCTTTAGGCAGCTTACACAAAGAGGTTGCTATATATTTGAGCTCAATGTTTGCTACGCATTTTAGCTTACTGTATTCTCCAGTTTATTGTGAGCTTCATGTATCTCAAAACAACTTATCATAGGATAAACTTTTCAAAGTGCCTTTTCCAGATAGCCTAAATACACCACTAATAGGGTTGAGACACAGGCAGACAGAAAAGTATTTATTGCAATACGTGTTCCTTTCTGTACAGCTAATATAAAATGTTCTAAGGAAAAAAAAAAAAAGGCTTTGGAAATTCTATGTAATAGAAAACATGTACTGATGATGTATAATGTATTCACTTAGCTGCTGAAAGAGGTCTCATAATCTTACGATTTTTTACCTTGAATATGTAACAGTTCAGAAGTCCAAGAAGTTTTCCCTAACATTTTTCCTGAAATTTAGGCTGAACTCAATGTATGCAAGAAATTATTTTTTTTGTTGTTGTATCAGAAGTATAATCATAAATATTTAAAAAACAATAATTTACTTTGGTAAAAAAAATATAATTATGGTTTGAGGCTGTTCTGATACTCTGAAGCAAACTTTGTTTCACAGACTATTTCTTTTTCCTCTTCTTTTTAAAATTTAATTTAAGCACTAACAGTTACCTGTTTTCCTTTATTTAAAGAACACTATGCTAGCTCTATAACTATTCGTGCTTTCCTTTGCAGAGACCTACTATGTGCTTGAACTGAGAAAGAAGAAAAATTCTGCTCTAAGGAGCAGATGATTAAATATTTTGAGAAATGTAGGTATGCACCAGTGCAGCAAAACAATGACCTACAAGTTATACTACAAACTATATAGACAAACTACGTATTGGCCCCCAAAAAAGCAACATGCTATTGTTTCAAGATGATTCAATGGCTCTCTCACAGATTTAAAGAAATGTTTTATAAGGAACAGGGAACATTCTCCTAGATGTTGGTGAAGCTTCGTCCAGGAGATGGGTTTTGGACAAATCTAAGACCAAAGAGAAACTGGAAGGAGCTATAAGGTTAATACTAACCACAGGTACGTGAAACTAACACAAGATTATAAAACATGAAATGAGAAGAAAAACTAAAGAAACTGGAAAAGTCCACTGTGAAGGAGATGAAGTGGTGAAAGGAAAGCAGCCTCTCTTCCAGCCTCTAAAACTGTATCATCACTTTGAAATACTGATCAGCTCTCCATTATGTCTGTTATGAATAGTTCAAGAAGATTTCTAATTTGCAAAAGTATAAGATATTTGGAGAGGCCTTCTGTCCATAAAAATAATGAAATGCTGACTCAAAATAACATTTCTTATTTTTAACAATATTTATATAGATCTGTCTTGGATGATAAAGATACACCTAATTTGACTTAATTAGGAAGGGAAATTAAAACAAGAAGTATTTAAAAAACAAGCCATGCAAAATTTGTGGATGAGGACATGCTTCTGGACCCTGAAAAATACATTGGATGCAGAGCCAACAGAATGACAAGCATTTATGTGACGAAATACATGAGTAATAAATAGTATCGACACTAGAATTTTATCAAAATTATTGTAATTGAGACAGCCTGACAAAAAGTGTTAGATGTATCTGCAAAAAGGCATACCACTGAACAGTTAATTAAATACATTGGAGTGGAATAAATATCTATATCTTTATGTCTATAAATATCCAAATATCTGCACCTGTAACTTTGTTCCAAATCACAAAAAAAAAAATAAAAAAAATAAAAAAAATCTTTATGTGTTGTTTGCTATGAAAAATCCTCAAACAAATCTTTTCGTTATTATGATAAGCATATACACAAAAAAATTATAATGGACAATCCTGTTTGTATATATATAGTTAAACTCAAGGATGTCCAACAAATTAGTGAAGCTCTTGAAGTAAATAAAATCCTAATACTATGAAGACGTTGTCTTTCAAGTACTTATTTGCAAAGAGTAACCTTTTTCCATACATGCAATTATCTTACTCTAAATTGATTGTTGTTGACATATGTAATTAATGCTTAAAAAAGGAAAAATCAGGAACTAAGGCAGGCAGCCATTATTTGAAGTGTAATGTCTGCCAGATTAATGTTGCTGTAATGAATGTTCATTGTGTATTTAAACTACCTGACAACTAGAATAAGAGTCCTTGAAAATCTAGTTCAGTGGACAAAATTTATTTATTTCTAATTAAAATCAGACTGAAGAGGCTAAAACCCACTAGTTTTAGTTCACATCTAAGGATTAATTGCACCCTGTATAACTACAGGTCTCTTTATTCTTTATATTCTTCCCTCTTTGTTTACATTGTGCTGTACCAGGTCATGACCCATGTCTACTAAAGTTGATATTAAGCCCCTCAAGATTTGAACCCTCAACATTTTAAACAAACTTTGCAATTTGTTTTTAGCTGTTCATTAGTAGCCCTAGCTAGACAGTTACGATTAAGCAAATGCATCATTAATGTTGTATGCTTGGCTAATATTCTCTTTCAAGGAAAAGTGAAGACAATCCCAAGATGAATGGGCTGTCTGGACAAGAGCCATCAGGAGTGAGGTCAGCAGAACAGAGCAGAAACTGGGGGAAAGGTAATTCCAGCAGCAGCAGGTTGGGACTCATTGACCACCTACTCAAAACAGACCCCACACTCAAATGAAGGGAAGAACTGCTCATTCACAATAATTAGAATGTGGAGCAGGTGGTACAACCAGCAAATGGAGGTTGAATACTAATTAATTTAAAAAATTATGTAATCTGTAAGTAATGAAAGCTGATGCCTTTTTTTAGTTATGATGTATAAGTGGTGTAACATTTTGATGATCAGGGAGCCAGTCTTTTGTGAGTTACCACTGAGCACCTCCATTTGACACAAAGTAGAATAAAAAATTGAAATGCCTCACCTTAGTGTGCGAATTGGCCCTGTGCACTGTTTTGGGCAACAAAATCAGTGAAAAGTCTTTTTTTACTGAACAGGATTTAGACTCACGTCCCTAGTACACTCTTGCTGGCTGCATAAAAAATTATGGTGTGCTTCATTATCTGATTTTTGCTTATTTTCAAATATTCTTATTTCCAAGTTTGTTTGTTTCTTTTTTTAAATGGAATTCTGAGACATTCAAAGAAGATTCTTTAAACAGACAAACAGTTCATTCCTACTGCCTTTCTTTTGTGCTTCAAGATAACAACAACATCTAAAACAACAGCAACAACAACAACAACAACAATAATAATAGAAAGCACTAAAAAAGAAATACATGGATTTCTCTTTAAAACTCTGTACATGCAATAGAACTGCCAGCTATCAAGAGAAAAAGTAAAATCACTTCATACTTTTAAAGGAGGAAAGAAAATTAATGAAAAGAATAAACACGTTGTATTAATGTTTGATAAATGCTTTTGACTATAGGCATCAAACACAATTACAAAAATAATTGGTTTAACGAAAATTATTT
Source organism: Chamaea fasciata (assembly GCF_029207755.1). NCBI lineage: Eukaryota > Metazoa > Chordata > Aves > Passeriformes > Sylviidae > Chamaea > Chamaea fasciata. The sequence continues at coordinate 27,937,739 of NW_027094086.1, forward strand.
CAGATCCTTGGTACAATACAAACAGTAAAAAAAAGTAGCATCTACTGCTAGGATCTAGCCCCCCTGCCCTTGGGCACAGGGGCTGTGTTCAAGCTCATGCCTGCAAATGAAGAGCTGCCTTGAGTTAAATTGTAGGGATCCCTGAGCTCAGACCTGCCTCCTGATATCCTGGTTGGTGGGTTTCCTGGATAGACCTTGCACCTACCTTGTAAGTTGTGTCTTCTCCCTTCCTGAGGGTTTCCTTGGACTTGACTTGTCACTCCATCTGGTCCAGGACTGCCTATGGATCCTATCTCTCACCACTCTGCCCAGGTGCATCTGTCCATGCCATACCTACTCTCAACTCCCAGCTCATCCTGCCCCATGGATCAACTGGCCTCTTGGGGCTTCCTGGAACACACACTGTGGGTACCCTTCAAAAACTGTAGAGATCAGATTAATATTGCTTGCCATCACCTTGCGCTCATGTTTGCATTTCAACACAAATACTGTTGTGTGTCTCAGCTGCTCGTAAAATCCACAGAACGATGTGGCTTAACAACAGAACAAATTTTCAAATGTGAGTAGAATGGAAGGAAGTTGAAATAGGTGTTGCATGACAGTTGTGGTGCAGCAATTCCAAGAAAATACTCATTAAACTTTTTCAGTTTCTAGAAGTTGCACAGCTCATAGTTGTTTTATCATAAGTTAGAGTGATAAGAGTTCCAATCACAGAATTTTTGTGGTTGAAAAGGACCTCTAGATATCATCTAGTACACCCCTCCTACTCACACATGGTTAGCTAGATAATTTGTCCAGGTCCATGCTCAGATGGCTTTTGAATATCTCCAAGGAACCTCCGTAAGGTCTCTGGACAAACTGTGACAGTGTTTAAACACCTTCACTTTAAAAAAGAATTTTTCTTGTGTTCAGATGGAATCCCACATTTCTCAGCTTATGCTCATTGCTCGTCTTGTCCTTCAGAAGAGTCTGGCATGACTGAAGCTTACCCCCTGTCATACCGGTAGCATGAATGGGATGGTTCCTTTGAAAGAATACCAGACAGAAGTGCCTGCAGCATGACAGGTGTGCATTTTCATAAGCAGAGACTAAGAAAGGAATATTTTTGATCTTGAAACTGATTGTTCCCATGTTCCTGCTTGCACAAAACAAAAAAATGCCTCCAAAAAACCCAAACCATCCAACCTAAACCAAATCAAATCAAGCCAAACCAAAAAAACTCTAAACCAAATTCTAAACTCCCCAAACCCCAACATACTCTCAAGAAGCTTGGATGTTAGACTCCAGAGAAATCAACAACTTTTTCAAAAGTGAATAGAAAACATAGAAAAAATGGTTCTCTGACAAGTGAAAAAGATCAAATGTGGCATATTTATACTTTTAAATATCATCATCAATGCTGGAACTTGATTTATCAAACAACTGTCTATGAGTCAACACTAAAATACAATAACCAATAAAAATATTTTGTTAAGCTACCTACCTACTGTGAAACTAAAATTCTTCAAACAATAACTGTTAAAGTGGAAACATTAATTATATCACCCACCCTTATTCACACTGTTTTTTCCTCACCATGTAAGACTGTGGTAATTTGTTATGTAGCACTGATCTGATAGAGTATCTTTGATGCATCTGCAAGCTCCATGCTGTTTCTTCTTAATAAACCTCAGAAGCATCTCCATGGGTATTTGTCTGAGCTTTCTCAGCATAAAGGAGGACAGGGCTTTCACAGCCAAAAATCAGTTTTTCTCTGCAACATCATATTTTTTAGCATAGCTCAATGCATGATAGCTGGTCTAAAGTTAATACTGTTTAAGCAGCATCAGCAGTGTGCTGCGGAATCCTCTGAGCAGCAGCTGCTGAGCAGCCCTCAAGTTGAACTGGAACAGCCTCAGGACCACCTGAACACAAGGGTTAATTCTGCTGACCCTGCGTTTCTTTTTAAGCAGACTAAAGAAAGGAATGAGATTTTTCTTTTCATGTTGACACTTCAGTGGCTTGCCTCTCACCTGGCAAGTATGGAATTGTACTAAATGCTGAATCTAGGAACAGTTTTCAATTTTCTCATTACAAACGATCAGAAACCAACATTTATGTTCATGAAAACATTTATGTTTGCAGACACGGCAAGTTGGACAGTTTAATATTTTCAAGGAATTCAGTTTTGAAAATGATGTCTTCCAGACAGATCTGCTGCAGCAACTAAAAGTACAACAGAGTACAGTTCTCAATAAACTTTGAGTTTTTTTGGGTTTTTTTGATATTAATTTCTTAACTAAGAAAATGCATTTTTGATGTATGTCTATAAAAGAATTAACAGCTAACACACTCCAGTAAAAAAACCAAGATTTTATATTTGATTAAGAAAAGGTAAATTTAACATGAAAATGATTTCTGCTTGATGAGAATCAAAGTGGATTTCTAATTATTTGCATCACTATAGAAAAGCAAAGGAAAAAAAAAGATTTGGGATTTTTTAAAAAATCCACATTATTATCTGATTTTTTTTCTTTGTCATTCTGCTCTTCCTCAATAATAAATCTTAGCAAAACATGACCAAATCTCAAACAGCTATTTCCCTTTTAGCTTTCAAAAATTCCATTGAGCAAAAAAAAAAAAAATTTGAATATTTAAAATTCAATAATTTGAGGAGTTAGGAGAATATTATGTAGTCGTTCAGGTATAGACTGAAGAATTTTAATATATCAAGACTAAAAATATATTCAAGACATCTGCTTGATGTGGATTGTTTCTATCTTAAATTAAAGATAGTACGATTTTCCAGAAGCTGTGGAGTTGGTAGCTACCATACTGAGAAAAACTGTTCCCCAACAAAGCCAGTTTTGCAATTAAAACCAGACGTACATGAAGTACATCTTGCAGAACAATCTAATCTATGTATGCATACACAAGCAGGGACAGGAAACCTGGGGTAGGTTTGAAACTGAACTATCCTACACCAGAAGACTTTTTCTAAACCATGGGCTTGCCATGCTGACAGTCCACAAATTCTGACATTTCCAAAGATATAGAGCATTGTCTTTGAAATGCTCTTGGCAAATGGAGGGAGACAACGTTACCCTGCTACTGCTTGTACTGTTGGAGACTCCAGCAGCTGTTCCAGAAGTTTTCTGAAGCAGTCCTGCTAGTGTCACCTCTGTGAGATTCCTGAGTGGCACTAGGGAGAACAAAAAGTCATTCACTTCTGAAATATCTATCCATGCACAAGGAATGAAGCTCTCTTAAAGCTGGAAAAGAAAAAAAAAAAAAAAAGAAAAAAAAAAGGGTTGATTATTAGGTTAAGATGATTTGAGAGTTGAGATTGGCTGTAATTAACTACTGAGTCTGAGTAAGCCATTCTTTTTGTCCATTTTAAGCTTGTAGATTTGAAGAACTTCAGTGAAGTTAAGGGAACCACTGACATGTTCCATTTGATAACACTGAGCATCTTGGACTGGCATTTCAACAAATAACTATGTTTCAGCTTTTCAGAACATCTCTTTAATGAGTCATAATGCATCAAGAAATGAAGTGTCTAGAAGGTTATTTTTAGAAATCTATGTTTTGGCTAGATGTCTTTCTGGAAAATAGCTATTGAGCCATAGCAATAAATGATGAAATGCTCATCTACATCCCAGTTACTATTTTGAATTTTTTGAAACTCCCATTGTCTCTAGATTTGCTTTATTCAGACCTGGAACCTGAGTTTACTGCAAGTAGACTCATCAAATTAATCCTTTAGATCCAGTGGCTTTTTGAACAGCCTTGTGCTAATATGTAGTCTCTTATTGCTTTGTGAAATCTCTTGGTGTTGACAGCAAATGATGCTTCATATGCACTGTATACTTGGGAGAACAAATGATTGCCACAAGTAATTTTTACTCTTTTGGTCCATAGTTAGGGTTTGCAAGAGTATTATAATGACCCTGCACTGACTACTGTATTATATGCCCTCAAATTACTGCAACACCTGGATATGGAAACCTCATAAACACTCAAAAACAGATCTTGCATTCTTCCAATTTTCTGATTCTATTAGTAGCTGTTCTTAAGTTTCCACATTATTTCTTTTTCTTTGTTTGAGTTCAACGCCATCATGTTTCTATGTTCTCTGTGTTTTATCAACAAATATTTTTAGCAGATTACTGTGCTGAAAAATCAACACATATCTTGGATTTTTTCAGGAGATCCTTCATTTTCAGTTTTTTCAAAGATATGATTTTAAGAAAATCTTCCTCTTCTGCTAGTTATATGTTAATGATTCTTTTGGTGTTAAAAGAAACCAGGTTAAAAACCTGTGTAATGGTAGTATTTACTGAATTGCTTTTGCTCCACATCCCACATTCACTTATATTTATTTGAATTTAGATTTCAGTATTTATGAAATTATTATGCCTGCTCATTTTAAAGAAGGAGTAGATGAAGAAATCAAGTCACTAGAGGTATTCACTGGAAGCACCTTGACTTCATTTTTGTTGCTGTAGTTAAATAAAAATGGCCAAAGATTTTTATTTTAAAAGCTGCTGAACTCAGTCTAATAAATTTTTCATATGAAATTTGATTTCAAAAAATAAAATACCCCATGGATTTTTTAAATTATAAAATTACCCATATAAAGGAGTTATCTATCCTGGTTATGTATTTTAATAGGAATACTATAAAAAATGTTGAATTTTTTTCATGCAAACATAAGTCTGAATTAAATATGGATCCTTACTGGTTTCAGTACCAAAAAAAAAAATCCAAGGAAAGTCAGACTCATCAAAAAAAGTCATTAAGGAGTTTCAAAATCATGAATTCTATTGATATTATAATCTGACTGATTTCAGAATAGTAGGCAAAATACTTAGGTTAGTGGTAATTAGAAGGAAGATCCTCTTTCCAGTGTTAGATTCAGGTATGCTTCCTTCTAAGTTTGTTATTTTTTGGAATAGTGATTAACATAGGAATCAATATTTTAGTAATAATCCACTATTACTAAATAACATATAGATGAGCTTGAATGTTGCATTAGAAAAAAAAACCATGTATCTGTGAAAGCTATTCATAGGCTGATATATTTGTTGAGAATAAATGTGATATATAGATTTATGGCAACAGTTAAAATATTCCTGATTACAAAGTCTCACTTGCGCCAAATTATTTTTCATAAAGATTTTCAGAAAATCTTTTTTTCTTCTATTGTCCCGCACTTTTCCTCTCCACTGACTTCTATTAAATCTCTGTCTTGGTTTAGTGTCCTTTGAGTTTAAATTTGAGATTGATTGTCAAATGAATCTTATCAACTGTCTTGCCTATGAGATACAATAGGAGCCTTGAGCACTGTTGCTCTGTTCTCATATTAAACAGCTGCGGGTATCATAGCAGAGCAGTTTCTCGGATAATAAAGACATCATCTTGAGTACTGGACTCTTCAGTCTATATTGGGAAAAGGGCTAAAAAACACGTTAAGCTTGGACAGATCCCTTCTAATGTGCTGTGTTTTTCTGATCATCTTTCAAAAAGAATTGTAAAAGGTATGTTGAACACCTGGAAAAACTGTCAGGGGCAACAGGAAAACATGAATTCAAGACCAGATTGGATGGGGCTCTGGGCAACCTGGTCTAGTGGCAGCTGTCCCTGTCCATGGCAGTGAGGTTGGAACTGGATGATGTTCAAGGTCCTTTTCCAACCCAAACCATCCTGTGGCTCTTTGATTCTATGATGAATTCTGTGTAAAAAAATCCACATAGCAGGAGAAGTCCTTTCTTGTATTAACATAAAATACTCCATTAAAACATGAGAAAAATTGTTTTTTGCACCAAACCCTTTGCTTTATAAAGCAGATTCAATAAGCCTAAACAACGTGAATCTGCATCAAGTATTCTGAAAAATTAATTAAGGATCACAGTCTCTCAGAAAACCTATACATTTAATATCAAGTTTTTAAGTGAACTCTAGTTTGAAACTGTTTTTTCTTCTCAATACTTTCTGAAATTTTATTCAAGATAGACACTCAATACCACTTTAAAAGAGCAAATTACAGAAAAATAATTTTGGATTTGTCAAAACAAAACACTGTGTGAACTTAAGCTAAGTGTTTAAGTTTTTGAGACAGATACAACCATCCACAGTAAATCATAAACACAGTTTCAGCTGTGACGTACAGTGCCTGCTAAGAATGTTGACATTTGCTTGATTTTATTTCTGTGACGGAGAAATCCCTGGAGGTTGTTGTTGTGAGCAAAAACCTTCTTATCCTGACTGTTAAAGGCTACATTTAGTAAACAACAGTGTGGAAGAAAAAGGAAAAAATGATCACTGCATTATCATTTGGGAAGCTGATAAAACCTTCTTTCCCATAAGTTTTTGGAGGATGAGACAGCATACCAGCTTCCCCAAAATTGCTTCCATATTGTTATACCAACTTTGTACCCTATATCATGATTTAAATTAGTTCAGTTCAGTGGGGTTAATTTATTTCTCCAAGTAACACAGATGCTCCTCCATTTTGTGCTCAAAGTGAGACACAGCAAGAGATGCTTAAACACTTGAATTTGTCCCTGATTAGCTATCTGGGAAACTAATTAAGTAATCAATAAACAGAACAAGTACAAGTCAATGGCATCTCTGATAAGCATGCATGATCTTAAACGTAAAGCAACATAGTTGTCAGCAATTACAGGGAAAGCTATAGCATCCTAAGGTTCATTAAGATACACTTGTACAGCTATTAAATGTCCATCTATTAACAGACTTTGTAGAATACGTGAGATGAGAGGGGGGGTAGTCTTTAGCTTCACTGGTATATAGAGTAAGTTTCACTTAATCATCAGTAAGAAATACCAGATGTACTTGCATATTTACACACACACACACACACACACACACACACACACATTTACATATATTCAAAGCAACCTTTTCTCACACAAATGGTTGTGAATTCACATTTAACCAATGTCAGCAGCTCTCAAGGCATGGACTTGATGTATTTAATGTGTTGCTATGGACACATTATGTCTTTTTCCATAGCAAAAATGATATGCCTGAACATGAAACAGAATCTGACTGATTTCAACCTTTGAATAAGTCCTGACACATGGTCTTGATGATGAGATTTTAAATTGTCTGGTTATCTAAAAACACATACAGTCCCTATTTTCATCTAAGTGAAAATGAAGAATTTATCACAGCACTTAATCTTATCAAGGCTGTTATATGTAATTACAGGGCAAAACAAGGAAAAAGCAATCCTGTCCTAATTGCAGCCCTATTACTAAAATGGCAATGATCTTGCTGTACTTTGCCACTTCTCCTGCAGGGTCCCACAGTGCTTTCATGAGCCACTGTAGCTGCTGCTTCTTGGGCTCTGGGATTGCTGATTACAGTATCATCTTGCACATACACATTATCTTTTCCACTGACAATCACCTTATTACTTGATAAATCTTAGGTTCTGTTTCAACATGACTGTCTTTAAAAAGAGTTAAGGATGTTCTAATTGCTTGCCTTTGCAATTAAGTATTTGTGAAATGATTTAACATTATTTTATATGTTCTCCAGCTTCAGTGTTGGCAGAAGACCAATCAAGAAATTTGAGCTTCCTTCCCCTTTATAAACGAAAAATGCAATTTGTATATATGCAGCTCAGAGCTGATTAGGTTTTGTACGTGCCTAAAACTATGCAAGTACTCAACTGCTCATTGGAAGAGTGTCTTCTGATTTTGTTTAAATGTGTTTCACAGCATACAAGAAATGTGCACTGAGACAGAGGACTAATTAACACAAGAAACCAGAGTGTAATTTTCCTGAATGATTAGCTTCTGAAATTCTGGTCTGCATCTTATGTATAATACTTTCTTGTACTTTGTACAGAAGTCAAATTGCCATCACACTGGTTAAAACAGGGACACTTCTTTAAGACAGTTAATAAATGATCAGTGTGACATTTCAGCAAGGTAGATAAGCATGTGATGGATTTAGCAACATGTGAAAAAACAGGCCTTGATGTTTGAAATAGAAGAGGCAATTGTCAGTAAGCAGAATGTAATTTTCCTCGTTGGAATTTGGCCAGCCCGATGGGTGCTTTAGAGTGCAACTCTTCCAAAAACTGTCTTCTTCCTTTAATGACTACAAGCAGTTAGAAAGTTTGATTTATGTCTTATCGAAAATCTGGGGTAAGGTCATATGAATGCTCATCAATTTTCCTGAAAATTTCAATTTTGTCCTTCTACAGAATAATTTTTAATTAAAAAATAATTGCATAAATTATCAATAGCAATAATAGCAATAGATGTCATATTGTCAAATATTCCGCCTTAAAAATGGTACTTTTGCTGAAGAAAGTTCATGACTGATTTTCTTTTATGTACAACTGTGACTTACAAAAATTCCTCCTTTTCTTTTTGCTAGAGTATAACCTTCCAACATTGTCAAGGCAAGATTATAATTTCATAATTTGACTTTCAGGACAACATCTGAAACTTGGAAGACTAAAATGAATGGTGGTATTATATTTTTAAAAATATTTCATTTACCTCTTATTTTTTATTTTAATCTTCTGAGATAGAAAAAAAAAACATTGAAAAGCCATAAGCCATTAAAAAATGCATAAAACAAAACAAAACAAAAAAAACAAACCATAGAAATTCAATCTATAGCAATGTAAAAGGTGGTTTCTACTGATGTTATCTCTTTACATATGTTCCTTCCTGTTTTTATGTTCTGCTCTTTCCTGTACATCTCTTATGATTCTTGATTTTCTTAATATTTTTCTTTTCATTCACTCCTGTCACTTCTCCCTGTATCTCTACTCCCAGATTTTCTTTTTCTCTTTCCCTTCTCCTTCCTCAATTAATTTCTATGACCTTTTCAAATTGCTAATTTACAATTTCTAAGAATATTTTGCTAATTCAAAAACCAAAGTGAAATTAGCTCCACCAGTGATGAGAATAGAATAACCCGAGTGTAAATTTAGAATAAAGCCTAGTTTCATGATTGCTGTATCAGGTGCCAAGACCTTACAATCTCACGTGAGCTCTCAGAAAAGCTTGCAAATAAAAGCAACTACACACATGGGCAGACAAATTTGCTTAATTTTGTCTGGTGACATTAGTGAAGCTGTTCACCTGTTTGACTGATCAGGATTTAATACACGACAAGACAAAATGGCATATTGAGAAGTACTGAAAAATATAAAAAAGGACAGTGTAAAGTATGAAAATTATTGCAAAAAACAAGTTTATTTCAACACTGAATTCACATGTGTTCCCACCTTGTTGAGAACTGATTCTTTTGCTTTTGACATTTAAACCCAATACTCATTGGTGGCTTTTACATACCAAAAAAACACCCCCAAAACCAAAACCAAAACCAAAACCAAACCAACCAAAACCCAAAACCAAACCAACCAACCAAAACCAAAAACAAAACCCACAAACAAACAAAAAAACCCCACCAAAAATTTATAAAACTTTACTCCTCAGATTATCTATATGGCTCTAACACTAGAATTCTTAATTTGACCATGAATGGGGAAGAGGTTTCTTAAAAAAAGAAAAAAAAAAAAGTTTTGACACCATCCTGGTAAACCTTAATACATCCTGATTCCAGAATCTGCAATGACATAAGTTAGGTACGAAAGACTTTACCTACAATAAGAAGTGAAGAGAGGCAGGACATGGGCTCAAACACCATCCTACATTTGCCTGTGCTATGTGACCATTGACACACTTTTGGACATGGCAAATTAACACTTCCCCAACAATGCCAAACACAATATGGCAAACAACAAATTGAAGGAACTAGTCAGTGTGGGTAAAACCAGTTTGAACACAAAGCTTAGACCTGTCCTGGGAGAAATTGTAGCCCTAAAGAAGCAAAGCAATCTGTGCTGAGCAGTTCTCGGGCTAGAGAGAACTTTCCAGAAGTACAATGGCAGAGTTTGGTTCCCAGCAAGAAGGCAAGTGAATGCCAGGATATCGACATGACCCAACAGGATAGGAAGTGAAAACAAGCAGATTGCTTCATTCTGAATAATACCAAGGTGCAAAATGTTGATGGTTTTGGATCTCCTTTCAGGGCTGTAACTCTCTTTCAGTTAAAGAACTGCTCTTCCTCCCCTAAAGACTGAACCTTACAGAACAGCATCATTCATAGCCATCTAGGAAGGAAAGGCCAGGATTGCATTTTCTTTGCAACTGAGGAGAGACTGCAAGTCGCATCTCTATTTTCATGGGAGTGTCTTAGTAATAATCTATAGGTTGTTCTAGAAGTGGAAAAGTGATGGAAAATATTTTCTTTCCCATTATGGATTCACTCTTCATGCTATAATTCAAGATTTCTTGTGCCAGGAACAACAACAATGGAGAATAATTGCAAAATGCTGGTCAGGACTTTCACCTGTGGTGGGAAAAACAACAGCCGTATATTATAATTCAAATCCAAGCTCTGTCTAAAACAGTCCTTAAGTCAATTAATTTATATTTTCCCTCCTGCACAAGCCTAGAGCACTGAGCTAGTAAGTGTCATGGTCACAGGGAAAGATATTCCTTCTATATTTGGGTGCCTGCTTTTTGAACCGTAAGCACATTTTAGCATGTGTATTCACCATACAATCTGATTTTTATTTTAATTATTTTCAGCATTAAAGGCCCATGACACTATTAGCTGACCATTAAAAGTCATCTATAGCTCATTATCAGTGATTAATCACCTGCTGTCTTATAATTAATGTTTATTAGGGGAACAGCAGTTTAATAGCTGTTCCATATTTTCTGTGCTAATCAAGGAAACTTAAAAGACAGTTATAATGGACTCTCAAAAATTTCAAATGGCATTTTTTGACATTGAATTTTATGTCTGAGGAAGTAAAATGTCACTGAGAAGTAAATTTACCAGCTAAAAATGTGTTGAAAGGAAAAGTTTTAGAGACTCACTTTTCTTTAATAGTCACTGAAGCCTTGATGAACTATTTTCTTTTGTAGAGACTGCCTTAAATTTCCAGACATTTCCAGAGATTTCCAGATATTAGTCTGGCCATGCCAGTATCACCTTTCCAGATTTGGCCAATAAGCCTGTGACCATCTTTCAGTTTTGCTGAAGTGCAGTATCTCCAGCTTGCAAAACTTAATGAAAATATCTCGTGTTTGATACTAGGAGGTAAACAAATAGGAAATTTAAGCCTTAACCTGATTGTTCTCCACAGAAATCTCTTCTCAATCCCTATTCAAACATACCTGAAACTAACACAAGTGATACATATTATAATTAATTTTGTCACCTGTTGATAAAGTCCCTACCTACTTGTTCTCACATTGAGATGAAAATGTCTGCCCCCAATCTACACCCAACTTCCTGCTGGTCACAAGACAAAACAAGAGCCATCCCTTGCAGGTGTCAGCTGTAGCACTGTGGGAGCAGTTAGGTTTCTTTTTTTCTTCCAACTCTTCTGTATTTCCTGAACCACAATACTTTAATGAGCCAGTATCCAAACTCCCATCAGAAATTATTCTGTTGCATTTTAAAAGTGTTTGTTGTATTGCCCAGACAGTATTTATGGTTGGGATTTTTTTTTTTTTCTTAGAGTTTACATATTGCCTTCTATATATACAGAGCACTTCTCTCCCTTCACAGCCTCCAGTTTGTTTGGCTGAATGAAACAATACCTTTCACACTCACTGGGTATCATAGGTACTGTCTCCCTATCATCAGTTTTGCAGCCCTTCGCTGCCCTTATTCTCATTTAAAATCATATTTCCTAAGCAAAGCTATTTTCTTTAAGAGAAGGCTTTGCTGGTCTGTGTAGTTATACCCTTGCTCTGTTGAAAACAATATCCGATAAATTCTGCTTATATACTTGTATTTTCTATAGCTGCAAAATATTCACATCTGATATTATTTCTAGGATTGCCCCAGGGTCCCTCTCTTGCTTAGTAATCTATCACCTACTTTATGATTAGAGGTTAGTTACATTAAGTAACCATACATTCCTGGCCTTGCCTTTTTACATTATGATACTTTGGGCCATTTCTATTACTCCAGTCTTCTATGTCATTCATTTCATTCATGATGTATTCCTTTGAGTTAAAATGATAAAGGATAGCATTATGCTATTAGCAATCTCTGTCAGATCTCAGCTTTTATACAAGGGTTGTGGACTGGAACATTAATTAAAGCTGATTCTGGAGAACTCCCTGTGGGCAACTCCCTGGCACAGCAGTTTTCTTTCCTGCTCTGTCTTACCACTGTGCTGTTCATTTTACCTTGGAAGTCCTAGTCCCCTTCTCTCACTAATCTTCTCTCACTTTTCATGTGACACTTTGAGCAAGCAACTTTAAGCAAGAACCTAAATTACTTAAAACATAATCAACTTAATACAATTGCAGTAGGCACACTTTGAAAGGAATTCTCCCATTTGGAGCAGAGCCCATATTGCTACATAATGACAGAATTTCCATTGTTTCAGCAGTTTTGTGGATAAATCTGTAAGGATCTGTGTTGCAGATTCCCCTAACCATCATGTGCACCATCTTAGCTGCCAAAAGTATACTTAACTACAGTCTGCTCTAATGGATTTTTTTCAGTTAAAAGGTCCTTAAGTTAAAGCATTCACTGAGAGAATTCCTTTAGGTCAAAGAAAGGAGGAATACTACTTCTTAACTAATACTACCTGCTGATTAGTTATTATTAGCTGCATTTCAACAGATACACAGTTTAAATAGCAATAGTATCACCTTCCACACCAAAAAACCCCAACTTGTGTCCTACAAATATGTGTAGAAATAAAAATGATCATTTTAGGTCTGGATAGACAGTTTTGAAATGAGTGAATAAAAGTGAAATTCTAATGAATTTGTAAAGAATCTATATAACTCCTCTTCTACTTTAAATATGAAATCCTAAACTAATCTGATGAAGTGAATAATCTGAGACTTGTGATTTCTGCTGACTAACATATACATAGAGAATTGTATGAAAGTTTGCCTGGAATATGGTGTCTAGGCTAAATTAGTGATACTCCTTAATTCAGCACTATACGTCAAATAACAGCCTTCATATTGGTGTGAAGGTCTGTCTCTTTCTACACACTTTGTTGGTAAGATTATTGTCTCTGGCCACCACCCGCATGATCTCCCTTCAATAGTTATCTGCAAGGTATGAAGATAACCAAAGGTCTCTTCTGAATCAGAGGAGGGATTTCAGCCAGTGTAGCACAAGAGCATGGCATGCCAAGCCCTTTTGGGGCTTCCCTGGCTGCTATCAAATGCAATTTTTACTTTTCACAGGGAAGAGGCAGACTTAAAGCCCCGTCCTCCCACAAAGCAAAGAAACCTAAAAAAAAGGTGAATAAGTCTTGCAGATTCATTGTGATTCTTCTCACATTCTTTTCCTCCTGTTTTCTCTTTGCTTGCACAGAAAATATTCAGCTGAATTCAGAAACCTTTCTAGGTACCTTAAGTCTTGAGTTAGGAATAAAATTGGGAGACATCTGTGAGTTCCAAGTTTTGCCAACTGACTTTTTTCTTTGAAGAAACCTCAAGGCAAGCTGAGAAAGGTCAGGTGATTGATGAAGGTCTCTTTTGCTATGAAATGTTAAACACTGGTTTCTTTCTTCAAAAACTGTTTTTGCTTATATAAGGAGGTTTAATACAGAAGTAATTAAAAACTGAGCAGGCCTATCCATTTGTATAAGGCTATAAACATACAAATAAGCCAGCATTGCATTGTTTTTCCTGTAGTATTTTTCGTGTTTGAGTTTCATTTACCTCTAGATAAAAAGGAATTATTAGCCCCAGTAGAAAGGAGACTCTGCTTAATCTTGAGCATAAAGGGAGGTCTAGGGGTTTAATACTGAAAATGCTTTTACTTGAAAGCTAATGCTGCCCCAAAATCAGTGTTAAGAAAAAATTTACTCTATGAATTAACCCCATGAAAGCTCTGTGCTGACAAACAACCAGAAACCTTAAGGGAAACTATGACCCTCTTCACTTTAATTAGACAAAGACTTTGAATTTAGCTACCCAGGTATACTTATCAGGCCTGTAAGGCATACCACTATGGCTTCTAAAGTTATAATAGCATGGATTAAAGCCATAACACATTTATTGTCCAAACTGCATTTTTTGGCAGCTTAATGGCAGGGAGGATGAGAGAACAATGTATTAGACAGCACAAGAAAATAACAAGAAAAAAGTTTGTATTTACATTATCCCTTAGCTCTTCATAGTCATCTGTGATTACTAGTCAAGTCATCACTGTAACAGTTTTGATGAGGAAAAGTCTTATCCATCACTGCAAAAAATAGAAAAATGGAGGCAGAGGAATATTATGACCTCTGACTTTTATCAACACAAGTCTCATGCTACGTGAGTATCCCAGTTAGGACCCCTGTGCATATCTAAAAACAATTTTCTTTATTCATTTCTATATTAAAATAATGGTTAATATATTTTGCCTGGCTGTCATACTAAAAGTAATGTCAAGACAAGGAGCAGAATAAACTCTTCTGCTGCATCCCACTGCTCCTGAGGGCCGACGGGCTGCCTGCAATTCACAGTTCTGTTACTATCCTGAGGAGATTCTAGGAATAAAAAGCCAGAGTTGGCTGAAATTTTCCTTGGGAATTTCTTTTGCTCTAAAGCAACATTCTTGTCCACTTTGACCAGTTCTTGGGAATGGTTATTAATAGGTTAATGTCTACACCTCTTTAAGGTGACAGTTTCAGAATTGTTTTCATTTCATAACAGAATAGCAAACAATTCCCAGTGCTTCAAATAACCTGGTGGTAGTTCGCCATGGTAAAATATGGCTCTCTTTGTTCACAGAAGAGATCTCCTATTTTCAGGAATGAAAACTCCAAAAAAATCCAATCAGGGTAATTAAAAAAAAAATTAAAAATCCATCACTTATTCAAAAAGGCAGATTTTCCCTATCCATGTAATTCCGTTCAGGACTAAATCTGTGTTGAATAAAAATCCAACAATTAAATTTCTACTCTTCTCATTAATCTTTGTATCAATCCATCCTTTATTTTTGAATTGGGTATTCACATATTTTGCAGAATAGAAAGGATTAATATATGTAGAATTACTTTTTCATCCTCAACATGTAACTGCCAGTCATATCTTGTCACACAGGTTTCTGCTATTTCTTTTCCAGACAACACAAAAGTTCAACACTAAAATATAATAAATGTAAACTATCACAAATTCAGCAGCAGTATTTATTGTCATATAAATTAGTCTGTTTTAAAGGATTTGGGGGATTTTTTGAATTGCTATATATTTGTGACTTATGAAAATCTATGTTAAAAATGCTAGGCAGGAAACTGCTGCCACTTAAAAAGCTGCAACATACTGGAAAGAAAAGTTACTGCATAATTCTATAAATGTTAGCCAACATGGTGTCACTATTCCAGCAAGGAAATTTATCAGAAAGTGATTATCTTTCTTACAAATATTTTTTTAACTTTCTATTTTATGTTTCTAATTTTAAAGTTTTTAAAATTTATATAGTGTTTAAATTCTTTTGCTCTGGTGTAGTTTTTTTTTTAATATTAAGAAGAAGAGAGGGAAAGAATGGGATAGGTTGTTATTGGTAGTAATAAAAACGACCTGTTAAATTCAATAATGAAACTTATTTCAAAGCAAAATACCTAATCAGAATAAATTATCAAGTGGAAAACCTTGGTCATTTTTATACAGCACCAAGAGGCACTGTAGTATTCAAAGCAAAAGCAGTCATATAACAATTTGTAGCCCTATTTTCCATTGGTGAAAATACCTCACCCTGCTTTTCCATGTCCATGTTGTCCTGCAAATTTATTAATTTTATAACTGACATGGGAAAATATGACTGTTGTATATTGCATAACTGGGCACCTAAATCCCATATATTATCTAGTTCTTATTTTTTGAATGAAATAATCTTTTGGAAATTTATGACTCAATATGAAAAATGATCCATTCAAATGATAACATTAAAAAGGAATCTGTAAAAGAGACTTGCTCAGGCTTCTGTGAGTTGCCCTTGAGATTCAGCCTCTTGTACTTAATAAATCTACCACAGGGTGTGTGCCTAAGTCCTGTACCCAGCCTGAAGCCACATTACCTAAGATTCACTGGGCCTGCACAGCATGAGAAATGATAATTGCTACTAAAGATAAGGCAAATGAGCAATGATTCAGTTGGGGGAATAAAGCAGCACTGTTGCTGCAAATGTTGCCCTTTGGGTATGATTTAGAGGTTCCCCAGATCCGTGGAAACAGGAAGAATCCAGAAACTTTTTACCACTTTGTCACTTCGAACATCCACTCCCATTTCAGTGGAACTCTGCTTTTTCCAGCACCAAAGCCTGGAAACTGAGAGACAGGATGAACAGGCACTATTCTGTTGCACAGTGGGAAACCCAAATCTGTCTGTTTCCACCCCAGCATTTTATGGTAGCCACAGGCAAAAATATTGATTGGTGATACTCAAAGCTGCTACTCCATTTGCCTTGTGGCTAATGTCAGCCCCTCTCCCTTTCATCCAGTGAAAATTAAAGTAGTTTCATGAAGTATAACAGCTTCCACAGGGCAAAAGGAAAAGTATAGCCACAATGAAGATATTTTATTAATGCAAAATTATGTTATAATGGCAAATTGCTCTTATTGACTGTATTTTTTATAAATTTTATTTTGCCTTTCAATAAAAAAGTAAAAGCTTTTGGTGCAATTCAGTAGCTTTTTTTTTCCTTGTACAGGTGTGTTCATGCTGGATCATGCTTTATCCTTCATACTGACTAGAGCAAAAAATATGTGGTATAGCTGAGACCTAAGTAAGACCCAGTCATTTCAACCTTTCACCTGAGGGTTGAAGCATTGATCTAGGTGAGATCACCCAGAACTGTGACTGTTTTCCAGGTATCTGGAGTGGAAAATGAGGGTCTGAAATGTGCAGCTCTGAAACATTCACTTAATTCTTCTGCATTTCATGTGAAATTAAACTTCCCAATCAATTGTTTGGGGTCTCTTGTAAATTTCCTAAACACCAGAACTTTCCTGACAAAATTTTTTATTAGCATCATAACAGATTTGCCATTTTTTTTTAACTTGCAAGAAGCTCTTGTTTAAAATGCTTAATTCATAAAAATCTATCACTGTAAGTGAAAAAACTTTGAACATATATTTTCCTCACATAAAAATCAGAGGTTACTTTACATTAGATTTGAGCTCAGGCCTATATTTGAAATGTGTTGCTCTTGAATAATTATTTGCTGTTTGATTTTTTTAATCCAAATTAAGTCCACAAACATTATCTGTTTTACATTCAATTAAAAAAAATAAATCAAGTCACTAGGTCTCTATTAAGTTGATGAACATCTCTTTTAGATGTGGAGATTTCTTTATTCAGGGCTGTCTTAAGTCCTTTTCTATCTGCAGCACTGAAATCTTGAATTTCACATTCTGATACAAGGAGTACTTTATATAAATCTCCATAGATAAAGACTAGGATTCAGCTCAAGAATGAAGACACTTAAATTAGGTGCCTACACATAGGTTCTTCTTTATGTCCTATGTGTCTAAGTGCCCATTTAACACAGACAACAGAGCCAACACATATTCTCACATCAACGTACAGCAGACATACATTTTGTCAATGACTGACCACCATTAGGTATAATAATGGTTTAGACAAATGCTTTTTATGTTGACAACTTCTAGAAGACTAATTTAGTTAAATATAGGTATATAGTACCATCAGAGACACCCAGGAGCATCCCTCTGGTATACCTGTCCAGTTCCAGTAAGGTGCAGCTCTCTCATAGCTCCAAACCTGTTGGCAGCATGATGTCTATGTTCAGGGAAATACATTAAATCCTATACACAGACATTATGACTTGAGTATTTTCATCTATGTAGTGAAACTCACCTTTATTTAGGCAAAATTTCTACTCCTTGAATTGCTCTCCATATGCTGTTTTCCTGCAGGTTTCTTCCTTGAAGGATTTCTCTACTTTAATAGGCTGGTTAAGCGTTGAAGGCTGACATAAAACATATGAAATATATAGCTACTAATAATTTTCTCAGCTAGACCTGTGGTGAAATAAGGTTCTTGCCCTCAGCCTGAAAATGTGATTATAAAAAGCACTAACCTTCTGATGTCCATCAGACTTACACATTTGTTTCCCTTTGATGTTTTCACCTCTGCAATTACTCCTGGGGACAGAGGGAGATGCTAAACTGTTCTGCATTCCTACACTTGTTTTTCTTCTTTTTGACCTAAGTCCTCTGAGTGGTTTGAGATAAACCCATGACATTAGCACAACTGACCACATGGGACTACATCCAGGTCTTTTGAAGAGTTACAAGTAGTAGGAAAACACAGTGTACTTCCTTGGAAGATGAGTTTCAGTTTTGGGCATATTTTGCTGTGCAAGGTTGTATTTAGGGTACTGGAAGTATGGTTTGTTTTTCTTTTTAATTATTTTCTATTTTTCTTGTTGTCTTCCATACTGGTATGGTTCATAATGGTTTGTGTGTTTAATAGAAGAGTTTGTGGTTTTAACATTTTTGCTGTAATATCAGCAACATTTGTTTTGACAGCCTGAAACAAGATAGAGATTTCTATGGGTATGAAATTCCCAGTGGCTGTGTATGGTGTTATACTTCAAGACTCCATTTAGAGGACAGAAAAACACAGGAAATTAGAGTCCTTTTTACTAGTCCCTAAGTATCTCTTAAGAATTTGTTTCCTAATTTGAACAGTATATTCACTTTTTTCTTTTTTCTCTTTTATTTTAGATGGGGGGTTATTTCACAAAATGCCAAGGTCAGTATTACAGCAATAATAAGAAATGAGTTTTACTGCTTCTAATACCATTTACTTCCTCCTGTACTGCAGAGAATATGACACTACACAGAAAAGAAAAAAAAATCTCATTCAAACAGGCGTTTTTCTGCCTTAATGCTTGACTTTGTGTGAATAAGTAACCTTTTACATTGTGAAAAATTTTGTAGCAAACTCTCTCTCTAAATAGAGTTTATACATACTACATGACATGCTACAATAGCAAAAGTGAATAAGAGGCAGAGAGAGATTGTAACCTTTCTTGTAAAGGTTTATCAGTAGAGGAAAAAAATTATATATTTGTTATTGCAGTTCATTATCACTGCTGTATTACCAGTGGAGAATGTTGTTATGCATTAAATATTAAACTCTGAAGATTTTATTTCTATTAATTTAAGATACTGTTGAATTTCTTTCTAAGTGTTAATCTTGCCTTCTGTATCTGGAACATATTATCGTATTACTTGAAAGATCACCAGGCCTTTTTTTTTTTTTTTTTTTTTTTTTTTATATGCAGAGCAGTATCTACAGGTCTGTCTCCCAAGCTTAAGGAGATGTATTGTAGCACACATACTTTCGAGTCACAAAATACTAGGCTAACAAATAATACACTTGTGGGACATTACCACAAGGTAATATCGACAACAAATGCCTAGCATAGTTATAAGGAAAACTAGAATTTCACAATTGAAAATGAAACTGAACCTCCAGCTCTGGAAGGATTTTGAAAGCAGCCCTCCTTACATCCAGCCTGGTTTTTCAAAGATTCTTGACCCCCACATCAGAACAATTTCTTAAACTGAGGTAAAACACTTAGGAAAAACAAGGCAGATGCACAGTCAGACTACAGTTATCCAAGCACAAATAGAAGAAATCAGACACATACTAAGAAATAAGGGGAAATTGAAATGGATTGAACACAAGTGGGAATTATAAATGTTATATAATCAGATAGCTTTAAGCATTTACCTACTGGCCTCACTTTTGTCTAAGTACTTTCAAAAATTAAGTCCTTGAACACCTGTAATCTAAAAATAAGTGCAACTGGATATAGGAACCGTAATTAGAACAGGTTTCAACATAAAAAACCACCATAAATGCCTACAGCTTTCACATACCCCACATACATATAGCCAAAAAGCACACTTCCCCTGGCTCCCAGAAACTCCATCATAAGCAAATTGTTTGTTTTAAACGACAGAGAAATGAAGTTCCTCAACACCAAAAAAAAAAAAAAAACACCAAAAAACCCCCAAAAAACCACACGCAAAAAAACAAAAAAAAAACCCCAAAACTAAACTAAACAAAAAAAACAAACAAAAAAACAACAAACAAACAAACAAACAAAAACCCCCACAGCAGTAGAAATATGGGCATAATAATTTCTTTTCCCAAGCACATATGGACAGTGTCCTTAGATAGGATGAGGTAAGTATGAATCCCCTGCCAGTAGTGGGCCAATATTTAGGCCACCTTTCCTGTGAAAGTTTGGATCAGAAGGTCTTTCAATGTCCTTTCAACTTGAGCTATGCTATGCTATTTCATTTAATTCTATTTTATTCTATTCTTTAATTATAGTTCATTACTTCTTGTCAAAAGTTATTTAATAAAATGCAATATCTGTGCTTTTTTTCAGCTGCAGTTCCTAAATTCAGAGAGTGCCTACCAAAAATTCTGAATGAGGCCTAGGAGAGAAATGAATCGTAAGACACAGTCTTCTATCTTGGCATCTATCCCAGCGGGAAGCACCATGAAACAGGGAGCATTTCTCTTGGATGATTTCTCTCTTGGCTCTCTATGAGAGACCAAGCCAGGGGAAGCTGTGAAACCTGCAGCCCTCCATCATGAACATCCAGTGTCCCATACTGGCTAAAGTCTGCTGCTCTTAATGACCTCCTTGGCTGTATTTAGCCCTGTTTAACTCTTCCCAAACACTGCCTAGGGAACATTTACTCAGCACATTACAGTTTTGTGCAATAGACCTCACCTCAATCACTTAGTCCACGTCTGCTTGGTAAGCTGTGCACCTTTAGCACATGGCTGAATTGCAAATGTTCTGCTCCCATGGCTGACAGCTGTGCAGTGACTCAGTGCAGCAGCCCAGTGTGCAGTTTCCTTTAGACACACGGGTGCACCAGAGGGTGCCTGTGCAGAGCCAAGCCCCACAGGGGGTTGAGCTGTTCTCACATTTCATACTTAGACCCAGCCCTAGGGATTTAGAAAACAATGGCCAACAGGATCCATTTCATGTCCTTTCCTTTGTTTTGCTACCATTCATTTCCTCCAAGAATAAGCCAAAGCTATGATTTATTCTTGGATAACAATGCCTCATATCTTAGGCTAACTCTCCTAGCAAAATGTTTCTGAAAGTTATGGCAGCAGAGCCTGGAGCCTGAGGAATTGGAACCATAAACAACCAATAATAAAAAATTACCTGACTGCTGTTTCTAAAATATAAGAACAGTTCTGTTCTTATATCCTAAACCTTAGAAAGTTATTTCTGGTATTATTTCTTTTATATTTTACAGCATCAGTTAAATGGCAAGAAACTTATTTCCAGGAAAGGTTGTTTTTTTTTTTTTCCCTGCAGAGTTCATTTCAGTATCCAAGAAATCTCAAATAACTTCAAGTTTTGAATTCCTATTCAATGAATCCAATATTTTTCAACCATAACCCTAATGAGATTATAATGTGTATACTATGCTGTGATACTGGGAACATAATTATAAAAGGACAAGTACACTCCCTCTCTAGGTCTGAATTTTAATAAATGATTTCAACAAAAACATATTCATTTCCATGATAGATGTTTTCCTTTCTCTACCTTAAACTCCAGAAATTAACAATTAAATAATCAGTTTATCAAAATACTGAACTTATCCTACATAAACTAAAAAATATTAATTGCTACCAAACTAAATAAAGTATTTTATAAAGTCTTGTTTCCGTATAAACAAATTTCCAATAAATTTAACATTACTTAATTCTCAATAAAAGACCATAGTAGGGAAGGAAAAGAGTGACAAAATAAGGGTGACATTTACTGGGTTTTTAGCTAGCTGTAAAAGGATAATATTACTTCTCTAGACAGGGCAGTAAGCAGCTTCCACTGGTGTTCTAAGTCAGAGCAAACATACTACAGCCATTACCAACACAATGTAGAAGAATAGAGTAATATGATAGAACTAACAGGGATTTCTTCTTAATTAACATTTTAATCTCATGCATAGAAATATTAAGTCATAAAGATCGAAAACCTGAACTAAAAAGTATACGCTGTGGTTGTGTAATTTTTCAGCTGAATTCTGAACATATTTATTCATGTGTCTAACTTCTAAAAAGCTCTTGAAAATCGAGCATAAAACCAATCCTATTGATCTGTAAAATATGTTTGAAGTCCAGTACATGAATCCAGTTTTGTGCATAAAACTCTTGCAAAATATAAGAATTTTTTTTGTAGGTTTGGAATCAAACTTTCTCACAGATCCATAGATTTGTGACTATAGTATAATTTACTGTAACTCTATGCAAATTCATAGGAACTATTTGTTATCTTTCAGGTAAGCATTTTTACTTTGATCCTTTATTGCATACTTTTTTTTATTAATCAGATTCTGTTGGAGTAAATGGTCTCCATTGCTGTGTTATTTTGAAATTGTATTGTTACGTATCATCACTACTTCAATGAAAATTATCAATAAACAAATACTCATTAATTGGTGACCAGTCATATTTTTAAAATAATATTGTAAAGATGTCATAACAGTGAAGTTGTATTGCCTAACTGTGCTAAATTTCTTTACACAAAAATAATAATTAGAGAGTTAGGTACATGTTCAGTAGATATAAGACGTCACTTTGATGGTATTCAACCATTGCAAATAAGTCTGTGCTATTAATTAAAACTTAATGACCTGAATCTATCTGTTATTGACAAAATGTGGTTTATAACTGCAGAGAAATTTTAGTAGCATGGCTAAAATAACGCTAAAAGGGCAAAACCTTAAGAGTTTGCTTACACCCATAATGAATTAAGATTTCATAACTGAGCTTGTAATTTTGATTAATAACAAACTTGGTAAGTTTTTTCTTTGCTTCCTAAAGTTTGTGACTTTAGATATTTTTGTAAATGAATCCACTACAAATATTCTTTGAAATTTGGTCTATGCATTGCAGCAACAATGGAAAGTGATGAGTCAGTGATGAGTTGGTCACCAGGTCAAAAATTTCATCTTGATAAGCTTTTCAATCTAGCATATTAAGACTTGCAGGTCTGGTCTTAATGTTTGGAACATAATTCTTTTACATATTATTTTTTTTTTTCTGTTAGAGAAAACTAGGAGACATTGCCCTTAATAACAGCTATTTGCCACGACTATAGGTGGTAGTATAATGCTTAAGTCAACTTTTTTTTCCTGAGACAAAATAGTTTCCATTGCCTCCTGCATTTTCACTGCCCACGACTTTCAGGATCTGTGCCTCGGATGTGTGAGGAGCCAAACTGAGATGGTGCTCAGGGCCTATGGCCTTCAACACACCTTAGTTCTGTAAAAAAATATCGTCATTCCCCTCTTCCAGGCTCTCCTCTCTCACAGCAGAGAAAGGGCAGCTGCTGGTAAGGCTTTCTCACAGCAGGGCAGGGCTGGGCAGGGCTGCAACTTCCCAGGAAGCCTCTGCCAGCTCCATCCCCTGAGGTTTCCAACCTGGAACAGCCTGGAGCAGCCTAAGCCAAGCTCTGAAAAACATCTCTGTATTAAGTGATTAACTGAGCTCTTTTCTTGGTCTCTACAAATAGAGACCAAATGGGTCCAAATTGGTTCCATTTTCTCCCACCACAGTTCGTTTGGGGTTTTAGCTTTTTGTTTCTTTTTGTTCCAATTGTTATTTCTCTTTAAAAGTACTCATCATAATACACCTCAAACCTTTCTGTAATTTTCCCTATATTTGTCCTTCAGTTTCAAATAAGTGTAAATGAAAAATATTTTATCTTATTTACTAGAAAAATGCAAATCAGCGAAAAAATAGATAAAATTCACCAAATAAAAACATTGTAATTATGCGAAAAAATTTGTGAGTTCTGAGGGGGTTTGCTGCTGTAAGCTATGAAAATAAAGATACTTAACATCTTGATTTCACTCTGGTTTTTTATGTAATTAAATTGATAGCTCATTTTAATAAAAAATCCTCAAAACTAAATAAATGGGGGTTTTAGCCACAAATGTCACTATCAAGATCAAATTTTGTTATGAACAGATTATATTTAAATTGTATATACAAATGAATATATATACAGACATATAGATACATAGATATATAGATATATAGATATATAGATATATAGATATATAGATATATAGATATATATAGATATATAGATATATAGATATATAGATATATAGATATATATAGATATATAGATATATAGATATATAGATATATGATGCTGCCAATAACAAAATGACAAATACAATGATAATTTAAAACCTAAGCTTCCGGAAAGTAGATTTACTAGAGCTAGGAGCAACATCTTGATTAACTTTTAACAAGATTGTCAGCACTAAAGGAATAAATATTGCTTAATTGATTGCCAAGGTTTTACCATTTTAAACCAAGTTTTCCTGTGCAAATTACAGTCCTGGTGTTAGTACTTGGCCTGCAATGACTTTTGCCGCTGTTACAGCTGGACATTGGACCTTTCTTTCCTGTTACAGACTTTATGTTCAGGGTTAGCTCAAACTGATTATTTGGAGATACTTGAAGTTTAGGTGCACATCTATGACTGGTGAAATCATTCTTGATTGTGGTACATGCCTTCTAAAATATTTCTGGTGAAAGTAATGTGGCAATACCCAACAGTATTTTAGAGCTAGACTACTGTGACAGCCTCACTCTTGAGGGAAAACTGGCTGACAGGGGTAGGTGATTCCAGCTGGCTCTTGACATATTTCCTCACCTTCTACACTTCTCGGTTTCACAATTTTAGAGCAGAGATTAGCCTGATTCATTATGTATTTTGATTAAAAATAAAATCCATACAACTCCACAGGTCCTACAGAACACAAAAACCGAAGAAAATTTGTAAAGAATTCCAGCAAGGCCAAAACTAGTCTTGTGAATTTTGGCATAAGAAACAATGAAAAGAAAAAAAAAAAACCAAAACCAAACTTCTAACAGTAACTAGAACAATGATCAAAAGACACGAATTGTAGAAGTGTACTTCTTCATTAACTTTTTATAAACTTTTTATGCAGTCAACAGAAAAAGCTGTAAAATTATTACAAATTTATTTTTGATCTGTTAAATATGTCCAAGAAACTCCATTATATAGGTACATTAATTTATGGTGGTTTATTTGCTATTTTTTTTTGCTGGTCTTCTAGAAAATAATCACTTGAAGCTTTGTACCACCAACCCACTTTTATAAAATAAGGGGTTTTTTCCATTCACTTCAATAAGGAAATTAAGAAGATGATGAAAAACACACTCATATTAAACTGTTCCTTCATCTTTATTAGAAACATAAAATTTCATCATTGTTCATTGCTCTAAGAAGTCAATAGACAATTCTATTAAATATTGGTTCTTTTTGCTGTCCTGGGTTGAAGTATATTCTATCACCATCTTCATGAACTGTTGAAACCAGGTGAGGCAGTGCTCCCTGCCTCCCCCACTCTGACTTATCTTCTGTCAATGGGCCCACCAGCACCTTTGCCACACGACTCACAGATAACCCCCTCCTGGACTATCTCCTGTTAATGGGCCCATCAGGACTTATCACATGACTCACCATCCCATTGTGAGATGCTCCGCCCAGAGGGAGGAACCAAGCATTCCAGCCTGGATATAAGCTGAGACTCTGAACACCAGAGGGGCGCTTACCCACTGGATTCCCAGAGGACCCGAGCTACCAGACCTTTCTACAGGATCACTGCTTCAGGAAGACCACCTCATCTGGACTGTTTCCATCACTCCGCTCAGGTTGTATTCTGACTCTGTCAGTGGTCTTTTGTATTATTGCATCTATTTTATTTTACTTTCTTTCCTTTCCTCCTATTAAATTGTATCTCTGACTTGGAGCCTCTCATTTGTTTTGCTTTCAAACCACTACATATGCCAACATAATATATAATATAAATTACTATAGAATAATTTTAAGAGGAGACAATGCATATCTAAAAGTATATGGGAAAAATATTATTAACATGTTAATAACTAAGCACCCTCACTAAAACTATACACAGTGGGAGCTGTGTATAATTTTAAATAAATAAATAAAGCTACTGTAAATATCAAATTCTTTCATTTCCAATGTCAGCATTTTCTAGTTATCCTATTAGAAGGTATTCTCTCAAGACATTCAACAAATGCAAAACTATCTGTACAATAGAACCACTGTATACCTGCCAGTTTTAATCTTATGATGTTTTTCTTATAACACATACAGTGTAGTTAATTACTTGTTTAGTAAATATAAAGTTAAAAAGAACATTTTGCATTGTGTAATCTAGTCAGTCATATTAAAACTTGAAAAGTTACTCAGTTTCTTATTAAAGCTTAGAAAAATATTGATCCCAGGATTCAAGCTCCTTTCCTTAAAACATGTTAGAAATTTGAATATGGAGGAATGGTGGAGCATTCCTAATACTTTAGAAGTGTTAAACATTTCCAAGTCATTAAATGAAAGTAATTAATCAATACATGTTCTGGCATTGCTCATTAACACATCACTGAAGCTGAGATTTATCCTATGTTGTATGACCTAGAATAGAAATATCATTCATAGATAATGAATTGAAAGACATATGATACTAGATTGCTAATCTGCAAGTAACAGTTAATCTCAGAAAAGTATTTTTTAATTAGGTCAGAAATGAAAACTGAACCTGCTGGCCAAAGTGACCTATTTTTCCCTGTAACCACAATGGAGTTCCTTCCTTTTTTTGGCGTGTAGTCTCAATTAATTCTTTTAATGACACAGTTAATTTTGCTTCTATCTGCATGAATATTCATGTGTTGAAAAATGAGATGCTGGAACAGAAGGGAGGCTACTTAATCTCTCTGTAGGTCTGGACATTTGAAATCACTGCTATAGCAGGTAGGTCCAGGAACATTTAGCACAGAACAAGGGTCATTCTTGGGTCTTTTAAAAATATTTCAGCATTTATTAAGTCTTTTAAATTAAAAATCCAGACTGCTGACAGGAATCTCAAAATGTGCAAAACTCTGGATAAGGTTTTCAGCTTAGTGATGCTGATTTTCTCACTCCCAGAAGCTCAGAGGAAGAAATTCCCACTGATTGGCATTATCTACTAGCCACGGAAGGTGGGTTCCACTGTTTGAAAAGATTTTTTGGCTTTTTTATACCAAGCATTTAACTGACTTAGACTACTTATAAAAGTTCTAGTGGGAGAAATCTCTGCTACAAAGAGAAATATTTCAAGTACTTATGACATTTCCCAGTTAATTCTGTAGTTCAAATGTGAGATGAAATTTGGCATAAACAGCAGAAAGAAGTCTGGTCAGAGTACACTGCAAACAAGAAACATCCAAAGGTCTTCCATAAAGATGTGGGGTCCTTTCAAAATAGTTTAAACTGTGGCCATGGAACAGGTCAAAAACTAATCTTGGGGTACTTATTATAATTCACTCACAGCTCACTTTGTCAAAACTCTGGTCTGCATCTCAGAAAGCTGGCAAGGCTCAGAGAGACCACATCTCCACTACAGGAAACCATAGTAGGCTTCAGAAAATTTAGTTTGGGTATACAATCCCTGAGTGTCTTGATGATTATAAATGCTAATTTCCACGTCACCAAAGGAAGGAAAAGTGTGTTCTGCAGTTAACAATTTAAGATGGGACAGAATGCATGAGATGGAGAAGAAATAATTAAATTTCAAAGTCATAGGTGCCCTGTATAAAGAAATCAAAGAGTTCTGTAATGCCAGACCTACTGTACTGAAATAATTCTGCTTTTTCACTCCCCTTTACCACATTTCCTGCCAAATAAAACCAGCAAACCTGTAAAATATCATTAAAATTTATTATCCAATTCTTAAGCAGAAATGTCAACTATAGAAAGTAAAAAGTATTGAAATTTGCTGAAAACAGAAGGAGTTACCCATTTATGACTGTCCTATGCACAGAACATCTCTGTTAGTGGGTATATATGAATTTGGAGAGTTCAGTGCCCACAATATCAACTGGTTCTCCTGGGATTGCAAAAAAGGACATTTCATTCACTCTCAGCTCTGTAACAGAGAGGATGTTAAAATTATGGCCTTGTGTCTCTTCCTCCCTTTTACATCTATCTCAAATTTGTGATTTCCATGCTGTCTCTCTTGGAAAATTGGTAGTGACTTCCAAGAAACACAAAGCATTCTTTACATGCAGAAATTTTCATGTTATTTTTTGAGAGACATTTAGGGAAATCAGATATATAACATATTTTTTTATCAGCAACTTTGTTGCTGAATCTTTAGAAAAATTCCACTTCCGCTGATTTTTCCTAGAGTGGTAGCAGTATCTCTTGAATATATTTTTCAAAAAAAACAGGTTTCACTCATCCAAAATAATTTTCTCATTTTATGCACAATTTCTACAAATTGAATATAAATTATTGGATAAAAATTATCAAATTACTTTGGGAAATACAGTTTAGAGACATATAATTGTCACAGTGATGACAATTATGTTAGTTATTTATCATTCTCTTCCTCCTGATTATTCCTACCCATTTCTGAGCTCATTCTTTCTCCCCTCCTACATAATCCATTGTGATTTTCCTTCATAGCCCTGATAGACAGCAGAAAAGGAGTCCTAAGGTAGCATAAACTATTTGTTGTTGAGCTTGAATGGGTGAGGTTTTTTCAGATACTCTACCTATGTGTCTGTCTAAGAACCACAGGAAAACAGTATCTTCATGAATTACAGATCACTTCATGAAAGATGGCATAATACTTCCATCCAAAAATATGCTATAGAATATTTATTAAGTCCTGTAATCCATGAGGCTTTTGGAACTGATACCTCTCCTCTTCCAGAGAAATAACATGGGGGGACCTTATTGAACATTGACAAGTTTTTCCTGTTCATTTTGTCATTTATCATTTCAGTGTGTCACTCTTCACCTCATCAGCAGCTTTGCAAATTCTTTATCTAGTATTTTTTTAAATGGATCTCACTTGGCAAAACAGATTTTTTTTCTTTCTCTTGAAGTGAGAGCTGGTTTCTTTTGTGTGAACATGAAGAATATATCTGTTAAAGGCTCAGAAGCAATAGGAAGGTTTTGGGGCCAAAGGCGTGTGGACTCTCTCAGTATAAATACCATTTAGATCTGTCATTGTGCATTAACAACTTCAGGATAAGCTTCAGGGTTTTCTCTAGTTCTACACCTTCAGTATTAAAGTCTTGTGATTTGCCTTTATAATGGGCCAAATGAGATTAAATGTATCAGTATGCCCAGGAGCCTGTTGGCTTTGAGCAGGTGTGACCTGAGCTTCACCCTCACATGGAGAAATAAATCTGTCTTACTGTCAAGTGGGTGCAAGAAAACTCCAAATGCAGCCTCTGTTTGAAGAGGGTCACTACAGATGTTGCTGTGGAGAGATCTGTAGTACCCTTTTTGAGGTGAGTCAACACCCAGCATTTGTCCTGTGTGATCAGCTCTAAGGGGGAAAGACATCTGCAACTCATCTGTACTTGCAATCATATTGATACCAAAGATTTTAAAAAATAAAATATAAATAATAAATGTTTAGTATTTCTGAGCTATTCAAGAATTCAATGAACTCTTGTCTCTCCGCAGGCATTCCATATTCTTTATACAATATGCAGGTCACGATAAAAAAAAACAAAATTCAAATGAATTAAACATTGGAACAGAAAGAATTTGGAAGCTACTACTATTCAAAAACTCTGCTCTTCCATAAAAGGTTAAAAATCTGAGTTACTATTATGACAGGTGGGAATTAGTTCTGACCTGGCTCTGGTTTGAAGGTATTTAACATGATTTTATGTTGTTTTAGCGTATGCTAAGGCATATACGATATATTAAATTCACACATATTTGTCCTTCATCTTAATTTACCTCTTCAAAAATAATATCAGTGTCACTTTCATTTTCAGAGTTTTAGACAGTTGTGCTTGTGAGGTAGGAAAAATATGCTATTTTGCATGCATATTAAAACTAGGAATGACACAAGATGATATCAAGACGACAGAAAGCAACTATTTAAAGGTGCTTGTAGGAAGAAGTGTTGTCACTTTTGTATTTTTTCACTGTCACAGCCACAACAATTTTACTATATAACAAGCTCTCAGAAGGGTTACTTTACTATAAACTCATATAGCCTTAATTTTGTTAATGTGGATGACCGTAATATATGTGCTGATTTTGCTAAAATGTTGATTTATTTGAATTTTGGCAAGGATTTCTACAAAGGGTTTCATTGTACAATGATTGTTTTATCATCATATAGCAAATGATTTTCTATTAATTACATTCCATAGGTGGGAACATGCAGCATTACAATCCCTGCTAAAACTGTAATGGTTTAACTTACTGGGAGAAGACATTTTTGCAAAATAACTTTTCCACCAAAGTGCAGTGGAGCGCTCAAGGACAAATTCCTGTGCCTGTGTGTTGATGCCATCTAGAAAAGGGCTTGAGACTGATTCAGCTACAACAACCTAACACACAAGATCTCAGCATGATCTTCACAAAGATTTCCTGTGCAGAAACAGCTGTCTGGGGGAGCATCACATAGAACAATGTGTGTACATTATGCTTTCCACTACATGGTTCTTCCTTCTCTTCTTACCAACAGAAATGGACCAGAAGGTGCAGTTAAATAATCACCAACCACCATCATCCCATTGGGGATGGCCTGGGTCTCTAACAGAACTCAAAAATATGCTTTCAGTGCTTTGGCAATTTTAATTTCTTTGATGAAGTCAGTGAAATGCTCATAATCTGGGTAGTGTTCCATTTACAATATTTATACAGATGAATATAATCCTTTTTTGCAGTATCTTAATAGCACAGTAATAGAAATATAGATTTTTTATCACTAAATTTCTCTGCTACTGCCTTATAAAGTAATATTTAAAAAAATAAATCTGAGGCAGAAAACAAAGCATAGTTCTGAACTTGATCAATGACATTTATCAAAACTCATTAAGCAACAAGGTAGGCATATAATTGTATTTTCACACACAGATCTTCCAGTGCAAGCAAGAAAAAGGCTCACTGTGAAAACCAGTTACTGAAAACCAGCCAGAAGTCTTTTATCCCCACCACAAAAAAGTAGACCTGAGTTTCCGGTCCCAACAAAGAATTTATCAAGGGGAGATGAGAAAATCTTCTGCCCTATAAGGAACCAGGGGTGAATGGAGATGAGGGATAGAAAATAGCATGATGTAGTTGTGGTAGAGTGAAAGACTGGATCAAAGTAAATACATACCTGGAGTGACAATTCAGATTGCCTGAGTAACCTTAATTTTTCAGGTGTTACATAATTTCTGGGTCCTTTAGCTGCAGCCTTACGGTTCTTTTGGCACAGTTCAGAGGCAGTGCAATAATAAGGCTTTACAAAAAACAATCACCATATAGCGCTGCTGAGGGAAAATGATCCCTTTTTGTTCTCAACAATGATATTCATGCTAAACCAGTGACAACACTGGAAACACTCTTAGTCTCCAGCTGGTCCTATCCTTCAGGGAATTAAGGCATACTTAAATTTCTCTGCTATTATAAATAAAGGAAGGCAGATACACATGAGTGATGTAATTAATTTTGATATCTTAAGAAAAATAATATATTCTGTGGTTTTTAAACATTCTGCACCAAGTTCTCTGTCAGTTGTTCCTTTAGCCTGGCCTCCTATGTTATTCCTCTCCCACTGTAGCTCCTAAATTCCTGTTGCCTCTGCTGACTCCTGTCTGCCTTTTCCTGCCCATACCTTTACCTCTCTGTCTTATCCCACACAAGCTCATATTCATCCCCCTAACATAAATGCCTCTATCCATCCCCTGCTGGTATTCAATCTCTTTTATCTTCATTTGGACTATTTATTTCATTTCTATCTATTTTGTTCCCCTCTGTGTTTTTATTTATCACAGTTCCTCTTGTTTTTTTTCTGTCCAGCCATTTCCTTTCTCTCCTTTCTCCGCTTCATCCCACCTACATGGAAGGAGGATGCAAAGCAGGGGGCAGAGCAGGGAGGTGGGTGCTGGGGGAATGGTGGGGAGAACAGAATTTGTATTCTTAAGCTTTCTTGAGGAAGAGTTTATTTTATTCAAAGTTTTAACAAAATATCTGAGGGATATATTCAGCATAGAGTATTAGAACCACAATAGTTTATATTTGGCAGTGCTATCAGCAACTGAAAACAGAGATTTATGATTGAAAGCTTTTGGCAACTTCACTAATTGGCATCAGAATTCTGCCACCTAATACAACACACTGTTTATTTAGGAGTTTCTGTTAAATTCCTGGTCTTTAATCAAGGCAGATATATTTATATCTATTTTAAATAGCCATCCAAATGTTTCTTTTAATTCTAGCATATAAATTCTAGTATTAGGAGGCAACGCTGCTGCATTTTCATGAGTATAATAAACCTCTTACAGGTTGGCCTGAGTTTAATCTATCATGAAAAAGAAAAAAGGCAAGGAGGAATTGGTAAAACCAGAAATCAAGCCACATTTAGTATGTCTACTAGCTATATGAGAATGCAATATTAGAAAGTACTGAGGAACTCCACAGGGTATGAAGAATGATAATGATAATGACATGGAAGAGAATAATACCTTTATTTGTGCAAATATTCAAATATAGGCTTTAAGCTAGTATTATTTGACTGTTATTTATCACATTTAATTTTTTTATGCTCTCCATGCAGAGGAAATAGTGATATCAATTAAACAAGTGGAAATAAACAGAAGTAAAACTAAAATCAGATCCCCAGAAATGTAAATGAACAGCACAGAAAAAGAAAGATGATTGATGGGACAGAGCCGTGGTTCTTATATAGGAAATATGCCACCATGAAAAGTTAACAATGTTTAAGGATTTAAAATTAGAAGTGTAAAATACCTAATGTAATAATTGAGATTACAGTGATGGTTGAAAATGGTGCATGTTTATGTACAACAATATTTTCATATTTTATACATGATTCTACCGAAAACAAAAAGGTAACATGTGACTGGAACAGCATTACAATTGACTTGTATTGAGAACACCATCTATATTTTATTAATCTTTTTTCTGATTTCAAATGCAAAGTAACTACCTTACCCACTGTTGCCACAAAGTTAATGATTTGCAGAAACATAAGGAGTATGAAGGAAGACTAAAAGCAAAAAACGTGAATTATACAACCTCGCAATAAACTTCCAAATATTTGTAGGGTTTTTTTCTTAGGTGCATAACATGGCACAGTATAAAATGCTTTTTCTTTAGTCTCAGAAATGTTGTTTGTGTAAATGTGAAGGTTTCAGAGGTTGAGTCCTACTGAAAATAAATTTAATAGCTCACTGTATAGCTTCTTTTTCCTAGAATGATTTTCACCTCAAATTTACGAGTTTTTCAATAAGTAAATACTCTCACGTTTATTGTCCTTTAAATAAAGATTACAAATTAAATTAAATGCTGGAAAGTGAAAAGGAGGATAAATAAGAGCAATCATTTTCCAAAATGTGTTTTTAGTAAATTTCCTTCACTGACCAAATAGTCATGATGCTTGGAATTGAATTATCCAGTAATTTGAGGGTGAAAAACACAAAGCTGCGGGTGAGTGTGTGGTAAAAAATTGCTCCCTGACAATTCAATATATCTTCTACTTTTCTTCCTTCTTCCCACCAAGATGACCAATACAAGCCTTATGGAACATCATATCAGTCATTTACTTCCATCTGCATCGAAGCAGAAATCTTCAGGCTAAGACCAACATCAGCCCAGCACCAGCCATGAGTTCCAAACTAAGAAAAGCCCCTATGCCCTGCCATGGCCTCTGCTTATTTTTCCAGGAGAAATTGCACTGTTTTCTTTCTAAGTCTGCATATATGCCAAAGAAGCAGCATCACTGCAGTTGATTCACAGGGGAGACTGTTTTAGAGTCTTCTCCATCACATGATAAACTCTTGACTCCTGCAATATAGGAAAGACTAGATTTATTTGAAGTGTGAAATGGCTCTACATGAGTTTTTCAGGAAGACACAGCAGAGAATCTCTATCCAGATTAGAGTAATAATTAGAGGTAATATGTCTAATACATTAGAGAAAAAGTTCTTTAAGTACATTAAAAAGAATAAAGTTATTCTCCATTTTAAAGTAAGGCATTACCAGGAAAATGAAAGAAACTTGCCACAGTCATTTTATGCTCATTTTAAATCTTTCTTGCAATTATCTTTCTTGATACTTCCATTGCTTACAGGTGATTTTCTAAAAAAAGTCCAGCCTTTTCTCTTTCAAAAGGAATTATTTATCATGGCAAAGATGCATTGAATATATATCTAGGCTGATAACGAACATAGCATAGTGCTGCTGCAAGCTTTCTGTCAAGCATACCTAACATCAGCAATTATTTCTACAGATGGGCTAACTCAGTGATACTGAGGTGCTATTTCTTTATATCTTACCCCCATTCTATTTCAGTATTGTTCCAAAAGTAGTTCTCTGCCAAAGATATTAAGCTAATTAAAATAATAAAACCCCATTCAGCTAAACCAAAGACAGTACTAAAAATTCTCAAGAGCAAAGGCAAATGAGCTCACTTAAAGATATTCTGTCTTACCTATCATTTCCTTTGTGCATTTTTACTTGGAATGTCATAGTCTCCCATGTAGTCCACTGAAACTTGTGATTTACAGTGTATTTCACTATGTCCACTCACATTGCCTAATACAGTCTTTTTTAACATTCTGGATATTTTTTCCACACCATGCTAAACAAAATATTAGAAAAAATAGGGGAAAAAGAAGAAGAAAAAAAAAAAAAAAAAAAAAAAAAAAAAAAAAAATAAAAGGAAGGCCTTTCTTCTCAACATATGATCACCAACTTGATTAAAATCAAGTGTCCTTTAACTGAAATCCTAGTAGCTGAATGAAACCTTAAATGAAACTCACTTAATCTGACGGCACTGTTAGATACTAAGTGACATGCATCTGGATCACAGGCACCCTACACAGCTTACTCTTCTGAGACACTCATCCAACAGTCAAGAGCTGATTGCAGATTAGGCCAGATCTATCCTCTGTGTGCTGTTTCCCCAACAGCAGATGCGTTGGGAGACACTTGTAAACCATAGACATTTTGTAAATAAATTGGAAACTTAAGTATTTTTAGCATATGTAAGAGTTTAAATAACACATCGGTTGAAAATACTTAAAAGAAAATAAAATCCCAATAAACTTGTAGTCAAATCTAATTTTAAGGAAAATTTTCTGGCTGAAGAAAATGAAACAAAGTTCTATTTAAATACATATACTTATTGCAAAAAGAAGGCTTTAGACATGAAACAATTTTCATTTTTGTAAATTAGCATAATAAGTGACAATAAAATATCCAATACCAGCCAGAGATGCAACACTGTCTAGGGAAATGAGATTTGCAAAAAAGCAGGGGAACAAAATCCAAATAAATTCTTTCTCATTTGTTTGTACAGCCATTTTTTCCCAACACAAGATTTCTTTTTTTTTTTTTTTTTTTTTTTTTTAATTTAAGTACACCTAAATGAAATGACTGGGATACATAAAAATATCATAACCTACTTTTATTTGTCATCCACAAATTGTTGAAGATATGGCACTAAGCTGCAGTAATAAAGAAGCAAAAACCTTGTTTTAATGGATAGGCTTTGGGTTATCTTAACAACAACCAGTGAGGCAAAATCTCTCAAAATAATCACCTCAGCTAACAGTCTTTTCATTAAATAAGCCCTGTGACCTTAGTAGGTAGTGAGACTGGATGCTCAGAGAGCATAAATGCAGTTTATTGGCAAAGCAGCCATGAAACCTGATAATCAGAGTATAAGAATGAAGGATGGAAAGTAGACTAAGTCTTACAGGTATATCAACAGAGGATGGAAATGCTATTTTCTGAAGAACCAAACCAAAGCAATAAATTAATTGTTAAAAGGTCTGTTTTAAGAAGATATGAGGATAGAAGATAAAACACAATAATTGGGGGAATGAATGATTGTTATAATACAAAATTTATATAATTCTATAAATAATTATCATTTCTGTCAGTTAAAATCTCTCTTGAAGACCTGAACTATGCTGTGCTAAATTCTGCTTGGACAGGTGCACTCTTACCTGGGTAAGAAACTGGTTGGATGGATAGTCCTGGGGTGTGGTGGTGAAGGGAACTACACCCAGCTGGTGGCCAGTTACAAGTGGTGTTCCCAAGGCCCAGTCTTGACACCAATTTTATTTATTATCTTTATTGATGGCCTGGATGAGGGGATTGAGATCACCCTCAGTCAGCTTGCAGACTGAGTGGAAGTCTTGCACTGCTGAAGGATCATAAAGCTCAGCAGAGGGATTTGGGTAGGCTGGATCAATGAGCCAAGGCAAATCAATTACATGGAGGTTCAACAGGCCAAAATTCCAGGTCCTGCACTTGGAACACCATGACTCCATGCAGCACTACAGGCTTAGGGAAGATTTTCCAGAAAACTGTCCAGAGATAAGGAACCCGGGAGTGCTGGTCAACAGCAGCCTAATATAAGCCAGCAAGTGCCCAGAAGGCCAAGAAGACCAATGGCATCCTGGCCTGTATCAGCAATGGTGTGGCCAGCAGGACCAGGGCAGGGATTGTCCCCGGTACTTGGCACTGGCGAGGCCACACCTTGACTATTTTGTCCAGTTCCAGACCCTTCACTACAAAGAGACATTGAGGTGCTGGAAGGTGTACAGAGAAGGGTAATGAAGCTGACAAATTTCCCTTTAGCTGCTTAGCTGAAATAGTTGAAACCTAAACTTCCTTTATTTCCTTCTGTCATGATTTAAGCCCAGCTGCTTGAGTGCCTTGTAGTTGCTTGCATACTTCCTCTATCCCTAGTGGGATGGGGAGGAGAATCTCCAAGAAAAAAGGTAAAACTCATGGGTTATGACAAGAATAGCTTAATAATTGGAAATAAAATAATAATAATAATAATGGTAATTAAAAAGAGAGGGAGTGAGATAAAAGAAAAACAAGTGTTGCACAATACAATTGTTTACCACCTGCTGACCAATGCCCAGTCAGTCTCTAGGCAGAGAATAATCTCCTTCCACCCAGCCCATGGTTTATATACCAAGCCTGATGTTTTATGGTATGAAATATCCCTTTGGCCAGCCAGCTTAGGTCAGCTGTTTTAGTTGTCCCCCCTTCCAGACTTCGGTATTTCTCCTCATTGACAGAGCATGAGACACTGAAAAGTCCTTGACTTAGGGTAAGCACTGCTCAGCAACAAACAAAACATCAGTGTATTATTATCAACATTACTCTCAACCTAAATCCAAAGTACAACACTGTACCAGCCACTAAGAAGAAAATTAACTCTATCCCAACCTATAGCCTTCCGTAGATCTGCTGGCACAGGTTTTGTTTGTTTGTTTGTTTCCTGTAGTGACTTCCAAAAATATAGCAGCTAAACCCAATAGCAAGCAAAAATGTAATCACCAGTTTTATTTTTACTATTTGACATGCAGATTTTTATATCGGTGGCTTATTAACTCTCTGCAAGTGGATTTAGAGTGTGTTTCTACAAGAGGAGACACAGGTGATAGTAAATATTCCATCAGCACTTTTCCATGCCTGAAGAGGAGTGGACTAGTGTTTGGTTAATAATGCCAGCTCCCAGGGAAGCTGTGGATACGGACTGCATATGAAGTACTAATTTTTTTCAGAGCCAATGAGAAAGCTGGCTTTTAACCGGACTAAATTAGCTCTTTCATGGGAGAGCAACAAACCAGAGCAAATTGCTCAACAGTACCCCTCTTAAAATGTCAAAAGTATTTTGTCAAGCAGAATCATTATTTCTATCACACAGACTTTCGGCATCTGCTTTTACTCTTATCATGGCCCAAACCAGAAGTATTCACAGAGAGCATCACCTACAAAGAAATAAAGATAAATGTTGCAGTTCACCAAACAGAATATCATGCCATCAGAAACATATTTTGCAGAGCTCTCGGTTTTACTTTTTTCAGTTTTCTTATTATCTGTTAAAAATTAAAGTCTAGAGAGCTACTGAATTTTTCTGTGGAGGTAGAAATTTTCTTCTGTTTTATATAAGACAGTGCAATAGTCAGCAGAAATCATTATTACAAATCCTTGGAGTCGTCTATTTTTTCAGATATTCTTCTATTCCTAAATCTGCTTTAATTTTGCATGAGAACCCCTTCACATTTCAAAGAAGATTAAATATTGGTGGAGAGCAGAGGAAGTGCTTTTCTTTGTCTGTTTTTCTATTCTGGTCTGATTTTTTGGTTGTGTAAATCAACATAATTATACTGATTTCAACAGAACTCCAATAATTACCCTGTTTGAAAACATAAAGCTTTTGAAAACAACCAAAAAAAATCCATAGTTAACCCCATTATCTAGAAAATCTGGATGTTTTAATTTCATGTTTACTGTACAATTTGTCCATGTGGATATAACACCTTGATTTTCAATTGCTTCTCTCCTATCTCTTCATCTTCCATGATGCTGAGAAATGTATTCTATGTTGCAGTAAACGTCTGATAAAATGCTCCAAAATCCTTGATCACAA
This sequence comes from Chamaea fasciata, assembly GCF_029207755.1. Lineage (NCBI taxonomy): Eukaryota > Metazoa > Chordata > Aves > Passeriformes > Sylviidae > Chamaea > Chamaea fasciata. The sequence goes on from NW_027094086.1 coordinate 27,976,320, forward strand.
TCAGCTCCTCAGTTGTCTAATTAGCATTCTATTTCCACTGAGGCAGGGCAGTGCAGTGGAGGTGGCAGGAGGAGGCATTAGCAGAGGTCTCATTAGTCCCCATTTCCTCATTGGTCCCCAGATGTAATGCTGGCAATCAGTCCTGTGGGCAACTGTGCTGTACTCAGGCCTTCCTTATGGTGCTCCTGTCAGGCATAATTAATCAGTCCTTTTATTGATTGCATCTTGTATATTGGCTTCTAGACCAGGAAAAATGCAGTGAATAAACATCTCTCCTGAGTTTTGCCCTGCACCAGGACTTCATTGCCTGATCCAACACAAAGATCATTCCCATTGCATTACAAAGGGAAGATACTCTAGATGTTAAGCATATCATGCTTACAGAGCTGTTCTCCCACCCCCACCTTGCTACTGCAGGGCTGTACATGCCCTACTCAGAGAGAGCTCTTTGCCCTGCGTCAAACTCTACAAATGGAAATAGGAACAGGACTGATATCAAAACTTACCACAAATTACCTTCTGAAGAAAGGGGCCTACTTACAAGAACTTACTTCATCCTGACTCAAGATTTATTTTAAAAACAACTCTTGGATAGTAAGATATAAAAAAAAATATGTCTTGAGTTTTCTTCTGGTCTTAAAGCTAGCTACTTTTATACTGTGAAATTCATGTTTACACATCTTGTCCTACAATTTAGAGTGCTTTGAAAAGTACTCCACACTGCTGAGGTTCTCTGCCTGTAGTCATCTTATTCCGATAGTATCTGATAGTACAGTAAGTAGTCTTACTATTGACATGTTTACCTATGTCTTCCACAGGCATAAAATTCCAACCATAATTCTGACTTTACTAGACAGCGTTTCTTAGCTGTCTATGCCTTCTATAACTACTCCACAGCATGTCCTTTTACTAAGAATTGGAGGGCAGGGAGGGGAGAGTTGTGGTTGTCTGTTGTTGGTTTTACATTGAAGTGGTGGGGGCAGTGCAGTGGAAGAGCAAAATTTAAAAGGGAAGTGTCTTATGCTCGATCTGTTTTCTGTGGTGCAAGACAAGGCAAGAGAAATAAGAGGACAAGGAGGAGACTTTACTTGCAGCTCAGTTCTTCAGGCACAATGGTTTAATTGGATGAAGATGAGAGAAGATGAAGGGGATATAGTGACAGAATGGTCAAAGGTTGCCATGAAGAAGCAGAAAAAGAAGAATCACTCATCTCAGCCTCGTAGTAGAGACCATGTCTAAACACTTAAAGATATTCTGTTCTTTTTCTTTTTGGTCTGTCATAGATTGCTTGTTCAAACAGATTGCTGGAGTATGATTTAAGAAAGGGAAAAAACATTTAAAAATCACATAACATCTCTGCCTTTAACTAATTACAGGCATGCCTCAACTGCAATCTTAACTGATTAATATAATTTCATAAATCCTTGCTCATGAATGTGATGCTTCACTGACTGGTTGAAAACTATACACATTTTAAAGCATCAGCCAAATCAAAATTTTTTACAACACGATGGATGAAGCTGATGATCAGCCTTTACTCTGCTCATAGTGCCTCATGCCACATGCCCTTGTGGCACATATCTCCTCACTTCATACCAAAATTGCTATTCTCTGGTACCCAACTTAGGGATGAAGCACTGTACCTTGGTGCACACCCAAACTCCATTTTCCTCATTTCTCAAGTTTCTGTTTTCATAAACTGCATATTCAGAAAGACACCATGTAATGCTATTATCTTCTGTAGGGGGGCACAAATTACCTCCATTAGTCATGTGGCAGGGCTCAAAAATTGTTTCGGCCTCTCAACCGAGATTCCCAGCGCTGCTGCTCATGTTCATGGAATGCAGCAGGAGGAGACATAGCTGCCCCCAGTGCTCCCATGTGTCAGTGCCACCAATGCCACGGGAAAGGCCAGGTGTCACATGGTGAGTGATACTCCTGAGTCCTTCCCAGTGCTCCCACACTTAACCCTGGGAGAATTGTCACCCGAGGGATAATTTCTGCTAGCTGTATTAAGAAACTGGTCAAGACAGACGGAAAAGAAAGAGGCAGGCAAACAGGCTCACAGGCAAAATGGAACAGGTTCCCTACCCGCACTGCATGTGAGGAGCCTACCTAAAAGGGCATACAGACAGTAATGATGTTTCCAGTTATCATGATTTGTCACTGAACAGTTCTCAAAGAAGAATCTTCTTTTCCACCTAAGTTCCTAAATTAAAAATTAAGCTGACTAGTACCTTGTTTTTAAGATTTAAATAAAATGTTATATAGAATTCTATATTATGAAATGTTATATGGGGACTTACAGGCACCAATCAAATTTTTCATTTGATTAGTCACTCAATATTGTAACAGGGAATGATAACAAACTATTATAGAGTCCATCACAGGTAGGGATATGGACCTCTAAGGCAATAGCTTTTGTTTTCAAAAGAGTATTCTTTTGTTCAGATGTAAAAACTTCTACAGATAAAAATAAGACAAAAAAAATTATTTCTTATTGGCTAGAATCCCTAATACACAGGTTCACTAAAGTCTAACTATATGCTATAATTAAACTGTCAATTTTTTCTATTCAATAATTAAAGAATGTAACAAACCCAGCGTTAATAAATTGGGTGTATCGTGTCTCTTCCTGGGTAATTTGACTGTGAAGGCTTTGAACCATATTTCCAATGCCTCATACTCAATGAACTGAGTTTTCTTCTCATCCAGTTATCAGATGAATTAATATTAATAGTCAGTGCATATGATAAACAATTTACACATACACATTATCATGATTCCACAGCTCTTGTGAGTCATTACGATAATCTGGCGACACTTCTGACCTGTTCCACATATTATCATTAAGGGTTCAATACAAATCACATTTATCAGTAGATCCAGTGTTTTTTTCAGTTCAACATACCACCATATTACATTAACTGAAAATATATGACCAGTCTGGGTCAAAAAATTATAACTGCTATTGCATAGAGTAAAACAAAAAATATGGAAATATGATCACAAAGTCAATGCTTTGGGAGCAATTTTCGATTTCTAAAGTAGTTATTACCATTTTTCTATAATACATCTTGCAGAGCCTAGATGCTTTTCTGGGAGGTCTCAGAGGAAACAATGACACTGGAAACAAACAATTAAAAAAAACCAAAACCAAAACAACAAACCCCAAAAATAGGTCTCATTTTTAAATCCACAGATTACAAACCGTATTTTTTCTATTAAAAAAATTAAGATGGTTATTTCATCTACAAACATTAAACAGGTCCTCATGGATGTTTCCACTCTACACGCTGTTTTCCTGGAGTTAATTATGCCAACCACCAGAGGAAGACAACTAGTGACAGGACAAGGAGATATAGTCTTAGGCTGCACCTGGGAAAGCTTAGGTTGAACATTAGGAAGAATTTTTTGTAGAAAGGCTGATTAGGCATGGGAATGGGCTGCCCAGGGAAGTGGTGGAGTTAAAACCCCTGGAGGTGTTTAAGGAAAGACTGGATGTGGCACTGGGTGCCATGGTCTAGTTGCCACTGTGGTGTTCAGTCATAGGTTGGACTCAGGAATTTCAGAGGTTTTTTACAACCTGATTGATTCTGTGGAGGAGTGGAACCACAGATGTGCTCTTGGGAACAACCTCATCCCCTGGACCTCCTGCTAAGCAAGCACACTCAGCCTGGGTGGTGACTGCTGCAGTATCAGCTCCTGAGCCGACTAGAGTGGCAGCTCTTGCTGACTGGTTTGCATTTAAAAGCCTGTCCTGGCAGCACCCTGTCTCTGCTGCTGGCTGCTTAGGCACACACACGCCTTCCTGGGGCTACTTTCACTACAAAATGATTTTGCTGCCATAGTGCAACACTGTTCACAACATAACCACATCAATGACACACAGAGTGCAAAGGAGAGTCTGGGCAGCTGGTGTGAGTCTGCATTCATGCCAGCCCTGAGTGATGATTTAAGCTTCTAGGCCATACAGTGTTATTTGAGCTTCTATGGGACACTGAGCAGTTGCAATTTCTATTGTTATCCACTACAAATTCTCAAAGCAGCACATTTAATAAAATTTCAGCAAATACAGAACTCTGCTTCTGTCCTTGAACTACTTGATCAATACACTGGATCTACAATGCCGAAAGTAAATTTACATACTGGAATCCTACTACAAATTACTAATTAATTAATCACAGCAATGTCTGTCTATTAAGATGCAAAATAGCTCATCATCTCTGATTTGTAAAACCAAAAAGTTAAAATTAGTATAGAAGACTCCTCCATTTTAAACTCAGCATTTCTTTGCCCAGATCAAATATTAGGATTTACACCGACTCCACAAAAAGGTTTCACAGTATCTTACAGTGCTCAGGGGTTTAATAAAGCTATTTCTGCAGATTGTCTGAAGGATTCTAATTAATGCTAGATGAAGACTTTTAGAGAGAACAAAAACTCTGGTTTATTTCTTAGCATAAAGTTGCCAATCTGCAAGAAATCCTAATGAAAGCAGTCCTTAGGAAAATAGCAGCATTGATAATGATACCTTATTTTACCAGCTTGAACTGATCTGAAATTTGAGATCTGCCCATCTCCTGACTTTAGCCGGTGTGAGCATAAAAGAGCCATCTCACCTCCCAACGTGTTTCTGCTACCTCCATTAAAATTTAGGTATGCCTGAAATCTTAACACTTAACAGGATCAAAGAAAGCAAATTTTCCAGCATTGTCGTGCAAGTCAAACATGCTGTGCTGACACCAACACTATCAGCACACAAATTAAATTTGAACCAAAGCAACAGCTAAGCTCAGCTTAGTGTCATGCTAGAGAAAACACCCCACTTAACCAGTTTTCTAACATAATCAGTCCTGTTGCAGAAAAGGTGCCCATGGCATGCATTTCAGCTTCCTGAGATCAAAACATTATTAAGTACCTTAGGCAGTATTTCATGCTTTCCCTCACATACTCATGATATCAAAATGTTCACATATACAAATATGCATTATTTTAACAGATTAAGTTCTTATTATACAAATTGGTGAGAAAGTTAGATCTCAAGCAGAGTTCTAAAGGTCCATGATACATTTTAAATATATCCAGATGTAAGATGTAATTTCATAATTTTTAAGACAGCTAACTATGTAGGAGTTAAGAAAACATTATCTTTTTTATTTTCTGATGAATTCTGAAATAGATGCAAAATGGTATGAAAATATGAAAATGTTTTATGCTAATCACTAATATTATTATACTCATATAACACTAATTAATGCATTTGGGAGATACACACGTATATATATCCTTTTTCTGCACAGGATTTCTAGTATTATTACTTGCATTTTAATATAAATGTTATAATAGATTGCATTATACTTACCCAACAAGATTAATTTATGAAATCATATTGTAGTTGATGATGGCAGCTGAACCCCTCAATGGAATTAATTAAAGGATAATCTCCATTGCTTTGAAGAATACAAACCAATAAATGGCTGCTGAGATTAATAGCTGAAGAGGAGCTAAATTGTTAAAGGAATTTCAAACCCCATTTATTACACATACCCTACAAAGCAGGAGAGATTATAACTGCACACCAAACCAGAACACCAAAAAATCCAAAAACAAAACAAAAGAGAAGCCCACACAAGGAAAACAATATTTCCTTCCCTTGTGAACATTTGAAAATGATGCTTCTTTGTCGAAGAGTTTTGTGTCATAGAGATGAACTTGGCTAGAATGAAAAAGAATGAAGCTAAAACTATGTGCCAGGTCTTTTGGTTATTTGTCTGAAACAAGGAGTACACAGGGAAAACATCTCAAGAAAATTAGATCAGGACATTGTTTATGAAAACATAAGTAGATTTTTTAAAGAGAATTTGTTTGAGAAAGTTTAAATTTTAATATTCAAGTCAACATTTCCCGACTAAAATCTAGAAAATTATAGGGCTTGCAAGGTTTTTGGCAAATGTTTTCTTGGGAGCAGAAACTGTGGTATCCTTTGGATGAAATTGCTTCTTCACATAGTACCTTGAGCTGACAGAAATAAGATTCATGTGATGTTCAGGTCTCCTTCTGGCTTTGGTAGGAACAAACGGGGTACAGGTGTGTGCTGCAGCAGAAAGGATGTTGTGCTTTATAACTCTGTCAAAGTGACAATTTTTCAATGACATTTTCAAATGAGTTGTATAAACCTTCTTTGGCAACAACCATTTTATTCTGATTTTTATTAAGTGGATTGAAATATCTCTTCAAGTACCAAAGCCTGCTGCTTTGTCTCATTCCTTTTGCATCAAATAATATCCTTAGCTTTGATTTCTTCTTGAATATGAGTAACTCTAATAAACACTCCCTATAAGCATTTTAATTCTTCTTTTCATTTTATTCCTCCACAAAAATGACTGGAAAATTCATAAATTTCTGTTTTAAGGGGGGGTTTCACTCTTTCTTCCCTGTCTATAGAAAATTAATTAAGATTGAAATTAAAAAGGTATGAAGTGCGGGTTAAATCCACTCTACTCACTGCACACCTTTAAAGATGATGAGGGCTCAGCTCACTAGATAGAAGATATTAATTGTCACCTGAAGTCAAAGAAGCTTGTTCCATGATAAAAAATGTATTTAAAAGAAAGGAATAATATTAAAAAGTATATGCATCACTGTCTGGTCTGCTAACACCTGCTTGAGAGACCTTCCTCAAGACCAGCTCTCTTTCAATGATCTGCGTGAGTCAGAAGGGGGAAGAAAGAGAAGTCTGCCTGGATATATGGTCACTTCATCATTCCTTCTGAGCTTGACCCTTTAGAGAGGAACAGGAGAAATAGAAATCTAGAATGGAAGAAGTAAAGTAGAAAGAACCACACTTCTGTTATCAAGGTTTCAAAGGTAATATACTCACCCTAATCTGCTGAGTCAGAATTATAACCAATATTTCTAAGTCCTTAGATACATTTGTAATAATGAACTGAAAAATTCATTTATTGCATTCTCTTGAATATTGCTTTCTCATCATTAACTTGAGAAGTAAATTTGCTTCAGCCTCTTTTTTTTTTTTTTAACCTGAGTTACATATTAAAAATTTTACTGCATTAGTGCAAATTATTCTTAGACCTTCAAAGAAATGTTCTTGTTGGTTTCCCTTTAGATTTTCTAAAATTTCCATTGCCCTAACCTGATTTTATAAGACTTTTTTTAGTATAAAAGACTACCATAATGAAAATGATTTGACAAATAGGAACACAGGACTAAACCAGAACACAAAATGATGAAAATTTCCGAAGTGTTCAAAATGCAACAAAAAGGTTGAGATTTTGGGAGGTTTTTTCCACAGGAATTAATTTTTAAAATTAATAAAATCCTATATTAAAATGAATCTATTAATCTTTGTAAAATAGTACCTTGCAAGTCTGGAGGCTTAATTTGTTTATCACCAAGAGTTGAAACTGGTGGAACACTGGGAGTTTCCCCCTCTTTGAGCATAGCAGAGGCATCTTTTCTATTTTACCTAAAGAGGTATTTCTCCTTCTAGTCATCACATTTAGTCCATAATTCTCACATAAATTTCAATGTATCCACTAAAATCGACACTGTCTCATATGAAATGTTTGAGTTTCACCTCTAGTGATAAAAGCTTGCAAAGTATTTTTAGACAGCTCAATTGAAGCATATAAGTACATGTGAATATGTTTGCTTGCAGCACCACTTTTTCCCATCCCAATACTTAGCCTGGGTTGTGCACCGTTTCTGAGATGGATGGGATTCATGGTAGTTTTAGCATTTTTTGGATGAGAAATTTATCTTAGCTTAACTGAAACACAAACATGAGAAAGCCTTGTTTTCTCTGAAAAGCTTTTGAACATGCCTGAGAAAGGCTTTGAAATGAAGGTAGAGACCTAAGCAATTAAAATAAGACTTGATGAACTAGAACTTTCTGATTCACATTTGGCTTTGTCTTCTGGTGAGCACAGCAGGAAAATGGCTCTGTAAATAGGCTGCACAGAGTTAACCTGCAAGCAAGACAGTAAGATGGGAGAAATAAGTCTCTTCCACAACAGGGACTTGTGCAACCAGAAGCCGGAGGAACCCCCAGGGTAGCACGCACTGCTCTGGACGTGCTCCCCCAGGCCAGTGTATTACAGCTGCCAAGGACCTGCCATCCACCTGGCTGCCACTGAGGAGAACAGACTGATTTCTTCACACTAATATGTTCCTTAAAAACGAAGCTCCCAGCAATTTCTGTGCATTTTTATGCCCCAAATCAAAATCATAGTGATGCAAAACTTTCTTGATTATTTGGGCTTATAGCTTCTCTTTGACTTGTTACTCTTCTCTGTCTCAAACAATTTTATAATTTTGCACCTGTAATATACCTCTGTTAATTGTCTTTAGCTAACAAGATTGCTGGTCCCACCTCTGAGTGCTGAACTAGAATCAGGTGACTGCCTAAAGCTAAAACATTTTCCTATTGTTATCTTTTACTTAGAAGCACATTTCCTGGGAGAATGAGACTTTTCTCTGAAGAGCTTCAATAGCGCTGCCCATCCAATCAGATCGAGGAAGAAAATTGTAGGGAATAAGTTTAAATATTTTTATGCATTATTTATGTTTAGTGCTTTTATTTCATAATAGTTACATAAATATGTAGGGCAAATTTCTTGATTCTGATAAACTCTGCAAACCCCCGTAGTTCAAAATGCTTATATATTCCATGCAAAATTCCCTTTAGTGGCCAGTAAGAAAATAATAAAAACGTGGTTTACAGTTGTACAGGACCTTTCATCCAAGAGTCTCCAAAGGGCTGCAAAGATATGTGCATAGTAACATTTTCATCATAGAGCTAAGGAAATCAAAGGCTAGGAAGATTAAAGCCCAAACCTTTAATGATGCCTTTGGAATTAATTGCAGCCTTTGAAAACTTTTCAGGGCCTACAACTATGTGACTTGTCCAAGTTTACCCCCTGCACTTAGCTGGAAAATAAAATACAGGTGTATTTAATTCCTTTTTCATTATTTCAAGACCACCAAAGAGGAATGCACATGTGGAACAAGAGTAGCTAAATCACTTCTTGCATTTCATAGAAGAGATCTTACACCATTAAATATATACAGTGTAATGTAAAGTCTTGTTTTCCAGTGCACTTGGGAGAGCCCTCTATACACACGAGAATTGCCATCACAGGTCCTGATCATGTGTCTGTGTGCAGACCAGTGTGTATGTGCACATGCATTCAGCCCCAGGGACTTATTTGCATAGTGGAAGGGCATCAGGTTATGAAGATCTTGACCATTAAAACCTAGAAAACTAACTTTCCTATCTAGAGAACAGAAGAAGGGCTGCTTATTTAGAAGGCAGAGTCCTGAAAAGAGTTGTCTGAAGGTGAATGATATGAATATGTCCCTCAAAAGACCCACATCCTGAACCAAGTCCAGCTGTTTAGATGCTTCTTTTATGTTCCATGCTGACACAGGGAATTGTATCAGGAAAAAAGGAAGGGAAGCAAAGAGGAATTGAGTTTGAGTCTCATAAGTTTACAGATATTTAGAAATAACTATAACATGCTGACATGGTTTATGCCATTGACTAAGTGGCATAAACAGAAGTTTTCACTTCTGTTGAAAACCATCACTATTTTTAATAGTCTGAGATCGATTTTTAAAGGCATTTTTATATTTTATTTAACATTCTGGTATTGAATATTCTGCTAATCAAGTCAAATGCTAACCAGATGAATGAAATTTATATTCAATGTCTATAGTCCTCTTTGAATTTTTTGTATGGATTTCAGATATGTATAAGCATGCATTGCAAAAGAGAATTTTACCCTATAGGTTTGAGCAAAAATATTTTTATTATTAAATGTCTGCATTTGTTTCAGCTTTTTTTCTTCTAATTTCTGAAATGTTAACATTTCTCATCTTGATGCTTTGAAGAAAAAATTGACCTAAAAGAGTACAGCATACTTTAAAAATTACAGGTATGAAGAAAATTGGAATGCAAAAGAAACCTCCTGGGTGAGATTATTCACCAGAAAACACAGAAAAACTAAATAGATCATAGTTTTTGAAAGAGGAAGAGCCCTGGAGCAGGTGAGATTTGCATACTAATTAGAGACAAAGTTTATTCAGGCTCACAGGCCAATCTATCTTCCATCACAAGGCAGCATCTGTTTTAGATGATTCAACTCCTTTTAGGTTGCCTGCTGGTGTTATAAAAGCTGAAATATTTTTCAGCTTTTAGTATAAATTTTTGCATTTGGGGGTTTACAATTCTTTTCTCATGTTTAAGGTAATTCTGTTTTGAACTTATTTTTAATTAAAAAAATAATTTCATGGTTTCCCAGTTATGTTAAAAACCAGTTTGTCTAATGGATATGATGTGGAAAATAGTTAAAAATTAACCACTGGCAAAACAAAATATAGACTATCCAATATTAAAAAAAAAGCAAAAATATACAGGAATGGAAGAGACATTATAGCAGAAAACTGATGTTAATAAGTGATCCTCACCTAATATTTAACTGCCTTTCAATTACCACAAACATTATTCACCACCTACTATATGATGCTCCACTCCTTCTTTGTATTATTGATGATATTCTACCTAGATGAACAAATTTCACAAGCACACTCACAGTATTTAACAATATCAATAGTGACATTATTATACAAAAAAAGTGTCAGGACCATTTCCACAAAGGCTTTAGATGTAAACTCCCTGCAGTGCAATACTTCCCAATTTGACACACCTGTCATGTTCATTTGCAAATTCCTTGTCCTCTTTATTTTTCTTTTTACTATGCCCTATGTTTTTATCCAGTCTTGTACTTGATGTACATATTAGCTTCCACAGCAATTTTAATATTTAAAGCATGCATTCTTTTTGGACAATCTGCGTGTCTGGATACTATCCTGATTGAATTGCAATAAAAATATTAAGATGAAAATATGTGTTCAAATGTTTCAAAGTGAGTATATACAAAACCTGAGATACTTAATTTCTTGTGAACTCAATTCAAACCTTGTGTGCAGTCTCACATGAAGAAAATGTGTCTAAAAATCCAAAACAATGAAAGAAATTACAGTGTCAGTTACTTTAATTCATCATTTTAAGTCCATTAAAATGAAATATGATGTACAGGAATACTCTACTGCTGTCATGGATTCTTTTCCCAGATCCAGCTTAGTCACTTATGAAAAAATACTGGCAATCTTTTCTTAGTCAAAATTCTTGTACTGTGAAAATTACCTTTCATCAGTAACATACACACGTACAAGATCTACGTGAAATAGTTGTCTGATCAATCCTCCAATTTTAAACAAATATGAGGCCTAGGGCTAACATGCTGCTTCTTTTCCTAGATGGGCTTTCTGTTTCTAGCTGATTTTTTTTTCCCAATGACATTTGAAGGCTATGGTCTTCATTCTCTATTTCCATCTGTTCAGTCAAAGACAAATGACAGCTCTAATTTGAGCATATTTGGCAAATTTACTTGACTCCTGCCTACTTTCTCAGAGATGACATTCACTCTTTTGCACCCAGCCTTAGCACACATAGCCTTCTTACCTCCTGGGAGAAGGAAAATCACTCCCCCTTACCTCTTAAAAAAGGGATTATGGCAGAACTACTCGAATCTGATATTCACTTAAAGCAATTTTTGTCTTTACTGGACATGTGTTCTGAACCAGAAAAGCAATAGTAATAATGGATTTGGTTGAGCCATTCAATCTGTCACTTTACCTTGCCTTCAAGCTGACTTTATGGCCAAAAAATCCACAGTGCAGTCTATCCCACTCCCTCTTGAAGAGCAGTTTCATCAAATATAGGTTATTCCATGCATCCGTCAAATCTCTATGTAAAAGTAAAGGGAATTTCACTCTAATAAGTCTTGAGACTTCTCTTTCTTTATTGAAATGCAATGCTATACTACTGCACCAGTTCTTGGAAGACCATAAGAAAGCTGTGCTTAAGAAAACACAGATGTGAGCAAGACGATGCAAATCATTACAGCTGTAAAGACAATGGTGATTAGCTCAGTACAGCTACTGTGAAAAATGCTCCTTCTTTACAAAGCCACTTATTTTGAGACAGCTGTAGCAATTCATCTTGAGACATGATGTCATTCCCAAAATTCTACTTTGTAAGAATTATGGCCATTCTTGTTTACTTTATTTGGCATAAGCGAAATGTATTTGGCCAGTGGATCTCTTGCTACAGATCCTGGTATAAGTCTGTCTAGAAAAGAAGCAGCTTCAGGCAGGATTATCACTGCAATGTAGCCAAGACAAAACCATGGGCTCTCAGATGTTGACAAAAGGCCTTCCTTTAACTAACCCAGAATGAGGATTTACTCTTTCTCTCTCTCTCTGTCATGTCTAACACTTGTCTGTACAAGGCTTATTTTACAGCTGTGAATAAATGTTCACCTACATCCAACAGACAGGCTTTGGAGCACCGCAGTTGCTTCACAGCATGCCAACAGCAGAAAGCAGGATGCAGGGGTGATGAGCACAGCGTGCAGAGATCCCGCAGTGATGCTGAGCTGGTGCAGTGGGGGACGCAATTTCCCTTTCTCACAAGTAGCACAAAGAATGGCCAGGGGAAATAGGACAGGACCCAGCTTTCCTGGCAGTTACCAAATGTGGTAATAACTCCTTGGCTACTGGCAGCAAAAGGAATTTTTGAACAGCCCTCTGGCACAGAGAAACACTTCAAGGAGGGTGAAGATAACCGTACGCCCTTTTACACAAATGTCACACACAACTGTTGTGAATGAATGCCAGGTATAAAGCAAATGTTTTTTTTATGACTGGTCTTACATTTCTTTCTCAGTTTTCAAAGTAGTCCCTGTATATTCTCCATTTTTAAGGGTATTTTCCAGTCACTGTATAATCTTCATTAGAAAATCATAAAGAAACTATTTCCCCTACAATGAATCCAAGTATAACATTAATGAATGAACTTCCATTACTTCAAATGGAACAAAAACCCCTATAACTATACTCCAAGTTTTAAATAGAAATATTAACAAAATGCCTGTCCATTTTATTTATTTATTTATTTATTTATTTATTTATTTATTTATTTCATAACATGGTAATGCTGTTCAAAGACATAACAGAATTAGATGTTACCATGAATGCTAAACTTCTGAATAACAGATTTTCAGTACTTATTAATCACAAATTAATTTTTCCTTGCTGCAAAATACTCATCTTTTTGATGGTAGGATTTAATTAATGTTGTCTTAAATTCCTGAATGAGAATTGGTATTGTCCTGAATTGGCTGGTATTGTCACTGTTAGGAAGTGAAACAACTAACATTTATAACATTCTGTATTTCCAATCTTTTACAAAAGTGTGTGATCCCAAAAGGACAGAAAGCAGTAATAAATAGCATAGACAAATATATAACAGATAAAATATAATCTAGTCATATAATGCTTAATTTTAAAGGGGCTGCCTATAATATTTCACAAACCTGAAAATGCATTGTATTATTCGTTACCTCAATTAAATTACAAAATTATGAAAGTAAATCATAAGAGACCTCAAAAAGACTATGCCCTAACATGTGATTTCTGATCCTGGAATTAGTCTCATTATGTAATCAATGAGCTTTGCAAATGGAAGAATAGACACAATTTTCCTTCTATTACTAACAACATTTTTTCTCAGAAATATGACAAAGACCACCATAAGACAACTTCATATTTTAAGTGTGAAAATCCACATTAACTACTTGTGCACAAACAGCAGCCGGCCATGATTCATAACTCGTTTTTTATGCAGGATAAATTACCTTGCTTCAGCTTTCTCACCCAATGGTATTAACTGCTGTATGATCTAATTAATATATTCTGTACAATAATAGATTTAGTTATTAAATACAGGCTTTAGCAATGTATAAAAAATGAGGTGTCACAGATAGAAAAATATTAAAGGAAGTATTCGTTATTAACCAGAGGAAACAGTATAACAATTAAAAAGATGGCAAAAGTCAGGTTACTTACCTTAAAAATGTACAGTCCCACAAAAAGGAAAAAAGGCATACACGATGCAGTCTGCATTTTTTTAATTGGCTGAAAATTACTACTTAGCTAAATGGATATTTTTCATGAGGATTGGGCTGACTGATATTAAATGAGAGGAATTACCTTGATAAAGTATTAAGTAAAGATTTCCAAATGCATGATGTCAGGAACCGAGAAAGTACAATAATACTAACAAAATAATACTGATGTGATTGGTTTTATAAGATAACATATTTTAATTTCCCCTTGAGTTATTTCCTGATTTTTTTAGAGATGATGAGCACAATCAGCAGCAAGTCAAGTCAATAGCATCACAGCTACCATTTCTGAAAGTCCTACTCTTCACCTATACCAGAAAATTTACTCTGTGGTTCATTCCACACCCAGCATTGCAATGCACAGCATTTGCACCACTTAATAATCACAGTACTGCAATAGTATGGATGGGTAATCACAAAACACACCAAATGAAGTTTAAGAAACTGTTTCTAAACAGTCTACCCTATTTATTGTCTGTGTTTCAATGGCAAAGAGACCTAGTGATGTATACTAGTAGTTCTGTACTTTCCTAATATAGCCTTAAAAATATTTAAACCATGATAATGAGTGGTTTATGCTACTTTGATAAATCTAAACAATCTACATGAAATCAACATAAAAATTCTGAAAGCTCATACTTGCTATAAATTTCATTGAGAATCCCTAATTCACAAAGGATATCCTAGTCATTCATGCAAATTACTAGTTATAATCATCAGTGTAAGTTAAGCAATGAACTTCTTTTATAAATTACACAAAATGAAATGGAAAACTCAATCCTGAGCTTATAAATGTCAAGGGCAATTTTGTTCTGTGTCAGACACAACTACAAATTCTGTGTATGTAAAGAATTTGCCACAAACATAATCTACTTTTGTGGTGGTGTAAAATGCAACGATGTTCATCAGTAATAAATAAATACATTAAAAGATACAGTTATATTAAATTTAGCTTCCACAGTGGGCCAGATCTAGCATGGGAGTAAATCAATAGAACTCTATAGGAGCTAAGCTATTTCTGAAAACTTGCTCTGGATCTGGCTCTTGAAATAATTTTTTTAAATGATTAAGTAAAGTATTGCACATATAAGACATTGATTTTTGTCATTGATTTTGTGCTGGCATTTGAGCCAGCCCTCAAAAAGCTTGAACATTTTATGTATTTACAGCTGTCTGCTAGCAAGGAATAATTCATTCATTCCAAATGAAACATGTTCCTGAAGCTTATAAAACCAGCATTTTTCTAGACTAGATTTACAAACAGATTTTTCAAATAAAAAGTTAGAAAATGTGCTTTAAATAATTGAAACAAAAGCTGAAGTCTGTTTTTTTATATTTTTTTGGCTTGTCACAAAAAGATAAGATAGATATTGATTATATTTGCCTCTGAAGAGAGCTGTTCCATCAGCAGAGAGTGAAGATCAATGATGAACCATCTCATAACCAAATATTTCAAGTGACAAAAAAGAAGCTTATGGTTTAGTATAATATGGATGTAGGAAAATTTTGGTTTCTTGTCATTGCGGTTTTTATCCTAACTTGACCAATCCAACCATCCAACCTCTTATACAGGGAGAGGAGTCTCCTTTTTGGCTGATCTAAGGCAGCTTCAGACACAGGGCCAGCATGAGCAAAACCTATTTTTGATTCATTTCCAAGCCTCTCTTTCGTCACATTCTACCAACAAAAAACTCTTAGCTGTACATAAGAGAATATCATCCTTACAGAGACCACTACTTATTTATTTAAACTACTCAGCTCTCCCAAGCCTCAACCAGTTAATGTGTTATTCCGGAAGGAAAAGCTTCTTTCTCTCTCTTTCAGAACACGTGTTTACCAGTGCAAAAGTATGCAATATTTCTGCCTACAACGGCTTTGCCAAAAATAAAACACAGAGTGGAGAAGTCAGTCATTCCAAATGCTCCAGCCCTTTATTTTCTCTTCCCAGTGACCTTTGTCTGAGCACAACATCCAGAATAGGTTGTAGGCTTACTAATATTGGAGGTTACCTTTTCAACGCATCTGTAGACAACTTTGTGGCAGTGGTTGAAAGCAGAGATAGTAAAACATGTGCTTTTAAATCTTAGAATGATGGGTAACATCATTGAACAACGAATCACAAGCAAGTTCACATGAACTATGAATCATGAGCAAGAATTTTGATGATGGAGGGCTTTACTGGAATTTTATTCCCATTTCAGGCATGGGGGGGGGGAAAAAAAAAAAAACAACCAAACCAAAACCAAACAAACAAACAAAAAACAAGGCAGAGAAAGGCACAGTTCAAAAACATCAGAACAACCAGGAGAGTCAATAGATGTAGACTGAGTTGAAGAACCAGCTCTGTCCCCAGTGAAAACTAAGGGTATTTAGTAAACAGAATAGGGTTTTCATTCAAGCTTTAGATTGATTGAAAACTCCAGTAAATCATCTTTTTTACAAAACTCTCAGGACAAAATCAGTGAAACCAAATCTTGGATCCTCTGCTAGGTGTCTCATCATTGGTGAGGCAACTAAGGAGTAGTCATTGGAAGCACATGACAAGGACCTCTTGTACATCCTTTCATAAAAATTTAAAAGAACAATAGGAAATGTTTATACCACACTACTGTCACCCATAGGTTTTATGAATCCCATACTAACATTATTATTCTGTAGCCTGACCATACACCATTTATTTTTGAATCACCACACAGAGGCAGATTCTTTCAGTGTAACATTTTTCATATTAAAAGCTCAAAGATTTTCAAAGACTGAATAACAGCCATATTCTGGCAACAAACATGCCTTTTTTCTAGCATTGAGGAGAGTTCAGGAAAAGCTGCCTTTTAATACATTTGAGGATCCTGCCAATATGGAAGCATTAACAGCAACTACCAGCAGCTATCTTAATCCCCAGTGGTACTTGCCAGGAGCTCCTTAATCCTTAAAGACTACCAGGACTCTAAAAAATTCCAATCAGTGTGTCCCGTACTTTGAGAATTCCTGCCTTAAAAATTCTTTGTAGGAGCTACTAGCAAAAATCAAAACAGCTGCTAATCTGAGGAAACACAAGAGTGAGAAGTAAGTTGACAGATCCCTCTGATTCAGCTTTCCAAGGACTTAGGTCTTTCACTAAGGACAGCTTTCTCAGGCCTCAGAAATGCACTGAAATGAAGCTGAATAAAACTTGGTGCTAAGATATTTATCCACTATATTTTCCTATTCATATTCACAAAGCTTCTGCACTGTAGTTATTCAAATTCAAATTTTTCCTTTGTATCATTGTTTTCAGAGATATTACAACATCATCTCAAAGATCTGTGTTTATCAGTCTTGAAAGAGGTGCCAGCAGCGTAGACGCTCCATAACAAGGTAAAAGGAAACTGTATTATTCTCATTTCCTGCTGCACAGTTCCTCTTTTATAATTGCAGTTTCATTATGATACCTTATGTCAACAAGAGTGTCTGTACTTCCAACTAGCCAAATAAACAGAATAATAGAATAATAGAAAAAAAGAGAAAGGGAAAAAAAAAAAAAAAAAAAAAAAAAAAAAAAAAAAAAAAAAAAAGGAGCCAACTAACAAAATAATAGAAAAAAGAGGCAGAAACACTCTGGGGTATACCCACACGTCAAGGTCAAAAGCAACACAATATCTGCCTACTTTACCATCTTAATACTTCATCCATGAGATGATAGCTGAGGCTCAGGTACCTTAAATATAAATACAAAAGGGGTAAAATCTGGAAATATATGTCAGTTCTCCACCTGCCCCCTTCTTTCATACTGAAAAGCTGAGTTTCAGAGATATTAACTTCAGTACCATATATTAGCTATAGCTCATTACACATACCAATGGAAAAAACAGTATTGGTTCTAAAACACAAAAAAAGAAAAAGAAGTGCTACAATAATGACTTTTTAACCCATGGATATTTTTCTCTTTATCAACAGAGAAAGACCCCATATTTTTTTCTTAAAAGATCTGATCCTAGAGTTAAAATTGTGTCTCGCATGGCATGATCCTTTAACCACTGTCAGACATGAGGTCTCTAAAGCATACCTCCCAGAACGAATAGCAATCCTTGATCCAAAGCAAAACAGACAGAAAAATGGTGTTTTGACAGCTGAACATCTGATGACTGTATCACTTAAAACTTTCTGTTATTTAACCCTTCTCAAGATTTAACTTAATAACATGCTCTATTTTATCTCTAATAATCAGTCTAAAAATTGAATGATACCACATTTATCCTTTACATTTAAGAACCCAGCAGGCCTATTTCATGCCAAAATTTCTAGGATTCAATAATACATTCTCTTTGTCAATGCAGTTTTTGCTAAGTAGGGCATACTTTAGTCTATTTAAAATGTCTGATTGATTGTAACAAATACAGTATTCAAGGCACAAGACAGATTTTTCTGCAGTAGCAACATGAAAGGAGAAAAAATATGCAAGCTCGTGTCCACCACCTCCATCAGAAACAACTGACTTTTTAACTGTTGTTTCGCTATGAATAATGCATTCTTCTAAATCCTCTCAAAATGCAAAGGACAAGCTCTAGAGCTAAATAGCTTTCACTGAGAAGATAGTTTCAAGTTCATAATTTCTGTGCTTGGGTTTCATGTGCAAGGCATTTTCTCCCACCATCTGCATATGCCACACACATGCATTACTTTAACATTTTCAAAGCTCCATTAGTTATTCCGAAATAAGACTGAAATGACCTTCCCAGTATAGAACTAACCATCCTCTTTTGCACAATTTACCACTGGAAGGGAGTAAATTCCATCACATTTGCTGTGAAAATGTTATGAGAGTACAACCAGGTAAACAATTCTCCACTGATTCAGTGAAGACATCTTACCAATTTATATCAGCTGCAAATACTGGTTACCATGTCCAGAAATGTCCAGGCTGCAGGTTTTTTTTAAATTTTAGCTTAACTTCACATAAACATAAGCTTTGGGTAAACCTTTTGCCTTTTATTATTTGCTTATGGAATTATTTGTATGTTATTTAAGTGTGAAAAAACATGTTCATGAGGCACTTGGTGATACGGTTTATTAGTGGACACAGTTGTGCTGGGTTAACAGCTGGACTTGAAGATCTTAAAGGTCTTTTCCAACCTGAACAATTATATAATTATAAAGGATCAGTGAAAAATTTTCAGGTATATTAGTGCCTATGGAAACATACAACTGACAGAAAGAGGTTTGCATGTGAAACTGAAACCTTAAAGAGAGTAAAAAAGGAGAGTAGAAGGGAATTTTAGATAAGGTCTAGGCATAAACTGTTTCTGCTGGGAATACACATCCTGCCACAAGATACTATGCTCCTTTCACTGCCCAGTACCTTTGCAGTTTCTGCAAGAGTTTTTTCTATCTCTCAACAATCTTCTACATATTTGAAGGAGGGAAGACTCTTCAATGTACTCCATAAGATGTGACTATACTCTCATCAGCAGTCAAAGGCTGAAGTCCATGACTAAAATTAATTAGATTTTTTCATTTAACTCAAAGAAGGTTAACTGTATTGCACATACGTAGAAGAAATTAGTCATAATAAATGGGCAACTTACATCAACAGAAAAATTATTTTCATATTCTCAACTATCTCTGAAGGAAATATGATAACCCTTATTTGCACTCAATGTTAGCTTTTGTTTTTTTAAAAATTTTGTTCTTTAAAACAAATATGAAAGAAAATAATGCTAATATTTATTTCCAAAGTGAAATCAGTATCAGATTCTCAAATGATCATGGAGAAGTCCCCACCAC
Source organism: Chamaea fasciata (assembly GCF_029207755.1). Lineage (NCBI taxonomy): Eukaryota > Metazoa > Chordata > Aves > Passeriformes > Sylviidae > Chamaea > Chamaea fasciata. Next base: position 27,996,134 of record NW_027094086.1, read on the forward strand.
ATGAATTAATCAATATATGTTCAGTAAGAGATACAGGTGTTGCTGGACCAGTTTCCTCTTTTCTAAAAAATGCTCCTCAATCTAGTTCAAGGCAACACGATATTCTTTCTTTATGCTGCAACTTCCCACTGAAGAGACTGTGCCCACAGCCCAAAAGACTGATCATCTGAAAGGGGTTTAGGGGGCACTTGTTTAAACAGAAGATTTTACAGACGACTGCACAGGAAAGAGAAGTTTCAATCTTTGAGACTACACTAGTCCAACACTGAGTTTAACGTAATTAAGCATACCCAGAGACTTCTGAAAGTCATATAAACTCTACAAGATACTAGAGACATTGAAGCTCGAGGAAGCAGAAGGATTGCAAGTTGACACTGTTGATATGTACTCCAAAAAAAAAAAAAAAATCCTTAAAAAAAGAAAAAAAAGAGGCTGAGGAAAAGACTTTGGGGGAAAAATGTTGCCTAAATGGAGCTGAGACACTGAATGATGAAGTTTTCTCCCGTTTCCTGCCTTTTGTTTTTTACAAGGAAACTTCTCATCATTATTTTTTTTCTAAATAAGTATAAAAATAAAAACTTTTAAACATTCCATTAAGATTATTATCTAAAAAAAACAAACAAAAAACCCCAAAAACCAAAAAACCAAAAACAATGTATCCCCAAATGCTCAAATAAATTTTCTTTTCTTTTTTTTTTTTTTGTAATTTTTTGAAAATTACTGGTTTGGATTAGGACCCTTTTTATCATACTAGATGCACAATATCACCATAATCCGTAATACTTTAATTTAAAAGCAGTTTTAACAGTAAGATGGGGAAAATGCCTTATGTTGGGATTTGGAAAAGCACAAGCGAGTAAATTAAAAAAAATGTAGATGATGGCAAGATTCCTCTAAGTGCTTATGGAAAAGAAATTTACAGAATTCTGGCTTAATTTATGTTGCAATAAATCAGTTTTCTTAACTGTGCCCCCTAAATGTGAAAAAAATTTGGCTATCCTTGTCATATATTTATGGATGCCAAAAAATGGCAATTGTAGATGTCCTTCTCTAGCAGCCAGTTGAATTGAGACTCTCAAAATATATTACTAGCTGGTTAAGTTTGACTTTAGCAATTGGTTGGGAATCTGACTACAGAAAACAACAGTACTGATTTTCAAGAAATCACACTTTATCTTATCTGGTACTATAGCATTTTTCAATATAATATTGCAGAATAAAGTAAGAAGGTTATTTTCCACCAAGATGAAACACTTTCATTTCAACTCCACAGTAATTTTTTGTCCACAAAATATCTATTATTCTGAGACAAACAAGTGAATTGTAGGATTTGACTTAATTTAATTATTGTGATCTTATAAATTATAAACTTACAATTTTGAAAAGATATGCATTTCGGAGGTCGACAGGTCCTTACCTGCACAACCATGGGGGATCTTAAGCAAAGCCAAAAGTCGTATCACCCCCTACCACACCACAGACCTTGCAAGCTTTGTGTCTGCTAGGTTGAGACTAAATATGCAAATGAAACTGTACTTAAACCACGCTAGCTCAAGCAATATTTTTCCATTACTTTATATCAACTAAAATTTGGTTTCACTGAAAGAAAATAGTTTTTTTTACTCTGGCTTTTGAAAACAATCATCTTCATTTTTAATGATTCAATTGTAGTCTGATATAAGGGATTGGTTTTAAAAAACCCAACTTTGTCTTAAGCAGAAATTCATATCTTATCTGACACCATATATCATAAGGGCATGTAATATATAGGATTTCATATATATTATATACACACACACACAAACACATATGTATATAAAATGTAACATTTGAAGGAATGACTTCAGCAGCTTCGTCTATATTCTCTTTAACTCTTGGAACATAACTACTTCCATGAAAGTCTGCTAATTTAAAAATCCAAATCAGCTGAATGTCTTTTTAAATTTTTGCCTACAAAATGGAGTTTCCTGAAGACTTCACTATGATAAGTTCACTATTTGTCAACTTGGCTTTGATGTCTCTTTCTACTCTATCTGCTCTGAAACGTGTTGTTATTATTCTTTCTATTAATAAAGACCCTTTGTTTTTTCTTTTTTTTTCTCCTTCTTTTTAGGTTGATATTTGTTAAAAGACTTCGAAGAAGAGAGATACATTAAAAAAACCCTCCAAGATAAAGAACTTCCTGGGGCCTTACAAAAGGAATACAAGAACAATCATAACATACCTCAAGTATAAGAGAAGTCTTATATACCACACTATGAGAATGAGACAAAAAGATGTTAATAGAAAGAATATTTTAAAAATGCATAAGGATCTTTTCACTGATAATGTTTTCAATATACTGCTGGTGATAGGATCTGACTGAGTGAGTTCATAGGGTAATGCATGCAAACATTTTAGACGATTTCACATTGAAAAGAATTTAAATATTTACATTATGTCTATTGTTTTGAAAAAAATTGTTATTAATGAATGCTCTACTGCAGAATCTTGAACACTAAAGGCAGGTTGAAATCTGTATATAAATGTCAAGCCACTGAAAGGGAAGGAAAATCGAGTCAACTTGCTGAACTCAAAGCTGTTCAATTGGCCTTAGACATTGCTGAAAGAAAAAAGTGGCCAAAGCTCTACCTCTACACTGATTCGTGGATGGTAGCCAATGCTCTGTGGGGCTGGCTGGAAAGGTGGAAAAAGGTCAACTGGCAGCTTAGGAAAAAACCAGTCTAGGCTGCTGATGAATGGAAAGACATTGGCACTCGAGTAGAGAAGCTGCCTGTAAAAGTCTGCCATGTAGATGCCCATGTCCCCAAGAGTCAGGCTAATGAAGAGCACCAAAACAATGAGCAAGTAGATCAGGCTGCAAAGATAGAGGTGTCAAAGATAGATTTGGATTGGCAACACAAGGGAGAGTTGTTCCTAGCCCGATGGGCCCATGATGCCTCAGGTCATCAGGGCAGAGATGCCACCTATAAGTGGGCCCAAGGCCGAGGGGTGGATTTAACCATGGACAGTATTTCTCAGGTCATCCATGACTGTGAGACGTGTCCTGCAATCAAGCAAGTCAAGTGGGTGAAGCCCTTATGGTATGGTAGGCGGTGGTCCAAATACAAGTATGGGGAAGCCTGGCAGATTGACTATATCACCCTTCCCCAAACCCGCCAGGGCAAGCGTTATGTGCTAACCATAGTGGAAGCCACCACTGGATGGTTGGAGACCTACCCTGTGCCTCATGCTACTGCCCGGAACACCATCCTGGGCCTGGAAAAACAAGTCCTGTGGAGACATGGCACCCCTGAGAGAATCGAGTCGGACAATGGGACCCATTTCAAGAACAGCCTTATCAACACCTGGGCTAGAGAGCATGGCATTGAATAGGTATATCACATTCCTTATCATGCACCAGCTGCCGGGAAAGTTGAACGGTGCAATGGACTACTAAAGACTGCCCTGAAAGCACTTGGTGGAGGAACCTTCAAAAATTAGGAAATGAACTTAGCAAAGGCCACATGGATGGTCAACACTCGAAGATCTGTCAATTGAGCTGGTCCTGCCCAGTCTGAACCCTTGCACACAGTGGATAAAAATAAAGTCCCTGTGGTACACATGAAAGGTATTTTAGGAAAGACTGTTTAGATTAACCCTTCCTCAGGCAAAGGTGAACCCATTCGTGGAATTGTTTTCGCTCAAAGACCTGGTTACACTTGGTAGGTAATGCAAAAAAATGGAGAAACCAGTTGTGTACCACAAAGAAACCTAATCCTAAGTGAGAATTGAGTGCAAAAGTTCATTGTGTTAGGTATGATGCAGATGGTAATAGAATAAAAGGTGGATAATGTCATGGGGTTTGTAAAGAGCATATTATTCTATTCCATCTGGGTGGAGCAGAATTGCTTATCTTTGCTCAAATAGGTCAGTGTCCCTTATCAGATGGTAAAGTGCTACTTTTCTCTCTTCATTGTTACACTACCCCCATGGGAATGTCTTCTGCTAATGGACCATTAAGAGCTCATCAATGACATTACACATTACACTGTACTATTGTAAGCTGCTCCACACAGGGAGGAGGAGCCAAACCATCTTAACCTACATAAAAAGCAGCCACAGTCCCACTAAGTATCCAGTTTTTTTCCACCGGATCCCTGGAGGAAGATGGGACCCATCTCACCATTACTGGACCCTTTTTCTTCAACGGGACCATCTCTACTCCAACAGAACCACATCTGCCACTCCAGGAGGGCTTACTTTGGACTGCTTTCAACACTCTGACCAACAGGGTGTCAGGTTGTATTTCTGACTCTCTCAGGGTTTTCTAGGATTTCTTGTTTGTTTATTTGTTTGCTTATTCTTCTGTACTACAACATCTGTATTTTTATATCCCTAGTAAAGAACTGCTATATCTATTCCCAAAATCTTTGCCTGACAGCCTTTTAATTGCAAATTTATGATAATTTGGGAAAAATGGGGGGAGGGGCTTATATTTTAAGGGAGACTCCAACCCTCCCTGGCAGGTACCTGTCTATCTAAACCAAGACAATAAATCATGTGGATTTGAGGTTGGAGCTCATCCTCTATGGTTTTAATAAGCTGTTAATCTCACTTCCATTGCTGGAGTCCTCTGCACTTTGGCTACACAAACCAATAAAGTTTTTCTTTCTATCATTACTTTAATGATAAGCATTTGTAAGGTTTTAAAAATCTTGGATGAAATTTCCCTAATATAATAAGTCCTTATAGAAAAGTTACCGTTCTAAATGAAACGTGAACACATATGGGAAGCTGAATGTCACAAAAACCAGAGGACTTCCTTCCAGACCTTCTGCTTCGATACAGGTACAACCAAGCTTGAGTGGTGTGTTTTGTTCATTAAAGCATGCTTCTAATTTAAAATCTTATTCTGATACTTCCTCATGCATTGGAGAAAATAGAAAATATTGTTCAAATTTATAGCTTCAATAAGAAGTTACAAGGCAACGCTCCAAAAGCAATTTTCATAAATAGTTGTATTTTTATGCTACCATTATTGCATATTTCATAATGAAACTTCAAATATGTTTGTCTAGACATGTAATCTTCCTCAACAGAGTAAATATAGACTGTACACATACATATACAAAAAACACTGTATTGGAAAAAGATAAGTAAGTTGGCAAAGTCAAGGAATATAAAGTTAGGAAATGTCAGAATTTAGGAACTCATAAGCTCCTATCATTTGAAAGTATTTCAGGAGTTTGATATGAGCTGCAATACTGATCTAATGTATTCCTACTTCACCTTCTTGCAAATATATTGCATTTTTTTATTTTCATTTTTAAAAATGCATTCCTGCTTTAAGCATATTTTCTACAGTATATATTAGAGTTTTGTCTTTCTACAGAATATCAGGTTGCGGTTAGTTGATATGATGATTAATAGATTGACATGACAATGTGATCTGTCCTGATATCTGTCTAATTACACAAGGCATCAATTCCTGCATCACCTTATTAATATTGATAAACTATAAAATTAACTATAAAAATAACTATAAAAATTTATTCTTGCATTCTTTTTCTAGTATTCTATGTATTGTACTATCAACTAGCTTCTTCTGAAAACAATCTTTTCTTATTCTTTACTACCAGCAGAAACAGAATGAGCTACTTTCTTTTGAAACACAATATCAGCTCTTTTTCAATTTTAGTGTACCAGAAAAACTATATACCAACTAATTTCATAGGAAAAACAGCATTGAACTTTTTACATTAAATCCAGTTTTTCTAATGTCATCAAAACCCGATTTAACAGTTACCAGAATGTCTACTCTATTGCACTAATACTCTGCTTCACATTTAAGAAACAAATCCTACTGTATCCTTACTGTATTGAAAGAAGAAAGAAGGCTGATCTTGCTTCCAATGAATTCAATAACAAAGTTGTTACAGGCTTAATCAAAAGATGAGGACTATCCATGGATATAGCTACACAGCAGCACCTTCTACAGATCATGGTATGTGCTGTATGACTCAAAATACACGGGAAAAAAGAAAGATACTTTCATGAGAAATTATTGTGCACATTATCTCATGTATAAGAAATTATGTCCTCAGATAAAAAACTCTCTCATGCCACAACCCAAGTGGACTAATATCCAAAGCGTTGCACAACTGCCAGCGAGAGCAACACCTGACTCCCAGTTTCTCTAAGTTGCTACAAGTCACCCATAGAAAGCTACACATTGTATGTTCAGAGTACCTGGTATGCCTTGTCCTCAGTATATTTACTTAAAGTATCTTTTGTATGTGAAATATCTTCTTGATGATGATGGCAACCATCATTCAGCCTTGTTTTCACTTCACTTCTGTTTTCCAGGCTGAACAGAGATTGCCAATATATACACTAATTAACATATAGACATAGATGACTAAGCCATCACGTGCAGTTATCTACATTCCACATACAATAAAACATTCACATAGGTGCTGAACTGAGGCCTTTAACTCTGTATTTACTAGAAATGGCCAAGATCCTCTTGACTTTCAAAATTTTCATGATTTTCTCAGTTTTCAAAAGCTGACAGAACTGCTTGTTGCTCTGTGTGAGCAGCAGTTGAGAGGCAAGTATCATAATTTGGAAATCTCTCTTTGAATTTCAGTGGTGAAGTCTAGTGTGAAGAGAATTAAGCAACTTATTCCAAGACATGCATGTTACATGAAGTAACCAATACATTTTGTATTACTTTCCAGAGGTCACAAAATATTTAATTTTAAAGAAACAGTTTCTAAGTTTAATAAGTCCAAGTGCCAAGTCCTGCATTTTGGCCACAATAACCCCCTGCAATGTTATAGGCTGGGGACTGTGTGGCTGGACAGTGCTCAGGCAGAAAGGGACCTGGGGGTACTGGTGACAGCAGCTGAACATGAGCCAGCAGTGTGCCCAGGTGGCCAAGAAGGCCAACGGCATCCTGGCCTGGATCAGGAATGACGTGACCAGCAGGAGCAAGGAGGTCATTCTTCCCCTGTGCTTGGCACTGGTGAGGCCACACCTCGAGTGCTGTGTCCAGGCCTGGGCCCCTCAGTTTAGGGAGGACGTTGAGATGCTTGAGCGTGCCCAAAGGAGGCAACGAGGCTGGAGAGGGGCTTGGAACACAAACCCTTTGAGGAACGACTGAGGGAGCTGGGGTTGTTTAGCCTGAAGGAGACTCAGAAGTGACCTTATCACTCTATACCACCTCCTGAAAGGTGGCTGTAGCCAGGTGGGGGTTGATCTCTTTCTCCAGGTAGCAACTGACAGAAGGAGAGGACACAGTCTAAAGCTGTGCCAAAGGAAATACAGGTTGGATATTAGGAAAAAGTTTTTTACAGAAAGGGTGATAAAGTACTGGAATGGTCTGCCCGGGGAGGTGGTGGAGTCACCATTCCTGGATGTGCTTAAAAAAAGACTGGATATGGCACTTGGTGCTATGGTTAATTGAGGTGTTAGAGAATGCGTTGGACTCAGCCTTGAAGGTCTCTTCCAACCTAGTCACTCCATGAATAAACATATGTAAGTGGCATTACCCTTTCAGGAAAGGATCAAAGCTTTTGAAGTTTTCATGAGGAAGTTCCTAGAATCAAAGGTGCCAACTCTATTACTGTACTTCTATAAAGATACTTTACTGATGCACTGAAAGGCTGTAAAATATAATAGTAAAGAGCTAGTCATAAAAGAAATTGATGATTATGGATTATACAGTAGTTACATTTTGAAGTGAAATGGTAATTGCAATATGAAATTATTTTGTTGCACACTGAAGAAGATAAGTCTTGCAAAGCAAACTACAAAGTTAAAATATCTAATATTTGTGGCAGATATGATAGAATGGTAGGACTGAGAATAGGCAAAAGATCTGAGTCAGAAAGACATCATCAGTTCGCCTGTGTTTTGCAAAACATTTGCCTCAGATCTGTATGCACAGCTCCCTCATCTTGCTTGTGTTGGCAGTCCTACAGAGTTCACCAGCACCAGTGTTTTCAGAATATCTACTCAAAGGAGCAAGAAAGTCAGCTTTCTCCCTTTTGCAAATTATTCTAAATTCTGAAGCATGGGATACATTACATCACATTTCAACAGCAGTTGAGAACAAGTTTCAAATTGCATGACTTCTCTGGTACTGTCGGTGAAGTTACCAAAAGTTAAGGTAGGCTTCTCTTAACTGACCTTAAATAACACTTAAGGCTGAAAAACATGGCCTGAATCTCCAAGGGGTGTGCAAATTGCCTGCACCAGAGTTACCTGCCTTTAAACAAATAAGCTGCACCTCACACTGTAAGTTTCTGAAGGCCCAGCAAAGTCTTCTACAAACCCTTTCACTTTAAAAAATCCCAGGAAACAAAGCTGCTGAAGCAGTTCCCTGGTTCTACCAGGGAGATGAACATGGTCTCTGCCAAGCATGTCCTGGTGCATGGAGGGAGTCCTGTTTGTCCTGTGGGACAGTCACAGCTCTCAGTACAGTTCTCTGGGGGATCTGGGTATCTCACCAAGTTGCCCCAAAGGGCTCTCATTTTTCATAGAGGCTGCCCTGAGATCGGAAATACCAAGTTCAGAGGCTCTGACTTACCCCATTGACATGAGAAACTTGCTATTCAAGTGTGTGACTCAAGTAAATTGAGCACAAATAATCAAATTCTAAACACATAAAAACAATACATCAGGCAGACTTCAACAGAAACAAAATTTAATGTTTCCTGTCAAGTAATGAGGCAATAGTCAGTTGAATCAATTGGTAGTGCATCTTTTAATTTAAAAATTAAAATCAAGTTCTCCTAAATGTTAATAAAATTTAACATATCCTTAAACATAAAATCCCTGAAAAAAGTAATTGTTTTCTTGCAGGTTTATGCAATTTATTTATTTATTTATTTATTTATTAAATAGCATGTTTGCATTTGACCTATCGTAGGTAATTTTTTTTTATAAAAGTCTTTTTAGGATATAAAGTTTATTTCAGCCTTTTGGATCTAATTGTTCTGCTCTGGACCTGTTCCACCAGCATCTGTAATAAATACTGTTCCATCCAGAATATTTTGAAATCTAACACCTTTCTCCACTCAGTTTCTGGAATTGATTATGGTATCTAAAAAGCACTTGGGAATTTTTGATATTTTCTATTTAAAGAAGTCTTCAAATTTATAACTGGGTCTTGTTTTATATTGACTCAGTAGCTTACCTCTGCTTTTTTGTATCAGGCAGATTGGTATAGGGAAGTCACAGGACCAATTAAAGCTCCAGATTTAGGAAATACTTTCTTAGGAAGACCAGTTATTGAACCTACCCTATCTATTAACGCTCCCAAGGCCACCTTGTGAGACACAAGGGATTACTGGTAGGAACAGCTGAGAGAAAGCAAGTACCTGTAAGGACTAAAAAGAGGGCTTAGCCGATGTGTCCTTTTAGTCCTCCACATTCAGAGTGGCCCACCTTCCATTTGGGAAGAAAGACATAACACTGAGACCAAGCAAAGAGCCAGGCCACCACTGAGTCATGGGGTCACACTGCACAGGAAAATATCAGATAGCATTCTTTACTCTGGTGTGAGTATTTGAACTACAAAGCTGAATAATACACTTCATAATTCAAACTAAATTAAAGAATAGGAATAGTTTTTAAATTATACCCTCTCTAAGAGGCTAAGAAGGACTCCTGGAAGTAAAGCTTTGAAGGAAGGGGAGGTAAAAAAATAAATCAATAAAGATCAGCAGAAAGTCTGGGTTTGGATCCCAATGAATAAAACTGAAACAAAGGGTCACGTGCAAACTGATTTAAAGGGTTCAACTTGAGTATAAAAGCAACAAGAAATCTAAGCTTTGTCTTGCTTTTGAACTATGAAACCATTTCTTTCTTTCATAGTCAAAGATGTAAGACTACTAGGATGAAAATAATCCTACTTCAAGAACCACTTAAAGGAATTGTGTTATATTTTGTGAGAAGATGGTTATATTTTCTTGTTTGCAACACTTTAGATGTTGTGGTTTCATTCTTTAATTTTTAATAAAATGAAATTAGTGAAGTATCTGTAGTGGTGATAAAAGTTAAAGTAGAGAGGGAGAGAAGCCTGAGCTACAGGGGAAGGTAAGGAAGAGTGGGGATTGAAAACATCCCCATTGTCTGGAGCCTTAGCTGAATCACTAGGGATTTTTCTGCTATTTTTATTTCTGCCCCTCCTCCTCTTTCTAATCCACTCCCCTCTTCAATCCCTCTCATATTTCTTCCTTTTTTTTCATCCTTCTGAGCAGTGCTGATGCCAAGACAAAGGTTCAGAGCTGCAGGGAAGGTCTAACAAGTTGGAAATAAAATAAATATTAAAAAAAAAAAATTTAAAAATCCAGAATTTCAAATGAACACCCAACATTCGAAAATATGCTTTCCTCTGTCAGTGTAGATCAGTGTTACACAGGTCTCTATAGCTGGGTTGACTTTGATCTTAAAAGATCTGAGAGTGTAAAGTAGCCAGTCCTATTCTGATTATGATGAGTATTTACAACATTCATTAATATTTGTGACCAAGTACCATGAATTTCTGAACCCATTTTTAAATTTCTGAGATGAAATACCACACTATATATGACATTAACTCGTACATCAAATTAAGAATAAATAAATGTGGCATCCCTGAAATAGTTCATTTTCTTGAACTGAACTGCAATTACTTTTCTTGTAATCTTACCCTTCACAAGCCTGTCTCCAAATGTGTGTTCCTCAGTCAAGATGTGTAGACTACCTACTCATCCAGAGCAGCAGGCAGAGAGAGACCAGAGACACTGAAATTGTGCTTGGCTTATGTGCCCTTCTCTCACTGAGAAATTCAATTGGGCCTATCTGTGTTCTGACAATCTATGGTCATGAGACCTTCATATTCCCGTGACAACACTGTGCTCCTAACTTTGAGTGGAGACACAAGGGTGAAAAAGGAAATGTTATGGTGCATAAATGAAAGCAGGAAAAGAGGCGAAGACTTTGTGAAGTCAGCAAAGGGTTTCATCCTTGTAAATCTGTTTTATGTGAACACAGCTCAGACAACGCATTTTTGAGGGACAGTACATAGCCTAGGTTCAAAATACAAATAGAGTGTGAAGAAAAAAGACCAAGAGGTGGTGAATTGTGTAACGTGACACAGTAGCTGCAACTAACAGTTTATAGTCTCCAGAGAATATTACTGCACTTATTTGAAGCAATTATTTCAAAGTGCTGAGAACTCCAACTTTTTAACTTCCCTTCTCAATTCTGACAAGTCCATAAGATTTCTGAGTCTGTACAAACTGTTATATTACAGCTGTTAGAGCTTACAGCTGCAGCTTATTTTATCATCGTAGTAATACTTTGGTATTTGGGCAATTAACTCTCACTACGCTGAGTTTTGTGCTTACTCCTATAATAACAAATGGTTCATTTCTAATTTGGATTCAGCTTTAGTTTGGTTTCATACTATGCTGTCAGTGAAAAACATGGCCTGTGTAAGCAGTTTAATGACGTCTGCACAGGCACCCAGCTAGGTCAAGAATAAGACAAAACCCATGGTGAAAACATTTTCATATATTTCAGTACCTGTAGAAAACCTTACAGAAAGCCCAAATATCTATTGAATGAAATAGCAGAATTCATAATTTGTGGAAAAAGAGGATGATATCACAACATACTGTGTAAGTCACGGATCGGCTATTGCTTGGTGTCCTGCTACACACAATGACTTGTGACAGATCTGAAACAAGGCACTGAAGTAAACTTTATCGAAGAGCTGATTTTACAGACATTAACAGTCTTATGAAATTCCAGTCTTCTCCAAAAAATTACCCGAGACACGGAAAACTAAAATCTATCTGGTATTCAAAAGTACAGGTTTTAATAGAGTATTTTAAAATAAGCATGTACATTAAGATTGCAGCAGCATGGTATCAATAGCAAAATATTTCCCTTACATTGCCTGGATGACCTCAGCTCACAAAATAAAAAACCTTTTATAGTTTCAAAATCCAACTTCAGAGACATCTAGAACCGTCAAATTCAGATCTTCTGCTGTCAATGTACTAACATTTTTTTAACTGCAACTATATACATATATACCGTACAATGATTAATATATACAGTACAATTAGCTGATTCCATTGACACCCACATAATTCTTCTGTTTCAAAGGTTTTCAAATGAGGTCCATGATCATACCCCACAGCTTAAGTGCCGGGATTTTAGAATAGGACTCTGTGAGAACTCATTGCAGGATCAATTGTTGTTGGATCGCACTATAAAAGACAGAAAACTGGGTGAAGTGGCACAAAAAATATATGAAATCCTGGCCCCATCAGACATCCCTAGGAATTTTGTCATAGCCTAGAATTGATTCAAAATATTTAGAAACACATTTGTATCCCTGTGAAAAGAATTACTGGAGAAGTTGAAAAAAAATCCAAGTAAAAACATAAAGCCATAAAGACTCTAGGGGCCAAAACTATTTTTTAACCAAATATTTCAATACACAATTAGGATTTGAAGAAGCGAAGGGTTGGGGAGCATGCGATTCATCTCCTTTAACTTCATCCATCAAAAGTTAGGAATCTATTTTAAATGGGCCATCTAGGTTCTCTCTCATCAGTGCAAAGAGAGAGGTGTTTTAGGAAGGTTGTTCATCTCAGCTGTCCATAGATGCCTCTGTTGGGATGTAATCTGTAATTCTCTGCGGGAACAGAATATTTATCTCTGTTGACTACAAAGCCTTGAGCAACTGTGTTAGACTTCAATGACTAACTTTTAGATGGCTAAAATGATGACTAGCTTGGTTCTAAAACCCCATTTTTTAAACAGCAAGGTTAAGTGAGATGAATAGATCCTTTTGTGTGAACCAGTTTATCAAAAATCTACAGGAAAAAGAAATGTTTTGACGTGAAATTTTGATCAGCATGTGTATTTTAAAGCACCAGGGCCTAATTCTGCACCTTTCTATTTCTACAGCACCTACTGGAGCAGGGCACGTGCTGACAAATTGTAATCCAGCATGCTTTCCTCATAAAATAACAATAAAAATAGCATCAGTGTCCTGATAAACTACCGCTGTAAAGCAAAAGTGGCATAAATGCAGTTTCTCTTTTCATTATTCATAATGTACATTAATTGTCTACAATTTTAAAATGTCCAGTAGAAGATGGTAACCTCTCCAGAGCAAATCTTGTAACTGTGTCATTTAAAGAACTCCCATTAACTGGAAGTTGTATAGGCAGGAGGAAAACTTAATTGCATCCGCCTGCAGTTTGGTAAAAAGAAAACAAAATAGATGTGAATTTATGCAGTAGAGAGCACATTAGAAAACTGACCTACTGTGCAATACCTCAAGTGTTGGGTTTTATCCTGTGAAATCAGTGGCTAATACAAGATGAGAAATGGATAGCACTGATTGTGTGTGTCCTACTTAGAAAACAGTAGCATTAATCCCTTTTAAAGGTACTCAAAAAGGAAGTTTTGTTTTAATTATACCTTCAGGGGGCTGGTTTCATAGACACTACATGACAGTTTGCACAGCACATTTTAAAATCTTGTATTACTTCTATCCTAATATATATGGTGTGAAGGATCATTTGATAAAATATTGTAACGAGATAGAATGACTTTTCTGTTTTAAACAGTAACTTGCATTAGGGATCAAGCTCAGAAGCACATTGCTGCAATTACTAAAAGCACAGTGTTTCATCGTAAAAAGTCAGTGAGTTTTCACTGTAACTCCCTGTACCCACAAGAAGAGCTATTAGCATGCAGTAAGCCTAGTGCAGGCCTGGTGTGCAAAAATTTACAAAGGTATCTTTGTTACTTTCATTTGTATTGTTCTAAAAAAGAACATGTCTAGGATGGTGCAAACATTTTAGTGCTTTTGCACTCCATTATAACACAAAACAGAAAGGAAAACTAACATTGTCAACACCATGCAAGTATAATTCTTTGAGACAGAAACTTCAGTTCTTCAGTCAGTCTAAAAATATTGCATGCAAGGTATATATGTGCAGTGCCTCCTACAAATCGTAAAGTTACCCTGATTTAACAAGATGTGTCATATCTCTTTGACCATAGGTCCTGTTCAGCTTCTACACAAAACTGAGCAGAAACAGAGAGCTTTTTACTGAATGAACTGTTCTGATATGATGCTTTCCTACAGAACAAATTTAGCCTCATTTCAGTCCGATTAAGAATCTCATTAATACTTTGTGCCAGATTTGTGCCAGATATCCCCTTTTTGTTGGCCCGGAACACCACAAAGCACATGACTGACTCAAGGGAGGACCCCGAAGAAGGCAACCAAAGTGACTGAACAGGCTGAAATAAAGGCTGTTGGTATGGGGCACAGTGGGAAGACGGGGACCTGACTTTCACCAGGTTACTCAATAATCACCGAGGTCCAAGAGTTATCATTGTATCCTTTATGGTCTCTTGTTCTTTAAATAATAATAATAATGGCTTGTACTGCCTTTTATAGGCTATCGCCTGTTCAAAGGACTGCAAGCTGTTCTCAGAGGACCATAACATTAACTATAGAAAGCATGAGCTGTTTCCACAGCTCCACATTGACTTGGTTGCTCAGAGACTGCACATCAGTAGAGGCAATAATCACTGACATCAGGAGAAGGCCACCCGGGAAGGACCACTGGTGTAAACCCAGTTTAATTAGATCTTTGGATATTTTAGGAGAAAGACTTGTGAGTGTGCAAAGGAAAAATAAAGAGTCTGGGGCGTGTCATTGATATCTCACCACATTCATACCCACTGTTGGTCATCGCTCGTAAGAAATTCACCTCTGCTTCTTCAAACCTCTGCCAGGCCAGTCAGAATAGAAATTATTCTGCTTACTACCATAATGATGAAGGAACTGCATCAGAGAACAAAAAAAACCGCTGTTCCTGAAATGGAAATGCAGCTGCATAATGGTTGAGCCCCAGCATCCTGGCAGGCCAGCCAGGATGGAAGGAGCCAGAAGAAACACAGCGATGGACCAGAGGTAACTTATTAGCTATGTAGCTTTTGTCAAGTAGCAGCAGATAACAGAGGTCTGTATAAATCCAAAACCAAGAAAGTTAAACTATTAGTTACTAAACAAAAGTATTGGTTAAGCCCGAAAGGATAATCAACCTAAGATTTTTGTTAACTCTCTATCACATAAAAAGATCGACAAAAATCTCTCTCTAGGAGTCTGTTTATTCATCTACATAGCTATATTTTAATTCCAGAACACCATAATGATAAAAACATGTTAATTTTATTCATACTAAGCAACCTGAAATTTACTTACTAATTTGAAGGTCTACTTGATTATTTTTTTCAGCTTGTAAGCAGATGATTCACTGAGATGAAAAATCATACTTCATTGTGCAAACATAAGCTTTCTCAGAAAATACTGCCAAAGCTGTGGTATAAATGCTTTTGAAAGATTAAGTACATTATAGGGATTAGAGTATCATTTTAAAATAGAAAAAAAATAGGGGGAAAAAGGTACAAATTATTCTTATGTGTATATATGCAAAACAATAATCTTCAAGCCATTTTACTCCTGTAATTTTTCAAAGATCATAAAATAAGATTGGTGTCTTCACAAAGGTCAAAATGTAGCATTTTAATCTTCATACCACTGAAAAGCAGCATTTTGTTTTCTTCTGTCAGTCTGGATCTGAGTTTAAGGGAACTACAAACTGGATAACTATGTAGTGTCACAGATTACATAATTTTTATCAGGAAATACTCAAATTTAGCCTTCTGTTCAGATATTCTGTAAGTACTTAAAATGTACAGGATTTGGCTTCAGAATTTGACAGAGCTCCACACCCTCTAAGACCAAGGCAAGTTAAAATGTTCATCTGAAGGCAGACCTACCAGTCTTTGTAATCCTACACTTTAAACACTATTAAGCTTTTTTATCTTTTTATCTTTTAAAACCCAAAATGCAGGGAAGGAAGAAAACAGGAAAAATTACACTATGAAAGAGAAACAAACTGCCATAGAACAATGCTTTAGAAGACTAGAGAGCTAAGATATAAGCAACCTGCAAAGACTCATTTAATAAGGTAAAAAATTTCAAAGAACACTGTAGCCAACCTTCATATTTATTCCTGATAAAAGACATTCTGTGATACAGCATAGCCTCAAACCTGTTCACATTCCCTCCCCTGGTATGAATACAAAATACTAACACAATATGTAGAGAAGTCTTGAGAGTGTAAAAACCAGAGTGTTGCAGAAATCATCCCCAAGAGTTCTTGCCTGTTGCACTATAACCCAAGAAATTCAGGTTGGCTAGGCAGAGTGAAGGGAAGGTCCACATGGTGCAAACCCCATTCCACCAGAAGGCATGTCAATGTGTGTGGCTTCAGGTGGAAATATTTGGGCTGATGTGAGAGCCAGAAATCAGACTGCTATATTTTCAGATGAAACCAGAACAGATCAGTTTGGGCAGAAGAGGATTCGAATGCAGCTTCCCTGTTTCTGCTGCAGCATGATTTTGGGCAGAGCTAGTCTCAACATCCCCTCCCAAAACCAGCCACGCTTTTGGGAACCTCTCCCAGTTAAGCTCAGAAACTGTGAGGGAAAAGGAGCTGCAATTGCTCTCTAAAAAAATCTTCTATTCTCTGAAGAGCAACGACAGGGAGAAGGAGCCTTACTGTTAAAGGTCAGCAGTGGCACGAAAAGTAAAGGAGAATAAACTCTCTGAAAATAAATTTAGGACAGGAATTGTGTTTCTAAAACCATAGAAAGTGAGGCTCTGCCCTGCCTTCAAGAGGTTCAGTGAGAGTGATACCCCAGCTAAATTTAAATGAGAGTTTTTTGAATCTGAACAAAATAAGAAGACCAGCCTAGTGCCACAGCAAACAGACTTCATGACTTCATAGGCCACTCTAGCTCCATCTCCCATGTTGAAAAATGTAAGATATTCCTCTTTTGCTAGTTCAGGCCACTACAGCAGCTAAAACCATGTATTCATGAGTCAGCACACTGAACACTATACAGTTTTCCATTTCTGTTCACCTGTTTGTTTGGTTTTTTTTTTTTTTTTTCATTTGCAAGTAAACACTGATAATAATAATTATGGAGGAAGAAAAGAAAAACTGCTTTCTAAAGATCTCAGTTTGCAACCCATTATGAAGGTATCTTAAATTCCTATGTTGTCCTGAATACCAAAACAGATGTAAAGAAAAATAGAAGATGTCATTTCCGTCTGGACACTCATCACTTTAAGGAGCTAGGGCAGTATGACTATATCTCATACTCTATAAGGAATATAATGATATCATCACTTGTAGAAAAGAAGCTGCAATTTGTAGGCAAAAATTTTATTCATCTCAAAAGTACAAAATGACAATTGTCTTTGACAGTAACTATGGCTTTTTAAAACACGCTTTCAACATTAGCCATAGCATAACTATAGAAGCAACAAGCCAAAACAAATTCCACCAACCTAAATCCTACTCTGCCCACATACTGCACAGAGGTAGAAGGATTCTCTTTCAAAATTGTCTCTTTTATTCCTATTTTAAGGTCCCAAGGCTGTTTGATATATATGAACTCCTACAACCTCACACTGATGCAAATGAAATGTATGTATATTAATTACCATGCTCCTCAGACAACAGGTGCTTTGTGGCTGAAATCTGGGTGCTAAATAGAAAGTTATAGGAATGCACTTTCTCAGACTTCAACATAAGACTAGGTGAGCAGGATTAGCTCTTCAGTCAGCAACTATCTGTACAAAATTACTCAGACAACACACCTGCAATATTAAAAGAAAGGACAAAAGGATCATTCTGGAAACTGCTAGTCTAGTTACTTGATTTCAGTGCTTCAGCAGTATCAAAATATTTTGCTTACTAGGAGTTGCACATAATTAAAAGAAAACACTTCATTTTAGCATAAGGAGGAATGGAAATGAATAGAGGGGTGGAGAATAAAGTTTCAATCTCTCTTGTTTTTTAACGGCTTTCAAATTAAATCATGAAAAAATAAGCAGGCTGAGTCTTCTTAAAATGTGATGACCCAACAGATCATAACTATTTTAGAAAAGTCATCACAATCTATCATGCAAATATCTCAACTGGTTTTTAGACACATGAATTATTGACCCTGTTACGCTGCCAAAAGTATTTTAACATGTCAGAGCAGAAGTCATGCATAAATATGTGGGAAATATTTTTATTATAGTTAAACTGGAAAAATCCAGTGTAAATACATAATGGTTATGTTTCTACAAAGATAGATGAATGTATTTATTTTTCAACATGACTAATTGCATTATATATACATTTCTTACACTTTCTACTTTAAAGGAAGCTGTTACATTGCAAGAACTTACACATAAGCATTAGAAGCCTCAAATTTCCAGATGTATTTGTAATTCTATGAATTATACTTGCTTGCATGACAGTGACAAAAGAAATATATCCCATGTAACTTACTTTAGTTTCCACATCTGAATACATGGCATATCTTTATAGTCAGTTATAGATCCTTTAATGTTCTTTATATAAAATACAGTAAGCAATCCCATCACAATAAAGTAAACAACAGAGAACAGTGCAGAATATTCAGCACTTGAACTTCAGCATAACATTACACCATATTTCCTTCTGGAGGAAAAAACCACAAAAAAGGTAAAAGAAAACAAACCCCAAAACAACCCACCCTGTCATCTGGAAAAATCTTTCCAAATTGTGTTTTACAGAACCAATATCCTGTCTGTACATGAGGGGCAGCCTCTGTTAAGCATTCAAGTGCTCTCAGTGAAAAGTAACAGTTTCTCCTCCAATCCTGAACTCTCAGTAACCATCATGGAAAGTAACAGTTTCCCATTCCCTGTCAGCCAGTGGCACTATAAATCATCAGAACAAAACGAAACACCTTCAAGCAGATATCAGCTTCTGATTAATCTCCATCCCAATGAATTAGAGTCATAAGAGGCAACCTGCTGCCTTGTTTACGCCTTTTTAATATGAGGAGCAGAAGTTGGATATAAGGGTTTTCTGCCCTTAGGGCTACAAAACATGCCTCATGTGGCAGCGAGCCAGCTCTCTTAAGGGAGCCTCCTTTGCTGTTTCACAGCTATTTTCTAAAGGATAAATTTAAACAGACACACACAAGCACACGAGTCACCACAATACAGGGCCGGAGCTATTGTTTTTGTCTAAAGTCCTGCGAGCATCTGTATTCCTAATGAGGATCTCAAGAATCCATCTAGTTTCGGTTTGGGCTTTACTTTTGGTTGTTTTGGTTGTTTATTTGTTTATTTAAACACAAGGAGGAGAGGAGGGATGTCTGCAATTTTTTTTTCCCCAGCTGCCTTACCCTCTATACAACACAGCACATAAAACACCTCTCTTCAGCTTTAACCGACCTAGGATCAATTAGTGCAACATTTTGCACACATACAAGCAATCACAAGGCAGAGATATTTAGTCCAGTCCTCATGTGCATAGCACAGACCCCTTTAGAAAGGAGTGGAAGGAGATTTCTTTGGAAAAAAAAAATCTCACAATGTAATTTACACAGTGTGGAAACGCCTACAAGGAGATGAAGTACCTGCACTGGGGAGATGTTCAGTTGTTCACTTCATCTTCCGTTGACAAGGAAACCAATACGCACTTCATTCTCCAGGAAAACCTTCCACTGCCATCATTTGAAAATGTATTTATTTGTATATATGTATATATCTATCATCATCATTATCATGATAACAATAACCATCATAAAACACTGCTGGCAAAAGAATAAAAAGTGAAGGTGCAAAATGTGCAAAAGTAAGGATTATCTTTTTGGCTTTCTGTTTTGCTTTGTTATCTTTGAGGGAAAAAAAGTATTTAAAAATGATGACTGCAACATGCTGCAAGAAAAGTTTCACATTATAAACAGGCATCAAAAACTGAAGAAGAGGAAAAACAAAAAACCCTGCTAGTAGCACTGTTAAAAAAAAAAAAAAAAAAAGAAAAAAAAAAGAAAAAGAAAAAAAAGAAAAAAAAAAGAAACAGTAACAAAAAAAATAAAATTAACATCTTGCTCTGTGGCTTCCACCAGTATTGCAAGATTACAAACTGTGTAAACGCTGCTGTAAAATGCATTTGCAATTCCCATCTCTTTATGGAAAAAAAAAAAAAAAAGAAAAAGCCCTTAAAAAAACACCCAAAAATAAAAATAAAACACCAGAAAAAAATCCTCTGCAAAAAGAGTTAGAAACATGTCTTTTCTCTTATCCTTAAAAATAAGCATCATATTTCACATCGCTTTTCCGTGCCACAACAAAACCAGTTGCATAAATAGATATATAGCTACTAAATGTATATCAGTTGTTGCTGGACTGGCAAGTCTGTGTTACTAATATTATCGTTTTTCATTCCCAGTGACTCCCGGCCCCAGCAGCACCTTTTGCTCACAGTTTAGTAACCATCGCATGCTAGAAAAAAACTTGTCATCAGCAAAAGATCAAATCCATTTAAACAATAATCAAAGAGGAAGAAAAAAAAAAAAGAAAAAAAAAAGAAAACAAAAAAAAACCAAAAGTAAGAAAAAAAAAAAACAGGACAAAAAAAGGAGGACAAGAATTTCAGCGGAAAGGTACTCACCGAGCGGGAGTAAAAGGGAGGAATAAAAATGAGAGTTACTATAAAATACAGTATGGCGGTGGAAGAAGGAATGAGGCGCTTTTTTTTTCTCTCGTCTCTAGTCTCTGCCTCCGGCAACCGCCACGTGATCCGGAGCCGGGCGGACTCGCAGCCGGGAGGGCGCAGCGGCGGCGCCGGGCGCGGACCCAGCCCGAGCCTAGCCCGCTCCGCTCCGCGCCCGCCGCAGCCGCCCGGCTTCCGCCGCCGCCCAGCGCTCCGCACCGCACCGCGGCCGCCGCTGCGCTCGGCAGGTGCCGCTCGCCCCCGCGCTCAGACACGGTCCGCTCCGCTCCCTCGATGCCGCCGAGCGCGGGCACGCAGCCGGCCGCGCGGGCGGGGTGCGGAGGCGGGCGCGTCCTGCGCGGCCGCGCAACTTGCTCGCCGGCGCTGCGCGAAGTTATCGCCCGACACCGCCCGCCCGCCTGTTGCCCTCCGGCCGCGGCGCCCCGGCCCCGCCGGTGTAGTGCCGCTCGCCCTCGGGAGCGGGGCCGGCGGCGGGCGGAGCGGAGCGGAGCGCCGGGGTTTGCCCGGGTGAGGGGTGAGGTGCCCCCGGCGGCGGCCCCGGTGCAGGGCCGTGCTCCGAGGCGTGTGCACCCGGGTTACCCCTCCCGCCAATCGCGGGGGTACCGCGTGTGCGCGCACGGCAGGGGTAGTCCGCCGCCCGGCTCGCTGTCTGCGCGGGATGCTAGCCCTGAGTCTTCCGTGTGTGCGGGAGTGCCCCTTCCGCAGCTTCGGCTCAGAGTGGGTGCGCGGAGTGCCCCGGCAGGCAGACAAGGCACGCAGGGACATCCCCTGTTGTCACGCCAGCTCCAGGGCACCGCTGCTCCCGGTGCAACGGGGGGTTCCCCTGTCCCACTCCTGCTCCGGTGAGCCCGGAGCTCGGGGTGCTTCTGTGCCGAGCGCCGGGGTTGCAGTCACTGTGCGCCCGGTCATGTCTGAGCAGCGCTGCTCCGGCTTCCTCCGGAGAGCGGTTCACATGTGCAGCGGGGGAGAGGACAGGTACCACGGGTCCCATCCCTTACTGCTTCTGTTTCCGGCCTCTGCCCAGCTGCACGGCGTCCCCCTCCTCCCGCCCTTCCAACGGCTGGGCTGATGCTTCCCATCACAAAGTTACTGGCCGAGGCGGGAATTAAGTGTTTTCGGAGGGGGCCATTCCCCCTGGGGCCGCTCCCGAGAGCAGCCCGCAGGTGCAGGCAGCGTGGCGCAGAGCAGCGGGCTCCGGCCGGGGTGACCCCGGGGTGTGCAGTCTCCCGAGGCTCTACAGCCCGCAGCTGCCCGCAGCGGTCGAGCCCCTCCGCACTCAGGTGCGGCCCTGAAGCAACTCCGTGGCTGGCCGGGTGGCAGCTCTCTCTCCCTTTTCCTTTAACATACAAAAAATACACTAGAGGAGACTGTGTGCTACTGTAGCTGAGAGTTCCCTCAAGACGCTTGCTTTTCCCTTTTTAGCTCTCCTCGCTTGTCTCCTTATTAACAAACGCAGCAGTCGCAGGGAGCGGTGGCTGGGGCTGAGAGCAGCTTTGTTCCGGCTCCAGCTGAAGCAAAACCTGCTCAGCATTGCCAGGCCACAACCGACTGCCTCGGCTGTGTCCTCACTTCACTGGCCCCCAAAGTGTTCACAGCTAACAATCACCCACAAACTTATTTACTGCTTCATCAGCAGAAGAAGGAGTCACAAGAGATAAATTAAGAGAGGAATAGAAGTGTGCATCTGTAAACAAGGCACTGTGATGGAGCAGTGCAGCCAGTATTTTTCGATACTACCTTACTCCCTCCTCCTCCTGTCGTCTTTATGCACTTTTTTTTTTTTTTTTTTTGTAGAACCCGTCTCTTTTCATCCAGGTCAGGAGGCAGGAGATACAATCAGGTTATTACTCTACAAAAATCACTCTGACCAGTCAGAGGATGCCCTGCCATATGAAAGACTGGTGAGGGCACCAGCCTGCCTTCTTCGCATCCTCACACAAAGATTTTTTCCCTTGCCCTGACCATTTCTTTCTTTCTTTCTTTCCTGTATTTCTTCCTCAGTGTTTCCAGAAAATGAAAGAAAATGCTCCCTTTCTTCTTTGCTCTCAACTTCTTTTATGAATTATAAAAAGAACACTGGCCAAAGTTTAGAAATATATATAACCAATTATGTTTTATTGCCTGCTTTTTATTTTGGGCTTGTTTTATCATTTCATAATTTTCTCCCCCTGCTGTGTTTGGCTCTCAGGAGTAGAGCTGTACATCTGAGAAGGTTTTAAACAAACAAAAAAAGCAAACTAAAGGAAGTCCTTAAAGATTAAAAAAAATACAAGAAACTTTTAGTGTGAAAACTAATCAACTTAACTGTACTAAGTTGCATGTACATATGACAATAAACTCAATCACATTGTCATGACAGTATCACAACCTATCATGTTTTGGCATTTCAGGTGTGGGAGGTGTATTTCCTTGGATGGTGCAGTTCAATTTTGTGTAGCTCTAGGTACTGCATGTATAAATACAGTTGAATGACTAAGGCTTTTTAAAATTGTATTCAACATAAAAACATAATTGTAGAATCAAGGCCTAAATAAAAATCCTATTTTGTTGTTGCTTTTCAATTTCCATTACTGTTTATGAACTTTTGAGCATATATGTCTTCTTGAAATAACAACAACAAAAGTTAAAGGATGGTGTTACAATAATCAAAAGTTGTACAAAAGATCTGACT
Source organism: Chamaea fasciata (assembly GCF_029207755.1). Lineage (NCBI taxonomy): Eukaryota > Metazoa > Chordata > Aves > Passeriformes > Sylviidae > Chamaea > Chamaea fasciata. The sequence continues at coordinate 28,019,453 of NW_027094086.1, forward strand.
TGCAAATTATTTGTTGACACATATAGAGGATCAGGAAGCGCATTTCAGACAATATATTTTATGTAGTATTTGTTCAGTAGATTCCAAGAACTAGGAATAAGGTAAACTTGCAAATATGTATGTTCTTCTTCTCAATGAGTATGCACTGACTCATTATTCTGTAAGTGAATTAAAAAGTCATTACGATACACTTGGCAAATTTGGATGTAAGCATTGAAAGGTGGAGGGCTTAGGGGCAGCTTCCAGACCAAGTGTAGAACAATTCAGAGGGGATCAGAAAATATAAGTAAATTACTTCCTCACATAGCTAGAATTGTAAATATTGTGGAAATTAACTGGTTCATAAGATCTTAACCTTATTAGCTTTACCTATGAAATCACCAAAGTATGCTTCTGTCACTTTTTCCCTTAAAATCCATTAAGATGAAGTAAGCACTAGAGGGTAAGAGGTGCAAGAGGTTTGGCAAGAGTACATATTTGGAATAGGTAACAAGCAAGAAAGAGCTTGGAATAATGCTGTTTTCACAGAATCCCAGGACACGTTTATTCATCAGTGTCTGCTTTCTACTTTCTGGCCACTTCTGCTGGAAGTTACCTCCAAGAGCAGTAGAACACTCGATGCTAGACTAAAATGCGGGGAAGTTCATCACATTGCTTGGTTATGAACAGGGCTCAACAATGTATACAGTAAAAGAATGCAGTTCAAAAAGAAGGAAAAGTAGGATCACTTAGATAATTTTGAGAGCAACCCAATGCATGCAAATAAGGTGTCTGCTGGCATTTTTTACACTTTTTCTTCTGCAGAACAGCAACTGAGTTCTACTGCAATATGATTAAGAGTTATCCTCAAAAGTAGCAAAGAATTCTGGGCAAAAAGTGTACGAACCAGCATCTCTAAATTTCTGCTTAGCTACCAGAAGAATTGCTTCCTAAGGTTCCCAAAAAATTGTACTGTGCAGCCAGTGCTCTGTGACTTATCCTGGGCTTGCGGGTCTTTAGTCATACCATACAATCTCAATATTTTATGTCTCCTTCCTGAACCTTTGCAGTACCACTCCCTTCTCCCCTTCCAGCTCCCCAAAGGAGCAGAAATAAATATATTCTGAGATTACCTAATTTCTTATAATCTCTTTTTCTTGATTGCATTAAACTTCTGTGCTCTCAGCATAGTGCCGATGCTATACATGCACATTGCTTAGACAATTTTCTTCCATTTCTACTGGAGATGGTATTGGAGAAACATACAGTTATTGGGGTTTTTTTTAATATCATTTTCAGTGCACTTACAGTTTCCTAAAACAAAGAAGCTTCTCTTTGCAGGTAGTAAGCAAATAGTTGGAGTCCAGCACTAAAGTACTGGCTTTGCAAAGATCCATCACTATGACTCAGCAGCCTGAAAGCCTAAGCTGCAGTTGCAAACAGGTGCAAACAGCTATTGGTATCTCTTATTGCACTGGCAGAAGTCAGCTGAAACAATACCAGATGCAAAAATAGCAATAGTAATAATAAAAATGATAAAATAATTAGTTCCCCTCTTTTGAAGATCCAGCTGCCTGAGCCTGATTTAATGGCTAATTTGTATGTAATCCCTTTGAGGCCATTCAGTATAATTATAAGTTTATAAGGTTGTGGTGGGTGGCTTTGTTTGTTTGTTTGTACATGTTGTTTTATGTCTAACATGAAAACACTAAAGGGAAAATGAGTTGACCGGCAATAACTGCTAAATGAAAGAATTACTTGAAGTTAGCCAACTAACTTAACATTTTTCAACTGTTAAAGAAAGAAAACTGCATTTCTCGAACTTTCAAATTACTAAAGATTTAACTATCATTGTTTAAATCCATTTATGTGTTGACTTTATTTTGATTAAATTGCTATACTTTAGACAATAGCAAGTTAAATTACTTCACATTTTTAAAGTACACTTCATGTGATAAATATGAGATGTTACTTTAGAAAGAATCATTTGTTTTTCGCTGCATGCTATCACTGTTTTCATTGCTTTTTTTCTACAGATATATTGTTAATTTTAACAAAAAAATCTGCACTTGTTCTCCTTCTGCCTCTCTTACAGTTCTTTTAAAACACTGTATTTATCTATACAGTGGAGGTAACTCAATTCCTTTACCACCTTTTCATCTGAAATTTCCAAGTGTCTGAGCAGAATGAGGGTTAAAAAGTTCAGTAATAAATGACAGAAGGAATAATAGCAAGGCATCTCTGTTTAAAGGAGAGCAGATAAAGTACGTGAATGATACACCCGCTATGTAGGGACGTGGAATGAAAAATGGGGAACTCTTGCAAGGAGCCCTTTTTACCTGGTTTTGTCAGATGAGAGAGCTTTTCGAGAGGGAGGAGTTTTTAGCTACTGAATGCTTTGTTCTGTGTAAAGTTCAATCTTTCAGCCCGTGTACACTGTGCTTTTTGAAAAAATCCTGATCTGAGGACAGAGCAAACAAGCTCTGTGTCTTTAAGCTGCTATTTTCACATCCTATTATATATATATAAATGAAAAGTGGTATCTGGCTAAAAATCATGGAGAATCTCATGTCCCTAAACATGTTTCCTAATTTCAAAATGGTTGCCTTTTGCTCTTTTAGTGTGGTGTTGTTTGTTTGTTTTTAAGAGTAAAAACTTATAATGAGCATGTTTTTATTTGTGAGCTTTGCAGTAAGTAAGTCTGGAAACAGTACAAGGTAAGGCAGCTTATGACCAAAATCACTGGTTTGCACCATTTGTCCTTGTTCATTCATTGTCTATATGACAATCTTTCAGTCTTTCCACTGAAAGATAATTCAAAACATACTTTTTGGGGGTTGTGTTATTGTTTTTATTTTGTTTTGTTTTGTTGTTGTTGTTTTTTACTTTTAAATTGTGGGTATGTTTGTTTGTTTGTTTTAATTGTTTTTTATTGGCCAGAATTAAATAATGGCTGATGTCTGGCACTTATGGTTGAACATGATGGCACTGAATGCTGAGTTCATATTTATAGGATTAATCAGACACAACACTGGAAAACGTGCCCTTGCCTGAACAAGCAGTGACTCAAGAAGAAAAGAATACGTGGTACAGAAGACTGAAAAGTGAGAGAAAAAAATAACATCATGAATTTCTGGCAATTTGAGAAATGGAGTTGGAGACATTTTTAAAAGTTAATATACACTGAGAAACCTGTCTTTGGTAGAAGAAACGGGAGAGAGGAGTTTTGTCTTCTATGAATCAGACCCCGTGTGCTAAAACTGGGCATGTAAAATGAAGAAACGTGTATTGATCTTTTAAAGTTTAGTTTAAGTGATTCAGCAACCGTAATGTACTTTTGTGTGAGTCAGAACTCAGTTTACCACTCAAGTGTTCATCTCCCTAAACTTACCTACAATTCTTGGTCTTCTTGCCTTCAGCTGCTTCAGTTTTCAGAGATGTGAATGAGACATGAGCTACAAACAATGTCCTTCTTTACTACAAGATATTGTTTTGCATTCTGAGTACCGTTTGTGTGTGTAGCATAGGGCAAGGATAGAAGAAATAAGTGTATGACTATACATCTGGGCTTTATCGTAATGGTTGCTCACTAAGAGGTGAAGTAATGTTGCACACACAATTTTAATCCAGGATTTTCCTGTAGAAAAGAAATTCAACTGTCTATACACATTATTTTTTCATTCAGGAAATGCACATATATCCATATGTGCATATAGGTGCACATCACATATCCTATTTCTTTTTTTGACCTGGCATTCTAGATATGAACAAGAGCTAATTTTAGCTAGTTAATGAGATCTAACATGTTTGCAGTCCATAGCAGTATAGCTTGAGGCTAGAGGATTTTTGTGTATATTGTTTTATTCATATGTTGTCCTGGAGAGGATTGGAAACATTATGTAAGAGTGTTAAGGATTCAGTGTCAAGCTCTAGGCAAAATACAGGTAAATAAAGTTCCTTCAAAATAAAATTTTACACATTTTAACTTTTTCTTTTTTTTTAATAGAAAGAAAATTTGTAATAGAATGTGTCTGACTCTAACCTGTGCCATCCCATCTGCCCTTCATAAACGCAGAGAATTTCTAGACAAGAGAAGACTTACTCTATAATTACATCAGGTAACTTGAGGCCAGTCATTTTGAAAAAAAAATATACTGGCATTCTGAATAGCATTTATTACTTTATCTTCTCTTATTTTCATCCTTACACAATCTCTTTTTCACAATCACAATTTATTTTCTCCACCTCCTACTTGTTAAGTTTTATATTCTAGGACAGCATCCCATTGCTCTCCTTTGAGGGAAATCACCTTATGAGACCATCTAGACAGATTTCCCTTTTTCCACCTTTCTTAGTGCAACTGCACTAAGACTGTTGAGGTTTTCTGTTTGGTTCTCTCAAACAGCTAAATCACTGCACTGGTGCAGCTCTCTGAGCACCTTGCATCTTGTAAATGACTGAGGCAGCACACTCCCTTCCCTCTAGCAAACAGGGAGAAAGCCTGGAAAACTGTTCTTGGGAATGATCCTCCTTCTGGTTTGTATCGCAAATTGCTTCCATTACAGGATAATTATTTATCTTATTATTTATTTATCCAAATAAATCTTATTATTCTCTTTGAGGTTGAAGCAGCAGTTTGAGCATTAATAAATCTTGCAAAAAACCAAGATTCTTCAAATTGATAGCTTCTTTAGATGGGTAATTGCTGCAAAGACCACTGATACTCAATTCAATCTATATTCTGCTTGGCAACTAGTGCCCAAACACCATCTCCCTCAAAGGAATGAAGTCTGCAAATTTTCAGTGTATGTTCCAGTAAATTTTTTTTAGAAAATAGAAAACAAATAACAAATTTTCCATTAAAACATTGTTTATGTACAAACCTGGTATAGTCTGATCTTCAGAAACTCCAAGTGATCACAAAATTTTCTTGTAAGTTCCTAGCTCTTCTGAGAGTCAATCTCATGCTGCTCAAGAGCATTAACAATGCAAGTATCAAGAAATCTTCTGCTTTTCTGTGAAAATACACCTTTCTCTGAAAGAGGGACAAGTTTGTGCTCACTCTGTCATGGGTAAATTTTCTATTGTAGCAACAGTCAAACAAAGAAGCGCTTCATTGCTGATTGTATTTCACTATGCTTACTTTGACATATGCAGTGCTTCCATGCCAGACAACAAAATTTCTTACGCAAGCTATAGCATAGCTGTTAAAAAAAAACATCCTAGAATAGCTCACACTTGCCTTAAAATTTCACTTTTCCCCACAAACCCAGGAGCTTTAGTATCTGTTTCTTTTTTTTCCCCACTGGTTAAAACATTTCCCCAGTTTCACATATCAAATGAAAACATTTTGAACATTATAAGCTTAAAGCAAACTACAGAAATATGTTAAGTGAAATGCCTAATCACACCAAAGAGTTAATAACAAAATAAAAGAACCAAGTATTCAAGTGAATGCTGCCTGCTAGTAAATTTTGAAGGCTATATTTTCCTAATCTAATTGGGAAATGTCTTGCAACTTAATTGGGAAATTTTAGGTAATTTTCACTTCTTTTAGAACACAACACAGAACATGATTACAATGGGAGTATCACCACAGGTTATTTCTAGAGGAGATACCATTTTTCACTAGTACTTTGTTTAAGAAAAATTCCTCCTTCTGTGACTTTTGCAACTCTCAACATAGAACATTTATTTTTCTCAGTTGCAGCCTTGCTCAAGCAAAGAGGAATGGCTATCAGAAAACTTTGGATTTTGTCATTAGAGGAACTTTTTTTTTCATTTATGAAAGGTATGCATAAGAAATACAACCACAAGGACCAAGGTGACTTTGGAGAAAGCAATTATTGACAGCCATATTTTTAGAGGTTTCTATGAGGAACAATTATCAATTTCTCAAGATGGAATTACAGGTATTTACAGGAATACTAGCTCTTAGCCAACACCCAGAAAATAACCTGCAGTGCAATTGGTAGGAACACTGATTCAGCACTGCCAGGATGAGCTTTGAATCTGTATCCAAAAAATGGTAATTAGGTGATATTAGCTGTATCAAGAGAAGGTAGAAGTAAATAAATAGCCCAGTATTACTTTCTTCTAAACTTTCTCAAACTTGCCTAATATTCTTTCCCTTCTGTATTCCACAACATAACTGCAAGTTGGAATGAAGTGCATTTCTATTCATATATTCCTCTCATCTACAGCCTATCTTACTTAACTGTTCAAAAAGGAAGTATATATTCTTGGTTATAGTGATGCTGATAGAGAGTTGCATTACAGCTCAGAAAGAATAATATAAACCCAGGAGAAACGAGTGGGTTCTGGTGATCATTTTTATGATTGAGAATGAGAGGGAGGAGAGAAGGAGGAAATAATGAAAAAATGAACCAGTCTGCCAAAGCAAATATTATTGATAATGTAAGCAATCTGCTGGAAGTACTAATTGTTGATGGTTTCTAGATAATAATTAGAATATAACCATTCATTCATATAATTTGTAATAACAAATAAATAAATCTTTCCAGTAAATTGGATGTTTATCACAAAAATTTTCACCCTGTTTCAACATAATCATCTGCATGTAAGAAGCAGATTCTGTGATTGATATTTGATATTAAAATATTTCAATAATAAAAATCCTAAATCAGAGTGAAAAGAAGTTTAACTTTTAATATAAGTGGCACATACATTTTTACATGTCCATTTTCTTTTTATAACATACATGTACACAATACACACAGAGAAGCATACCATACCATCCCATACAAAAAAATTAAGTCTATAGGAAACCACAGTTCTTTAAAAATAACAGGAGTCTCTGTATTGTAAGCATTCATTTAAGTGATCTTTTTACAAGTAGAACATTGATTTGAAGTAAATGCTTTTGTGAGTAAATGTTACTTATATTATTAAAAATTTTCAGCAAAGGTTTCCAACTCAGTGGAGATCCCTTTTGGCTCCCTACTGCTGCAAGCTCTGTGAGAAATTCTTACAATGTGGATTGTCATTAGCCTTTCAAAGCTGAAAACACTCCTGTAGCTTCCTCAATATATAAGAAAAGACCCCTGCTTTCAAAAGAGTTTGAAGTTTCAGGTGGAAATAATAATGGAGTAGATGGATAAAGAAATGAGCAAAGGCTCTATCATATTACATTTAGCTTATTTGTCCCTTTTTAATTCACTTTTGTTTCCTTGAGTGTGAGACTGGGAGTTGAACAATTAGGCTACCAGGCATTCCACTCTGACTGCAGCCTAGACAGGGTAACCCACCCTACCCTCATGGATATTTATCTCTGCATCCCCATCTTTGTCCTGCTAGAGGTTCCTCATCTTCATTGACATAAGTGGATACGGAGTCAACCTAGTTTTGTCAAAATGATTCAGGTTTTTTTCTTTAAATCCACAAATGTTTATGCAGGTAAGGATCACTAAGTGTGATTTATATATGCTGGGAAAGCTGTAGTCATGGTATCAGCTGGAAAGGTTTAGTGGTGACAAGTAATGGTCTTGTAAATGGTAGACTTCTCATTGTGTAGCCAGATCAGAATTTATGTTCACATTGTTAAAAAAAAAAAAAAAAAAAAAAAAAAAAAAAAAAAAATCCTATACCATAATGTTAGATATTGACTCAAGAAATTCTAATGAACTTTGGAAAAGGTTGAGGAAGAGGTTTGAATTTGGATAATAAGCCAGCAAATAACCTGCAGAGTGGTTTAGAAGATAAGTAAAGTGTATTTTATTCACATCTCTTTGAACATTTTTGAGAAAGAAAGAGTAAATAAGACAGGTAATAGAGGTTAGGGAGAAGCTGCAGGAGATATAGGTGAAATCTGTAAGAATTGGAGGAAAAAGGATAGAGAGTTAAAGCCAACAGGAAGTCATGAATGCAAATATTGAAGAAGCACTTGAGGAAGTAAAAAGAGTGAAAAAAATAGTGGTGGATTTGATATTGCTTGAAGTAGGAGAAGAGAAATATTTTAGGTCAGGCCATAGGCATTTCTAGTAGAGTGTGGAAAGGAATTTTTGAATTCAAAATTGCAGAAATGTAGAAAGAGTTTTTAATCACAGCAACTAGTTGAAAGTTTTAAGATAAGCAGGAATGCGCAGGATATTAACCTGATAATAAAAATGAAGTGTGCTTTACAGCAGTAATATTCCAGTTGATAATTTCCTAGGGATTGCCTATTGGCATTTTTGGAAAGCTAAAGTGTAAATTTATGGTTTGTGAGGTATTCACCTGTGTCTGCTGAGATTTCATACCATCTCAGAGCGTGCATAGTGCTTAATAGACTTGGTCAAGAGACAGGACTGATGGCTACAGGATAGGAGTAAGGAACACAAGTTACCTCAGTAGTGTCTGTGTTGTGTAGCTAAGTCATTGAATTGGCACATGGAAGAGTAAAAGCAATTTCATTTTATTTGATTTATGAATTGGTAACTCCTTACCATGGCAGCTGAATCCCTTAAAATATTTAGATTTGCTTTTGTAATCTGTTCAAAGACTAAAGCTCTCTATTGTCTCCCCTTTTCCAAAGACAAGGAACAATCATAAAGTATGTCTCAGGAGTATATCTAATTCCCAGAGTCTGAGCCTGCATAAATGAGAGTAAAAAGCTTTCTTCAGTCTCATAGAATCCCCTCTGAATCGGCTGGCTGAATACAAAATAAGTGTGCATGGAACTCTCTTTAACTGTCTTTTCAGCAAGAATTGGGTTCTGGCTCATGCTTCTGTTGACTTCACAAGTAATTTTAGCTATTTATGCATAGATGAATACATTTTTACAGAGAAACAGAATTTTACAGTGCATGTGTTTGCAGGGCATGTCCTGTACGCATGAACAAGTTCAGTAACTTCGTTTTGTTATTGTGTAACTCTTTAAGATTGTCTACTGTAATTAGTGCTGTTTAAATCTTCTTTGCACAGAGAAGCATGCAACACATTTCTGTAACCTCTCAATGCGTTGTAACAAATGTTAGAAGGACTGGAAGATTATTAGATCATTAGAACAGGATGAAGAACACAGCATAGAGCTGATGTTCAAGTGCTTCTCTCTCTTTCCACATACCAAATTTCCTTACTCAAATGAGACATAGTATCTTCTGTAAGAGATATACACTTTGCTTCCAAAAAATGTATGTAAGACATCTTCAGTGTCTTCTACTTAGACGAGCACAGATTTGTCTCAATTTTTCTGTTTGGATTTTTCCCAAGTGGAGTGGAATCACATGTGGTAATATACACTAATAGAAAACAGTGGATATATAGCCCAGGAAAATGCTTACTTCCTCAGGGATAATCAAGGGACCTTGGGACTAGTAGCTTTTTTGTTTGTAAATAGAACTGTTTAATAGCTACATATAAGATCTACAGATAATATGGGGATTTTCCTCATGGACATGAACAGTGTTTTCTAATTTTGAAATATTGAAAATACTTCTGCCATACACTCTTTATCTGTAAATGGATCATCTGAAGCAGGTAATAATACAATTATACAAAATACCCTAATGTTCCTTGCTTTGTCATGAACACAGTCTAGGGACTTTCAAGGATTATAGAAAATATAGCCTCTAGTTAAGATTGTGCATAGATAAATAAACTATGCACAGAATTTGAAAACAGTAAATACATGCAGTAATTATCAGTATGATGCCTTAAAGCATTTTCTGCAATGACAGTGCACTTCTCTTTTTGGGAAATTGTGTTAGAATAAGCTGTAGACAAAGAGTTTGAGAGAAGCTAGGACAAATCCAATGTCTTCCCTCCAGAAAGAGGATGTGACAATAAATTAGCACTCCACTGTGTAGAAAAGCAGAGGAAATCAAAGTTTATGAACTCTTGGCTGCCAGAGAAACCCCACCGTGACACTGTTCTGGCATGAAAAGGTAAAACTGCATGTGCAATATAGTCAGCATCTTTAAAGACAGATGTCCTTGAAATGTCGGTCTTATTAATGGGAAAGCACATCCTGGTAAACCTTGTACATCTGCAACGGTGTATAAAGGAAATAGATTCTTCAACCAGGCTTGCAATTCTTACTGAACAATTGTTAGGGCCTTGGGGTTTTGGGGCTTTTTTTTGTTTGTTTGTGGGGTGTTGTTTTTTTTTGTTGTTTTGCTTTGGTTTTTTTTTTTTTTTTTTTTGTTGGTTGGTTGTTGGTTGGTTTTTTGTAGACTTGTGTAGTTCATCAATTGTGTATAGAACTACAGTAAAGTTTTTCTTTGATCAGTGGTCAGGGTGCTGTGTGCCTTTGGGAGCCCTGCCTGCATGTGCTAACGTTACAGGCTTGCCTTTATGCAAACTCATTCAGCTGAGCTAACATAATGACAGTTTCTACAGAAGGGAAGAGAGGAAGGTGTCACATCTGACTCCTCACTCAGCCAAAGGTGCCGTCAGAGCTTGGAATTTAATCTTTGAGATTACTGCTGAAACTCAGAGCTCTAGGGTCAGGATTTATGCTTCATTCAAAGTCAAGTTATGTAATGATTTGAAAGCTCAGTGGTCAAAACCAAAAATTTCAGACTTCATCTGAGCACAGCTTTTAATAATGTTAGTCATTTTTATAAATGCACAATAACATATGTAGGGCATGGTTACTGTCTGAATGGGTATATTTTCCTGATGATAAGAACTGGTGAGTCAGTTAAATGAACGAGACTGATATATAAAATTTTTGAATGATGCTATTCATGAGGCAACTGCCTCAGCTCTATGCACAGAATATGCTTGTGACAAGAAGGCATGATCAAAGGCAGCTTAGATATGTATAGATCAATGCTTAAATTTCCAACTATAGCAAACAGTCTCTGAGAAACTGAGCACTGTTGAGGGAAACAAATGAGTTCAAGATTATTTATGTACATTTAAGTTTCTAAAAGTTTTAATGAGTTTTATTCCTTTATTCTTTAAATTTTATTAGAAGTTTTAATACACATTTTTTTCTTCTTTTTGGAAAAGAAGAAACAGCCTGTGCTCTTTGATTGTCAAACTTTTTACGATGGAATGTCAAAATTGGATAGTTTAAATGTGTTTATCAGGTCTTTACAGATGCTTTTTTCGGGCAGCTTGTAGTGTGAAAATAAAGCTGGATGTTTGAAAGTGTCATTAAACTCTGCTTCTTGTGGGATGGTTTCAAATAGCTGGAAATTTGTTGCCAGAATTTTGTTGTGATGTCTTAAATCACTGATGAATGACATATGGACTCAAACAACTGAAAATGAATGTTTTGAAAAATAAAATTTCATAAAAATACTAGACCATGTGAATAAATAATTTGAATTGATTTTTAGTGCATTTACTTTTATGAAACTTTGCAGCTATTGATCAAGTCTTAAATCCAAGAAATAAAGATTTATTTTTATTCCATATAGTCACTTGCTTTCTTATACCAGCTTTTTAATTCCCCTTATTTCAGCTGATTGAATGAGATAGTTACTGATCCATAAAACTGATCCATGAGTATATAAACTTCATCTTTGGTTTTATCATGGAATCATAGAATGGTTTGGGTTGGAAGGGATCTTAAAAGTTGTCTGCTTCCAAACCTCCTGCCATGGATACAGATACCTTCCACTAGACCAGGTTGCTCAGAGCTCCATCCAACCTGGCCTTGGACACTTCCAGGAAGGAGACATCCACAATTTCTCTGAACAATCTGTTCCAGGGCCTCACCACCTTCACAGTAAAGATTTTTTCCCAATATCTAATCTAAACCTACACTTTCAGTTTGAACACATTTCCCCTTGTCCTGTCACTACATGCCCTTTTAAAAAAGTTGCTTCCCAGTTTTCTTGTAGGCTCACTTCACACACTGAGCGGCTGCAATAAAGTCTCCCTGAAGCCTTCTCTTCTCCAGAATCTTCAATCCCAATTCTCTCAGTCTTTCCTCATATGAGAGGTGCTCCATCCCTCTAATCATCTCCAGGGCTCACCTCTGAACCTGCTCCGGCAGATACATGTCTTTTCTGTGCTGGGCGCTCCAGAGCTGGACACTATACTCCAGGTGTGGCCTCATGACAATAAAATCTTTTTTTAAAATCAAAAATAAAATAAAGAAAATCACAAAAAGTGATCTTGAATATTTCTCTATACTGCATTTTGATAAATAGTACAGAAACATCTTTCCATGATAATTGCAATTGTATTTGGTCTTGTGTAAAGTATCTGTGTGGTTTCATTAAAAAAATAGTTTTCTAGTATTATACTGAACTTTTGAATCTATGAAAATTATTTACTGTCTTCTATAACTGAGTTCACATTTACAAATTATTAGTTTCAAACACAAAATTAATTCTTACATCTTGTCATTGACATCATTTTTGTATTCAAGACAAGAAATTATCAAGAGAGAAGGAGATGAACCATGAGGTTTCCATTGTGTGGAAAACATTCCTTTTGTTTTCCATTCCTTTTTTTTCTGATGAGGGGCTGATGTGTCTCATTAAAGCTACACCAATATATTTTAAAATTTTGTATATTAAGATTTCTACATGCATGGTTATGTGCTTGATTAGGATTTTAAGGTTTAGTTCATGCAGTGTTATTTCTTCAATAACTCATTTCTGTCTTCTACTAAAAATCTGAATCACAATAGAGTAAATCTAACTTGAGTGAGAAGATTTATTGAATCACTTCATTATATTCTTATCATGGTACCTCTTGTTTGTTAATGTAAGTTAATGGTAACATTAATGGTATGATAATGTCTATAAAATCACACAGATGAACATCAAAAACAGTTAAGTTTTTTGTCTTTGGCGGTTGGAGTCAGATTTGGGTTCTTTGTTACTACTGTGGTAGATTGTCTAGTTCATCAAACTTGAACACTAGAGAAGTGAAAGAGAATAGATTAAAACAGAGCAAGTTGCTGGAACATTAAAAAAAAAAGAACTTGGAGAGGATTCTTTAGAAGTGGGGTCTTTTTTTGAGCTGGAAGTTAGAACAGAAGTGCTCACATTGTTGAAGGCAAGACAGGATTTAATACAGCCCTCTTAAGTATTTTCCTGGAACAAAGTATCTTAATAGCTGTCATTAAAAATCACTATTACATATTATTTCTGCGCAAAACTGATATATATCACTGAAATATAAAGTGATTCAGAAAAACAGTATTTTTCAAATGTTGTAGCTTAGAGGAGACTGCAAAGAATATGTTTCAGAGGAATGAGTTCTGATTATTTGAAAGAAAACTATAGATAAGGTGATGATGATGATGATACCATATTCTTTAAAAAAGTGAACCAAATTTACATGGTGCTCTTAACAATTTGGATTTGACGGTGTTTCTATAAAGTAAATGATACATCTAGAAAGGAAAGACCTATGATAAAAAATGTAATTTACCAGGAAATCTTTTAGAAAGGAATAACTTATGGAATACTTGAACAAATTTTTGTCTTTTACACCCGTTTATTCTCTTGGGAAAAAAAGTTCATACTTTTTTTCCAGCTAGCCAGTCCCTGCCAAATCCCTGTAAAGGAGTGACATTGTTCCTGCTTTTCTGGAAAAGACTTGATTGCCTTATTCCTGACAGATCTTGACACTTTCCTGCTTTGACTTCTAAATGTAAATAGATTCCCACAGTTAAAAGTGGGAGAGAGAATAAGATTTAAAAAGGTCATTTTTAAGCAAATACAGCAGAAATAAAGTTCATTCACATGATGGGTACCACACAAAGATTTAATCCCTCACTTTTGTATTTTACTCCATGTTGAATCCTGACCATAACAGGGAATGCAGCAGTAGTGCAACCAGGCAAAAAGATTTGTGATGCACACTGAAGGGAGAAGGTGAAACTTTTTGAATTATTGAGAAGGGAAGAATGATCAAATACAGTTTTTCTAAAGGAACTCCTATAATTTTTGTTCTACTTTTAGAGTCAGAGTCTCATTTTATTTCATCATGAATTCTTTGCATTTATAAAGTTCCTACCGCTGCAGTACATGAAGCCATGAAGCTGGCAAGTGGATTAAAACTGTGAAAGACTCAGGCAAATCAAAGAGTTAAAGTTACACGATTCATACACCCAAACTCAGGAGATTGTCTCTGAGGGAATTACATTATACAGCTACTGAATTATCATGGAATTTCTCTTTATTTCTGAACATCACCTGTGTGTCCTGGGAGGGTTTGAAGCCATAGAGAATTGGATAAAGACATCAGGTGACTTTACACTTGCTATACACCCTATCCTGGTCTGCTGGGTTTTGGGAGGTCTCTGCCTTCTGCCTCCCCCACCTCCACTTTCTTCATCTCTGTGGCACAAGTCCTCTCACAATCCTCTCCTCTGACAACTCGCTGCTCAGTGCCCCACAGTTTTGCCAACAGCACCTCAGCCACCACACAGTCAGACACAGTCAAAACACTGATGGCCTAATTCCTCTCTATGGGATAAATGGAGGAGGTTCAGTGGCTTGTGTGGGGAATAGAAAACAATTCTGTTTTGGCAAGGAGGTGGGTGTTCTACTGACAGGCAGACTAGCGCTGAAGAAAGATAAAATGATTTGCATGCTCAGCCTTAGCTCACAAAGCTTCACCAAGCCATCACCATTCAGAGAAACATGATACAATATGAAGATACTTTATAATATTGTACTCTTGGGTGTCAGTGTCTTGAAAGATTCAAACAAAAACATCTAGAAGTGCGAACAATAAAAATGGTTATGAATCCCTGTAGTTCTTCATTTGGCCTTGAAAACAAACTGTGTGAGGATGTTTATGACATTGACTCCCAAAACAAAATCATCTCAGGTACTGGCTACAGTTTCACCTTGCTCATTGTAGAAGTGGGTACTCAGTGACCTCTGAACAGCAACTTCTTCAGTGCAGCCACAAGCCAGTGCACTATTATTCTTTTTTATTTATTCAGTTCCATAAATAAAATACAGAATGTAGAAAATAAGGAATTTAAATGAAATTAAGAATGGAATATATCTGGACCTACCTCAAACAATTTTTTTTCCAAGCAAACTGTCAGATATCTCTTAAATTCATTTGATTAAAAGATCAAGTCTGAGGAAGTAACTGCATAAAAATTATAGAGCAAAGTGGAACCTTTAGTGCAAGAATGCATTTTTTACAAACAGCAATTGCAAATGCAAAATAAACACTGAAATTCAATTGACATAAAAAGTCCATGTTAAACAGGTGTTGGTATATAATCAAGAAATGTGAGAGAAAAAAAAAAGCTGAAAATTAATTTCAACATGCCTAATGAAGCAAAGAGACTTAGAAGAAATCTCTCCCAACTCACAAAGAACAAAGAAAACAGTTGTTCTTTGCAGGTGTGTCAGCTGTTTTTTGTACACTTGTTAATTATGTTGTTTTACAAATGCAAGGATTAACAGCCGTATTTTTCTAAAGTTCTGAAAGATTTCATTATATTTGGTGAGATCCTCCTCTGTGTATAAAGCTGGAATAATCTCTCCACATACATTCCTTCCTCATATTCCATATAAATTTATTTATTTTTGTGGTTTCCTATTTGAACTCTGGGAAGGGAATTAGGAGTGTGACTAGAAGAGCATCCTTATGTGCTGCAGTTCCTATCGTAAGATTTGTGGTTCATTTATTGAAGGTAAGGAGGGGAACATAGGGAGATGCTGGAATACTACACAAAGCTCCTGTCCTGAAAAACAAAATTTAACTTGAGGCATTACATAAAAATTAAATTAAAAATTTTTAGTGTAGGGAAAGTTGGTCTCAGAAAGCTCTAGCCTACATTCAGCAGAACTCCAATGGCAGAATACTTTTTCTGCTATAATTAATTTAATTTCTCTGGATATTCTGTAACAGGCACACTCAGACTTCCCCACCAGAAACATATTTCCTTGTATACAGGGAGCATTCCATAATGAATGGAAAAGTAAGACATTTCTGAATCTAGACATTTCAAAACACTTGATCAACATCTTTTAAAGACAGCAGGAATAGACGTCATCATGTTAAGTAATAATTCTATAGAAAAGATTAGGAAATGTCAGTTGAATTCACTGTTTGTAATCAAACTGGGAAATACAGTAAAACCAGTTTCTGCTAAAACACTAAGTACAAAGACAGTGTATTCTGGCTGAAATCTTCACATTTAGGAGGCAACTTGTGCGCAGTCATCGCAGGGTCTCGGGAACCTCTTCCCGCTTCACCTGGCCAGCCCTGACACTGGCCACAGGAAAGGTACGGTTCAGTATCCTGAGATAGTTCCCCGATCCTGTGGGCTCTTTGTCCCGCAGAAGCGTGAGCAAGGATGAGGAATAAAGGAAGGACACTGTCAAGGTTTCAGCAGTTAGAATTTATTACTACCCCACAACACGCAACCTCACCCCCAAGGAGTCGGCCTCACAGAGCACAGACTGGCCCGGTGCAACAGCTTAAGTACAGGGGAGGAGAAAGGGGAGGAGTTGAGCAAGGGACCAATCAAGTAAAGGCAGGGTGTGGCTCTGCATGTGAAAGACAGACAGGGAAACCAATCAAGAAGGGGAAGGAGGGAACAGCTGGGATCCTGCCCAATCACTTGATGACTTCACTGGAACTTTCTAGACCCAGGGTGAGGCCTCGAAGTGATAGACAGGACCCGGTGGTTACATAACAGGTGATTCACAGATAACTGCAACTGGGGTAAACCATAGGGAGCAAACTCAGGGGGGTACATGGAACAAACAATTGAATACATATAACAATATAAAAATAAACCATGAATACAAACATTAAACTGATAAAACTAAAGCACACCACTACTCTTGTGTATATATATAATGTTTATATTTTTTCCTTCAAGCCTACATTAATGAATTACTGGTTTCATTGGTATGATAAAAAAACTTCAGACAAACAGTAGACCAAAATACATTTCTACTTTCAGTCAGAGCCTTGGGTACTTTTTTGTAGGTGAGTTGTATGGTGATATTGACAGATTTAAAACCAATGTTATTCTGATGAAAATTCCCCAAATCGCAACTTTTTATACCAGTCTGTATGGTTTTGTGGGCAAAAAATGATGAAGACATTGATAAGTTAAGTACAAAATTCTTAATTAACTTTGATAAAAAATAAACCTAGAACATCAAAGCATTAAATGTTTATTCCAGTATTTTCAGGTTGAAAACACAGCTTCCCAAAGTCTTTGATGTCATAATTTTTCCCATTTCACTCAATTGACAGATTTTTTTTTTCTTCTTTTCAGTTACAGTTTGTTATTCTGAAATTTTCTTGTTACCCTTTGTTCCTACACTTGACTATAAGTATAAAAACGTTAGAGTGACTGTGCTGGAACAGATCAAAAGCCTATCTAAAGCTGTATTATTTCTGAAAGGTGTCAAAAGCAAGTGTAAAGGTGAGAGTGTCAGAACATAAAACCTGGACAAAAATATATGATACTTTTTCTGATGGCACCCCTCCAAGGACTTTTATCTCAAGAACAACCAGAGTTAAATATACTTCTTGTCTGTTTATTAGCCCTCATATTAATATGTGTGTACGACACAAAGTCAGGCCTTGCCTTGAGCTTATGTAATGTTTAACACCCTTTCATAAAGCATTTCATATCTCAGCTACATTTTGCACATAGAACCACATCCTGCTATTTGTTTTGAATTCACTTAGCATTCTAATAGTGTCATCTGGACCCCCTTGTAATAGAGTCTTCAGATACCAGATGGTGCCTTGGTTTTTTGGCAAGATTTGCCTCAAAATGTTACATTTCAAATGAAACTGGTGTTGATCAGGATACCAATAAGTACCATGGAAGTTTGCAGTTTACTTCAATCTGCATTTCACAAAACTGCTTACAGCGAGAGGTTTGGTAGTTGTTATTTTGGCTACAGGAACTACCTGACAACATCCTAAGAATTCCATGAGTAGCTCAATTTACTCTGGCATTTTTACCTGTAAATTTATTCTAACTTTCTCCTCCCTTCATACAAAGCTGTGTGTGTACATTGGAGTGCTTCACTGGTGAATTGTCTAGGCCCTTTCTTGCCTCCTTTTTTAGACTTATATCTATCCTTCTAATGCTTTGTTCTTCTTATCTGTTTCATCTTGTTATAAGGTCTGGAAGATACTTATTTAGTCTAGTCCATAGTATTTCTGGCTCTGCTCATATCTGGAGCAGCATAGAGTAGTTTTTAATATAAGACTCTGAGTATCTTTCAAAATTGATAATGTCATCATAAGAAGTCTTTGCACAGATCTCTCTTAATTTAAAAAAAATTTAGTAGTATGTATGAAGTCCTCCAATTTATTCTGAAGCTACTCCTTAACTTGGAAGACAAATCTGTTGTAAATAATTTTTTTTCCTCTATGTCTTTGTTAAGTATGTGACAAGAAATTGTCTTTGAAGGATGGGAAAAGTTATATTCATTTTCTTATTTGGTTATCTTTTTTTATAGGGGTAAAAATTAAATTTTTGGGTTTACAATACATGATTACTTGTTAACTATATGGCAAGGCTAAAGCCTAAAGCTTGAGATAAGAGTTTTTGTGTATTATGTACAAATCAAAAGCAAACAATCTAATCAAATGAAACAAGACCAAGGAAATAAGGCCCTTGCAAAGGACTGGAAGCAAAACAAGCCTTATTTCCTCAAAAACCAACTTCTAGGTTATGTGGAAGTTTTTTTTTTTTTCCTTCTTTTAAATATGAAACCTGAGGATTACTAATCTGTGAATCAAAATCCAAGAAGCAAAGCTAACCTTTTTATTTTAACTTGGGGATATTCTCAAGATTTCTTCCAAGAAGATTACTTCAGAATATCTGAATGGATTTAATTTATTTAGCTTCCTAGTTTTGGTAAGTTACATTGTTCTGATCTGCTGCAGTAGAAAGGGAATGTACTGGCAGAGCACTGGTACAGCTCCTAACAACACCCTAGATTTTCCTGTTTTCCCTGGTCTCCTGGGAAATGCTGACTCATTCAGGGCAAGCCACTTCTCTAGGAATCTCAAGTTTCTCCACCTATAAGATAGGTCTAGTAATATTAGAGGTGGCAGATCTGTTTAAGAAAAATACTAAGTTTTCCAGAAATACGCAGATTCAGAATACTCAAACTACTCAGAAACCGTGGTAGAACCATCAGAGTCAGTTAAAATATATATAAAAATTAAAATTATAACAAAATAATTCCCTATTTGATTGCAATCTAAACTAAAGAAGACACAGGATGCCAACATTTACTATGGAAGTATAATTTTCAATTTGACAAAAAATTTAACTACACACCTCATGCTTTGTTTTCCTCTTTAGGGTCACTCACCTGCTCATTCCTTGATTTTTGGTTCAGCATAAAACAAAAATATCTTATTTTTAAAAACCTGAGTAGAACAAAGCATTCAGAGCTTTCAGAATTCCTAGGATGCTTCATAGTCAACCCTCTCTTTCCAGGCCTATCATAAAGGACACCATGACATCAAGATTTCACAAAGTGCTTCTTCTTTCAAAAAGTCCGTAACAAAAAATGGGAATATTTTTACTGTATCAGTGAAAGACTTGTACTTAATTTTACAAAATATTTCTTCCTTTAATATATTTTTTCTAATCTCTTTCTGAAATATGTTATAATTGACACCTTTATATCTTTGAACAAACCTTTTAAATTTCAGAGGCAAAGGAAAAAGTGAAATCTCCTAATGACAGTAAGCACTTCCTGAGACAATGGAACACTTATCCCTATTTTCTGCAAAATATCTGAAGATTCAAGGCTTCCTAATTGAGCAAGTTAAGGAGAAACACTACTCAGCATTTAAATACATAAGCCATCTTTTTTTCTGCAAAGCAGAAAGTTTACCTGTGGATAAATTGATCACATAATTAGCAAAGTTAAGCATTTTTTTTTGTTTTAATTAAAATTTTAAAAGGGGAAACTGAGATTTTCATGGTAATGTGTTGTGCTAGTTTTTAAAAACAGCAGGGAGAGAAAGTCCCCCTAAACCTCCCCATTCTTGACAGTAGAGGTAAAAATACTAAGAGAGGTTATAAATCAAATCACAATTTACTGAAAACCCTGCAACAAACACAACCATAACAGTAAAAAGATTGTACAAAAGAGGGAGTGGGTCAACCAACTAAGGCATGGTGTCACTGCCTTTCATAGTCAAGACAGCCATGCACTCAGAGTGTTTCAGTAAAAACTTCAGAGGGCTTCAAGTATCAGCATTTTGTTATCTAGAAGTCTTTCATACCTTTTCTATGTAGCAAGCCTATGGACAGCTCCCCACAGCTCTGACTCTTTGTCTCCTTCTCTCCTCCTCCTGCAGCTCTGGCTTACTGCTTCCTGTCCCTGGCACAGCCACCCAACCCTGTCTGTCCCACATACAGTAGCTTACCCTTATCTGTCCCTCACACAACCTCATGTCCCTTCATCCTCACAGCATGGCCAGAAAACTCCAACTGACCTTCTACCAACTAACTCACTCTTTCATCACACCTAGCTGTGAGGGCAAGGCTATTCCCACTCTTTGGTAATTAACACAGCTGCAATATATCAGAGGCAGAAGTGCCCTTAGCACTATCTCTATCTGTCTTCCTGCAACTGCCCCCACCCCAGAATAACTGAAGAAGATGAAAATGCACTTACCAAAGCCCTGGGCTACGGTGGGGTCCTGGGGTGGCTTTCTCTCTGTTGTGGCAACAGTGGTGGCCATGCTGGCAGGCTGTGTCTCCCCAAGGTGGTCCAGGTAGTGCACACCTCCTCTTGAGAGGTGGGAAAGAGAAGAGGACTCCTCTGTTTCCACCCATGGTTTATAAAAGGGGACAAACCCACTCCCTTCCACAACTTGGGCAAAAAAAATGTTCTACTTTTGGCACCTTGCTGTTTCCTGTAAAGAAGTGTTCCCCTTGAGGCTCAAAATAATGTGAATGGTGTGGAATAAACAGCTCTAAAACTCCATCTCTTATTCCTGTATCTAACACATATATCTCATTGTATGGATACCTAGACAGCAGTAAAATTTTCAATGTGTGTAAATGCAAAACTATCATAATATTTTAATTTTGAAGTTCTTTAGATTTTACAGTTGACCTATGTTTTAATTCTCTATTGTTTATATCAAGTCTCAGACAATATTTGAAACTTCCCTCTGAGTGTAATGGCAGTAATGACTTCATGTGACTTCAGTTGATGGAAACAAATGGAAACTAGTCATGGATTGTGCATTTATAACATGAATGGCAATTCATATTTGCTGCAAACATGGAGGTGTTTGCACTTAATGTTTAGCAATCTGATGCTAATCAAACTAATTTTGACTATCTTGTTTAGTCACTGAAAGTTAATATATTTTATAAAAATTATGAAGGTGAATGTTGTTCTTTACTGTGTTTTTCCAAAGGTTTTCTAACTGGTCAGTCTTAGTCTCAAATTCTCAGGAATCAAAATTTTCATCAGCCCTACCTGGACTCAGTTCCTCCTCTGAAGACAGTTAATACTTGATTTTTGAATAGGTAATACAAAAAAGTATGTAGCTTTGCTGTTCGGTTTGAGGTTGGTTTAAGATTAGAAGCTGTTGTAAGTTCACAGTATCTCAAAATTCTGTAATTTTATGTTTTTTTTTTTGTTTTTTTTTGTTTTTTGTTTTTTTTTTTTAATATCTGAGGCTTAGTATTTGTGCTCCCTAAGTGACCATTGGTACAGTTTGGAGGAAAGCCCAGACAATAAGGTAAATGGATTTATCTAACTTTTGAGGTGTGTATGCTAAAGTTAAGTGAAGTTCTTAAGAGCCGAAGTGGAAATAGGCATAATTTTTCAGACTAATTTTGAAGATCATTCAAAAATTGTACCAATGGTGCATAAGGCTTTAGTGACAGTTCAGTCAGATTTTTATTAATTACAGAAGGAGTCTATTATGACTGGCTCAGAAAGGAATGTCCTTATATTACCAAGGGAATTCCTGTTAGCCTTAGAAATGGGAAAAACAGGATTTTGCTGTGAGAACTTAGGTATTCTTCCTCAGCTTATCTATTACCATTCCTCTCAATATGTGACCACCACCATAAGTTAACTGGACTGGCTAAAGTGTGTAGTTCTAAAATTGTTCTCTGCTATCATAGAAAAATTATTTCATTGTCTTTTTCAGTGTTTTTTTCCACCTGTGTAGGAAAGAACGTGTGTTTCTTGCCCACCTGATGATCCATGGTGCAGTTTTTGCATTACAGACGATGTAACTCATTTTTGTTTCACTCTGAAACTGACAATGATTATAAAATACACCCAGTATAGCTACAGTAAATGTGTTTTACACTTGTGATATTGTCATTGTAGATGTCCAACAACACTATTTATCTTTGTTATCTGACGAAGTCGCAGGGGAGCCCCGAAATAATAAAAGGAAATTGGCAAAGCAAACTCAGGTCTGATCAATATGATTACTGCTACTTTTCTCCTTTATTCTGTGTAAGATGGCAGGTTTTATACACTCTATGTAGTTTACACTTACATATACATTCTCATTGGTACAAGGCACGGGGAAGAATGCAAACACTCATTGTTTAATAAACTGTTTAAGGTAGCTACTATGTCCACACCTATTACTATACTTGTTAACTACTATGAAACCCTTTGACCCTTGCAACACCTTAAGTGAAATTTCTAAATGCGACACACACTTGGCACTAATTTCTATCTGCGCCACACGCCTCTGCAGGCCTCAGTGCCTAGAGGCCTCAGCAATTATGGCTCAGTCTGGATGATTCAAGTACAGCTCACCTCCTAGGATCTGACATTGAGGAGCTCATAAATTTACATTATAATTATTTGTCATTGTAGTTAAAAATTGATATTCCATCTATTTAAAATAGAACATTCTAGAAGAGTTCATGCAACGATCATAGGCTTTTATTGATTTATCACCCTTCTTTGACTGAGTTCACTTCCACCTTTCAAAAACCACCTATGCAATGTTATCAATTGATTTGTAATGATTACTCAGAGCAGCTACTACCTTGTAAATGTTAAACAATGCAATAAATGAATTTAAGTCCTGAAGAAAAGTAGAAAACACCTGCTGCTGTCACATAGAAAAATATCCTTATGATTCCAACTTTGCTGATAACATTTATAATAAGAAAAGAAGCAGACATTTAATCATGCAAGTAGAAAATCAAAGGAACAGGAGTCTGTGAGAAATCATGATCCTCCATGGAAATTAATAGATATTTCTAAGAACATTTTATTTTGTGTAAGAAATACTTTCCCTGCTGATAAAAATAAACTGAACATGTTCAAAGAATTTTGAAATTAAGCTAAGAGATAAAAAGCAGTTTAACAGTTCAAAGATTCCTAATGGGTAGTACATACTTCTAGAACAATAACAACTCCATACTGACTAAAAGCTATTATCAACAGATATGGCAAATCTAGTGCTGACTAAGTGCAGATACTGTATAAAAATCATGCCAGTGTAGGAGTTCCATCTGCATAAAATGGAATAGGATTTATGGGCTTTAATTCATGCAGTCTTATTTCTTCCATAATTAATTTTGATCCGTTCAAACACTGCTGCACTGAAACTAATAAATAAGTAGTTACAAATGAAAAAGCAAAAAACCCAGGACAAGATGAAAATACATATCAAGTGGTTAATCAGTGAAGTCCTTCTTACTTGGGCTTCTAGTTTCCTATTAGGTATGTTTAATATTTTTCAGGTAAAGAGGCCCATAGTTATTGACTAAGAATGTCATATTATTGCTAAGTTTAGTAACACAACCCTAAAAAACCTGCCTTTTTGCCCTATTTGGAGAAAAAAATCTGTTTCAAAGCCTACAGAAAAACACAAAACACAAGAAAAGAGGAGGACAACCTTTGGAACAGATTTTGTCAACCCTTTATGTTAAAATTAAGTGCATAAAACTTTAACTAAAGTCTTAAATATTTAATCTGTTTGGAAGATAATGTTTTTAATTTTGAGCAGAAAATATTGGTTTACTAAACGTGCTACAGGGGGAGATAAATTGCTGAGAAAAGGCTTCTGAACACACAAATGGCTTGACAACTTCTGTATTATAGTAAAAGGGGATGTATTCAAGATTTAGAAGAACATGAGAATTTTGTGTTTATCTAACATGTCAGGAGTCTTTGGAATTCCAGAAAATACTATTTTCTTTCATAACATTATTTAAATTTCAAGTCTGGCATAGGGGTCTGCACAGACATTCAGAAATAAATTAGACAAAATAAAACAGATAAATAAAATGGGGCATGGTGTTTGGGTTTTCCTCTTTTTTCATGATGTTCTTCGACTTTGGGATAAGGCTGGAATATTTCATTTCTTTCAGTGCTTATAACTAGAGAGAGTCCTGTATGAGAATTCTATGCATGATTTCCCCAAAACTGTAAAATGTTGGACTGAAACGGGGACCTCATGGCTGTACCTCCTCTACTAAAGCATGTCCAATGAGACTGTTGTATGTTAGCTAGCATGTGACACAGTTTTAAACAACTTCAATATTTTATTCAAATGCATAGGCAGATTGTCATCCAGCTCTGTTTTCCTCCTCTGCTCTGATGGGACTGAACCTGTTTGGGCTTGTTTCTATTCTGGGAAGCCTGTTTGAAGGCATATGCTTTGCCTACTGCTCTGTGCTGCTGCTGCTGCTCACAATCCTGCAGCTCAGAGCAGTTCCTGAGACTGTTGAGCATTTCTGTACTGTGCCTTTCTCAGTCTGTCTTTGCTACAGAAACAGCTATGGGATGCTGTGGTATGTAAGAAAGGGTAGACACAGAGAATGTTTCAGCCAATCACACTGATCATAAAAGCGAAATGTTGCAGTTGATTTTTTTCTTTTTCCAAGAAGAGGTTAGAAACTAGAGATAAGGTTTTTGCTGTTGTTTGATTTATATTCTGATTCACCTCTGGCAAAAAAAAAAAAAAAAATCACCTAAATTTTACAGCTTGAATTTTCAATTCTTATGTGCCTGGATGACATTGTAAATTTCCAAATGCAAAAAAAAAAAACCAAACCAACCCCATAAATATAAGAAAATATTTGCATAAACTTTTGTTCTGAATTTATGACATGTGTTGCTCCTTCAGCTATTAGATATTTTAGTAAAATCTGCAGTTATTTAAATAACCCCATTTAATAAAATTTATCACATTCTAGAAGGAGTTCCCCAAGACATTCTTACTCTCTGTACATTTTAATATGCATATTGTTGTTTTTGTTGGTTCTTCAGCTCATCCTGTCCAATCACTTCCAAGACTCGGATGTCCTTCAGCATATTGACATTTTTTATCTTAACAGAGATATGAAATTATTATATTAAATAATAACTCTACCTTGATTTTTCAGAAGAAACCATAAGGTATCTCATATACCTGGCTTAGGCAGCAACTATTCATTTTGATTTCTTTTATTTATCTCAGATAAATATTTGTCAACTATTCCACATCCCTTTTTTGTTCTTAAAGATGTTTAGGCATACTCTTAGACATTAGGATTCTGCTATCAAATTCAACAGTTTTAATGGCAAATGTAAAACAGTATTGATAGAGTACACTGTAGAACAATGATGTGCAGAAATGTCTTACTAACAATACATACTTTTATCCTTGAACAATTGCATTTCTGTAGTGGATAATTACAAAAACACTGCATAATTTTTTTTTTTTTCATTTCAAAATGGAGAAAATTCTGTATCAAATGCTGCAGTGCTCTGAAAGTTGGTGATATTAAATATGTTGAGAACCTAAATGTCTAGAAAGGGAGATAATTGAGAATCTGATACTTTTTAATTTTAGGTTTCTGTAAATATCAGCTTTTCATTCTTGCTTATTTGTAGAGGAGATTTTATATCGATAATGATATGGCTGTTTGAAAATACGTTTGTACTATTTTGCATTTCAACCTCAAAGCCCATAAACAACATATGTTAGCTATGACCTAAGTGTCACTGGAGACACTTTGACTGTAGTACTGGAATTGAAACTCCCAGTTAGAGAGCAGTATTTCTAATTGTATAACTGGTTCAGAATTAAGAGTCTCTTTGTTTGAAGTCCTTTTACACACCTCCATTTAGGAGTCAATGCCTTTTCAGTTTTGGCAGGAAGTGTATCATGCAGCAGCAACAGGTCTCATCTATTTGGCACTGTTATGCTGAGATCTGGTTGTTTTTCTGCCTCAAACTCTCCTGCAGTTGCCTTTCACTTCCTCAATTTTCTGCTGCATTTTTGTAGTAAGTACTGTTTTCTTTTGTCCTGGTCTAATGTTCTCTGCAGTGGTGTTTTGGTCTCTGGGGTGGTGGATATTAGAGCAGAAAACAGCAAGGAAATCTCAAGGACTATTCTGCAATCTTGAGCTTCTTAGACTTCAATATCATTCTTCCCATATGTGCACTATATTTGTTTGTCAAGCTGGTTATGGCAGTCCAAAGTAACCTGCAGATGCCCAAGTAAACATGAGGTTACATGGAAAAAAAAAATTCATTTTCCCTCCTGCTTGCCTAAATAAAGAAGAATGATGCAAAAAGCCTGGCTGTATTATATGGAGTTTCAGGTAGTCTGTGAGTGAATTAATAAATTTTGATTTTTCACTTATTGATCTGTGGAGGTCTACTGCCCATGTTGCTCTCGGTTCAATTCATTTGAGTTTAGTTGTAGTCATTTTTTTTTACTCAATTTGCATAAGAGTATAGGATCTAAACCACTTTTTGAAATCCAAATCTTAAAGGATATTGATACTGATATTGATATTGTCACAAGGTTTGTTTGTGTTTTGTTTTGTTTTGTTTTGTTTTGTTTTGTGGGTTTTTTCATTAGGCTGTTCTATGTACAATTTTTTTTTTTATTTCTTGGGAATAAAAGCATATGAATCAAAACTATTCCAGTGAAAAGGAGTAAAATTTCAGTGATATTAACTCAATTAGAATCACAAGATTTATCTGATCTTGCATTACATTTGCCTTAGATTTCCTTGGAAATTATGAAGATGTTTGAAAATCAATTTAGTCTGAAGATGTACCCAAATTATGTAATCTATATACTATATTTAGAATGAAATTTCTACAGATTGAAACACGTGGTAGAATAATTTTAACTAATTTTGACTTCTTGTTTTATGTAGAAAAAAAAAATATGCAGGGTGGATGCCATTTAATAGCATTAACTGGTTTTCAACTCATTGTTTTGGATCCTAGTCTGAATTAGTAGCCAAACTGGAAAACATGAAATAGCCTAAGATGGCTATTCTGTAATGGCTAAAGTCTTTAGTCAGTTTTCTCAGAGGAGTAGCCAAAGTACCAAATGTTTTCTACACACATTATCTTCCAGCTGGATAATGTTGGGGTTGAAGAATCAGAACAGTTACAAAATAATTTACCCTTGTTATTTCCATAGAACAGCACAAGCAATTTTAAACAGCAAGCAACAAATTAAAATATATAATTCCTCAAAAGGAGGGTCCAAATGTAATTGTGGTGATATCTTTAAAATGCCTCTGCCAGGATGAGAATTCTATCTTGTGAAATCATTTGCAGTTTCAAACCAAGATTTTTTACATGCATGATTATAGAACAGACTTTTTACAAATCTTCAAATATCTGAGTTTTTATATGTAGAAGAAATATGTAAGTCTGCTTTTTATGTTCAAGACTCGCACACATCTCAATCCGTAAATTATTTTGTCTAAGACTGAAACATACCTTTCACACAGAAAACTTATAGCTTCTCAAAACTGTATATTAACCATAGAGAAGAGAAATACTTGTGTTCCAGAATTCTTATTTGGAGTAAAAAAAATTAATAAAATATAGATAGCTCTAGTAATAAAACCTTTTAGAATGATCTACCCGTCACAAGAACAGGACCTGTGATATCATCATAGATGAGTGTTCCAGCTGATTCTTTAGAGAAGCTGCTTATGAAAGATGTGTTGCAGATCATCAGTTTAGAAGACAGGAAAGAATGAGCATCTCTTTAAGTTTCAGTTCATATTACATACAGAGTAAAGAATTTTATATTTTCATCTCGATAGTTCAATTTTAAGCCTTTATTTTTTTAAAACTATATTTGAATTTTCTAAAAAATAAAACAAAATGTAATAATATCAATTCAGACAAGTAGGTCTCATTGATTGTCACTCTAAAAATGATGGTTTTCTGGGATATTAGTTTATGTGAAGGGAGAAATGTAGAGTAATTCCAGATTATAATAAATGGGGATTTTTTACTCTTGAAAGGGTCAGTTTCCTGATGTTGAAAGTTACCATCTACAAAGTTGGGTGGGAAGAATGTTACTGAAAGAGAGAAAGTGAGCACATTTTATTAGACACTCCCCCCCTCCTCCCAAACAATTCTGCTTTTCCAGTAGATATAACTTTCTTTTTAAAGCTGTCTGTTAAGAGACAAAGTGGTCATTAAAAACCTAACAAAAATCAAAAATGAAAAAATATCTGGGAGTGTAAGTTAAGAGTGTTCAGGAAAACCGATTTGTGGTCAGGATCTATTTCCTTTACTAAGGACATGAGAAATTCTAACAGTTTTAAAGCTATTAGCACAAATATAACCAAAAGTTTACAATGATTCAGAGCAGTTTTAAGGAGTCAAAATAAAGTCTGGGAAAGAAGAGCAGATACAGGAGTAATGAAGAAGTTCAAGGTGAAACAACTGCTGATTATTTATAACATAAAAGTCAAGGAATAGAAGCAAATAAAACTACTGAAATATCTGACAGTAAGTCTGGTGAGCTCGCTCAAATCATGTGTACTCTTTATTATCATCAAGTAGCTAACTAGTAAGTTGTCTATGGCTCAGAGAAACAACTAAACCTCCCTGTGCCACTACTTTGAAAAATACAGATCTGGAAGATGAAATTAACTTTATGACAGTTACAGCAACCAAAGAATGCAAAAAGTGGAAGAGGATGCAGTAAGTGAAAAAATAAAGGAACATAACTAAACTGTGTCTAAACTATATTTTTATCGCTGATAGGTGAATTACAAACCCAATACATTTTTAAAATGATGTTATGGATGTGATTGTTAAGTGAATTTAGTGGAACTTTGTGTAGTATTTTTACTGAAAATAGAAACAATATTGAAAAAATAAAATGTTTCCTAAATTAAGTTTTAAAACATAAAATCAACAAAAAATGCTGAGAAATGGGAATTTTTTTTGTAGACATTAAGCATGACACATAGTTTTAGCATTGCCTGAAATATTCTTATAATTTATTGATGATTTGTGAAAAAATACAAAATTTCTGCGTACAGTATTTTCGAGTCATATTTAAATGTGGTGTTTGTGGACATAAATAGTTTTGTGAAGTTTTCCTTTATACTGAATAATCAGATTTGAGCCTTTTTTTCTCTTCTTCACACTGGCAAAGGACAGTTTCATAGGTACAAGTCTTAATGTAATCCTGGAGGACATCTTTGAAATTGAAGCTTATGCACAATGCACATTATGTTTGCCTGTTGCTGATGGAGGCAGCCATGCTCACACTCCTTCTGCACCATTTTCTCATTATATTCCCATAGTGTTTGAAATTAAAATATTCTCCTATAATCAGTTTTGAAAGCCATGCATGATTTAGGACCAATGCATAGCAGCAATTTAACTCAAGGGTAAATAACATACAGGTTGAGCTCTAAATAAGGTACTGCATAGTTCACCAAACATTCCAAATAACATAACAGTAACCAAATTGTGGCTCAGGCAATCATAGCTTGATGTTTATTTTTCAGAAAGAAAGGAAGTCCTAAAGGTTTTGTTTCCATGCTGTTTTAATTGTGACAGCCACCGCCTGTGACATGAGAATTATTCTCTGCATTTACAGGCTACAATAGGAAAAGAGAAGCAACCTAGTAACATCAGTATTCAACATCTAAAGAAGCACACTATGAAATATCATCTGTTCATCACTGAATTTCCATTTACCCTACAGAGTGATTTGAGAGGAGAAAATATCATGTTCTACAATGAAAAAAATTGCACTTGTTAGAGTATAAGCCTTGTAATAAAAGCAATTTGAACATATACAAACACTGCTGCAGTTCTGATGTGCAGTCTAGCCTGTTTCATTAATTTTGCTGCAAAGATTTTAAGCACTGGAAATCAAAATACCTGATATGTCATACCTTCTCTTGAGAGTCAGGAATTCAAACCCTAATAGCTTTTTTCCATTCATGCTAGTTTTGATTTCATACTAGTTTTTTAATTCACTAGTTTGACAAACCAGATCATTTCCCCATCTCACTTATTTACTTATCATGCCTCTCTTAATCCAGGATTGTAAAAATATGTTTCTGCACAAAGCTTATGAATAAGTTCCAGTTTTCAAACACAATACACATATGCTAAAATTTCACAGGCTTAGAGGAGATGAGATTTTATATTTTTATTTCTTTTTAATTTGCTTCTGTGAGTCTGAGTAATGTTAAATTTATCTATCAGTTACTAGTTACCAGTTTTCAGATCTTTGGAAGGCTATAATGCTACTGAAGTACAGTTCTTAATGTGTCTATGTAGAATTGTCTTCAAATTTATGCCCTATAAACAGGCATAACCATTTCAATTTAACAATTGCTTTAATCAGTATTTCAGAACGACAAGTTGAAATTATCCTATTAACTTTGTTATTGCAGCATTTATAGCCTTTGCAATAGATAGCCGTTTGGATGCTATCACTATATAACTTCATTTGAAGAAAAGAGTGAAAGGAGATAAATGCACAGATCCAGTTTGTGGTGCAAGAATGTCCTTTTTTATCTTACAAATGTCAATATCTGTAGGTCATTACTTCATAATGCTGCTAGATGAAAAATAGCATGTAATCTACTTGTGTTCTTGTGCATATTACCATACCAACATTAACCATAAAAAGATGATACTTTTTTCTCATATTACAATTTTAAATCTTTATTTTTCAAAAAAACCCAAAACTGTTCTATATATCCAGAAGAAGAGCCAGAAAGATATTTTCCCATTATGTCCTCCTGATGACCTTTACACTGCTATCTCACCAGTCTCACTTGGATATAAAAGCCAGTGTCATAAGGAAACGAGGATATATTGGACTTGTGATACAGCTTATCAAAATGTAAGATAAGAATGTAAAGAGATGACAACTTCTAGACAGATCCTTTAAGTAAATACATTTCATAGCATCTTTAAGTACTGCTTTTCGGTGGCTTGTGCCTGAGAAAAGGAATAGTACTGTAGTTTAAGAATCTGTACACATGGTTGCACTTTGAAATACAGCCAAGAGAGAAAATCCCTTTTCAGCTAAAGTGAAATCTAGTTGAACTGCTGCAGACAATTAACTTTTAAGACATGTATCCTCTTCCTCTGATACCTATCTCACTGGTCTTCCCTTTCATGTGATATATTTAATAAGCTTATTTTTAATAAATTTATGATTTCTTAAAAACCAGTATTTTAGTTCTATGTTGATAGTCTCACTTGCACATTGAACAAAGCATAGTAAAGAACTACCGGGGCAATGAAGACAAAGCTATTTCCAATACAGAAAGGGGAAAAGTGCATTTCATAGTCAGAATGGTCGTACACCTCTGTCACTCTGCTTTCAGGATTGCAGTACATAAGCTGACGTTAACTCGGATGTGCTTTAGTTTAGTTCCATCATGCATGTAGACTTCACCTTGCATAACTTGACTTTTGGAACTTAAGTTGCCTATTCTTCAATTTGGTCCCTTTTTTCAAGTCCATGATGATTCCGTGTTGCCACATCATTGACCATTTTTTCATATTTTTGCTATTTCTGATCTCCTTTTGGCAGGGGGTCGTCAAGTTCCCACCTCTCAATTCCATTCCTCATGTAGAGTCTGTACCTCACAATCCTTTTTTGCCTTCTTCCCTGTTATCCTGACTGCTTCCATCTTGCCTCCCATATTCTTTTCCCC
This sequence comes from Chamaea fasciata, assembly GCF_029207755.1. Classification (NCBI taxonomy): domain Eukaryota; kingdom Metazoa; phylum Chordata; class Aves; order Passeriformes; family Sylviidae; genus Chamaea; species Chamaea fasciata. The sequence goes on from NW_027094086.1 coordinate 28,051,275, forward strand.
TCTCTTTCTTTTACCAGGTCAGCTGGTCTTTCATCATTCAGAGCAAATGGAAAGTGAGAGAATTGTAAAATTCTTCTTTCCGATGATTATGCCAGTATAAATTTGTGTAGGACTCATAAAGGGAAACCTGTGAGCCTGAGACCAAACTGTAACGGGATAGCCTCACTAAAGCAAGAATCTTCAAAAGTGTTGGCTTCAGAATTTTAAAATGTACTAGCAGACATTTATTCCCTTTTTTTTATTATTTTTTTTTTTATTTTTTTCCTTAGATGGAAGTGAATTAACCAAGTTCAGTTGTGTTTTCCTGGACAAAACAAATGGCAAAATATTGATACGTGATTATCTTGATTGATCATCATGATGCAATAGTTATGCAAATAAAAGTACAAAGATACATAAAGAGGATAAGCACAAGAATATGTCATTGGAAGTACTTCAGCATGCATGAAAAATTACTGACTTGATAAACCTCTTGGAGAATTGAACCTGTTGTTATTAAAATATGTCAACAGGCAAATTGTGTTCTCTTTTTACATTGTAAATCTATATGAGTCACTCCAGTTTTCATGTTGCTGCTCTACTGTTTTGTAAATGAAAGCAGAGCCTTCTCCTTTCCTATAAATTAAGATTATTGTGAACCTGGAGAAAGTAAAGATTAGGTTTTCTAGAAGAACAGTCATATGTTGGCTGTGCCAACATATAATATGCCAACCTGTGCTATGTTTGGTTTCAAATCCCAGATGATCACAATTATTTGGCATGAAACTTGTCCACAGATTTTTTCATAGCAGATTGCATGAAAGAAATCTTCTAGTCATATCATTAAATTTTAATAAACAAATTATCGAATATGTAATCCCAATAATTATAATAATTTCCATAATCTCCACAAAAGAGGAAGACTCAGTAAAATTCTGTCTCTTAATTGAATCACTAAACAATGAAAATCACACTAAGACTAGGAAAAAAATTCTGAACTTTAAACAGTATAAAGAAAAGGGAGGTCTTTCAAGGTAACATATTTAGGAATTAGGACCACAAATCACATTGCCAGACTAATGCCTTCACTGGCTGAACACTGGATGCAAGAGATTGTCTAAATTGTAGCCAACTGAATTGTATCTGTATCTCTCAAAAAAGGGACTTCAAAATCTGTAGTGACAATTACAATTAGATAATCTAACTTGTTTCATTTAAAATAAGTAATGGTCTTTGTGATCAACATGGAGTATCTCTAGTCCCTCTGCATCATCTAAGAGAAATCATCATTAAAATTCAGACAAGTTGGGAATAAAGACAAGAGGAAGATTATTGTATTTATGCCTTTTTTTCTGACAGATATGACTTAGTTTTGTACAGCAGTACATCTCAGGGTATAAGTGAGGAATATGGCACATGTAGTAAGGGCACCAACATGCTGGCCCACATTCTGGTCCAAAATTTGCTTAACAGTCTCAGTGTAAAAAAAAAAAAAAAGGTGAATGTTTAATGTATTATCATCCTGGCAAATGCTGTGCTCATCAGATTTTGGAAATATCTCAATTACTGATATTAGGGAGAGGTTGTTCATAAATTTGATTCTTGTTTTCCATTTTAGCGTACTAAAATGTGAAAAATCTCTTCTGCATTTTGAATCCTTAGAGTTAATTTTCCATATCCGTCTAAAATAAAGTCTTGATAATACCCATGACAAATGCCCCAACTACAGACAGTATCTCAAAAACACTTCTATTATTTAAACAAATAATAATGATTGAAGGCTTCCAGTTAAGACTTCTTTCTAGCTCTTGCTCTGACCTTAAATGATATAAGCTAATAATTCAGAACAATGAAGAATGACTAAATGACTTAAACACCTGGGGATTCAACTCTGCAGTGTCACACCACACAAATTAAGAGTGGTACATACTTCGGTAGGTATGTCCTGTACAGTCCAGAAAAAGATACGAGCTTCTATGACCATCTAGGAAGTGTCTACATTTAACTACTTTGTTATATCTAATCAAGATGAAGCACTGAATACAAGCAATATATATATTATTTTCTTTTCCATGATGACTTGACAAAAACAAATAAGTCTAATGTGTAAGAAGACTTATGAATACAATTTCTATACCAAGATTCTAAAACAATGTAGGTATTATTTCATTTTGAAATCCAGTTCCCCATAGTCAGTGGCAGAACATGACTGGTAAATTATTAATATAAATAAAAATAGGAGATGGCTCCCAAGTATCCTGGTTACAGAGAAAGGTGTTAGAGTTTTCAGTCTGTGTGTGTAACCACATTGTTTATTACATACCAATAATGGAATTGCTGCTAATGCTGGGGGCATGGTTTTGGCGGGAAATGCTGAGGAGCAGAAGGGAATCTGCACGATGCGAAGTGGATTGTCCTCATAGCACCCCATCAAACTTGGTCCCTTCTGCTGCCCACTGGGTTCCCCTCCATTTTCACTCCAGAGAGGGAATACACAGACACGGTGCTGGAGCGGACAGCCCCAGGGCGCTGGCTGAGCTGTGGAGGCCGGGCACTGTGGGGTTGGCAGCCAGCAGAGACCTCCTCTATCCTTACAATTTGGGACGGCTGAATTAACAATATGCAAAACTCCAGCTTCTTCGGAGGGCATTATAGCCAAGATTTATTGAAAGACAAACTCTTTTATACAGTATTTTGGTACAATGAATATTATCGGTCATTTGGAACAGCAACTCTCAACTGTTTCTTACAAGTAAACAAGAACCAGGCAGAAGGACCACCAGCTAATTGTCTTTCACTTTCCAAGGATTGTTTTGATTCCTCCTTAGGATTTCCCAGGCCAGAGTGAGGAGTATTATTATAGTGGTTTGAAAGCAAAACAAATGAGAGGCTCCAAGTCAGAGATACAATTTAATAGGAAAAAAGGAAAGAAATAAAATAAAATAGATGCAATAATACAAAAGACCACTGACAGAGTCAGAATACAACCTGAGCGGAGTGATGGAAGCAGTCCAGATGAGGTGGTCTTCCTGAAGCAGTGATCCTGTAGAAAGGTCTGGTAGCTCGGGTCCTCTGGGAATCCAGTGGGTAAGCGCCCCTCTGGTGTTCAGAGTCTCAGCTTATATCCAGGCTGGAATGCTTGGTTCCTCCCTCTGGGCGGAGCATCTCACAATGGGATGGTGAGTCATGTGATAAGGCCTGATGGGCCCATTAACAGGAGATAGTCCAGGAGGGGGTTATCTGTGAGCTGTGTAGCAAAGGTGCTGATGGGCCCATTAACAGAAGATAAGACAGAGTGGAGGAGGCAGGGAGCACTGCCTCACCTGGTTTCAACAGTTCATGAAGATGGTGATAGAATATACTTCAACCCAGGACAATTATGTACTTGGCTTTTCCACAGGCCCAAGCTAGAGCCTGAAGCCTAAAAATCCATGTTCTGACCACTGTCAGTTCCCACACTCCTCTGTCCGCCTGCTCTCCCGTCCTGTGCCCAGTGCAGGGGAGAGCCAGAGGAGGCAGGGGAAGCAGAGGGAACTGAGCTGAGCCAGTGTCATCACAGCCCCTGTCTGGATGAACTAGTTTCTGGAGTTGGTTTGTCTCTGTTTTCCCGTGGTTTTTGGCTGGGGGAGGGAATCTTAAACCTCAGGACCTTTCCTTACCCTATGACTGCTATTGTGCTTTTAGTAAATTGCTATTTCAGCTCATAATCTCTTATTTATTGTTCATTCCTTTCTGAAAGGGACAGGTGAAACTTCCAGGAGTCTGAGCCTGGACGATTGGACCCCTTTGAGTTTCCTTGGGACTCTGCCCCAACGGCGACTTGATAGTGAGAGGCAGCCTTGATCCATTTGTCCAGAAATTGAATTTTAATGATGCAAAAACACCAAACAATAAAATGCACACTATATTTTGAGTGAACTGGAAAAAAGCAGTACAGGGGGCAAAAATTACGAGGCCAAGGTCAGACAGGGGGATTTATACTCTCTGGTGTGGGGAGGAGTTAAGGCAGGGTCTGAGGGAAAGGTCCCATAGGGGAGAATGGTTAGGAATATTAAAATATATGCACCAAAATCAACCTATGGTAACACAAAGAACTAGGAACTTTCTAGAAACCATTTGCATACTCAAACTGAGGGAGCATGTGAGTAAGTTAGCCTCTTGCTTACTATACTTGGAAAGAGGTTTCCCAGGGAATTAGGCCCGGGTTTTCTTCTTTACTGGGGAAACCACTTTCTATAGATAGGGGAAGGGGAGTGACATATTTGGCATTTAATTTCCCTGCTGGTATTAAAATAAACACACTGGGTTAGTGGGACAATTATTTCTTTGGGATATATTTTGTCTGTTGTAGGTTTGCTGATAAACCTCTCACCAGCTGAACTACTATGCTAGAGCCCTTTTGCAGCCACTGGAGATGGAGTTATTCACCTATTTATGTCAGATATCTCTTTTAACCTGAACTGAACTGCACCGTAGAAGTAGTTGGCTGTAAAACATAAATCCTATTTTGGATATAATACTGAAATTCTACAGGTAGTTTGTCTGTTTGCTTTTTAATGGTGAAAAGGAAACTACTGAACAGCATCTTCATCATGGATAATTTGAAACACAAGGAAATATGACTGAGTCATGGTCTGTAATTTGGTTTCTAGAGAGCTTTATTTTGAATCAAAACCAAACTTTAAATTATAACCCATTTACCATGACAATTTATCAGATTGACAGTAGTGGGTTTTACCCTCATAAGCAGGGGAAGAAAATTACTCTTACCCTTTAATTAGTCTTTTTGGTTTCACCTCTTTTACTGTGTTCAATTAGCTGCTGCTAACATGCTCTTTTTTTTTCATGTCCTGCAAAGAAAATCACAGGTCATTTCTAGTTTATGTGGAGGGATTAAGTCCACCTCTGTTCTCATTTCCATCCTGAGTGACTATCGTATATAATCTTTAAAACAGGACTTTCTTGTGAAAAGTAGGAGATGACTTTATATATTCTCAGAGAGATTAAAATTTGACTTCAAGTTGTCCATATTCTTTGTTTATGGAAGGACTTCTAAACCTTAATTTATTTCATAAGAGTACATTTTCTCTCTAAATCCACTTTCTTTTCTCCTAATTTATCTCCTTCTCTCTCCTCTTTGTTGTTCCCCAAATGAAATCTAGTTAAAGAAATTTCACTAATGTGTGTCAAATCCTGGTTTTGGGATGGAGAAGATAGTCGTTCTTCTTAAACTTATTTACTTTTTATTGTTTTTGGTGGGGTTTGTTGGTTTTTTTAATCTTGAAAGTGATAGCATAATTTGGCTTCTTATTTATATGTAAGTAAGGACTGAAACAATTTACAATTCCATTTTTAATTTGATGACATGTAATTTTGCCTCTAACTCTTGACAGTGTAAATTTATTCAGGCACGTCATCACACTAAAACGTCTATACTCATTCTAATGCCTAAACTATTATTTTCAAAGAAAGCTTGGATTGTCTTTGCTGGGCACTCCTTTGTTCTGTGTAAAAGAAATAATTTCTCTGAAGCCTACTGGACATTAAAGAAATAAAGCTGTTGAATATCACAAATCAAGATAAAATTATTGTATCTCTTCTGAAGAGTGCTAAATAGAATAAAAAGTAGGTTTTTAATTGTCATTAATAGTATATTAATTTTTGCATTGAATAAATTGCTGAAACGTATGCTATTAGCATGATTTTCAGCAATTGAGCTGGTGTGAATTGTTAGTAAATCAGGCCTGTAATCTTCAAACATACTCCCTAGGCCCTGGATCTAAAACCATCTGGACAGTGTGACAGTGTTCTATTTATTACATACAACTGCTTGGATACTGCCAATGCATAAACAGTAATTAAGCACACAAGCCAGCCATGCATGCCAGATTTGCTAGAACTATCCTTTGAGTGTCTTAGAGTTTCCATGCCAGTGAGCTTAGTGAGGCATTGGCTGGTGATTAAACATTAATGATTTATGGTGCAAGCAGGGTTCATTTACTGCTTACTGAAATATGTTTGACAGTAATTGTGTGATTTTTAGAAACAATACTTTCAAAGATCTGTTTCCTGACTCATTTTCTATACTGTTTTCAATATGAATGTGATCTAAAATCTCGGAGGATAATTGCTCTATGTGTGGTTCTCTTGCTGTTCGACACTTTGAGACAAAAAATGGGCTAAATGTAGCAGAAATTGGCAGCTGTAATCAAACGTATTTTCCTCAGTTTGAGGGAGTTTTCAAAAAAGAAAATTTCAAAGTCTAATATTGCAGACTCTTAAATTAATATTGAATTGTGCAGTTTAACATTGAACTGTGTATCTGTACAGATGGAATTTTCCACTAGTGCTTTGCTTATCCCAGTTTCAGGTGACTTTCCTAAGATCATCATTGGAGATCAAATATTTCAGAGGGACATAAAAAATTACATATATTGGAAGTCTGTAGAGGAATCATGGGAAAAGCTGACACAAACCCGGGACCAAATTTTTAACTGAGCAGGAGAAAATACTCTGTACTGCAAGCAGGAGATAATGAAAAACCATCATTAAAGAGCTTTCATTATTCATTATCAAGGACTATTATCTAATGTATTGTATCTCTGTGCACAGCAGAATTCCAGTGATCTCAGCCATAGGCTTGTCTTAGTGATGTGTGTTGAGAAATTATTTGTGGCTTGAAACTTGTGTTGTGCAGTTTCAGATCTTATACCATTAGGTAACTGTTAATGTGTGCCTGTGTCAGAATTACCCCTTTCATCACATCAATCTTGATTTCCTAGTATTTCAAGATTTCCTAGTGAGCTAGAAAAGCTAATTTCAAATTTGCACTCCTAATCATGGAATGAGAGGTTATTATTACTGCCATCAAAGAGATCTTGGACATTAGACAAATCCCAAAATCTTCCACTGAACTGAAAATCTCCAGTCTTGTAGACAATCCTTTAATGCATGTTTTGGTAACTTCTGTGGCTGTATTAATTAAGGTACAGTTTAGTATTGGTTCCTGATGTATTAGTATAATATTTCAGAATGATCAGTATAGAGAATCAAGTACTATAAAAATACAAAATACAGATATTTATACAGTTTTTACCTTCTGCTAGCACTCTACAGTCTGGGTCTAGGGATGTCAACTTCCCATTTGGATTACTTCCAAGTTTCATTATCCATGCACAGAGATTAAAAGAAAAAGTAAATCCATAAAAGAAGGCATTATGGCATTTTTTTACAGTTTGGAAAGCTAAAGATAGTTAAGAAACTAAGCCCTACAAAGGACCAAACCTGTCAAATAAAGAATAGGCTGTATTGGCTTTCTTAGGCATAAGATCCCAGATGCAAACTGTTGGAAGATTCCTGAAACAGCTCAGCAGCATTTAGCTTAGAAATTGGAAACAATACAACAATGCTAGTGTCATGCCCTAGATAATTATCTCTGCTGAGAGACACAGGTAAATTAACCTGGAAACAGAATCAAATTAATGTCTTTAATACCACTTTGAGGATGCAAGAAAATATTTTCTTTCAGTGCTGCACTTTTCCACATGAGAATACAAACAATTTCAGGATTATCTAAGGTAAATTTTATGTGAAAATCTGCACCCCTACTAGCAATGCAGGGCTAACCTGCTGCCCCAGAGCAGGAGGTAAAGAGAGATCTTCCCACATCCTTAGTAATTCTGTCAGTGCTACTACTTTACCTGTGGGTTTCCATACTGAAAAATGATTTTTTTGACTGAAATCACTGACACAGGTGGAACCTTAAAAAGTTTCCCTAGACTTTTCTCTTGTAATTAAGTTTTTTAATGTAATGTAGTTATTTAAAGAATAAAAGGATAATCTCTGTAAACACACAGAAACAGGAATTCTGACCCCCCATGTTTTTCTGCCAGCCTAATTTCAGGTCTTGGGAGGAACTTAATTTTAAAAGTAGGATATAAAATTCTTCCTGCAGTGAATTCAGGTGAATTCCAAGTCTTAAAGGCTGACACCACACCAGAAGGCTACGGCTGAAGAGCTAGTCTGTGAAGCACATATTTCACCACAAAAATATTGTGGGGAATTGTCACCTTATTTTTCCCTGTAGACTTGCAGATAGCCTCTGGCTACCTACCCATTAGGTGCTAGCCATAGGCACAACCTTGGATGGCTCCTGGGATTTACTTTGCCTTCTGTGTGAACTAATTTGAAGTATTGTCCTTCTGTGTTTATTCTATTTAAAACGAATTTTAAACAATGAGAAGTTTTCTTTCAGCTTTTCTATGGTTAATATTTTTAAAGAAAAATGTCTGCACAGGGCAGAGAGGTGCAGGATCACTAAGCAAATAGAATTCAATTATGCTGATTCCTATTTAACATGGTTCTTTCCTTTCTGCCTACCTCATCCTCTGCTGGCAGATTGTTTGGTAAATATTTTCTCTGCAGGTCCATGAGTCATCCGTGTAGTAAGTCACAGCCAGATACACAGGAATAATTGGAAAATGGGTCACTGCATGAGTCCTCTCTCTGGGAATCAGGGTTAAAAATTTCACCCAGAGCACAAGTCCAATGGTCCTGTTCTGTTATCATGTGTTTACACTGCTGAGCTGCCTTATCCAAACTTGGAGTTTGAGGAGTGCCTCCCTGCACAGTTTTTAGATAACTGACACACAAATGTTCTTGGACAAACTGTTTTAATTCTTAATGTGGAAGTCTCAATGTTTGTATAAATAACATATCTGTAAATTGAGTCTCCTCTGGAGATCAGCTGGCTCAACATCCTGATGAAAGTGGTGGAATTACTGACTAACATGAGAGTTATTTCAGGTGGCTCAGGACCCTGTTGGAAACCCTCTGAACCTAGAATGATAGAATCATGGAATTTTTTGGGTTGAAAAAGACCTTTAAGATCATTGAGTTCAACTTTTATCCTAAAACTATCAAGTCAACTACTACTAAATCATGTCCCTAAGTGCCATATCCGCACATCTTTTACAGGTTATGACTCAACCACTTTCCTTGGCAGTCTGACCAATGCTTGAGCACTCTTTCAGTGTATAAATTGTTCCTAATATTGAATTTAAACCTCCCCAATGCAACCTTAGGCTATTACCTATTGTCCGATCACTTGTTACCTGGGAGAAATCAATTCCCACTTGGCTACAATGTCGTTTCAGGTAGTTATCTAGAGAGTCTCCTTTTCTCCAGGCTAAACAACCCCAGATCCCTCAGCCATTCCTCATTAGACTTGTGCTCCAGACCCTTCACCAGCTTTGTTTCCCTTCTTTAAATTCGACATGGGACCTCACCTGTGCTGTGTACAGAAGGAAAATTGCCATTCCAGTTCTGCTGATCCCACTATTTCTGATGCAAATCGTTGGCCTTCTTGGCCACCTGAGAACATGCTGGCTCATGTTCAGTCATTTTTTGACCAGCACTCCCTAGTCTTTCTCTTGTGCAGTTTTCCTGTCACTTTCCCCCCACCACTGCATGGGCTTGTTGTAACCCAAGTGCATGCCAAGATGGAGAAATCATGTACTTTCTGTGCAACCTGTTCCATGCTTTCATGATAGATAATGTGTTAATTTAATCTAATTGGTACATCCCTTGCTCCGTCTTGTGCCCACTGTCCCTTCAATGTGCACCTCTGAAGAAACTGAGTCCTGTTTTCTTTATCCATTACATAACTGAAGAAAGCAATTAGACTCTACTCCTTCTTCCTTTTCCTCTTCCTTCTTCCTTTTCATCTTCATGCTGTACTACCTATTTTCACTCCCTTCCAGACCTGCTATGTCAAATACACAGTAATTTTTAAATTAATGAACAAGATATATACCATTTTTACAAGCTAAAATACTAACAGCTGCTCCCCTGCATGAAGGGTGACTGACAGTCTCTTCCCTGTAGTATAGTGAATTATTACTTCTTTTTGTTCACTACACAGTTGTGTTAACATTAATGATGTCTGGTAGGAAACTTGGTGGTGTCTCTGGCCATTGTGATACATTTCTGTTAATGTCTCCGCTCCCATAGTCCCTCTAATGTGGGATCTCCTGAGAATGTTCACAATAGCAGCCATAGTCCTTAACCTCACCAAGGTGCAGAATTTTTAATCACTGCATCATTTCACTGGATTATGTATCACTTTCAGACATAACTTTTGAAAAATCTTTCTGTGAAGGCCTTTATCACATATTTCTCTAACAAGGGTGGTTCATCATCCTAGTGTAATCTGCGTTCTTTTAATTCAGTATGGTCTGAGGCTAATATAGATATATTCCAGCTCCTTTATGATATTTGATCCAACTCCTCCACTATATTTCTGTGCCACAACATGATTCATCTCAGGCTTAATGTAAAAATGTGAACATTGGACTGGTCTGGGCAAGCACCTTCAGTTTCAATATTCTCTTTCGTGTGTGATCATCAACAATAAAAACTCCTGTAACTATGATAACTTCCCCTTTTGCCCTCTTATGAAAGGGCCACACTCTTTTTTAATACTTCAGTTGATCAACAATCTTGACTAGTCCAAAGTTGAACCAATATAGTTACCCTTCTTAAAGCAACATTAAGCAATTCAATGCTTGATTAAACCTTCTATTCAGTGCAGAATTCAGCCTAAATAAATGTAAGCTTTTAGATACTTTACCAAAGAGATGAAAAGAAAAGAAACAAATGAAAAAAAGTTTCTGTTTTACATTATCCTAATCCTGCATTGAGTTCCACAGTTGAGATAAAATTAATGGATATGTCTGTTTTGGACTGCATACTAAAGTACCTTATTTCCAAAGTCATTCTGAACTTTCGCTTCAAACAAAAAAAATCGTATACAAATAATAAAACTTACTTGATTTTTTAATGGCAATATCAGTAAGACATGCTTTCTTCTGTACAGGAACTGTATGCTTTACTGCAAAATTTAAGTGAATTTTGTGTGTGTGGTTCAGCTTTGAAATGGTAGAACAGCCAGGTGGCAGTTTTTCAAGCTAGAGGCATTGCAAGGCCTTCAGGAAATATTTGCCTGTAAAAACAGGAAGAATTTAATCTCCAAAGAGTTTTATTTCATAACACCAGAATAGGATTAAGGAAGAGCTTCAAAGCTGTGTAAGAGAACCAGACAAGTACTTTTTGAATACTGTGGGAGACGGGAGGAGGCAAATGACTGTGGCACTGTGGCACTCATATTACAACATGTTACTGTTGTAGTAACTGAGGAACAAGACCAAAGAGAAGTGGAAGACCAGTAGCAACCTAGAGAAGGTCACTACTACAGGTATAATCTCAAGGGTTAGATGGGTGACTGACTGATCTGCCTCTGCTGATATTTTCTTTGTATCCCGTCAGAACCTTGTCATCTGGAATCAAGCTTTCTATGTCTGATCCTAAAATACGGTCAGCTAAATGTTGATAGTGCCTTTGAAGGTAAAATACTTTTTTTTTTTTCTTTAATCTATGACTAATATTAAAAAAAAGACAGATTTGAAATGCAAGTCAGAATATCCAGCATACACCAAAAAGCTGCAGTGAGTGCTACACTTTGTGTTCAGGCTTTTTAGTATTTAAAGGGGATTTTAAAATATGTATTTCTCATAGTATACATATTTATTTCATGGAGCATAGAACCTGGAATTGGTTGAGCTTGGATATAGAAGTTTCAAAGCTGGCAAAATTATTTTATTAACTCATAATTTTTAGCTATTAACTATATTCTCTCAAATATTGTTTTTTTAAGTATAATGGTAGCAATATAAAACTCTAGTAAAGTACTCTAGACCAGCAATGACTGTGATCCTGAGTCTGAGAAGTGCTAAGAACCCAGGAAGCTTCTTAATTGGGCATCGGTGATCACTCATAAAAACAGAGCAATCCAAAGATGGATGTGATATGATGCAGTACTAGTGGTCATTTTAATATATCTTTCTCTAGAAGAGATTGATTCTGAATGGTTGAAGCTTGACCTTATTTATTCCTTTTCTTTAACTGGTTTTCCTATTTATTTTCTATTTGTTTCTGTTCAACTTGTTTCTGTCTTGTTAATTTCTTTATTTGTCAATATTTTCAATTATTTTCTGTATAAAATCACGAAATAAGAAGAGCTCCTCCATTACTTGTAATGTAATCTTTTTGCCAAGTGATAGCCTGACAGATTAGACTCTGCATGATTTTGTAGATGGCATACTCAGTAAGGATCCTATTCTTCCATTCTTTCTCAAGGTTAGGGTAACCTTTCCATATGCAAGAAGTTCATTCATGTCAGTGAAGATGTTAATGGAATTTTGCTTAGTTGCATAAATGGTTTTTTTCCTGATTCTATTTTAAAAACATTTTTAAAAATCATTAGACCCAATAAAGTCAGCATAAAAGTAAGCATGCACACATACACAAAAAAAAAAAATAGTAGAAACCCCTCTTAAAAATAGACAGTTCCAAAATCTACAAATTCTCTAAGTAAAGATCATCAATTATCTTTACTTGGCAAATGAAAGGCAATAACAGTAAAATGCATATGAGCACCAACTGTGATGTGAAATTTAAGGCTCTAAAACTTCATTAAAATCAGCCTGGTAATGATGTACCATATGCACTGGGCTGCATTTGCCCGAGGATCTCCAACCTGTGGCTCATTTCTTCTGTCACAGCACCTCTTTATAAGAATGACTCAGAGTGCTTTGTTGAAGTGCTTAGGGGCTGACAAGCAGGGTAGGTGTTTCAGAAATAATCATTTGCTTCATTATACCCTGGTGGATTGTAGACATTTTCTGTTTATAAGAGAATTTTCGGCTTTCATTTCTAAAGAGAACTGAAGACATGAAACAAGGCTGTTAACAAGTATTCTGACAATTTATGCTTTCTGAATAGGAAACTGATTTTTTCTTTTTTTTTTTTTTAGCAAGTAAAACGGATTTTTAATAGCCTTTTACAGAAATAACTGATAATGAATTTGGATAGTAAATTTCAGAGAGATTACAAAAATATATTAACCAGGTAAGATAGATGGTAGACATCACAGGTGAAGGGCTGCATATTTCATTACCAGCTCTTGAGCAATTTAGTCCCCATGTGCTTATTTTATTATTCTGGTACTTTGGTCTCTTATTTGTTGCTCAACTTTATAAATTATTCAGAACCTTTTCCTTTTTTAATGATTTAATATATAAGCCCCCCTTAATGCTACAGCTTGATATGGCTATATGTGGAAAGTAAAATAAGTACTTTTAGAAGAACCTTCATCTTATTATGATTAAAGATGAAAGAAAGCCCGTGTCAAAGCAACATTAAGCTAAATTCTTTGTATGTTAAGTAAAATGAAAACCTGTTTGTACCTGAGAGATATTAATTATGCTGAAATCCATTTGATACCTGGTCATACTCTAGATATTAAAAATGAAACATCTGAACACAGGTGGAAGCACCTTTAAACACTGACATATAGCAAAGGTGTCTGAGTTCTCACAAGAGACAGTCTGGTGGGGATGTGTAAATTGTCTTTGGCATGTCTGGAAGTCACAGACACTCACAAATGGAGAGAAACAAAAGCAGCAGCAATTCCTGGCTTGACTGGTTGGTTCATTTGCTTTCAACATAAGCAACCTGCTGACCAGGCTATTTATCCACAGTAGGAAAGCCTGTGTTTAATCCCATTTTCTGAACAAGGAAGGGCCTTTGCCACTTAGAGAAAAGCATGGGAAGAGTGCAAGCTACTGGCCTTGCAGCTCAATGAGGGGGAAATACTGTGACCTTAACAGCTGACACACTCACTTAGGAAAGAATAGAGCCATACTGGCCTTAGCACCATCTATAATATTTTTCCTTTCCTTTTGCATGTAACAAAATAATTAGTGAATACATTTTATTTTTGCAGAAGTATTTTCCATGTTTCAAGTACTTTGAGTATTATAGAAATAATTTAAACATACTTTCCACAAGATTTCTTTCAGGTTGCCTGTTGTACCATTACAACACATACAATCTAAACTTTTACTGAAAAATAAATTTAAGATCAAGCTCTGGTGATCCCTAGGTATTCAGGGGACCTCATAGGTGAATAATTGCCCAGTGTGTGGTGTGATGTTACTGGTGTTTCACCTTGTGCTTTAGACTGAATAACCACTGAAAAAAACCCAAAAAAACCCCCAAACCCCTCCCCCCCCCAAAAAAAACCCAAAACAAACCAAACCCAAAAAAACAAAACAAAACAAAAACCCCACAAACAAACAAAACCCCAAAAAACTGTAGAATGAGAGTAAAGAATTATTGGACTATGTATTGTCCAGTTCTGACTTTTCAGCCTTCTAGAAAAATCTTTACCAAAAGGTTATTATTAAAAATATTTTTTTTTTTTTCGGTCTGAAGTATTATAATTAAACTTTTGAATAGCTTCATGCTTCTTTATACCTTTCTGCATTAAATTAATTTTAAAGAAAATGTTGAAGGGGCAAATAACATTCATATGATATGAAGAAGTGCACACAAGCAATGGTGAAATGCTTTTGCATTTGACTCTACTGTCTAGTTTAAAGTGAACAAACTGATAAAAGAAAAAACAATGAGAAATAAGTATTTATATTTCATCTACATTCACAATACCTTTAAAAATTACAAAAATAAACACATTCTCTTCATGAAAATCACATTTCCTTAAAGGTCCATACGTGTTTTATTATTGCTGCCATGGTGTCTAGCATTATACAGCTGTCTATAAACCCAGTCAGCTAGAAATCTGGAGATGAGACTGAGGAACCTCTGTTCTCACTAGTTAGATTGGATACTGAGGGGCAACATTACAGTATTCGCTATATAAACACAGAATTACCCCAAATGGCATTCAGTTTAAAAAGGGAGAGAAGCTGTTCCTAAAAGCTGAAGCTATATGGTGAAAAAGAATAAACATCATACAATTCTTGATAGTTTATGGTGAAAATGTAGAAAGTGCAATCAAGATTGAAGTCTTGAATCTATGTTTGGAATATTCAAGACATTCGTTTAAATAGTTGATAAATTAATCATTATTCTAATTCATTTTTAGATCCTTTGATTGGAAAAAAGTTAAATATGGTAAAGTTCTAGTTCCACTGCCATTTACAATCTGAGCTGTTGCCATAGGAAAAGAACAAAGCAAAGGTAAATGAACTATGGATTAATATTTGCATAGCAAAAAATTAAGTGTTCAAATAGTTGATTTAAGTAAGACTATCATCCTCACTGCTGCCACTTGAGATCCCCGGATTAAGCAAATGTAAATTTATAGTTATTTTCAATATGCAACAATGTTTATAGTCTGGGTTTTTATCCTTTAGAAAGTAAAGTAGGTGCTATCCATTTCCCAGTATAGTGAAGGTTGAAAAAGAGAATATTCATTATTTAAGTTCCATTTTTAGTTTTTTATTCAGCACTGTGTCTTTTTAAACTTGTGTGCTCTTTCTATGAAATGTAGAGTTTAATATTAAGTCATATAAAATCAAGAATGATGCTTCTCTTTTATTTTGGTAGTCTTATCTGACTACAGCTTTAACTTTGCTCTGTTCGTTATTCCCAAAATAAACAAACAAACAAAAAACTAAAACCCCCAGACATTTATTCATTTTTTCCCTCCTGGTTTGATTCCACAGTCCTAGTAAGCATTTGAAACTTTCTATTAGACACACAATGTCACAATTGTTGGACCTGAACTTGGTCCAGAGTAATAAATATTTTGTTTTCAGGGCTTCATGACAAATAACATGAGTAAATGCAATTCAGCATCAAATGAACCTGAACCTCTGGCAACATCAGTGAAAATCTTGTATAACACATTATTTCCGTCAGAAAAAAAAAAAAAAAAAAAAGCTGTGGAATAGGTAAAATCAGCTCAAATGTACAATTTTTACATAAATAAATTTATTTATTTGATCTTCCTTTCCTTGATGACTTTAGTAGGATTGCTCAGTTATATCAAAACATACTCCTAAAAATGTTATTTTCTTAAGGACTTAATAACATTACCCATTTGATAACAGACAGCACCATGACATAGCTTTATGTATTCAAGTACCTGGTAATGTACATTTTTACTGCATGCAGGACACCTTAAATGGAAAATTACTGTAGACATCTCAAGGCAGGGTTTCTACTGCTTATATTATAGCCATCGTTTAACAAGTGCATAGGAAGTATTCATTAATTCTTCAATAATTTGATTGTTTAGCTTTCAAACTGGAGATCCATTTCTGAGCAGCTACACACTATAAAAGTATTGATTCCATGACTAAAGCAATTCTGCTTAAAGCAAATAACCTTGAAATAGAATATTTTTTTTCCCTCTGACAAAAATATATGATCACAGGGGGAAATACATTAACTTGCATATCTGCTGTACCCAAATATTTTGGTATTTGTCATGCATTTCAATTTGAAAGGAGTTTAATGGGTAATCAAAGGACATCACTTTGGGGCTGCAAAACGTGCTAAGAAACATTTAGTATTACGAATAAAAAATTTAAGTTAACTCTTGGTAGATGTATCACTAAATGCCGTGGTGGTATTTAAGTAGTAAATAGTTAAAATTCAATAAATAGATCAATATACAACTGATGGGGAAGCTGATCCATCTGGGTTACTACACGGCAGCATCCCTCTTTCGAGAAACCTTGCCTAGAAAAGGCAAGGTTTTCAACTCATCTCATAAATCATTTTGACAATGAACACTAGAGATTATCTCAAATTGCAAAATTCACCTCCAGATCTGGAACTGCATCTCACTAGTTTTCAAAAACATTTTCTTTCCCTTCTTACTATAAATAGAAGAGCAAGCTCTATGTAAAATGAAGGTTTTATTAAGGGACAAACTATGCAGCTGCATAATTGGATCCTTTTTGTGCATCCTCAAATGTAAAATCAAGAACTGTCATCCCTGTGAACTGATGTCACTTTGGAATGTAGTACAAATCACTGATGCTTCTCTATTGCCTGATGTGACATATTTTTATGTCTTGAGGGCAGCACAAATCAGAGCTTCTTTTCTCTAGGATTGACTTACATTATATGTCAACAATTCAGAATAAATATAGCTTGATGAGCTCTGGGAAAATATATTTACCTAGTAAATTTAACTTCATAATCAAATCATCAGTCTTATCTACTTTAAAATGAGCCCCCAAAGAATATCTGTCCCCAAAAACTCAGATGTAAAGAGGAAAATAAATTTGATATCAGCTTTTCTAGATAATAGGTCATCCAGTTTCACACAGATACCTGCAGAGTCTAATAAATTTCTAGGATAAAAATTCCTTGTTCAGTCTGTTTCTCAGTCTGAATGGAACATGTCATGGTACAGGGGTTCCTCTGCATCCCAGTACTGTGTTTTGGCAAGTGTTTTAATTATTCTAATTTTTTCCTCTAAATACTAAAATAGTAACTAAGGTTATAAAATTCTGATTTCTAGCTAGATTTTTAAAATCTTTTTCTCCAGACACTAGTTCTATAAAATGAATTTTCCATGCTAAGCAAAAAAACAAACAAAAAAAATTAAACCCCATCAGTTTACTTCCTCAACTGTCCTTACTCAGGATAGTCAATTTATGTGTCACTGTTTAGGATTCAGTTAAGTAGGCTGGGCTCTTTCAAGCTTATTATGGTACGGTCGTTGTGATCTTCAACCCCTGAGATGTTCTGTCTACCTCTTTTCACAGACTCTGAGATGTCAATACCTGTTATTTAACAAAAATATCAAGACTGGATGTTCTCTCATTAACATTCTCCCATTAATAATTCTGATGCCAAAAATGGGGGGGAAAAATGATCTTCTAATTCTACATAATTTATTGTTCCTCATTCCATCCACTCTTGTCACAGAACCAGACTGCAAGTTGATAATTTTTTCTATGATTTTGGTTTTTTTCTATGATTTTCAAATGAAATTAAAAAGCCATGAAATGAAACTGTGTCTTGAGACCATTTCAGCAGCTGATCCTTATATATTGATTTACCTAACACAAAATCTTTCCTAATATGCCAGCCACAATGACATATACTTGCAGTTCTTGCATGTATCAAAGGTTGAATGAGTCATCGATAGCTCTGGAATGGCACAAACATGGCAAGAAATGTGACAGCTGTCTTCACCCAGGCAAAGGTCAGCTCAGCTTTGCTAAATCTTTGAATGACGTCAATGCCGTACATAGCTAAACTAAAAATCACCAGGATGATATTTTTTCCAGGCATTCATTGTTCTTCTCGGCTTCTTACAACAGTTTAACACAGTAAAAGGAAGGAGACGTTTAAAAGCAATTTCTTAGGAAAGATCTGAATGTTAATTCTTGAGGAATAAACCCCAAAAAGATAAATTTTATCAATTGGAATGGGATTTTGCTTATTTTGGTGTCAATTCAGCACAGAAATTCCTGATTACTCCTTCTCTCTGAAGCAGATTTGAGCACACCTACCATTTCTCTCAGGATCCACACTACACACTTGATGGGAAAATAAATGTGCATCCAACTTCCTACCTCACATTGTAGGAACCATTTTATAGAAGAATCCAGATTTTTACTGCATGACCTTCCCACCTTACATTTTCCCATTAATATCTCCTAAAATTATGGCAGTACTTAGAGAAGTAGAAGATCCACAGGAAAAAAAAAAAAGGCAAAATAAAAAAAAAAAAAACTCCTTAGGTTTCATGGTTTAGAATTTTTTTTTGAAAACATGCAAATGGAAACAACTTTTGTAGACTAACTTTAATTTTCCAGTCCAAGCTGAATGACACATTTATGTTAAAAGGTCCATTATTCCTTTGTGTTCAGGGTGTGTCTAAATGGGACTAAAATGTACTTCATAGCAATGATAAGATTTATTTGGCTGATCATTTCCATATGGATAGATACTAGAGATAATAGAAAGGATAAAAGCATCATGGACAATTAAAATTGTTCATTTATCATTAAAACAGGGTTCATCATGCACCATTTCATGTTTTGGATGAATTCCCATATATGATTTTGCTGTACATTATTATCTAAACATTTTACAGTAAACCAGTAAAACATCCCACATAAATACCCTCAACCAAGATTTATAATATCTCCCCTAATCTTTCTGTCTTGTCTTTCAAAGAGAATTTAAAAAAAAAAAAAAAAAAAAAAGAATCCTAGATATTCTTCACTGCTGCTTTGAGCACCTCACGAAAAGAACTCAGTCTGAGGGCAGACAAGAATTTGACAATTAACTTGCTGCATTCTCAGATGTCTGTGTTCTCTGAAGAGCAGTATTATACTCTGAAGTATTTTTAAATGGGCCTAGACGTCTTGCTGTCAAGTCGTATTACCCCTCCCATTGCTATCTCCAGCCTCATGCTTCCTGTGCAATCCTTTCACTAAAGACTATTGCTCCAAGTGCAATAATGTGGGTCTGGGGACACCAGAAATGTACGTCCCAAACCTGCAAGATTTTCTCCTATGGTTCAGCTGTAACAGTTGATGCACAGGTAAAGAGCTTAGTAAGCTTCTGATTCCAAATCCATCAGTTTCATATTATATTTGTAAAATTCATGTGATTTGTCAAAAAAAAAAAAAAAAAAACAGCAAAGGAACAAACAAACAGTGGAACTGCTGAATGAACACACAGATACGGGCTTTCATATGGGCATTTCTAAGTATCTCCTGATGAAGGAGGTACCATTACTGAACTAACTGGATTATGCAACAAGACTAGAAGCCAAACTAAAGCTCAGAATATAATTTCTGTATAACTCCTGTTTTCATTCATTTCACTTTATATGGTTCTTTGCATTAGTTATATTTTAAACAGTTCTAAGTAGTCATTTATATTTTGATCTAATTTCTATGTACACCCCTAGGCTGATTTGATTTCCTTTTAAAAACAGACTTTACAGTCTTTGTCAAACAAACTTTGCCCTTAGTTAAAATCTAAGATTGAACTTCATGTAGCACTATAGAAAACTGGTTCAGTGTTTCCCCTCATTAAAGAGGAGAGTACCAGTTTTAGAGGGGAAGTGGCAATTTTGAGAGGTCTTACATGGCAGAGAGACTGGGTTAATTGTCAGCATGGCATGTCAGAGGCAATTAAGAGGCAGGTGAAGAAAGGAGTTGCAAACTGGAGATAAGAATGAGTCCAATTCCACAATAATCTCTTAGTTGGCAAAACTTAGTTTGCTCTAAGATACAACAGCTCATGCTGACCCCAGTACTTTTTGTTATCTTGGAAATAAATGTACTGTACATTTAACAGGAACATGATACTACTCCTGAATATACTTAGTCAGATGTGTGGGTGTGTTGAGAAATCTACAATGCTATACCCCCATACAAGATGAGGATTTAAAATCACCTATTCCTTCATATTTAAAAGGATTTATTAATTTCAGCTGGAAAGAGAGAAAAGGACAAGTAGGTCCTCTGGGAAAATGATAATTGACCTCCTTTTTCATGAATGCACAATAATAACAACCCTATCCTTCATGGATCTTCACAATTCTTTCTCTGGTCTTTCAGTTCTAATTTTACTACTTTTGTCTTTCCATGGCAGCAGCCAATCAGACTTTTGATCATCATCCAAGGGAAGGTAAAATTTTTCCATCTGGTTAAGAAGTCTCTGGCCAGCCTTAATGGAAGTTGCATGTTCTATTACAATTCAACATCAAAACATCAAAACACCATGCCTATTATGTTGTCATATGCTACTATTGCATTTTTACTTCTGAGCCTAATGTAATATTTTCTTGAAATCCCATGAAAAAAGTGCAAACAAAATTGGCACAGAATCTGATCATGCCGTGAGTGATCAAGTGTAATTTGCTTTTATATCATTGATTTATAACAAAATTTTGCTTTATAACAGATAATAACTTGCTCAGTTTTACTGAAGGAAGTACTAAGATTAAAAAGAGAATAGAAGAGCATCCATGCTTACAGTAAGCTAGGTAAAATTTGAGGATTATCCAAACTTGTTTCTAGCTGTACAGTGGTAATCAGCTAACATCAAACACTGCTGCTGAAACAAGGAATTATGCATTGACATATTGGAAATATTTTGCCTCCATGGTGAAAACAGTGAAGAGGAATGTAGAGTGAAAGCATGTGAGCTCATATACACACAAAAATACACTTCATTGTGAGCCATTTTGCCCAGGCTTCTCTAAAGCCAAATGAGTCAGTTTATGAGTGGCACACTACCACATACTGCGCTCCCATATTTCAGGAGTTAAGTTCCCTTTATGAAGCAATCATATCTCATTCTCTTCTTTTTATTCAGAAATCATGGCTAAAAGTTGCTGCAGGCATCAGATTTAACAGGTTGCTCATAATGACTGACAAGTTCCAACTGGAACCCAGAAAATGGTAACAAAGCATAAACTTGATAAGCCTTCAGTAAATAAATAATTTTCCTTTATTGAGATTAGAGTGGCTGAGGTGGTTAGTGCTTTGGAAGTGAAAAAAGACAGGTAATGTAAAATAAAATCTTATGATGTTTTTATTTTGTTTTTTATTACTAGACAGAAAAGGCAGTAAATAGATCCATATGAATTTGTTATCTGGTCACTAGAAACTAAATGCAAATTTTGAACTTTAAAGGAAAAGGAACATATATTTCTATCAAGGGTAATTTTCAGTGAAATTAGTTCTTTCAGACTTAAGTCTAGATGTCTTCTGTAGCAAATGTAACACCATGTTTACTTCTGAGATATTCTTTTTATGAAAAGACATTTCTTATGTTTACAGTCCTTTGAAAACAATAGAGCTTTCAGCTCTGATAAATCTGATTACTGCTTTTATCCTCTTCATCCAGATTTTTCTGAAGGAAGTTAATAGAGGTCATCTAGATAAATGATTACCCTGCAGAATTGGAGGACTTTTTGATCAGTAAATAAAGCATCAGAAGAAAGATGTTTTGGTTAATTCTAGCTGGACTGTGGAACTGTTTCATCAGGAAACAGCATCCTGTGTGACTCAGGCTTGAACTACAGCTTTGCTAGAAACTGTGTAAAAACAATGCATAGATGAACTACTCCAGGAGCTCATCATGGCATGTAATTGCTGTAATAAAGATAAAAATCACACAACATGTAATTTATTTCTAGCTTTTTGTTGCATTAATTATGGAAGTAACTAAAACTCGAAAACCCATTTTACTAAACCCTCTAAAAATTGATGACTGAAGGATGTATCTGTATTATTCTGACTAGTCTCAAAGGAAGATTTAGGCATTAATGAGAATTCTTTTCTAAAAAAAATTAAAAATAATGGTGTGCTTTGTGAAAAATAATATAGCTGGCTTTCCATGCAACTTAAGTCCAGATTTTAATGATGTCGCATAAAAGCCCTTCCTTAATTATCACATGGCTGTATTTTTCTAATTCCTTTGCTTCAAGTGACAGTTTTTTCTTTGTAGGACCAAACATAGGCTACTGAATTTATAAAACATTCACTGAATAGCTGGTATAGCCCGATGAAAATACCAATGTTATCATCTCCATGAAGTTGTCCCATGGTGATGCCCATCTGTATTCACTAAGGAGGTTTCAAGGCCCGAGTTTCATGCATGCTTCATCAGCACTTAAATGGTCCCCTTCTCTGGATCTTTTTTGGCTAACACCATGTTACCTCTTTCTGTATTGTCTTTTTGTCATTTAGTACCTGCACTTGCATTTGAGATTGAGTTCACAGTGGCTGCAGGTAGTAATGTACCACCTGAATTATTTTAGACTATCAACTCTTTGATGGTGAGACTCTTTATTTTCTGCATTTTTACAGTGTTACAATAATAACATAGAAAACAAGAAAGCTAATGGAGTTGACAGTGGAGTAAATAAGGACAACTGAGCTTTCAGAAACATTTTGGCAGACATAAATGGATGGACATCATAATTGTGTTAAAGGTTGTGGAATTAGAAATTCCAACCAGAAAAAAAAATATAGCAATTAGTATAAGAAGGGAAACAAAGTAACTGAGGTTATTGGGATATCAAAAAGGGGAAAAAAATAAGGAAGCAGAAAATTTAAATATAAAGACAAATTTCACTGAGAAATATTGATCCTGTTGCAACTTTATCATCCTGGAGAAAACAGTGGCATCTACAATTAACTAAGATAGAAAGAAAAAATAACCACAACATTTCAAAAAATTGTTCCTCTTTGAAAACAGAGAAAAAAAGAAAACAAAAAATTGGATGATAATTTTCTTTAGTTTTCTTCAAAACCAGTAATTTACTATTGTAATTTTGAAATGTAAAGAGAAAAGCCGTTTATTATATAAACACTCAAGCTTTTAATCACCAAAATTTGCACAATTTCAAGAAATAGAGACTGTAGAATTTGAAGTCCAATTTTGATGGTTACCTGGTGGGATAACTTCAGTGGTGTTCTCATGCCTATGGACAACCTGAAGCTAGCAAACAATGAAGAAGAGAAGGCAATGGTGAAACAGGCCAAATGAAGGTTGAGGGTTTCGCACATATATTGTTCAAGGTTTCATATGCAAATTTGGACGGTAAAAAGAAATGAAAAAATTATTTTATCAAGATGAACAAAATTTTGTGAAATACATAAGCTGAAGTTGTGATACTGCTCATTCTCTTGAAATTTGGAATGGAAAAAAAAAAGTTGCACAAAAATTTGTCTCTTTTTAGAAATACTAAAATTAGGTGGTCTGAATTTGAACGTGGATAAAGTTATGGTTATTGAGAAAGAGATTATTAAGAAAGAGATTGTTATGTGTGGACAAATACATGGATTACTTAAAAAAAAGGTGTGCTTTTCAACAAGTTCTGTTCCCTTTTTCTCCATTTGAGAAATGACTGAAGATTGAAATCTTGACTTGTGGAAGCTTTGTCTTCTATAAGTACAGTTTTAGTTGCCCTTCCAGAGCAGAGATTTAGTTAAAAGTGAAGGAGAGCTTGCAGCACTGCAAAATATATGTGTCCCACAGAATGCACTGTAGGTATTGTAATTTAGGAATGGTGTTCATTTACTTGCTTTGAAGTACAGGCTAAAAAATGTGGTAAAAGATATCTTTAAAGTCTAGGTTTGATGTAATAAAAAGCATCTACAATTGATACCAGGGTTCAACTTATTCTAGCAATTTGGAAATATAAATAAGCCAATTAAAACTTTGTGTATAATTACCTTCTATGTGAAAAAAGTCTAAAAATTTTAATGTAGAATAACAGAAAATCTTATTGTTGTCATTCAATTTAATAATAATTACATTTCTGTTTGTCTATTCCAATTAGTCTATGTTTTAAGTTTCTAATTTATGAACATTATAAAGGTTCTGTACATCTGTGGAATTCTGTAAGAGTGTATCAGTTTCTTAAAATTGAGTTCTAAACACTCTAACACTCTTCAGGTTTTGGGTTTGTTTTTTTTTTTTTTTTTCAGAATAAATAACATGTATATTTCTAGCAACCAGAAATTATTTTTGTTAAATACACATCTTTAATAAAACCCACTATTTCTTAATTCTATTTCTTTTAAATGATTCCTGTGGTTTCTGAGAGAAAAACTCATGTAAGTTTTAGTGTGATTCTTGAACAGGCACTTTAAATATCTTCTATTTATATTAAATTTACAGGAAATAAATATATTGAAAAATAGTATGAAGATATTTTTCTTATTAGATCTGCCTTCAAGAAATATTTGAAAACCAGTACATTTAAAGAACTGGCTTTCAACAGCCCATAAAAATAATTAAACCGCAAAAAGCTAAATTGATGTACAGAAAAAGCTACTTCTTTCTTGACTTACTAAATGGCATTTTGTCCCTCTGGTGTACTAACATTATATAAAATTAACTTCCATTTGCCAAGTTCAGAAACCAATGTCCTAAAATACATCTGAAAAATCATTCTACTACTGATTTCTTTTTCTTTAGACAAATTTGCCTTAGCACTGAATTAAACATAATAGGCTTTATGGCACATTTGCTGTTTGTTTCTTCATATAAACAGAAGACCGGCCAGCTTGGGGCTAGCCTGCATAGCGATGGTATGAAACATTAATATGAAGCAGTAGAAAGAATGATGATACAGTCTGTAAGGTAGTTAGGTTAATGCTATCGCTTCCAACCAAGAGTGCTTTTAGTTTGAAACAGTTATATAGGAATACTGTATCTTAATTATTCTCAATATTTTAGCAGAGGAAGGTATATAGAGAGGTTTAACTTAATTTCCAAAAACATTGTTCGATTTAATTTCCATGCACAGTGAAATCCTAAATTCCTTAAGAAAACCAAGGCAGGTCTATTTGGTCACATTTGAAATTTTATTTTGGGAAATGCAGCCTCCACTGGCAAAGGAGAGATTAAAATTCTATCCTTTACAGCTGTTTTGTAGCTGGAATATAAATGTGTTTCTTATGCCAGCCTCTTGCAGACCACTTAAGAGCAATGTACAACCTCCTATTATATCTCTCTTAAGACAGGCTGATCGAGTTGGGGAGGTTCAGCCTGGAAAAGAGAAGGCTCTGGGGAGCATTTCAGTACCTAAAGAGACCTAAAAAAAACCTGGAGAGGGAGTTTTTAAAGGGACAGGTAGTGATAAGGCAAGTGAGAATGGTTTCAAACTGAAAGAGGGTGGGATTAAGTATAAGGATGTTATTTACTCTCACCACCTTTATTCAGAGGGTTATGAGAAAAGGGATCAGGCTGGCCAGAGAAGATGTGGATGTCCCATCTCTGGAAGTATTCAAGGTCATATTGGATGGGGCTTTGAGCAAGCTGCTCTAGTAGAAGGTGTCCATGCATATAGCAGAGGTTTAGAACTAGATGATCTCTAAGTTCCTTTCCAACTGTGATTCTAAGTGTGACCTGTATTTAAAACAAGCTTCACAAAGAAAACTGAGTCAGGGTCATCTCTGAAATAATTTTTCCAATCAACTTGAACTCAAAATTAAACAAGGCACTAACTGTAAAAAAAGTATCATTAAAAATATTTTCTTTTATCTCCTCAGTAAATGGATTTGTCTGTTTCAAGTTTACTATAGTTAAAATGAAGTGTAAAATGTAGCAGATTAAGACTTTATTGAATTTGGAAAATTGACAGTGGTCTCTTGCTCTGTGATTTAGAGAGAACTGTCAGTTACTTTCTAATAAAGTCTTGTTTTTTGTAGTAAATTGAAAATAATCACAGAATTTTTTTAAAAAGTGTATGAGCATGACAACTGAAGTTGAAATGTGAATACTTGCAAATAATAAGGTAGACTAAAGTGTTTTCCTTGTGGACATAAACGTAGCATGAAAAACAGAATGAGGAATTTATTTTTTAAGTGTCAGAATATGTTGTCTATTGTTATCAATTTCTATGAAATGATTGCATGGAAAGAAGAATGAGTAAGGTATTTGGTGATCAGTCTCTACGTTTACTGGATTTTATAACAAAACTTATATTAATTTCAACTGAATTCTGGATCAAACTCTGGGAAAATACCAGTAAAACATCTGGCATGACCAACCTGAGAAAGGTTATTGAGATGAAGTGGAATCTAAAGCATTTAAGAAGCCTGGTTATGAGGGTGTGTATGTCACAGGTTCTAGTACTTGTAGTTTGGCTCATCTTTCATCTAAACGCCTTCCAAGAGAGAATTATCAAAGCTATCCTAGCACTTGTAATGCCATATAAGCCCTTCACAGATATAGGAATGACAGGGGAGGGAGACTGTTATCAGCAGTCCTGTGAGGAAGTGGTAGACAGGGTTCATGAGGAGAGTGATGTGAACAAAAAATAACACAAAATCAACAAAACAGGGCATAAGCAGAATCACCTCAAGCACTGGTACTTAAGAAAGAAAGTGCCAGCAGGCACATTATGAAGCAAGCATCTAGACAATTTTAGGGAAACAAGCATGCTTGGGGTCCTCTCTGAAGTGCCTGCACACAAGTTGTCACAGGAAAAGGGGAGATTTCCTCCACACTTAGTATGGGGAGATTTCTTTGACCCCTACTGTTTGATTTGTCTGTCAGCACCTTAGGAAAGCCAAAACCCTCATGCCCAACCAGTCTGTCTGCATCCCTTTATGTGGACCCTTCACTGCACAGTCACTATATCAGAGAGCAGTTCCACTGACTTATTCAGGGAAATACACCAATAGAATAAGTGATGTATCAGTGGATATTTCCACTTTATGACCCCTTAGGGGTCTTCCACTTTGACATTTACATGTACATTCCCCACTGATGGCGACATCCAAAGCCCCTGAAGTGCTCACACTAACAGTTTATAGAACAACACTCTATATTAATGTAAAATTATGACAGGTTAAGCTTCAAGGATTGCTAGTGACTGCAGAAACATATTCAAAGCAATACACAGACAAGTTCTAATCCCCAATAAAATTATTCAGCATGCACAGAGTAAGGTTCTTACTGAACAGGTATGTCTATGGGGATGAGAGGTTCAGCCCAATGGCTGATCCCAGCAGCTATGATGTAGTCTTCCCTAACTTTTCACCAGTCTCAGCTTACTTTTAAATTCTTTCTTTATGTTGAGGTGGAGCTTGAGTGATTCTTGTCATACCTTTGTAGCTGATTGGTGTAAGTGTCCCACTTCACTCTTAAAGATAGTCAAAAAATTAAAGTGCATGTACAGTGAGGGGTGGTCATACCTTGGAGGCAGGTAACCTTGGGATGGAAAAATATTACAGTTAGGCTATACTGAGCCAAGTTCATCTGAGAAGAGTGATTTCAGCAGAGTTGTTGGCTCAGTAGTAGGACATCTTCTCCTACGTCCCTTGGATGACTGGTGCAATGCTGTTTATTGGCTGCAAACTACCATCGAGTTCTCCTACCTGTAGAGATTTCAACAGAGAAAGAGACAGTCCACTGTTTCCACTCTCCTCTGCTCTCCACTCCATTCCCCCTTATCAGGTACTTAGGCTGCATATTAGGAATCATGATAGAATAGGTTTTGCATATGCCAACCACACTTCATCCAGGGAGTAGTGGATTCCCTATGCCCTATAATTTCTGTACTGTTACAACTCTGATAGGATGTGAATATAAATTCTCAGTTTCCTCTAATTTCACCCCCAGACATCCTTTCACACAAACGCACACAGGATGAGGAATAAACATGAAAAATTAGAGATCTGTAGGCATTTCTAGGGCTACAATCTTGTTAGGGATCACAGAGACATGGTGGGATGGCTTGCATCCCAGCTTGGAGTGCTGCAATATCAGCATGCGAGTACATCAGTGACAAAAGGAAGATTAGGGCAGATGTGTTTCTGTGAGTGAATGGTGCAAGAACCCTGCTGACAGAGGATATTGATAAAGGTGAGATACTGAAGGCCTTCATTACATCTGTCTTTACTAGTAAGATGAGCCTTCAGAAGGATTCCATGGATCCAAAGGTCAGGGAGAAAAATCTGGAACAAGGAAACATACTATTGAAAGAGAATCAGTTCAAAGAATATTTAAGAAAACTTGTCATACTTAAGTCCATGAGCCTTCATGGGATGTACTCAAGTGCTGAGGGAGCTGACTGAGTTACCAATAAGATTAGTGTGGACCCAATATTTACTGAGCCTGAGAATTGCTACCTCTCCCCAAGGGAAAATTTTCAACAGTTTTCTTTTTCCCAAAAGAACCTTGTGTAAACAATGTTCCTTTCCCATAACAACAGGTGTTGTTTGCTATTTCTGTTACTTAGCCAGTGGGAGAGGTGTCAGGCCTATGGACCAATAACGTCTTAGCGCAGCGTGTTATAAAAGGTCTGAATGAATTGTAAATAAAGCCTGATTTCTACTGCCTTCTGACTGGAGTCAAGCATCTTTATTTCGTGTCTTATTGTGACAGATTTGTAAATCAAAGATAAAGCCAAGATTTTCCTCATCCCTGAAATAAGATATGAGGATTTTTTTAAAGAACTCCAACACAGAGCTTGAAGAAATTAGAGCAAAATAATTGGTTTGCAGAATGAAATTTTACAGAAAATAGAAGAGAAGGGAGATTGAAAGATACAGGTAAGAGGTAGTTAACAGGATGTGCATACATATGAAGCAACACATTCAATAAAGAAGGATTAGTGTATGCCAGTTAATGAAAGCATAGGAAGTAAGAAAACAATGTTTATACATACTTAGAAGAAAAAGACCATTGTGAAGAGGCAGAAACTCTCATAAAATACAGTAGGGAAGAATTACAAAAAACTTGAAAAGAACAAAACTTGAAACAACTATTTTCACTTTTTTCTCTTTATTATGAAGAGAAAATTTTTTCATAAAATTATGAAAGAATACAATATAAGAAATAACAATATGAAAGCATATTATGCAAGAAGCAGAAACAGTGATTAATGATAATAGCTGTAGAGACTGAGACCAATGAGTAAACAGGGTATCTGCCCACATGCTGTTTGAACAGTGAATAATTCATTGAGAACAATCAGGATCCCACTGCTGTGAAAATTGTTTTAGGATCCACCTTTTGCACCAGGAAATTGCCCTAGTATCTAATCTTTAAAATTATGTTTACAGTTCTCTTGGACAGAAGGAATGTCAGAAACAGTGTAAAAGAAATACAGTGAGTGGTAAATTACAGGACTGGTAAAACTGAGAGATGTAAATTACCCTATTCCTCATGCCTTTAAGACTGACAATTCTGAAAACTAAGCCAGATTTGTTAAATTCCGGCTCTTAACTAGTCAGATGCTGAAGTTTTTGAAGTTTCCTTTACTTGTGACATCCAATTAGTGTACTGACACAGTTCTGAAACATTTGTCCATAGAACATGTACTGCTGAGAAGTCTTCAGCAACTGAAATTTCAACTTCGCTGTTACAATTGATCTATGAAAATGGTTCTCTATAGCAGATACAAAGAAAGAATGTGGAAATGAAGCTAAATCTATGTGACAAATTTCTATGGCATAGTTTTTTTGAAGACTGGCATAAGAATATTTTGTTGACACCTTTCACAAAGTCTGCCTGTAGCTTTTCTTATACACGCAGATGTATATGTATGAATGCATTCATATTTCTGCACGCACACTGCTTTTGCTTCCACACTAGCACAACCCATGAAGTTTTACTAGCAAAGTTGTGCAGCTATAGATCTTCTTTGACTATTACATCCCTGAAAAGCATAGAAGAGTTTTCCTTACAGTAGAACAAATAGTAATGGTTTGTCAATTATGAAAATCTCTAAATAAAACAATTCCACTCTGCCATTTAGCAAGATAATTAAGGGAAAAAATCCCCAAGGTCGAGTCTATTAATTTTACTAGTGCCTTCATATCTTATTAGAGAAGCATTATTCTTTTTGTTTATTCTTTCATTTATGGTAGTGTTTGTATAGGAGATCCTTTATTTCAAAATTTAAACCACAAGGAGAGGAAAGATATAGGTATCTAGATATACATTTCTCATGGAAAAATCTGAAATGTTTCTTTTTAATTCACTTTACCTATTTATTAGTGAATAAAACCAGTAACTATGAAATGTTTCAATAGCACAGTGGATGATTAACATTTAATCTAATCTCATTTTAAATCATTCATATAGATTAGTTTATATGAGATTCATTTACCTGTCCTTATGCTAGTCATTTTAAAAATAACTTGCTGCTTGTCAGTCTGCTAAATAATGAATTCTCATCAGTTCTGTATTCCCTTGAGAGTTATTCTGAAATGCAATCTGTTATGTGAAATGCACATTCCTGATTAAAAAGAAAAAAGACATGAGAATATGAGCTCTAAAATCATGATGTCAGTACTTAAAATCAAGCCTTGCAAAAATGTTTCTGCTACCAATGAGCAGACATCTGACCATCTCAGTTTCTTGTGATCCTGTCCAATCCCTTTCCCTCTTCCCCTTCCGCCTCCTAACCCTCATCCTGCCCTTTTCCAGGTAGCTGCCAACAGCTGACTCAATGTATTTCTTTTCTGTTTGGTACCCTCATGCCCACGTAATTTATCCCTTGCTACATGCAACCTTGAACATATTTTGTTTTGGAACAAACTTTTACATCCTGAAGAAGCGCTAGGGTTTTACAAACACAGGAGAATGCTGCTCCAGAAGGCAAATTGTCCTGAATTTGTCAGCATCCTCACCAGTCCTGGTTTTCTTTGAAGACAGACTCATTGAGACTTTTTATCACCTAATTGCTTCTGCTGAATTGCTGAAATAAAAAGAATTTGATGTATTATCTAAAGTAGAGAAGGACACAATCAGTCCCGTGCCAACAGTTTGGCCATGACCAGTGAAGATGAGTTCTGCTCATTTTTAAGATTTCACCTATATTGGCTGTTGGTTGTAAATTGTACAAGCAGTGAAGGACAGATTGATAAACTGCCTGAAATAATAAAGAGGCTACTGAACACATCAAACATTGGTTCATTCTCAAAACAGCAAAAAACTAAGCCAGAGTTTTGTGGTTTGTATTGTATCATTACTATTTTTAGAAACAGAAAAGGACATGTAAAACAGCCATGTCTATATTATATACTGTCAGGCTCAAATGTAGGTCAGGCATCAGTAAATTTGCTTCTCAGATGTTCAAAGAAAACAATAGTTTTGTTGTTGGAAATCTTCAAAGTTTTAAAATCCTAATTTAATCCTAGAAGAACAAATGATTCTTCCAATTAAAACTGTAATAAATTTAGGATGCTGAAGTTATAAACATTTCTTTTGTATATCATAATCCAGAGTCATGGAAGCTTGCCTCCTGGTTTTTGGTAAACCTTTCTTTTAGTCATTTAATTAATTCTTGGTTTTGTTTTGGTCAGTCCTAGCTTACTCTTTTTCATTGTTTAGTTCTCTTCATATTTCAGTCTGCAAAGTCAGAGTCCTTGTGCTAATCACACAGAGAAAGGATGCTGCTGACCTTAGGTTATATGCATATATTGAAGGCAACACAGGTATGCTACTTTGCATCAATTACAGGTCAGATCCTGTGTCCAGATGACAGTGCACATGCACTCATTCATGGCATCAGCTTAGATATATTAATATCAATGCAAACAACTGGGATGTAAATTCTGTTCTGAGCATTCAGTGTAACCTTCCTTACCTACTCTGATTTCCCAAGCCTGTACAGTCTGGGTTTCACATTAGTTTAAGCTGAGAGTACTGTGACAATTAGTTATCTTCTCGTCCTTATAGCTTCAACTCTAATTATGTGGTCCTAAATCTTTTCTATATATAACCTGAGTGGGTTATTTGACTTCTTTGTGAAGCTCATCATGCACAATGAGGAAATTAATCCAGCAACAAAACAAGTGAGTGTCTTGTGTTCTGGTGTTGACACAAGCAAGAAAGAAGACATTTAGGGAGGGAATATGACAGATTCATATTCTGAGCTCATCATGCGCCAATACACATATTTTTTCTTTATTACACTATATAAATATTAGCTCAATATAACCAGGATGACATTTATGCAAATGCATTTCATATGTTCATTCCACATTCTCAGTGATTAGATTTGTTTCTACATCTGTTTAATGTTTTGTATTTTCTGCATCCAAATAGTAATCATCCTAATTTCATTACATATTTTACCTGTGTGGTGTGCATATCCAGGGAGCAGACACTTTGGTAGAGACAGAACAGAGAAGCAACATCTTAAGACACAGAAAACAGTCTCAGGAAAAAAAAAAAATGACAGAAACTTACAATGCTGCCAACATCAATATCTGAGTAGCTTATCTTCCTGCTATGCACACAATAGTCAAAACTAAGTTTAGAAAAGTTTTAGCTTGCATTGATTAAACTGCCCTTAGATTCTGAGTCTTGTGTTTTATAAATGTTGTTTCCATGTAAATTTTCACGGGTGAGTTAAATGACATGATTCTTTACTTTACAGTAGCCAACACCAAAAGATGTCAAGACAAGAAAATAAGTGATAAACGTATTAGACATCTTGGAATCAATGTTTCATAAAATGCTTTTATAGACAGAAAAAAAATAAAATCTTTAGACCATTTAAGCCTTGTGGGGGGTTTTTGCCTTTTTTTTTTTTTTTTTCCCCCTGAGACGATGTTTCTGGTTTTTAAATTTTTTTTCCAATTAGTTTTTTATCTTTCTATTTATTCTGCATTCAACAGTTATTTATTCTGCATTCACAGTTATAACTTGAAACATCAAAGACAAAGATGACGTACTCAAGTTCTTAATTTCTCAATGTTTTGATGTCTTAAATGCAGGAGATGTATGGATGCAATCACAACTCACGTAAACCAGAGTCTACTGGATCCATACCCTGCACATTATACTTTATGGACTAGGATATATGGCTTTTGTTTCTTGGCCAAATGTCTGAAATATTATTTGAATAAAATTTCCTACAAATATGTCTTAATAAAACAAAAGGAAGTTGTTACAAATCATTGGAATTAAAAGAAGAAATAGAAAAAAAATTGTCAATAATTATTTAATAATTTGTAACATTTATTTCAGTATTAAGAAAGGTCACTTTGACATAAAAGATAAAGAGCACACTTGGAACAAAATTTACTTCCTTCAGAGAGATGTCTTCTACTGGCTTTATGTTATGGATCATTGCTTGAATATGGGCTACTGCCACAATAACACTTATCTGGATGAAACCTCCCATTGAATCAAGATAACTATTTTTGAATTTTAGAAGAAAGAAATTATTTCAGCTTTCTCAATATGCACTAGGAGTCCACGTGGTTACCCGTACTAAAAAGAGAGCCGAAAGGGATTTAAAGTTATATGTGCCTGTCTCAACTACAATTGTATGATCAAACAGCTAAAAGAGACAATGCTTAGACCTGTTTTATTATATTAAAAAAATCTAATTCTATTGTTGATGCATTCTCATCATACAGCAAGGAATAGTTAATACAGGTAAAGTTATGCCAGGAACAGCGAGAGCAATCATACAGGTTCAGGTATCAGAGTAAGTATATGGCATCATCCTGAACCTGTTAGCATCTTCTACTTCTGAGCTCACTGATGCTTGCCCAACAGTTATACCAACAAAGCATAGCAAATATTTTGCTTCTTAACACTGACAAAGGGGAGATAAGAATAATAAGTTTCTAAACTCATCAAAGTATCTGAAAAATGTAGCCCTGGTATCTGAAAACAAAAAATGTTAGTTCAGAATCTGCCAGTCAAGAAGTCAATACATTCAGAAAATCATCAGTATAAAATAAAACAAGAATAACACAACAATTGACAAATAGGCTCTGTTACCAGTCCCATCACATTCCACCACCCTCTGCTCTCACTAGATAGGGGTCTTCCTGAAGTCCACTCCATCCTTAAATTGAGTGAGACTACTATGAAAAATCATTTAAGATGAGTCAATGAAAATTAAATAGGTATTAAAGAATGCTATCAATAATGGATTGTCACAAAGCCAGAGCACAGCCTGGTAAAGTAAAGTATATTTAAATAAGTAAAGTATATTTAAATGTGAATTTAACCATGAGATTAGCAGTGCAGGTAGAAGAAAGTTTTGTTGAAGAAGCTGTTTCCTGAACACACTGGATTTTTGGAAAAGAAAGCTGGAAGGAGTGGCCAATACTACAGGGGGTCATGTGGCCCTTCAGAAGAACTTTGACAGGTTGGAGATATGGGCAGAAAAAACCAATCTAAATTCAACAAAGGCAAGTGCAGGGTCCTGCACCTGGGGAGGAACACCCCATGGACCAGTACAGGCTGGGGACTGACTTTCTGGAAAACAGCTCTGTGGAGAAGGACCTGGGGGTCCTGGTGGACAACAAGCTGTCCATTAGCCAGGAGTGTGCCCTTGCGGCCAAGACAAATGCTGTCATGGGGTGCATTAGGAAAAGCATTTCCAGAAGGTCAAGGGAGGTGATCCTGTCCCTTTACTCAGCTCTGGTGAGGCCACACCTGGAGTGCTGTGTCAAGTTTTGGGCTCCTCAGCCCAAGAGAGAAGTGGAGCTGCTGCAGTGGGTCTGGTGAAGGACTACAAAGGTGATGAGGTGACTGGAGCATCTCTCTTATGCATAAAAGCCAAACGAACTTATCCTATTCAGCCTCAGGAAAAGATGACTGAAAGGGACCTCACCAATGTCTATCAGTATCTGAAGGGAGGGTGTCAAGGGAATAGATCCAGGCTCTTCCCAGCAGTGCCAGCAGCAGGGCAAAGAGACAATGGGCAGAAACTAGAACACAGGAAGTTCCACCTGAATATGAGAAAGAACATCTTTACTCTGTGGGTGACTATGTATTGGAACAGGTTGCCCAGAGAGACTGTGGAGTCTCCTTCACTGGAGATATTCAAGAACCATCTGGACATAATCCTGTGCCATGTGCTCTGGGATGACCCTGCTTGATCAGGGAGGTTGGACTAGGTCACACACTGTAGTTCTTTCCAACCCTACCCATTCTGCCGTTCTGTGATTCTATGTTTTCCATTGCCTGAGAGTGAGGTCAGAAGAAAGTAACATATAGATAAACTAAAACTTTGGTAGCTTTACATCTTACAGGGAGAAGGTTGATTGAAACATGTTAATTCAAGCACTTAAAAAGTGTACATTCTTTAGTGTTTTCCTGCTTTTTTTTGGGTGCCTATCTAGAGAAACTGTGTAATCCAAACTTTCCTGAAAACTTACTGTTCTAAAACAAAGAAACAAAAGGTAAATATTACCTTCATTTGAGAAATCTTAATCAAGAATTCGTCAAATACACAGTTAGACTGTAGAAAGGAATAAACAGAAAACAAAGAAATGGAGCTGAAGTCTCCTAGTGTTAACTTCTCACATTTTTTCTTACTAAATTTCATTGAAATGTTTACATCAACCGTCCCCCAAAAGACAAATATGTGAAATAAACCACTTGTTCACCTCATTCAATACAAAGTAAAGCTGTGATTTTCTGAGCACAACCAATTTCATACAGAATTACATAATATAATTACACATAGCTCTTCATTAACTGTCTCTGACTTGAGGGATCATAAAGATCACAATGTCAGGAAAATGACTTAGCATCTAAATCCAAGAGGTCTCTAAATTGACCTCCGTATTCATGATGTTGCACCCAGAAATGGTGCATTTTGTTATTCATATTTACCTACTTTACACTCTATAGAAAAGTGCACAAGTGAGTAGTAATGAAGATCAAAGAGAACTCGAGAGCCTTTCCTAACGTTGCTGAAGAAACTGGAGGATTGGGTAATGGATGAAGGAACAGAATTGGGGATAATCCCAGACCAGTATCTTAGACCCTCTCTACTGAATCATAAGTTTTTTGCGACTCTGCTAAACCCAAAATCTGTAAGACAAATTCTTTTTTGTTTCTCCATCAGTCTGTTGCTCCAGACATTATTTCACAACAGTTACAGTGACCTCCATTCATATGCCTTGAACTCAGCTTGCTCTCCCCCAGCTTTCCCCTCCATTCCTGTGCTTTTATATCTTTTCCAGAACTTCTGGCAATGCAAGTATGAGGTGAACTAATCAGCGACTTGTACTGGAAACTTGATCAAAAACCTCACAAGACATTCTCTTAACAGTTATTTGGAGCCGCTGGCTCATGCAAACACCATTTTTGCCCACTCCATCATTTTAAACTGTGACCCTTCTTGCTCAAGGATTTTATCATCCATTTTGCAAATAATACAGAAATCATTAAATGTAAAATGCCTTTAGCTGTAGCTGAGGAGAGAGAAGTGACTCAACTCAGATTGCCACAGGCTGCCTCCTCAGCTTTCTTCTGAGCTGGGACAGGACATAGTGAAAGGGAACAGCTGTTCCCTCAGGTAGGAAAATCACAGTAGTGTGTTTGTCAGTTGAGAGGCAAATTCACTTAAAATACCTGTCCTTTTCGAAATTTATGTTATTCCTTTGCTATAAAAGTATCTTTTTTGCCTGACCACTGACCAAAACTAGTCTTTTTGTAACATGTAATGCTCCTTACAATAGCTGGGAAGAAAGAAAAAGATAGTGTATTTTGTATGA
Source organism: Chamaea fasciata (assembly GCF_029207755.1). Lineage (NCBI taxonomy): Eukaryota > Metazoa > Chordata > Aves > Passeriformes > Sylviidae > Chamaea > Chamaea fasciata. Next base: position 28,088,117 of record NW_027094086.1, read on the forward strand.
AAACTAGACATTCTGATATTGTCTGATAGTTATAACTTCTTTTAACAGGAGTGGCTTCTATGCTCATCCCACCATTCCTCTTCTCTTAGTGGCAGCATGACCTTTCTGCTGAGGAGCCTGGCTTCCCACAGATGAGTTTCTGTGACCTTTGTGGGAGCCTCAGTAGAATGACTTACAGACACAATCAGCACACCTCCCTCTTATACTCAGCTATATAACAAAACATTTTTGTGGAACACTTCTATGTATTTGAAACAATAAAAATAGTTGAGCAATAAGTAAAACTAAGGCTTACTTCAGCATGGAAAAATCTGAATGAATTAAAGTAAAACCAACGATAAAGTAACAAAGATTTTATTCAACTAATCAATGGAGGGTTCAAACACATTTTCTTTTCTTATTCAGTACCCAGGTTATTTGAATTTTCTCCATTAATATTAACCACACAGTCTTCCATCTTCCTTACCTATAACCAGGACTTGACAAGGAATTTCTTTTACCTTGAAATATACCAGTGTAAATTCTGCTCGAGTCTTGCTTATCTAGTAAGTCATACTGGCAAGCTCTAAAAATCTTTTATCTGGCTCTTCAGAGATGAGTGGAACAAAAGAAAAGGATTTATCCATGTTCTTTCTCTAGCTAAGAAAGCTTTTGATTTTATTTATTTATCATTGCAAGTGAGGTATTACCTAAAAACAATACCAAAGAAAATGTTGCAGGTGGTAGAGCAGTGTCAATGATTATTTTTTAATGTAAAGTAAACTCAAAAATTTAAATGGATAGAGGACAGAAAACTTGGTGAAAATACTTCAGTGTTAGATATGCAGGCCAAGAAAGGACTGAAACAAGTATTGGAGAAAGTTAGAAAAACTCATTGAAGACATGCACTTGGATTGTTAGATTTTTGGTCAAAATGACATATTCAGTCACATAGCTGCCAAATTTTTTAAACTAAAATTGTGCCTGTAATCTCATAGCAATAAAAACAATGCAGTAGCTAATTAGTAGCTAAGATTTTTTAAATTTAAATGTGTTTTAAATGTGGGAATTTTTCAGAACATTAGTGGTGTCGGAAGCAGCATATTCAGTTTTAGGCTTTTGTAGGTATATTTAGAAGAAATATATTTCTTTATTACTCTGAAAGAGTTCTGGTTTTAACACTCTAGTGCCTTAGTTATAATGAGGTATGTGTACAGAAATATATGACCCATTTATAAAATACTTCTAAGAAGAGTATTTTTGAAATATTAAAGAAGCTGGTAATAAAAATGTTGAGCTTCTAAATTTTCTGAAAACAATTCATAAAAGGTCTCAATTTCAATTTCTCTTGCTCATTAATGTCTTTCAAAATATGACAAAATGAATAACATTGCAGTAATCTAAACAATAGCTAAATTAAATGTTTAGCTTAAGTTCAAATGAAAAGAACAAGTAGTTTAATAAAAGTGGAAAAACTCTTAAACCCACAGCACAAGAGAATATGAAAATGCATTAGTGAATCACAGAATAAAGAGGCATATAAACCAAAAATAAAATAAGAACCAATATAAATAGTATTTGCTATTAGGTGGGATTTTCAAAAGCAGACTGCATGTAGATTTTATTGTGCTTACATTGAAGCCAGTAATAAAACTCCCACTGAATTAACAGAGAACAGATCTAAGCCTACAATGAACACTTTCAAGATCACACCTCTAACCATACACTAAACTATCAGATGATGAAAGGGAGCTTCAGATAGCAAATAACAATCTTACTTTATTCCCTGAGAAACTAGTAAGGTCAGAGACTACTTTAAGTATATTCAATACATAAAGCACCAATGTTCCATATGATCTATAGCAGATTTTCTGTGTATTGTTAGAAACAATGGCCTACATGGTGACTGTAAAAATATTTTTCACACTGAAGTTAAGCAATATGGGAACAATAACACTTGGGGTATCCACAACCTCCCTGGGCACTGTTCCAGTGTCTCACCAACCTCATAGTAAATAATTTCTTCGTATCATCTAATCTAAATTTCCCCTTTTTCAGTTTGTTCCCATTACTTCTTGTCCCATCACTACATTTCTTGATGATGAGTCCCTCTCCAACTTCTGTTTAGGGCATCTTCAGGTACTGGAAGGTTTTTATGAGGTGTCCATGTAACCTTCTCATTTCCAGGTTGAACAGCCCCACCTTTCTCAGCCTGATCTCATCATCAGTGGTTACATTTTCTTGTGCTAACTGGTACCTTGGAAAGATCTAAGGACAGATCTACTGAAAAGTGTTGGATGCATACTGGCAAGCAAGCAAGCAAGACTTTGAGTCTGAAGGAACCGCATATTGCATTGGCAACATGGGACCTTGACAAGATGGGAAAGAAGGCTGCCCAAACACTTATGAAGTTCAGCAAAGGGAAGTATAAGTTCTGAAATTGGACAGGAACACCATGCACCAGTATATGCTAGGAGACAGCTGGAAAGCAGCTGTGGGTCCTGAAAGACACCAAGCTGAACATAAGCCAGCAATGAGATCTTTCAGAAAAAAAGGTCATCAGCAACCCTGGCTTCATTAAGCAGACAACTGTCAGCAGATTCTTGTCCTCTGCTCAGCCCTGGGGAGGCAAATCTGGAGCACTGTGCTCAGTTCTGAAATCCTAAGTACAAAATACTGGAGGAAGTCTAGAAATTGCTACCAACATTATTAATGGCTTGGAACATCTCCCCTAAGAGGATAGGTTGAGGTATGTGGGAATATTTAGCCTGGAGAAAAGAAGGTAGGGATCTTACCAATATAAAACTTGAAGAGAGGATATGAAAAGAATGGATTCAGACTCTTTTCCTTGTTATCCATTGACAGGGCAAGAGGTAATAGGGACAAACTGAAACACAGGAAATTCCATTTAAGGATAAGAGTTTTCTTTTTCATGTGAGGTTATTTCAACACTGGCACAGGTTGCCCATAGAAGCTGTGAAGTTCTCCATTCATGCAGATATTTGAAGACAGCTGGACATGGTACAATATAACCTGCTTTAGCTGACACTTCTTTGAGCAGTTTGCTGGATTAGATAGTCTCCAGCACTGCCATCCAACCTCTGTGGTATTAGAATACCAGTGGAAGAACATTTGATAGAACTAAAAAAATATGTAGTCTGATCTGGTTAGGAATTACACCTGAAAATTCATTAGTGTGGTTATTCTTGTGTTAAAAAACCCAGCAGAATATCAAACTTCCCAAGAGTATTATTTCTTACTGTGGTTTCTGAATCAGATCCTGAAGGATTAGACATATAAAGGAACTTTAGTGTAAGGAGGTATTTTAAGGATTAGGAATATTCAAAGATAAGAAAAATATATATCTACAAATAAAAAGATGGAACTATTTTTTTTAAGGTAGTCCAATCAACTTAATTATTAAGCAATTTTAAACCTGGAGAGCTAATTTACAGAACACATAATTAGCATATGTAAGTAATTGCTATGAGATGCTATCTAATTCTGAGATTAATGGGATTAATAAGAATGAGAAACATTAATATGCACAGCTAGCATAGAGGATAGAGTACAATAATAATGTGTCCCTTGTGTTAAGAGTAAAAATTAAGAAAGAAAATCAATCAGGTTCCAGTAAAGTACATTACAATTAATATACCAGAAATGTCATGTAATAATACAGTGTTTCCTGCTGTTGAAGCACCTGATACTGACCTTTCAGTCACTTGCCTGGAATTTTTGTCCAAATTATCACAGGGGAAAGAAAATTCCCCCAGAAACAGTCTACCCTAAAGAAGGAATCTTTGTCAGTTCCCTTGGGCACTTGGATATGATCGCCTCAATCCTCCTTGGATAGTTATCTGGATTCACACACCAAAGATTTAAATATCTGATACCCCGATCTGGAAAATTACCTATAGTTTTGGCACTCTTTGGTACATTTTAATGTCATCACTGTAAAAATTAATCGATGAAAGTTATTCCAACATAATAATTAAACTGTATATCAGTACAAATTGGGCAGTTTGCCATTCAAAATAGGAATAGCATATTAACCATCTCTGAGGAAGTAACTTCTTCTGTAGCTTCAATTTAATAATCTGTCAAAAGAATTTTTTCATCCCAAATAGTCAATGCGCTGAAAATTATGAAATAATTCTGAAAAAGAATCATGTAACATGGACTTGAACCAGTCTATGTGGTTTGACAGATGTTGTGGTATATAAACATCATGATAGGAAAAAGAAACCACCCAGACACATTCCTGTATAACCTGCTCTAAGTGACCCTGCTTTGGCAGAGGTTTGGACTAGATGATCTCCAGAGGTCCCTTCCAACCCTAATTATTCCGTGATTCTGTGACAAGAATTACATTTAAGATGATAGAAAATATTATACATAAAGAAAGATGCTACTTATTTCTTTAACATAAAGGGCTGAATATTTTTTCAAATAATAAATAATAGTGGGAGGAAAGACAGGAGGACAAACTGAAGAAGAATGAGAAAAGATAATAGTCGACAGGATAGTGTCCACACGACACTATATCAATAAATATATATTTTTAAAATCTACAACGAATAGGGTTTCAAATTGTGCAGAAAGGATGAGGTAATTTTAAATAACATACCTGGTATTAAATTCCAGGCCTGACCTTCCAGACCATATTTGTGATCAGTTTGGTAGCGTTGTAGGTAGAGGACAAAATAAATATTCCAACTACACATTTAGTGCAAATTAAATACATCCACTTATGGAGGTTTGCCAAGTTATTTAGCCTATTAAATGTATTTTCAATTGATAGAAACCTCAACCTTACATTTTACTTAAGAAACTTATCAAAAGACTCACCTAAAGCTCTCGGAAAAGAGAAGTATTTTCTTACACCTCTTTCACAATTCACCGAACAACTTTTGGTCTGGCATAGAATCATGCCATAAATTAAAATTGTTGATCATGATCAGCCTCTGGCTAAAAAAGACCTGTCAAGTTAAGGCATGCACCAGCTTTTGTATCTTGAAAACACAGTGGAGTGATTTCACTACTCTTTTCAGTTACTTCTGAGTCTTTGGTGGAAACAGCCGAGGGTGATTAACACACTTGAACTTTCAAGCCAATGAACGTGATTAGACATGCTGGATAGGTGACAAAACCAATCAGAGTATTTTTATTCCGTGATAGGCCACAAACTGAAAGGCAAAACATCTTTAACTCATAGAAGACTATGTCTCTGTACCAAACATAATTTATCATGTTCTCCACAACCAGGAAATCAATAAGAGAAGAATACAATGCAGAGGCAAAGAAGAGAGCATGAGCTAAGAGGTTCTTCTGAAGGACACACTGTGACTGTAAAAAACAAATAGAAAAACAAAAGAAACCCCAAAGCTCTACAAAATTAAAAAGAAATAAATGAGCAGTGAAATGCAAGTAAACAAACAAAAAAATAGAACCCCAAATGCACTCCCCCAAAAATAGCTCAAAAAATGTGGTCTTTTCAGCCCTCTAACCTATCCCAGACTGCTCAACTGAGAGGAGCAGAACTGCCAGCAAAATACTTTTCACTTCATGTGAGTTCAATTAAAATCAGATAGCAGCTGTCAGACTGGCAAGCAAAGTAGTGGGTGCAGCTAGATAAGCTTTCATGTTTCCAAGCTGCTTAATCACAGTTTAGACATTCATTAGTAAATCAAGCCCCTGTACGATGGAAAACCTGTTCAGGTCATGTAGTTTAAATCAAATCAGGATTCAAGTGGTTTTACTGATTTATTAATGAGGTGTAATTAATTGAGAATCAGCAAACTATATATTCAGGATCAATATTAGCAATAGGGCATCTAAACCACAATATTGTAGTGTTAATATTCATCAAAGTGTTTTCTAAATACCTTATATAACCCTGATAAATCTTAATCAGTCTTTTGATTCCCAACACAATAATACATGCACATGTACTTCTTCAGAAGCTATGGGTGATGCAGGCCCCTGGGAGCCTGCACCCAGGATGGAGCCCCACCCTGCTTGTGCCTCCTCTTTGGGGAGATGTGAGTGCGCTGACTGCTCCCATATTCTCAGAGGGAAATACCCTAAACCCCTAGGGTGCAAGTCACCAAGTGTCCCCTTGGCGGCTGTGAGTGACATAGAGGCTGTTACTGGGGGCACAGGCAGAGCCTCTTGTGTCATGGGGTCACATCTGAAAAGAGTGACACCAGTGCCACTGTTGCCTTGATCCCATCTATACATATCACTGTTTTTCACTTGTATATCTGCTTAGGTTACCTTCTTTCCCCTCACAGATCTCTTAATTTCCCAGCTGCTGGGATAGGTTATATTCCTATTTACCAAGATCAGTTTTGGAATCACCCACTCAGATGATTTGAGCATCCCACTCATACACAGTCTTACAGGCTTGTTTCTGTCTTGCTAAGCTGCTCTGATTCTGAACACTGTCAAGGCTGGGCCAACCAAGTACTGGTAACACAGCAAGTTATTAGCCATCAAAACATACCATGAAGATCAAAAGTGGCAGTGGGACAGAGTTGTTATGCATCTCTAGTTTCTATCCTTCTGTCATGTTTGCACAAATAAATTTCATGTCTGCAGTTACAGAAAAGAAGAAGTGAATCTTGCTACCAAAATATAGCATCTATTTCTTTCTCTCTTGACATGGCTCAGGTTTCCTGAACAAGAATCCATAGTGATGGCTGACCTTAATATTCTGAAAGCAAGTGAACAGCAAGATTAAGGTTTTTTTGATAGATGGTTTTCTGTCATTTTATAAATATTTTAACAGTTCTGAGGGAGAATTGCAATATCATTTTCTGAACAGAAAAGAGTATGACTACTGAAATTCAGAAAATATTTACGTCTGTACTGAAATCCTAACAGTGAAGAGAAGGCTACTAAATACAAGTCACAACTTTGAAATTGCAAAATAAATGATGCAGGTATGATGCCACTACAGAGAAAGGAAAAGCATAACAACTTTAGCTTTTATCAAAATGGAATTGACAATTCCTTCCCTTTGTATAAAATCTAGTGGAGAATCAGTAAACACATTGATGCTCTACTTTTTGTTAACAGCTGTATATATTTGCTCTGCTTCTGCAAAATCCTTAAGCCACCCAAATTAAAAGTAGCTTGATGCATGTGAACACCTGTATAAAGGAAGAAATCCATTAAAAGCAAATCATTATTTTTCAGGATGGTTTGGTTTTAATGACAAAAAGCAATTTTTACTTCATTGCACAGAATATCGAAGTTCTTGCCCTCTTAACCCAGAAATCATTGGACTTTGAAAGTAACAATGGAAGAATATGTCAGCCTAAACAAACCTAGTCACACTGTTGTTTCACTTCTTGCTTGATAAACTGAATAAACACAATTACATAAGTTCATGAGAATAGAAAATACCTATACCTTTTAGTACATGCATGGTTAAGCAAAGGAGCCTTAAAAATTTAAACTGTAGTTACATGTGCATATTAAGCAAGCAACCTAATAAATTTTACAATTCACAGAATCAAATGAATAATGAGTTAATACTGGATAATTCTGGATTTATACTATTTTATAGCTCAAAACATGATGTATTTTCCTGTAATTGTCAGAATTTTTTCCCAAAGTTCATATACATTTCATTAATTTAATGTGAATTCCCACAAAGCAAACAAGCAATCAAACAAACAGAAAACTTGCCTTATAGTTGCAGAAGTCTAATTCTTAAAAAAATTGAAGCCTTTAATTTTAAATGTGATATGTAGATTTTTTGCTATTATATTTGAAATCATGTTTCCAGTTCCCTTATGTCTGATGAACCTGTGAAAGTTCACTCTATATTTTTTTTCTCACAAAATCTAAAATGATATTAATATGTTTATGAATTTTAAACCTAGTCAAGGTATTCAAACCACTGTATATTTTTTTGTATACAATATTTCTTTTGTTCATCTGGTAAATGTCAGAGCAAATTGCAAAGAAAGATGGTAGATGGATCCAAATATACAACCATGGAATTTCTATCAGCAGAAATTTAATAGATTACTGATGATTGCCAAGTGCCTCTCCACTATTTTTGCCAAGCAATCAGAGGAACATAAGAAAGCATCCACACTCCTGTTCTGCTATATCAGCTCTTAGGCAATAGCAAGGGTGTGGGGGGAGCCTCCTTGTCACACCTTTAATGAATGCATCAAGCATTGGCGGAAGTTAAATACTGTAACTTTCTTTTCTGTTTTGCTTAAAATTCCCATCTCTTGGACTTGCTTCTAATTTTCCAGGTATCTTCTTCGAGTCAATGCAACTCTGTAGCTCCAGAGTATATGCCTACCTGCAAATGAGGACGAAAATCCCAGGCCCCATGGCAAAGTGACACTGCGGAAAGGATTTGAGCATGGCCTATATGTAGAAGATAATTCCAGATTAATTTACTGGTGCTAAACTGGCTAGAAGACATACACGGACAGACATAAGGGAATTATGAAGGATGCAGTTTAACATCAGCTTGGAAAAAATTAAACCTCGGAGATCAAAGTGGAAGAGACTCATGAGAAAAAACCATCTGAATATGGGTTGTCAGTGTGGTTCAGGAAAGGATCAAGATCATGCATGACTAGTTTGTTGAAATCATTTGAAATCATTGCCACTATGCTAGACAAGGTGACACAGTAGGAGCTCTCATTCAGGGCTTCTCAGTAAAAGCTCTGCAACCACTTCAGAGAAGTCTTGCTAAACAAGGTATTTGTTTTAAAATTGAAGACAGGTATATAAACAAGGCCAGAGGAGAAGCTGAACACTAGGAAAAAATATGCTTGTAGCTATTGTGTTAGTAGCTCACACTGTGTTTTGTCCTGACCCTTTTTGCTGCCAGCAGTTAAGCCCATAGTCTGAACTGGCTGCTCCCCAAGTGGACAATGAGCAGCCTGGCACCACACACCACCTCAGAGCATCAAAGCCACCAGGGAACAAAGTGCTGCTGGCCTTTTTACCATCTGAAGGGTGACTTACTGCAGATTTACCTCTGCAGACTAAGGATAAGACGTTTTAGAGAGGACACATCTCTCTGCACTGGGTATAGAGGGCAGTGTGAGTTTTTGGGCAGCCTTTGTAAGGAGACCGGAGCCATTCTGTGCCAGATACAGCCAGTTCCAGATGGTGCCAGCCCACCCCTGGCAAGGCACAGCTGAACCCCTCTGCCTAGTTGAAGGTGCATCTGGATCAACATATTTAAGAAAGAACAGTAAAACACAGAAAGAAAAGGATCAGTGACATGAGAACATATGAGGTTCTTCATGGCAGAGCCAGCCATTCCTACAAGAGGGGCTGTAAACCATGGTGGACTTGCAGCAGAGAGAAGTAAAAGAGCATTGAGGAAGGAGAAGAAGCAAAGCAAGGAACAAGGAACATCAGGAGACAGTTCTATACCCTGACCCCAATCCCCTGCTACATGTGTCACCTCACCAAAAAGAAAGAGGCATAATCTGTGGCAACAAACAAGTGAGGAACCTGCACTGAGCCTGATGTGAAGGTGATCTGGGGAAAGGGGGAGAAAAGATGTCCTCTTTAAGGGCTAAATGTTTGTCTTCTTAGCTTACAATACCTAAATATGTAATTAAATGCTTTAAATTGAATTAAATTCTCCAGAGTTGAGTCTGCTTCGCTTGTGATGGTAACTGATGCATGATTTCCCCACTTTTATTTTGCCCCATGGGTTTTCTCACTCTTCCTGTTCTTCTCTGTCCTGCTTGTGGTGGAGCTGTAATGGCAGCAGCCCCATTGACTGCCAGACAGGGCAACACACCTACCACTCAGCCTCAGATAACCAAAACTCTAGTTATCTAGACACCTAGGCTGCTTCCATACAAACAGCTACTAATGGAGAGAGATTCATCTCATTTAAGACAATGATCAGGGAAATGCCTGCACATTTTAAGAAGGTTCTAATTTATAGTTCTTTCCCTTCCAAGACAGTGACTTGATACAGTATGATTTGTGAAAGCAGAGATTTAATAATCTGCTGCCCAATAAAGAGAACTATTGTTTTGTAGCAGGAAGAATAATCCCTCTAATTTTATATATTTATTTTAATATTTAATAAATCAAACTTAGCCCTGAAATGTGTCCAAGCCTGTGGCAGTCTGGAGTAGGCAGAAAAACAAACCTAGAGGTTCATGTTAAAATTAAATGCATTGGTAAAATCTTCTTACCAAACTATGCATGGATTTGTAGATTATCCTCTTCAATGGGCATGAATCCCATTTTAGATACTTGCATACTTTATACATGATGACACAGAACTCCACCTCACAGCAGGAGTGCATGTCCTTCTTTATGGAAATTGAGGCATTGGGGGTAATCTTGGGAAATAGACCTCTAAATTCTGTATTTCGTTGTCAGTATTTTCAAGAAAGCCACTGTCTAAATTTGCATTATATTTGATATAATCAATGGAGTCTAGAGAAAATCAGTTGAACAATAAACACACATCTAGTGAGGATGAAGTGAATAGTTTTCCATACTCTTTATTGTACTCATTGATTATAAGGGAAATTAAGCTTGATTTGGGTGTTCAAACATAGGCAGCACATGCCATTTAAGCTATCCTGAAAATCACTTCTCCATAGAGGTGGTAGGCACAGTATTTTTGGGACTCACACCCATGTGTGTGCTCTTTAAGAGCAGCAACTAAACCCCAGCAGTGACAGGAAGTTATTATACTATACCAAATTACAGTTGATACATATATTTGGGGGTTTAACTGAACTCTTGACTGACATAGAAAGACAGAATCCTATTTTACTGGATCCTATGTTACACACTGTCTCTAAATCCAATGGATGTGGGGGAAAAGGCTGCATAGTAATGCAATCTGTAGAAACGTGATTTGCCAGCTGAGTGATTTGGGAGGTGAATTTCCAATTGAGCCTATCCTGGCAAATCTGCCTTAGGTCATAATATATTCAGAAATATGGAGTTACTTGCTTTCAAATATTTGGCCAGTATCTTTCAGATGATTCAAGAATTTATTTATTGTTCAGCTTTTTTTAATTTAATAGTTATTTTAACCTTGAATATGTGCAATGAAAAGTTAGAAGCAGGTATATAGCATGTTAAGCAAAGGCTGAAAATGTTTGTACTGCATTTTGAGGTAGAGCAGAGAGATAACAACTGAATATTCCATCAATATTTGAAAAGCTATTGTGCTGTGCATACAGTTTCCAAGATAGCAACGAGATAAATATGCAAGAAAAGCTGTTTGCACTTGTGATATGAAGCAGTGTTACTATAGATCCCAACCTGAGAACATCTGAAGAGCAGCCCTAGGGAAATGCTGCAGGCAGCTAGCTGATGCAAGACTCACAATTCAAGGACTTTCAGGACATTTTCTTAAATGAAAAAGAGACTCAAAATTGCAAATTTACTTCTTTGAAGCACTTCTGTTTCATCTGTGGTGATTACCAGGATGTTTTGCTTTGCTGAAAATTTCTCTGAACTTAAAATAGCACAGACTAAATTCTTCCTCTCCTGTTTAGACTTGAAGTTCTTAGATGTCTTTACAGTAAACAGACAACTATTTTGGAGGATATGAAAAAAATAAATCCTTTTTTATAAATTAGTTTTAAAGGCTATGCTGGTTCAAAATTTAGAATAATTACTACTTTTTCTGGTGGTAATTTGTTGACAATAAATGAAAGAAAATGTTTTTGGAATATTTTCAACTATATTTTTGAGTCACTGTAAGTAGGTCTTTTGAAAAAGCTTAGATTGCTCAGTGTGCAACAAGGAAAACAAAATTCATAGCACAGACAAGTGTGAATCTGGGTCATGTTTGTTCAGCTATGCCTCTCATGTCTGAAGTCAAAACCCTATTTCCATGCTGAATATAAAGAAGGTAGTTGTTATCTTGGGACTGTTTTTCTCTTAGTCTTTAATACATACTGAATGGCCAGCTTCATTCTCACTACCAAAATCCCATCACATGATTTACATTAGCAGGCTCTTGCTGTAAAGGTAAAGCAGGGAGCTAACCAGGATGCAGAGAGACAACACCAAAGATTAAGCTACGCAGATCAAGCAATGTGGAATCCCTGTCTGGTTTTTTTTTTTTTTTTTTTTTTTTTTTTTTTTTTTTTTTTTTTTTCTTCCTGTCCTTAGAGTAGCTTTCTTTTGGATGGGCTGTGTAGGATATCTGGTAAGTCTCTCCACCTCCTCTGCTTGTTAGAATCTTTTTCCCTCTTGATCTCTCCTTGTCAACTGTCAGAAAATGAGCTCTTAGTTGATTCTTTTCCCTTATTACCTAATAGACATTTCTCCCTCTTACCTCAATAGCAGTCATCCTTATCAAAGAAACAATGGAAAACATATTACCTAGTTTCATAGTTATTACTGTTCATTTGCAGTAGCAGGCAGACCAATGGAAACAAGACAGAAGACCTCAGCTCATCTCAGTAAATATTTCTTTTGAAAATATTTGTTATCTTAGTTCAGGAATTTTTTCTATTTCTTTTCACCATATTACTTTCTTAAAGGTTTCTGACTCTTTCCTTTATGTCTTGATTGAACTGACATTTAAAAAGTCCTATTTTTAAACACAGTAATTTACATAAATAAATTCAAAATTTATACTCTCTAATGACAGTTTGTTGTCTTCTTTGAATAAGTTTACTAAATGCATTCAAAATGTTCAGAATTCAGGCAAGAAACATTATCCTGTTATTATGTGAGCAATCTTGTATTAATCCATATTTTACCACTTTTAAGCATATGCACTTACCCAGACATAAAATATTCAATATTCTGATAAGCTTGTCCTTGTTGTAAAAAATATAGTAGGTTCAACATCTTGTCCTAGATTTTAAGAAATGGGTTTTTTGTGTATTCAACTTTGCATATACAAATAATTGAGCTGAATTTCTACATGCATAATACATAACAGGTGCAAATACTCTTTGGGTGATTAGATAAGAGCTAATATTTGTGCTCACAATCACTTTAGGCACATGAATTCAGGTCAGTGATTTGTGAGCACAAAATTATTCAAACTGTGAAGGCAGGTAGACACATGTAGATCAGACCTTGATTTTGCTGACTGATAAAGGGTAGATTTGTTCCTGAAAGGCGCTGGAAGCTTGTAATAAATTTTGATAATTTATTATTTGTCTTTTGATCATCAGAAGAGCAGAGTGATCGGCACCTAGCAGAACTATGATATCCCCAAAACAGCCTTTATGAGTGAAGAGACTCACTTTCAGGCTGTAATTCAGAAAGTATACGTTTAACTTAAAGGGCAAGTGAAATGTCAGTGGATGTGTTTATGTGCTTTAAATTAACTACATATTTAAGTAATTTGGTAAATAATGAAAATTTTTAAGATGTTTGTAAAGGGGGAACAAGCAGTTAACATCAAAAAGGCACAGAACATTCAGGAGAAGTAAAAGAAATTAACCATCACATACTTGCTAGAGAGCATTAAATCTTTGCATGGATGCTTTAATTCAAATGTAAAGTGGTATTGGGTAACTGTATCTTAATCCCTCTTTAGCTAGTAAAGAAAGGTCACTTTGCTTCTGCTTCAAGAAAGTCACAGAAGGTTTTAATATGCTTTAATTTTGTTTTATCTTTTCTGAGTAAAAGCAATAGGATATATCTAGGCTGAAATGGCTATTTGTAAGTAAATGGCCGTTCACTGACTGCAAAATATTTCTTATGAAACCTCTCAGGCTCTGTCTGACAGGAGGCTCAGCTGAACACACCAGCCCTATCACACAGAGGTGCTGAACTGAGGGCTGAAGGTTCCAGGATTTGCAGTTCAAACTGAAGATCAACTCCCAGGCTCTGCAAAAATGAGAAGCAGAAACCCTGGCTGAAGTCAGCATTGTCAGAATTTTATAAAACCTGCTGCAGAGCTCCAACTGGGCTGCACTCCAAGAGCGTTTATTTGGATAACAACCAAAATAAAATAAAAAAGAAACTCTCCCTGTAACCTGTTCTATTCCTCACTATTCTTGCAGACTTATTTTAAAAGACCTTTTAGAGAAGGGCTGTTTGCTCAGAAAAACAAAAGCTGGAGACTGGTAGCAATAAAATAATTGTTGAGTTTGTTTGTCTGTTCCTTTTCTGGACTGAGTTCTATATATCTCAGTTATATTAATAATAAACAATAACATATAATTATATATGCATAAAATATATATAATACTCCATTGTATATACACCTTAGCTGTATCTAAATTTAAAGGAAGATTAATACAGGGACTGATAACAGGAGAAATTTTAAGTGTGATCAGCATAGTATTAATTTCTATTCACCAACTTGCCACAGAACACGAAAAGAAAATTCCTTAATGAATAATAACCCTTATTATGCACAATATACCATAAAACCAAACTGGGATAAAATTTGTGGATCAAGATCCTAATTAAAATGAATTTAAAATATTGTATATGATTATTTTGGAAGGATGTTTAATTAGAAGACAGTGATAATATCCCTCATGTGTTCTCACACAGGACCCCAATATTTTCTAGAGAATGTAAATGAAAGTTCTACCAAGTGGGACAGAACTGACAGCTGTGTTCTGACCCTACAGATGTCAGGTACTCAGTGTGCTGTTCTGGACCAGAGCACAGACTTTACAGCCCTGTAAGATTGTATTCCTTCTTAGTAGGAACCTGGTCAGAGATACTCAATGTTAGTATGTGATTGGGCAATATAATTGAATTTACATTCATTCTTCTAGGCTGGATTCTTCATAATTAGTGAGCACATAACAGTTTGTCTGGTAGTGCTAACCTTTTATTTTCTTTCTGGTGTTGTTCTAAGGCAGAAGTCTAAGAAAAGAAGGAATCTACTACTGATGCAAATAAAAAAGTAAAATTCATTTTACCAAACTTCACAGAGCTCCATCCTGAAATTCAGTGGTTATGAAAAAAATATAGGCAGACCTTTTAGGAGGCAGAGAAACAGAAAAAGAAAAGCTCTGAACCACGTACCATGAGATTGTACCAACATGTGTCCCTCCGTGATTAACCTCAGAAAACCTGGGCTTCTGTTCGAAGATGAAGCCACCACACAGAACTTCTTTCAAATATGTAGTAGAAGGAAGGAAACCCCTTCATTTTTAATACCAACTATCTAGAAAGTCTGTCTTACAATATTATGTTCAACATACTAAACTACATTTTTTTATTAAATAGAGATCTGTGGAGGTCCTTTGTTCTAATTAATCTTTTTTCATCTACTTATATATCATGACCAGCTGCAAGAAACTCTTTTGCAATGAAACTGGAGCCATTTTCTTTCTAAAACTGCTGTTTGTGAAGTGGATTTTAGTTGTCTCTGAAAACAGTATATTTGAAGGTGTCCTGTCTTGGGGACACTGATGATTACAGATGAGATATCCTACCTCAAAGAAATTAACTGGACTGCTTTACTAAATTTAAATTATGCTTTGTAAACTACATAAAATACAAAGAAACAGTATGATTTTTGTATAGTTCTATAAGGGAAAGAGTTCTTATAAGTTCTGTATTAGTGCCTTGACTTCATCAAGATGAAGATTAAAATGTAATCTCATCTCAAAATATCCTTTTAAGGCATTTTTACACAGCTTGAGTTGAACAAAGCAAATTTGAATTACTTTATTCTGCTGCTGAGGAGCTCACCACAGCAGAGGAAAATTCTCGTCTGGTGCGTATAGGGAAGACTTGCCACACACAAACTGCACAAAAATTCAAAGAGAGAGGAAGGTCAAAAGAAAGAAAACTGAAGTCAACATTTTATGGTAACCCTGGTGTAGTAAGTATTCACTGCTTTCAAAAATTAATTAGGGAGGTCCTGGAACTTTTGGGTTTAATTCCTCTGGAATGCAGTGGAGAGATCTTGTGCGTGAAGGAGGAAAACTTCCCTCAAACCACAAAAACATACAATGTGATTAATGAAATATATGTAGGCTACAAAAATTAATTTGATGGGTCTAAATAATGAAAGATGATGAGGAACTCATGATTACTACTGAGGTTTTTTAATGGTCTATTGTCATTCTGAACTTTATTATAGTTCATTGTAGTCATTTAACCTATATATTATTACTACCCATGGTAGGGAAATGTAACATAGTGATTCATCTATAAAGACTGTAGTAAAGCAGGTGAAAAAAAAAATCTACTCCTAATGGACACTGACAAATAACACAAATTACAGAGGGAAAGATGCTTGGTCCAAACCATCATCATTGAAGAATATACTATTTATTATATTATAGTATTTATTGTATGCCTATGCAGATCTTCCTGAAAGAAAACTTAATGATATGAATATATTTTCCCTTGAAAATATATTTTCCCTTCAAACTTTTACTTCTGTTGTTGTCTGGACTTTCTAATGACAAAAAAGATTGATTGTTACCAAAACGTGAATTTCATCTTAGTGTAATTTCTTATGTACCTTAGATACATCTAGAATTCTTAGCTGTGTGTGTAATGGGAAGGAAACAGAGTTCAGAGGAGTTGGAAGGAGCATCTTTTAGTCTCTGTTTCAGAATGCTTGAACCACCATATATTTTAACTTCTCAAACAACTGGCAAATATTTTTTTTTTTGCCTTCAGAATGGTAAAGGCTTGGCTTTAGAAGCTGCTGACCTGACACTTTACAAGTATGTGTTCCTCTATTTCCTTATTTTTTCTGTGAGCTGCTTGAATAATTTGGAAGCAGTCACTTCAGGTTTTTGTGCCTTGGTCTCCTTACTTTTCTTTGAATGGATTTGATATTGGCCTAGTTTTATATAAAGTCCTATTTCTTTTTTGCTGTATTCACAATTGAATTTTCTATTATCACCAAAGCAGTAAGAAAATCTGCGGGTGAAGTTAGACACTTATTTTTCCTTACTTGTGTTGTCTTCTGGTGAATTCAGTGGTGAAACACCAACTGACAAATAAGCGCAGAACATTTTAGCCAGCATGTGGTGTGTCAGATGCTGAAATGTTATGCTATGTGGCAGTATTTTATCACTAAACAGCATTGTCACCCAGCATACATAGATGCCTGAATTAAAGTGGGCCCAGAGAACCTAACAAGCGCAATATATTTAACTTGATTTGTACAGCTCATTAGAAAGGCAAATAGTTTTAATCATGAATATTTCTCTTGTCTTTTTTAGGCAAAATATTGCATTTTCATTTGTTTATTCACCTTTGATTTTATTGAAGACATTGGAAAATTTATCACAACCTTGATGCATTTTTAATTAATTTAATTTTAATTAATCTTAAAATCACTTGTATATTAGAAATTAAAGTTTTGTTTCAACAGCTCTTAATTTTATGACTAACTCATATTTGTAAAAGGAAGTGTATTGATGCCAATGCTGTTATTTTATGTGTACAATCTCCTGATAACATTATTGAAGTGTCTAAAACAAGTAAAAATTAATACCCACTCTTTTCTGTCAAGGCTATGTATCTCAATGTAAGGCCCTTTAAGGTTTAATCACCTTGTTTTCATGTTTGAATAAATTTCAAAATTTGTCCCTGTCTGTAGCAGTGAGGCTTACAACAGTAGCATTCTGTATCACAGCCCTGCTATTTATTTTCTGAGCCTCATATAAATACATGATCCTTCTGTTTACATAGCTGTTTTCAGAAACGAAGATGTTATTTTATTTTATTTGTGTATATGGATTAGCCTTGGAATTCAGTCTGATGACCCTTTACAAAAGCTTGGAGAATTCTCCTGCCTGCACTTTCCTTTGTAAGGATGTCAGAGTGTGAATTAAATGTTCCATTTTTTTTAATAGCTGTAAAAGGCTGAATGGAAGTAGACTTTGTACTGGTTTTATGACTAATGTGAGAAACTTGCCAAAGAGAGTTCTGAAAGGTTAGAATGACTTTGATAGTGTTGGTGCCTAATCATTGCATAGAATATTAATGTGACAGACAGGTGCTTTGTAAAGTCCTATTTTAAATGAGGTAGTGACTTACCAGAAGGAAAAGATATTTCAGAGACCAAGTCTAAATCATTTCACTGTTTATAATTCCTTGCCATTGGTTTCCAAAGGCAATTATTACATTTCATCATAATATTTTGCATGCAGCAACTTTATAGCTATTTTACAATGCATGTTACCAGTGTGCATAAAAACTAGACTGTGACTGAACTAATTTTGATTTAATTTGACATGTCAGGAGCCTTGACTCAACATGTGTTACTCCATAATCATTTAACCAGTGTCAGTAGAATCCAAAAAGCCAATTTTTTACCTGCACTAAAACCTTGACTATGAAACAGAACTCAGACACTGACACAATTATTTCATTCTCATTTTAGCGGCAAATTAAAACTGACAAAGAGGAAAGAAAATTAACAAACTTTGAAAGGGAAGCATGTACAGTCTAATGGATTAATCTCTAAATTCACCTGCCATATTTCTGTTTCTCTAACAATCCCATAAAAAAGGAACTAATGAAGAACCATGAACACAGAAGATTTCCAGAGGTCTCAAACCCAATGGCATATTTAAGAATCTACCAGTTTTCCCACTATCAGCTCATTAGCTCATTTGTGGCTCGGTTTAGCCACAAGTATTCACTTCATGTGAAATACAGTCTACAAACACTCATACCAGTCACAGGTTTTTAAACATAAATTATTTGAGGAATTATGGATCTTATTAAATAAAGTCATGGGTCTTTATCACAAGCTATAGCTTTCATTTGCTAATGTGAGCAAAAATAATTTGCTTAGATATCATTGATGCTGGGTTTAGATTTGGCAGACTTGTACAAAAATATGCATGGTGTGGCTGTAAATACAATGAATTTCATTATTGCGTAAACATTCTTATCAATAAAATTGTGTGCTTACAATTTCACTGTACCTCCCTGCTCTTTTGGGGCAGTTTCCAACTCCAGATCAAATTCTTGTCTCAGTGGTCACAGACTCACATTTTGCTCTTACATGTTTGTCTTGCTTGCTTCTTTAACTTATAGAAAGTGTTCCATACTCTAGTAAAACACTTGGTTTTGACTATCTATTAATTTTGGTATTTTGCTCCTCTGTTTGTCTTTTATCTCAGTATTTCACTTTAATCATACTCTAGTGGTTCCTGCTTTAGAGACAATTACTTTTGCTTCAGAATCCTTTACATAAAGTTCTATATGGACCTTTTTTTCTTGAGAAAATGAGCAGTGATAAGCAAGGTGAATACCAGTGTTTCTCATTTTCTAATTTGCATCTGGAAGTGGAGTGTATCATTCCATCAAAATTCCAGTTCTCTAGACTCAAAAGCAGCATCATGAAGTAGTGCTTGGCTGTGCAATGCTCATGGACTCCAATTTTTTCCCTGACATTCTCTTAATACTGCTTTTTAAAAATTGCTTATCTACCTTCTGCAAAATATGGCAAATTTCTAGATAGACACACTTATGTAGATTACAGTTATATGATTGATTTTTAAAAAGATTCAGGAAAAGTAACTTCAGGAGCAATGACAGAGTTTAGAGGATAAGCTCTAAAACAAAAAGGGAAACCTAAGATAAAGTAAGAAGCTGTGACTTATCCAACAATTTTCAGCTGTCTGATAGGTGTTGAGTGCTGCCAAAGTTTCACAAAATGAACAGTGCAGATTTGCACATAGCTCAGTCAAACGAAAATTTTGCACAAAGACCTAACTGTATTTGTCAGGATGAAACTTTACTTTATATTTGGATATTTCAGCATTATGGTATAGTGGCATTTCGGCAAGTTTATTTACTTGCCGTCAATGTATCATATTTTAACTTAACTTTATTCGTATCCCTGAAGTAACATAACTTGACCTTGTCCCTATTTTCTGGTTGGCTACTTTTATTTTTATTTTTTTAAAAGTAGTTTATTACTTGATTTAAATACCAACCCCCCACGCCATTTTATAATTCTAAAGGCAGTTACTTGGTTGGGTTTGTTTTGTGATTTTATTTGTTTGCTTTTTGTTTGTTCATTTGGTTAGTTGGTTTGGTTTGGCTTGTTTGTTTTGGGTTTTGCTTGATTTTGTTCGTTTGTTTGTTTTTGTTAGGACCATTTTGTTTGTTTTGTTGTTTTTTGTTTTGTTTTGTTTATTTTAATCTTGATTAACCCAAGATTTTGATACCAGTTTTATTGTCTGGTAATGGTAACAACCAATAGTTTTTCACGTAGAATGACTGGACTCTGCTTTACAGCAAGCTGCACGTTAACTACATATCAGTCTGGCAATGCAAGCCATGAAAAACAAACAAAAAAAAAAAATCACACTGCTGCTTAGGCAAGACATTGTCATTTTGAAAACAAATAAACTTTTTTTTTCATGGTACTGGAAATAAGAAAGCAATAATTACATCAAGAGTAATACGCAGTCATGGTTGTCTGAGCTTGTTAGCACCCAAGGGGTGTGTGGCTGGATCAGAAGGAACAGAAGCACAGTAGGTTCAAAGTTGCTGGTATTCTACATCGGTCATGGTCCTGTGAGCAGGTTTGCTGATACCAGACTTGATGTTCTCTTTCCTGGTTCAGGTGGCACATTAGCAATATGCTGAACACACACTGAGAGATCTAGATTTCTTTCAAAAAGCTGCTCCTGGAGGATAAAAATAAATCATCTATTAACTTCAGTATTGAAATTCTTTGTCCAGGAAATAAGGCTCCTATGTTCTGCTTGGCCTAGAAATCTTAAAACTTATGGTTTTGCATCTCAGGAGAGCATCTGATTGGGGTGAAAGCTAAATCCTCCTCCACAGATTAGGATCCTGAAACACAAGAATCCAATGTGTAGGAATTCAGGTTTTTTTCCAGACATGTTGTACATGTATTTTGCATACATATTCTGTATAGACGTTTTTACCTTCCTTAAAAGCACAAGTGCCTATTTTTCTTCATTTTATGAGGAAAAAACTTTGTTCCTGATAAATCTTTACACCAAAACAAAGAAAAGCCTTACAATATTAAGGAAGGCCTTAATCGTATCTTCTTTGACTCATTGTTCCTAATGTTCTTTTCAGGCATGCAAGGCTTGAACGACTAAACCAGGCATTTAAGGCAATAAAAATCATGGTTCAATTTATAGGAAAAATAAACCTTATTTTCTTGTGCTTTCTATAGTATTACCAATGTCCCTTCTCTCTTTCAATGTCCTTCTCAGAGTATAGATAGAAATTTTCACTATGTTTTTCAAGGGAACTGGATCTCATTTGAAAATTTGTTGCATTTAGTTTTCTGCAATATTGCTTATATATTTTTAATGACCATTGCGACACAAGTTATTCCTGCTTATCTGGCATAAGGTGATCTCTACCACTTTTTCTTGAAAACTAACCTGAAAGCCATCCTGCTACTGCATGATCAAAGCTATCCAAAATCTGTTATGCCCCAGGAAATGGTGTGTGCCCCATAGAAACCCTACTCAATTCCATCTTTCCAGTTTTCTTATCCAAGTGTTGTTCTTTTTTTTTTCTTAAGTAAACTATCATCTCCATAAGATTGGTATTGACATCAGGGTCAACTCTTGCCCTACTACTCCTGGGTAATTAAAAAATGAAAAGAAAGTAAGGAGATAAATGGTAGACATTGGAGTAATTTAGATAACCTTTGCTCTACAACCAGGTTTTGTAACCTGGTCTCATGACAAATGAAGAAACAGTAAAAAATAACATAAAAAATAAACCCAAATGTAACAGAAGCTCTGTCCATATAAGTGTTAAAACAGTTTCCTAGTGAGGGGAATTAAGGAAAGAGTTTTGGGAAAAATGCAGAAAAACCAACATCTTCCATTGTCTTCTCTCAGCTTCCAGGTTCAGAGGTATAAAATGCACATGCCAGCAGCCTGTACTCAAAAAATGAAGGACTGATTTATTGTTTTCTATTGGAAGGAATCTAAATATTAAATTAATTTCAGGACTTTAGAAAAAAGGAGACCATTATAACTTAATTTGATTTCTTGAATAATATAGATCATAAAATGCCATCAAATGATTCCTCTATCACACCTTTTAAAAGTTTTGATCTTGATTTCAACTATAAATCCAACATTTGTTCCACTTATCCACATGAGTGTATATATATGTGTGAGTGACTAATTCCTTATATATTAGAATTGCCCATTTAATTTTATGTCCTTGTTTAGATAAATATCACACTCACATTGGCAACTCATTTTATTCTTTTCTTGTAAAATCCAGAGGTCAGTTTTAGTATTCATCCCTGACTTTTGACTCATCATTTTCATTGTCTTTATATTTCTCTCTCCAAACACACTTGCCAGAATTTTGCAGTTTTAAAATCTTTGCTTATCATCTTGTGTTTCAGATTCCTTGCCCTATCTTCTATCTCCTGATCTTTGCTCCCTATTGATTTTCCAAGCTTATATACTTTTCTGCTTGGCTTTCTTAGTAGAAACACTGTGAACATAGCTAGGTGAGATAGGTTGTTGTTTCAGTTTCTAATGGAACAGTAGCTTGCAGCAGCTATCCAATGGAAAATTTGTTCAGGTTTGAAATTCTAAACTAAAGAAAGCTCAGAATGTTTGGAAACATGCAGGTCAAAGTTGTTAATCTATCTCCTGAGCAAGAAGTGTGACATTTTAAACAGCTGGATTGATTTACTGGATCTTACAGTTCTAGAACCTGCAGATCTTAGTGTAAGAAAGTATTTTTTGAATTAAAGGAAGTGCCATTGCTTTGAAATCATCCAGTGAAAACTGTTCCAAAAGAATTATGTAAGGAGGTGGTAGCTTCATTAACGACTGAAGGCACTGGTGAAACACATCTTTCTTAATAGTAGAGAGGAATTTGGGCATTTCTGTGGAAGTGCACAGACTGAAGTAGATTTCCAGAATCTTTGCAAAATGACACTGGAGTGATCAGAACTGGGGGTTTTATTGTTGCTAATCTTCTGGCTCAGATCCATACCCTGAATGCTATGCTTGTTCAAAAGACAAGACTTTCTTAACAGAACACTCTGCCTACTTAAAACCTAGGGCAGACTGCTTCTGTGACTCAGAGGTGCAGGAAAACAAAAGATTAATGACAGGGAGCACTGAGCATCTTTCTTTCTAATTTCTTTTTTCTGCAGTTTCAGTAGAAATCAGTGTTTATCCCTAATTCTATGTTTACCAAGTGCAATAATTTTTTCACTAAACTGGTGTTTACCTTGTTTGTGAACAGATAATTGTGATAATAAAAAACTACATGTGAGTCAGGCAGGACAGTTGTATGACATTTTTTCTAAGTTAAAGAAAAGTTAACTTCAGTATTATTGTACTGTGAAATAAGGGCATTGTTACACTATGTAATGGAGTTTTATTCTGGAAACACCCAAGTTTTTTGTGAATAAAAAGGTAGGTAGAACAGTATTTCCAGTTCATGTACAGGTACCTCCTGTTCAGCCAGCCGCTACTTGTGGATCGTATTCTAAGTCTGCTCAGCCTCATCCACTGCTGTGATTTAACCCCAGCCAGTAGCCAAGCCCCACACAGCTTCCTGCTCACTTCCCTGCCAGTGGGATTGAGGAGTAAAAGCTAGAGAAGTTAAAGTAAGATGTGTAAGAGCTAATAAACTCGTGGGTTGAGATAATGACAGTTTAATAGGGAAAGCAAAGACACACACACAAAGTAAAACAAGGATTCACACTGCTATTCATAGGCAGGCAGCAGTTCAACCATCTCCAGGACAGCAGACTCCCACCCAGTGTTACTTCAGAAGATAAATTTCATCACTCCAAACATCCTCCTTCCAGCTCTTTTCCTCATTTTTATATATTCAACATGATGGTGTATGGTCTGGAATATCGCTTTTGTCAGTTTGAGCCACTGATCCTGACTGTGTCTCCGCCTGACCTCCCAAGCACTCTCAGTTCTCTCACTAGCATGTAAGTATGAAAAGCAGAAAAGGTCTTGGCTTTCTGCAAGCCCTGCTCACCACCAACAAAAACATCTCTATAATAACCGCCCTGTGTTCAGCACAGACACAAAACACTGCCCCATACCAGCCACTGTCAAGAAAATTAACTCTACCCCAGCTGAAACCAGCACACCTGCCCATAAAAGAATAAATTTAAATGCTTAGCACAAGCCTCTGACTTCAGCAGGCTCCCAAGAATTAGCTATTATGGTGTTCAGCATTTCAGTTGTGAAGTACATTTGAGAACTTTACTTGCTGTGTTTTCCTGTGAGGCTGTGTAAGAAGCCGCACCACCAGCAAGCAGATATTCACCATTCTGGCTCCAGTTTTGAATTTGTCAGATTCCAATAGTAGAACAGCTAGAACAGTGGATCAACATATTTGGCATTATGAATAGCTACACTTAATGAAAACATGACACCTGTAATGAAAATCCACAGAAGCTGAAAACACAAACCTGTGCTTGTCAAAAGAAATTCTTACATGAGCTAGTATCACGATCCGCTCACACAAGTGGGGTTCATGATGGTTCGTTTTAGGGATCTCAGAGCGCAAAAGACACAGAGGGGGACAAACTCAGTTTACTCAATCACAAATGCACCTTTATTTAGTGCCAACAAATGCGATAGTGGGGAGAGAAAAGAGAATAGTAAGAAAGACAGAAAAGAGGGGAAGGGGATTATAGCTACCAGCATGGAGGGTCGAGTCCTCAAGGCTTTTGAAGATGCCTATAGACGCGATCTTCTCCAGTGAGGAGATCTCAAAAGTGAGCGGGGGTCTCCAGGGTTTTTATAGTCCTCTCTGAAGCGACAGGCAGTTGGCCAAACAGGTGGGGGAAATCATTGCAGTGTGTTCATTTAGAGAACTCAGAACAAGTCGGTCATCAGCAGGTACAGTGTCAACCAGTACAAGTCAGCAGGTGCAGTCACTTCACCGTGACTTGCCCATTGTTTCTGCTCAGGTTCTGATGTTCCGATATGGGTGCTGGGTTTTTCCATTGAACACACCTGCAGGCAGCACTTGGCCAACATCCCACCTCAGCCAGGCCAGAACTGCTGTGTTGAGATTTTAAAGTCCCTTTTAGGGGTTTCAGTCTCTGTCCTTGACGATGGTCGTGAGGCAGATGAGGGATCTTCAGACCGTCTCTTACAACTAGGTCACTTAAAGCTACCCAGGTTGTAGTCAATGCAGCTTCTCTGAAGCTATCAGAAGATCAAATCTCATTTAACAGTTGCAACACTCACCTGAGCATATGTTGTTCACCAACTTCCACCAGAATGGGAAGGGTGCCTCAACCTGTCTTTTGATTTGGCCTGTTTTTAAAAGGGTTTGCATATAAGACTTTCAAGATTCAGCTTCTTATAAAAGACAGAAAGAAGTCTTTTGTGGATAGCTCTGATTTGTAAAGATTGAAATGATGGAGATTCATGGAAAGTGCATTAAGTTTAATTTATTTTCACCAGTTGAAAATTTTGTTTCTTAATCTGAATTTTAGACATGACTCTGTTATTGTAACCTGTGGCCATTACTTCCTAGCCTGTCTAACATGAAAAAGGAATTAACTCTTACTGTTTGTAATGGGTTTGTTGACTGGAGAATTTTCATCTTTTACTTTCATCTCTACCCTTTCTACATTTTTATGATTTTTTTAAGGTCCTTGCAAACCATGTTTTCTAAATCTCTGACCATTAACATCATTATAAACTCTTCCTAAATGGTGAATTTTATTTGATCATTTTCCCATTTGAGAAGTAGCTTTGCTTTATTAAACTTTATTGGTTTATATGATTTGTATGACACAACTTCTTAGGCAAAACTCACATGGATGATGTTCAGAATACGATTTTGTTAACATGTTTGTTCTTGAGTGCCTTTGTCTTTTCTTATCACTGAACCAGTGAAACCCAAGTCATATTCTCCAGCTACTGTCAACCTAGGCTGCAATCATCAATTCTATTTTTTCATGCGGGGTTATTTTTTTAATTGCTTTATAATCACAAAATGTATCTAAAAATGTAAAATAGAGGAAATACATCAGTAATATTCCTCCTCCATATTTTAGTTTGGGGAATTTTTAACTTAAGCACAAGAGAAACAAGTAAGAATAAAGAATTTATGCTAATATAGGATCACTTTTCTTAAAGAAATTCTGAGACCTTATGGTATAACACAATTAGATAAGGAAACCCACATTTTATATCAATGCAGTGAAACACTCAGAGCCAAAATGACATGACATCACTGGTCTTACTGCATATCTTAATATATGCCAACAGCTTCTCCCAGCTCTACAGAGATCATTGAATGATCCATCTGTGACCAGTATAGCTATGTCAGTGAAAGTCCTCAAAATAGTCCTGATATAGGATATTCTGGAATATGATCCATTTCCAAAGTGGCAGCAACTACATGTTGAATTCTCTCCTCCACCAATACACCTTTCTGGCTTTTTCCTGTTCTAACTGGTCTACACAAAGCATCTCTGACAACAGTTGCAATCGGATTTGAGCTTTTAAAAGGTTCAGAGGGATTTTTCTGGCCTTCTGAGTTGGAGTGATCTTTAATGCATTCTGAGGAACCATTAATACTGTTATTCTTCTTTATCATATGAATATGTATGAGATAATTTGGGTAGTGTTAATTGAAAATTAAGTACAACTACCATACCCATCAAAAGAAATGTAAAATTAGTTGTTTGATATATCTTATAGGTAGGGATATATATAAAGGCAAAGAATTTAATAAATTTTCCCTGATTCACATTTTCATTTAATGTTCAGGACATAATGGCAGAGAAGTTTGACTTTAGTATTTACTCTGATAACCTGCTTTTAATAGTAAAGACTGAATTCTTGAAAGAAAAAAAGTCTTATTATTTCAGGAGTCCATAGCAGTTCTCCTGGTCTGACTTTGCCTACAATTATATGACTCATTTTCAGTAAACCTTCACGTTTACTATCTTTTAAATTTTCTGAAATTGACTTTCCAGTACCACTAGCAATTAATGAGATTTTAACATTTTCAAAATATATAAGAATTCCATTGATTTAGATGTTTAAGTCCCTTTATGATCTGAGTATCAGAGTAAAGCTTAACAAAAATGTTTGTTTAAAGGTTCAGATAAGTACTAAAGGGTATTACAAATAAAATATATTAAGCACTTAACTGCTCCTTAAGCAGTTTTGAAAACCCTCCTAGTAGTTAATGAGTCTTTAGATGATTAAATAGAGTTGTAACTACGGTTTTGTGATGGGTTTAGGGACCGTGTTATTTTTGGTGTTTGGGACTTTATCATAGATGTTATTCTTTTATTTAAAAAAATTACATTGGGAATGAGGTTTTATTTTTATAATCTTATTGTACATCAGCTATGTCTGACGGACAAATGTAGAAAGATAGACATTTATGGATTTAGATATTCCCATTATTATCAACTAGTAATTATTGATACTGCAACTTCATTAGTTAATTAAGTAGTTGACTAAGTCAGTGTGACACATCATATATTTTTACAATTTGAAGTGGCTGGTAGAGACCAGCTCCTGCTATTTCTAAATATAAGAAAATGCATTTTACAACCAAATGTGAAAAAAATAGGAAAAAAGCTGATTTTTGAAATTACGGTCTCAAATACAAAGGTATGGGAAGAACTTTATGACATTAAGTGCTTTATAATTTCTTTCCTTCCTTAACTCTTATATTGCTGTGTTTTTTAAAGACACATCACTGAGCTGCCCAAGTCTCCTTTGACACACATCTTCTTATGGCTAACTGTTCCAATTGTTTTGTTACCAACTTTAACCATACCACAAGAAATGTGAGAACTGAAAAGTCACTTTTTTTTCTAGGACAGAGAGGTCATCAAAAGTCTAGATAATGTCTAACAATCACTGTGTCTTTGTCAATGAACACATAGGAAGGAAATATTTGAGGCAGAGCTTCTGTCACAGATTGAGTTCATATATTTTCAAAGCAGAAGTCTTTAAAGGAATAATGGACAATCTTAATGGGGTTTAGGGCCTTATCATTTTTAACAGTGCTCTGCAGTTTTCCAGACACCTGAATTACTTTTTTCATCTGTGATGTACTAAATTCTCATAGTAAGGTAGAAGTTAACATAAGAACTTCGGAAAAACATTTAATTTCACTTTATGTCAAAGTATTTCTGTCCTGAAAGAATCTATTTTTCTCTTCCTTTTCATCTTCAAAATACATTTTTCTCTTTCTCAAGAGTATATGAGATAGATTTTAATGAGTAGTATTGGTAGTAGTTAAAACTTTTATCTGCAAAATGAGTACATTATCAATTATACTATTTTTGAAAAGCAAGTTAGTTCTCTACTAAAAATAACTGTTATTACTATTAAAAGCAAAAAATTAAGACATATTTGAAAAGGCTTATGATTTACAGATTTCCTCAGGTTCTGTTCATTAATTTAAATAGTTTTTAATTTTTTCCAGGAAACAGAAAGTAAAGGGAAGTGACATTTTAAGCCATAGTGTCCAATTTATATTTTTACTCAGCAATACTCCTGTTTGCTATAAACTCTGAAAATGTCAAATGAGCCCTAGATCCTTTTGATTACCAGGTCACTGCTTACTGTGATGCTGATTTATCACTTTAGAGTGTAACAGAATTTAGACATTACTTATATGCATAGAAAAAGCCTTCATTTTTTACTGACACTCAGGCTGCGTTACAAGAGTGCCCCACCAAGCCTTGTACTGTCTGTATTTTCTCAAGATGTGACAGTTTTATAGAAACAAAAATTAGGGGGGAAAAAAAAGAAAAAAGCAATAGTACAGTTCTAAAAAGTTAAGAACTCCAGAGAACATATCTTTTTTTTTTTTATTTTGTCCACTCTGATCTCTGTCCTAGAAATTCCCTAACAAGTGCTTTTCATAGCAGTGGTGAAATGCATAAACTATCAAGGGTCAATCAAAGATATGAGCTTATCTGGAAAGGAAAGGGTAGTAGGCAAAGAGGTGGTTCCAAATCAGATTAATGATGTTATATAATGTTCTTTTTATCTTCTGGCATTTTTACATGGGAGAGAGTACTGATGAAAGCAAGAGCATGATTTATCTGTATTTCCTTTTTTTTTTTTTTTCTTTTCTTTTTCTTTTCTTTTTTTTTTTTTTTTCTTTTCTGACAGATTTGGGTACCTGGAACATAGTCATAGAATCATAGACTATCCTGAGTTGAAGGGACCCATAAGGAACATCAAGTTTGACTCCTAAAATATACATTTTGAAATCATTAGATTTCCAAATGGGTGGAATTTTAGTCATTACTAAGGGTTTCCATGAGGCACTAAGATTTATAAGACTATTTGAGGACTAAGGATTTTTATATGCACATGATTTTATAAGTATCTAAATAGAAAGGCCTAATAAACCTCTAGTAGAAAACTGGGTCACTGTCCTACATTTTTAACATATATATAAAACAGCAAAATCCCACTGATCTGTTTAGGACGCAAGAAATTGTTCATCCTAATAATAAATGGTTCCCAAATCAAAAGTTCTTCAGAGCTTTATTTTTAAAATACATATATGTACCTGTCTCATCAGCATTAACTTAGCATAACTCTCTTTTTTTGCCATATGTCTTTTGCCAGACTGACAGGAAGACTGAGGTGTCTCAAATCTACCTCACACATAAATTGCAAAGTACAGAGATTATACTAATAAAGACTTCTAGCGTTCTTTCAGACTCTTCTCTGAAATTGGATGATTTCCTTTAAGTAAAAGAAATAGAATTCTGCTAAATCCCTCTGAACATTTATTTTAAGTATGGATATTTCATTTTGAAAAAATGAAGAAAATATCTACAAACATGGCCCACTGCAGAAATGCAATGCAAAAACACAGGTGCTGAATCACACGAGAAGCACCTGCTGGACCAGCTGTTGCCACCATTGCAGTGCAAATGGGTGCCCAGGAGTATTTTCTCCTGAAGTTTTGTTTATTCATATGGGAAGAATGATAGGTGATGGACTGCCAAGCTGAGATGTGATTATTGTATTAAAGAGCGATTTGGTTGACCTCAGGTGTACCATCTTGTTAGTGACTCCCATGATTGGACTGCTGCCAAGACATTTGCTAGGGAGTGGATGGATTTATTGAGTGTGACAAGTGGGAAAATTTTATCTTTTTGTTATAATGGAGGATAGGCATGAGCTGTTACCCAAGTTAGTATAGCAGAGATGACTAAATATTCATGATAGCCAAAACTCAGTAACAATGACTAACCTTCCTGTTAGAATGCTAGATGACTGAGTGAAAAATGCACCTAAGCAGTACATTATTTTGACTAAGCAGGCTGAAATGGAAAAGAAACTGATTTCTCCAACTGTTAGACATCTGCCTCTGTCTTGAAATGCAGTTACATTGGTGCCTGGCTAGCACTTCAGGAAATCAGGTACTTGGTCTTTTGTTTCTATTCCTAGGATGTTGTGAAAGAAGGGCACAACTGAGACACTTGGGTTACACGAGAATGTCCCAGAGCATCAGGTTCCTCAAAGTGTGATTCAGGGAGTTATCATAGTGTTAAGTGATTATGCAGGAAATAGTCCACAGACTAATAATCAGCCAGAACTTTTGTAAACTTTCACTAAGAGAGGAAGCCTCAGGTGTTGCATGATGAGTTTCTGTATGAGGGCAGAATGTTTTTAGCCTCACGAAGGTGCATCACACTCTGAGTGTTGCCAGCAGCCACTCAGAAATATCTTATGAGAAATTAGTGAGACAGTGTGATTGG
The DNA here is from genome assembly GCF_029207755.1 of Chamaea fasciata. Lineage (NCBI taxonomy): Eukaryota > Metazoa > Chordata > Aves > Passeriformes > Sylviidae > Chamaea > Chamaea fasciata. Next base: position 28,118,763 of record NW_027094086.1, read on the forward strand.
AGGTGTTTTGAAAAAGCAAAAATGTTTTAATTAAAGTGTAAATAACAAACTATACAAAACAAAAGAACAAAAGCTATACACTGTGCAGGGAGGTCCTTTGCCCCTGCTAAGACACCCTGAAAAGCCCCAAGAATCTCTGTGCACTCTCTTAAATGTTCAGTGATCTAGGATGGGGTTTTTTGCATGCTGCCCAGTAGAAAATAGCTGCATTTTTTGAGGAAGAGCTAAAGGATCCAACAGGTGTCTTTGTCCTGGCACTAAGCCAATTATGGGGAGAGGAGCATAGAAGTTTCTGGTTCTTCTCCCTTAAAAGTTCAGAGGTGAAGCTTGCACTCTTTCCTCACATGGAAACACCTGCTCGGGTGTGGGTGTGCCCTGCAACAGTTGCAATCTTCATATTGCAGCGTATTATCTTTAGCTATTTTCTATTGCTTTGAGAAATCCAGCAGGTCTAGTATATTACAGAAAACACACCTCAAAACAGTATCTTCTTTTTATTGTACAATCCAAATGCTACTAAGAAATTCTAAAGTAGGGTAGGATTTTGTGCTCCACAGCATTTTGCAGCAACACAGTTTCATGTTTAAACTCCACTTGAAGATCACCTTTTTTCAGTTTCTTCTAAGAAGTCAGGTTTACAGGTGTAATGATTAAACCATCTCCATGGATTTATGTAAATTTTGCACAGGCTCTTCCCATGAGTCCTTTATTATTTAGATTGAATTTTCCATTAGTATCAATAATTCTATCAATAGCAGAGGACCATGGCTTATGTTGTTGTTGGTGTATTTTGAAAACGGCTAGTGAGGTCATGAAATTAATTTTGCAACAGCTTATTCAAACAACTGATGAGGCCAATAGTTTAGCTCTCCTCATTAGTGTTGGATATAAACCTTTGCCCCCAAGAGTGAAAGATAAATGTTTAATTTAAGCAGATACCTAGTTCCCTTTATTAATGGATTTCCAGTATGCATTTGTAATGCTCTGTTTAGTGTTATGGGCTTTTTGCAGATGCATTCTCTATACTTGGCTGTTAGAAGTTTTAATATCTTTAACAAAATGTTCTATAAACATCATTACTAAAATGCAAGCCTGATAGCAAGCTGCTAGGGAACTGTTTACACTGTCAAGGTCACAGTCTAAACAATTTATAACAGCTGTAAATATTTAATATGAGTTGGATACTCAAGGATGTTCATACATTTATTTCAACTTTTTTTTTCTGTAGTGCCTAGTGTATGTTGTTTCTTAGTGATGATTACATGAAGTCTACTAAGAGTACATAGAAAAAAATTTTTTTTTTTCCCAATCTGCTAATCTATGATATGAAAGTAACTGTGTATTGTATGCCATGGCATGCAAAAAACATATTGGAACAACATAAGCTTCTTTCTCCCTTGCATGGGCTTTCTAGAATGAGAACAAAGACTGGTATCATGCAGGTGTATTTTGACAAATGTCAGGAAGATGAGACTCCTAAAAAATACTAGGAGATGAAAACTCAGCTTTCTGGAAGGTAGCAGTTTTGTCATTGACTTCATCAGAGTTAGAGGTTCCCTTGGGGTAGATATGTTTTGAGATAATTGCCACGTTTTCACATTGTTAACTTGATGCTAATAGTATCTAAAGCATAGCTATTCTGTTTGGGTAATAATGGTGAAACTAGATTCTATCCTTGTTTTGTTTTCTATTTCCTCATACATAACAGTTAAAAGGGTTACACTGATATTGTAATCAAATATCACTCATGCATGCACCATACTTCATTATATGTAGTCTCCATGGCATGTCTGACCTTCAGCCTAACAAATGATCCTTGATTATTCATTCACTGCACATTCAATGCCTATTGAAAGCATTTTAACGCTTATTACCTTTTTACTTGGTTATTGTTAACTGCCAATAATATCCTGCAGTTAAACAATTTATGTCATATAAACCACCTTGCAGTGCTTTTCAAATGGATGTTGAACTACCACAATGCAGGTTTTTCTGAGCTAGTCTTGAAGATATGAATTGTCAATCAAAACCCAAAACTGTCCTTATTTATGTAGATAGCACTTTGACCTCAGTGGAAATGATTTTTTATCCTGCATTAAGTACTATTTCATCTTTCTGTGGGAGGATTTACTGCAAATAAAATGAGGTAATATCAAACTAATCTCTTGTGAAGGGCTAGGCTAGTAATTCTTCCATATCCAGTGTCCTTACTGCATTGTTTCAATAGTCAGGAGCTAGAACTGGAGTTATGGGGGTAGTGCTGTTTTCATTAGTTCTTTTCTTCAGAGAATTCGAAATATATGTGTTTTTTCCTGAGGTATTCTGGATTGTATATATTATTTATCAAGCACACTGTTCTAATTTCTTTTCTTCTGAATGACACATAGGCTAAGGTTCCTTTTAATCTGCTCAGAAAAAACACTAGACACATCCCCAGCAGTTATAATTATTAAAACAATATTTCATTTCTTTATCAGGTTTATATTTATTCCAATACTATAATGTGTAAGAAAACGTGCCTAGTATCTTACTTCTAATGTACAGGACAGGAGAATTCAACATCCGGTTTTACTTCCTAAAACTGACAGTCACATCCAGAATAACAAAATTTGTCTGTATCCCAGCTGTCAGTGAATTTCTGTAGATAGGTCCTTCCTGCTTATCAATGAGTCTAGCTCCTTCTGGTCTATTTTCCTCAGATACTGCTAAGCTATTAAGTAGGAACAATTGTTTTCTTAAGGTGATCAAATGAGAAAAAAGGAAAAAAAAATGTTATATTCCTTCCTCTGGAGAAGGAATCTGAACAAAATTATATACTGTATGAAATAGCTGCACGTATCTCATCTACAAAAATGAAATGAAATTAAATTACAATCAGTAATTTCCAGTTTTGATTGTCCTGAATGTGTCTAATAAGGTGTTTTTTTAGAAGCAGTTTTTTTTCAATCTTTAAGACACTGGAATAATCAAATATATATGTGTCTCAGTTTGGGAAGACAGGTATCTGCCAGGTAAAAAAAGCTGGAGTTGCCTTTGGAATGGAGAGTGTAAACCCCCTACCGGTGACACCCACCCCCACCTTTTTTTTTAAAATTATAAATTTACAATCAGAGGCTCTTAGGCAAAGATTTGGGAAATAGGAATAATAGTTCTGTACTAGTATGTATTACAAAGCAAACAAACACAAAAAAACCCCAAACAACTACAGCATTAATAACAAATGAAAACAGTACCAAGGACCTTGAGGGCTTTGTTTCACAAAACCCAGGGCAGTTTGGTTTCGGTGTCCCTGCAGGATCCTCAGAGCACCAAGCTGAAACAGTGGAAAGTCCCGGGCTGGTAGCTGGGATGACAGAGTGTCCTGGCAGGCAGGGGCAGGATGTCCCGGCAGCGCAGGGGGTGCGGGATCACACTGTAACAAGAGGAGCAGCGCCGAAGAAGCCGAAGGCGAGGCAGGGCCAGCCCAGCTCCCGCGGGTGACAGAGAAAGCTCAGGATTCAGGCCGAACAGGTGATAGTAGATTTCTTAGGACTGGATCCCTTTGGCCACAGTGAAACTCTTCCAGCCAGCAACAGCAGTTCTCTCTCACCCCGAACGCCGAAAAAAAAGAAGAGCCCACAGCTGCCTCAAGCTATGTCTTTTACCTGCGTTTCCCCCCCCACACTTTGTCCACCTCTTTGTTTCGGTTAAGTACTCTCAAGTATCCAACACTTGGTCTCCTTGGTAATTTATGGGGAAAAAATTCTTTAGAGAAAGAAGGAACAAACCTAACCCCCAACAAAATGGATTCTTCTCCCAGTTGTAACGAGAATTCTTTCTAGACATTAATGTTGAACAGGTGTAACAAGATTGTAAAAGGATATCCAAAAATGGTATTACTGCTTTGTCTTTGAGTTTATCATGACTTTTTCTTCAACACAACATTTTATGTGCATTGTATATCAGAGTTTTCCAAGCATTGATAACATTTCAGGAGAAAGGGTCAAGGTAGGAGAGACTTGAACTTCCCAGAGTAATTATCTTTATTTCTCTTGGTAAAGGCAATTTATTTTTTTAAAAAAATTAAGATTATACAACCTAAAACTGGATAAAAATAAGTATACATTTAATTCAAAAAGGAAATGTTTATCATTTAACATATTGTAAGATAATTTCAAACATAGTCTTTTTCACTTACTGTGTTATATTTTCCATATGATTTTCCATATTAACCAGACCTTACAACCTTCACTTACCATCTTCAGGACATAAAAACACCTCCCTTCTGTTCATGGTAGCAAAAAATGGATGTGAGGACATGTTATTTCCTATCTTGCTTACCTGTCCCATTCTTACCCACTTTGGGGGGGGGGGCTTTAGTTACTTCAGAAAAAGTGTCTTGATATAATAGAAAATAAATCTTAGTGGAGGTTCATAGAAGGACTGCAATTACAAGGGACTGCTGAAGGTCATCTGCTCCAAACTCACTACTCAGAGGAGGTCTGATTAAACTACATTGCCCAGGACTTTGTCTCCTTGAGCCTTTAATACTACTAATGATGGTGATTTCATCTTGTCCCAGAATGTGCTTGTTGTCTCTTGTTTTATCACCATTATTAGCATTCAAGAAGATCCTCACTCCATCTTCCAATCAACAGCAACAAAGTGTCCCCTGACCATTCTTTTTCCAGCAGAGCAAACCTATTTCCCCAGCTTCTCTTAGTAAGTCCTGCTCCAGCCATGACCAGCTTAGTTGTCTTCCATGTATCTCACTGTGGCATGTCAGTATCTCAAAATGAGCCCAAAAATGGACCTTGCAGTTCCTATGTACTCTCCTGGCTGCCAAGAAGAAGTGAAGGCTCACTTCCCTTGCCTGTTGGCTCCATTGCTAAATCACATTTTTAGCTCATGTTCAGCTTATAATTCAACGGGACCTGAGGCTGTTTTCTGCAAAGCTGTTTCCCAGTTTATTGACCCTCAGCTTGTACCAGCGTGTAGAGCTATTTCATTATAGGTGCAAGACTTCACATTTCCTTTTCACAGAATCACAGGGTAGCTGAGACTGGAAAGGTAGTGCCCTACAACTACTTGAAAGGAGGCTGTACTGAAGGGGGGGGGGTCAGTGTTCTCTGCCATGTCTCAAGTGAAATGATGATAGGGAATTACCTTAATTTGCAAAAGACAAGATTCAGATTAGATATTAGAACTTTTTTTTTTTTTTTTTTTTTTTTTTTTTTTTTTCCACTGGAAGGGTGTTTAGGCACTGGAATAAGTTTCTCAGGGAATGTCACCAGTAGGGACACGGAAGAACTACACTCACTCAGGTTCAGAGGTGAGCAGAGAAAGTTTATTATCATTTACAATTTAAATAGGATTTGGAGTTTGGTCAAGGATTGGTAGATGAGAGGAACACCTTTCTGACCCTAGTGGTCAGTTCACCAGTCCATCACAGACTGGAATGAAAACAATCTACTTGTTTATGTTACATTCGTGAGAGACTCCACTAGAAATATGTAAACGGTCATCAGAAGGCTAAAGAATCAGAGCGACAAGGGAGGTGGCAGATCTAGAGGTGTTCAAGAGATGTCTGGATGTGGCACTTGGGGAAATGGTTTAGGGGTGATATGGTGGTTCTAGGTTGTCAGTTGGTATAGATCATTTTGAAGGTGTCTCCTGACCTTGATGATTCTGTGAAAGGACCTCTGGAGGTCACCTGATCTAACATCTCTGCTCAAGCTTTGCCACTTAGAGCTATTTTCCCAGGACTGTGTCCAGATGGTTTTTGAATATTTCCAAGAAGAGAGAATTCACAACCTCCCTAGAAAACTTGTTCTGGTGTTTGACCACCGTCATAATGAATGTGTTTCCTGGTGTTCAGAGGGAACCTCCTTGTTTTAGTGTGTATCCATTTCCTCTGGGTCTGTGGTCTGAGCAACAATGAAAAGAGCCTGACTCCATCCTCTTTATGTTGTCCCTCAGGTATTTATATATAGTGATGATATCCATCATGCTATTTCACTTCTCTAGGCTGAGCAGTCCCTGTTCTCCCACAACCTTTCTTCATGGTATAGGAGCTCCAGTCCATTCACCATCCTTGTGGCCCTTCACTGGACTCTCTCCATATGTCTATGTCTCTCTTGCAAGGAGGATTCAGAATGTGACACAATACTCCAGGTGTGACCTCATCAGTTCAGAATGGAGGGGAAGGTTGTCTTCCCTCCACTTGCTGGCAATACTTTGCCTAATGCAGCCCAGGATACCATTTCCTATCTGTAAGAGAACATTGCTGGGTCCTGTTTAACTTGGTGTCCTCCAGGACCACCATGTCATGTTCTGTCAAACTCCTTTGCAGCTAGGCTGTTGATTGAAGTTCACAGTGATTAAGCCAAAATTTTGAAAGCCTCTCCCAGAAGAAGAAATTCAACTATCTTTAAGCTCTAAGGACTATCAGCTCCAACTATGATATGTTGTCCTATTTGAAAGAACTAAAAATACTACAGTGGAAGCAAAAACTGTGAAACATAAATTTAATTACATTTAAGAGGAATATTTTATTTTCAAGAACTTCAATGAAGAAAATGTCCGTAATTTAGAAGGTTCTTACAGAACTTAGGAATTTCCTTCAAATTGTCATTTCCATCAACTGTAAACATTTACATTAAACTGTGGACTTCCCCCCTTATATTTTACTCTCCAGAACACATCATCCAAATGCAAGAGCAGTGAATTTGGTCTGTCCCTTGTTTCTTCAGATATCCCTTCAGGTTTTAGAGAAGGGCCATGCATGCAATATGTAGAAAAAGAAAATTAGACAACAATAGCTAGATTTTAGTTACATAAATAGAGTTTCCATGTCACAAAAATTCAGGCTGATAATCAATTATTTAATTCTTCATTTTTCTCTCTTAACTGTTCCTCGATTGTGAATCTGTGTTCCACTGGAGAACTTCTACAAGTTTTCAGAAGTGGTATACCATATGCAGCAGCCTCATCAAAGGCATGTATTACCATTTTAAATGCCTCACTATAATCAGTCCTTTTAGATAGGTCTGGCAGATTAACAGATTTTTCAGTGGTTCTGTAGCCTTCTTTAGCGGTGATGTAAAGTGGGTGAGATTACTCTTGGATTCCTGAAATTGCTTTAAATACTTACCTGCATCCCACTCCAAAAGCTTTTTAGTTTTCAGGGAGTGTTTTAGATTGTTGTAATGACAAGATGCTTAACTATTTATTTCCTTATGTAGTAAATTATAGACAGTATACTAAAATTTCAGTTCTATTTTTACATAAGTGTGTGTTGTATGGCCATGGAGGTTGAAGAATCATAGCCTGATATTTTATTGCCAATTATTGATCCTGCATGTGTAATTTATAGTACTGCATCCACAAATTATGAAGAAATTTGATTTATTTTTGTCATGATTGTTCATCATATAGCAGTCTTGTTTTTCTCCTAAATTAAATAGTGTGTGCATATATAAACATATGTCCTTTTTCTTTTAAGAGCCATATTCTTATAAACAAAACAAAAATTCTTGACTTACAGTTAATAGTCTAAGCTTTCATATCAACATTAGTTGATAAGAAAACTAGTCTGCTGCAGAGTGATATAATGAGACTCAATTAATAAATTCTAGTACAAAGGTCTGATTTGACTAGAAGAAAACTATGAATTCACCTGGATTTCATTTGCAGACAAGACCATCCATTTACAGCAAGGAGTCCCGGCTTTAGTCAAAACTGCTAATCTGGAGCTAAGAAATCTTTTAAATGGCAGAACAGCCTTGAAAGTGTCCGTGAACTGTTCAGTCCAGAGTATTATGCTGCCATTCAGAAAGATCCTGACAGGCTGGAGAAACGGGCAGAGTGTAAAATTCTGGAATTCAACAAATACAAATGCAGGATCCCGCATCTGTGGAGGACTGACCCTGTGCATCAGCACAAGCTGGGGCTTGACCTGCTGGGAAGCAGCTCTGAGAACTCTTTTCTTCATAGGAACATAGCTTTGACAAAAGCAGCTAAACACACAGGTAGTTTCTCTTTCTCCTCCCTCCTTTTCTGTGAAACCAAGCATTTTACACGGTTCACCTGTGGCAGCTGGGGTTGTTGGGAGCCTGATGTCTCATGTACAAACAAGAACCTGACTTTCCTGTCCTGGCATGAGAGCTTTACTATAACCTCACCTGCCACCTCTAATTTCCTTCTGACAATATTTGAAAGAAAATGGAAGCTTAAATGACTTCTGTAAATCCCTATTTGTCTGAATCTGATGAGGCTGAAAACAGGCACCATTTTGAGGTTCTCAAACTGAATGGTCACATTCTTTTCACCAGAGAGTCTGAGACATGAGGGAAGACCCTAACAAAGATGAAGAACCCTGGTGCTAAGGTGCCGCCTCAATTCTGCAGTAGATGAGCAGGGATTTTTGGAGTTCTTCACTTGGACAGAAAGCCTTAACTTTTGCTCTGATCCCTGTATAGCTATGTAAGTTGTCTTTTGTTATTTCTGTATGTTTGCAAATAGAGCAAATTGACTGTTGCACTCTGGACCTTCTGTCTTGGTGCTCTATTTTTTGAAAGTATTGGTTTGCAAGATGAAATTTAGAAGGAAATTGAAATATAAATAAGGAAGAAGTAGAAAATTCAAATGAAGGCCTATAATACTTTTTACGTAATTTTTATTCTCTTTTTTAAGGTATAAACAAAGAACACAGCTATAGAAAAATGATATGTAATGTTATCAGATGTCATGATTAAGGCAAATAGAAAACAAAAATGTTATTTTACCTTTTAATCAAAGAATATTCCCGTTGCTATTACAAATTTTTCATTCTCACATCTAAGTGACAGGGTACATATGTCTGAATTTATATTTCTTTTTTCCAGCAGCTGTTAAAATTGTTTTTAATAAAAAGAAAGCAAAATGCTTTCAACTGCAGGTGTGATTCATAATGTTACTGTAAACAATCTCTGAATCTATTATTGTCAGTATTTAGATCAGATTTTATGGAAGAGACCTTCAATCACACTTTAATACATACTCAAGAAAGTTCAGGGGTTTTTTTATCTTTTTAAAAGTAAGGTCTAGATTTCAAAGTTGGTCAATAGCTCAGCATTTTTAATTTTTTATAAATGTAGCTGTATGTGATTTTGCTAATCTAAATCAACTAATCTGAACAGAAAACATTTAAGAGCATCTGCATTTACCTTTAATTTAATTAAGAATGGAGTTTTTGGGAAAACTGAGCACATCAAAATCTGACTTTTAGAATAACTTTTAATATCCTCATTTGGGTTGCAATTTAAGTTGAATGTCGTTGAATACATTCTTTGAATGAATCCCCACGATCATTGTGTGAGTCTATCTGATGATTTATCCAGGTTTCTGTGGAGATTTTATATTATTTTTTAACTCAATCATGATTCTATTTGTTCAGTTGTGAAAAAATAGTGATCAAGACTGGGACATGGGAGGATCCAAAAAACCCCTGAGAACAAATATGATATGGAAACTGCCACTAAATTTAATTGATATCAGATCCATTATATATCTGATGCTTCAAGGAAACATTAATAGCTGGCTTCAATTTCATGCAGTATCTTCAATTAGTACCTGGTGTAAAACATTAAAATACCTCTGAAAATGAGATATAAGTTCAAAGGTCTTGAAAATTTTCTAAATGCTATCACAAGGAAATAAAAAAAGAAAATAAAAATCAGTTTATCTTAGTCTGTTATTTTGATGCTGCTGGAAGCCAGGAAAGATTTACTGGTTCTGCTAGAGATTTCTCTCTTTTATTTTTTTTTTTTTTAACACCCACTTTTAACAAAGAAACTCACCATATATTTGGCCTGAAGAAAACTTTGTCTTTGTTGAGAAAGTAAATGAGCAATTTGCATCTGCAATGTTAATGGTTATTAATACTATTCCTTTAGAAGAAACCAGCTTAGTACTAAAGAGCAAGATTATGTTTCTTAGGTAAGTTTCTGATATGATCACACTTGTCAAGAAAACAACAGCAATTCTTTTGCAGATTTATGAGAAGTAAAAATGTATACCCTGAAGATGATTGGTAAATACTGGGTAGAGAAGAAGAAAAAATTCCTTAAAGAATTATTACAAATAGATTCATTGCAGAGCATTTATCTGAACTTTTTAAAACTGACTAAAACAGACAAAATTTTGCAGTGGTAGCATAAAATGTTAGGTGGTTTAACCAGGAATATTTCAGTTGGTAAACTGTATTATTTGAGTCTTTCTCTGAACACACTTTTGTTTTTGAATGGTGCTTTCTTCATTCCATAATAATAATAATAATTTAGATAAAATATGGTTCCTTATATTCTGTTAAATGACATAAGAAATACAGATCACAACATTACCATAGGTATTACATAATAGTGGATATTTCTGGAAAAAAATTACCACATTTTTAAAACAACAGGTGACCTCCAGTGAAGCGGTGAGTAGTCAGTATCTATCAGGAACATCATAATGGCTATATGAGTTTTTGCAGTTCCGCTGACCAGAGTAAATTTTCTTGACATTCCATGTAATTTATCTACCACTCAAAGCTTTTATTTAGTAACTGAAAAAGTTGCCTTATCTCATTCTGACAAATAGCATTTCATGAGAATAATACATTAACCTATAGGTAAAATGATCAGGAGACCATAATCTACTGGGGCTACCATGGCTGTCTTCCTTATTTTGGACAGTGCTATGCTGTAGTCCACTTGACAGCCCAAAGAGGACCAGTGCTCCAAGAACCAGTATTTTAGATCTCTGGAAACCCAGCACTGAAAACATTCACTCAAATACCACTGGTAAAATTTCTTAATAAATTACTAGTGTAATGTCAAATTATGCGGTAATCTGATGTTTTGGATTTGGTTTGCTTGGTTTTTTTGGTATAAAACACAATATAAATGCAGTTCAAAAAAGAGTATAAATACATCTTTATGGATAGAATCCTTCCTCCTTTCAATTTGTATCCAGAAAATCAGTGTGACAAGAAATGCTAAAAGATATTGATATATTTTCTCAACTTCAAAACTGTAGCTAAATGTTCCATGTCATTATCTCTGAAGCAGAAGAAAGTCCTGGTTTAGAGAAAGAAAATTTTCTGACAATATTAAACCAAATACTACAATATAAGATGAGCTTCTATTGTCACTAAATTTGCAACCTAAAACCTTTAGGTTTTAGACTTAGCAGGAAACAGCATGGCCTCCTGAGTAGTCAAAATATGATTTATAACTTATTGTATTTCTTCCTTTTGTCTGGCCACATTTGTATTGCACTTTTAATAGAGGCCTGTAGATATTGTAGAGGAGGGCTTTTCAGTCTGCTTAAAAAGATCTTAAACAAATCCAGAAAATATTGGCTTTTTTCAAACCTCTGGCTGTTCAGTCTGTGACATGAGGAGTACAGGGCTTGTTGGTGACTAATAGGCCTCTGTGCACTTTAAGTGTCAGGTAGTACAATAGATCACCTGCTTTCAATAATTCCATTTATCAACTTTTAATTAGATCCTTTGCAGCTACATGTCCTTTGACCTGAGGTAATTGATTGTGCCTTGTGGTTTTAATAGGCTTCATAACAATAACACTTGGCACTAATATAACACTTTAAATTTTCAAAGTAAAACATTAACTAATTAACCCACAGAAAGCCCTTAAGAACAGTAGTTAAGGGAGTTAAGAACAGTAAGTAAATATTTTATTCACTTTATATAACAGGAATCTGGGAAACATGGAGTGATTTGACCGAGAACAGGGAGTGAGTGAGAAAAGGCTCCTTAAACAGAATCCAGGAGAAGATGATAAAATGGGCTGAAGGTCAAGACTTGCATTTTGCTGAAAGTTTTGATAATTTGAAACATTTTATTTCCAGATTTGAACTCAACCATGGTTTTGTTTCTGAAAGTAAAATCTAAATAAAATACAAAAAAATACATATATATGTTAACTTCAAATGTATGTTTTAAAATGAAAATTTTAAATTAATTATATATTTTTTTAACATGTCATAAAGCTGATTCTCTTATAATTCTACTCTTCATGGCACATTTGTAGCTTTAAAGTATTATGTCAAAGTTCCCACAAAAAGTAGCAAAATAGTTACATAACTTTTCGATTTATTAAAAGGTAAGAAAGGAAGCTACTGCAGAAGAAAATATTTTGTTTCCATGGGGACACTTACTTGAAAATAATGTGATTCCAAAAGTTACAGAAAAGCAACTTTTTCCCCCCATTTAATTAAAATGTAACTTTCACAGTCAAATTAAAATTCTCAGTATCTTGATGTCAGTGAGAAAAGCTACCACTTAAATAAATTCAGGGACAATAAGTAATCTGACATATAATCTGAAGATACTGTTACTCTAAAAACTATTCTTGACCAAATTGGGGTTTGGGGTTTTTCTTATGTGGGTTTGCTTGTTGGAATTTTTTTTGTTGGGTTTTTTGTTTGTTCAGTTTGGTGTTGGGTTTTTTTTTTTAATCTTTTTTTTGTGGCTTTTTTAAAAAATATTTTTGTTTAGCATATATTTACTGAGCAGAGTTCAGAGAATATAGACTTCTTTTATTAAAATGTCATTACTAAAACTGAGATTGAATTTTGATTGTTGATATTTATCCTTCATTAGTCTTTTTTTTTTTTTTTTCAATTTCTGTTTCCCATTTTTCCTGGCCCCACTGCAGCTTTTTCTCTCTATATGAATTTCAATGTTGGAAGTTTTCCAGTTTTTAACTGGAGGCTGTAAAAAGAGTTGGATGGTGGAAAAAAATGTGAGAACCGGGAAAGAGATAACAGCTGAAATTAAATGCTGACAATACAGGCTAAAGAGACTGCATGTCTTGTCCTGGGGAGAGCAGTGAATCAAAAAAAAAAAAAAAAAATCAATGCTTATTGCTAATTAGCAATTAAAATCTTACCCTTTTATAGCTTATTAAAACATCATATAGACCTAATGGCTATTGAACTCCCAATGAAAATGGCACAGTAGTTAAAGCAACAAAGACTTTTGTTAGGAAACAATGAAGTCTGCCAATATTCCTTGCCCTGTTCTGCGTTTCCTAATGAAAGCTCTGACCTCTGCCTAGGTATGCCACTCCAAAAGTGAACCTAGCAGCATTGAAGAAGACAAAATTGACTTTGAGAAGTGGTATTTGACATCAGTTGCAGTTTTATGACATGTTAAAAGAGAAATATATATATAATTAATTTAAAAATTTCATTTTAAAACATACATTTTTAGTTAACATATATATATATATATTTTGTATTTTATTTTTATTTTACTTTTGGAAACAAAGGGAAGAGGCTGGCATCTTGTGTTAGTGCTTTTGTAGAATCTACACTGACAGAAAAAAACATGGCAAGGAGACCATTTCAGCTGCTTGGGGCTGGCAGCAGCTGCGATGGTGGGGATGATGTAGTAAAAAATAAAGGGAGTAAGATCCATCCTTTTCAAAATACATGGAAAAAAATCTGGTGGTACCATTTTTAGTATTCCTTGAAAAACTCCTGAGGCATTTTAAGGATTAGAGGGAGTAGTTAAAAAGTTCTGAGCAAAACAGACAACTAAGCTAGTTATTCATATTTCCTACTCTGCACACTTTAGGTTTACCCAGCTCAGATTATTTGTTAAGCCAGTGTTCTTCCCATCAAAAAATTTTTATATCCACAGCTTTAGATGCTTTAAAGGAAGAACCTTCTGTTTAAATTAAAGTTTGCTAATGCTTGGGCATGAACAGGTTTTGAGAAGCAAGAGCAAATCAAACTATTTTTTAATTTTTAGTTGGAGCAAAAAGTAGCAGTTTCTAGTACAGGCATGTAAAGAATAAAATTCACAAGCCTAACAGAAAGTCTGTGTACAAATCACTTCTTCAGGTGAGTTCTAGTTTCTAACTTTTCTCTTTCAAATATTGTCATTCATTTTGCTCATGATTTTGACATCTATAAAATTATTATTTTATTTGCATTTCATAAAAATTTCTCCTAGAATCGTTTATTACTGGAAAATAAAAGAGAAATATCAGTAGAAATATATTAAGCTTTATTTCCTTTGCTTAGTGTCCAATGTGTGATTTCTAAATACACATAATTTGTTATTGTATTTGTCTTAGTGTTTGACTCCAGGCATCTTCTAAGTTAAGGAAGAAAAATTTGTTGGCTTTTTAGCCTGCAGCTTTGTAAGATGCTGCAAGAAGCACCAAAGACAAATCACCTAAAAGTGCAAGGATCAACTGATGGGAAAGGAATAGCCTGTCTTCCACCCTATCTGAGAGCCCCTCATTAAGCATGCTGTGGGAGCGCTGACGGGCTGTGATGGATCAGCAGGCTCCGCCACACCAAGCTGCACGGGAAATCCAGCCAGGGCTGTGCTTGCTGCTGCCCTCCACCACACGATATTCAGTGGGAGCAGCACCCCACTGAGCACCACAGACTGCAACAGCACCTCCCACTCAAAAGTGCTCGCTGTCATTTGCCAGAGTTCTCCAACATTCTCCAAGTGGAAGTGTCTACGTGAAGCGACACTGCAGGGATGTGCTCAGGAGGTGAAGCCTTTCAGAATGTAAACCAGCAGTAAAAATAGCAAAGAGGCTTTATGATCAACATTGCAATGTCCATCTCTGAAGCATTCTGTCATTTTTACAGGACCCACAGCATGGTACTGGGTGTCCAGGAGGATGTTCTTTAGCCAGATCTAAAGAACTTGAATGAGGTTCATGACGTGACCATAGGAAAAGCTATGCTGAGATATTCAGCTTGCTGACATAGTGGCAGAGTAGAAACAAGAGTGATAGGGGTGTATCAGCTTGTACCACTTGAAGAAGAATCACTGCAAAAGGAAGTGGTAACATTGTCCTCAGCCTCTGCAAAACTCCTGGGCTGCAAACTCTCTATGGTTATCCACAGCTATTAGCTGTGATATAGAATTGCTATTTTTACTACCTGCTGCTGCATTTGTGCTCAGGATGTGTGGAAAGAAGAGGGACTTTAGCTCCAGCAGCAGGCAGAACTTGCCTTGATACAGCAACAGTCACCAGGGCAGACACAACCATGCAAAGTTGTCAGTGTTGATGCTTCTTTCAATCAGTTATTATTAACACCAGTGGTTTAATCCTAAAGGAACAATGTACAGTTCTGGCAGTTTAGTTGTCAAGGATAGAGAAACAGTAACTTGATCATGGACAGTAATTTCTTGATAGTAATTTTTTCTGACAATCCATAAAGAAAAGACATGAAAATATCATATTTAAAGCTGAAGTTAGTGAACTGAGACAACAAAAAAAAATTAATAGAGGAACTTGCCTTGCAATTAAATTCATGTTCTGTCATTGAAAAATATTTTGAAACAGATACAGAGGTACTTTTAAAAGAAATTGTAGGAATGGTACCTTGACTTATAATAGTAATCCAACTAAAAATCCTAAGTATCCAATTTTCCTTAAAAGTATCAGTTTTGAATTAATTTGTAGAATCTGTTGAATTTTCTACTAGTGTGACTTCCTGTTTCTGTATGCAACTATATAGTAAGGGTAAAAGAGAGGGACAAAACATATCTCTTTCCTAAGATAGAAGTATAAGATGTGAATGTATGAAATGCTAAAAGAAAATATCAATATTTTATCACAAAAATAAGAATATTTTTTCAACTATAATAAAGATGCACAATATGAGAAAGTGATAATAATATACCCATAAATTCATATATTAAACTAATATGCTATTTTTTTCATGATGATTGAGTAAATTGTTGTCCATGTAATGTAGAATTTTATTTTCCCGCCAGTGTTATTCACATTCAGGGCTACAGGTAAAAAACCAAGCATTTGTTTATGATGAGTTGCATTCAAACATTTTATCACAAAAAGACGACTTGTATTTTACAATAATTTGTGACTCATACATAAAAATAAATTAAATCGATTGAAAATACTCATCCCCATAATGTGATGAAAATATTCCAGTCTCCTTAATTTTGGGACAATGCCAAATATTTCAGAGACTACAGTAAAAATTCAATTTCTTTGTGAAATCTCAGATATGCTTGGTTTTGTGTACTAAAAAACATAATAACTTTGTTCCAGGAATGGTGTAGAATTTTTTAATTTGCCTGATTTTGAATGCTAGACACTGTGTAGAATTGCAAAATGGAGAGGGAGAAGCCCATTCTTTATTGGGTGGAGTAGCATAATTAAAGAAATAGAAACCTTCTTCCATATCTTCCAGAAGCTTCATAAAATGCCATAATTCATTCTGAAGATACATAATTTGTAAATACATAGATCAGTTTAAGGTAACTGAATGTTTTCCTTTTCACTTTATTGTCAACTCTTTCATTAAACCTGAGGATGTGACAGCTTGGGATAGACTTTCATGGTAGATAACATAAGTTCACATGGTAAATCAGAGAGTATACAGAAGGATGACTACATACAGGCCTATACTATCTTCTAAATATTGCAAAAAAGTAACCCAATCTGATCATATTGATTTACATATGTGCTTTTTAACTTCAGAATAAATTACGAGGGGATATGTTTATACTTTGCATCAGATTACCCATTCAGCTTTTAAGATACCTCATTTCCATTGCACACTTCTAAAGAACTACATTTTGCTTTTTTTTTTAATTTTAATTTAACACTGGAATCAATACAGTTTTCACATTTTCCTTCTCATGGAAGAGAAAAGAGGTAAAAAAGGAAGTCTACTGCAATAGTTTACCTTTTTGTTTAATCTTCTCCTTTCATACCATATTCAGACTTCTGCTGGTGAAAAAAAAAATGCATTTTGAAGGAAGCATTCGTGTCTGATCATTCCTAACATTCACACATATGTAATAACACATACATAGATAAACATATGCATATATGGAAATATAGATATTGTTTCTTTTGCGAGGAGATTTTTAGTGCCATATTTACTGCAAAGTGTGATACTGGATTTAGAGCAAGTTGAGGAGAACATTCAGCTGATTCTTAAATTTTTGACAGCCAAGGCAAAAAAGTGAGAATTTATAACAAAATAGTGCAATTAATAGAAAGCAACTTTATTTTATGAGTGATACTTTGTTTTCTCAGATCCTGTAAGAACACTCTAAAAAGTGTCAGGAGATTTACTTTAAAATTTTGCTGTGCCCTTAGATAATTATGTCACAACACCAATAATATATTTTGTCCATCATTTTGCAAAACACTAAAATGTTTCATTAAAAATAAATACAACATATAATTCTCTCAGTTCATGTCCAACATGATAGGAAAAAGGTGCACAAACAATAAGCGAGAATAAGATTATTATGAAAAATTACAAAATTGATCACCAGGGTTTTGTTGGCCAAGATGGATTATATGCTGAAAGTGAATCAATAGTTTAAATAATGAAAACTAAATAATATGTTTAAAAATCTTTGTTTCACTAGTTTGCCATGAGTAATGCAAGTAATCTCTTGCTGAAATATATATCTCTGTCTTGAATATGGTGCTTTAAATTAACAGTATTGCATCTGGTGTTGAAAGGAAAGTGCTGGTTGGACAGTTTGTCAGAGACAAAGTAAAGCCCTAAATCCAAGCTGAAATTAATTTTCCTCTAGTGAGACTGTATTTTCATGTCTGAAGCAGTTCAAAATGTGATTCGAAATTCAATTGAAGAGGTTTTCCTTCTGAAAAGTATAGATTTATATTTCTGCATTGGCAAAAAAAAATAAAATAAAACAACACAAAAACAAAAACAAAACCCAAACAAGTGTATCCAGGGAAAGGCAGGAATGAAATTTATTGAGAATGAAAGATCAGAAGTTGATAATCTCCTAGTCAAACAAAAAATTGCAAGCTAAAGCTTTCTTAATAACTCTTTCAATCCAACCCTTTTCTTCTCAGCCACCCTTGGTTTTGCTCAAGGTTTTATAACAAAGTACTCTTGGAAAATTTATTCTGCTAAAGATTTTGGCAGAACAAGTGACAGGAGTTTATGCAAAAAGATGAATGTCCAACATCAGGTGCAGAATTGTTGCATTGCTTGTACAGCTGCAACTGTCCACCAACAAATAGAGTTAAGTGATTTAGAGAAAGGAGGGATGGCTTTTAATAAAGGAACCAGTCATCATCCATCAGAAAATCTGAAAGCTAGGATGGAATCTAGAACTTTCTGATTTACATTTAGTTAGACACTGTTTTTTAATTTCCTAAATGTATAGTAGTGATTTTTAAAGGCTGTGGCACACAGCCTGTTTCCCAGAACTAGAAAAGCCTGGAGACTGTAAACAAGCCTCCTCTTCTGTTAAAATAGTCTCCAAGCTCAGAAATGTCCAAAAGAGATTAATTGGCTATGATTGATTTTCTGATTGTCTTCACCTGGCAGTCAAGACTGTGCATTCACTGCTGGAACCAGAAGCCTTTTCTGTAAAGAGTAGAGACAGGCAAAACTGTAGGCAGTTGTGGGTTAGGGAGAGGGGCAGACTGCCAGAAAAATATTCTTCTTCCTGTGCCCAGAATATCACACTGCCTCTTTCAATTAATTATGAGAAAGCAGAATCACTAGTGTTCCTATGCCTGTCCTGCTGTGTAATCCTGCCATAATCCCAGTTTTAACCAGTGCCACATGGGCAATGAAAAACAGCAGCAGACAGCTTTGGTTTTGAAATACTTTCTTCCATTTGACTGTAGCTTACCCTTCTTCAGCCTCACTGCCAAGTGAATGGTCCCTGAGATATTGATACATGTTATATTCATATACTTCCTGATACAGTGGTAAACTTTCACTTACACTCCAGTCCTCCTGATTATGCATTTGTCTTTTTAGGAAATTTTACCACAAGTAAAATGTCTTTCCAACAAGCTCATCTTTGCCTGTCTCCCTGCTGACCCTTGCTAATGATGGGCAATGTTGGCTCCCTACTTTAGGCACTATTTTGAAACAGTAGTAATTCAGGCAGTGGATAGATCTTTCATATATTCACATATAGAGTGAATGTATGGAATATGTGAATGTATGTGAATTGGAGTAAATCTGTCTCTTCCCTGTAGTTTTGCTATTAAATCTTGTCTTACCAACCTCTTGCAATTAAAACGCTTATTGGGGTATAAAACAAAAACCTGTATTGAGGTTATAAGCTAGTACGCCTTATTAAGAAGAGGTAATCTTAAGGTCAGCAAGGTATCACAAAAGCATTGGCAAAAAGTTGTAGGGGAGTTCAGTAGTTTTTAGGCCCTCACAAGGCTGTACTGTATTATGTAGTGGTTCTCTCATTTTCCTGCTGATTTGTCCAGACTCCCTGCTCATCAAAGCTCTCCAGTTTCTGTTCATTTAGATTGATAGGTCTAGGAGAATTAGATTCTTCTTCATAAGTAGCTATCAGGCTGCACTTCTACAGTCCTAGACAATAATCCCACTTCTCTTTTTCCTTGCTTCATTGATTCTAAGAATTTCAGACATGATTTTTGAGGATAATAGCTACTGCCTGTTAGCATGGGAAAGCCAGTAGATTGTTGTTTTGTTAATTAGTCATCTTTTTCCACCTCTTAAATATATAAATATATTTAATGTAATATAAAATTTTAAAAATTAAAGGAGCAAACAGTCAGTTGTGGGACAGTTACACAACTAGAGCACATAAATACATGTATGAGTATAAAAAGAACGTGTAAAATAACAACCAAAAAAAAATGCACAACAAGTAGGAAAGATGCCCGAAGAAACCCAAGTAATCCACAGGACAAGGAAGACATTGGTTTGCAGAAACAGAACAAGTTTCTTTTCATGAAACAATATGAATTATGTGAGGAAAAGATGAGATAATTTTCCCTCTGGGGAGGGAGATGAGTGTAAACTCACCAGTGATGAGAGAGGAAAGATGGGAAAGAAAGGAATCATTCAAATGGACTTTAGCTTCCTTCATGAAAGACCTCTCAAACTGAACCAGCTTCACCTTGGCTAAGAACATCAAAGACTAAAGGGATCATCACACACAACATCATCTCCAGAGCGCTCCTATGCATTGCTATATACTATTATGCTGCACTCACAGGTAATGTAGAATAAGATTGTTAAGCAACAATTGCATGAATATCCAGTAACAGCAACTAATAATGAACAACAGCTACTCATTCACAAAGTGTGCTGTTAGTGAATATCAGTCTGGAAAAGTGGTAGGATGTCTTTGAATACTCATCATAGTAGCCTCCTATTTCCTGTGTATTCCTATATATAAACCCACTTGCAAGTCTTTTAGAACATTTGAGAATTGTTCACAGGTAGTAGACTTTTAGAAGAACTGTTTTATCTTTAATTTTTCCAGAGTTAGATGAGTGTATGGCAACTGATATTTTTACCAACAGAAGGAAATGGATGAGAAGACTTCCAGAGTTCAAAAAGTATGAATGGTTTTCTGTAGGATTCTGGGACCTAGTGCTAAGATCATATCCCTTGCAAAGTAGCCAGGGTAGGGGACCTGACACACACAAGAGAAAATTCAAATTATACTGTTCTTCACTCTGCTACTGATTAGATATGTGGCTTGACTTAATAATTTTACTTTTTGTTAATTGTCAAACCTATTTCATCTGTAAAACAAAATTTTACTTAGCCTGTTTTACTAAAGATAGACATTTTTTAGTTAAAAAATAGATTTTGATCTGAGATATGCCTTCAGATCATTGTGTGTAGCAGCTCACCAGTGCCTGTTTCTGCAAGAATCAGCAAATGCTTTACAAGTAGTAATAATGTTGTACCATAATAATTGATTAATTCAAACATGAAATACTGTCTAGTAAAACATGGTGTTTGCATAATGATGCATATCTTTCTGCAGGATGTTTCCTTATCCATTCCTCAGGAATTGTGAGATCTGGTGGGTTAGCTGGTTGGATCAATTTTGTATTTTCAATCTGCTGAAGTTATGGAGGCATTTGCTAATGATTGTGATAAAGCCAGTATCGGGTTTTATCAGTTGAGTTAAATAAGATTACTGTCTATGAATATCAATATAAGATCACAGAATTGAAAAAAAAAAAAAAAGGAAAAAAAAAAAGAAAAAAAGAGGTTTCTGGCTTCTAAAATTCAATCAAATATGTTCCCTTGCCACCTTTTATTCCCCCTCTCTCAGAATTCTCCTTTTTACTGTAAGTTTATAATACCTTTCTAAGGCTGCTGTTTCTGCTGGGGAAAGTATTACAGTAATCATTTTGGGACAAAGAAAAACATTACATCTTAAATCATTTGATCAGATTCAATTCAGAAATAGTTTTTCCCAAGTAATGTTTTAGGCCTCGTCTGAGGATACTTTGTCATCACACTTCATAAGACTCAAAAAAAATCTCATTGAATAAATGTAGTGGTTAAATCAGCAGCTGTAGCTGGAAATCTTATCCTGATGGAAGAGAACAGTAGTATCATACAAGGGACATAAAACTCGTTTTAGCTGTGAAAGAGGAGAAAAACCTCTGCACAATTCTGTCTGCATGTTTGGAAGGCTGAAAAAAATTGAAGATGAAATAACAAATGATGAGAATTTGTATATAAAATTTTACTCAGGTTTAAACCTGTTTATTTTACAAGTAGTAGATGATCTTTGACCAAGTAAAAAAATTGGTTTTCATAAAGTTCACTCACCATGTGGTAAATTGACCATTTCCACACACTGCTTGAGACCTTGCTATCTTGAGATTTTTCTCAAGTCTAGTGATGAACTTATGGAAGAGGACAGCAGGCAGATCACCCGATGTGGCACTGGTAGAGGGCAAGTTATTTATACTCTGTCCAGTGAAAATTATTTCATTAGTCTGCAACTTTAATGAATAAAAGATAACTGTTCTTTTTGAGAAAAATTAAAGGTTATGTATGTGCTTCCTTTGTACCCAGATGCTGTATGTTTATCTAATATTGGAAATTATTGCAGCTGATTACACTGAGATTGCTTGCAATCAGTGTTCTTAACAGATTTTATGAATGCCATAATATTAACAGCATGGGTAGCAATAGCACCAAGCTTCAGAACACAAAAACTCTTTGCTACATACAAGAAATTCTATCTAAATTCAGCAACACTGCCCATGTATCCAATCAGGGTGTCAATATTATTTTTCTCCATGGGCTGTGTAGGTTATATGGTACATGTAATGGTTCATGTAATGTTCTGAATCACTTTTGTCTTGAGTTTACTTTATTAATTGTGCATTTCACAAGCCTCATCACATTACTACAGTGAAATAAAAACCCCATAATTTTCTCCATTTTTTAACAGACAGAATTTTTTAATTCTAGCAGCAGAAGAATGGATGACTTGACTTGAAATATGTCAGATCAATATACAGATTGTAGTGGTTTGAATGGCTTCTACTCATCCTGAAATGTTTAAATATATAAAATTCTCCTTTTTGCCTCTATCAGGTCTAGAAACCAAAGCCAGATACATTGAGCCAAGAATCTTCTTCACACAGCAGCTACTAATTGAAATTTGCTAAAACCAGTATGAAATTTTACTTGAGTAAAAGTTACATTTATTTATTTATTTATTTATGCTATAGCTGTAGACTGTAATTTCTATGTGAAGAATCTGTATTTGTGACAGGGAAAGACTTTTTTAAAAGCAAACACTCTATGTACATTTGTTTTTTAAATGATCACACTGTGAAGTGGTGTTCTTTTTATTTTACTTTGTTTAAATGTGCAGATGAAGCCCTGTATGCTTGGCACCCTATGAGAAAAGAAGTGAATAGGACAGGCATCTAAGCAATAACACTTCTAAAAGACCCTTATGTGGGAAAATATGATAATAGCTAAGATTAATTACAACAGACTTGCTACTTTTGGCCTGGTTTTGCCGCTACATTTAATGATGGGATGACCTTATCAATTCTAATGCCTCTACAGTGGCTAAGGACTGTATTTTACCAGCATTTAATATAAGCTATTAATAAAGTACATCTTTCATCTACTTTAAAAGTGGGCCATGAAGCAAAGGTGAATTCCTGGTAATAAACAGAACCAACATACCAGGTAAGTATGTGCAATAGATTTCATCTGCATGAGTTTGTTGGTTTTTTCCAATGATTTATTCCAGTTAACATTACCTCCTCCTGCAGTTGCAGAATACTGGTATTAAAGCTTAAGATTTGGCAGTGCTTAGACTAACTTAAAATTATCATAGAGGTTTTTTTCAACCTAAACGACTCTGATTTTATATAGCCTACCAATAACTGGCTGAGTACAAAGCTAGATTTTTTGTTAAAACAATGTTCAGTGTGAAATAGGACATATTGACCTAGACTTTTGTCTTATTTTCTGTTTAGGGATAGAGAGGAGACAGAAGTTACCTGAGCACACCAGGTTTCCCTAGTAGTTCATACTGTTAGACTTTCATTTTTTCAATCAGAATACCAAAGCAATCCAATTGGTAAAGGACTTAAATAAATGTAGAAACAGTCTGTGTTCTGACCTTTCTAGCATGTTCAGATAGGTTTAGGTTCAGATGGATGTTCTCATGTGATCCATTTCTTATTGAAGAATAAGAAGAGTATGAATGTGAGTAGGTTCTATATTCTTATGTTCTATACTCCAGATTCCATATTTTCTTCTTCATTTTTTGTATGTTACTTTAATACTCTGTACATTTATTGATTTTGAGAGGTATACAGATATATGTCAGTTTTATTACGTTGGGCACGTGAATTTTAACAAAGTGGTAAGTATATATATCATTATTTTCCTGTGCAAACAATGTGAGCTTGGTGATGATTTCACAGAGCCACGGAATGATCAAGGTAAGAAGAGACCTTCATCATCATCTCATCCAACCATCAACCTAGCACCACCATAATCACCATATCACCTCAATCATATCCCCAGGTGCCAAATATGGATGTCACTTGAACATATCTGAGAGACAGATACTCCATGATGTCCCTGGGCAACTTATTCCAATGCCTGACCACTCTTTCATTAAAAAAAAATTCTAACATCTAATCTGAACATTTTTTTTGTGCACTTTAGGGCCATTTCCTCTCATCTTTTCACTTGAGACATGACAGAAGACCCTGATGCCCACCTCATTACAGTCTCCTCTCAGGTGGCCATAGAAAGCAATGAGGTTCCCCCTGAGTCTCCTCTTCTCCAAACTAAACAAACCCAGCTTCCTTATCCAGTTCTCATAAAATTTGCTTCAGACATTTCACCAGCTTTGTTGCCCTTCTCTGGACACACTCCAACACCTCAATGTCTTTCTTGAAATGAGGGTCTCAAAACTGAACAGGGAATTTGAGGTATGGCCTCAGCAGTGCCAAGTACAGCAGGAAAACAGTTCCCAATCCCACTAGCTACACTATTCTTGAAGTCAGTAGTGTACTATAGACTAGAGTTAAGTTATAAAATATTCAAAAAGTAACAACAACTCAAAATTATTTTGAAAGGAAAATCTTCACCTGATCTCATTCATGGCTTCCCAAATGCATTATGCATTACAGCCACAGTAAATTCCCTGCATGAGCTTTGCTTTCATAGGATATTAGTTGTCTGTGTTACAGTAGTGCTTGAAGGTTCAGATGAAATTGCAAGCTAAATTACTTCAGGTAAATGGAATCAAGTGCCCTGAAGATTAAACCCTCTGGTATGAAATGTTTCTGACACACTGATTAATAAAAGGTGCTCAGCCCACCCAGCACTTACTCTGATTCTTGGACAGGTTTCATGCTGAGCTTCATGGTGGGGTGGTTTCACCATGGTCTGCCTGGTACACCCGGAAAAGCACACAGCAGGACAGGAATGTATGTTACCATGTGTGTGAGTGGGACACCAAGGTACCTGAGAGGGCTTTTCCTCTCAGACTGATAATGCTAAAGAGGAAAATGACTATTAAAAACCATTCAAGGAGTTACAGAGATTTTTGAGACAGAGGAACCAGCAAAACCAAACAAAACACATGGATTCATAACAGGTGAGAGAAGACAGGAATGGGAAATGTGACCCTGCCAGATGTGGCCTCTCAGCACTGTGGGCTCCCCCTGGGCTTGTCAGCATGGACACATTACAGGCATCCCCACCTGCTGCTACATCTCACCCACATCCACCATGGGCATACTCCAGCACCTGCACCCTCGGGATGCAAGCTCATCTCCTGGGGCTATCAGCCATCCCTGGAGGGGCAGCCAGGGCACTCAGGTTTCCTAGAGCAGGTGAGTGCAAGGAGGGATTCCAACAGGCACAGAAGAGAGAGGGCATGCAACCCCTGTCATGGGCTATGGTTGTAGGGAAGCACCTGCTTGGGATTAATAATTACAGGGGATGTAGCAAACATAGAATATGAGGTGTTACAAGAAAAGCTGTTACAAGACACCCCAGAAAGGTGAGGGTAACCTGTTGCCTGGAACTGAAAGACTTTCTGAAAAATGTTCAAGTGGTAATATAAAGAAACATACTCAGGATTGAATTTCTTTAATTTTTATAAGATGAATTAATTAGTATATCTAGTAGGTACATCCAGTAGGAGAACAGTTGTCCTAGTAACGCCCCCCAATTGGGCCTCCCTCTTGGAGACTCTCCAGGGGTTTTTTATGTCTCATAAAGTGCTGATACAAAACATGATGTCCTTGTTAGAAATTATTTTCTGTAAAACAAGACTAAACAGAACTCCAAGAAGGTGGCATAATTGTGTGAGAAAGGGTAATCTAAAGTAATACTGAAGAAAATGTATAAGGAAAATTAAGGAAAGGGTAAAAGTAGAAAGATGTCATCACCTGTGTACCTTGCAACCAACCTTGGTGGTTTCAGTTTCAATGTCTGTCTGATTGAAGTGGTGGTCAACAGGCTGGATCTGTCAGGTGGTGAGAGAAGTCCGCAAAAGAGCAAGGTTTCATGTATTTTATTGGTTCAGGTGAGACACCTAGGTGCCCCTCCTGGGTAGGGGTACCTTCCTGGGGTAGATCAGCACACTGATGTAATTCTCACAGACCCCTTTGGGAGTCGTCCTTGACACCTCCCAATAAGCTACAGCTGCCTCTCAAGTCAATGCCCTGTTATTTCTCCAGAGGGGAGTTTTCACAGCTGAGCCAATTGTGTAAGGACTTTGGGATGATAAAAAGCATTATCCTGCCTTGCAGGATCTTTCTCTTATCAACCTCTTCCCTTATCTTGTACAACACCAGCTGGTAGCCTGAGGTGGCAGTCCTCAGCTTGCACTGTGATTGAGACATTAACATTCCACTCTCTCACACTTGTGGATACATTCTTCTCCCCAGCTTTGTTTGCTTCTCTTTACATCTAAGATAACTGGACAATAGCATTGCCTTTATCTCATCTCATAGACCAAATTCCAGTTAGTTGGCATATTTGGGGAGGGGTGGGCTTTAATGGTCCCATATGAGCAGCTGCTTCTTTGCACTGTTTGCTACAGTGGACAGAAGTCCTCTGCTGATCTGATGTTTAAGCCATTAATCATTTCAGTCTGTCACAAAAGGACTTCAGGGATCATCAGATCCAACCTTTTTTGACAAAAGCAGGTTCTAGACAAGATGGCCCAGCATTCTGTCCATCTGGATCTTAAAAAGTGTCCACTGTTGTGGAATTGATCTCTTCTCTGAGGAGACAATTCGAATGGCTGATTGTTCTCTTATTAAAAATTTACTCTGTGTTCAATAGAAATCTTCCCAGGAGTAACTTTACTCATCAATCCTCATCTGTTTTGTGTGACTCTTTGTAAAAGGAGTCTCCATTTCCTTTGCAGCAATCCTTTAAGTACTGGAACCTAGTGGTATTTATTTATGACATTTTGCAACTCTCTGATAATGTGGTATATCGCCTGCATTGCTGATTTTTATCCTAAATTTATAGTTCACTGATGATTGGTCGATGATTATATGTTGATAATAGATCAGTGCATCACTTTGATCCTTGGATCCATGTGGATTGGACTTCTTTTCCAGCCACAGTGTTCAAGCTCTCTGGCTAAAGACTAATTTTGCATGAATCATCCTAGCTGTGGAAATATCCCAGCTGCATTGCAGATATTTCTAGTTGGAGAGATTTTAAATACACTCCTATTAAAACAAACAAACAAAAAAAAACCCAAAAGAAACATTTTCAATTTATGATTATCTAAATTTATATGAAATATGGCATATAGAGACCAAAGTGTGTAATTATGTGTTACAGAAAATTTATTTGTATTTTTCTAAGATGACATTAGTAATTTGATTTGTTTTTGAGATGGAAGAAACATCCCCTAGTTAGATTGTATAGACCTATTTGTCACATAAGCAGATGCACTTCCCCTCAGTGAGGTTGGTATTTTGAAGACAGTTTAAGAATTATTGATGCAGAAGTCCAATTTAGTCTAACAGACTGTTACAACATATATACACTGTGCTAAAGGTCTGGTTTCATAAATACATGCTTTGGGAAATTCAAGGCATGTGGCCAAATTCATGCATCTCACACTTCAGCCCTTGAAATCTACTGAGGATTCAGCCTAATGAAGACTGGCAGTGTCACATTGTCATGCTGCTCTTCCCCACTCTCTTATCATTGTTGTTTTTAACATTTCTCTGACATACTAACACTTGTTCACTTGCCAGAATGTTCTTTTGAACTTAAGTAGAAGAGTTCATGAAGCTGGCATCCTGAGGAGGTCAGATGCACTCCAGCTTTTCAATACTGCAGAAGAGCCAATGATGTAATGGAGAGAGGGGCAGGGCAGAAGCTATCATATTTTCATTCCTCTGTTAAAACTGCTTTATTTACAATACTCTACTAATGTAATTTAGCTTGGAACACGACCAAAATTAAACTGCATGTTTTGAATTAAAACTTAGGTTTTGGTCATGTTCCAAACAGAACTACACTAACAGGTCGTTGTAATACTGCAGTGAATTTTAAACCATGCTCTGGAATACAATGACCTTTTCTTCTGCTCTGCTCTGAGCTGTGCTCCTTTCACCTCCTACAGCATCCTAGGTTCTCCCTACCTCAAGATCACAGTCTGGATGAGAATGACATTTCAAAAAAGTTAATCAGCGGCAAAAACATTGTTAGCAAGGCTATTGAAGAAATAAGTGATGAAAAATCTCTTTTTGATTGTTCAAAACATTGAATTATATAGGTGCAATCAAAAATGAATTGGTAAGAAAGTGTCACAATTTTTGAGGATGAGAAATATGGGAAATTTAGTGATAGTTTTTCTCATCCTGTTGGGCAAGAATAATTTTGAATAATGGTTTTGAATATTCAGCTTTCTGAAAAAAAGTAGTAAAATTTATAACTTTATCATTGAAAGGATGTTCCTGAATATACTTTCACATCACCATTAGAAAAGAAACTAATATTTTTTTATCTCACTTTACTATGAAACAACACCTGACTTTTAAAAATTGTTACCATGCAGCTGTTATACTTTACTTCTGAATTTATTGGAATTGCTAATGGATTTAGAGAAAATCTCCAGACTGGTGTCAAGATGTGAAAATATTCTAATATACAGTCACTGGACTAAAGTCAATTTTATATAGCATTTAAAAATATTAAATGCTTTATACACAATGAAATCACATATCTAGATGGGGCTTTAAAATGTACAGAGTGTGATGTCATTTCACTTAGTGATTTATAATACCTAAGTTATAGAAAACAAAACAGAACAAAACTCTTCACTAGTATTTCCTAATAGTAAATCAGACTTTGCATTTACGAAAGCTGCATCCTTTCCTTTCTTTTCCCTTCTCCTCTAGCATCTCATAGTACAAGTTCAAGAATTGGTCTGAATGCAAGGCAGTGAAAATGGGTAAGGGATTTGTCAGCTCACCTATCTTGAAATCCTCCAAAAGCTGGCATTTCCTCAATTTCAAGTGGTTTTTAGAGTTGCAAGTTAACTTTATGAATTGCACTGGAAAGTTAGATAAAAAGTGTTAATGGCAAGTCAAATTTCTTTTGTAGTCATTCAATGGTATTATAACAGTGACAATTCAGGCATAGTTTCTGAAGCAAATTGTTATGGTCAAAAGCAAATGGTACAGCCGTTACAGAAAAAAACCTAATTATTTGGGTTTTGCACATAATCTGAGGATCAGTCTCTTTACTTGATGTAAAATGAAACAAATGAGAAATACCTCCATAGTTTAATGTAGAGAAGAAGAGTAATTTACCAAAAACAACAACCAAAAAAAAAAACCAAACAAAAAACAAACCAAAGAAACCACCAAACCAAAAACCACCAAAAAATAAAAAACCAAAACAATTTAAAAAAATTAAATTTAGCTGGATCTGTCCTCCAACCACTGAAACTCATTTTAAGCAAAGACTGTATTAGGGAGTGAATTGTCACATGATCTTTTTTTTCCTCATTAAGGACTTCTTTGTTCCAACAAACATGGTATAGATAATAAAAATTAGACTTTGACATAAAAAATGTACATTGTAGTCTACTGTTCTAGTACAATTTTAACATGTAGTAGTTGAGCATTTATTTCCCTTTTTTATTTGTTTAGTGGTGAAATGAGAAGCTTTATATACCTGCAGTAAAAAAAAGCCAGCAAAATAAACCCTAAACTAAAGAGAACAATCCAATCAAATCCAAAAGCCCCAAAACAATACATTTTTTAGTCTCTCTGCACATTCTGAAGAGAACAGACTGCAATCTGGTCATAAAAGATGCAACAGAACAGAGTGACTTCAACAGCTAAAAAGAATTGCTTTGAATGAGATGAATTATTTTGATTTTAAGAACTCTGTTGGAAGCTTAAATAATAGACTCAGTAGCTCAGTAGAAAAAACAATTGAAAGGAGTGTCATGTACAGATACTTTTTTATTCAGAGATGAAGGTTGTTTCCCTCTCTCTCAGTTCAGCTGCACCAGAGGGGCGGAGGAGTTCGAGCTGGCAGTTGCCAGGCTGTGCCCACTGCTGTGGGTGGTGGGAAACAGCCACTACCAGCTCCAGCAGCTGCTGCAGCAGACCCTGTTGCTCACCACTTGGAAATATTACACTTCTACCCAAGTAGATGGGCATTCTTATCCAGAACCAAGGCCAATACTGTTATCTTTACAAAATCTGACTTCTAAAATCAGTTTTATTTCCATGAAGAATGGTGTTTTCAACTCAGATGTCTTCCCCCCTCTGCGCGTAGCTGACTATGTTGAAATAGAAACTTTCTGTTTGGCTGTCAGTCCCAAGTTTTTATTCTTTAGGTAAGTGGATTATCCTGATGATTTCCATGTCTGGAATGAAACATATATGGGTGGGTTTGTTTTTTTTTTCACGGTTTGATTTTTTAGTAGAAACAAGGTGAGTTATCTCACCATTGAATTATTGCAATTTTTGACAGTCTGTCATTTTGGACGGAAATGAGCAGTAGTGAATATTACCAATTTGCCTGGGTGTGAGGGAGGTTCATTTGCTTAAGTAGAAAACAGAAAAATAAGGGTACGAAAGAATGCATATATATTTTAAAGGCCATGGTTAATCTCAGATGTCTTCACTTTATCTGCCTAAACATTAGAGTTTATCTCATCTATTTTTTATGTCAAGTTAAAGGAGAACCTCTAGGCACTTTCAAAAGATATATACATATATAACATATGTACACACATACATACATATATATATTATATATAAATATATGTATACCTGAAATGTAATTATTCATCCTCTGGAATTGCTTTTTTTTTTTCACTTGTCAATAAATAAATAAAAAAACTACAAACTTAAACCAAATTTTGGATAGCCAGATGGTGAGATAAATTCCATGTTCTGAGTAAGAAAATTAGCAGAAATGCACAAATATCTGTATAGCCACTCTAGCTTTAAATTTTTTGCTGTCAAGACTGCTTCATATTTCTTTTGTGTTCGCTTAAACAATTTTTGATAAAATGGGTAAGAAACATTAAAAACGAGTACTTATTTGTTTGTTTTCATAGTACGTGTAATACCTTCAGTTTTGCACACAGGTTGTCATACATTCTTCTTTCCTAAAATAAATTATTTAACTATTCCTTGACTTTCAAACATGAAAGTTTGACTCCAGGAGGTGGGATGACAGTAAATACAGCAGCATTGAAGAGGAAATCAGGGTAAGAAAAAGTTATCAATAAATGTGTACATAGTGACTCCAAACTGTTCACTGCAACAAAGACATCTCTATTTTGTGTGATAAACCTTAAGAAGTTGCCTTGATGTGCAACTGGAAATTCAGTGTTCTCTGAAGACAGAAAAAATAACTCAGTGACAAGGGATTCCTTTTTGCTAGGTTCTCTGAACATTTATTTTAAGTAAACTAGATACCAAAGAAGAATATCATGGCAAAAAGCTTGATAAAAAATTGTATAAACAAGCAAAGAAAAACCCCATAAGAATAAATTTAGTACTAAAACTTGTACGCTACACTGGAGAGAGGTATGGGGTGACCTTGGCCCTAGACCAAGTTGTGTGTGCTGACTTACAGTCCTCCTGTTTAGGTCTGGTTAGCTTTTTACAAAAGTGGTTGAATTCAAAACATAGAAATTTTATTGGGGCCTTCTTTGTAACCCCACATAAAATTTAAGTGGTTTAGATATATTTTCCTCTGCACAAATTATTTGAAGCAATGTTAACTCGATGTTAAAGTTTTTATAGTGTGAAAGTATAGCACCTGCAGTGTGCTCTGTGGAATGTCATGAAAACAGGTGGAGTATTTGGATATATAAGCTCTTCTGTGTGAGCTGGAGGGAGACAAACCTGGCTCAGACTTGTGATGTTTGCTCTTTGGGATTGATTCATGCTGAAAATCTCCCAAACAATATTCATGTTTCATCACTGAGTGAAAGCTGGTGCAGTCTAAAACAGAGCTAATAATTCTGCACTCTGAACAGTCAAAAGTGTAAGTTAATAATTGCCTTTTTGTCTTCAACTAAACATATTTAGGTCAGTTCTCCTAAAGAAGAAATACAAACACCCATTTTCCATTGAAATTTCAGATTTTTTTTTTCCATTTAGTGCTTTCTTATTTTAAAATTTTTGCTACACCACAAATACTTCTTGTGACACCAGAATCCAGGAAATGATTTTCAAGCCTCAGCTAGCTCAACTCCTCTTCCTCTAAGGAAAGACAAGACTCAGAGCCATTCATGGCATTTCCATCTCACTCAGTTCTCATCCTAAATGTCAATTTCAGCAACTAACTCTGAGATTCTTATATCCAGTAAGACCCATATGATGGCACTAAAAACCGTTTCTCCAGCTTTTTACTCCCAAAACCCTTTGTGCCAGCAGTTGGAAATTGATGTGCCTCCAGTTAGAAAATAAAATCTAGTGAAGAATCAGCTACTCCTCCCCAAATGAATGTTGAAGGATTTGCTTCAAAATACAGACACATAAATTGAACCCATACGTGTAGGTATAGTGTGTTTGATATTTAATGTCCCACTACAACCACTGTTTAAGCAACGGAAATGGGGTGCCAGTCCAAATAGTTAAATAATATTATCCCAGCATGTCTCACACACCACTAGGTGCTTATGTTTAGGTAACAAGTTCAAGTCTTTTTTCAGATAAAGCTTTAGATTTTGCTTTCTACTGAGCTGTGTCAGTCTCCAGCTTCCATCATCTGCAGGCTCTGTAGTTAGGGGTAATACCAAGTGTATGAGCTACAGCTGGAGTTCAGATATGTAGCAGACAAAACGGACATGTTACCCAGCCATCAAAATTTAGGGGTCTTAATAAAAGACCAGGGAATATTTGACACTGGAATCACAGAGCAATATACTGGCAAGATTGAATATGCAAATATCCTCTGATATTTGTCCTAGTAAATCAGATTTGTCCTAGTAAATCAGAATTGCCAATAGTATTCAATGTAATGCTGCTCTGCCAGACAGATAAGACTCACAGCATGGTTAAGACTGCTGACGTAATACTGCTCCAAGGCAGAGAGGTTTTTATCTACTTACGTATATAATAAGATACAAATGTGTCAGAATTTCCACCAGGTAATTAAGTTCTAGTCGATTATTCTAAGTACCTCTATGAAATTTCAAATATGGTATTCAGAAAAATCATCAACAAATACTTAAAACTGTTTACTTATCCATTAGGCAACAGGATCTCTCTCTTAATAAAAAAAGAATCAAACACCAGTCTGCAATGACATTGTTAAACACTTCAGGAAAGAACAGTGGAATGACAAGTCTGTGGGTTATGACTACAGTCAGACTAATACAATCAAAACATACTGTTTCAAAGATCAAAATATTCTCCAGTACAGAAGACAAGTTGAGAACATGTAAGTGGGACATTTGTCAAAGATAAATCATTCTGATTGTCTGTGACAGGGTTTATTTGATACAGATATCAATTATATGAGTAGCATATCACACCCACGAAGACATTAAAATAATATGTAGTGATCAGATTTCATTAACTCCTACAAGATTTTGGATTAGTGTGCAGAGATCAGACTTCCAGTCATATGCTCTGGGCACAAGCTAGAGAACTAGAATGAGCACAGGTTGACCTTAAATTATTTTTCTGATCTTTTATAATTTTGCGTTGTTTGAAAGCAGTGAGTTAGACATCCAAAAATTAGATTATAATTCACTATGCAAGAATTGGTAATGAAATTAAATGGGAGAAATTTTTTTTAATCTTTTATCAAAGATGCTAGTGTTCACAAGGAATCAAGTTTTAGCAAAACACTTTATATTTTATATTTTATTTATGTTTAAACCATATTTTCCCTATAAATGTCATTCTAAAACTGAAATAAGGAAGACCCAGGTAACTACAGGTCTCAGTGCCTGGCAAGATCGTTGAGTAGCTCCTCCTGGAAACTGTGGTACAGCACATGGAAAATAATTAGTTGATCGATGACAGTCAACATGGCTTCACCAGGGGCAATAATGCCTGACAGGTTTTGAATTACTGCTATGGTGGGCAAGGGAAGGGTAATTGACTTAGTCTCCTTGGACTTGTGCAAAGCATTTGACAGCGTCCCAGAGAACATCCTTGTCTCTAAACTGGAGAGACATGGATTTGATGGATGGACCTATCGGTGGATAAAAATTAGCTGGATGTTTGCACTCAACAGCTTGCTGGCCAAGTGGAGACCAGTGATGAGGAGTATTCCTTAGGGGTCAGTTTTGGGACTGGTATTTTTCAACATCTTTCTTGGCGACATGGACAGTGTCCATGAGTGCACCCTCAGCAAGTTTTCTTTCGACACCAAGCTCTGCAGTGCACTGGAGGGAAGAGGTGCCATCCAGAGGGACCTTGACAGGCCTGAGAGGTGGGCATGTGTGAACCTCAAAGTTGAACAAGGCCAATTGAAAGGTCCTGTACATGGGCCAGGGCAGTCACAAGGACAAACATAGTCTGCGCAAGGAATGGCTCAAGACTTGCCCTGGGGAAAAAGGCTACAGGGTATTTATGGATGAAAACTCAACATGGCTTGGCAATGTATGCTTGAAACCCAGAAGGCCGATCACATCTTGAGCTGTATCAGAAGCATGGCCAGCACATCAAGGGACGTATTTGTCTCCCTCTTACTCTTGTGAGATCCCACTTGGAGTACTGTGCCCAGCTCTGGGACCCTGTGGTGGCTTGACACTGACTGGGTGTCAGTGCACCCACCAGGCACCCACCAGAGCCACTCTATCACTCTGCTCTGCAACTGGACAGAAAAGAGAAAATATAATGCCAGGTTCACAAGCTGAGATATCACTCACTAAATACCAGTACAAGGCAAAACAGACTTGACACAGGGATGTGAACTGATACTGTTACAAACAAAATAAGAACAGGATAATGAGAAGTAAACCCAAATCTTGAAAATACTTTTTTTCTGCCATATCTCCCTTCTTTCCATCTGTACCTTCTTGTCCCCAGTAGTGCAGGGAAATGGGGAATGTTGACTATGTTCACTTCCAGGTTGCTGACACTGGTCAGGGAGAGGAGTCCTTCCCCTGATTCAGTGTGGGGTCTCTCCCATGGAAGACAATTCATGAACTTCTTTAGCATGAGTCCATCATACAGGCAACAGCTCTCCAAAAACTTCTGCAATATGGGTCACTCTTCCACAGGGTGCAGTCCTTCAGGAACAGCCTGCTCCAACGTGAGTCTCTAGACAAATTCTATCTGGAAACATACTCCAAAATAGGTTCCCTTCTCCATGGCTCTTCAGGTCCCTGGAAGGAGCCTGCTTCATCACGGGTTTCCCATGGGTTCACAGGGAATTCACGAGGCATTTACCTGCTCCTGTGTCAGTGTCCTCCTTGGGCTGTGGCCAGATCTCTGCATGCTCATGGTCCTCCATGGGCTGCAGGCGCACAGCTTTTTCAACATGATCTGCACCACAGGTTGCAGGGAAATCTCTTCTCTGGCACCTGAAGCATCTCCTCCCCCTCCTGCTGTACTGGCCTTGGTGTCTGCAAAGTTTTTTCTCTCAAGTATTTTTACTCTGCTCTTCCCTGCCCACAATTACATCTGCTCAAAAAGACTTGTTTTTTTTTTTTCCTCCTTAAATATGTTGGCACAGAGTTATTACTATGAGTCCTGATGAGCTCAGCCTTGGCCAGTGATGGGTCCATCCTGAAACCAGCTGTCATTGGCTTTGTTGAACATAGGGAAGCTTCTGGCAACTTCTCACAGAAGCCACCCCTGTAGCCCACCCACTACCAAAAGCAGGCTCCTAACACAAGAAAGACCTTTTGGAAAGAGTCCTGAGAGTTGGATTACTTAAGGAAATAAGCTGAGAGAACTGGGGCTGTTCCACCTGGACAAGACAAGGTTTCAGGGAGAACTCTTTTTTGTCTTTCAGTTCCTAAACAGGAATGACAAGGAAGATGGGGACAGACTTTTTACAAGGATGCGCAGTGGCAGTACAAGGGACACTGGCTTTAAACTGAAAGAGAGTAGTTTAGATTAGACATTAGGATAAAAATTCTTTACTGTGAGGTTGGTGAGACACTGGAACACGTTGCTAGGAAAGGCTGGGGACTCCTCATCCCTGGGGGTGTTCAAGGCCAGATTGGATTGGGCTCCGAGTAACTTGGTCTAGTGGAAGGTGTCCCTGCCCATGACAAAGGAGTTGGAACCTGATTATCTTTAAGGTCCCTTTCAACCCAAACCATTCTATTACTCTATGATTACTTAAACACACAAATAACTCAGCAATTAGGACACAAGGCAGAAATGTGCCATAGGCCATTTCGTATTCTGCTGTTCAAGCATTCTGGATAAGAAGTATGGGATGATTAGCCCTTTTCATCCCTGGCTTAATTTACCAAGTTATGTAAAGAATTAAATATTAAGAAAGGAACAGAAAACTCCCTGTTGAATTCCCTAAGCTGAATAATCACATGCATGAAAGGTTAAAGAAGATTTTTTTTTTTTGCTTGGAAAGTAGAACAGAGAACTGTGAAAAAACTTGTGATATACATAAGTGGTGTGGGGAATTTTTTTTTTTTTTTTGAAAACTCTTTCACATGTATACAAATGATATTATAGCTGAAAGTCTGAGGTCCATCAAAAGGAAATTCAGAGCCCTCAGAATCCTACTAAAATTTTGGGACCATAGGTAATGTTGTTTTCAATCTTCACAGAAATCTGGGGAAGGCCTTGGTAGAAACATGTGAGACTATTATACCATTATCTGACAACAGGACTGGTGTCTGTGCCAAAACTTTGGATTTCTAAGCCACAGAACAGCCTTCAAGAGACAAAACCTGTTGGGGCCTGATGGGATCCCTCTGACCTGATGAGGAAAATGAGTCTTTGTGATCTAATTTGGTTGGAGTATTAGTCAATGATTAATGGGATGAAATTTGTAAAGTCAAAATTCTGCGTCCTGCACCTAGGACAGAGTAATGCCCAGCACAAGTATAAACTGGGAGGTGAGTGGCTGGAGAGCAGCCCTACAGAAAAGGATATGGGAGTGTAATCTGACAGAAGGCAAATCCCATCCTGGCATGCATCAAACTCAGCATCTCCAGCCAGAAGAGGAGATCATCCTGCTGTACTCAGTGTTGGTGCAGCCTCATCTTGAGTGCTCTGTGCAGTTTCAGACCCCACAATTTAAGAAGGATGTGAGGGTCCTTGAACATGTCCAGAGGAGGTCAGCAAGGCAGGTGACAGGGATGGAAGGAATGTCCTATGAGGAACAGCTGAGGACTGAGGATTTGTCTAGTATAGTGAAAAGAAAGCTGGGGGATGACCTTATTGCTTCCTGAGGAGTGGATGTGGAAAGAGATGTGCTGCACTTTTCTCTCTGTTATCTAGAGAAGTGTAGAAATGGTTCAAAACTTCACCAGATACTTAATCTGGACATTAGGAAACTTTTTTTACTGACATTGACTGAGGTGGTCAAACACTGGAACAGGCTTTTTGGAGAGGTGAACAGTGTTCCAAGCCTGTCAGTCTTTAAAAGGCATTTGGAGTATGCTTTTGATAACATGCTTTAACTTTAGTGAACCCTGAATTGGTCAGGCAATTGGACTAAATAATCATTTTAGCTTTATTCCAAGTGAAATATTCTATTTTATTCTATTCTGTCATTCAATGAAATGATTCAGTAACAGAATTAAAGAAAAATAGAACCCATTTGGATACAACTCATAATAAAACTGTGAAGCTCTTTGCCAACAGATCTTTTTGATACCAGCAATATACATTGATTCAAAGTAGTTTAAACTTATTCAGTTAGGAGGATTTATTGATCGCTACAAAGTGTGGTTGGCCGAGTACAATTTTCAGGTCACAAAACTTGGCTAGCAAACAAAGAGTATACCAAGAGTAGTCTTAAACCTCACTTGGCCTTGTTTTTATGCTTGTCTTAAAAAAAGGGTACAGCATTAGGTCATACAAAGAATACTGAACTAAATAGACCTTAGATTTGATTTGTTTTGGAAGTCCGAATTCTTTTCACTATAATGCAGGATTTAATGTTCCCAGTCTATTTCCTGAATTTGACTCCACAGTGTAGATTACTGATGCACTCCTGTAATCATTCATCCTAAGAATGACTGATATGTAGATACGCTATACACATGGCCTTCATATATGGAACTATATAATGTATAATCCTTTGTCTTTTCTTTTCCTCTTCCCTCTCCCAATTGCCTTTACCTCTCCCTTCCTTGGATATCTTTATTATTTGTCACAGAGAAAGCAAGGTAGATTATTTCAAGTCTCCTCACTGTAACACAAGATTTTCTCAAAAGTGCTGCTGCCCAAGTGCTGCTGGGAGACAAGGAATTCAGTGAGCCTTTAGAGCATGCAGGATTAATAAGATATTAATCAAATGTGGATCACCTGCAGAAAATGAATAATAGATTGGGAAAGACTGCTAGGAATAATAGAACCCAAATGAACAAAATGGAGAAGAAGATTATGGTGAATTATCTTGAAAATTACCTAAGAGTAGAGGTACTTGGTTCCTGGCCGTATCTTAAAATGAGGACTTTCAATACTGAAGTTAATTTGCTTGATTAAAAAAAAAAATAAAGAGACAACGTCATAATCATCTCTAGAATCTGATACCCTAATTTAGTTATATCAAAAGACCATATTAATAACTCAGCTGTTGAATTTAATCTTTAATGACCCTGATTTTGAAGTGGGTTGAGAAGTAAGATCCTCCACTGACTGGTATTTATTGTGATACTGGAACATGAGTCCAAACCGGGATGACTATCAGTAATTGAAAAGAAAATTACATTTTTAGAAATAAATAACAGTTTATGGAACACAACTGGACCCTGAAAGTTATTACTATCATTGTATCAAAATTATAAATAACAATAATTATATTGTTCAGTCCTTGATGTGCTGAAAATCTGGAGAGAAATATGATGGTCTTAATTTCCCAAGCAAAGGTCAATTCTCTTCTAATAAAACATTCCCTGATACTGGAAATTTGTAATAGTTGACATCAGTAACACTGACATTAGCATGAATTTACACAAGGATCCCAGGGTACAGCTCCTAGTCAGAGTTCAGTGACTTCTTGAAGTGACTAACAGAGATTAAGGACCTTTCACTTCAGAATTTTACATTTCAAAAAAGATTGCCTCTATTTTTAAAGCAATAGTTTAATTTTTATTATAAAGTTATTTTTAGAGACCTGAAGATAAAACAGAAGTCTTAAAAGAAGAATACATGAAGAATTCTTAAAAGTCATGGCAGCTCATGAAGTGTAAGCAACTTATACCTCAACAGAAAAAAAGGAACTACTTCCCTGTCCCTTGCTATCTTTGTTGAATACTAAGTACTGACCTGTATATTAAGTGCTTCTGCACATCATCTGACATAGTTTTGTTGTCACTGAAATTTCCTTATGCCCATGGATTTAAAATTTTCCATTATGTAAGAATATGCCTGTGTGACAGAATACAGAGTGGATAAATAAGCTGTTTCTAATTCGTTCATCTTGTGTACCAGAAACTGTCTAAACATATTAACCAGTCAATGATTTAATTTTGGGTTTTTCTCAAAAATTCAGGATAAGTGAATTAATACAGGGGTTTATTAACTTTTATATTATACAGTCAATTAGGGTTTTTGAAGTCAGTATTATCTATTACATATCAATAATTCAAGTACTACTAAATAAGTGAGACAATGAGGTTTGAAGATGTGAACTAAAAAGCAAAATAGCACTAGATTTCAAAATTTAATATTTTTGTTCCCCAAAAGACTTGGGAAAAAAAATCTGCCTTTTTTTTACTAGATTCTTTTTTACTAGATTTAGTAGATGCAAGTGAAAGAGTTAAATTCATATGAAACAGGCAGTCAATGTCTGCAAGATTTGCAAATCTAGCTCTGCATAGACAACAGATTAAGATATGCAAGATCAAATTTCAATAGACCTTGTACTTAGGGTGCCTCACCCATCACAAATCAGTAATGCAAGCTTTTCTGAAGACAAAGTATTAAATGCTTGGTTTAAAATTCATGTCATTAGATGTATATGCTGCAATCAGACATTTCCTGTTCATGAAAATACATATAATTAAAGACAGAAAAAATGTATGTCAGCTGCCAGATGTGCTATTTGCTTACACAGTGCATGCCGTAGACTGGGTGAGAAATATAAGACGTTATTTCGTCTTTTTACAAACACTCATTTTTAAGAGTTTTGAGAGCAGTTGCCTCCATAATGATCATCATCTCAGAGCTGCAGGAAGACTCATTCTCTATCTTCTAGTGGCTTAGCTCATTACACTTTAAGTGCTATGCAAAATCATCTCTGCCACCACTTTGCAAGGCCATTGCATAAGAGATGATGGCCATGAAGAATTGCAGATGGCATAGTCCCTTCACCAAAGAGTAAGGCATTGCAGAAAAACAGCCACAAGGGAAGGGTAGTGTGTGCAGCAACACCAGGCGCAGAGCATTTGCCTGTATTGTCAGAAGAAAAGCAAACTTGTTTTACTTGAAAGGGAGATCAGATTGTGAGATATAACTGGAACCTTTTAAAATGATATCACTCACTGGTCTGAAATAGAAAGACTTCATGCTCTCCTGATTTTGTTTCGACAGTGAACATACCTCATAGGCCTTCAGTTTGGGAATCCAGGCTGCTTCACTCTCCTAAATTTCAACCCTTTTCCAAACTTGGTGCCATTTTCACCACATCTGTCTTACCTTCCCAACTCTGTGTTCATAGTTTTCATATTAATTTTAAGTCAAAGTCTTCATTTCTTGAAGGTTACTGTTGTCTTTACCTATGTATTTTCTTCAAATCCTTAAGATTTTATAGTGAGATGACTGAAGAGATTACCCTCAGTTATTAATTTGCATGCTAAAATAAGTTCATATTGACTTCCATGTCTTTGTAGTTGTCTTTGATCATTAGACAGAGTGTGAAAACACCACTATCAGCAGCTGACACAGTCATACTCTTACATTCACCTTAAGTCCCACACTGTCATCCCCTCCCTACATGGCAGCCCAGAGGTCACATACATAGTTAAAAAAGAAACACTTCACAATGTTTAGAGACATTCAAACCTCCTCAAAACATGAAAAAAAATCCCATAAAAGGGCATTGGAAGTTTGAATAGTCACTTAGTTAAATATGAACATCAGTGCCCTGACTAAGCAGAAGCAGAATTAAGATTTTTTCATAAAAAGCAGTGCTCTGTCCCATAAATCCAAAATCTGTGAGAAACACAATGTGTTCCAGGCTGATGCAGATCAAATATAGCAAAGCAAATTCTCATATTCTAGACAAAAAAAAAAAAAAAAAAAAAAAAAAAAAAAAAAAACCCAAAAAAAACAACGCAACAACATTCACCTTTCTTGAAAAAAAATTTCTAGAAGCGATTTCTCTGTAAAATTATGTGTGCTCCAAAATATGGGCTTATAACGGAAAAGTACATTTATATGAAATAGCTAAAAAAAAAATCTGAACAAAGTGCACTTTCTTCACACAAGATGGAGAAATAGCCATGTGATGATCTGTGTTAATTTGAGATCATCTGAGAGCCATTTGAAAATGCTGGAACTGCTAAAGAAATACACTTTTCCTCCATAAGCAATAATAATAACAGTTATTATTATGACTAAAGTAGGTTGTGGACTTGCTGCTGTCTGGGGGTAAAGCCATTGTCATAAGTGATTAAGAAGTGATTAGATTGGTTTACCTGCAGTGCTTATCTGCAGTGTTGGACTTCAGTGCTGCAGTGAAACAATGTCCTCATTTGTTAAATTAACAGGATTTTGCACACAGTAGATAAATTAAATTCTATACATTGATTTGTGTCTTAATGGAAGAAAAAAATTAAAACTCTACAAAGAACAGGTGAAATTTCCAGAGCCTGCCTTTAAGCACAGATCTATGGATTTAAAAGACTGATAAAAATGACAAGTGGGATCGGGACACCTAATGATTTTCTGGGACAGAACAAAAAATGTGTTTGAATGATGCTTTTTCTTTCCCCAAAATAAATGTTCTTTAGCTTACATTTCACAAAATAACATATTGAACCAAATCAAACTTTTTGGTTTGGAATATATGTATATATAAACAATGATGATATCTCTGGGAGAAAATACATGATGTGGGATCCACTAAGGATCCAGGTAAGGAGAGACTACTGTAGCTCCATGTCCCCATGTCCAAGCAAGGCTGAAGTGCATGCACACACTGCACACATATACACCACATATATACACATAAGTATGGCTGGCCACACAGATCACAGGCAGATCACTGATCTTTCACACAATCACAGCAGCAGTGCCCCCATCCGGCTGGGCAGGATGGAATCCCTTAGTGGAAATTCATATACCTGTGTGTGAGGTAGATCAGCCAGTCTGCCACGTGGATGTCCCAGAGGTGCTGCTGGCACCTCACATGTACAAACATGTGCACACATGCACACACAGACACAGAGTTGGCCAAAACTCCCCCAGGTCCCACAATCAATGTCTCCGTGCCCTCACCCTTAGTGATATACAGGCACCCTCACACCGTTAAGGACTCACTCATTCCACTGGTTTCTCAGGCCACTCGACCTACTCATTGGCTCCAGTTTTGCTCCAAATCTTCAAAATCCCTCCCTTTTCCGCCTTTGGTTCCTCCCCTAAATGCTTCGTAGTAATTTCTGTGTAATCTCAAAATATTCCTCTCCTTCATCCTATTATGTGTCCCACCCTCAGGTTCCAAATCCTGCTCAATGTCAAAGGTGACATAAAGAGCTGGCCCCAGTGACACTTAGTTATGGGTCTCCCACCTGGACACTAAGGCTTAAGAGTCCCCTGGGTCAGCCCTAGGAGGGGCCCAGATCATGTGCTTCCTCCTCCAGAGTCTTAATTTGAATTCTTGCCTGCCACTGTGCTCTGTGAAGGGACTGGCCGTATCCTAG
Organism: Chamaea fasciata; assembly: GCF_029207755.1. Classification (NCBI taxonomy): domain Eukaryota; kingdom Metazoa; phylum Chordata; class Aves; order Passeriformes; family Sylviidae; genus Chamaea; species Chamaea fasciata. Next base: position 28,161,574 of record NW_027094086.1, read on the forward strand.
TACACAATTATTTGGGCTACCCCCTACCAAACTATCTTCATTTTACTCTAGTGACCCTGCCTCTTTTCTTGGATGTAGGACAAATTACTTTCTTTTCTATCTTTGAGAATTTGAGCCTAATTTCTGAATTTTACAAACTTCCCATCCTTTACTACTACTATTACTACTACTACTACTACTACTGTTATTATTATTATTATTATTATTATTAGTATTAGTATTATTATTATTATTATTTTGGGTAGAGTGCTTGGAATTTTTCCTCCTCAGATACTTTGGTGCTGCAAACTCAGAAACAATCATCAGTAGGTTTTAGTTATTTCCATTACCTTTTTTATCCCTTACGTTACTTTTATATCTCACGTATTTTTCTAGCCAAACTAATTTCACAAATTTAACATGAATTCATGAAAATTTGTGGCTGTTCCAAAATTTCCTCTTTCATAGAATTACTTATTCATTGAGGAAACAAAGAAATAAGTACTGCCAAGTTTTATTTAGCAGTGTAAATCCAGTTTGTTTGTTTGTTTGTTTGTTGTTTTTTCATTTTTTTTTTCAAATTTACAACGAGATCTTAAGAAGTGTTCTGCAATCTAAAGTTCCTTGTAAATCTAGTTAGTTTTTACAGGAGTTAAACTTTTGGGTTTAGTAAAGGGAAAATTATTTTTTCCTTGTGAATTGATGTTATGAGGTAAAAATATAACTAGCCAGCTTCTTATCAAACCATAATGTAAGGTCTGTCAGCTCCATTCCTTCTTTTACTAGTTAGGAAAAAAGTCTTTTCACAGTAAAAACATTTTTAATAACTCTGAAGTGGAAGGTTATGCCTGTAGTACCTCCCAATTCCAAAAAAAACATTTAACCATAAGCAAGACTCCATTTGTATTCAGAAATGTTATCATTACTCTAACTTCATGATAACATTTAGTGTACCACTAAATCATGCACATATACAACATTAGACATGTTCAAATGGTAAACTGTATAGAAATGAGCAGTTGGGACAAAGCCTTAACTCTGTAGTTTTAATTATCTTATACAGACAGTGCAGATTTGGGAAGTGGGGCACACAGATTTAAGTAGTTGTGAATTAATCAACCTTTCACATGGAGTTTATTTTATTGTGAATTCTTCTGTTAAATATATTGCTTGGCCAATTTCTGGATGAAGACTTTTGCTAGCAATAAGGCACCAATGACGTGTAAATATTTTTAAATGGAGGAAACATCAGGATATGATTCAGTCACATGACCAAAATTTAAAAATCAAATATATAAATTTCTTGGTATGCTAGTATAAGGGATTAATGATGGAAGAATTTACAGCCAGTACTTTAAAGCCTAGTAACTCTTCAGAGAATATGGTAAGATAAAATATTCATCTATATGAAATAACACATTAAAGTATTTCTATATATCTACTTTTATTTATAAATATCTACTTTTTTCTGGTCTCTCCATGTGCATAAATACAGATATGACATCATGCATTAAGTTATAATTACTTTTAACTGTTCTGTTTTGGTGATTACCTATCTTTATTTCAGTTTAATGAGTAAGTTTAAAACAAGTTCAAGACAAATCAATATTTGATCTTATACCGAAGAAAATTCTTTGCAATATCTGGAAGAAATTTCACAAGAAATATGAAGGAGGAAGGCATTATAAAGATTAAGTTTTTAATTTATGGCAAGAACACATTTATCCTGTTAAAGTCTTACAGTAAATTGTAGTTTTCAGAAATATCTGCTCCATGATCTTTCCAGGCACAGAGGTAAGACTGACCAGTCAGCAATTCCTCAAGTCTTCCTTATTTCCCTTTCTAAAATGGGGCTTATGTCTCCCCATTTCCAGTCAGTAGTAACTTCACTGGACTGCCACAACTACTCAAATACGGTGGATAATGCTTTAGCCTCCCCTGATAGTTCCCTCAGGACCCATGAATGTATCTCATCAGGTCCCATGGACTTGTGCACCTTAGCTGGTCTAGAAACTGTTCTCTTACAGCAGGTGGTTCTTCATCCTCCCCTTAACTGTGACTGGGGAGGTGTGGCTGGAGCACTTGGTGGTGAAGATCAAGGCCAAAAAGTCATTGAATGTCTCAGGCGTCTCCATATCCTCGATAACCAAGCATATGGTATCCTTACAGATAGAATCCACATTTTCACTGCTCTTTCTTTTTTGCCAGCATATCTACTGAAGCTATTCTTCTTGCCCTTGACATCCCAGGCCAAAATTAAAATCTGATTCTTGTCTGCCTGGACAATTACTCTGTACTCCTCCCAGACTGCCTGTCCTTGCTTCCACCTTTTGTAGGCTTTCTTTCTGGGTTTGCATTTCTCCAGGAACATCTTGCACATCTATGCAAGTGGTCTGGTGGCTTTTCCTGACTTTCTCAGGATGCATCACTCAGAGAAAGTGTTCCTTGAATAAAAAACCCATCTTTTTTCTTGAATACAAAACAGCCCGTCTTCCTTTCAGGGTCTTACCCCATGGTATTCTACCAGGCAGAACCCTGAGGAGGGAAAGATCTGCTCTCCTGAAATCCAGAGAAATGAGCTTCTTGTACGCCCTACTCACTGCCCTAAGGATCTTGAACTCCATAATTTCAAGGTCACTGCAGCTAAAGCTGCCTTGAGCTTCACATTCCCACCAGCACCTCCTAGTAGATGAGAACAAGGTCCAACTTAACACCTCCCCTTGATAGCTCCTCTCTCATTTGGAGAATGAAGTTATAAGTAATGCATTGCAGGAATTCCTGCTGTATTGTCCCTCCAAGAGATGACAGGGTGTCCCGTGAGGACCAGGGCTTGAGTCCCATGAGGACCAGGGATATGAGTCCACTCCTGTCTGTCTTTAGAGGGGTCTCATCTGGTTGGGTGGCCTGTAGCAGACCCTCACAGAATGTCACCTATCCCTGCCCTTCCATTAAAGCTGATCCATAAGCTTTTGGTCATCCCCAGCTGACATTCCTTGCACTTCTTAGGAAAACCTTCATTTCTAGTGAGGAACTCCTGCAGCTCCTGAGGAATTACCCTGTAAAAAAAAAAGTTCATAACTCAGGACATCAGTGCCCACTTTTTAATTCAAACTGGAACTAAAGACTAATATTTCAAGTTTATTGTGAAGCTGTGTTTCAAGGTTGGACTGGAAATGTATTCTAAATTATTTTTAATTGCTTAATTTTTTTTCCAATGTGAAAAGAGTGTAAAAGGAAAATCTTCTTTGAAATCAGAACATTCTTAGCTGAATTTAAGAACAAATAGAATGAAAGGTAAAATTAGAAAATTTTCTAATATTAATGGTTTTGCTGGATTGCCTTCTATTTTCATCCATGGGTATTGACCCAAGTTTATTCCTAGGAAATACTGTGTGTTCTTGGCAACTGTGGTTATGGAAAAATATGCAGTAGAATTATTCAAGAGCAGAAGGAGTTATGAAAGGCATGAATCGTGGCATACAGCAGTGTGAACTGAAAAATATTTTTCTGGGATAAACTGGGTAGTGAAGGTGATATAGGATTTTTTGGGGGGCTGGATACTTTGGGGGTTTTGTCTGTTTCTTTGTTTGTGTTTTGTTTCTTTATTCTGTCATATCTCACTCCCCAACTTGCCTTACTCTGTTAAAATATTTAGTTGCAATAGAGAAAAGCAATAGAGTAATACAGCTTGGATAAGTCCTGCAGTAGGCATCCAGTACGATGCATTGTCTATTGTATTCCATGGAAAAAAAAGGACACAGAGTAATCTTGACATCTCTCCTTAAATGCAAAAAAAGATCTGCTCTGTGTTACTGTTATTTTACTAGAATACATTTGTCTTTTTTTTTGTTGTTTGGTTGTTTTTCGACAGTCACATTGTGGTACTTTTTGGCAAATTAAACAGACCTAAATAAACACAGGGTTGCATGGTTTTGTTTGAATTTTAGTTGTATTTCTCTTACTGCAAAGTTATTATGCATTACCTGGAGAACTCCTTTGTTGCATACTTTTGTCTTCAGTCTTTTACACACAAGTTGACGCTTTTTTCATAACACTTTCAGAGCAGGGTTGAGGGATGCCCTTCTTACACTTATGAATATCCTACTACACTATGGAAAACACATTGTGCTCTCTCCTGCAAGGTTAAATGCTGCAGAAAAACAGGTTTTGATATTTTTCTATAATTCAGTTCAAGTAAATAGTTTTAAATATGTCAACAGAGTTTAGATGTCAATATATTAGACAACCCAAAAGGAATTTAATTGATTCAATAGAACTGGTAGTTTAAAAATACATAGAATACATTTCTGCTATAAAAAAATTAGTCCGAAATGTTGTGGCATAGTCAAGGAGTTCTGTGTTTTTAAACTGGCTTGCTCATCCATTATGACAGTATTAAATGTAAACTCCCGTGATATTATTAAATTAAATTTTATAATCCTACTTTTAAAGAGATTTACTGCCAAGAGGAGAGATCAAAAGGTTAATTTATTGAAGGAACTCTAACTAGCAAATAGAAAAATTTATAAGTTAGTAAAATTCTAGACATTAATAAGATTTCTGTACAAAACAACACATTTGAGTAAGCCAGTCCAACCTCTGCTTCCAGGGAAGACCTTTTCAGGTTGGATTATTATGCTCTAGTAAAAAATGCTTGGTTAGTCTCAATGGTCTCAACACATACTATTGCTTTGAGACTGCTAAGAAATCCCTGACTAATTTTACTAGGATCTAAGCTCCCCCCACACTCCCCCCCTCCCCCCCCCCCCCCCCCCTCTCCATGGATTGCTTATTTAAATGAATTCAAAGAAATTGTAAAAAATAAATAAACCAAAAGTACTAGCCAGGATGCTTGTCTTGAGTGGTGAAGCTACTTTAGGTAACAGTAACATATTTATATGATTTAGGAGTCTAACCCTGATGAAAATTAACAGCCTAAAGTTCCTAAATTGTCTGTATGCTTTCAAAAATATTGCCTATAACCACTCAGGCAGGAAGTCTCTGAGATTATCTGCTTGCTTAGGTTGCAATTCTCTACATCACAAAGCAATTGTTTTCAAGTTGGCTTTCATAGGTGAGGACAGTAATTTGGAATTCCAGCAATAGTGATTATAGACGGTAACTGACTTCAGGATGTTAATTATATGCAGTCTTTGCTAATGTCAAGGTAGAATATATCCTGTCTTAGGTACAAATCTTGATGCTATGTCCTTAAAGCTTTTGAATTTTAAGTGAATAAGTTAAACAGATCTGATACCTGTATTTCTGCAGCTTATTTCTACCAATAGCTCATTCTAGGAATTGCCTAATAGAAAACACTGTTTATACAATATTGAAATACTCAATGGATCTATAACATGGCAGCAATATGTGTATTTTTAATATGAAAAAAATCTAACATTTTTTTTCAATTTCTTAAGAACAGCATGAAAATGCTTCACAGTAACACACACACACACACACATACAAAAGGGTTTATGTGTGTTGGGTTTGTCTGCATTATGGATCTTCTACATCATCCCGAACAGAAATCATGGTGATGCAATAATGACTTGTGCAGCCAAAATCACTGTTCCCATGAAATGCTGGACAACAATAGAAAGATGCAACAAAAAGTGAAGTCAGTCAAGCAAATGCTTCAGATCACATCAACAATTCAGAAATTTATAGTATTATACAGGAAAATAAATACACAGGGTTTTGAAAATACATAAAATGTAGGGGGTTTTCCTTATCTGCTGAGCATTTGCAGGATGTGTCATTGTGCCCCCTTGCTAGTAAAAAAAAAAACAAGAAAAGAAATAATATCAAAATATTCTACAGTGGACATTTTAAATAATGTTTGGTTTTACTAATTTTTAAGCATTCTTTAATTTAAGAACTTGGGTTCACAACTCTACCTTACCTGCTTCAATTAAATCAGGAACATCAACTCTCAGAACAATCAGTTTGCTTACATTTCAGCAATTTTTAGAGGTTTCCTGTGAAACTGGGACTTCATTGGGCTTTGCACAGAAATAGTCTGTAATTTTAGACAAGGCAAAAAGACAAGGGCTAAAGGACAAACAAATAAAAAATATAGGTTTTACCCTTTTCACAGAGAAACATATGAAGCTTAATTTCTAGTATTTTCAAACCCTTTAAATGACATATTGCCAGAGAATGCATTTACCTGTGTCTGTGCAATTACATCTGGACATTTCTGTCTTTATTCAGAGCTGTGTGAAAGTTATAAGCATGCCAATATGCATGGTGTATCTGCACATGCCCCTTAGCAGAGTATATGTCCTTAGACACCCAAGAATTCTTTAAAGCTGGCTCTGTTTAGTCATCTTAGGTTATGGTTAGAGGAATCTGGGTCGATTTGTACCCATCTCAGTAGACACAGACATCCATGCACTGAGGAACTAAAACCTAAAGCACTATACCATTGTGAGATGATAACTTTCTATCTCTGTACATAAATTCAGAGTAGCTTCTGGTTAAAGAAACCTATATTCAGTCAAAAAACACTTTAAAAAAGGAATATTCTCATTGAGCTTCTCAGAGTTTCTGATTTCCAAGAATTTTTTGCCTTGGGTCTCTTTCTCTGCAAAGCCAGAGTTAAACAGCGGCAAAGCAGACTCACATTTATACATGAAGCCTCACAGATTTATGATGTGAAATCATTTGAACTCACCCAACAATACAAGATTCGAAGATGAGGTTTTCATATATCATCAATTTTGACAGGCATACATCAATCTATGTCCAAGTGTGAAAACAAATTGCAAAGACTCCAAAATAACCAGGCAAAGTTAAAGGGTAAATTACCAGTCTCTGTGCAATGCTAAGTATGAAAATGGGTAAGTCACTGAACATAACAATAAGAAACACAATTTCTGATTAAATGATTCCTGGGAAGATACCTCATGCATTGCACACACCATCAACTCCTTTTCATCACTGAGTGATTGCCAGCAGAATACAATCCATCTGTATTGCAATAATCAGTAGCAAAATCAGAATGAATGGGTCAAAATCTTGTGAAAAATGAGAACAGGAAAATAGGTCACCACAAACATAATTTTCTGGTGTTTCTCATGTATGCAAAATTCTGAACATATAAATATATGAACTTATACAGAACCTTTGATATAATGTTGATTTTAAAAAACACTAAATTCATTATGTTCTGAAAAGGATTTCTGCTATTTCACTTGTAGAAAATAACATTTATGGAAAAAATATTAAAGTATGTCACCTTTTGCCTACATTTATGAAGACTCTATTTAGTCATTAGATTAGCAATAATGTAATGGGAAAGGCAAAGAACTAGATTTTACTTTAAAGAAACACCACAGTCCTAAAATAACAAGAAAATAACAAGCTGCAATTAGAGTAACACACATCATATTTAAAAATTTGAAAAAAAAAAACCCACCAAAAACCCCAATGAACAAAAAGAGAAACAGCAAACCCAAACCCACATTTTTCCTCCTTAGTATGTATGGCATTGTGGCATTGCAACACTTGTAGAAATACTTTACTATGTTGGGGAAAAAAAACCCCTCAGCATAGTAAGAGTTGTAATACTTTTTAAAAAAAGGAACTCAAGCAAAATTCTAAGGATGGCTAAAATCATGTCCCTTAAAAAAACCCTGAACCCAATGAACTTCATGACCCCAGGGAAATTGAAGGTGCTGTGGTTCTCTGTACAAGATTCAGCCAGAAGTAAAGATGAGCACATTTCCCCAACACATACATGCTACCAGGTCACATACTGACCAGTAGCAGGTAAGTGCAGCCAGGACTGCAGTGCCTTTAGATGCACCAAATGCATACAAATAACACTGATACAAATGACACAAAGCCCTTAACCTTTCCCAGGCTGGCCCAGACCTGCTTCCACTCATATCCAGCTCCAGGACCAGCCAGCCAGACTACTCAACAATTGGTCTGAGTTTACTAGCATCTCACACACACAAAAAAGAAAGAGGATGAGCACTGACACAGATCTCTCTAAAGACAGAAACAGGAGTTTGCCTGTGAGGAGAGACCGTACCATGATCACAGGCAAGTGCAGTTTGTTTATATGAGACTGCCTTCTAGTATAGCCTCTCTCCATTTTTTTTGTGATATTTGATCCTTCTCCGAAGCAGTCTATAATAAATTTAGCAGATTCACATAATTTCTCCAAGCATTTAATAAAAAGTTTTGCAAACTCTCAATGATCCACCTCAATTATCCTCTAGTAAGTTTTCTCTTTCACACCAAATCCAGGATATTCTAATTTCTTTTTTAACCCATAAAAATTTTGTGATTGATCTGCCCAAAGTCACCAGAGGTTTCATGCCTTTACCAGCCCTTCTAGCAACTCTGGTTTCTACAGAATCACAGAATAGTCTGGTTAGGAAGGGACCCAGAGGAATGACCAAGTCCAACTCTTAAATGAGTGACCCATACAAGGATTGAATCTACGACCTTGGCAGATTTCATTAACAAGTGCTTCCTTCATGAGTCTGTATGTGTGAATTTTTTTCTTTGCTTTTCCTGTTCCTTGTCTTGGGCTTTTAACTAGATGTTCTTACAAAACAGATCTCCTACACTGCAGCTATCCTTACATAACAGTGTCTAAAATTCAATGCTAGCTCTCTCCTTTCCCCTACTGTCTCCCCTTCTTTGTGAGTGGAAAAAAGCATTTGGAAGAAACTGAAAATCAAGCAAAGGACAAGAGGGCAAGGACCTATTCTGCAACACATATCTTGCAAATCCATGTCCCTTTGGTCTTTATCAAATTAATTTCAAATTTTCTGAATCTTTCAGGAATAAAGACCACTTAAAAGAGAAGTATTAGAGAGATCTTAGTTGTCGTCTTCCTTATAATAATGAACAAAAATATTGAGAATTTGCTGCTTGTGAATAAGGGTATAAGGGTATATAAATATAGAATTCAACTGTCTACCTTTTATAGAATACTATGACAGCTCAAAGTTCACTCCAATGCCACAGACATTTAGACTGAGAAGCAGATCTGACTCTATATTACACTAAGTGTATTGTTTGTGTCATTACATCTCTTCATGCATTCATATTAAACAAAAAAAAATTAAAATGTCAATACAGGAATTCTTACAAACCTTTTGACAAATGTTATAAATTGTATTCCAATTTTTGATTCTTAGTGAACCTATTTTCATCCAAAACCTTCATAAACAAATGGTTTCCTATCCTGAAAACACACTTATAAACAAAATACCTGGAAAAATTGCTGATATCTATCTTCTTATTTTTCTAAAATAAGAATAAGACCAATTATTAGGATATTGAATCTCTTCTACTAATTGTTTAAAGACCTCAACTTTACATTAAGCATAAACATCTATTAACCAGGCTGTCTAAGAATGACATAACTCCAAAGATCAGAAAAGCTTGTTTGCTATAGTATGATCCTGTTTAGAGGATCTAGGTGTTGCACTGGATTAAATGGCTAAGACTGACAGTTATAATGTTTTCTTAAGTAACTTGTTTAGAAAACTAGAATTTAGCAATGACATGCAGAGAAACTTCTATCTCATGGATGTTTGCATGAAAAAATTGTTCTTTATTCATGATTTTATGTAGATTTCTAATGTAGAATGTATAAAAACAACAATAAAACTTTGATTCAGCATGTTTCACTTGATATCAAACAGTTTCAAAAAGAATCCAGGGGTTTCTGTCATGTCCAAGTGTCATCTCAGAAAAAAAAAATAGTAAGAACAACTTTACAACTACAGTGTAAAATATTTTCTACCTTTAAAGTACATTCACTGTGACTGGTTGGGTCACCAAATTTTTCCATGTTGATTCTTAATTTCTGAAGGTTAGAGTCTTTTTCAGCTTCTTTTCTTTTAAAGGTTGAAATGTGCTAAGAAACAAGTGTCATACTGTCTTCAGAATCTTTCCTGTGGGAGTTATTAATTTAGCGTCTGTTGCAGTATTTATTTTAGCAGTGACTGATAGAAGCTTCTACATGCTTTGGGTGAGTTCAAATTTGGCCATGTTTACAACCAAGAAAGTAGTGTAATTGTGCAATTTCCATGGCACTTTGCCTGCAGACCTGAGGGTCAGCAAAGGCAGCTGCTGCTCTTTGGTTTTAGCAGATTCATGACACCTGCTCTTCATCTTTGACTTGCCCAGATCTTCATACCTGAGGTTATCCTCCTCACACACTTGTGGTTGAAGTGTCTCTGCATTATTGTTGAAGTGTCTCTGCACCCGTGATTTCTTTGATGCATCTTTACAATGATATTTTTGGGACCTAAATTATATATATACAGAAAAGCATGGAACCATTTCATATAGACTCATAAAGTTTATACGAGTGATCCTTTTAGCAAGATTAAATACAAGTATGTGATGAGATCATTAAAAGGAAGTGTTTATTGCATTATGTTTATTGAAAGTGTTTATTTATGTGTCTGCTTTCTAGATTTTATTTTCCCAAACTATCACTCCATATTTTGTAAGTTTTTTTTTTTAAGCAGCATCCATGAAACTGGATCCACAATAGTTACTGAGAACTCTTGATACCCTTACAAGATGAAAAAAATAGTAAATTAATTCATTAAGATAAATATGAATAAAAACACTACTTAGGGTTTCATTTAATTTAATTCAATTATTCCCATATAAAACAATTCCCTTCTTGCAAGTCCAAATCAAGGCTCATGATTGCAATTTTTGTAATAAGTGTAATAATTTTTTGATAATAAGGTGCACGAAATTATGACAAATAGAAGGGGAAAAAAAGCTGTATGGAAATGTGACTGTATGAGATTTCCTTTCTTTTGAAATGAATTTTTACAGGTACTATGGAAACCATTTGAAATGTCTTTTTCATTTTATTAGCAGTGATTGTACACCTGCATACTCTAGGTAAGATTTCAAAACTCTGATCTTTTCAGTCCATGCATTTTGATGATCCCTGGACGGAAATCAATGATGACTAAATGTTACATTCAGCGGGGACTGCTCTGATGTAGTTTTCAAAGACTTAGTAATACTCAGCTCAGTAAATGGATTTCAGCCAATACAGAACTACAAAAAGGCTATTAAAAGAATAAAAAATAAAACCAAAAAAGAATGTTACAAACCATTGCTTTTTTATTTTTTTATTTGAGCAATTTTTTAATTTCAGCAGTGATTATTTAGGTTATGTCTGTCCAATTGTATGGTTGAGTTGTCATTCTATGTTCTAAAATATTCTTGTATATGTATTTTTAGTGTTACAACAATCTAAGCAATAGATGTTGCTTTTTCTAAAATAAAAATTAACGATGGAGAAACAGAGTCTAAGAAATGTTTGATATTAATAATGAAATAACAAATTGCTTAAGAAAATATTATATTAATGTTCAACTTTTGTGTTATTACACATAAATATCTTTAATATTTAAAGTTATTCTAGTTAAAAGCAAGAAGTAGAGCTTGCTAAAGAATAGTGCTTTGGTTTACTAAGTTTTCAATTTCCAGATTTGTTTTATTCTGCATTGGCATGAAAACAAAGCCTTTAAAATACCACTTCAAACTGGAAGTGTGTCAAATTTTTTGCTTTATGTTGAAAAGGTCAATCTTTTGATGCCTCTCTCTCAAGACTATCACTCCTGAATGTTTGTTCTCAATCAAAACCTTTACACTGAAAATAATGTGGATGTTTCTGGACTGTTTCTGAGAAATATTTTGATTTCAACAAATCATCCTGCTCAAATGTGATTGTTCGTAAATTGCCAAAACAGTCAACCTTGGTGTCCTGGAGATTTGTGGTACCTTGCCTCTAAACTCCCTGTAATGCACCCCACCATACTGCATGGAACATTCTTACAGACACAGAACTGGTAAATACCAATTTTTTCTCCTGTATGCACCTAGCTAACTTGCTGCTGCCAGAAGAAATGGATAATCACAGGGTTCTCACGATTTTTATTTCCAAGAACAAAGAACTGAATCTCTCTCTTCAACAAACTTTTAGGGGTGTGGAGCAATGGGACAAGAGAGAATTATCTTTGAGTTTGGCAGGGGGTTCAATAGTTGGTTAAGACTGATGAGAACTCATTATGGGTGACTTTTAGATGGCATGATCACACAAAGAGGGAAATTAAAAACAAAAAGTTGTGAAGAATATTCTTATTTCATCATAACTAAATCCATTATTATATCTTAGCATCATGTACTAAAAAAAGAATTTCACTTTTTAAATTCAATTTATGCTCAAGTATTATAATAATATAGGAAAAGTACTGAAGAAAATAATGACTTCTGGATTTTGCTTGGCAGTAGGCAGATGTAATAAACATCAATCACAGTAAAGTTTTGAGAATGGTATTTGTATTTCTGTACAACTCATGTAGAAAGCATTGATAACTCTTTGTATTTTAAGGACAAGATTTATCTCCTTGAAGAAAGCAGATAAGTGCCGTGAGCACAGACAGGTATATAAAGACCTATATAGCAGATCTTATGTGACAGACTTTCTGATGAGTGGCTGTTAGTCTCTTTAAACAGCAGGAAATTGATGGTATCAGAATAACGACTTACTGCCCCCATCAAATCTATGCCACAGTGTTTGACATATACTGCACATATATATTGCCTAAATTATGTAAAACCACAAAAGTCTCCCTGACTGTATTAAAATTATAGTTGTGGCAAATCAACATTTCTGTAATGCAGTTTTTATTGCTTTATCTAGCCATAAAAGCCACTCTTGATGCAGAAAAATTTCTATCCTCAGCAAAATTATTTTTTAGAATTGGAATGGAAAAAAACCCAAAAGAACACCAAACAAAAAAAACTCACCACCACCATCAGCAAAAAAAGCCAGAATTATGATCAAGACAGCCAGTGAGAAAAGTTTTTTTCCACAATAAGTACTCAAACAAGGTGAGCAGCCCAAAAGAACACTGTGTTAGCTTTTGTGCCGTCAATAAAATGTTTATCAGGCAAGAGTCACAAGTCCTTCTATCCAGAACCTGGAAGGGAGTAAGACACTCTGAGAGGATTTGGAACAAGAAAGTTTTTGGTCTTATTTCAAAAAGCATATAATTATTTTTAAGAAATAAAATAATAAAATAACTCTTAAAGAAGATTAAGGGAATTTTGTGGTGAATGTCTACCTACTACATGAAATACTGGTAAATGGTCAACCAAGAATATGAATACACAGTAGTGCCCTATAAACCATGCTTTTGTCTATTGATAGAAAAATTTATTTCCCCATAGTTCTGGACTCACTCAAGAAATAATTTCAAAATAGATTTGTAGAATATAAAGAAACATTTCCACCTAGTTCTATATATATATAAACACACACAGTCATGTCAATGGTAGTATCTGAAATAGCAACCCTTATGCTCTTCAACTAAACACAGATGGTTCTCAGATGTAGCCCCTAAAACATGGTGATCATATTAAGACTCTCACATCCAGAGCTCTGTGTTTCAGCTATATTTAGCACAGCAATATTCCTGCAAACTTTATGTATAGGAAAGATATCTGGTCTTCTTTTGCTTATTTTCAACACTGCATGCAACACAGCAGCAAACTAACAATTCATACAGACATTTTGCTTTATTGGGCCAGAGGACGGAACAACAACTTTCAATATAAATGGAGAAGAATTGTGCACTACTTAGATACAGCCCAGAAACAAGCAAATCACAGACTGCTTCTTTACCTCAGCCTCCCATGTGTTCATTTTCAGGAGATCTGTGAGGCACTGCAAGCTGACAGGTGAAATCATTTGCCTCATAGATCATGAATGGAGCTACAGGAAGATGAATTGCATGCAAAAGAGCAGAAAAAAAAATCAACAATACATGACATACTGAAGCAAGGAGAATCCTGCAGTAAATTAAGGAACTCACTAAAAAATAATAAAAATACATCAGCTGCCCTTCAGATTATAACAGAAGGAGATGTGATAAACAAAGCTTAAATGAACATTAAGTACATTGAAACTGTGATAAATAGGATATAATAGAGGCTGACTGCTAATTACAGAAGGCTGGTGATTCCTGAAGATATTCGTTTTAAAGAATTCTCAGTCTAGCCTGTTGTGCTAACAAGCTATTTTGTTAGCTGCTGGACATATACTGAGATACCTTTACCAGTGTCCATCTCCTGTACAGGAGTGGAAGAGATGGTGGAAATACTGTTTTAATCTGAAACACTCATAGAGCATTTAAGATGAAAATCTTAAAACATGACTCAGTAAAACATCTCTATGTTCTGGGGTTTTTTTGTCTAAATCCTGAACACTCTTACATTGACATAGTTTTGTGAGAAGGGCTAATGCCATGCAAAACATGCCCTTTCACGAAGCTAGGCATCACTCCATCTCAGAGAGGGCAGTAGGACATCTCACACTGAGGGGGAGGAGGGCAGCCCTGCAGGGGAGCAAGCACAGGCTGGAGAAACTGCCCTAAAGAGGACAGAAGGACACAGGGCACCTTGCATCACCACAGGGTGAGGCCCCACAACCATGGGGCAGGGGCCAGGCTGGTGGAGCAGCTCTGAAGAGAAGGCTCTGGGGTGCTGGAGGGAGCCAGCAAGGGGCACCCTAAGCCCCTTGAACTCCTTCTCTTAACAATTAAAACTTCTTTCAGGCCAGAGACCCCTGTGCCAGTTAGAGGTGTAGTTGCCCATGTGTACTGCCGACCACCACAGTAGTATCCTGATGTCACTGAGGGGTGGACAGCATAAGTGTTATGAAAACAAACAAGACTTCACCTAGAATGACATCCTCCCCTTTCATCTGTCCTTTGCTAATACACATGGCCTGTAATACCTCAAACACCCTTTCAAATTAAAATTTCAGTAAAAAGTCTAGCTATGTTCAAGCAAAAGTAGTATTGGGGCCATACAGTGTTCTACATGAAAGAATAATAAGCTACTAGTATTCTTACATTAACCTAACACAGGTATGAAAGGAGAGTGGAAAAGAAGGCCCTCAGTTTGACTCCTTCATTAACATCACTTTAACCAAGAGGTTAAGCCTTTGAGTTTGATAGGAGTTATCTCCAATGTGCTGCACCACTTCTACGTCTGTTAATCTGAAATGTGTCTGGGAAAGTTAACAGAAATACACCTTTGTCAGAGTCAATCTGCGCCTGGTCTGAACTGAGAAATCTTTTCCCTTCAAACTCTCATTGCAATTACATTCAGTGTTAGCATATCTGTTTAAAGTTGTAATAGGGGAAGAAGGTTAGACCCCAATATTTCAGTGATAAATTTTGCACTAGGAGCTTTAAAACCTGTTTTTAAATGAAACAAGTGAGGACAAAACCCTTTAATCCAGAAAGTTTAAGAACGGAGATAAAGGGAGCAGAGCACTCCAGGTGCTTCACCTTGAAAGCAGGACAATACCTCATTCAGTTGGCTAAAGTGGATGGTTGGTGTCATTATTTTCAGCCTAAAAGTTCTCATGAAATCATTAGTCTGTATTATATTTAAATTGGTGAAATACAGTTCTAGAAGAGAAGCAATTCCCAGTGGAGAGTATGAAAAACTTAAAAATAACTCTGTGTTAGGGAGAATTTATGACTGAAATAGATTTAAGTCTGAACAAAAAACTTTATGGTATAAATATATAGCTTTTTTGAAATTTTATTTATTTGTATGCAATAGTAATTAATATAACTATTGTAGTATAATACGTGGCATATAGTATTACATATGCATGTTTCTATATATTTAGGTACAATACCTACCATATATCTGTTGCATATATACATACATGCATTCACTTTATGTATATTATGCAAAAAGTCAGCATGATTGAATCACCATGATACAGAAAAAATACTGTCTTTAGTATCTTTATAAATAAAAAAACCCCCTTGTATTCATCCATCTCTGTCTAGCCAAAACCTAGCTTCACAATTTTAAATCTTTCTCTGGTCTCACAAGGCAGAAAATTTCCCACTGAAAGAGTTTTTCCAATGCCTGATGAATATATGAAATAGACAGGACATTGCTGTTTGAAATAATTAAGAAATAGATTTTTGAAGTCTTAAGGTTCTGAACATCTGTGATCTTGATTTATGTAACAGTGTGATAAAGAGAAACCTGTGACTTGAGGGCAGTCTTGGTACTAATCAAGGTGCTCAGATGACAGTGAAGAGACTGCAGAGATGTGGAACTCCATTCCATTCTGCTGCGTTTGCCATGTGAAAGCTCCCTTATCTATGATGAATTTAGCTTTATAAACACTTCAAGCCACATCAACTCATTCTTTATTTTTATTTTTAATATTCTTTTTTTGAATAATGTTGGCGCTATTTCACTATGCATAGTAATAGACAGCATTAATGAGCCCATATTTTAGCTGTTTTTACTATAGACCTCTTTCTTGTGAGAATAAAGAGTTGTTACTTGTACAGGGCACAGGTGGAAAACAAATCTACTCTGTCATCACTGTTGGGATGACTGCAGAGCTACTAGAAGAAAACCATTTTATGCCTATATGTATGTACATATGTGTACACATATATATACACACACAAACATATATATAAATACAGTGGCAATGTTTAGGAATAGAAGGAAATGAGTAGATCTCCTGAAACTTCATATTCCACTTTGGTTCTGTGCAATATAACCTTGACTCTATCAAGGATAATCATCCTCTGTCAGTCTGTTAATAATCTTTTCAAATGTTCTACAACTGAGTAAATATTAAGCAATTAAATGCAAATTTCTACTTTTAAATAACAGTAATAATGTGACAAAAATTTATAAAAATAGGAAATAGGAAGATGAGAATTGTGATAGGTCCTTAAGTCACAATGCTATGAAGAACCTACAACCATTTAAATTAAAGAACTAACGACAACACCATTTTTCTCTAGATTAAGTTCTTATTTTTCCTCCATTATTAATAACTAGAGGCTTTTGCTAAGTAAAATGTTCTTTCTTTTTAAAATTAAAAGCACATATCAATAACTGAAAGAAAATTGAAGGTACAGCTTTCTTAAATTTTTGGTTCATGATAGTCTCCCTGTTACCACCCCTGTCTCCCTTTATTTCAGATGATGCAGTGATCTCAAAATACAGGGGAAACTGAATTCATAGCCTCATAGAGAGCGTAAGTCATATGAGGAATGGCTGAGGAAACTGGGGCTGTTTAGTCCGGAGAAAAGGAAGGCTCAGCAGGTTGCAACAAAGGTTTCAACAAGGAAAGGTTTGGATTCTTCTCCCAGGTAACCAGTGACAGGATAAGAGGACTAAGTCTTAAAGTTGCACCAGGGAAGGTTCAGGCAGAATTTCTTCACTGAAATGGTAGTTGGAACAGGCTGTCTAGGAAGGTGGTGGAATCACCATCCTTTGAAATGTTCAACAACAGGATGTGGCAGTATGTGCCCTAGTCTAGTTGGCATGGTGGTGCTCAGTCAAAGATTGAACTTGATGATGATGGAGGTCTTTTCCAACCATATGGATTCTGTTTCTAGTCTGTCATGGTTTTTAAGAGCTTTTACTTTGCCTATCTATTTTCTTTTATGGAAAACAGCAGCTCTAAGATGAGACAAAGTAAACTGATACACAATGTTATTGTAATCTGTGAAACCTAAATTACCTCAATGAGCATGACATCATGCATGCAGAAGCTTTTATCCAATGTGCTGGAAAATTTTCTTTCTGTACTCTGTGCCTATCTTTAAAATCATGCCAAGTCTTACTGGAGAGGTAAGGCCTTGGGAATTTAGGGGAGAAAGGCAATTTTTAAATTTCTAAATAATTTTGAAGCATGCTGTGCATTAGCAGTGGTAGAAATGAGAGCCATTCACAAACTCTTTACATCTATTTCAGTTGTCTTAGAACCTAAAACTGGGTTTGTGCTAGGTATATAAACATTTAAGATATCCTTTCTCAAGATGTTTACTGGACAAGTAAATGAGTTATAAAGTAGATGTCAGAGGAAAATGAGAGTTTTGGAGAGTTCGATTGAGATTATTTGGGAACATAGAAGCAGAGGAGACATCCAGTGCCAGTTAAGTGCTTCTCTATCTCAAGCACCACAACATACAAATTCCATCTGAAAATTATCTTCAATCTAAAGAAAAACTTTAGGTTTGTCCTGGAGTTATTCCACTGAAAATTTTATTGGCAATGAAATCTGACAGTAAAAGTGTAAGATTTAGGACTGATAACATTTTTTTTAACCTCAAAACTCATTTGTGGCCAGTTTGTATCTGATGTTGGCTTTTGTTTGCGATACGTCTTCAGTCTGTCCTTCCTGCTCGGTGTGATATGACAGTAACCATGTGCATTCTTAGCCTTTATATATTCCCTGTCTAGACAAGACAACCTCTTTTATTTCCTGCTGTGCTATAAGGTTTCTGTTCCCTGTTTTCCTCTGCGCTCTCTTTCCACATTTGTCAAATCAGGGTATCATACGGGAAAAAGCTCAGGGCTGGTTGACCATGGACAGCCCTGTGCAACACCAATGGTTGCCAGTGAAGCGGGACCGGTCTCACTACTATTGTCACTGCCTTTAAATACTATTGTCACTGCCTTTAAATTCGTGCTGGCAGGTAAATCTCCCTAGTCATAGTTACAAGGAACTGTAAAGAAACAGGAGATTGTCTTGAGCAGCTAAATGAGTTTTTAAAACTCTGAAAAAGTTTTAAAAGTTTTTTTTTTCTGAAAAAGAAAATGTCAGAAAGCTGTAGCACCTGTGTGCTGCTGAAATCTCTGCTCATCATAAGGTTTTGAAAATTTCACTGAGTAGCTGGTTTGAACATAATATAAACTACTGAACAGGATTGCAAAAAAATTCCCAAACTCTACTAAACTATTAAAAGATGCCTTATAAGAGATGTACTTTCTGGTTTTTACATAAGAGTCAACATAAGCTGATTTTCCTTCTATCAAAATGAAAACAAAAGTTGGACAATAAATTTTAAAAATAATAAATCAAGAATGGGTATTTATTAAGGTATCATAGAAGACAAAATAAATGTACAACATTCTCTGGGGTCTGAAGAGAAGTCCCTATATTTTTGCAATGAAAAAGGAAAATATAGAAGAATTCTTGCTTCTATGTAAAATGATAGCAAAATTAATATACTGTTGAAAGATACGGTGACAGAAACAGAAGTAAACTTAAATGTAGTTTAAATATAAAAATATAGAAAAGGTTAATACCATGGAAATTACAGTAGTCCTTAAAAATAGAATTTATGGAAATAAAGTGATCTGTGATTGTGACGAGTATTGGGAGAAGCACTTTATGATAATTGGCATTAACATAAGAAAAAAATAAAGTAGTTCATATTTTTAGATTGAAGTAATTTAAATGAAGACACATCTGCTTGCTATTTTAAAACCTTTCAAAATGTTTTCCCTTTCCACTGGGGAATTGTTTGGAGTATTGAAAATAGGTTCCTAGTTAAATAGATTTATTTTAAATTTTAAGTAAATGTGGTTGAGGGTCCGTAGTGGTGCAGAGTCCTCAGGCAGGTGCAAAGGAGAGCTGCTTTATTGCAAAAACTTGGCCTTTTTAAGCACTCAGGCCTTTGTCAGTTACATAGTTTTAAATCATAAGAAACATAATTCAAGCAACCACCATACACCATGATATGAACTCGCAATGGTTATATAACTTGATTTTCTATCTCTAATTCAGTTGAGCCACTTTCCCATGGTCCATTTCTACTTAGCCTAAGTAACAAGCCTGAGCCATGATTTTACAAGGCCTTTCTTTTGTCAGGTTTTATCTATATGCAACAGGTAAATTCATAAATAAAAATAAAAAGACAAGCTTCACAATTAATGTGAAAATTGGTTTCTACACACTTTACTAGTGATAAATGTTACTTTCATCTGTCTGTTTTTAGTCTCATTTTTTCTTGGTTCATAATGATATCTATGCTGCTACCCTAGTCAATACTTACTCTGATATGTAAATGTGTTTAAATATATTGAGGATCATTAAGTTTGCACATCTGAACGCTTACTTCATTTCTTTCTCTGTGTGCTTATACAGTGTTAAGTACGAAAGTTATATCCCAGAGAATACATGTGAATAAATCCGACTGAAGATGACCTTAAAATGAAATTTTAATTCTGATGCTGTAGCAGAACAGACTTTTGAAATGAGACAATACTGAGACTTCAGCTGCACTGATTTAAATAACTTAGAGTGGAGCTTGGAATACTGTCTCTGTTATCATATCTCCATGACTCATACTTTATAGCACCACTTTATGATCCAAACCATTTTCTCCCATTTAAATCAGTAGGCGATCTGGCAGATGACTTTTCAGTGACCTGCCTTTATTGTGTGTTCATTAGAGAGATCTGAGAAGACAGCAAAGAAGGGAGTAAGGCTACAGATAAAGCTGACAACAAAACCTGAAAATCTATCCTTTCTCTTCATTACTCATACAAGAATTTGTTTCCAAGTGTATGTGAGGTCTATGTTCAGTACTTCTGTGAATTTATATCTGAAAGAGATAATACAAATGTATGGTGGCAAGATTGGAACAGTATTCTGTACAGCAAACTAAAAAATATTCCCAGTGAATACACAACCAATGTCACTGCCGCACAAAATGCTAATCCATCCACAGTCAGACAATTACGATCAAAAAAAAGTGTGCATTGAAAACAGATATATCTTTGGTTTTGGGCTATAACCGTTGAAAAAAATATTTAACTAACACTTCAATTTAGCTTTGGAAGAAATACATCAGTAAGATTTCTTTCATTTTTAATGTTCTTTTTCTAACAGTAATAAATCAATGCAATTTAGAATTTATTGCCATTTAAAACTAAGGAAAATGGAAAATGTGCTTTTTTCCTCATAAAAAGATTTAATATTCATAAATAAGTCAACATACGTTTATAGCCTGCCTAGTCAAGGGGACAAGTCTTCTTGAACAGGACTTAGAATATCTTGTATTGTACATAGAATTCTAGGACTAGGTTATAAATAAAAAGTCAGAGGCATAACAGAACTCAACCATGTGAAGAATTTGTTTTCCCTCAAGAAGGCCTTTAGAGTCAGAATTATTTGATTAATTTTCATGTTTTATAAATCATTTACAACTTAATCATTAACAACCAAATACAAACATTTTTGAACCCAGTTTGATATTACAGAATTAATTAACAGCTGTGTCAATGCAGTAAAAATTCAAAACTGCAAGAAATAAGGTAGCATATGTAGGGATTTCCTTGCATTTTATCCATTTTTCTTTTTCTGCTGGGTTTGCACCATCAAAACAAAAACAAAACTTGCTATATTGCCTTGTTTTGTTTCAGTTACATAAATTACTTTTTGGATTTAATTTTTCAAATTCTAGAAGGCATATATTGCCTGAACTGATTCAGAGATACATTTCAAATATTTTTCCTTCTATTTTTGCATCTCCTTTACCCCATTTATTTCATTATATCTCCTTTTGAGTAGAGTTGCTTTGGGTTTTTGTTGTTTTGATAGAGCAAATGTTATTTAGACAGACAATATGGGTTTCTGTGAAAAAGATACACTTAACACCAGCAGCCTTGAAAAGTATTCCAAGCTTTGGTAATAGGCTTAAATATCTTCAGGACAGGGTAGAGATACCCCAGAAATTTTGAAGACATATAACACTATAAGCAGAGCAAGATGGAATTAATTTGCCCTGCTCCATGTCAGCTCTATTAACTCACAGTGAACTCTATACCTCTGTGGGGACAGTATTTGCCAGCACAGGAGCCAACTGCTTCCTGAAGAAATTGCATTGCTATCTCCAAATTTCAATCTTTTTTTTTCAGTTTAATTTAAGTATGTACACTTTAATTCAACTGTCCATAGTGAAAGTAAAGATGGGTATAAGGAGAGGTTTGACCATTAGAGGAGAATGGTTCTAAAGAAGGCTTTCATTAGAAAGGTAAGAAATCTAAATTATTATAAAGTCAAATTTAATATATTTAGATGTGGCTCTGTGGTATGGCTGCCTACGACAGAAAAGGATTAAGCTTGATAGCCCAGTGAGTGGCATCTGTATTATGTTACAAATCATTTATTCAGCCTCACAGAGTAGAATAATTTAGCAAACCAAAGTCATTGCTACACCTAAATTGTTGTTTCACCATAGCTACTCTGAGTATCCTGAAAGACGTATATATATATATGTGTCTGTGTGAATGTGTAACAAAACTGCAAAAATTATAGATTTTTTCCATATGTACCCAATTCAGAAGTCTCTTTTAAAGGTAATATCATTACTAGTTGTCTAAGGAAAGTTGTATTTCACACATGCATTTTCAAACATATGTGTAGTACAACTGTCAACATCAGTTGCCTCAACTGAGTCAACTGGGTAAACAACAGGGTCTAGGGTGAATAGTACTTTTCACAAAGGCCTGTACTGGTGGGGCAGGGGGTAGCAGAAAGGATAGGTTTACATTAGATACTTTAAGGAAGAAATTCTTTTCTGTGAGGGTGGTGGGGCACTGGAACAGGTGCCCAGAGAAGTTGTGGATGTCCCATGCCTGGACTTTATCCAGCCTACAACATAACTTTGAGCAACATGGTCTAGTGGAAAGAGTCATGGGGGCCGGGAAGGAATGTTATTTAAGGCCCCTTCTAACACAAGTCATGCTATGATTTTATGATTTCTGAGGACCATATATTTTTTTCATTATGCTGTTGTTCTTCCTACCCAAAAATAGAAAGTGAGTATTTGGAGACAGTGGTCTGTGTTGTATTTATTGTACTTGTTTATTAACTGAACTTATCATCAGGGAATGATTTTGATATACAACAGTCTATGAATTTGACTTCAAACCTCAAATTTTGACTGTCTGAGCTGTCCTATCTGCTGATATCATACCCTCTTTATAAATGCAGAAAAACAGAAATTCTGTTCATTTTCCTCATAGTGGGACTATATTTTAGCTGAAATTCTCAGAAAAAAAAAAAATTTAACTGCCTAAGGGTAGGTTTGACAAGGGTGCGTTTTTGTTTGTTTTCTGAAATTTCCTAACACAAAAGTTGCCTGGAACTAGGAAGTCTATTTTGTAAATGATGTCAACGTTTTGGAATTCAGCATTAGTCTTCATTAGAATGTGAGATCAAAATATCTAGAAGAAACTGCACCCAATGACTTATATTTCAGTATTCTCAGATCCACCTGGAATAAATGAAATTTAAATAACCACCATAACCCTTCTCAAGTCTTATCACTGCCCTGGCTGCAATCAAAGCCGAGACTCAGGTATCAATAAATAGCTGAAAACTCTGCACCTACCTATACAGAATATGCATCTGGCAGAATCTAATAATGAATTATGCATATCTGTCCCAAACTTTAATCCTACACCAAAACAGAACCCTGTCTCTGCAGCCTATCCAGAAACTCCTTAGACTCTATCTCCTTTTGTATAGCTCTTATTGTAGTTCCCAGAGATTTACAATATGGAGCAGTCAAAAGAATTTTCCACTCATTAATCAAGATAGCTGGGGCTAAAATGAATAGCTTCACTTTTTTTTTGCTATTAATAAAGCAAGTATTTTGCTATTAATAAAGTAATTTTATTTTTATAATTTAATATTTCTCCTTTTTTTTTTTGGTAGAGCATATCAGCATAATAATCATTTTATTTTTAGGCAAGAAATAATACAGCTCAAGAAATGTTAGATGCAAGCCTCTGGCGATGCAGGGGTAAGGATGTTAATACAAAGTGTATTCTCTGCTTTGTAGAACTGTTGTTTAGATCAAGTTGGTTTCTTTTCCAAAGCTTTTAAGCTTAAACTGACTTCAGCTTTTAAGTCAGTTTCTGTGACATGCTTTTGTCAGTGATACTTGGCTAGTAAAGATGATGGATGTGGCCGCAAGCTATCCTGAGTGCTTTCACTCACTTTCTGATAGTGTTTGGACAAAGTCATGAGAAACCTGCTGAAACAGCATAATTTGAAAGAAATCCATGGGCCAAAACACGTGGTCAAGTACTACAATTGAGGTTTTTTGAGTTCTTTTTGGTATGTATCAAAAAAATATTTGAGTTCAGCTCAAAAATAATAATAACATTCAAAAATCTGAGAAATAGTTATCAGATCAGTGAGAAGCAGTCCTGCAAGTTTTTCTAAACAGTAATGTCAGATTTTTTTTCAAATAGATTTAAAAAAACTAAAAGCTTTTCTGCAAAATTTTATGGAAAAGCTCTTCATACAGATATGTGAGTGTGTGAAAGTGCACACATGCACTTTAGATGATGAAAGTTAATCTGATAAAACTGTCACTAACAAAATGAAATATAATTTTGATTTAAAATATCATATCAATCATCATATTTGTCTTCCTAGGTAGTCCTCTCCTTATTTTATTTTAATTTACCATATCTCATTATTGTTCTTCTAACAAGTGACACACAAAACTAACATTAAACAAACTGATAAAAAGGAAGAGCTCTGATGAAATCTATGCTAGCAAAAAGGAACAGTGTAATAAATTCACAACGTAGCAGCACAAGGTCAGTTTGCAGGCACATTGCTTTTTCTGGCTCTTTGTGCTCTGTATAGATACTTACAGTAATAACAATTACATTACAATAATGGGTCATTTCTTACATATGTGAAATATCAGCTGTGAAAAGAATAGCAAATACCACAGAGAAGCAAAATGAAAATTGTGGGTCAGACGACTCTTTCAATTGAAAGAAGGACTACATGAGCTGGGACACAAGATTACCATTGCAAATGGTACCTACTCAGCAACTGTATTCTTCATTTCCTCAAGTACTGGAAATGCAAACGTTCAGGACATTTGCTTTAGCATCTCCTGTTCTTTGTGTTCTTTCTTCAAAATTAAGTTTTCCCAACTGTTTCTTTCTTAACTGAGAAAGACACACAGTATTTTTTGTCTTTCAAACCTGTCACAACTCTAAGAGAAAGATTTCCAACCTGCACTGCTCCTATATAATCTGTTGGCCCTAATTCCCATGTAAAAAAGGATCAACTATGCCCAGCAAATGTGTCCCATGGGTGTAAAAATGTTAGTCAAAAAAGTATGCTAAATAATCAAGAAACAAAGGCTTTGCAATCAGCTGTGCTCTGAGATTTGGACAGAGAAATTTGGAATAGTATTTTCCTTCAATGGTAGAGTTTAAGTAATTGGGGTTTTACCTATCCTTTATGATTTCCAGGATGTGACACCTTTCTTACACTGTACTGATGACCTCAATTCCAATGTTTTTACCCCAGTTGCTGACTTTTTATGTCCTATGTATGTTGAATTTTGTGAAGGGATTGTTCATTTTGATGTTTATGTTGGAAGGAATTATTCATACAGTCAATGTCTCCTTGAGAATTGAGCTTGGCTGCAAAGATGATTTATGAGGGATGATGAAGATTGGAGCAGGACAGGAATAGAGAGCCTGGTTTGGCAACATCAAATTGGAAGATATATTTCCTAATATTATTTACAGTCCCATCCTATGATGGTGCCAAGTAGTGCTTTAAGTGATGTCCTGAAGCTGTCAGTGTTTCTCTAGGGTATCAGAGTACAGATCACAGAAGTTCTGACATAATAAAGAAAACGTTCACTTGTATGTCAGGAGAATGCACTGTTGCCTTCTTGTTTTCTTTCTGCAGGGCCAATGAAATGTAGGTCATATTTCTTACCCATTTTAGTGTTACCAGTTGATACATGGGTGAGTCTGCTGTGACTGAAATATCAGAGAAATTTGGACTTATACTTTTGGTAATTCCATTGGTAATGTAAAACTTGTTTTGAGAAGCAGCCTAACTCATCAGCATATTTTAAACACATGGTCTTTCTTACTTTCTTGAGTCAGCTCTTTCTTGAAGGAAGAGAGTATTATGCTTAAATCCTGCAGTAATCATAATAATCTTGGTTAGGATGCCACACAGAGTACAACTAATTCAAAAGTGGCTGATAGGCTGAACCTAATTAGAATTTTGGCAGTTAGGCTCATCGTATTAAGAATAAAATAGCGCTACATGGCAAATTGTTTCTCAGTTAAAATATTTAACAAGCTAAATAGCTATGAGGAGCATTGGTAAGAGTTGCTATTTGAATATAGTATTTTTAATCTTACAGTACTATTTCAGGAATTCAATTTTCACTGAGATGAGCCAGAAATTATTTTCTGTGCATTCTCTGATAATAAACTGTATAACTGGTCCAAAATCTCACAGCAATCATAAAAAATAATTTTATGTTTGATTTATGAAATATTCTCTCATTTGTAGCTAATCAACCTTGCTAGTTACTTGAAGGCCCTTAGGCACAAATCCACTAAGGAAAGACAATCTTAAAACAAACTTAATTATGCTGGATTTAAAGTTGAATATTGTTTTCTCATAAGACTACAGTTGTATTACTGTCCTTTCTGCTCATCTTCATTTGGGCTCCAATGACACCATTCCAGCAACGGGTCAGTAGGCATCAAAACCTGGAACTGTCAGTAGTTGTGCAAAACTGGGATTTCTTATCACAAGTGCAGACTGGCAGCAATGATTTCAGAGACTTACATTAACAAAAGGAAAGTTCAATCATTGCTTGTATTGTCAGAATAGTTGACAGCTGACAGCTTAAAAAACTCCATCCCAGATGTATTGTGGGTTATTATTTAGATGTTATGACATATATTTGTTTAAGAAAACAGCAGTTCAATTTTTAATAAGATGTAAAATGAATATTGAAGAATTTATTTTACTCAGAATAATTTGCTTTCTTTGACATTTCTAAGGATTTCTCAGATACTATCCTTTTCTTCTTGTAAATCCCAGATTACTGATATTTCTGAGAATTTCCTCAAAGTGCTTTGGGTTCTGTCCAGTAACATATTTCTGAATTAGATTGTAAGAAACATTGATAATATCTTGATATTACTGTTGTTCCTCAGTGGCATTAATGCAGAAAGGTTTCAAGTCTGAAGAATGATTTTCAGAGTATGAGTCCCAAATAAGGAGAGCTCTATATAAAAACATTTACCAAATTTTAATGAAATAAATTCAACTGATATTAATGAGAATATAAAACAAAAATGCAAACTTACTAAGATATAACTCACAATAACCTCATTCTTCAGGAAACATCGTCTTATGTAAAGGGATATGTAAGCTGAAAAATGAAGCAGGGAACAAAACTTGAGCACTGAAATATTGATCATTCATCTATAAAAGTGAGAGCTAAGGTAGAAATTTCTGTCTCACAATCTTGTGATATTTCAGCATATGGTTTTATGGAGGGATCAAAGCAAATTACCATTTGTTTTTTACAGGCTGGTGACTTGCGACATGACTCAGACCAGATATATAGAAATTTAGTTGAGCTAACAAGATTTTAAAGCCTAAATAACTTTTAGTGTTTTGAAAAGATATCAATTAGAAAAATATAACACTACTATTTACACAGAACATCATAGACATAAAGTCAAAAAGGAGGAACATTCTGGGTTAATTTATAGAATTTCCTGTAGAGTGGTGTTTCTCACTATAAAACTCACACCTTACATAAAATGGTACTCCAGCTGGATTTTTTTCCATTTTTTTTAGTATAATCTCAATAGGGGAATTGAAAAAATCTCTTTGCTTTATTGCTATATGCCTGAATTTGGAGCTGCTGTAGATTTGAAATTAAGTCTTTTTTTAAAATATAGGATGAGGAGGATTAAGGATTTAATTTTTTTTTCACTGAACAAGTTAGTAAGAACTGAAACAGGCTTCCCATAGACATCATGGCCTCAAGCCTGTCAGTGTTCAAGAAGTGTTTTGACAACAATCTAAGATATATGGTTCAATATTTAGCTTGCTCTGTGTGGAGTCAAAGACAAGGCCTGAACAATTTTTCTGGTATCCTTCCAGCTCTGGGTTGTGAGACTGAAATGTTATGGCTAATGGCTTAAAAATTGTTACAAAGGACTTCTTGTCCATTATGGCAAAATTGTACAAAGAAGCTGAGAACATTGAAGCCTGCCCCTCTCTGAATATGTCTCCTGGCTGGAACTTTGGACTGTGAGTTAAGCCACCTAAGGGAACTCAGTGGCTTAATATGACATTGTTGTCCAACTATCTCAGGTTTAGGAAGTAAATAAGTCTAAGGGAGAGGAATATCTCTACAAAACAAACAAACAAACAAACAAACAAACAAACAAACAAACCCACCAAATTCAGCAACTGTCCTGAAAATCAGCTCTGGCTGTGTTTGGGGTAGGGGAGGCTGTAGCTCACAGGCTCATCTGCTGAGACTAGGTTTGAACACACTTCCCCTCAACCAAGGGCGGGGTGAGGAGGAGAGTTTTTGGGTGTATGGCAAAACCTCTGGTCAGAGGGAGTGAACACCCCTCCTCTGTTACACAGACTGGCTCAGGTGCAAACCCCCTACCCCAAGAAGGCCACATCCATGGGACATTCACATGAGGGGCAGCTGAGGAAGTGTCATAAATTATCAAAAATACCCAGTGTGGGAGTTAGGGTTAGGGCTAAGGTATTTCTGAAGTCAAAAAAACAATAGGAAATTGAGAAAGCCAAAATTAATAAATGTCCTTGATTAGCAGTAATATATAAGTATCTGATTGCTTCTGACTTTATTAATAGACTTCTGAATCCAGTCAAACCAATTCAATGGCTTGTTAAGTCTTTCAGTTTTCATATCCTGATTCTTAGAATACTAATGGATTAAGCCCCCACAAAATTCCCCAAACATTTTGGTTTTAGAAATGGTCACACATACAGTCTTAAACTTGTTTGCTTTTTGCCCTTTATTACTTTTGTTTTCATCATCATTGGAATCAACTGAATTAAATTTGGTTTAAATTTAAATTTTAAATTTGTTTTAAATTTAATCTTTTTGTTTTCATCATCATTGGAATCAGCTGAATTTAAAACTGAGTTATTCCAAAGGATGTGTAAGATTTGTTTCCAGATCTCAAAATAGTTTTATTTTACTGTTGTGTTTCATTGTTAGTTTGTTAATTGATTGCAGCCTTGGAACCCTGGAAACTGATAGCTGGGTCTCATGAGATTCCTAGCTCCCAAGTGCCTGGCTCAGGAGCAAGGGATGTCCTGGCACTGCAGGCAGAAAATGACCCCTTTTGGATTACTTTGCTCTTCCTTCTATTATGGTCCTTCAGCAATTTCAATACCATGAAAATTTTTATCAAATAATAATAGCTTGTTCAGTCCTTCCTTTTTATTTTTGCAAAGTTTTGAAACTCTTTGCCCATAGAAGAACACAACATTAATAATCTGCTGTTTAAGCAGTATTCAATTGTTCATCTTTATTAGTAGCACAATTAGTTATACTAACACTACTGCTAATCATCTTGTAATCAAAGACATTCTAAAAAATAGTCGATTCTGTTAGGAAACTACTGTCTAGATAGAAAGAAAAAAATAGAAGGCAAGCAGTGCTTTACTTCCTAATCCTTTACTCAAAAATCTGAAAGACAGCAAGCTTATCTGCTACACTCTGCTCTTACTAGAAAATTCTGGCAGAATTAGTATGGGGCCTACATAATATATATCTCACTGCCCTAAATTATTTACTTTTCCCCCCACTCTAGTCATGTATTTTGCAGACTAACAGTACCCAGTCCACTCAAACTTTCTTACCAGGAAAACTAACAATGATATATTTAGTCATTTTATTATTAATATTTTATAAAATTTCAGCTCTTTCATTTTTTTAAATTCATAACACACAATTGATTGTACAACAATTTTCTCATATCTGTCTGATTCATACAATCAAATAGCTTCCATTTTTTATTATAAAAAGTTTCTACTAGCTTCTCCATAATTTGACACATTTGGCTTCATCCATGAGATTCAAACTATCTTACAAAATAAGGAAGAAAGAAAAAGCAAAAATACTTATTTATTTACTGACTTTGAATATATGCATTTCTTCCCATACATTTTAGACATTTCACTTGCAACCCACACAGAGAATAAGCTCTGGTCTCCCTTGGATATAATATTAGCTTTGTCATGCAGAGAGAGTTATTTATCAAACAGTTTAAAACTGACAATTTTTTAATTATTATAACAACATTGGTATTTATGACCTACATTTAAGAAACCTGATTGCACTGCTTTAGATTACCTAAATATCCATATCCTCTTTCCATAT
Source organism: Chamaea fasciata (assembly GCF_029207755.1). Classification (NCBI taxonomy): domain Eukaryota; kingdom Metazoa; phylum Chordata; class Aves; order Passeriformes; family Sylviidae; genus Chamaea; species Chamaea fasciata. The sequence continues at coordinate 28,191,663 of NW_027094086.1, forward strand.
TCCTTGGTTTAGTAGTTTGCTGCTTGGAACAACCAATATAGACATTCTATGAAAAAAGTGTGCATGCTACTAGCAACTAGTTTAAAATTCCCAGGAACAGGCAACCTTATAATAAACTTAAAGCAGAATGAAATTGTCTTGTCATTGGGTATGGGGGTTGATTTTTGTTGGTTGCTTGGTTGGCTGGTTGGCTAGCTAGTTGGTTGGTTGGTTCATTGGCCTGATGCGTTTTTTTTAAAAAAATATTTGAGTGGCCCCATTGGACAAGGTCTGGTTTGTAAAGTAAGTTTGTTCCTTTTGTCTGTCTTCACAGAGTCAGAAAGGAATCAAACCTCAGCATTTTGCATCACTATGATTCCTCTAAACAAGTTGGTGCAGTTTTGAGATGGGTGAGTTTTCTTTTCCATCTGAATTTTTGTTTGGACTCAAATGGATGTTCAGGCAAATCCATCAAATCATGATTTTCAGGAAAATATAAGGAAAAATAATTATCTTGACCAGTCTCAGACGTGATGAAACATTCCAGATTTTAATAGCTTTGAGAATTTAGTGTGAGTCTTGATTTTTGTTAGCTCTTAAAAAATCTGGTGGGGTTTTTGAAAAGGGATCAATGTATTTTTCATGCTCAGTTTCAGAGGAACAGATATATTAAAACACATAAAAAGGGACATGGTTTTCTGAAGTTCATCTTGATACAAAAGTAATACTATGAAATTAGATTTCAACTACTATTATTCTCATTAGAAAAAGAATTAAGTTGAATGTATAATTAGATATCCTAGAGAGAAACAAGCTGCTTAGCACAAAGAGATAGTGGAAAGCAAGTCAATTACTATTTTTGTTAGAATATTGCAGAATAGAAAACTCATATAAATAGAAAGATACAGATCATATTGATCAATTAAAACAGTTAATAAAAAAAATGTATTCTTCATCAAACTGAGACATTAAGAAGAGATCACAGAAGAATGACTTTTATCTAGTGGGATTCCTAGAAGAATCAGGAGAAAAAAGAACAAATTAAAGTTCTGAACACCTACCTACATCAGTTCCCTTTTAAAAGGAAATGAATGGAAATACAATAAAAAAGTCACCATGTGATATTGTTGTGCCAATGACTTGTCATATTTACAAGAGCATTGATGTTCAGAAATCAGAATTTTAAAGAGGGAGTGACTGACAGTATGAGAGAGAGAGGAAACCATATCCTGGATGGAAAAAAGATCTGTAGGACAGTTCAGCTGGAGAACATTTTTCCAGGAGTGGTAGGAAGAAAGGAAAATGGAAGAAGAGGGGGAAAAGGCAAAACAGGGAATCATATGCTATGGAAATATAACATGAAGTAGGCTTTGTAATTTCCAGAAAATATGGTGGTAAAGTTTAATACAGTGAAGGAGTTCTTACATTAGAAATACTGCTCTAAAACAAACATTTTCTTCGCTAAAGATTTTATTTGCTTTGATTTTTTTTAAATGTGTCTTTTTAAAATGAACTTATAGTAAAATTTTTAAAAAATTAATCACACTTATTATTATCTTTATGTTGCAACACTGTGAAAACATGTAATCCATCACATAAAAAAATCTTCTTAAAGCAAAGTTTTTAAATCCAGCTTTTGTGCCACCTAAAATATGGCAATGCTAGGCCACAGAAATGTTACTTTTGTAAGAAGTGACCTCATCTTTGTTCTGTTATTAGGAGAAGTGGTGAACCATGTTACCTCAATGCAAAATTTAGACAGAGGAATCTCCTTAGTACAGATATGATTTAGTTAAGACTAGGAAAAAAAAAAAAAAAAAACCAACCAAAAAAACCAACCAACCAAACAAAAGAAAACCATGTATATTTTAAAAGAATGATTCTGAAGACATGAATACTGAAATAATTAAAAAATATTTGGATGCTTTTTTCCAATACAGTTACAGAAATTTAAGAGGAAAAATGACACCACAAAGGTTTGCCTTTGCTTTGGCACCTATGAATCCTCACATCTCTTCTGTTTGTTGCACGTTTCAGACAAAGGAAACTTCAGAAATCTTTTAAGATACATCTGCATATCTAGGTCTTCAGAGGTACTTTCAAGGGACCAGAAAGAATGGGTGTATGCACCACTTTATTAATGAAGAAAAACACTGGATGAAAGAAAATGGAAACTATCTTTGAGCATGTGTATCCAGAGACCCTTTGAAAAGACAGGCAGTTACATGAGCAATGATGCCAGGGGGAGAAGGAAGGTAAAGTTAATTTATTGACCTTAGTAGTTTTTCTGAGAAATTCAACAGACATTTAAATTGTAATAGATGGATGGTCCTCCAGAAACACAAAGGAGTTCTGCAGTTCTGTGTTTCATCACCATGTGCCAAATCAATACATTCTGTTAGAAATAAAAAATACAATAAGAAATAATTATTCTCTGGTGAAGTTGGAGGAATTAACAGAGCATTTCTTAGAACAGAAAATTGATACATAGCAGAATGAGGTAATATCCCTTCTAAAGAATAAGAAAGTCTTGGACCCATCAATTTTTCTTGCTTTAATAACTTCTAGTTATGTGTAAATAAGACTTCTAGAAGATAAATGAAGCTAACTCATTCCAGCACCATCCCTGTTGTGATGTGATCTTGCCCAAACATGCTCATACTGCAAACTAGGCAGAAATTCTAAGTACAGAATCATGCTGCAGCTCATAGACACCTAAAGAACACTTACAATTATTTTTCCTGACCAAACAGAGCTCACAAAACACAGAATAAATGCATACAATTTAGGAGATATAAAAACCAGATCTGAAAAACAAAGTGATAGACATAGATTAAAAAAAGGGTTCATTTGATGACTCTCCTCCTTTGCTTGAATTGAAAAAATCTGACATTAAGCTTTAGTTAAAATTATTTGAGTTGTATGAAAATTTCTCCTTTAAATTTCCATTAAATACTAATGAACCTCTGCATTTTCACAGTTAAAATTATATTATCTGAAACTTTGTTAGTACTACTATGTTGCTCTAGTTGTTTTGTTCAACCATGTGTGATCTTCTACCATGCAATTTATTGAAGAATGGCACAAAATTTTGGCTAAGCTTCCTTTCAAAAGTGAATAATACAGACTTTGCTAATTCCAAAGGTAATCCATGTGTTTAGCCTTTTTCCAGTCAGTGAAATGGTTGTAAAGGAGTACAGTCCATACATGAGAAACACGTCTTTTAACTGTGGGAATGGTTTCCTAAGGTTGTTAAATATGCAATGCAAAATTAAACACATTCAAAATTTTACAAAAAATGCATTTTGGAAATATCATAAAGAAAATATTTGTATAGATAATGACAAAAAATTTTAGGCTTAGCATCAGATATTTAATGAATATTATTGAAAATGTGGTAAATATCCAACTCTTTAATAAACATTTATTATTAGAAAAATGTTCAGCAATACAAAAATTAAGTGTAGAAACAAACTGCCAGTAGTTATGAACACAAAAGAATTTTGAACAGAAGCTCTGCCTTACAGTTTCAAATATGGAAACCCGCCTGAAACAGGATCACTAATGTATTTATAAATTTATTGTTGTGGAGAATCTGTCTTGTAGTTCTCATTCCAATAACACTTTGTAGAATTGCAATAAAACTTCAGTAAGACCATCTCAGGGCTTTTTTTTAATAATCTTTGTGGTGTCTACCATCCCCAAAATGTAAAAATATACCAAAATGGCAATTTGGAAAAAAATCCAGAGCACACCCTGCACAAATGGGAAGGTTGCTCTCTGTACTGTTAAAACATCATAAATTATCTCTGGGAAGGATTAAAAATATTCATTGTTAAATTTTTAGTCTCTATGTCATGTGAATAAGACTGAAGTCAGAGTTCTGCAAAAAGCTTCGACACTACACCTTGTAGAATGTGTACAGTGTAAATTTATAACTGTAGCTCAACTGACTTTCTACCCAATTTGATTTGCTACTTCCATTTTAGTTTACTGTGCCACTGTTCAACAATTGCTCTGATCAAGGGTTTGAGCCTGTAGTTTCTAGTAGAGTGTGTTTAAGGGCAAAGCATCAGTAGGAGTATCAGAATCAGACCTCCAAAATCCCTCTTCCTTCATCAAAGGTATTCATAATCAAGTTGACATTCTACAAATATTGCATACATCCAAAAGAAAGTTGGATGTATATATATACATCCAACTTGAAAGTTCAGTCATTTGGGACCTTGCTGCTGTAGGTAGCAACAAGAACTTCTTCATGTTCCAAAAAAAATCTGCAGAAGGTCAAGATCTCAGTCCATAAGAGTGTCATGATCAAAAGGGATGCAATGAATCTCAGTTTTAAATAAATGAGAAATAATACCTCTTACTCTCCAAAATGATAAACTATTGCTTATATAGTTTGAAATCAAGTTTGTTTGGTTTCTGTATCTTCCTTTTCTGGTTTTACACTTCTATATTGCAGTACTATTTCCAGTTTTAGAAACATAAAAAACCGCTTTTTTACTTTTTAATAAAGCATGTTGCTTTCATATAGGGCTTCTCCACTGTTAAATATCAAATGAAAATTACAACCATTGAAAACAATATTTAATGGCATCTGCAGATGAAACCTTTGGGGCGTCCACATCTCATGGCAAGTTTGGGATGTAATGTTTCAGATTAGTCTATGGAGCCAGGTCAGTCAAATGTCAAAAAAATACAAAACCTTGCCAGACATTATTCACAGCTTCTGATGAAAATCCCTATTTTCCCAACCACAACTTTATTTTTGGGGTATATATGAGGTATAAGAGTTATTGTACTGAACTGCAAATTATGAAATGTAATACTCTCTAATTTAATGAACATTGTTTGATAGAATCCCCCTCAAAACCAGAAGATAATATTTCACATTACACACTGTCACCTCTGCTTTACAACCAAGTTGAAACAGTAGAGAATGAGTCCACACAACCATTTTGGGCCCAGTTTCTCTTGTCATAAATAAACATTGCATTTGGTAATGCAGATGTCTACAAACTTTCCGGGGAAAAAAAAAAAATTAAAGCAGCAGCTCTTCCATGGCCCACATTGACTCTTTCCAGCAGAGAATGAAGCTATTCTTTTCTAGATGGAGATGTACAGAAGTATGTAGACATCTGCATCACCAGAAGTCATTAATAAGGTTGTTCAGTTTGTGAATAATTCTGTATCACTGTATGAAATTAAAAAAAAAGTGTGGGAGAGGTTTATTAGACTTCTTTTCTCTTATAGATGTAGTTCCACTTTTGTGGTTTTAGTCTGTTTGACCGCTTTCTTCTCTTGTTGTCCCTCAAGGTTTTTTTTAAACCTTATCAAATATGATGCAATTTTTATAGAGTAAAATCAGATTATTTCACAAAGCTAAACTTAAGCTGAATTTTCCTAACTAATGGAAAATTTGTTCCATGAGCTAGAATCAGCTGTAATAAGCTCAAGGACAGAAAATGGAAATCCAGAAAAGATCTGACAAGTCCTCAAACCTTGCACTGTTGACTTAGTGAAAAACCTGGGGTCCGTGACTACAATAGTGGGCTACAATGGAGTAACTACGAATTGAGGGACAAACAAGAAAAATAGGGTAGAATGAAACTATTATGGGGTCAGTGTTGTATCTGAATCATGCATAAGAGCGGAAATTAAAAAAGCTTCATCTGTGTGTGTGTATTTTTCTCTTTGCTGTAAAGACAACTCTTCATCATGGTGAGATGCAAAATAACCAGCTGCAGTATTTAATGTTATATTTTATACTACAGATAAGTGAGGAAAGGATAAGTTTTACAATTGATTTGCAATGCTCAGTAGATCAAGTTTTCCACTGTCACACTCCCATTTAAACATGAATGAGCCAAACTTCTGAATTGCTTTACTACTGGGGTATCCTTGTCTCTTCAATGGGTTTGATGCCCACTGTGCTTAAACAACTTGTCTCAATATCCAAGCACAAAGACATGGCTACTACTCTGTACTCAGCTGTGGCTACTAAACCAGACTACCCATACTCAGGATAAAGCTGACATACCATTACCTGAGACAGATTTAGGATATACACAACTTTAGGATTTTACTATAAATCCTAAGATTATTGGTACTTGGTTTCACTGGCAGTGATATGTGAGAAAAGGAAAGATATTTCTGTAAGTCTAGTAAATTCAGCCCAGTTTATTGAATTTTCTGTGTTGGAAGTAATGGATTTCTTATTCCCAATTGCTGCTAGATGAGGATACTTCACAGCAATAATTTCTGACAAGATAAATAGAGGAAATTGAAAAAAGGGCATTTTTTCTTCTTCACCTTTGTCATTTAAAAAAGGCACAGCATTTATTTCTCTTTGCAAATGTCACAGAGAGATTCGTGCTCCATTGGAAACTTCCACGGTGATTTTTCATCTCTGCACAATTGTCTTGAGCTTGCCTATAAACACTGGGAAATGGTAAGTATTACTGATCGTTTTAAACTGTATTAGCAGAAAAATAGTGCTAGGAAAATAGATACATACTGTTTCAATTTCCTACAACAGCAGCTTAGAAAAACTTTTACCTATTGCTTCACTTGCCAAAAGATTAGGGAAGACATCATTAAGTGCTGGATTTCAGCTTCTTTAGGTATATAGGAGGTGTCATCAGCTCAGCAATACTTGTGCTGATTCAGCTAAAGACACAGAGCTAAAAGCATTAATTTACTTTTAAAAAGTGTGTTTGGAAACAATTCTTGTTCAGAAGTAGGAGCAAGGTCAGCTGAAAAACTGCAATGAATTTCTATTTTAAAAGAAAATAAATCAATTTCTTGTAAACTGATGTTATGGAGAAAAAGCTAATAGTGTAATTACTATACTTCTTTCATGCTAAAACCAATATAGTGTATTTTTTGGCACTAACACGTTTAAGGAGAAAATATTTAACAGTTAACCTTTTTTTTAACTGAGGTCTTTGGTCTAAATCGCCTGTCTCAAAAGATTAGACTGAAATACTTCACATTTTCTGCTTATGCTGTATTTTTCCCCCTTAAAATAAAATAAAGAGAAAAGGTGAAGTTTAAAAAAAAAATCCAGAACTTTCCAAATGAAGTTTCACCTAGTGAAAAAAAACTCTTTGTCAAGCCAATCTTTTCAATCTTTTACCAAGCGAAAGTTTTTCTCTGCTATGCAGTGATTTCTACCAATAGCTTTTCTGGAAATAATTCCTCCTCATTTCACAGAAGTTGTGAGTGGTTTGGAAAATTCTGTACATAAAGGATTCTACATAGGTACCATTCCAACGCCCAGGGATGTTTTCAGATTCACTGAAATGAAAGATAAACACAGATGGGGCAGGGAAGAATTCAAGGATAACAACATCAGCATTGATAATGAAGTATTTCTAAAGCATCTTTATGTAGAAAATTTGACTGCCCTGTCCAGTCACATCTGTGAAATTCCAAGCTGCAGTTGCACAGAGTGATCATTTTTTGCGATTACAGGTATGAATGCCAAATGTTTCAGAAAACACAAAAGAGAATCATGTCTGAGACTTTCTTCCCCAACTCATTAACAAACAGTGTCAGTAGATGAAGGAAGCTACCTATGCTTTGTGAATACATTTTTAATGCCCTTGCTACTCAAGAACTAAGTGAATATATGTCATAGATTTAGATATAGGTGATTACTTTTAAGTTATCAATACTTACCATAAAATGATACTCGATTAAAATATCTTGCTATAAATAAAATGCCAGGTTTTGGGGATTTTAGAAGTCACATAAAGTCTGCTTTTGTGATCCTCAAGGAATAGAGTTATTTAAAAATAAAAGTAAAAATAAAAGAACAGGAGTAAAGCATGAAATCTCAGTTTTGCCTGCACACCCTCAAGAACTGCAAATAGAAAATATTTTACATTTTTCAAGACCTGTAGTCTCCCTGCAACCATTGTTTACATCTCAAAGCCAATAAAACAATGAAATAGGGTCTAGCATTTTTCACGACAATCAAGTCCTTCATTTTTTGGAAGTTTTTCTTTTTATGAAATGAGTGATGCCTAAGATCAGATGTATTAAAATCCTCCAATCCAGATATCCATCTGTGACATCGCATATAAGAAGCCATCTGCTAATTTGGTATGCAATCTATACCCTAGAAACACAAACAGATCTTTGTAAAAGTAGCAACCTTCTAATGTCAGGATACTTTATTTACCAGTAATATCAGTTTTCTGTCCTAGAGAAAAGGTTCAGGTCACCTCGTTCATCATATTGTTTGCTCTATTCAAAAGGAAAAATTTGCTGGCAGAAGAAGGGGAAATAGTTAGGAAGGGAACTTGTGGATATTACATATGGATACACTCACCATCTACCATCATTTGAAATGAAACAGTAGGTCTACATGTCAACAAATATTCTTGAGGAAAATCTGAGTGTGATTTTATACAACATCATGAGCACTTCTCACTGGGAAGTGGAAAAAAAAAATGAGAAAAAATATTGTAGAACAGACAAAAATAGGATAAAAAACCCTCCAAAAAACCAAACCAGAAGCTATTCTAGTAACATATTCAAAATATTTTGCATGCTGGAAACCCCAAACAGTCTTCTTTTTCAAATGAAGAAATTAAGTTATTTATCAAAGGCCACATAGCAGTTCAGGGCTGGAGTCATGATAAGAGCTTGAGAGAGAATAACCTTTCATTTTCTCTCAAACAAACAAAACAGTTTTCTTTTGAATAATGTCACAGATTTTAAAGAACATAATGAATACAGAACATTTTTCTTGTAGCATTTTGTCATATATATTACCAAGCTGACCTTTTTCAAACATCTAGAGTTTGGATTATTTTCCCAAGTGACAGCATAAGCTAAGACTGCTTCAAACATTCATGCAAATTTTCTTTGCTTCAGCACTTCCTCTGCAAGGAAGTGCTTTCCTTTCTTTAGGGAAAGAAAAAAGAAAAAGATACAATGCTTAATGTTTTTTCAGCAGAGCAAGCATTTAAGCATTTAAAAATGAATAGTAGTGTTTCCCACTAGGCTGCTATTTTTCCATCCTTGTTAAAAGAAGCTCTGATAGACCCAATCTTAGTTCCAGTGATGTGGGATTAATAAAGTGCTTATGACCTCCAACCCATCTGAAAATTGCAATATTTATGCATTGGTGGATAGTTAGGAAGGAAAGTAAGGGCAAAACCCTTCTAAATAAAGTTTTCTTAAGGATAATATCCTTTAGTATAGAGATAAATGTTTCTCCCAACAAAATCAAAACATCTGTGTTTTGGTTTTAAGCCTTTGTTTAAAAAATTATCTGGCTTACAGCTATAGACAAACAAGGGTTTGTATCCTTGTGGAAATAATACTTCTGATATAAACAAATTTTATTTTTTCCTTCAAGATGCTGGATGAAATGACACAATGGTCATGTTCTGTAGAGAGAAAAACACTTGGAGTTTACAAAATATGCTTACCCTCCACTTCAATGTCTGTTGTAGCAGAGGGATGATGGATGTCTAACTACTGAGTTCATCTAGTCCAACTCTCTGCATGCCTATTTCATAGCTGGCTGATCTGGTCCTGCACTCAACATGGAATAAATGCATGAATTTTAACAAACATTTTATAAAGACCAAACTTGACTTTAATTATTATTTAATAGATATTACTATTGCATTTTGATGGCTGAAAGTCAAAATTTATGTACAGCTTTATCTAGACTTGATAATATTAGTCATGATAAATGATGTGACATCAAATATAAGAACTAAACTTGATACATTCTAAATATCCCAAGTGGTTATAAGTCAAGTCTTTTCTGGACTACATAGATTTATTTATTTGGGCCTTCACACTACAAAACCATGTATGTAAACTTGTCCAAAATAAATTCTGCAATATAATCCTACTTTTTGTCATATTCATGTGAATATTTTGACTTAATTTAATATAAGCAAAAGAAAAGTGACAAGAAAGCAAGGGTCTGATGAGTGAAAAACACTCTTGAAATAAACTGTACTTGATCATCACGGATTCTGAAAGAATAATTTTCTGGGAAGATAAGGGAAGAATTGGTAAGCTAGATGGAGACACTGGCTTATGGAATATGATGAAGGAAGACCTGAGGAGTATTCTTTCTTATGATGTTAAGACTTCAGTAATAGAGATGAGATTTTTAGACATTTTTAGAATAGAGATTTTTAGACTTTCACTAATAGCCCTGTTTCTATTGTAACCTTAAAGTTTCTATGATTCTAATAATAATAGATAAAAATACTTTGCCTTAAGAATGGTCTCAGTGTGAGATATAAGCCATCCACAGACTTTTTCCAGGAAAATATTTACCCTCATTTCAGGATGACCAAAATCAGGAGCACTTAAACAAATTGGTCATATGCAAGTCATAGAATAATTTAACTTGGAAAAGATCTTTAAGATCATGAAGTCTAACAGTTGACCCTGTACTGCCAAGTCTGTTTTATGTCTGTGCCACATCTTTTCATACCTCTTGGAGTGATGACTCCACTACTTCCCAGGGCAGCCTGTTCCAATGATTGGCAACCCTGTCAGCAAAGACATTTTTCCTTATATCTGATCTGAACTTCCTCCGGTCCAACTTGAGGCTATTTTCTCTTGTCCTACTGTTACTTGGGAGAAAAGACAAACATCGACCTCACTACAACCTCTGCAGGAGTTGTGGGGATGGGCCCTGATAAGATGCACCCTTGAGTGCTGAAGGAGCAGGTAGATCTCATTACAAGGCCACATTGACCATGTTTGAAAACTGCTCTGATGAAGGATTTGAAAAGTCATGGTAACTGGAGAAGGTTCATGAAAAATAAAGGAAAGAGAGTATCACCCTGATCTCAAAGCAGGGCAAGAAGAGACAGGGAACTACATTGCTTTTAGCCTCATCCTTATCCCTGGGGAAGTAACTAATCCTGGAAAATATTTATAAACATATTCATAGCAAGAAAGTGTTTTAGAGTAGTCAGCACTGATGTATGAGTGGCAAACCATGCCTGTCAACACTGACAGCCTTCTGCAGTGAAATGACAAGGTCAGTGGAGGAAAGCCAAAGAGTGAGATTTTTGCCTTTTCTTTAGTGAGGCTTTTCACACTAACAATATCTTCATAAATAAACTGATTTTATATGAACTAGATGAATGGACTGTATGGTGGACTGAAAATTGGCTGGACTGCTGGACTCAGAGAGAGAGTTTTGATCAGTGACACCAAGTCCAGCTGGAGGTCAGTCACTAGTGGTGTACCCAGGGGTCAATACTGAGATCAATGCTACTTAGCATCTTCATTAATAACAGAGCACATAAAGGTGATGGGACAGAGTGCTGCCTTAGAGACTTTGCAGATGGCACTAAACTGGCAGGAGCAGCTGATACCCAAGATAACTGTGCTGCCACTTAGACCTCAGCAGGCTGGAGAAATGGGATGACAGGAATTTCATCATGTTAAACAGAGGGAAATCTCAGGTCCTACACCTAGGAAGGGATAATCCCATGCTCTAGTAAAGGCTGAGTGGTCAATCATCTTTAAATAAGGTTGCAAAAAAGGACCTGGGGATCTTAGCGGACACAAAATTAAACATGAGCCAGCAACGTTCCCTTGCAGCAGAGGTGGCCAGTGGCTTCCTCTACTCAGACTCTGTGAGGACACATCTGCTGGGCAGTACAAAAGTCATATGGAAAAACCTTTCTTCCTTTAAAATAGTGATCAAGTAATTATTTTTTATTGATGTATATGAAAACTTTTCCTTTTGTTTTCAATTATTATAAACAGCTTTCTGTACAGACAAAAAGTTTTAGGCAATAAAAACAAGATAAAATGGAGCAAAATAAATTTTTCCAAACAGTTCTTTGTAACTTCAGTAATTTCTTCAGATAATTCTTACCCTAGAATGATGTAAAAGAGAGCATATCTTTTCTTTAAGGATACTGGCTTTACATCAAGGAGCAAATATGTATATAGGTATTTTTCTGCAAATGTCCTATGTATTTTTGAATAGAAAGAATCTCCTCTTATACATTTACATAGCAAAAAGTACATTGTTTAAGCTTCTTGAAAATAAACTTCTGTTACTACTGCAGTAAACTATCAAAACTACTGATGAGGCATTTTAAACTCTTTCCTAAGCTATTGCTTTAAACTTCACTGTATAGAATAAAGCAAGGATATTTGTTTCCTTTGAAGTACTCTGATGCCAAGGACACCATTGTATTGCTTCTTTTCCTAGCCAAGGAAACCTACAGCAGAAAGTAAGGAAAGAGTGTGGTTCCATTTTTAATGTCTGAATGAAGGGACCCTGGAAGAGACTTTTGTCTTCAACTATCCTATTCCTCTTCTCTCTCACTTCCTGATGTAACAAACAGCACAGTAGAGTCTCTGCTGGAAGGGTGTAATAAGGAATCACTTGCCTGTACTCTTTCTGAAAGGACCTAGCAGTTTTCTAATAGTGAAACACATAAATTATAAATTAATGCAGGGCAAACCCCAAGCCATCTATTTTGTTCACCACTAAGCTTACACAGGTGAGTGAAGTGAATTTCAATTAGCTGGCTGCACACTATAGCAGCTTAGTCTGTGATCCCTTGCACCTCCTGCAGGGAAAGGGGACCCTGCCATGCTTTGGTGAATATACAGGGAGGCTGGTGAGTGGGCAGCTTGACAGCACATATTGCCTCTTGACATCCAGGGACACATCCAAATCTATCAGAGGCATGTATTTCTGAAAATGTAACCAGTGGCTGCTGGATGATCCTTTTTGTTCACCATAGAAAAAGCAGTGTAGGAGTAGAGGTAATCATTACAAGAAAAGCACTTAGCTTCAAAATTGGGGGTTTGTCCTTTCAGTTTTTCTCCTAAATAATGAACAGACCCTCAGTTCATGTCAATTAAGTTTGCATTTCAATGCAACATCAATTTACACCTAATAAAATCAGGTTCCTAGGTATACCTCAGATACATCTATAGTTTAAAAGACATCTAAAATTAGTGGCTGCTTAGTTACTGTTGTAAGTAGTAAAAAAATGGAGAACATATTAAAAACTACATGAATGAAATTTTGTGGAAAATTGAAACAAAAATTAAATTACTTCTGAGATGAAGCTGATAATTTTAAAAAAGACAGTTATCTAGAGGCAAGGTAGCTACTTACACTCTAAAGACTTTGTATCAGCAAGTTTTGAACTGCTCAAATATTATTTGTAAAATCAAAGATGATTGTTAAATTTAAGTTCATGTTTAGAAGAAGGAATTTTGTGATTAGTTTATTGAAGCTAAAAACAAGAGTATATATATATTTCCAGACACTTTCCATGCTCTCAAAAAAAAAAAAAATTGTTATAGCTGACACCCACTTAACCTCCTCACCTTGTCTTTACATGATACTGGGATAAACAGTGCACTTCAGAATAATAGAATGAAGCTCTGTTTAATACAGATGAGGTCTCCAGATATGAAGGGAAAATGAAAACTTTACAATTTGTAGAATAAGCTTGTTATAGAAATATTACTTCCCTTCAAACTGGAAAATTGTCCCCACAAGCTAAAAGTAACACAGCATAATAATTAATTTTGCATTCACTTGTTTTTAATTAGAAAAATTATGTTTTCTTTATATCAATATGATTTCTTGAGTTCTTTTATTTAAAAAAATCCAGTTTATTGCTTTCATAAAGTGGTGGTTTTTTCCTGTGTACCTAATAACAAAGTTTAATGATATTGATAAATAGACTTCAACATTTCTGCCTAGATTTTTCAAACTTGTTTATGGGTACTTAACCCTCCTCTCAGAATAACTGCCATTCTGGTTATTAGTGGACATATTTTCAGCTCTATTTTTGCTACTTTTCAAGAAAACTACCATTTTCATGGGTCTCAGGAACTTTCTATAACCATAACATCATCAGTCCAATGCCCAAGGAAGAAATTGTTGTATGTAGGTAATATTGTTTTCAGTGAACTCACAAACACTTCCCTCTGGATCAATCTCCAATTCTGATGGGCTAAGCTTTAACAACCCTCCATGTGTCAGATGGAACATACCAAGGAAACAGTGAATCCAAAAGAGAGAGAAAAAGAGAGAGAATTGAAAGAAGGGGGTAAATTAATCACAGGTGTAAACATACATACAAGCAGGTCATAGAATCATAGAGTGCCTGGGGTAAGAAGGGACTTTGAAGATCATCTGGTTCCAACCTCCCTGCTATGGGTAGGGTCATCTTTCACTAGGTTAGGTTGTTTAAAGCTCCATCCAAGCTGACCTTAAACACTTCCAGGAATGGGACATCCACTCCTTCTTTGGTCAACATGTTCCAGTGCCTCAGCACCATCACAGTAAAGAATTTCTTCCTAATATCCAGCTTAAACCTAGTCTATTTCACCTTGAAGCCATTCCTCCTTGCCCTGTCACCACATGTGAATAGTCCCTCTCCATTTTTCTTGTCGGCACTCTTCAGGTACTGGAACACTGAAGTCTTCTCTTTTTTTTGCTTAACAATCCCATTTCTCTCCATCTTTCCTCTAAGAAAAGATCCTCCATCCCTCTAATAAACTTCATGGCCCTCCTGTGGACTCTCTCTAACAGGCCAGTGTTTTTTCTTTGCTGGGGAACCTAGAGCTGTAGGCAGTGATCCAGGTGGGATCTCATGGGAGTGGGATACTGGCAGACTTTCCTCCTCCAGTGCATCCCAGAACACATATTGTCTATCCTTCCTCCTTGTTTACAAGGAAAAATGCTATTCCTTTATATCCTTTTTTCCCTAATCTGCAAACAGCCTGATGAGCAGCATGAAAAATCTTTGGTGGTAAGATGCTAGAGATGCAAGATACAGCAGAGTGTGAAATATATTTTGAGTTCTCTGTAGAGCAATAGTTTGTCTGCAAGAAGTCTGACTGAATCCTTTCATTCCCCTTCCATTAGCATTTCCCAGTGTAATGTGGTTATCTGTCAAAGCTCAGGCAGTGAGCATCACACTCTGACAACCAGCTCTGGCTCAGACATCACACCAGCCGGGCCTCTGACTCATACATTTCCAGCATTGTGCTCTGGCTTTACTCTGTCTCACATCACTTTGTATGTCATATACATAGTTGTCTGAATGTGCAACTCACCAATAATTTGTCTTTGCTTAATATGAGGATATCATGTAATGGAAAAAACCTGACATGAAAGATTTTATGCTTGGCCCATCTCTTAAGCTGGAGGCTAATTTTGCCATATAATTCTCCTGTTCTCTCATGGCCCTTCAGTCATAACACAAATGGATTTTAATACATTCAGAAATTAGAAGTGGAAAAATGTCATGCAAGAGAGGCAATGGTCTACAAAATTCCCATTGCTAAACATCAATTTCAACCCAACATTTTCCAATGTTGCTTCAAATAAGAATTCTTTTCAGGTATTTTCTTTTCATTCTATATTAACAGGTAGAAAAATTATAGTTGAGTCTATAAACTTATTTACTGAGCACTAGTTCTCTGTACATACACATAAAAGGAGCAGTCTGGAAAACGATTAGTATGCCTGAGCCAGTTCAAACTGGAAACCATGAAAACCATACACATTTTCACATATCTTCCTCTGGAAATCAAATCTCGGAAATAACCTGTTGTAGGCTTATGTGACAGAAAACTGAAAAATTTCAATTCCATTCTCTGTTTAATGTTGGCCAGAACTTTTTGGACAACAATAACTTATGTTTTCACATATTATCATTAGAGAAAAGAACAACACACCATGGCATATGAAAATGGTGTCAATTATATCTTCTTAGAGAGGAAACACTTCCAGCATCTGATTGGAACCCTTTTCTTTCAAGTGTCACTGTCTCTAATTTTCCAGATATGACCCTTAGATAATGGAAAACAATGTAATAAATTTCCCTCTGTTGTTTCAGGCCATAAAATATTTCTGGAAGACTACAGAAGATGTTTCCCTTCTGGCTTTCAGCAGTGTGCAGAGGGCTGTTCACAGAACTGATGCACTGAGATTTAACTGGAAGGAGCCAACACATTCTCAGTAATAATTTAAGGCCATTCAAAGACAAATAAAGGGAAAAAAACCCACTTTAGTACAAAATTTGTTAAAATCCATTTGGCCTTTGTGATTTAGCTTTTGCATTTTTTAAACTGTGATTATACCTAATGTCTGGCCTTTTGAATTCCTTTCAGTAAGTCATACATTTCTCATCGCTGTTTCTTTGAGTTACGTATTTCTTTGAAAGCCTAAATGCCCCATTAGGTTTTCCTACGTGTTTTATTGGAGGGAAGGAAAACATGTCTCTGCTAATCCTGTTTATTTGCAATAGCATATTAATTTCAAGTTTTAATTTCAAGTGTTGATTTTGCCTTATTTTTTTTCTACTTGTTCTGATGAGAATTGTAGAGTTTACACTAAATGTTATCATCTGTGTGCATAACGCCTACTACATATGGAGATAAATTGGGCATTCATGCCTTTTTTTGAGCCATTATTGAAAAGATTACTGTAAAAATGTAAGTCATGAATTTATGAAACACAACAATAGATTTAGTTTGAAAACCAAGCAAACTCCCACAGCTTTCTGAAAAATTAGATGGCTAGATAGAAAAGTTGTATTGGTTTCAATTCTATAGATAATTTATAAACCATGTGGGATGCAATAGGAAGATATCTAAATATATTTAACTCTTTAAATTTGTAGTACATCTTTGCAACTCCTGAGTGATCTGATCTCAGAAAGTCCTGCATATATGCACTGCATATCATCACATCCTTGTATGTCATTTACATAAAATTCTGTATGAGAGTGGTCAAATAATGAAACAATAAATGGAATGCTCAGAGAGGTTTCACAATCTTCAAATTTCAGACGGACTTGAGTTAAACTTGAGTAACCTGATCTGACTTTGGAGAAATAGCTCCTGTCTTTCAGAGGTTCTTACCAGCCAAAATGGTTTTGTGATGAAAAGTCAGTAATAAAATTACTATGATTGCTAAAAGTGGTTACCTAGCACAGTTATTGCTCAGAGGAGAAACAGCTGATACAACAAGGAGTTTTTGGAAGCTGCTGGATATATTTACCTCATATGCAAATCTTCTTAATGTAACAAGATCACACAGCAGAATCATTTTTCCTCACAACATTTTATATTTGGGTTTTTTAAGCCCCAGAAGAATTTATCCCAAGAAGTATTATCTTTCAATTTTCTTCCAGGGGTGAAATATCATAGTTTCCCTGGCAATTTTTGATTTACTGAAGCTTTTTTTCTGCTTCTCTGTAATTATTTCTGCTACTCTTTTTACATACATATTCTGCTAAACAATAATCAGCTCTTGAATTTATAATTCACCCTCCCTGAAATGCTTCTACTGCCAAGGCTACATTGTTTAGTGAGCCCACGATGTTCCTGATTCTTTTTCTTTTAATTCAAAAATAATATGGACTTGTAGGGTTTTTTTTTTTCTTTTCTTTTGTTTGTTTTCTAAATGCAGAACATTCTTCTACACCTTATTTTAGGGTTATGTAATGCAAG
Source organism: Chamaea fasciata (assembly GCF_029207755.1). Classification (NCBI taxonomy): domain Eukaryota; kingdom Metazoa; phylum Chordata; class Aves; order Passeriformes; family Sylviidae; genus Chamaea; species Chamaea fasciata. Next base: position 28,209,150 of record NW_027094086.1, read on the forward strand.
AAATGAAAAAACAAACAAACAAACAAACAAAAAACAAACAAAATCCCAACCAAACTCCAACCCAGGAGCAAAGAGACTAAGGCATAATGAAAAACAAACCAGCACCAGAAGATGAGCTTTACAGAAGACTTATGAAGACACAAATGTAACTATTAACTCTCTGGTTTCAGAAAACTTGATTTGAAGGAACTTACCTTGTTAAAGTAAATGAATCTAAATCATTTATTTGCAATATACAAGTTTCTGCCTGCTAATTTTTGCTTCCAGTGACAAAGTAAATTCCAAACCATGTTTCTGCAAGGATCACTTGTCCACTGCATTGGTTTAATAGCAAGTTCTCTGTTAGTATAGAGAAGGCACTATCCCTATACAAGCTAGTATAGTGCCTCAGGACATGCCATTTGTGTGACCAATACTCAAATGTCATGCACAATTTCCAGATACAATTTTTCCTGGAGAACAATAACATACTGAACAGAGGGGAAAAAGAAAAAAAAAAAAAAGAAAAAAAAAAAAAAAAAAAAAAAAAAAAAAAAAAAAAAAAAAAAAAAAAAAAAAGAAGAAGAAAAAAAGTCACCATAATACTTTAAAAGAATTATTTATGTAAAGGGTTAAAGAAATTTCAACCATTCACTTTAACAAAATTAATATTACCAAAATTTTTTCACTTCTAGTCTATAATGATGCAGAAAACAAAAGCTTGAGAAAGAAAAACTGAAAACCTCCATAACTTTTTTCTTCATTTTACTGTTCATTAAAAAATAAAAGAGCAAAACCTTAGAATTTGTTCTTCCACAGATTTATACTAGATGAAAGATATAGTGAGATAGATGTGGTTATTGACCACTACCATGACTTACTGAATTTCCATTGACTGTTTCAAAAAATAATTGGCTGGGTTGGTTTTTTTGTTTTGTTGTGGTTTTCGGGGGGGGAGGGGGTGGTGCTTGTTTTTGGTTTTTTTTTTTGTTTGTTTGTTTGTTTGTTTTGTTGGTTTTTTTTAATATAGACCAGAAAATATAGTTCCAAAAGAAGATAGACCAAGAAAAATTTATATTAGATGAAACAATACAAGTACTGGAAAACACTGACACAATGTTTGCACACTTTTAAGCAAAAATCTCCTCAGTACCTCTCTTGATTAATCAGAAAGATGAATCTAGGATGTGCAACTTCTTAATAATATATGAGTCCTGAGTTTTCATATAACTGATTCTGACAGGTTGTAAGGCTCATGAAGGAGGTGAAGAAGGTAAATGGTAAAAATTTATTTTAAAATTCTCATACATAAAAAATTCTCTTATATATCTCTCATAAAGATTTTTTACTTTTCAAAATTAAAACAATTGTTTCCAGAACCAATTCTGACTTCAAAACACAATTCAAGAAACAGTCTTATAGGATGGAGAATTCTTTTGCACATATTATTGCAATGATTTAAAACTATAAACACAATGTTTCAAAACTATGAACATTCACACTGGTGTCTGAAAGGAAAGCTAGAAATAAAACCCATCCTCAATTTGAGTGAGTTGATAATTACAAATTAATTGTTCTCACAGGTCATAATTTACTGTTATGAAATCCACAAATTTATGTTATTTACTATGCTGCTTCATTTTTTTAGGCAAGATTTAACCCCTACTTGCTTGAGGTAGACCAGGTGAGATTGAATTTGGGAGGAATACACCAGCTGTGTCAATTTCCTATGTTAGAATATGGAGAAATTTGAAATGGGAGAAATACACTAGCTGTGCCAATTTCCCATGTTAGAATATGGGTTTATGTGGTGTAATCAACCACTTACATGTATAATTATAAAATATTTTGTTCATATATTTGAACTTACAGAGCATTCCAGAGTTTCCTGGCAAGTGGCCTTTAAAAGGTTTAAAAACATGCTTTGAGATAAGCAATATACCTTCTGACTAGTGAGGGCAGGAGTAGAAAATAACTCATGCAAGAAATAACAGGCACAAAAATAATGAAGGATACTTTAGGAAGGATTTAGGAGGTAAATATTCTTTCTGTAACTTTCTTAGTGTCCAACAGTATTTTTACAATACTAGAAGGCATGAAAATTTGTACAAAATCTAGATAACATTTAAACTAAAATAAGGGGCCATCCTTAAATTAACAACTATTCAGGTTAGTGTGATAAATACATAAATAATGTATTTAATTTTTTTCATTACTCTGTCATTTGAAGTCTTTTGTTTTAAGACTTGCATGGAATTTCATAGAGTCATACTCTACAAAATTGCCTCAGGGATTAAAAACCAAATAGATTATTTTCTGAGGTAAAGAACAATTCTTTTTTTTAAAAAAAACCCACATTAATGTAAAAAACTGACAAAACACCCTGAGCATCTAAAAGTTTTCAAATTCCTTCAGTAAGTTTGAAGATGACACCTGATTGGAGGAGTAGCTGATAAGGCAGAGGGTTGTGTTGCCAACCGAAGGGACCTCAACAGGTTGAAGGAATGGGCTGACAGAAGTGTTATGAAGTTCACCAAGAAGAAATGTCAAGTTCTGCACCTGGGGAAGAACAACTCTATGCACCAATATATATTGGGGAAAAGAAGCTCATCAGAATAGGACCTGTGGGGGTCCTGATGGACATGAAGTTGAACATGAGCCAACAGAGCGACTTTGTGGTAAAAGCATCAAATCCTGGGCTACGCTAGACAAAGTATTGACAGCAGGTAAAGGGAGGTGACCATTCCCCTTTATTCAGCACTGGTGAGGCCACACCTGGAGTGCTGGGTCCAGTTCTGGACTCCTCAGTACAAGGAGACATGAACAAATTTCAGAAACTCCAAGAGGAGTGCACAATGATGACTAAGAGAATGGAGCAACTCCCCATTGAATAGGCCTGAGAGAGTTATATACAGAGAAAGCTCAGGGAGGATCTCAGCAATGTGTATAAATGCCTGGAGGGAGGGTGAAAAGAGGACAGATCCAGGCTCTTTTCAGTGGTGGCTTGTGACAGAAAAAGAGGCCCAAAATGGCAAATGAGGGATTCCATCTGAAAATCAAGAAACACTTTTTTATTACTTTAAGGGTGGCTGAACACTGGTAGAAGTTGTTGAGGAAAGTTGCGGAATCCCTCTCCTTGGCAATATTCAAACCAATATTTGGTTGACACGGTCCTGGGCAAACCAGTTCTAGGTGACAAAGGATGAGCAAGGGGTGTTGGAGCAGATGACCTCCAGAGACAGCTTCCAACTTCAATCATTCTGTGATTCTGTAAAATATTCTCCTTCAAAAATTCAGATAATTTTATGTATTTTTTTTTATTTTCATAAAATTTGCAGCAAATGTAGCCAATTTGGTAACACAGGAAAATATTCTGGCAGGATTAGAGTAAGGTAGATTAAATTTAAAAGTTATGCTTGTCTGTAGAGTCACTCATCAGCTTTTTTGAAAATTTTTCACCCAAACTTTGTGCTGTAAATTCATTACAACATTAAAGAATTCAGAAGGAAGAAAAAACACAACCCATGTCGCATTGATTGTTTGCATATTCACACTTCTTTAGAAGTAAGCAGGTTGGTGATCTGTGCTTTCTAGAATGAAACCCAAAATACATTGTTTTGCTGGCACCAGTGATAGTTTTTTCCCTTCATTACTTCTGTTTGGCATGGAAGGCAATTCAAAGATAGTCACAACTGCCTTCATTCACTTGTAGTCCTTGAAAAGATTTTCATTCATCTCAAGCTGCCTTTACCATCTTCATTGCAAAAATAAATAGTCTTAATTACAGATCTGGAATTGAGGACCCACATGCTATTTTGCATAAAAGTAGATGTGATAGATCAGTTGAATGAGATTCATTACAATGGGACCATCTATATCTAGATAGCTGATTTTCATTCTTTGTGCTCAGGACTTGAGTCTTTCCGTATTTATTCGGAACTTCCATTTGTCTGCATGTGGCCTATTCTTAAGGAAAAGAAAATAGGACTTCTAGGTTAACAGAAAAGTTTGCATAGATAAAAACTGAGAGTTCTTCTACCAGAGAAAAGACTTCAGGCATGTGTCCTCATTAAAGTTCTGCCATCTGTCCTAGCATATCGAAAGTCAAGGTTGCTGAAACCCAGTCACAGGTGCAGATGTTGAGCTCTTGCTTGCTTTAGTGACCGAATGAGACAGTGAATGGCCTAGCAACCAATGCAGTAAGTTCTCCTGTAAATTGTGCTATTATCTGCTTCAGCTGCCAGATAAAGCACCTTATATGATCAGAGATATACTCAGACCTTAAAAATAAAACAGAAGACTGAAAAAAAGTCATTATCAACTCATTGGAGCATTCTTTCCACAAAGATTGAATTTAAACTTTTAAGGAAATATGCCTCTTCAAGCCTCATTTGTTATGGATATTTTTAAAAATTATACCCCCTTACTTGATTTTGAGGAGTGCAATATAATAATTCTGTTTGTTACTATGTTTTACTGACTGTGCCATGGCCATTTAATGAATTATGCAGATACTTTTTGCGTTACATAAATTGGGTTTTATAGAGTTTCTTTTGGGGAACATAATTGGGCGAATATAATTTAGGTGCCATTTGTGTCTATTAGGAATAATAAAAAGGGAGCAAGTTATCTCAGCAGTCAATTACCCTTCTTCAGCATTTATACTGTATTTGTAATAATTGAGTCTCAAATCTTATAAACAGAAGAAAAAAGACATTGAGAATTTTCCAAATTTTTTTCTTATCTAAATCTGTGCACATTTTCAGAAGTAAAGATGTAAAAAAATGTTTTCTTTATCTCTCTCTCTTTATATATATATATATATATGTATGCGTGTGTGTGTGTGTATGTATGTCTCTATATAGGAGTGTGTATGTACACACACACATATATATATACACACACATATATCTGCACGTGTACATAAATACATCCAAATATTTAACACTCTGGCTCACAGTAACACTACACTACATTCTAAGAAAAAAAATCTAAAGAATTTGGAGATAACGTTACTCTGGAAGGATGTGCATTGACAAATTGGAAACAAAACTGTTAAAGTACATAAGGTGAAAAGATTATATATTTTAATTTTATGGCTGAAAGATTGTAGAGAGGATACTCATGAACAAACAAGAAACCTAAGGGCTACCCAACTATCGTTGACTCTACACACAATGTTTCTCTTTATAATAATAACAAAACAGTATGAATATTAAAAACATTTTAAAATGAAATACCATATATAATCACAATTTCTATATATATTCATGTTATAAATACACATTCTTTTACAGAAAAAAAATCTTTAAAAATTTTAAAAGGATAATTTTTAATGCAGTTCTGTAGACTTCACTATGTGATGCCAGTCCAAAAAGGTCTTAAAATACAAGCTTCTCTCTAGTTAGACTGAATTAAAAGACTTCCATCAGGCAAGAAAACATAGGCAGAAAAAACTTTAAAATCACAAAAAACTGTATGAAACGTTGATTTATTTACCTTTGTGTTAATCCTATTTGTATTACTACGCAAGTAGTATGCTATCCAATAAACACTGCAAATTGTTGGTGGATATTTTAGTCACATCTCCTGATTGTTTGTCACAGTTGGAAGATCTGGGAAAGATTTTTGCAAAATGAAATATTATGTAAATCTGAAAATATGCAATTTATTAAGAAATACGTTTGAACTAAGAAAGGATGTTTCTAGAGGTGAATTCACTGGACACTTAGCATTCAAAGCATCTTCTTTTCAGATACATGATATTTGTCATGAACAGATTTGTTTCTGTTTTCACTGCCTTCTGTCTTGCAGAAACAATAAGTCATCTACCTTGAAATATATGGTTCCTATTATCATCACCCTCTGGAACTGAAAACTATTTTTGCTGAAGCAAAATTAATCTTAAACACCATATGAAGTATTAGGAATTAGATGCCAATTGGGGACTAGCACAAAAAGTAAATTGATCAGGAAACACAATACATACAATTTTCACAAGCTGAACTGCATTACTGCTTTTGGGACTTCGAGTCCTATGAATTGTGGCAGAGAACTTTGTAATAGGTAGCTTTCATTAGAACCATAAGAAGGTGGGTTTTTTGCTTGCCCTTTAAAGTTAAAAAGAAAGGTCAAAGCTATGTGAGGCCTAATTGTTAAATTCTTTCCACTTTTTTAAATTCTTGGTTACATGGATCACACTACTACAAATTGTGTTTCAAACTGTGCGTATTTTTTTTCACTGCTGTAAAGAACTTTAGAGAAGACATTGACCAGTAGACTGCATGAACATAGGCTATGGTCATCAAACTACTGAAAGCAATGGGAACGAAAGTTTCCCTTTGATTTCACTGGAAATCTGGACTCATCTGGTTGTACTCAATAGCTGCTGAGGTCCCAAAAAAAAGTGTTACCAGAATGTCAGCCCCAGGATGTTTGGTCGCTCTTGTCTTTATGAACTTCTGTGAATCTAAACCACAAATTAATTTGATTATGTCATGTTAGTACGCACAGTCTGGCTCTCTCTCATTTCGTGTTTATTTCTACCAGTTACAAATGAAGGGAAAATTCAGAATTAAAGATAATTTCCAATAGTTAATACTGAACTGCTGTGCCAAATGCGAAACACACCTTCATCTCATGGATATGCTATTTCAGCATTGCTGAAGGGTGGTGATGTTGGGGTTTGTGTTTGCCTAAGCGTATGTGTGTGTGTGTGTGTGTGTGTGTGTGTGTGTGTGTGTGTGTGTGTGTGTGTGTGTACAAAGAGAGGATCAAAATAGACCTGCGTGAGACAAACTTATCTTTGTTAATGACTGACTCATGTGACAGCATATGGGTTGATACTTGGACTATCCCGTAGAAGGGCACTGACCAAACAAATGTCTTACAATTGAAGACTAACTGCATGGAAATATCTTGAAAGGAAAACCTGAAGTGCTGAGATATTCCATAAGGTTTTTGAGGCCATCCTGAGTTTGAAAACCATATATATATATATATATATATATATATATAGGGGGGGGGGGGGGGGTGTATTTCTTCTTCCTAAAAAGCTCAGAAGTAAAAAGTAGCAGCACTGGTTGATTGACTTCACTGTTTTGGAAGCACACTTTGGTTAATGTAAGGGCTTGGTATTATGTGAGAGTACAGTGGGAAGAAATGGTCTTCTGCAGAGAAGATATAAAGACCAGTGAAAAAGCCCGCCTTAGTAATTTCATGCAATTTCCTACTCTTAGAAGAAAGTAGAATTTTTTTTCACATTTAACTATTTATCTATGGGTGAAATACTTAAAGTACATTAGCTGATTCCAATAATTTCTCATCTTAATTAATCTGAGAACTTAATATTCTATTTGACAGAGAAAACTATTTTGCTGTATTAGTTTATAGTTTTGTAAATGATGTTGCAAAGTCACCTTAAAAAAAAATAACCCTACAATATGGTTCTTCATTATGATAATGAAATGAAACAAACAGCACTTAGAATAAAAATTTATTAATATTTATTTGCAAAAGCTTTATTTTCTCGTGGAGGAATAACACTGTACAGAACATTTTATTCCTCGTAATGCAAAAAAAGACATAATCAATCAAAACCAAGACATTATTGGTTCACAATGCTGAAAGGACACTTGGTTAGAGAAGTCAAAAAGTACGAAATGCTAAAATTTAGATTTTTTATAAATAAATACAGTATTTCATTCTTTTATGTTGGATTTCTGATATATTTTTTTTCTGTGACTCTAACTTTTTCTCATATGGTAAAATCAATTTCAACTTGCAATTATTTGTGATTTATAGAGAGCAAAATCCATGTATTGCTAATTTACAAACCAAGAAGCAAACATTTATAATTATTTTATCCATAGTTATACGAATCACTGGCGTCACTGTATTTCTTTGCTTTTTTTGTTGTTGTTGTTATTTAAGTCATCATAGAATTCTAGAATTTTAGAATCATAAAGTGGCTTGGGTTGGAAGGGACCTTAAAGATCCTCCAGTTCCAACTCCTATGCCATGGGCAGGAAGACCTTTCACTAGACCAGGTTGCTCAGAGCCCCATCTAACCTGGTCTTGAACATTTCCAGGGATGGGTCATCCACATCTTAACTGGGCAATCTCTTTCAGTGCCTCACCACTCTTACTGTAAGGATTATCTTCCCAATACCGGACCTAAACCTATGCTCTTTCAGTTTGTAGCCATTCCCTCTTATTTCCTCACTACATGCTTTTATAAATATTCTTCATTTTTCTTGTAGATTCCTTTCAGATTATGGATGTCTACCATGAAGCCTTCTCTTTTCCAGACTGAACAATCCCAATTTTCTCAGTCTTTCTTCACAGGACAGGTTCTCCATTCCTCTCTTTTAGGATGATCATATTTCACATGGGCATTTAAATGTTTAGGTGAATAGAGACTGAATGATTATCTGAGGTCGAAATGTCCCTTTTTTGGCCACCTTTTGTTACTAAATAAAGCAAGCCACCAGTGATGAGATAAGTACACTGACTAATCTTCTTTCATTATGAACTTGGATTGATGCATCATACTCTTTGACAAGACATTAGATATTTGAAAATGATCGAGTTATAGTTGTCACTGTAGTCAACTGATACATAGAGTATCAGTTTCTGAGGATGACACCTTTTTTTTTTTCTAAGCTGTATGTCTATGTGCCTGGCCAGATGATTTTTACAAGGTAAATGTGACAGAGTATGAATCAAAAAAACAACAACAACAAAAAAGATACTAGTATACTAGTGCTATATCCTAGCAGCTGTGTAAGTCTTATTAGTGTCTACCGCTCAACTATTTCACATGATCTGGATGTAAGTGCTTCAAGGCAGAATTCACAATCATGACAATGAAGCTGTCACACAGGAACTGTTCAAATAGCTGACTCTCAGGATCAGACTTCACACAGGCCTTAGGACAAGACTATTATTATTCCTCAAGCCCTCATGCAGCCAATACAAGCTGGAAAAGGAACATGTTACTAATGAATTGAGATAGTTCAGTACTATACCCAATCTGCTTATCAGAGCTAGTGAGATGGAAATAAGTACTAGTCTAGATGTAGGAGTCATACTGCGTCTCTTCTGAAGGAATAATAAAACAACTAGGAATCATATATATGTATTATTGAGCCAATTCTCATTGTTTCACAATTCCAATATGTTACTCACTTTACTGGAATATTAAGAAGCAGATGATTTTATTTTCAGTAATCCAGTAGCACAAGCATCTTGGTAATATTTAGGAATTTTGGTAGGGATGGTATGATTTTTACAGAAAAACAATGGGATTTATCAATCAGGAATCAAAAGTAATATTCTGCTTCGTGCTGGGATTTCTTCCAATGATCAGCAATCTGAAAATCCTCCCAATTAGTATCACTACAAAAATTTAACTTCCTTTCTAATATTAATCCCTGTCATAAAATTTTCTGTCAGTAATTCAATTCATAGATATATTCACAAAATGTTTTAGGAACGGCTATTCAAAAGGTGTCAATGTGACAACATCAAATTGTGTAATTGGTAATTACACAAAATGATTTGGTTGAAATATTTCTTTATATGTTATGATATAAGGAGTGTACTCTTGATATTTTTGTTGCCACCAAAATCAAATTATTTGGAAAACTAACACTAACCTGACAAACTGTACTTCAAAAATAAAAACTGCCCACAGGTTTTCAGAAAGCACAAAAACATTAGAAAACACAAAGGAGTCTTGATTAATATCCAGCCATTAGCTGGAAGTGAAATCAGTCTGCTAGGAAAGTAGTGTCTTGCTGGTACAACGCATTAAAAGAAAACAAACCAGGCTTTCTTATTCTGCAATTCTAAATGGAATTATCTTCCATTAGCGATAGAAAGTCTCCTCCTTGCTCTACTCCCATGGGGCAAGGTCATTTATGGAATTTTTTGCTTTCTCCTTTCACAAAATTCTTCCCAAGTAGCTTTAGAAATATGATAGGCTTCAGTTACATTCCACATATTGTACAACTCTAATGTGACAGCTGGGATTAAATAACAGGTCACAGAGATTAAGTTGTTAGTTAAGGAATAAGCAATAAACATAGAATCAGCCAACTATTCATTTTCTGAGAGGTAGTATGTCAACGTATTGGGACTACAATTAAAACATTATGACCACTAAATTATCAAGTAATGCTGGAATGTGGTGTCAGAATTGGATTTGCTTATTGCTGTGGTTTTTTGTATATTGCAAGAAAATCAAATGCTGGTGAGTGGCTGTTCTATTAAAGTAACATCTATTTCTTTGTTGAATTAAATATATATGAGTAAACATAAATATCCATAGGGGTAAATAGATTTTAAAATCTGCTCTCTTTTTTCTTTATTATGCATTTAAGACTGGGCAACTTTAAAACATGATTTTAACCTTCCTGTTTTAAAATCCTTGACCCAAATATTTGACATCGTTTTAGCAGCTGAAGTGTAAAACTGTTCACTCAAGTCTTCAGTCAAAAAGGTGCTTATTTCCCAAATGACAAATGAACTTTAAAAAGCCACATTTTTAGTTCAGAGAGTCTTTACAAATATGAACAAACTTCTGTGATGATAAGTTGACTTTAAACTTCATAAAGAAGAGGAAAGTAAATATACTGTGAGGTAATATTTCTCATGAATAAAGCATCAATTTCTAGAAAAATGCATGAGAGGGAAATAAAATGCACAGTACAAATATTCCTGATATAATTCAAGGTTGTGCTGAAGACTGTGTCTGTCCGATCTTTCTAGGGAATTTAAGACTTCAGAAAATAGTTCAATTCAAAGATGCCATGACATCACTGATTTCTTTAGTAACAATCACAGAAGATTTTCGAGGTAAAAAATTTTGAAGAATAAAAATATTTTTTCATTATTGTGGAAAGATGACTGGGGGTAATCTTACAGGAAAATGAGAAGTTATACAGAAATTATAGAGTAACATACAGTTGCTGCACCCTGGATAAAATTCTCACTAGCACCCACTAAGTGGGATGGAATGGAGGGTGGAGCAGAGGGGAAACACAAGGTTGAAATCCTTGCAGGGAAGAGAACTTGATGGCACCTTACAGCTGAGAAGCCGCATAGCACCTGTCAACCAGGGGAGATAGGAGAGTGTCTTACTCTTGAGCCAACAATATAATAGCATGCTTTCATTCTTTCTATGTCACTTAAATCATGTACCAAGAAATCTGAGATCCATCCAGAGTTGGGCCAAATAGAGGTTAACTTTAACACTCTGGCAAGAATGCATAAATCTTTACTGGAAAAGAAGGGTTTGTTTGTAAAAGAAATTTATATTTCTCTCATATTTTTCTTTCCCTCTCCAGAAATAAAATGCATTACCATTTTTTAAGATATGAAAACTTTCCTAAAAAATTATAACTCCGTTTCAATATGCATTATTCAAAGGTGATCTTGATTTGAACCATGATATATGATGATCATTCTGCTCAACACCGAGGTTTGAATTAAGCATTGATCCACGGAGAAGAATGCGAGTTTCCTAATAACAGATTAGGAAAGAGATACAGAGATACAGCCTCTAGACTGTAGATGCATATCCAATGTACATTTAAGTGCTGCACATGAAATAAAAGTGCTGCTGCTGACATAAACACATGGGCAGTAATAGGCAGGACTGGGAAACAGTGGTCTGTGTTCATAATTTGTTCTCAGGCAACAAAGAACTGATAGTAGAAGTTATTCACTGAATCATTTCAACAAATGGATACAGTAGAGAAAACATATCTTGAAGGACAAATGATACCACAAAGAGTAACTCTCACTAAACAAAACAACAACAAAACCCATTTATCATCAGACATCATTTCCTATTGGAAAATGGGAACATACATCTCAAAAAAAATACTACATTTTAAATTATGCCTGTTTTATCTCCCATATCTTAAGTTATAATGAACAATTGGACAGAATTTAATAAGTAGTTCCACAAGAATTTTAATATTTTAGGACATGAGAGGAATTTAGAAATGAAAAATCAATGAAAGTCATGGTCCTCTCTGTGTTGAATATCTAATACAGCAATCTTATTCAGGCAAGTTTGACACAGAACAGATATACTCCCAGGAAATTTTTAATCCTTTAACTTCCTTTGTGCTAAAGATTCTAGTTTTTAAACACTTTTATCAGAAACCTTTTTTTATATGTCTACTAACAACTTTTCATCTATCTATAGTCTAAGAGCATTTACCCTATTTCCATAAAAAATAGTTTACTGCATTTTAAATAATGTACACATATTTCTTTTCTCCACCCATTTGTCATTTCTGGGCTAAAATGCCTTCTTCCAATCTTTCCTCATACATCATGTTTTCTAAATTCTGGTTGTTCATTTTTCAAAATCTTTTCGACTATCTTCAGTTATTACAGTTATTTTCAACTCTCGTCAGTTATGACTTCTTTTTTTTTTTTTTTTTTTTTGAGACAGGGTAGGAACTGAGCACAGAACTTCAGCTGAAACCTTAATATGAGTACTTCACATTTCTCATTTGCAGCCATTCTGTTCATTCGCTCTAGTAAGATTTTTTTGGGTTTTTCATACTCCTAGGGGCTAGAGGACAGATGTTACTGATGGGTCACTCAGGACCATTATACCTTCTTGATCTAAAGATTATTTGTGTCAGTCGTGTCACTACTTTAAGAACTCTAAAAATTGCTCCTTTTGGCTTTCTGCCCACATATACACAATGATAACATGTGCAATGATTGTGGAAGTTGCATCATAAATACAAAATATGTATACTGTCAAAGAATAAAGTAATAGCATTGCCTAACTGGCAGTAAAATACGAACAGTATTTATTTCTTATCATAAAGAGGAAGAAGGTGAGAATCAGTACTATGGTGAGCTGCTGTTGGAATCCACTGGCAACAACACCATGTTCATGAATCAGGATGTGCTCTGGAAAGAAGAAAAGTGAAAATTAGTTTACAATTTTTTTTTATTTAGAAAGAAATACCAATTACTCACTTTAAAAATATATAATATACCAATTTGTATGATCAGAGACATCAAGTATTTGATTGTAAGCTGTATATTTTGTTAACAGCAATGAACAGTTAACAAATTTTCTTTTCCCAGGAGAAGTCAAGCTGATGCATGGAAAGCTAAATCAAAACTTTTTAAAATTATATTAAAAAATAATTAGAAAACGGCCATAATCACATTTGTTTAGATAAATCCATAAGGGCTCCTAAAAGAAATTTTTCAAATGTTTATTCCTGATTTAAAATTTATAATTTTATTATTTCAGAATTTCAAAACATGAAAAGTGAGAACAATTATTTGAAAAAGCTCACAGGGCAAACACAGCAACTGTATTATTTATGTTTGTACAAGCAAAATATATTATATATAGATGAAGTTTCTTTAGGTTTTTTCTTTATATATATTTTTGGACCTGAAGATAAATCCGAAAGAAATTAGTATTACTATAACAACCAAGTTCCATCCCTGCATATGTACTTGACAGAGGATAGTATTTTTTATCTTAGTGAGTAAAAATTAGCAATATCTAGTCTGGATTTAAGGTGGAATACAGGACATGGGAAATGGATTTTTCTACAAACAAGTGCAGATACTTGAATTAATTAGCAAAACATCCTTTGTAATTGTGAGGCACATGCAGCCATTTCTAGAGTCTGATTCAGCATATAAAACAAGTACAAAATTCCCTCAAATAGATCAGAAAGGCTGTGGCTGTGTTCTAAAAATATTTTTTTTCTCTGCACTTATTGTCAAGAGAAGTGATAGTGGCTTGATGTGGAGAGATCTACATTTTCAGCATCTCACCCCAGGTAAAATGAATCTGTCCCGCAGCTACTTATGCAGAGCGGTTGAGTACCTGCTCCATTGGTTCTCAAAATGCACTTTTGAGCTGTCCACATTCTATCTAAGCTGGTTTTCCATACAGACAGAGCAAGTAAGGGCAGTGATGGCTCAGGCATCTTCACAGATTCCCTACATGTGCTTGAATGTGCATTGCTGTCCACAGAACAAATGGGCTGCTGTGGGCACTCATTTCTGTGAAATGCATATGCTTTCCTATAGAATTAGTATTTGGTAAATAGTGCAGGAGTTAATGCGCGTAATAACCCTATTGAAGATCAGGCAAATAATTCTGGCTTTTACATCATCAGATTTAGCTTGGATTCCTTCACATGTCAGGGTATTAAAATACAGCTAAATATGGGGTTATGAGTGACTACTAGCCAGAAATCTCAGTGCAAATCATGGTACAATTATGTAATCGCAGTACAGAAATGCCATGAGGGAAAAGAAAAATGCATTGTGAATAATTAATATAAAATTATAGGTTGAAATTTGAGGTTAAGACATTAGGACCACACAAAGCAGTATTTTTGCCAGAAAAAGTGTTACATTATTTTTTCATTTTGAAATTAATAATGTTTGAGAAAGTTCTTACCAAAAAAAAAATCACAAATCTAAAATGAAAAGAGCTCCTTTAGGTCTACCAGAAATGTTATTCAGGGCAGCTTCTAACAGATTATCATATGCCTTTTCATTGCTATAATTTTACAATATTTAAACATAATCTCTCTATCACATAAAGTAGTAAAAAACACAAAACATCTAAAAAATAAAAACCCATGTAGGCAATATATTATCTGCACTATGAAAGAACCAACATTTTACAAGTGAGGAATGATCCAGAACTGAATGGATCTTTACTTGTAAAAATCTCTGCTCAGAAGGAGTTAAATGCAGTCACATTGATCATATTAGAGCACGGCTTCTGTCAGTAGATTGATCAAAAAATAATGAGACTCTTGACAATGGACTTGATTTGAAGTTCAGAAGCCAAGAAAAATTGTCTCAGCTGTCTGCTGGGAAATCTCATGGGAAGTAATATATCTTACTTTTACTAGAGTTTAAAATACTGCACAACAAACTATAAAATTTATGAGACAAATGTTTATATATCTTCTTTGGGTAATGACATAGTTCTTGTTCTCAACACAACTAGAATACTTTTACAATCATATCATTCACTGTACAGAAATATGCTTCTTTGGTTCTCAAAACCATTTGGAAACCATTTATGGTATAAAAAATCTTATATTTGAAATTTTTTGGCTATAAACTTCTTCTAACAGCTATTTAAAATAATACACCATCAATTATTAAAAAATACAAGATTTTTAGAAATCACAAATATGCATAAATACCCACAAAGACCTCTTAGCTTACCACACAATGTAAATTTCTGAAACGTACACAGACGTCTGATGATCCATCAGCAGTACGAGGACTCAGATTTATGCAAATAATTACTTCCATTACTTTCTGTAGAAACAAAACTCTTATAATTTTCTTATTCTTTAAAGCATTAATTGAAAGCATTTCTTCTCATGGGAAAGGAGGGGTTGAGAGTTCTGATGCATACAGGAAAAACCATGGGATTTTTTTAAAATTCGTGATTGACAATGAATTGAAAGTAAGTACCAGTTGTGGGAGCAGTGTTTGAGCTTGAGCTGTTTTTACAAAAGTATAAATGAGTATGATTCACTCATTATCTGATGTTCACTCATTATGTAATGTTGTCCATGTTGTGATATTAACTTATTTTCATCAGTAAGGAAATAAACAAAGAAAACGAAACAAACAAAAAAAAGCTGAGATGTTCCATGATGTCATTGAGCCATATAGTCACTAAAATGCAAGGACCTCAATTAAAGACAAAAACTTCTTTTGCATGATAAGCAAAGTGAAAAAACACATACATTTCACATATGAAAGCCCTTGGAATGTGAAATATTTTCCCACTTCATGTAGCTCAAGTGGGGGAAAAAAGCACCAAAATTCCAAAATTTTTAAAAGCACATTTTATCAAATTATTAAAATTTCAATATAGTTATTCTCATCAAAATACCATTTTCTCCCTCTGTTGTCCAGAATTATTTTGTCTTTAATTTTAGTTTTAGTTTTAGGTTTTGGGTTTGGGTTTGGTTTTCATATTATTTAAGTCATTGCTCACATTTTCTTTTTCCTTAAAACTTTAAAAATTATTAAATCCTGAAAAAAAACTCTTCACCATCAGGATGGGTTGTAACCTCTCATATCCTGACAGGTTTTTAGCGACTATTCATACTCTGTAATATTTGGAAGTATGTAGATGTCCATCAGAAGGTAAATGAATATCTGACACATACCCATACCAGAAGTTATCTGCCACATTCAAGGTCATAACTGATTCCTCAAAATGCTACTTTAGAATGACTTACAGACATCCTTACAATTACACTATTTTGTAAGATAGAGAAGGATTATTGACAAAGAGTCTGTCTCCTGGTAGCATATTATATAAGACTTTTTAATTAGTAATCATGTAAATAAGAATTTTAAATTATTCATTGTGTCATAGTGATATAATAACAAACATGAGGAAAAAGAAATAAAATTTTTCATAGTACCTCAATCCCTAAAATGAGAAACAGGATCAGACGGAACTGTATATTACAGTAGTTTGATTACATCCTAGTGAAAAGGTTTTACTGGAAGAAAGAATGTGATGTAAAACAACTAAGTTTCAGAAGTTTTTCCAGAAGATAATTCAATTTCACTAAGAATATTTATCATTTTTTGCAGCTAATATTATTATATTACTTGCATCCTTCTTTAAAAATATGGGTTATCTGACATACCTTTTAAAATGTAAATGTATGACCATGCTAAATGTCAGGGCCTTTGTTATATCCACTGCATCTCAAGGCTATACCTCATGTTTTTCCTATCCCCTCCTTTTAATTTGATTTCACGTTTTAGCTTGTCTTAAAGACAGTGAAGAATAACTTGGTATGACTTAGGATCACAGTTAAATTTTGTTGCCTAAAGATCAACCTTTTCTACCTATCTTCCTGATTTCATCCAGTGTCAAGTACAAGAAAGCCTCTAAAATTTATCTTTAAATTCTTCTGCCTCTCCTGTGCATCATTTCCCTTTTATCCTGAAATTTTTTAGGCTACCTTGAGGAAAAAATGTGTGGTCCTAAAATGAAGTTGTTGTTATTATTTTTCATCATTATTATTATTATTATTATTATTATTATTATTATTATTATTATTAACATAGTTTTGATTTAAAAATGAACTATTGTATTTAGTATCTAATGAGACCTTATGTAGCTAGTAAGTTCCTTTGCAAATATCAGAATTTACATTCTGTATTTTAAAGGAAGAAGGTTAACAAAATACAAGAATTAAACTTTCCTTTTACAGATTTATAAGTGTAAAAATGGATGGTAGGTGTAAACCTTTAAGCAGTTAAGTGGCATTTTCTATGAATGAAGATGAAATTACAGAACAAGAAAACTTTGATCCGATTTTATATGCCCTATCATTAATCATTGTTAAGAAGACACTAGCGTGTGTTAAATGAGTCTTATATATTAAGTACAATGCTTTGAAGTACTAAATTAGTCTATTAGATCTGGAGAAATTAATTCTTTGTTGAAATAGATCTACAAAAGCTAGAAGACTGACAAACATTTTCATTTTTTTATTATGGTACTGAGTATGTAATATCGACGATTGTCACAGTTGAAAATATTATTAGACTTCTACATCTGTACTGACATGAAAATTTTTAAAAGCATCTCTATCAGAGAATATCAAACAATTTGGATGCATGCACAAAAAATCTCATTAATTTGAACATGAAAGGAATGACAGCAAGGTAATAGTGTATTATATAAAAACCATGGGCATTTCAAAGGAAGAATGTAAAAGAGTGCATTAAAAGTACAATATGTGCATACTAAATCTTCTAAAATCAATTTTATATTCCAGGCAGGGAAAAGATGTAAGAAGGTGTTGAGGCAATACAAGACACAAAATGCATACAATTTGGTTCAATTTCAGGAAGAGGAGGGAAGCGGGGCAGGAGTTTTCATTGTTTAAAATCTAGAACTGTTCATGACCATGAATATTAGCAAAAGTCAGGGAGAGTTTGTACCAACCTTATGGATCTATTGCACCCCAAAGTTACAGTTTGACGGTGCAATTAGTGCTGCACTTTCATCACAGCCTTCCTTCACCAGGACAGATAACTGTAGGAGTAGGCAAAAAGGGCAGTTGTGTCTGATAGAAATATACAGATATATAGTCATTCATTTTCTGGAGAGAGCACATTGCAGTAGTTATTTTCACTGTGTTGCTTCAGGCTGTACTAGAAAACATAGTACATGTTATATATATGTAAATTTATATATAAATTTATATCATATAAAAATATTCAATATTTTTAATAGTATGTAATTATGCAGTGGACAGGCAAGCAGAGTGCCTTGGACCCTAGGCTGATTATGATCTTAAAAGTCAAAATCTTGAAATTCATTTGTGTCAACCTAACTTGCTTACTACGGAACAATTTGAGTCCATTACTGGGTAACTTTCTGTTAAAGAACAAAATAACATAAAAATGTGAATGAAAGTATCCAACTCACCTCTACAAATTTTTTGCTTTCAAAGATAATCCTATGTGAATGCTTTTGTTTATTTTCCAATTTAGAGCAACTTAAATAATAGTTTTGATTAAGTATGCTGTGATTTGATATGCAGAAAGGAAATTAAAAGGCTGCCAAATAAAAAAGTGCATGGATATTTGTTATTTTCATTTAAAAATAATTAAATTAGAAACCGAAGACATATGTAGAAGATGTTATGTTCTGCAGATAGATATATCTTCATGTATGTATCTGTCATATCTAATTATAACATTAAGATTTAACTCATCTGATTAATACACTAATCTTCTCATAATACTAATATCATATGTAACTCACAAAATATGTCTTATTTTAGTTTGTGTTATCATGTATTATGGAAGCAGTTTTCCTTTAATTTTATTTGCTTATGAATTTAATCTCTAGCTCTAGAGAATCCCCTTGGCCTTTAACAATGATCACATATGCTCCTTTGAAGAAATCCACACCTATCTTCAGCCAGAGGAAATGGCTGCAGTTCTGTAATTAAATGGTTATTGTGACAAATGGAGGCCGACGTCATGGCTTCATTACCTGAAGTCGATTTTAGCTGCATGTTGTAGAACAGCTTGGTACAGCTGATAACTAATAGAGCCCATGCACATCCTTCCATGTGAAAATGTGGCTGTGGATAAATACAAAAAGCTTTACTAGTGCTGGAATTGAGCTACAACATACTTTTAATTCTGTGAGGTAATTCACTTGGGGATTTGTAAATATTATAGACGCCAAAGAAAGATATCAGAAACAAAACTGATTGTATAAAGAGCTTTACATGTGATCCTTCTCTTCCAGGGATGACCTGCTGGCGTGTTATACATTCAAGGTACTGCCACAAGTATGGACTGGCTGCTGATATTTAGATATAAATATTTATGACCCTTTTCTCATCCCCTGTTGTTTTCTGGTCACATTATATAAGGCTTAAGGACATTTTAATAAGTATTTGTTCAAGCAATCCACAATGGAAACATTTACTGAAGGCATTGCTAAACCTTTAGTTGATGCAAATTTTCTATCTGTTCCTGCAAAATGCTGCAAGAATATTCTCTGGTCTCAAGCAGTGGTAGAAGTTTAATAGAGCCTACAGTCTTTCTTTTCTAACTCTACACGTACACTTAATATGTATGGAAAGAACATTACACTGACAACTATGCTTTAGGGGAAATCAGATATATTGTCTTCTACTTCACTGTATCAGCCCTGTAATCTTCAGTTGTTTTCCCTTTTAACATCACATTCTGCAGCATATTTGATTAGATTGTCTAATGGTTGGGAAGCATATGGAAAAAAATGGAATTATTACTTGCTAAAGAAAATAAAAGCCAGTAAATTGGGTCCAGTCTACATGCTCTTATAGCACTGCTTGAACTGCATTACTTGACTTTTTTTTAATCAAATGCTTTATGATTTTAATTATGATATTTATTATGTAAGGGGATGATTTTGGAAAATCTGGACTCATATATTGTGCTTTATTTACTCAGTATGTATTGTTGTACACATATGAAATACACTGAATATGTGGAAAGATACTGGTTTATTTCCTACCAAAAGAAAAATAGATCATTTTTTGTGCAATTTTCAGTAGGGACTGGCAACCACATTCTATCTTTGTAGCATAGTATTTTTCTTGACATTCTAATTCACTTAAATTTTTTGTCTATAGTAATTGTTCTGCTAATAGAGGTAAAGCTATAGACGTAATTTTAGTTTTGATAAGAGTTCTCAAGTAATTATACTTAGTTAGAAATGTTGTAAGCTGTATTTTGATTTTTATTGAGCTAACTATCATTCAATTGGAAGATTCAAGACAGTGTGTTGTTAGCTTCTTAATGACGTGCACCTAACACACCAGATCAGATTTTTCTACCACTACATCTCCAATATTTTAGAATTTAAATTAGTGGAAGAAATATTATCCTGAGGCTATTTGCCTCCTTTGGCTACAAAGGTTCAACTAATGAAAATACTTATTGCACACATCCAGAAAAAAATAATGAGACAGATAGAGGCATCAATTTCCAAATTATTTCCTTTAAAAAAATGAGATTGCATAAAAAGATTTTCTCTAAGACAAATTGTTGAAAGATACATTTTTGATTAGTGACAAACCAGGTAAAACCTTTCTATGTGTTAGCTGTCAGGTCTATAATACTTTCAGTACCAATTTCCAACAGGACAAGATGTAAATGTCACAGCTCTCAGGTGTTGATAAAATTTTTTTTAAGTCATCAGTCTCAGCAGCACGAAGCCATCAGGGAAACTATTGTTTTCCTTAACATATGGTTCAGCAGTTTATTGTCAGCAATTTTATATTTTTCTAAAGGAGGTAGAAGAAGAGGATAACTGCTGTATTACCATGAAAACCTACCACCAGTATTGCAAAGCCTTCAAAATATATTTGCATTATATTAAAGCTCTCTGAAATATCTCTTTTAAGCATCTGACATATTTCATACTTCTGCTAATAGGTTACATTGCAATATAATTCAATATTCCGGCTAATTATGATTTTTAGTTGGGTACAGAGAAAATAATAATTAAAAAAAATAAAACACATTGAATATTTTAATTGCCCAGGAGTTTTGCAATTCAGTGTGAAAGCAAATAGTAGGAAGTAGTTTTCCTGTATTTAATTCAATAGTGTTAGTCCTTCTTTTGGTGATAAAACACCACAAAACATTGAAAGGTCTCAGCTCTGCCTCACAAAGTGGGACATTGAAATCTCACTACTTTTTGTAAAGCAGAAAACCTCTCCTTATTTGAGCTCTAAGAAACTGTCTCTGCGCTTGAAAATTTGCAGAAGCTGAACTGATAAAAAAAGTGGTTTAACACTTCCGCATTCCTGAATTTCTGTTGTCCAACATAGCTGACTGTTTTATTTCTGCACAGTGCACTTGTAATAAACCAGACTCTGACCGTAAAGGTCAGAACTCCACACCCAGCCTCAACAAACATTCTTTGTATCTTCCTACCACTTGGCTGAAATTGGTTGATAGGTCAAAATTGTTTTGAACTTAGAAGGAAGGAAACAATCTGGGTAGAAGGAATGCAGCAGGAAGGAACAAAAGTGTAATTACTTGCAAGAGGCTCACACAACAGTTACTTTGAAGATGCTGATCTTTGCAGCTGCAGAAAAGTTACAGAGAGTAATGAATGAAGTTGCAAAGAATAAAGGATAAATAATAACAGACACAAAAGTGCAGTTCTCACAATTCCATTGTTTTCTCTTGTGAATGTCAGATGACTTGCCAGCTCTTTTCTATGTTTAAAGCTCTACCTTGGCTTCAACTGACAGCTGGCATTACTTTAGGAGAGAGCAGTAGTAACACAAAGGTAGTGATCAGAATGCATCCTGGCAAAAGTCCATTAAAATAAAATGAAAATATTTTATTTCATTGCTGTTTGTGAAAAGTTTTTGAAAACTCAAGAAAACATAGCTCCTTTCTGTCATACTGTATGAGACATAAGTTCCTCATTAATTCATCTTTAATGAACAAACAATATGAACGAACAATATGAACTGCAATGATCTATAAACTTCCATATATAAATAAAAGAAAGAGACAGAGAGATATTTTTTGTAGTTCTGTAAGTTTATAGCTTAGTTTTACCTATCAGATCTTCACAAACATCCTTTTTTGAAGAGCAGAAGAACGTAATGTGTGAATATTGTCTGCTAGGGAAATAAAAGTTTGTCCTTCCAAAGAAGGGGAGAAAACTTGAGCTTATGTGACTAAAGCTAAGTGCATTTAGTCACACCCCATTGTGCGTGAAATTACACATTTAAAACTTTATATAAAATTTTGAGATAAATTCATCTGTAATCTGTAATCTATGATATTTAACCCCTCAAAATTTGAACCAAATTTGCAAATTTTTTTTTAAGTTGTTAATCAGTATCTTCAACTAGATAGTTTTGATTAAGCAACTGCATTGTGAATGTTGTATGCTTGACTAATCTTTTGTTTTAAGGAACAGGGAAGACAATCCCAAGAAAAATGGGCTGTCTGGACAAGAGCCACCAGGAGTGAAGTCAGCAGAACTGCACCGTAACTGGGGGGAAGGTAATTCTGGAACTGGGAGATCGTGTCCATTGACTCATTGACAGTGACAGATGTAGCTAGCAAATAGAGCTCAGAGTACTAATCAATGAAACTGTTATTCAATCTTCAACAAATGTATGCTGATGTCTTTATTTGTTATCATGTATAAATAATGTAAAATTTTGATTATATGGGGCCCAGTTTTTCGTGGGTTACCATCTAACTCCCTAGTCTGTGCAAACGAATAAAAAGGATACCACACCTCAGTGTGTGAATTGGCCCTTGCCACTGGGTAACAAGCCAACATGCAGGACAACACATACAAGGAAGTAAATTATGTATGATCCACCACCACTTTTTAATTGAGTTGTACAATAAGCCAATTCTCCTTCAGAATGATTAAATAAAGCTGGCCTGCAGAAGCATCCAAATCTGTGATTCCTTTATAGTGATGATAAATATTAAATAATACAAATATAGTTCTGAGTCCATAAGGACCAAATAAAAATGTAGATGTTTATCTTTTTGCAGTCTATAATGATTTTGAGGATGTTCCTTTATATAGACGCAGAGTAACCTCCCAAGGTTGATTAAAACTGTTCTTTATGTAGTGTGGTAGTAAAATTCTCACTGGGTATTATCTTCACTGTTTACATTTTTAACCAAGCTCTGTTTCCAGGTTTGAGTGTAGAAGACCAAAGAGGAAGACAAATCACGAAAGCAAGAAAGTCCATGTGCAGCACAGAATTGATCCCAAATATTTTATCCAGATAGAGAGCGACTGAATTTGAAAGGTAGAAGCTGCCCAGCCACACATTAGGTTAGATACTATATTTCTGACTTCAATGTGTCACTTCAGTGTGCAAAATTTATCATTTTATTTTGTGGACAGATCACTTGCTGGATGAACTGAGGAACAGCTGCAAAGTTAAGTGTCCTTATGGAATTAATTCTGGCACACTTGATTACTTGACACTATCTTCCATATACATAAATGAAACAAGGATTTTGGTCACAGAAGTTCCTTGTCAGCAGGAAAAAGGGCAGAAAAAAATGCCCAGGCTTGGAAGATAAATAAGAATTCCTAAAGCTGAACAGCTGAGCTACTCAAGATTTCGAAGACAATCAAGACATTTAAGTCAGTAATCTAATATATACAGACAGAAACATATCCAAAAATCCTTTGAAATTAATGGATATCACTGCAGAGCCTCAAATGAGCTTTGTTATAGATCTTCATATGTAATCATCTGTGATTTCATGACACATGACAATCATACTACTAATAGAAAAAAGTAAAAAAAAAAAAAAGGCTATGTAGATTGATTTTCTTTCTGTGAATTTGTTTAAGAGAAATTTCTGTTCCAAAGTAATCATGCTGTAAAAGAAACACATATAAAGAAGCAACTGTTAGAATGTAACCAAATATACTTATAGAGAAAGTTTAGATCTAACTCAGGTACTGTTATCTAAGTAGTAGGGCTGAATAGGCATATTAGTACTTGTTCATTGAAATTAATTTACTTGATAGCTCTTGCCTAATAAATTTACTGAAATTTTAATCAAAGTGTACGTTGTATTTTGCTGCTTTCTTTCTCTGTCCTCAGGAGGTTGCATGGGCCTTACAGATCAGAGAGGCAAAGCAGTAAACAAGAGCTGCATAGCACTAGTAGAAGCTATAAATATAAGCATCTTTATTACAGTGAACTAACTGAAACCACAGGGTCATAGCTGACCTTGCATGGAAATGACAGAACTGCTACTGATACATGGAACTGAGGAAAAATAAAAAGCTTTCGTAAAAGCTTTTATGCAATATATACCTCTTTGACAAGATTTTTTTTCACAATAAAGAGAAGAGCAGTGCTCCGAATACATGAATTAGATGTAGCAAATAAGGGTGGATGAATGCAGCAGATGGAATGAGTTTTCCTGTATCAGACCACTTTGCTAAGCAAAGTCAAATGTGTTTCCTGATTTTTCTTATGAGGCAGCTCATCTCAAATACTAGAAAGATGCCTAAATTTAAGCAGATATACAAGAGGTAGTTGTTTAGGCTCCCTGAGAGAAGTCAGTGCTCCTCTAGGTCTCACTACAGAGACCTTCAGCATTCTTTTATGCTAGGGAAGGTTCCACTGATTCTCTAACACCAGATACGTAGAACATCTAACACCAATGGTTTAATTTATTTGCTTAAGCAGAATGTTATTTCAGATGCACTGATTGTCCAGGACGTGTAGACAGAGCTCGCAATAAATGACAAAAAACTTACAAAAGTCTTTCAGATATGGAAAGGCAGCTTAAAAGCTAGAAGGAATCTTAGATGGGACTAGGTGGCTTGTATCCATCATTTAAGTACTGTAGGTTTCTTCACTTCAGAGCTCAGTTTCAGCTCCTTGCTCTGTAGTATGCCGAGGAAGGTTAAAGTACCAAATGGTAAAAATATAAGCAGAAGCCAGATTTTCAGAGAAGGTTTTAACTGCAGTACAGCAATGCCTTTGCTGGTAACAGGCCATAGGCTCGGTACTGAATTTTCAAGGCTTGGGAGTTCTGGTTTTCATGTTTTCCAGATTCTGCACTGCATTAGTATGTAACTCTGAACTTCATTTAAAGAGTTAACATGGTCTTTTCACAGTTTAGTTAGACAAAACAATCCTTTTCCAGCCCAAGAACCAAGGTCACCGTTGCAGCTTCAGGCCCAAAATACTAGAAACAACAGAAAATCGAGGAGACCAAATCGTGAGGATGGGACTGTGTGACCTGAAACTGTAATTGAACAATTAACCCCAATATGTAAATGGACCAAAACTTATGCAAGGGTGAAAACCTGTGATCCATTGTCCATCTTGGGTGGAGCCATGGCCAGGCTCTTGTACTGCCCAAGGTGTATCCTTTGAAGGCCTTTTTCATAAAAACCGACTTTACTCCTTTAACACTGTCTAGCCTCTGCTCCAGGCAGCTTCTCAAGGCATTAGGATTAACTAGTTTTGTTAGAAATTTTCATTACCCGCCAGCAGCTTTGTTATGGCCATTTTATCTGCAAGTTGCTGGAGAGGTGAACCTCAATCCATCTCACTCCTATGAATTTGATGTCAGTGCCAGAAAGTGATGCCCACAGAGTGAAGAGGGATTGCAGGTCTGTAGAAGAACACCTGAAGAGCAGCCCAAAGGAACTCTAGCCACTCCAGCCAGTAAGTTGTCATGGGACCACCAACTTAAATGTCTCTGTAACAATGTATGTATAGTGCTGAAAAAGCAAGAGGATTTGGAAACGTGCATTTTCAGGGCTATGGTCTTATGGGTATCACAGGAACATGGTGACTGGTGTGCTGGAATGAAATGTGTTACTCCCTGGAAGGATTAAAACTGGAACTGGTGGGATGGGGGCAGTGGGACTGAGTGCACCCTCAGTAAGTTTGCTGGCAACCCCAAGCTGTGTGGTGCAGTTGACACACTGGAAGGGAAGGATGCCATTCAGGGGGACCGTGTCAGGCTTGGGAGGTGGGCTCATGCAACCCCCAGGAGATTCAACAAGGCTGAGTGCAAGGTCCTGCACATGGGTCAGGACAAGATAAAGTACAAATACAGGCTGGGCAGAGAACTGACTGAGAGCAACCTTGAGGAAAAGGGCTAGGGGTCACATCCCATATATGTGATTATGTGACTTTCTAATAGTAAGGCTTGCATTTGACTGTGTGACAAAGTTTATTTTTTTTCCAGTGTTCATTTTTGCCTTGCACTATATAGTATAGTTTGATATGGATATCTGCAATGAGCAGTTTCTCAAGTCAGAAAGACAGATTTATGTCTCTAGTGCAATAATGTAGTGTAAAGCAATGCAGTACAATAAACTAACAGGGAAACAGCAGGGGTTTTGTGAAGTGATGGCGCAGAACAAAACAGCAGTGCATGCATGGGATGATAAGAAGTAGGGCAGAACTTTGACATGAGACCCAATGGCAATGCACATCTCACCAACTGTCAGTTAAAAGAAATACAGACCAGGACCAAGACAGAATTGGTTTTATGGGTAAGAAGGAGAGCAAAGAAGGAGTACATAAAATAAGCAAAAAGCACTATATAAGGTAAATTAATTTGTAATATGAAGCTGCAGAACAATGAAGAAAGAACCCTGTGGATTCTGAATGTTATATTTTCCCAAAATTCCAGAGGCTTATAACTTGTTGCAGTACTCAATCATCTTAAACTAAAAAATGATCCTTAAAACCCAACTTAGCCAGAAAATACCCACCTCAAAAGGAGTTTTGGAAGAGTGAGAGTAAGATCAAGAAAAAGGGTAGAAACCAAGAAGAGTGCTCATTATAATTTTTTGATTATAATTATAATTATAATTAAATATAATTGTTTAATTAATTATAATTTTAATAGTAGTTTTTATGTAGGGTTTTTCTCTATAGAAGTTATTTTTTAATACTTAGAACAAGAAAGATATGCTTTCCTGACTTGAAATGCTAAGATTTCAGTTATATTCACAACAAATTTGTAACTTTATGTAGAAGATGCACAAAACTTTTAGTTTAGTAGACACAGACATGACAAACACTGATAAGAACTTGCCTCTCACAGCATTTTGACAGAAAGTAACTGTTCTTCCTATGCTGTTCACATGCAAAATCCAGACAAAGCAGAGGTTTAAAGCCACTCAGGGGATTATGTCATCATATCTATACTGAAAAAGAAAACATATCTCTTTCTTTGAAGTATGCATTCTAATTTCACTAGAAACAAGACTGAGGTTTTTAAGAATGCCAAAATAACCTCTTTTTGGATCAAACTACTCTTTATGTTAGAACTAAGATCTGAACACCCAGGCAGCTCAACAAACACAGGACACCCATTTTACGCTGGTAATAAACAGGACATGATCAGACTGCTTTGTGTTTTTGCTGTCTTCTGTGTGCACTGAAGCATTTTAGATTTCTGTACTGAGGGTCTTCAATATATTTATGGGAGTGTTTTCTGAAATTATTCCTGAGCATCCTTCTATACCTATATTACATGACTGCCTACGGGAATAGGATTCAAAGAGTGGAGAGGTTTCTTTGAGGCTTGTGTAAACCATTACACACTGGCAGAATAAAAAACCATGTTCTCAGTGGTATGAAAACACTACTCATGAAGAAAAAATTTTTTCTAGATTTCCATTAGATGATCCAACCCACATCTCTTTCTGCACACTTCACTACTTGAAGCACCCAAACCTACAAGGGTGTAAGGAAATCTGTTTTCACATTTCTTAGACACTATTCCCCATTCAACCTAAACTAAATATCCCTAGGATTTTCAGACTTTCAAAAAGTAACCCT
Organism: Chamaea fasciata; assembly: GCF_029207755.1. NCBI lineage: Eukaryota > Metazoa > Chordata > Aves > Passeriformes > Sylviidae > Chamaea > Chamaea fasciata. The sequence continues at coordinate 28,237,052 of NW_027094086.1, forward strand.
TTGAGGCTGAGAGTAGTTTTTGCTCTCAAAATCTGATTGTGGGCAAAAGGAAAAACACCATATAGACAGAGTTAAAAGTTTCATATTTCAGTTAGTATCTTAGCAGTAGAATAGTCTGAATTACTGAACTGAGATCTAGATAACTCATTAATAAAATAGTTTAAAATGTTACAAAAAGGCTTCTAAGTTTTTAAGCCTTCAATGTACTGTTAGATCCTCCCTATTCCCAGAGCCCTGTAGCTGGTAGCTCCAGTCTTCTGTCAGCAGAAAGGGAGAGAGGGGGCCAGTTCCCAGGTTTCACCAGCATACCGAGGCATTCACTGACAGAAAATCATGCTCAGGGTGGCAATTTCTCCTTCCTCGTTCTTGATATCATGTTGGGGCTACTTTTAGCAGTTCTTCTGCCACGGCCTACATTCTTTTCATTGATTAAGTTAGAAAGTTTTGGAGTAGTCCTCCTCAGCCTCACTGGAACTAAAGGGCAGTTTGTTGATATATTGTGTTTGTGATGGAAGGCTTAGGTAGTGGGGGAAGGCTACAGGTGTTACTTCTACAAGTGTAAAAAGTGTCCAAAAGCTTCCCCTATGTGCAATAGAGATGATGCCAACCAGCTCCCAGAGGGACCCACCACTGGCCAAGGCTGAGTTCTCAGTGACAGTGGTAACACCCCTGGGATAATATATTTAGGTAGGAGAAAAATTTGCTGCACAAGAGCAATTTCAGGCAGGAGAGAGAATGAGAGTATGTGAGAGAAAAACTCTGCAGACACCAAGGTCTGTGCAGAAAGAGGGGCAGGAGGTGCTCCCAGCACTGGAGCTGGGATTCCGCAGCAGCCCATGGAGCATGGTGAGGCAGCTGTGCCCCTGTAGCCCACAGAGTTCCACAGTGGAGCAAAGACACACCTGCAGCCCCGGGAGAACCCCAAGCCAGAGCAGGTGGATGCCCAAAGGAGGCTCTGACCCCATGGGAAGTTCATCCTGGAACAGGTTTCTGACAGGAACTGTGGGCCTATGGAGAGAAGAGCCTATATCAAATCCACTCTGCTGAAAGAACTTGTGACCCCACAGGGGACCCATGCTGAAATAGTTCACAAAGAACTGCTGCCAGTGGAAAGGATTCACAGTGGAGAAGTTCATGGAGGACTGTCTCTTGTGGGAGGGATTTGATGCTGGAGCAGGGCTAAAGTGAGAGGAGTCCTTTCCCTGAGGAGAAAGGAGCCGTAGCAGCCTTGTAACCAGCATTCCCTGTCCCCCTTCACCACTGGAGGGAAAGAAATCGCCAATGTCTTAAAATTTAGGAAGAAGTGTGACCAGTGCTGTTTGCTGTTAACAGTTATCACTGATTTACTTAAATCCTAAATCCTAATTTTACCAAAATATTTTCAAATAAGTAAGACAACAGAGAAATCTAAATAGACTTATGCTGGTTTTAGAGGCCAATCTTGTGACCAGTCTTGATGCATGCACCTACACAACTCTAATAAGGGTGATATAACATTTAATGCTTATAAATTTATCATTCTTGACAACAGTTACAAGCTTGATCATTTTATTCACTTGTAAGCAGAGGATGAAATAGCACCATGATTGCACACTCTGCATGAGAGTGACAGGTGTAAATCAGGGGAGGAATTGACCAGGGTATGATTGTTGTAATGTTTCTAGCCAACTGCTCTTAATTCTTAATGTGTCTAAATGTATTTACATATAAATGTAAATATGTTTACATCAGCTCAGTGCTAACTGGGGACAAGATATTTGAGTCTTTAACAAGTCATCTCCATCAAGGGACATGAAGGCATGCCAGCTTTCATCACCAGCAATTTTTGGACTCATAAATACTTAAGTGTGTATTACACATCAAAAGACAAATAGTATATTTGGGGGTCGATTAAAATATTCCCCCAAAGATTAAATGGTTTTTAGTATTGAATTAACATTGTCTTTGTTCTGGTGCATGACAAATAAGACAAATCTTGAGTAAATATCTGATTAGGAGAAGATAAAATTAACCAGTTAAAACCACAATTAGTATTATAGTAGTAGACCTCTTTTTTTTTTTGTAGCTTCAGTGTCCTGCTGACCATTAATTTAAATGAAATAAAATCTTAATTTTTTATCTGTTGTTGGGTGTTTTCAGTTACCACAGCCCATAAATAGGACTTCCTAGGTGAAACGTCTACCTTTTCAAACAATAATAATAGAGCATCATAACATATTTTTAAAGCTAATTTTTTGAGCCAAGTTCCAAAAGGAGAAAGCTAAAAATGTACATAAATAGTCACTAAGCTAATTTTATAAAAGTAGTATGAATATTTCTATTAGTATGTTCACTATATATAGAAAAACTAGAGAGGATGGGGATAAATGACTCACCAAACTCTAAGTTACTTTATAAAAAGTCATTAACAAGGGACCAATGTTTCAGATATAGAACACAAATGATAGACTTAATATTACTGTGCCATACATCACTATGTGATCAGGCTACATACTGATAGTATTTACTGATGTAATTCACTGTAATTTTTTCACTAAACTTGTGACAACTTAGGACAGCAGTGAGGAGTGAATATGCGTACTGCGTAACCTACATTCTAGGAAAGCAGTGTGTCTTACAATCTCACTGTCATTTAATAATTCATTCTCTCCCTATATCTTATCAAACTAGTTAAGATATGCTTGGCTGTTAGCTTGAGCACATGGCCAAGATCTAAAAAACATGACCAGGCTGAAGTAGGTACAGTAGATAAACTACCATTAATGTATCACAAGAATTCATCTAAAAACTACCAAAAATCACTCATGGTTCAATAAAATTCCTACCTGGTGCATGCATTTGTCAGGGGGATCTTGTAGCAGGTTTATGTGTATCTTGTCGTATTCAAGATGGCAGAACTACCGTTGTCTTGCAGTAGCTTTGGAGAGTCTGGTTTCCTCTGAAACTAGTTTTGATTCCTAAACTTATCTGAGCCTTAAGTCTGTTTAATTAGGACATAGGAAATCTCAGTGTGGTGGCTCCAAACCATGCAAATATTGACATGTATTAATATCTCTGTTAAAACCAAACCAAACCAAATCAAACAAAACAAAAAAAAACAAAAAACAAAAAAAAAAAAAAAAAAAAAAAAACCCACAAAACAAAAAAACCCCACCCCAACAAACAAACAAAAATAAGCAAAAAACCCAACAAAAAACCCAACAAAAAACCAAAACAACCCAAACAAAACAACAAAAAAATGCAACAAACAAGCAAACCCCAAACCCACAAACAAACAAAAAACCCCACAACCCCCCCAAAAGCTAACAAAAAACACCCGCAAAATCCCTTCCAAAACCCCCAAAACCCTAAAACTAAAATGGTCAAAATAAAAGCAAAAACAGAAACCCAAACTAAATATTTTTCAGAACTTTTCCTGCTTTCATGCTTTTCTGTTTCCTCACATGCTCTCAATCAGCTACTTTGTTCATTGATTGCTAATTCCCCTAGTCCTTGAGTCTGTAGTACAGCAATGTATCTTTCACTCCATGTGCTGACTTTGTTTTGTTTCTATCCCCACTCCATGTGTCCCTCAAGCAGTCTCTACCAAATGTACATTCTCCTTTGGTGACGTGTGAGGAAAATAGCAGGAAAATAAATCTTCACTTCTACAGCCCTGTTGTCTCGCTTTTGTTCCTCTTCTAGGCAATGAAAGGAATGGGAAAGCACATTTACTAGAAAAGAGATCTGGAATGAACACAGGTCCTTCACTTCTCACTGACAGAGCCTAAGAGTCCTCAATACTGCGACAGAGAGAGCCTTTTAAGCTTCCTTCCCTTCTATCCCTTTCCTCATGCAGCTGTTGCAACCCTAAGGTTTATAAAGGTGTTCCTCACCAGTACTTAATTGTTATGTTAACTGTATCTTTCCTGATTTGATTAAATGGTCTGAATTCATGTTTGAGTGCCTCAAAAAAGTAGTTCAAGAGAGATGACTACTCCTTTGACCTTGACCCGTTTTCAAACAAATTCAAAACTGTCCTTTAGCAGGAATGAACACAGAGATGTAATTTCTCATGAATGATTTGTGTTCCATTATGACATCCCCAGGTTCCCATGTAAGGCTTGAATGCCACTGCTAACCCACTATGACTTCTAAGGAAGTCCATTTAAACTGAGAGAGGAGAGAAAGTAGGATGTTGTGTGGAGTGCTTGATGATTTGATGCAAAATTTTATGCCCTAGCTTCAATAAAAGTCTTCAAAAAAAAAGGCATTTTTACTCACAGCTTTCCAAAGAGATGGTCTTAAATTTGAACATCCAGTGCATCTCTATTTTGGCATTTACGGATTAGACATTATGCTTTTAAATTTACAAGCAAGGAAGCTGTTGATGTATCTACACTCTTAGCTCTATTTTGACACTGTCTGTGTTTTCCTTGGTGCCCTAAGCACCAACAGTGCTCTGCCAGCACTGTAACCAGGTTAGATGCTGGGAAAGAGCTGTACCTATGAAACTGGTTGCACTATAGGGCAGGAAGCCAGAGAAGCATATGCAAGACATTGTGGCCTAAGAAGTGTGAGTGCTATGGCTCAGTAAGGCAGGTTAAGACACTGATTGTGCTTGGTTTCGGCAAGGACAGAGTCAAATTTTTCACCATAGCCATGAGGAAGTGAAGCCTGGAGCTGTGTCGGCATGTCTAGGTTGTTATTCTATCGCCACTCAGATCATCACTGGGGGAATGCAAGTAGGAGACTCTAGGTTCCTGGAAGAAGGTGGGAATGTTTTCCTGTCAGGGGAAAGGGTGGCGTGCAGAGGGTCTGCTTGCAGGTTTTTTTAATTGTCCTGTGCTTGGTGAACATTTTTGCATGTAAATCGCCTTCTCCTTGTACACTTTTGAAGCAGTATTGCTGTTAGAGCTTGTTTTCTTAACTCATTGCTGTTCCTAGTATTTTTTGGGGGGGGTTTTTTTGTTTGTTTGGTTTTTTTGTTTGTTTGTTTTTTTTTAATCTCAACCCATAATCTCTGCCTTTTGCCTTCCACCAGAGGTGGGGGAGGGGGGAGTGGTTCATGGTTTTCAATTTAGTGGGAACACTAAAGTGGCGAGTGCTGTTCCTAAACTGTAGCAGATAATAAATTACTGTTTGATTTCACTTTGCTCATAAGAGCTGAACAGAGGAGGAAAATATTCCTAGTCAGTATTGTCTACATAGTTCTCACCCCTCCTGTAAACTAAAAGTGAATTTGATTTCTTCAGAATTAAACTAGACTGTGAACATGTACATAAACATTGTGGTTGATAATGCAGGGCAATAGCGCAACTAGAAAATAAGTAATTTAGGCAGTATTTATGTATCTCTAGGATTATCAGAGGCAAAAATTTTGGATGAGACTAAGACAAGATATTTCTACATTGTCCTTTCTACTTTTCTTTTGTGCTTGTAGGTGCTGCATTTCACTATAGTCTTCAATACTTAAATTTAGCATTGTCCTGAAAGATTTTAGGAACCTCTGGAAAGCATATACATATTTAATAAGCAGGAGAGTCCCACACTTTTTAAATTTTGCTTAAGATCTTCAGTAGTGAGGATCTGTTAGACTACAAGGGCTGTTATATTTGTAATTCGTACATTACTGTGATGTAGCAAAACCCATTAACTTCAACCTTTCCCAGCATTAAAACATGCCAGCAAAAGGCAAAAAACTCGAATGATTAGTATGGTTTTATGAAAATTGGCAACAGCTATTCTTTGACACTCCTCCTGCCTCTGAATGAAAATCTGTTTAGAAAAAGAAATTTTAAAATCAAATCAGGTTACTTGGTAACATGCTAAATACAAAAAAGCAGTTCTTACTGCCTAAATAGTCAGAATGAAATATATAACCAATGCAGATTTGACCTCAGCTCTAATACCTCTTTCCTAAGCACATTACTTCCTAGAACTATCATCAGTGGCTACCAAGATTCTTGCAATCATTAATACACTGTATTTGAATCAATAAGTTCTAAAAGCCATTGTAAAAATTGATTCTTGCTTTTAATGACAAGTGAATTAAAGAAAGTACGTGAAAGCTGTAATCATCTTCTATTCTGAAAACTCCAAATTTGTGTTTGCTAGTTTGTAGAGCTATAATGAATCCTGTTTCACAAAACAGGTATCATTCTCCTACTTCCTCTGAGTTTCCTTCAGAGTACCACTCATATTGAAGAGAAGACGAAGCATCCAGTCAGGGGCTGAGCTAGTTATTTTTGACACTTTATGGCAGTTTCATGAAATAGCTTTAGGGACATTTCTTTTCAGATTGATGCCAGAAGTAAGTTAACCCAAATATAAGCAGGATCAATATAATTTTATAGTATATGAATTACCATACACAGACTTAATATTTATGTTCATTCGAGCAGAAGCAGATTGCAATTTGGATTTATAAAGCACCTTTCATACTGAAGATATCTTAGAGCAATTTACAATCTAAGTTATGCTCCAGCAAGGCACTGACTATGAAAGTAAATATGTGCTCAGCAATAGCTCATATATATCTGTAGAGATTTTTATTGAGATGTTGGACCTCCATTCATTTTCAAACATGCCACAATAGAACAACATGGATGATCAATCACTAGAGTTATAAAAAAATGCATTAATTAATTGAACAGCATGTATATGCCAGATCTTAAACTTCAAGACATTTCACAAACTAAGACGTTACAGAAATACTTGGTTCTGTGAGCAGTCATTGAACTGCAGAGGCTTTACAGTGTTAACACAGTCCTGTACAGATAGTCCTTCAGGGGTGACCTTTCTCCTAACAGTAATATTACTTAGTTCATGGAATGATCCACATCCTAGTGGGACTTCAGTAAGCTTTGAAAGCTGATCCTTTGTTTGGAATTCATACATTATATTTTCTAAGAAATAGCTGCTCCTTAGAAAAAAAAAATAATTCTGACAAGTTTTGCACCGCTCTAAAGACTTTTATTTGTCTTTGCATTGGCTTTTTGGCCACTATTTGTAAATTATTTTTATTTCTTGCATGCATTCATATTTTGTCACTGTTTTCAGACTGCCCCTATCTATTCTGTATTATTTCCCAGGCAACAGTTAACACTATTGCTAGACTACAGGCTAGAAATCTTAAAAGAATATTCATAAAAAATCATGCCTGAAGCCAGTATTAGCATGTTTCTGAGAATTCTTCTGAATTTCAGATATTCAAAACCTGCCTTGAAGACATTTTTCTGTGGCCTTTGCTAAGTTTCCAAGTCTTAGTAAATTTGAAAATATGAACCAAAAAAATTTGAATATTCCTTAAGACCTCTCTTGTAATGTCAGGTTTTTCCTAATGCTTCAGCAGAAACTCCAGGAGTTCTTTCTCATGAGGAAATCCAGGGATGGACTTTGGGGGGGATAGAGAGAAGCTGAGGTCCTGGTCTCTGCTTTCTCATAATTTTGCTATAAGACCTGAGGACAGCCCATCATTTTGACAACCCTCTCGTTTACTACTATAGGCCAGATTTTGAGTCCATGCATGTCTTGAAATCAGTCAGTATTCAACAAAGAGAAGAACAAAGTGGCCTTTTCTTTCCTTTTAATTTATCTCTGTTGCCTTCTGACAAGCTGTTCTTTGTGAATAATCTCCCAGCTGTCCAATGGCACTAGTTCTCACTAAACTTATGTCCATCCAGATGTGTCCCTGGTGTTAAACTGGCAATTAATTCTTGACAGTGAGCATTTTCAAGACAGCAACAGCAAGTATACGTAGTCTTAGTGCCAGATGGCTTTTGCATACTGCCTAATTTCAATTTCATAAAGCTCAAATTTTAATTATACATTTCACATTCATTACTGCTTCCCTCTACATATAATATATTTAAGTAGATTCTATCATAAGAATACATTTATGGGATATGATAAACCCTATAATATAATTGACAACTCCCTTTTCTGATCCAGAAATAATAATGTCACCTCCATGAAGTATCTTCAGCATTTGCTTATAAATTTTGCTTAGTCAGGAATTTTGGGGAATTTGATGTGTAATTAAGTTTCATATTATTAATGTTATTGTGATGCGTTTGACTGAAATTCTCCTAAAAAATGAAAGAAAATGTCACAAAGACATAACTGGATGACAGAATAATTTCCTCAGAAAACCTTTCTTTAAAACTCACCATAGTATGCATGCACTTCTTTAAAAAAAACCCTTGTAAATTACTGGCTTAGTAACTGAGGTTTACTATTCACAACAAAGAATAATTTCTTTCCAGGTACCATGATATCAGATTGTACTTTCATGCTTTTTTTTTTTTTTTTTTTTTTGAAATGTACTTATTTTGGTCACAAAATTTTGAGCACGGACAGATCAGTGACAAGGACAGATTATTGTGAGCATTTACGACAGTCTCCTTTAGAACGTGTGCAGGATTTGCAGGTAAATCACATCTCAGATTACGTCACTGACTACTCCCCTTCCTGTATTGAAATTAACTCCTCTGACAGCAAGTATCCTGTTGCGTATACTAATTAGTGACTTTAATTTGGTGTGAAAGAATAATAAAATAAAGATATCTCGGTGCCCAATATCTGATAAACATATAGCATGGACATTAGTTGAAGTTTTGACAGTTTGGTTAAGAATATATCTCTTCTGTTGATTAGGCTGACCTGGCAAAGGGGTGTCAGGGGTGGTAGTAGACATCTTACCTCAGCACTATGCACATACTTCCAAGAGATTTCACAGATACATATTTATTATATTTTCTATCTAGAAGTTAGACAAATGGTATTGACCATAACATCAATGTAATAGCAGTAATGCAGACCTCATGTTTAGAGATTTTTACAAATAATAATAAATAGTGTACTATTTTATGTTATTTTTATTGCAACCAAAATTTAAAGAGTAGCATCATCAGTCCATTGCTCTGGATTCATTGAAAATAACTGCAAAGAATATTTGATATCTCTAAACACATCCTCCTGAAAAACCTCAAAATATTATCAGTTCCAATGTGGAGAAAAAGGATTCAAAACAAAAGTCTGAAGTGCTCTCACAAAACTCTCTTTATAGCAATACTACAACTGAGAACTCTGCTCAAAAATGTGAGCTATTTCAGCTGATGTATAACTAAATAATTCAAGCAGGTTTTACAATAGTTAAAAATGTCTATATTTAAACAAATAGATTCAAGTCCAGTGTTAAAAATTAGCAGCCTAGTGAAACATGTTTGTAATTAAAGGTTGATATTTATTTTCAATTCATATTTATACATTCTTACAACACATGCATCTGCATTCTTGCTTTTATATATATTTATATCTATACAGAGAAGATATTAAATTTCAGAGAAACAAAACTAAAAATAATATCGTTTTCAAAATAAGAACTCTGCATCTAGGAGAAAATGGAGATGAAGTGTGTTCTGAATTGTTGTGGACTGAAATACTGAAATTAAATAGCTCAGTATTTCTTGGAAGAGCTGCATTAAGGAAAAAAAATTCTCTCAGTTCCCTAAATGAGGAAAACTGTTAATGACTGAATAGTACATTCAATTTGCCTGAAAAAAAAAATCTGACCAGCTTAGTCTTTTGTGGCACTGAACGATTGCTATGGAAACTTGGGGTTCTGTTTCAGTGTTCTGTAGTATTCACACAAATATGACATGATTTCAGCAATTAGGAGATTGGAACAAATGTTTTTTCTAGTACAAGACCAGCTAATTTAAAGGATAAGTGTACCATTATATTAAACAGTGATTTTCTGGTGGTCTAAAGTATGTGAAATCTTTACCATCTTTACCCTAGCTGAATGTTAAAGACTCTAAGTGAAACTATCTCACACATTTGCTTTTTTCCTGAAAAAAGAACTGGGAATGATATGGGAATATTTCAGATGTCTGTTACCCAAATCTTGGTATTTTTTTTTTAAAAAAAAGAATATATATTTAATTAGACCTTGATACTGTGTAAGATCAGTGGTAGTGAATATGTCCCTGTATTACCAACACAGTTTTCATCACAAATTCAAAACACAGCCCCATAATAGCTACTGGGAATGAAACTATCTCACCCAAAATGAGCACAGGTACACAATAAATGATTTAGCACCAAGGGTGCTTTCACAAAGCTTGATGGGTTATTTAATGTTTATTTAATTTACAATATAAAAAGCAAATTTGTAAGAACATCACAGTAATGTCCTTCTAAGACTACAGTGAAAAAGCCTTACAGAATCTGTAGTAGGGGTGGAATTTGCACAAGTGTGGGAGTTGGCCAATCTGAAGCAACTACAAACCTAAGGCCATAGGAAACCCCTTTCTTATTGTAGTGAACAGTAAAGGTTCATGGAAGTTTACATGTTAATGAAGTTGTTCCATACAAGGTTCTGGTTTTATGATTGGTCAGTTACGTTGTACAAATATGGTTATGTTCCCAGTTTGAGTTTCTGATTGGACCCTTACCCTCCGCTCTACCCTACATATTGTCATGTTTACCTCAGTTCTGGGTCTTTGGTTGGTTACCGCCATGGAGCTCTCCAGGGTACTGAGCACGGTTCTGGGGCACCGTCCCTATTTTCTTTTATTATTAGTGCTCTTTTTCTAGTGCCAACCATCTCTCCTGCTCCTAATTATTTTCTTGCCACCCTCTGCCCTGAATTCAGGGGACCTAAAGGTTTGTCACAGACACACTCACTGCAACACACAGGGTCTGGCTGGGGCAGAGATAACTTTCCCCATAGCAGCTCTCAGAAGTGCTGTGCTGTGTATTGCCAGCAGGAATGGCATTGGTAACACCAACAGTGTTTTGGTCACTGTTGAGAGCTGCTCCCACAGCATCAGCACTGTCTCCCCAATATTCCCATAACCCCAAAAGCCAGCAGACTGGGAGTGGGCAAAAGGCTGGGTGGGGACAGAGCCAGGACAGCTAACTCAAGAGATAATGCATACCATAGAGCATCGTGCTCAGCGATAAAGGCTCAGAGAAAAGAGGAGATAGAAGGGGCATTTGTTATTAAGGCTTTTGTCTTAGTGAGAGATCACTAAGTACACTGAGGCCCTACTTAACAAGAGATTGCTGGACCATGACTACTGATGGGAAGTAGAAACCGAATCTTTTTTGCTTAATCTCCCATGTTTTCATATTTGCCTTTTTCTTTGCTAAACTGCCTGTATCTCTGCCCATTTTCATCTCATTTTCTCCATCTGAGATGAGCGATTGAGGGAGTAGCTGGGTGGGTACCCAGAAGCCAGCCATGACATTGAAGTTATAATACGAACTGCAAACATTTTTTAATCTTTTATGTTGCTTCATACTTTTGAAGCCGTAAGATGAAGAATGGATGACACCCAATCCTGCTTCAAAGCAACTGAACGTGATCAAAAAAGTAATATATTTTACTTCAGCAAAGTGTTTTGAGATAATACTGCCTTTCTTGGAGATGGCAGAGAAAAAAAAAATAGACATTTTTCGTTCTAAACTTTGTGGTTTCTGATTTCCCCACATAGGATCTTGATACGAAAGTCTGAAAAATTAAGGCACTCTAAGTCATATATTTACCATGCATTTTATTTCAAAACCTAATCAATTTACTGGTGCAAGGCACTGAGAGTTTCAGAACTTCCTTTCACTTCAAAGTAATATTTTGAATATTTTTTTCTGATGTTCTCATGAAGATTTTCAAAATTCTATTAAGGATATTAATTTTAGAGTACTTTGTAATGATGCATTTTAAAAATATAATACACATTCACTGCTCTTGAATGCATCTTTGGGGACACATGAAAAATATCTAATTATTTTTCTGTCTGAGAACAAGAGGGTTTTTTTGTACTTCTGTAGTAGCACTTTATTATATAAGTAGCACTTATTATATAAACATCATTTTTCTACCTGTGTCACAGCTTCTGAGATAATAAGCCAATATTTTAAAAACTAGGAAAAAAATATCAAACGACAGTTTTAATATATGTTCTAGTCAATAGGAAGGTTGCCTTCTGAATTCAATGTGGTTTGTAGTCTTCGATTTCAAAGGTATTTTCACATTTAGTGAATAAATTTTTAAAGGAAAACGTTTGCGATTTCAGAGACTTTCAGGTGATTAAGAGTAGTAAGTTATGTTCTTATTCTGAGAGTATTTATGGGGAATCATTTCCATTGACCTGAGTAAGGAATCTAAACTTAGGTCTTGTTTGAAACTGACATAGCATGTTTTTTGCTTGTTTTGGGTTTTTTGTTGGGTTTTTTTTGTTGTTGTTGTTGTTGTTGATGTCTTTTTTTTTTTTTTCTGTAAGAGAGTCTTCTGCTGGGTAAGTATCCTTCAGGGATTCATTTATCTGTGGAAACGGAGGAATCAGTATCATCAAGAGGAAAAGGATTGTTGAGATAAGTGGGATGATGGCACTGCTGAAGTAAACAGGCATAAACTGGCACTGAACAGCACTAACAGGGACCTGATTTCACAGCATATTTTAAAATTTCTAAATTTATAAATTGCTCTGGTTTTTGCCTCTCTGGGCCCTGATTATATATAAAATATGCATGTAAAATTGATATCAAAAGATAGAAGAGATTGAGATACCAAAGGCAAATTGGTGAACTACTTTGAAATATACTGTTTCACTAGAACTGAGACTCTTGCCAAAATCCATTTTCCCCAGCTGAGTAAAAGAAAGAACAAAGACACAATGCATTTTAAACTTCATACGTAGGAACTAAAATTGAACATTAAGTTAGAGAACACACTATTTCTGGCAAAATCCTTTCTCTTAATGGAGAAGTAATGCATTTTTAAAATATGTTTTCCCAAGAAAATAACATTCAAGAAATTCCATCATGAATAAAATATGTTAAAACTCATTCTTATTAGCTGTCAGATTTATTTATCTAAATGAAGTACAGTGGAAGGTGGTTGTCATAGCTACAGCAGAGCTCTGGAATAATTTTGCTTCTTCGTAATTGTTGCATATTTGTATATAAACAGCCTAAGAATATCTTACTGTTTTAGTCTGTGACCTTAAAGCAACCAGAAAACTTTGAATTTGAACCTCCTGCTGACAGAAGAGTAGTCTATAAAAGGAAACATGATAAATGAAAACTTGCCACTATTGAAAGTTGTCTGTAGTTGTCTGCATGAAACCATTGGTCTGCAATATATTGATTAAATAGCTTGCAGTAAACTCACTTATGAAATGTTCATAATCATATAAGGCATTGTAAAGTTGCGTTACCTATATATTTTTCCCAGGAAAACAATATCAAATCTTATATTCTTTGAATTTCAAAGAATTAAATGGGTAGAAAGAGCAACACTTCAAAGTTCACGGTGCTATATGGTATCTGACTTTTATCTAGTTAATGTCATCGTTGTCCATTTATTTAGCAGAATAGCACTACTAGAAAACCATTTTCAACTTGTTCAGTTTTATATTTATTCTTACAATTAAATGCATACTCAAAAATAGGTTCATCATGAAAACTACAAAGACAGTATTTAATTTTAATAAATTATACCATATTTTGAAATATTATTATTCTTGAACACATCAAGTAGCCAAGGAGATCAGTGCAGTTATGGACATGAACAGAATAGTGAACACACACATACTAGTATTAAGGTCAGTACTCATTTCTGAGCATTAATAGTTAATGACCTAACTTCATGACCTGTCATGGCATTGAATATCAAAATTTAATCTCATCTCATTCCTTGGAGTTCAAGGAGTTCATTGTTCTAACTTCCTTCCAGTGCCAGCTATAACTTCCCGTAGATTACCTCATTGTGCCACAGTCTACTACAAAATTCTCATGCTTCATGACCTCAGTGAATATTTTTCTGCAGTGATGATGTCAGGATTTGGTCCATATTGATCTATGTGAACTGAAAAACTGCTGGTGATCCACAATCACATTTAAAAATTGCTATTTCCTAAGTAGCCTAGCAAAACTGGCTCTGGCTATATGCACTCCCACAAATACAACCTTAAATGAGACCCTGCTTTCTATACTCAATTATAATCAATTTGGAAATTGGCAGACTTCCAAAAGCTGTTTGTTGTTATATAAAACAGAACAAAACTTTTTCTTCTTTGTATTCAGGAAGAGACTTATTTAACAGTGATGACAAACTCCTGAATAAGATTCTTGCTTATTTCTGTCTTGCAGATCTGAACACTAACAAAAATAACAGATGACTTGAAAGGATTTTATGAGCTAATTTTGTATGAATTTTGACACTACATTGAAATATAGGTTTTATTGTAATAAACATTTTTGACATACATACTACTGAGGTATGAAGTTTGTATTTAAGGAAGTAATAATAGTCTTTATTTCAGACCTAGTGATTTTGATCTTATTGAAAAAAAATCCCTCATTATTTTGTTTGCTCATGGATTTAATCATTTGTATACTGACAGGACAGTTTAAACAAATTGAAATGAGGTATTTAAACACATCTGTCTCAGATGATAATTTATAGTATTTCAGAATCTGGATGATTTGCTCTTTAATAGATTTTTTTCTCTTCACGAATTCTACACTTATGACACAAATCTGATTTCATAGCACTCAAGAATAATGAGGTTAGTAAGTAATAATTTTTAAAGGTAGACGACTTTTTACATTTTAACAGTGTTTTTGAGTTAATCTTACTGCTCCATATAGTTATCAAAGTAAGAGCTAAAAATTACGTCAAAGGGCACAAAACTATGTAAACTCAGAGCTCAGCTAATAGGCCTATGTAGACCCATTTTAGGATACATGTCACTCTAGTAATAGTGTTCATTGTTCAGCACATTGCAAAATTAAATTTACAGCAAATAATATTTTTCTTTTTAGGATGTGAACTTGAATTTACGAGTAGTGTGTTCTTGTATTCCCAGTCAAGGCATCTCTGTGTTATGTATTTTCTATTACCTTTCTAGCCTTCTTTTGTCATTTTGATTAAGTCCTTTTCTGCCTTGCAGTGCAGAAATGACAGAAGTTTCAGTAAAAACAAAAACAAAAACAAAACAAAAAAAAACCAAAAACACAACATTATTTGACTTATTTAGAAAGAGAAGCAAAACAACTCTCTTCTGAAATAATGTTTCATCATTTTTACTGGTTATTACTTGTCTTTTGTACTCTGTGGTCATACTCTCCTCATTCACAGCAGTATCACTTATGTGATTAATTATATTTTTCCTTACTTACAAGGGATTAGATTGCATCTCCATTCTGAATTCTCATTAATAATCTCAAATATATAAACCTTGAACTTTACACTTTTACAATCTACTTAATTCTTATTACTGTATCTTCCAAGATAGGTTATGTCATCTTGCTGTTTATACATGATTCAAAATTCATGTGATAAATACCCTTTATTGTACTTTCATAGTTTGATCATCATTGACATTTTCAAAATGTCTCCAGAACTGATTCTTTATGACACCACTTGCAAACATCTGCTCTGGTTTAACCCCAGATGTTGGCTAAGTCCCATGCAACTGCTCACTCCCTTCCCCTACCAATGAGTTGGGGAGGAGAATTAGGAAAAAAAAAATAGAACTAGTGGCTTAAGATAAGAGCAGTTTGATAATTGAAAAAAAAATTACTATTATTATTAATAATAATAAAAAAATAAAAAGAGGAGAGGGAAATAAATCCCAAGAGAAATAAGCAATGCACATTACAACTGGTAATTACCCGCTGACTGATGTACTCCCCCCACCCCCCAGTAACACCCCCCAGTTTGTATATCAAGGAAGACATTATATGGAATACCCCACTGTCCAGTTCAGCTCAGCTGTCCTGGTTGTGCTCCCTCCCATCCTCTTGTGCACCTGCCCACTGGCAGAGCATGAAAACCTGGAAAATCATGGACTTAGGGTAAGCACCACTTAGCAAGAGCCAAAATATCAGTGTGTTATCAACTTTATTTTCATACAGAATACAAACCACAGCACTGTACCAGCTATAGAGAAAAAAAATAAGCTTTTTCCCAGTCAAAATCAGGACAACATTTAGTCCATGTTTTTCTTTCCAATATGTCCAATAAAGTCAATGCAGTATGTACTTTAATTGTCCTACAGTTCTTGAATTAGACTCTATTTCAATACATTCACATACACACAGAAAAGTTATGCGACCTAATTATTTTATTGGTATTCTAATAGTTGCTTTCTGACAGAGCACTTGTTAAGGAATATAAGTAGAAAAAAAAGTAATGCTCTGGTCTGGTACACATCACAGAATATCTTGAATTGGAAGGGGCCCACAAGGAACATCAAAGGTCAGCTCCTGGCCCTGCACAGGACAGCCCTAAGAATTACACCATGTGCTTGAGAGAGTTGTCCAGCACTTTCATTCTGGTAGGCTTGATGCCATAACCTTTGTCCTGGGAAGACAGTTCCAGCACACTGAAAAAGATCGGGTCCATATCCTTGTGTCTTATATAAAATTTTAAATACTTTATTATTATCAGTAGTAAGTTTTGTTGGTTGAACATGTCTTTTGCCTAAAATGTCTGTTTTATTTTTTTTATCCTTTGTTGCTATTAAGGCTAAGATTCCATGCGAAATATCATGAACACATTAATATATTACCATGAATCAGCTAAGCTATTAAAACTGGATACCTGCATACAAGGTAACTTTAATTTAGTTAAGAAAATGGAGATAAGCAAAACCAGTTCTATTTGAATTTTTCATAGAATTAGGGACGTTTCTTCAGATGCAACTGGCAAATTCCACTGATTTTTTTCTACAAAGGTTTTCCTATAGACTGAATTAAGTGTGTAGAAACCATTCCTGGAGTATTTCAGCAGCACTTTCCCATCCACCATAATGCATGAATTCTAAATAATCAGGTTGATGTGACTTCTTGAAGCATTACACACCCAGATACAGTATTGCTGGTGATGATATGCTAGTACTGTAATGAAACTTTGATCCTTTAGTCCTTTCTGATAGCTTTTTCTTTTCAAACCAGCTATTAACAGAAATTCTAAGACTCCTCTACACCTCATTGCATTGCTTCCTTACAGCCTACACACCAGGGACCATGTGATGGGTTAATTACACCTCCTTGTGTTTGAAAAAATCTTCTCAAGACATTCTACTTTTCTAACTGAAAGCATTGCTTACCACGCTTTATAATTGTCTTCTCTCTCCCAGAGAAATACTACTCTAATGATTTCTTGAAAGAATCAGGCATCTTTAAATTCAGTAATATTTCAGGAAATCATACTTTTTTTAAATAAAAAGAGCAACATAATTCAGAAGTAAATGCATGATTGACACATCATTTAGTTTCCAAGTTAACCCTTCTAAAGTTTGCACAAACTTGCACTTTGAAAACAGAGAGAACATTTCAATATGAAGCAGTATATTCACAAAATATCATTAAAAATGTTACTACTTGAGCTGTTAAACAGATTCACAAAACAGGCCATCATGGCACTGATAAGAAGGTAAAACTTAATGTATTCAAGTGCATTTGTTGTAATTTGATAAGTAAATTATTATATATTTATAAAAGTTTTGGAGATTCTTATTTAATTTCCAAAGTTAAAAGAAAAAAAAAAAAAAAAGAAGAAAAAAAGAAAATCAGAGTTCTGTTTACTGACTTGAACTGAATATAGTTCAAATTTTCAAAATGAAAAACTGATGCAGAAAGATAATCTACAATTACTGTCATAAAATATATAGAATGAATATCCAAGAGGGATTGTCAAACAAAATATAGGAACTGTGTGCTGTAAAAAGTGTCACAGAATAATAATAATAATAATCATGAAATGGACTTTAAAATAAATACATTTAAAAAAAACCCAAACAAAAACAAAGAAATTTTACTCTTTTTTTTCTGGACAAAAATATCCATGCCTATACTACAACAGAGTAGTTTGCAAATCAACTCTAAATTTCACTCTTCTGTAAAAAGATTGCCTTTGTTAATGTGGTAATGTGTTATGTTAGTCGCATTGACACCTTAGGCAATATTCGCAGAACCATACTCTTCAGCAAATTATTCCTTTTTCTAATTGACCTCACTATCACAACTTTTGGTATTAATATGTAAATTATTATTTCCTGAGTTTCAGATTATTACTCTTGTATTTATCAACTTGAGTAATTTTAAATAATTGCACCTCATCTTCTTTGTTCCCACCTATTTAATTTTTATAGGCACTTATGACCTACTAACTAATCTATTCCTCCTCTTCAGTTTTCCTTCCCATCCCTCTCTCTTCTCCACCACCTCTCTGTAATTCATACTAATGTTTTTGTCACATTAAAATCTTAATGTTCCACTACCAACTTTGCCAGTTTTCAAAAAGAAATACAATAGCAAAGAGCAACACTTCAAAGACATTGCAATCACACCACATAGGATAATCGTAGATAGGAAATATTACTTTCAGAGAAGTTTTAAAAGAATGCCAATAATTTATTACATTATTATATATTTTGGTTATATTATTATATATTTTATATTATTATATCTATGGCTATGTGCATAACCAATATTAGTTATATTAGTAGATATTTTAACCAAATAATTGGTTAAAATCAAACCTTGATAATTCTTACAGCCTCCCAGGAAAAGTACAACAGTTTACTGTCAGGTAGCAGCATCTTCCCTGTACTTTAGCTGAGAGTCACACCAGCTCAGGAAAGGGCAGTGCCTCCTCCTGCAAGGCACACTGTGCTCAAGGAAGGTGAGCACAGCAGAGTTCGTGGCAGGAACAAGTCCAGCCAACAACCCAATGATCATAAGTAAGGTGACAAAGAAGACCTGATGTCAACCCAGAAAATCCAATCAACAAGGCAAGAATGTGAGGGAACAAGCTGAACAGAAGTTTATTTGCAGTATGGCCCAAGAAAACCTGTGAGAATGAGACTGAGCCCATGGGCAGGGGCAGGGGCAGGGATGTGTGTGCAGGTCCAGATGAGGCGGTTCAGGGCCAATGGGACCTGTCAACATGCTTATTGTTTATACTTGACAATACTCGGTAGTTAAAAAAAAATAAAAAAATATAAATAAAAATAAAGACTTTTTCTTATGTTATGTGAATTTTCTTCACTTTTTTCCTTCTGCTTAGGCTTTTCTGATTTATTTCATTATGATTTTTGTTTAGTATTTAAATATAAAAATCCAAAATTTTCCTGTTATAGCAAAACCCTTATGTATTGGAATATATTGTTTAGTGCCCTATAAACACCCAGAGATAAAAATACAGTAGTGAAAAAACTACTTCAAACTTGATTGTATAATGTCACAAACTAAGTCAGTAAATTAAGGATTTTTAAATATTATAATAAAGAACTAACATTGAAGAATAATTCCATTATTTCTGATCTTGGTATTAGCAAGAATTTTCATGGAGATTGACACATTTCCCGCTTGTTGCCAGAGCATGTGGCTATCCTGATGGATCAGCAGTTAAGCCAGGGCTCAGCTGATGGAAGTTAATTTGTACTCCATCATGCCTCTGGTACATGTCTGAAGGGAAGATACAAACCTAAACTTCAGCTTGCCAAGAGAGAATGCTGATGGCAAAATGACCTACTGTAGAACAAAACAGCTACCTAGCTTTTCAAGGTACAACTCAGGGATTGGAGAGGTTTGCTTGTATTTGAAAATGAAACTACACTGTATGAAATTTTTCTTTGAAGTATGGGGTTCTTAAATAATACTATGTGTGATAACCAACCTGTTGGAAAGCACAATTTACAGCCTTTCTAGACACTGGGAAAAATGGTATTTCTTCTACATGTTTCTTTATTAAATATCTCTTTTCTACTCCAGTCCACTTAATGCTCGTGTATTTGGAGACTTTTTAAAGCATTTTTTGCAAATTTTCTTCATAAAAAAATTTTCATTCATATACCCTTAGAGGGAAAAGTTTAATTGTGATCTATCTCTAATATTGTCAAGGTTAGTTAGATATTTTTGGTTTTGCCATTTTATTTTATAGATAAGGCTTCACTTTTCTAATTTCTTCATTGACCTTTAATCTAAAGCTGAAACTTAAATAATTATAGTAGAGAATAATCACTATAGTTGACATTCCACTGAGATTAATGGACACAATTCCCATAGTTACTACTATTGCTTCATTTTTAACAGAAACCCGAACTATGCAGAAATTTCAAATTTCCATTTCTGAATTTAGAAGTTAGCTGTTCAGAGAAAAATAGTAATGCAAAGTCCTGCATGGAATAATTAGAATTAGAGTAAAAACTCAAGTAATTGTTTGGGCAGGGACCACTGTTATGGGAGCAGTACTATTTGACTCTGCTCAGAGTAACAGAATACTTCTAAGTCAAAACATTTTCCTATCCTGTGCTACTGCTACAGTCCATCCAGCTAAAAAATGTTCTATTCTAAAGCTCCTGCTATGAAAAGTGCTCATTTCTTCCCTCCCACACAAACTTTTGTGACCTGGCTAAGCAAAACAAAAACTAGGGGTTTTAATCTTTTTGGAGATCTCTCTGCTTTACTGACCTGCAAAGCACTTTGAAGCAGCAGGTGATTTGATAGGAACATCTGATTAAGAGCTCTCTCCTGTTCCTGTTTATGTAGACACATCCTATATTATCCATTCACAAAGACTGGACTTTCTGTCCAAAATCACAAGTATTTAACTAGGCAGTTTCTTCATGCATTGACAGAAATAGCCAAAATTCACAAGCTATAGTAAGGTAGATATTCCAAATTATCACTGTTGGGATTTTTTTTTCTTTTTTTTAAGCTGGAAAGGAGTTACTCTATCAAAGTAAATTATTCCACTTCTATTGGAAATACCAAAAATACTATGAAAACTCACATTATAGTATAAAATTTTCAGTGATAAATATCAGAAGATTTTACACTTATTGAATGCACACAATCAAAAGTTTCTCATTGATTTTGCATAAGTTGGATTACTCTGGAAAGATTGTGTGAATTTGATCGATTGTTTATAATGTAATTATTTTTTCTTATTACTTTTGATAGTGTATAAGCTTTTTGATAATATCACATACTGTCTTTACTATTATGAATTGTTTTTCATAATAATTTTGTGTTTAGTAATACTTTGGTTTTTTCTCATTTTTCATTCCAGTATTTTTATTTTCATTACATGTGAAAAATAACCCTCCTTTCTGACTTCTCTGTCATGTGTTGTTAAACAAGTTAAAAGTTCAAAAGGTATTTGAGGTTACTGAAAGAGGTGAACTAATGAACTGCTTACTAAGAAAGAAATTTTCAAAATCCTAATTGTTAGGTCAATTATAACTATTAGCATAGCATCTCCATCAAAATCCTGTTTGTGTTGCAATACTTCGAGGCATTTTGTGAAGAAGAACTAAGTCTGTGTCTTCACAGAAGACAAGGCAGCAGCTTCCTTCACATTGTGTCTGTGCATTAGGAAGAAGGGAGAGAACAGATGAATGGGACCAGAGGGTGGGCTCAAAGGAGGTCCCTACTCCAGCACTAGATGTCTGTTTAGCCCCCTAAATTCACTGTCCGTGCCATGTTTTCTTTTGTGCTTTCAAACTGGTATTAGAAACACCTGCCTAAATATATAATGCCATTCTCTATTTCCCACTCCAAAATTTCTTGAAGCCAATTGATTTTTGTTTCATTTACTCCACTAGATGCTTCACTATTGGTTACATATTTCCAAAACCCATGTGGCTATCATAAACAAGGTATGTGAGATGTAACTAAAAAGGAACTGCGGACACTTACAGCTGTAGTAAATAATACCTGTTTTTTTCTCTCTCTCTCTAATCTTACAATGGGCATTGCACCACATTAAGCACAGGCTCTACATCTGGGGGACAAAGCCAAGAGGTGCTGAGCATTTCTGAAGTAATCCCTTATCCAGGGGAGAACACTAAAAATGGGAATAATGGAGAAAGATCGACCCTAGTGATATTCTGTTAAATTCTGAAACTGTAAAAGTATTATGAGAATTTGTAGAAAGATGGGTGGTAGCACTTAGAAGAGTCTCTTTCAAAGTGCAATGGTATTTTGATAATTTATGATAAGACATGCCAATATATAACCTAAGGGAGCTTATTACTTGCTCATTTTGTTCTGGTTTTGGTGCAATGTTTTTCTATCTAGAATTTTAGAAAACAACACTATGCAATGTCAGAATGCAAATCTCGTTCATACTAAGGTTGCAAGATTTCCTCCTGTGAGAAATGTGCTTCCTGATTTTGTGTTAATTACTTGTATGAGGACAAAAGAAACAGATGTTTATTTGTTTTTATACTATGGAATAATAACTCCTTGATTCCAACAGAGACCAATGCCTGATGCAAAAAACATTTTTCATTTGCTTAGTGAGTAGATCTATGCAGAAAAACTAATACATGAAAAGCCCAGTACTGAAAGCAATGAATATGTAATTTGGGGTATTGTAATCTTTAAACATTTTAGGATAGTCTGTCCTAGTACAGATGAAATGATCAAATTTTGGAATGCTGAAGTTTTTTGTTAAAATATATTTTCTAAAGGCCTTTTATCTTTCTTATTAATTTTTTGTAATTCTTGAAGTAAAGAAGCTCTTCTTGATGTATATGTACAGTCAAAAAGAAAGGAGATGGAAAACGAAGGGGTCATGTACTAGTTATGAGGGCTCTTTGAGAGATTTTTAATCTGTATTTGAAGGGGGTTGAGAACAGACTCAAGCTAGACAGAGACAAGGTGTAGGAAGGGGAGCAAAAGAAGGCTTGTAGGACTATGAGGCATCACTTTGCATTCCCACTGGGATATTGATGCAATCAAATACTGCTATGAAGACATACAACACTTGCAGTATGGAAAACAAACAAGAGGAGCTGGATGATCTCTTTACACAGATGCATCTACAGGAACAGAGAGCTAGTGAACACCACAGCTCTGCCAGTCATGATCATCTTTGAAAGGGTGTACTGTTCGGGAGAGGTGTCTGGGGCTGGAGGAAAGAAAACATCACCCACGTCTTCAAATATGGCAAGAAGGAGGAAAAAGGGAACTATTGGTTTTTCAGCAGCACCTCTACCCCTGGAAAAATGATGGAGCACCTCTTTCTGGAGGCCATCTCTATCAATATGGATGACAAGAGGGTGATCAGGAGTAGTCAGCATGGATTCACTAAAAGGAAATCATGCTTGACCAACGTGATTGATTAAATTTTATGATGAAATGACTACCTGGATGGATAAGGGGAGAGCAGCGGATATTGTCTACCATGACTTCAGCAAGGCTTTAGATGGTGTCTCTCACATCATTCGTACAGGGAAACTCAGGAAGTGGGGACTGGATGAGGGGACAGAGAGGTGCTTTGAGAATTGGCTGAATGGCAGATCCCAGAGGGATGTAGCACAGGGTTTAGTAGGGGGTCCGTTACTAGTGGTGGCGCCCAGGGTTCAATACTAACCCCAGTATTGTATAATTTTATATATAAATTTATATAAATTCTTTAGTAAGTTGGATGAAGGGGCAGATACCTCCTTGGCAAGTTTGCTGAAGATACAAAACTGGGATAAGTGGCTGCTAGCCCAAAATGCTGTTCCACTGTTCAGAAGGACCTCAACAGGTTATAGAGATGGACAGAGAGGAATATTCTGATAAGATAGGATGTGTCTACATAAACAGGCATATTCAAAGGGAAGTGCAGGGTCCTGCACCTGGAAGGTATAACTCCAGGCACTGGGGGGGGGGGGGGGGGAGGGGGGGGGAGGCTGAAATAGGGGCTGGGGGCTGACCTGCTGAAAAGCAGATCATCAAAGAAGTACCTGAGGGTCCTGGTGGACAACAAGCTGTCCATGAGTCAGAAATGTGTCCTTGTGGGCAAGAAGAACAGTGGTATCCTGGGGAGCATTAGGAAGAGCAGATGTTTGAGGCAGGTGATCCTGCCCCTCTACTCAGCCCTAGTGAGGCCAAATCTGGAGTTCTGTGTGCAGTTCTGGGCTCCCCAGTGCGAGACATGGAGCTCCTGGGGAAGGTCCAGCAGAGGGCTATGAAAATGATGAGGGGATGGGACCACCTCACTTATGAGGCAAAGCTGAGAGAGCTGGGCCTGTTGAGCCTTGAGAAGACTTAGAGGGCATCAGTGTCTATCTGTATCTGAAGGGAGGGTTTTCAGAGGCTGGAGCGAGGCTGTTTCCAATGGTGCCAAACGAAAGGATGAGGCTTAATGGGCAGAAAATAATGCACAGCAAGTTGTACCTGAATATGTGGAAGAACTTCTTTACTATGTGGGTGACCACGCACTGGAACAGGCTGCCCAGAGAGGCTGTGAGGTCTACCTCATTAGAGATACTCAAGAACCACCTGGACAAAATCTTGTGCCATGTGCCCTAGGATGACCCTGATTGAGCAGGGAGGTTTGAACAAAATGACCCACCATGGTCCGTTTAAACCTTACCCTTCCATGATAAGAAAAAGCTAATCTCCCTTCTAGACTGCAAAAATCATGGATTCAAGGACGCAATAAAGATGCTGTCTACATATACATATATAAAGACTTTAAACACTAGTATATCTCTTAAAAATCATGTTATATTAACTTTACTATGGCATAAATATTCCTTTATTGTGAATGTTAGTGTTTTCAAATTAATTTACCATGAGAATTCTCTTCAGAGAGAAAAGAGTATAGAAAGGGTTTAGATTAAAATGACTGTGACTAAGCCATTGCTGGTTTTACTTCATCAGTGTTTATTTCTATAGCCTTTACAGCATCACTATGTCCTCTGTGTTGTTTTTGCCTAAAGCATATGTTTCCTCCTTATTTGAGCTGACAGCATGATTTTATTTTCTGAATATTCAACACCATCAAAACTCCGTGCATAGTTTGTGATGTAAAATGTTAGTCATGTAATTTGTCTTCTACGATCATTATATAATCATATAAAGAATACACCATTTTTTTTCCCTGGTAAATGAATTAGCAAGTTAAATGTGAATCATAAAATATACCATAAGAACCTAATTTTGTTCTTGATTGCCCCTCCTATTTGACAATCTTTTTTAGGAATCTACAGTCTCCAGTTCTCTTCAGTTCTTTTGTCCTTTGCAATGATGACAGTGGTGAGATTCCAAAAGTTTTGTTGAAAGCCTTGGTCCTAGCTGAAGCATCCCCATGGTCTCTCTAAAAGCAAAGCCTTATGGTACAGAGATAGCCTTTATGGAAGAATGAGAATGAGAGTTGCTTTGTTTCTCTTAACTTGACAATTTTGTCCTTCCTATGATCTGAGGAAAGGTACAAAGGATGAAGCTGCAATGGTCATGCACTGCTGGAGTTCACAGACCTGAGGGATACTGGTCAAGTGAAGAGTAAACTCAGCAACCTGACCTGTCAGAAAGCAAAATTCCAGATCTTCAAGGAGTTAGTCAAGAGGATACCCTGGAAAGCTGCCCTCAAAAATAAGGGAGAAGAATAGAGCTGACAGGTCTTTAAGGATACTTTTCACAGAGTACAAGAGCTCTCAGAATAATCCTTCAGAATAAGAAATAAGGAAAGGATAGCAAGAAACCAGCATGGCTGAGTGAAAATAAACGAAAATGAAGGGGAAAATGTATATATGTACATAGTAGAATATGTATATATGAGGAAATAGATTATCTGTGCGTAAAAATATGTAATTCAAAAAATATACCTTGCACTCAAATTTCAGTGACCAAGACATGCCTACAGTTTAATTATTTAAATTTTTCTCTGAAATTGTTCTAATGTGCTTTGAAAACTGCTTATCATCAAGGTCAATGTCAATTACCCATATGCTTGGAACTATTTCATCTGTCACATGGACATTCTGTTGAGAAAAAAAAATAATTTATAGAAAAACACTTTTCCATAACACATTCTTATAAGATGAGAGAAGTCAAAATATATTTCAAGAAAAATATATGTCAAGCAATGCTGAGAATCACTAGGGGATGTTGCTTCAAGTCATTTTATATTTATATCAACGTCATGATTCAAACTGAAAACTAAAATTCTCTCTCTAGTAAGCTGCTTCAACAAAGCTTAATAGAAAAAAATGCAACCAGTCTTTTCTGACAAATTGTTTGCTAGCAATCAAACCTTTTTTCTTTTTATTGTCTTCATCATTTCCTGTCCTGCATGATCCGTAAAGGCATCTCACCAACAACATATGTTGTCTAGTAAAAGGTTGTATGCAAACTTTAAGGTCAGAGAAAACCTGTCTGCTCTGACCTAGAAGAAAGAGAAAGCCCCTAAATATGCAATAGTTCAAAAAACTGCATTCAGAATGAAGTTATTGAGCAAATACTTTTTAACATATATTAAAACAAACACTCTTTCAAAAAAATTAATTTTTTAGCCCAAAATTTCAATCTCTTTAGGTATATTTTCCTCCTGTGCATATGTTATTGTTTTCTTCTTTCCTCCATGTAAAAATGCACAAATAATTAATCAAATCAGTTTATACTTGGGGTTTATTCCAGTTAACAGAACTATATTTAGGACTTTCATTTTCTGAAAGTGTTCTATTTATAAACTACCTAAGTTAACAGAATTTAAAGACAGCGTTGTTTCCAACTTCTGATGTAAGACAGAAAATTCCCAATATTGCTATACCTTAACCATTGAGTGAAAGAAAGCCTACTGAGAGTCGATTTGCTTTGTTTAATGATTACACTCTTCCTGAACACAATTTACACCTCTCTAGAATTTCACAGGGAAAAAAAATTGAAAATGAATTCTGTAAAATACTCACCTATACTTATTGAAAGCCTGGGAATCTGGTTTTGACAATAGAATAAATACTACTAATAGTATGGCAGTACAAGACTAAGGAAATAAAAGCACATCCAAGACAATTCCACAGAGAGACTATTTTTGTGCTAAGGATTCAAGAAGATCCTGCAATAGTCGTAGGCAGTAGCTCTTTCTGTCACACAGCTGGAAAAGCTTTGTTCCCAGGCATGTATGCATGTCTTGTCTTTCCGAAGTGATAATTCTGGGGGAAAATTGCTTCTACTGTATTTCATACTGTAGTTTTGTGCCATACAGTAAACAAAACCACTGTAGAAGTAATATTACCAAAATATTCCAGATTTATAGTGGGACAAAATGACTGATAAATCTGGATTTTTTTACTGGGTTTAATTTTTGTATTTCTTTTATGACAAGAAAAATCTTAGATTCTGGAAGGACTTAATACTATCTTTAGACTTTGCTTGTCAAAATGTATCTTGGAAATCCTCTAGAGACCAGATACTGAAATCAGTTTTGCTTTGATCCACCTCACCATGTGTGTTACTAGTCACTTCTTACAGGCTGGGTGCTTAGCTCTTAGCCTCTGGGCTCAACATTTTAGAAAATACAGCAATGTTCAGATTAAGGGAGGTCCTCATATATGAACATGGCCAAATATTTTTGAAAATTTAGGTGCTCTACAATCATGTTAATTATTAAGGTAGAATGACTATTTCCACTGGGATGAAAAATGTCTCCTAAATAACATTGCATTGTCCCTCAAACTAAAACCATTTGAAAGAAAATTTCTAAGCTACATGAAAAAAAAAAATGAAACTACCATTTTGATTATGCAAAATAAACAACTCTGAAACAAGGCCTTTTTTTTTCTGGACCCCTCTGAGTGTATCCTTGGAAGTATTCAATCTCAAATCACGTTCATTTAAATAGAAGTTGTTAGTCTTTTGGGAGGTCCTAAGCACCTTGAAGGATAGGACTTTTCAGAGACGTTTTGGACATAAATTATTCTCTTCAGCACATACTTTCCTAGCCCACACTTCTTGACATCCCATCACTAAGCGACCTCACACGGTAATGACTGCTGAACTGCGTAGACACCTGTAATTTTGGAAAGCAATCACAGCATCTGCTTTAGTGACTCCCTGCTGCTCTAAACGATTTATGAACAATAGCTGATAATGGCTAAATAATTAGTGGAGCTGAAAAAAAAGAAACCCCTGAACAGATTTCATATTATTAGGGAAAAGAAAAATGTCAAAAGATGTAAAGAAGAAGGAATGAAACTCTTCTTATTCTATTTAAATACCACAGTTTCACATTTCTTTGTGAGAGATGTCAGAAAGATATTGGAAAATCATTATGTCCTACCTTCTTTCAACAGATATGGCAAGGGCTTTTTCTGCTTCTTCGTTCCCAAGTCAAAATTACATCTATGCCTATGTTGACGTGAGTATTAGTCTGAATTAATTCCTGGTAGTTCTTGATTTTTACTTCATTGTTTTCTGCTATTTCCTTCTCTTGGTGTTTCTTGAGAATACGACTGGTTTTAAGAGTTTTGACTGCAAGTATTTATCTTCTGTAAATCATATAAATCACTGTCCGATTTAAAAAAATCCAGTATAGATATATATTTTTTAATCCTGTAATTCCTATTTATTTAAACAAAAATAATTTTAGATGACCTATTGAAAGAAACATGAACGATCTTTTTCTTTTCACACATGGAGTAGCTGAAGAACACATTTTAGTATTTGGACTTCTGAGATGTGAATAACACACATATGCAAAAAAATGGCCCTAGTCATAACAACTGATAACAGCTCTGTACAAACAAGAGACTTGGGCCTGGAATACACTTTAAAGAAATGTGAATTACTTTTATGCCACTGGATAATATACCCTGATTTTCATTAACACCATGACTATTTCATATAATAAAAGTAAGTATAAGTTCAAATCACTTCCATTTGAAAGGCTTTATTTCTGAAAAAAAGCACTATCACAATATCTATTTTCCTTCCATACGTATAATTTACTTTGTCAGACTGAGACACAGAGTATTGGGCTAGATGGCCAGCAGTCTAAGAAGGACATTTCTTATGAAATGCAACGACATAAGATCTATATTCCTCAGCATTTTCTCCAAGGTGTTGTGGTCTAACTTCAGCCAGCAGCCAAGGCCCCACACAGCCTCTTGCTCACCCCCTACCAGCATGATCAGGGACAGAATTGGAATGGTAAAAGCTAGAAAATTCATGGGTTGAGATACAGACAGTTTAATAGGAAAAGCAAAAGCCATGCACGTGCAAAGCAAGGAATTAATTCCCTGCTTCCCAAGGGCAGGCAGCAATTCAGCCATCTCCGGGAGAGCAGGGCCCCATCCCACGTAGCAGTCACTTTGGAAGACAAATGCTATCACTGCTAACATTTCCCCCTTCCTCCTTCTTCCCTCCACTTAATATTATGAGCATAATGTCACATGGTCTGGAATATCCCTTTGGTCAGTTTGGGTCTGTTCTGGCTGTGTCTCCTCCCAGCCTCCCATGCACCCCCAACTTCCTTGACAGAGTGGCAGTATGAAAAGCAGAAAAGGCCTTGGCTCTCTTCAAGCCCTGCTCAGCAACAACAAAAACATCTCTGTATTAGAAGTTGAGGTATTAGATGTGTTTTGGATCTGTGTTCAGCCCAGATCCAAAACACAGCCCAATACCAGCCATTGTGAAGAAAATTAATTCTACCCCAGCCAAAACCAGCACAAAACAACATTATGAGGAGTCTTTTCTGGATGAGAGATGGTACACACTCAGAAAAAAGAAATGCAGTGTTTTAATTAACACTGTTAGCAAAATATTAGAAAGAAATCAGTATTGGAATTGAGAAAAATTGACTATGAAATGTTTTTATGAATCATGAAAGGAACCAGACTATACAAGTGAGAATTTCTTAATGCTGGTTCTTTTGATAAAATGTACAAACTGAAATATGCTGTATTACAATAAACTGGAAGTGAAAAATGTGTAAATATGTATTTCTTTTGCAGTGATCAAATATATGAAGAATAAAAAAAGTTACCAGAGAAGTTATTAATCCATATTTTAAATATAATTAGAATGACTCATAAATGTTTTCAAAAAATATGAATGAGAATAAATGGCCTGAAAAATATCTCCATTTAAATTAGGCTCAAAGCTTTCCTGAGGCCCTTTTCTTGTAGCAGATTTCATTGCTCTGTAAAAGACATAATTTCTAGAACAAAAATGAAAGGAAGTTATATACTGATCTTCAGTGCCTCCAAGGTTTGCACTTTTTCTCCCACTATAAATATCTTACTCACTTCTTCCTACGCTTCAATGTTTAATCTTACTTTCAAGTAATAAACGCTACCATGCTACTTGCTACTACTCTTCTCCTCCAGTTAAAAAAAGATCCTTTTCTTGCATCTCTAAGCTTACATAACTTTGCTTATTACATACAAAGACATGGGTGAGATAGCATGAGAATAAGTAGAACAAAAATATAATTTCCTAGAGTGGCGAGTTTAAAAATTGTGCCATCCTCTACTGCTGAAAATACAGCATGGTTACCTCCCAAATTAAACCCTTAGTAGATTTTCTAGAACAGATTCTGAAAATTTCACAAGAATTCTTTTCCTTCTAATAACTGTTCTTTTTCAAAGATTGAGAGAGTTGCAATTACTTTTCATTTACTTTAGTCATAGCAGCAAAAATTTTTTTTTTTTATACAGAAAGCTCTCTGAAAAGGAGGGTGTGCCTTCAGCATATTCACCAAGAACATTTTAGAAATCAGTTTTATTCTAGAAATATAACAACACATCTAAAGTTTGCCCCCCACCATTTTTTAATTTTTTTTTTAACTGCTTACATTAAGAAGAACTGTCTTTTCTTTGACACCTGGAACTAATGCTCAAATTTCCCATAATTCAAACTTCCCATGTTTACAGGAGATGCCAACTATCCACTGTCCTGGGTTGTAGTATAGGATGTGCACAAAGTATTCTATCACCATCTTCATGGACTGTTGAATCCAGGTGGGACAGTGTTTTCCCAGACCCCCTCCCTCTGGGCCATTATCTTCTGTTAATGGCCCATCAAATGCCTTGCCCATGACTCATAGATAACTCCCTCCGGAAGTCATCTCTGCTTAATGGGCCATCAGGGACTCCCTGCATGACCCATGATCCCATTGTGAGATGCTTCGCCCAGGGGGAGGAACCAAGCATTCCCACCTGGATATAATCTGGGGTTTGGGACAGTACAGGGGGCCCTTACCCACTGGATTCCCAGAGGACCCGAGCTACCAGACCTTTCTACAGGATCACTGCTTCAGGAAGACCACCTCATCTGGACTGCTTCCATCACTCTGCTCAGGTTGTATTCTGACTCTGTCAGAGGTCTTTTGTATAATTGCACCCATTTTATTTTACTTTCTTTCTTTTCTTCCTATTAAATTGTATCTCTGACTTGGAGCCTCTCATTTGTTTTGCTTTCAAACCACTACATCCACAATGAACTTGTCTATTTATTATCTAATTAAACTTTGTTTAAAAGAGGAGCAAAACTATGTTTTCCATTAATGTTGATAAGTCCTTCTACTAATAAATGTCAACATCCACTCACTACTGAAATACCTGTTTGACGTGCATGTTTGCAATAACATTCTGACCAGAGTCTTACTTATGAAGAAATACATCTAAAATTTGTTTTCATTGAAAATAGGTACAGATACTCACCGAAATATCTAAATTCAGAAAAAGTTATTCTAAAAGCTAAATTAGCCCAAAAGCCTTATTTGTACTGTAAAGCTCTAAAGTCACCAGGGACAATCTAGAGTGCCTATTGTGCTTTGAGAAATAAATTCTCTTCAATCACTTCTGACCAGCTACACAGCAGATGCAGTTCCTTTTTATATTTGCTTCTTGTGTAGCATACCTTGTTATCTTTTTTACCACATTTGTCATCAGCGATAGTTACCCTCAGATACATAATGCTCTCTTCACCTGTATAAATTCAGTGCCAGTTTGAGGTAAAGTAGAATAAACAAATATGTGTCAGAAGTGTTACTGCACTCTGCATCTACATTGAAAATTTCTCATGAGTTCTGGGACACAGCCTGACAAATCCTATTTAAAAGAAGACAGCTCCAAGCTCAGAAGTTTGTTCATCAATTTAGTTTCAATTTTCAAGGTAGACAGGATACTATTCCCGAAATACCTATGAGGAAACTAGACCTGGATAGTTATTTTGAATTAACATGATTCAGTGACTGCCTCTTCAAAACATCACTTGGAATATCTGCCCATTCACCTGAAGTCTGTTTAATGCAGAAAAAAAAAATAAGAAAGAACTTAGGCAAACATTTGGAAACTTGGGTTAAAGTCTGGCCTGTGTTTAGATTCTTAGCCATGTGGGACAAATTTTTAGAAAAACTGATCATTCCATTTCTCAGGGAAATCAACGTGATTTGCAGATAACCATAATACCCAAAATACCTTGGCCAATGTTTAACTGTCTTCAGTACTCCACATTTATCAGTTCTGTACTTTCAATTGCTCCTAAAGAGAAGATTTTATCAAAGGGATGAAAATTCTCTTTTATTTAGTGTTTTTTCCCCACATTATCTCTTTGCAAAATAGTACTCTTAAAATTGTTCTTGTTGTCAGCAAGTCAAGAGTTTCTTTTGTATTTATATGTTGCTTTTTTCATTGTCAATGAACGTGCATTAGGAGATTAAAGACAAGAAATAAAAAACTGGATAATATCTCTTCTTATCAAGCAAACATCTTCTAATGAGCCAGTATTTCATCACAGAAGCCCAGTTTATTTGCAAAATACAACCTCCTGCCAACTGCAATTTCATCTGGGAATGAAGTATCTCATTTCCTTTGGCAGACTTCTAAGAAAATACTTCAAAAGAGTGTTTGCTGGTCTTAGAGCATAACTACTTTATACTTATGACTCTTTACAGAGTACAAAGTCTTATCTCTCATCAATGATTATTATACATGTTTTTCCTATCACGCCTTTATTTGTCCTTTTGCTGGGGTTTTTTAAGGTGTCTTTTTTTTCACCCATAAGAAAACAGTCCTGAGATACATTAACTCTTCTAAATGCTATAATCACTCAAAAAATACATATTACTGAAATCAAGCAGAAGAATCACTTTCATGATGAGAAAGATATTTTGGTTTATTTCTTACTCAAGTTCACAATTTTACAGTGAAAGCCATTTCACAGAAACAAAAAACCCCAAGCTAATAGTTTTTCTATGAATTCACAGGCTGAAGTAAGTGCTAAATTGAAGACCTGTATTTAATCTGTCTTTTTATATGCCAATCTTAAAAATTGCCCTTTTATTGTATGTTTCTTTTGTTTTCTTCTGTTATTTGATGAAACCTACTCAGTTTTTCTGGTCTTTCTTAGACGCTCCATAGAAAGATTCAATAACGTTTCATTCACATAACAAGAGACTGAAATGAACACTTATACTGTGCAGTATATAGTCCAGAAAATTTTCTGTTGCTTTAGATTTTAATTTTCTGTTGATTAGTGCATGATACTTTAATTATATAATATTCAAGACTTGTTTTTTTAACATTGCTTCAACTCAAGATTAATATTAGACTCTACAAATACATGAGGAAATGGAGGATGGACTCAAATTTTACATTTTAGACATTAAAATTTAAATGATTCCTCTGAAGTATTTGATTTTCATCTTCTTAAATACAAGCATCGTTACAAGCAGCTGTTAGAAAAATACAAGCTATTAGGGGATTTTGTCTTCATATTTCCTGTAGTCTAAGCTTCATACTAAAACTTTTCAAGACAGTTAAAAAGTACTTTAAATAAATTGCTCTTTGAGTGAGAAAGTACATGAACAAGTAGCAAGATTTTAATCAAATGCAAGATTAAACCAAGATTTTAACCAAAGAACTTATGCCATTACTTAGGAGTAAACTGAAAAAAATTATTTCATTGCTTCCAATATAACCTACATATCTAGGTGTAAGACACAGTGCTATATGTATCAATGTGTGGATACAATTATCCAAAAGCCAATTTAACAAGCCAGAAAATTTTCAGAATTATTTTGGCATCTAAGAAAAAAGACTCTGCAGTCAATGAACTAGTAAACAGGCTTCAGAAACCAGGACTGAAAATGTGACTAACCAAAAGGATCAGATATTTAATTTTTCAAAGTTAACAAGTGTAAGTCATACAACGCAAAGAATGTCAAGAAATGTATTTTGACTCTATTTAGACCATTCAGCAAAAACTGTTCTTGGTCATAAATAGAGTATTCGATATACGGGCGCACCAGAAAAATCAGGAACAGTGTTTCTCACAGTAAAAGTAACATCAAATAGTGACACGCAAATTTGTTTCTTCTATAGAGAAAATTAAAATATTACCCCAGTCAGAGATTTCTTTCCTGAGTGTTACATCTTACCATCTTACCTTGGCTTAGAAGAGTTCCTCTTTTAAGACACAATAGCCTAACCAAATTAGAAACTTTACTCCATTGAGATTAAAGATTTGTTAAAATATTGTCTCATGAAGAAACAACTGCTAACAACTGATAACTGTTAACTGTTAACAACTGATAGTATTAAGTGATAGAAAATTTATATTACTACTTTTCTTCAAAAGTAGCATACCAGACTGTTGCTGCAGCTTCTGCAAGAATGGCCTTTTTTGCCATGCAATAAAAACAAATAATCAAAGCAAGAGTAATTTTTAAATGTATTTGCAGGACACTTGTGCGTATACCTTATTTTTTTATTATTTACTGAATTTTACATATAGCCTATGTTAAATAATACCAGGAAAAGTTTATATGAAAATATGTTCTAGAAAATGCAAGGGATATAGAACCCTCTACAAACTGGGTCTTATACAAAGGGAAAGAAGTAAAAGAAGAAGCAGAACATGGGAGCAGATGGAAAGCATAAAATCCTGAAGAGGACTTATGATTTTCATTTCTTTTTACAAACCATCTGCATCTAATCCACAGGCTACCAGAAAATGGACTGTTGTGGTTTTAAACCCAGACAAAAATTAACCATAACTCAGCCACGAGCTGAGTGCCCCCATCTTCCTCCCTGCTATGGCGGAATGGAGAGGTAAATCTAAATAAAACTATTGTGTTAAGACCAGTTTAATAGTGGAAAGTAAAACAAGACACAGTAATAATGGTAAATGATAATAAGAATGATTATAAAAAGGGAAAAACAAGTGATGCATGCTCCAGTTGTTCACCACCAGTGATGAGCCCAATGCCAGACACCCTTTCCCAAATTCAGATCAGCCACCCCTCTATGTAACTCACCCCAGTTTACTGGGCATGATGTTCTGTGGTGATATATCCCTTTGGTCAGCTTGGGTCACCTGTTTTACCTGTGCTCCCTCTCAGTTTCTTTTGAATACCTCTTCACTGGCAGAGAATGAGACAAGATAAATTGATTTGATAAACACGAATTCACAAAAAAAGCCTTCTCAAACCCTTTAATCTGACAAACCTTCCTAGAAGTTTACACAATAATTTATAATGTGTCATTAACTAGCCAACCAT
The DNA here is from genome assembly GCF_029207755.1 of Chamaea fasciata. NCBI lineage: Eukaryota > Metazoa > Chordata > Aves > Passeriformes > Sylviidae > Chamaea > Chamaea fasciata. The sequence continues at coordinate 28,272,336 of NW_027094086.1, forward strand.
TTTTTAGACAAAAACCCTATGCTTGAATCCATATAATTAGCTGTATAAATATTTTAAATGCTTGGGAGCTGAAAGTTTTTAGTACAATTGAGCATAAGTACTAGCAGTCATAAATACAATACAATTTGTCAAATCTCAAAACAAAGTCCCTCCCCATCCTTCCTGTAGTCTGCCTTTAAATACTGAAAGAACACTATGATGTCTACTGGAAACCTTCTCTTCTCTAATCTAAACACCTCCAACTCTCAGCCTGTCCTCAAAGATGAGATGTTCCAGTCCCTGATCACCTTCATGGCCTCCTCTGGTCCCATTCAAATGAGCCCATGTCTTCCTCACACTGGGAGCCCCAGAACTGAAGACAGTTCTCAATAGTTCATGGCATAATAATTAGAGACTATCTTTATCATTCTGGGCACCCTGGGCAACATACAGTCAGTCACTTCCTGATAAGTCTACATTTAAAGCCTTTTAATATACTTCTTTCCAAAGGAAGTTGTCTTATATTTTAAGCACGGCTTCCCTTTTCTCCTTGAAACATTGGATTTAGCCATTTTAGAGCAAGGTTGCACAGGTCTCACTTTCGAGGAGATGCAGGTCATAGTGTTAAATAAATCTGGCTTTATTTATCCCTAAAAATCCCCACAACATCTAATAGTAATTTTGTTCTGTTTATATTCCATGTGGTTTTTTTCAGGCAAAGTCTATCACCTGTGTGTAAATCATAGAATTACAGAATATCTTGAGTTGGAGGGGACCCACAAATATAATCAAGGTCAAACTCCTGTCCATGTACAAGAGAGCCTCAAGAATCACACCATGTACCATGTGTGAGTAAGTTCATGGCCCAGAAACATAGATATACAGCTGTAAATTTAAAATCTCATATCCACTCAAGTGAAAGCCAGGATATAAAACAAGACAAAACTTACACCTTTGCTTTCCTGACTCACACAGAGGTAACATTTTTTTTTTCAGTTTTTTTTGTAAATTCTTGTACTTGACAGGAAAGAAAAAATGAAATGCATGTTTTAGTCTTATTAACAGTTTGTATAAATGAGCAGTATTATGTAAATTTTAATGGAAAGACTCTGTCACATGCCAATTGAAGATGTGTTCTGTTTACAATAATTTCAAGCATTTTTCAGGCTGTCAAAAAGCAGTGGTGATTACTGCCCTGATGTCTTGTCTTCTTGCATCATGTCACAGAACAACAGAAGTCAAAAGCACGTTATTCATCTTCCTTGAGCATTGCTGATTCTCTTTGGCTCCCTGCATCTCAGAGTTCAAAAGGCAGGAAAAAACTGATGCTATGAAAGCTTTATGTTTAGAAATAAGAGTAAAAAAATGCCCTCCTCTCTCATCAATCCAGAGCTGATAACAGCAGCACTTGCAGCAGAGAATCAATGTGACCATGGTTTTTAAATGCCAAATTTCTGAGAATAGGAGCTGATGTAAGAAATTGAATATGAGTAAATATTTCCAAAGGCCTGAACATGAAGCTGAACCTCACCCTCTACCACTCGCACACACACACACACACCTCCCATGCATTTGTGAACAATATATTTCCTACTGCCATACTGCATGCATGGGAGATAAATAATGGAAACGAAGAAATGAAAAAACTGGGGCTAGAGTGTGAATTTCAGAGAGATATCCAAAACTTTATTTTCAGTGTTCCAGCTCCCTTATGTAGAAGGGAGGAGAAATACTTGAGAAATTCAGAAAACTATGACAAAAAAAATCTATAAATGAATGTGGCAGATTCAGGAAGGATGGCAAAGATGCAGTTCCTGCTCCCAGAATTCAGTGGTGTTCCACTTAGATGTTCATCCTATTAAAATAATAATGATAATAATAATAATATACAAGTATATGAACATAGGAACTAAAATCTGTCTGCCTGTTAAACTCTGAGTGTCCAAGCTGATAGTTGCAAAATTACCATGTTGCTTCCTTCTTTCTCTATATAGTTTATTACAATCCCTTACTTTTATGATATTATTCTACCACCCATTTGAGCAGAACAGTGTCCTGTCCCTTTTACCTCATGAATCTTGCAAGGTAAGAAGGAAATTAATAACAAAACACTTTGACATGTTATTTCATGGCTTTACCTTGATAAGGTTTTTTTTCAGCCACTTTAAGTTTATTTAATTGGTCATATATTTTGTATTTAATAGTGAATCAGAGGCAAGGTTACAAGTACAGAAAGAAATTCCAGGTCAAAAGCGGTAGTCAATTTATATTCCTAATTCATGTGACTGCTAGGCAGTTTTATCAGTTTGAAATTTTGGACTCAAGCAGTCTAAAACAATGCTGTGAACATCTGCTTATGTAGTTGGCTGACACAGGAAGTACAACCACATTGCTGGAGCGTTGAGTTCAACAAATTACTTAAGGTCTTACTTGTTGTAACATCTTATGGTTTCAGGGCAAGTCCATGGAGTAACTATTCTGGCAAGGAAGTTCACACCACTTGTCAGTCCTGGGTTCACTGTGCACACAAGGAAAGCTAACTTCCTGAAGAATTTTACATACACTGTGCATACAAGTGTCTATCCATGCATTTAGAGAATGACATTATTTTCTTTTTTCATTCTAAATATTGTCTGAGAACAATGGAATTAGATATAGAATGGGTACCTTGGCAGGCACATAAAGAGAAGTGAGCCTTTGAAATATGTGAAAGAACTGCTACTGCACTGCTGATTTTGTGGACTGTAAGGTTAATGAAAGCCCAAATTAGTAACTGTGTAGAAAATAGAAGGCATCATAAGCCTAGAATATATCCCTTACTTCATTTTACCAACATCCCAGCTAAAGGGAAGAGGTAAAAAAAAAAAAAATAAAAAAATAAAAAAATAAAAAAAAAAAAAGTCTTTGCTGATTGTAACTAGTATAGAATGGATTCCTGGATGAAATGTTTAAAATCTTGGTTCCATTTAAAATTTATTTTATACTTTCCTTCTTGAGTAGCTTAATCATAAACAATGACAATTTATTTATCAAGACAAAATAATCTCTCTGAAAGACAGAACAAATTTAATATGGTTCTTTTGCTTTTGAGATTCTCTTCCCATCATATAGTCACACAAATTTTATTTTTATAAAGCATTTGAGTATCCAGGAAATCTGTGTTTGAATTCTATTCAAGGCAAACAACACATCTAATGTACTATCAAAGTTAAAAGAAAGGAGAGAGAAATATTTCTAACTCAGATAAAGATTATTATAGCTTTAATGACCTTTTAGTGGATTTTAGTTTCTTTATTAAGCTTCAAAATATTGTGCTGCATAACTTGATATCCTGAATTTCCTTTTTAAATTTTTGCTTTGAAAATTACATCAAAAACATCAAAACGCATAGCTGTATTCAGAGATGGAGTGTATGGGGAGTCCAAAAGGAGACTGCCAGAAAAATAGAATAATTATCAGAAGTCCCTATTCATTATAGGCAAAGATTAAGGTTCAGCCAGCTTATAAGTGTATACAGGATTTAGAAGACCTGGTAACCTGGTGTGAAAAAAAATAAGCTGAATCTGTAGCATATTGGGAAAAAATATTTACAAAATCTAATCCTCTGATTATTAAGTCTTTGTTAAACCAGTTATACTGGCATGTGGTTAATCATAGAATGCGTTGAGTCAGAAGAAACTCATCAGGACGATCAAGTGCAACTCACAGTCCTGCCAAGGAGCCCACCTTGTTCATGTGAGCATTCTCTAATTGCTTCCTGAATTCACACCGGCTTCAGTGCTGCAATCACTTCCCTGGGGAGCCTGTTCCAGTGCTCAGCCACCCTCTGGTGTGTTACAAAGCAGAGCAACACAGACTTCCCAGGCAACACTCCCCCATACACAACACCAGTGGAAACCTGTAGTAAAGCAACCCATACCTGAGCAAGTGTTTTCCATATAGGGAAAGGTTTGAGACTCACCCCTTGACCTTCTTATAAGGTAAAAGACCCAGAAACTGCTTTGCTGTCCTGACAGTTCCTGACAGTAATTAGCTGGGTGCCAGTCGAGAGGCACTGATTGGGCTTGGAAAGTGTAACTCAAAGCCTGTTAACAATTTCATTGGGCCAAAAGCCAAATAGCCCACATGAAGTATTGAGTTAAAAAGAGAGAACTAAGGGTCTTGGCACATTCTTGAGGTGTTTTAGCAGGGGTGTGGGACCTGTCCCTGTACTGCGTTTGGCTTTGTTCTTTGTTTTGTATCAGTTTCTTTCTTTTATTAAACCTTTTGATTTTTCAAGACACACTCAACCATGCCATCTCGCTACTTGATTTAAGCCATTTCTCTGCAAGGGCTGGACTCTCAGAGGTGTTGGGAACCCCAATTCAAACCCTTTATCTGATATCCAACTTAAACTTCCTCTGGCTGATCTTTGTGCTATTTCCTGGAGTCCTGTCACTGGACACAAGAGTGAAGAGATAGGCACTTCTCCCTTTGCTTCCTCTGTGATGATGTTGAAGACCGCAATGAGATCCCCCCCAGTCTCCTCCAGCCTGCTCAGACCAAGTGACCTCAGCCACTCCTCATTTGGCTTCCCCTCCAGCACACATCTGTGTTGCTCTCTTATGGACACTTTTGCTGTGGCAAAAGTGACAAGCTCTAATAGTTGAATATTTTTTTATATTGTGGTGCCAAAAATGTCCCCAGCACTTGAGGTGAGGCTGCTCCAGTGCAGAGCAGAGCAGTCCCTTCCCTTGCCCAGCTGGTGATGCTGTGCCTGATGTCCACCAGGACACAGCTGACCCTCCTGGCTGCCAGGGCTCTTCTGACTCAGATTCAACTTGCCATCAATCAGAACCCTCAGGTCCCTTTCCAGGGTACTGCTCTCCAACCTCTCATTCTCGAGACTGTACATGCAATCAGGGCTGCCCTATTCCAGTTGCAGAATCTGGTACTTTTCACATGTTCAACTCCACATGATTGCTGATTCCCTCAAAAAGACAAGAAAACAGATCCTTTTTTTTTAAAATTTTCACCTAGGGAAAGTTTTCTGGCCCATGAGGAGAGAAATTTGCTATAATTCCTTCATTTATAGGAGGACTGTGAAGTAGAACTGCAGACTGAACATCAGAGGATATTCACCGTCATAAAATATGAAAATTTTATTGTTTTTTTTTTAGTTTTAGGAATACTATGAGGTAAATTCCTCATCTATTTTTTTTTTGTTTGTTTTTCATTTGGTAAAGTTCAACAGTCATGAAATGAAGAATTTGTCTTCCATGGGCAAGAAACTAATTAATACAAATGGATAGCTCTTTAGAAGGAAACATTTCTTTCAACATTTAGTCAGGGCTTTAATAGGAATATGTTGCCTCTTGTTTCTGCCTCCATGGTTTCTCATGAATGCTTGCGAATACCACAAGAAATTTGTGGCAGCTTAGGAAAGTTCAATGTAGGGTTTGAGGGTTTTTTTTGGTTTCATGGAATTCTTAGATTACTGAATTGTATCTTAGGCAATAGTCAACAAACATGCAGAGGTGTCATTACTAATGAATACTATTGTCAAATTTTGCAGCCATAATTTTTTCAAAGACTTGGACTAAAGATGTTAAAAGATTTTTATAATTGATGGTTTTTGAAATGAAGTGGAACTGCAGTGTACAACTCTGCTACCTAAATGTTCTGTTCAGATTTTCCTATAAAGTCTAATGAGTAATAGCATCGCCCTGCAAACTTAATTACCTAGGTACTTCCATTTAGGTTTTGGAAGTAGAACACATGTTTCCTAAAAGGAAGGAGAGGTCTAGATATTTCTAATGCTCCTCATCTGAAGTGTTACAGATCATGAATTCGGAAGACTACCTATATTAATGCAAATCACTAAAATTTCTCTTTTCCAAAAAATTATAAAAAAACCCATTATTTTCTGTAGGGGTTTACTTTTTGGGTCCCTGTTCTCTTTCACTGCAAATAGTTTACACTTTTCTATATGTAAATAATGTTAAATTCATTTAAAATTATGATGTTACTAAACTTGGGTTTATTTTGATAAAATTATTTTATAATGTCATAAAATGCCTTAGTTTATACTGCTTTTACCCTGGGGGAATGGGGTGAGTAGTTGAGTTTACATACAGCTACAGAACATCAAAGCCTTTATTAGACTAAACTGAAACACAGTGCTCAACAACTTAGGTTGTGAACTGCAACAGTTTTCAGTTTGCCCCTGCTAAGAGGATATAAATCTCAGGCCTAGCATAGTGGATTGCTTGAATGTGGCCTCACTAAATTCAGATAAGTTTATCCCCTTCAAGTGGCTGAACTGCAGTGTGGTAGAATCGGCTGTATGAACAGATTTGTAATATATGTTTGTGTTCTTCAGTGTGCTCAGTTCCATTATCTAATGTTTTTGAGGTAGTCGTTGTCTTTGAATGGTTTCACTTGAGAACTTCAATAAATATATATTTAACTTTGAGCATGTTGTCTTGATTTAGGAACAATAAAATTAATTCACGTTGAGCAGCTGAGTGCAACTCAGTTTTGGAAAGAGAAAATCAGTTCTCTGTATTGCAGTCTGTATAGGGATGAACACTTTGGCTACAGCAATCCTCAACAATTTAGCTTTTTTTTCAAAGTGAAGGTAGCTCTCTGTCCCACATGCATAGCTCCAACAGGCAATAGTCTGTGCTTTTCAGACTCATGGTACATGTTGCCATTTATTTATTATATCATGGGGCAATTCAAGAGAAAATATTTTATTTGCTTTTAATCTGTTTTCCAGTGTTTCAGTTTTTAATTGAAACTGCAAACAGTGTGTGAAAGAGTAGACTAGGAATCCAGAGAATGCAAAAGGAATAAATACATTTATTAAACTTTCTGAATACTTCAGCAACGCTTGAACTTGTCATACTGTTAAATTGAATTATCATGATTAATATTTAAAAAAAAACCCCTAGTCTAAGATGTGTAAGAATTATGACCTCTGTTACCTTAAAATAGGCTTTTGTCATTTGTGCTTGGGTTTTTAGCATTGTTTTAAATATAATGGTAATGATCTAATCAAGAATGCCAGACAAAATTCACACCATATATACAGTGGAGGAAGCATGAAGAAAAGCTCTTACATAATTAAGGCTATTGGGAAGTGCTCTATTCCACTTTGAAAGGTTCCAGGTACGTAGGTGTATCAGAGATTTCTAGTCTGAATCCCTGTGGCTCTTTGTTCTTTATGTATCCAGACTACATCTCAACTTGCCTAAATCCCCACTGATTGTTGGTCTTAAAATGGGCATTTTATGTAGGCTACAGGAATATACCTTATATAAAAATATAATATTTCATTAGAATCTAACCCAAAGAGTCTAATCAAAGATTTTTTTTTCAGACCAGATTTAATTACTAGAGAAAAAGATGAAAATAATACTACTAAATAAAGAGTCCAGATGAAATCACCATTAAACTATTAAACATGTATTCTGTTCCTTTCCATGGTTCCACTGAGTGCCAGGATTGATGGCTGCCAACTGGGGGAAGGTTGTGTTGAGTCATCAGTATCCTAAGTACTTTGAAGAAGGTTAATGGGTGTTGATGACAAAGATTTCTTCCTCTTCACTCTGGGATATAATTAAGATCATTTTCCTACATTTTCTGCCATGTCCTATGCTCTTCTCTTTATTCATTGCTCTATAATTCCATGCTCCAAATCCAAATTTGGTATATATGATATTCAAGATGCAATAACAACCAGTTCTTTGTTACTCCTTAAACTTTTGTCATTCCAGATTACAGTAATGGTATCTTTGATAATGCTTATATAAACATTTCTCAAAGCAGTCTAGCAAGGACTTCAGGACTTCAGCATAAGCAGATGGGATAGCTGGGTTTTAAGACATGTAATGGTTCAATTACACAGCTTACAGAGGCTCAGCTCTGTCATATTGTTTGCAACCTCAGACAGAAACTGTTGGCGGGAGTGTGTGTGTCACAAGATTTATCTGGGGATTAGGAGTTCTATTAGAAAAGACTTCAAATGCTGAATATGCTCTCACTTCTTCTTTTCAAGGATGAAAAAGGATTGGATTACAGTGTATAAATGTTTAAAAGGGTCACACATGACGACCCTGAGAAAAACCTATTTTGATTCCAGGGGATTATTAAAGCAAGAAGTCACTGCTCTGAAACTAGTAAACAATCCTTCAGAATCAGCAGTATACTAGATTGATAGGCATGCAAATAGAAAAAAAAAATCTAGAGTGAGATTCCAGGAAACCAACACTTATTGATTACAATTGTAATTGTATTGACTTTGTAAGGAATAGTAAAAATTTTAGCTGATTTAATTTTAAAATTTATTGCTAACTGTTGAACATTGGGGTAAAACCTAGTGAATAGATTATGTTGCTTGTATTTGCCTTGGTGCTCTGAACATCTTGCATCTGCCCTTGAAACTTTAATAGCTGACAAAATCCTGAATAAGACTTATGGTCTATCAGGGTCACAGATGCAAATAGGAGAACTACTTCAAGATATCCAAAATGATGAAAGAAACTCTTCTTCACAGTAGTGACGAGAATCTGCACCTCATGGCAAGATCAAAGAAAGTGCCTAGATACATTTATGAACATATTTTGTTGACCTTCAAACAACTTTTTTTTTCACTACTAGAATTAAGAATGGCTGTTTCTTTTGCTTCTGTTTATACAGTAACAAAGGCACACAGTCTGATTATATTTGCGCAAATTAAAAAAAAAAAAAAGTTGAGATAATAGTAACTTTTTTTCCCTCTGGAAAATCTGTCCAGATGCTTGTGAAAATTGGATATTTGTTCAGAATTTGTTTTGATATTTGTTTAGTGTTTTCTGGGCTTGGTGTCCAGTCTGCAGATAGAGGGCAGAGCTTAGAACAGTGTGGGCGTGGCCAGGTATCCATTCTATACCACTGACTTTGTTGCTGAGGGTCATGGTTTCAGGGAAAAGGAAAGGGTGAGTACACTCTTGAGTGCACCAGTTTGTTTCCTCTCTCCCACTGGACAGTTGCCAGCTGTGGTAGTGCTGCAGACTCTCGGGATCAATGCTGTGGACTCTGTCCCTCTGCCACTTGTCACCTGTCCCTTCCTGTTCCTTTGAGACATGGCCCTGAAAGGGGCAACCACAGATGAGAACGCAGCTCCTTCTCTTTTGTATACTTTTATATTATATTTTGTTATATTATTTTCTGCTGTTACTGTGTGTGTTTTATTCCACTGCTTTGTTTTCAGTAAATTGTTATCTCTATGCATAGTATCGGTGTTCTCAGTGGAGCTGAGCAATGGGTGAGAGGCAACAAACAGAAACTTATGCACAGGAAGTTCCACCTGAACATGAAAAATAACTTTACTGTACAGGTGATTGAGCCCTTGAACTGGTTTCCCAGAGAGGTTATGTAGTCTTCTTCTTTGGAGATGTGGACAAAAGACGCCTGGACAAAAAATTGAGTAACATACTTTAGGGACTGTGCTTGAGCAGGGAGGCTGGACTCGATGACCTCCAACGATTCCTTCCAACCTTACACATTCTTTGATTCTGTGATTCTTGGTGAAAGTATCCTGACCAAGTTTGCTGACGACACCAAAGTCACCACCTGATGATGAGAACATGTCAGAAGGGGAGAGCCATCTTAAAGAGAGACTTGGATAGACTGGAAGAGTGGGCAGCCAGTATGGGTTAGGAACATATCTGTGTGGCTGGGGAACAGCTGTGGCAAAAGTGACCTGTGAGGTCTGGTAGACAACAAGCTGAACATAATTCAGCAGTGCACCACTGCAGACACAAAGGCAAATTGGATCTTGGCTAGCATTTGTAGGGGCATTGCTAGCAGAGAGAGGGACATGAATGCCCACTCTAACCAGCACTGGTCAGGTAGCACTTGGAGTACTGTGTCCAGTTTTGGTCTCCACAAATCAAAAAGTGCAGCATCTTCCTTTCATGCTCTAAATGTTTCTTGCAATTACAAAAACTGTTTTCAGAAGGACCATAATATTCACATTAGAATGGAGCTGATGGACAAGACACCAAGTTCAGCTGATACAATAACCCTTTCAAATCTATGTAGTTTAAAAAAATAATGTGCAATTCTTTTTGGCCAGAGTAAAACTGAAGCTGTGTTATGCATTAATGATAGGATATTTTTGATCACAACTAACTGTTTGCTGGGAATAAAAAAACTTTTCATCATACCACATAATAATTATCCTCATACAAGGGAAAGAAATAGATATACTGAGCCCTTCCTGCAGCTAGAAAAAACAGTAAATAATTAATTTTTTGTAAATATTGCTGAGATAACCTCAGCTTCAGTTTTTAAGAACCAAAATGTCGAGAAAATAAAGAAAATTCAAGTATAAAAAAGAATATTTTAGATTAAACTCTCTGTAGTATTTACTATATAACATTTAAAATCTATGTTTCTTCTGCAAAATCATATTAACTTATACAACACATTGTCTTTATATATGTATGCATGTACATATGGAAAACCTTTTTATTGTGCTGCAATATATTAATTTCATCTCAATGGAGACACTTTGTTTGGTACAAAGTTATAATTTTTTTGTTTTTAATTTTCCAGTGAAAAATCCATTATTTAACCAGCTCTTCTACAAGGCAGGAGATCAACAGGTAACCAAAGAATGTTTGTTGATTTTAAGATTACATTTTTTTGGTAAGATCTCTTAAGTGTTTGATAACAGAAAGATTAAATATCTGTTTTTTGTGATGATGAGCTGAAGCAGAGCTCTATCTTTTTTGCCAGAAGACGTTTCAGTTCCAATAAATAACTTAAACCATTTCAGTACTGAAAGGGATTATTTTTCAACTCTTCTTTTGGTTTTGCAGTAACACCTTTAAAATGAAAAACTCAAAATTGGAAATTATAACCCAAATTTTTATCTTAGGTGTTTGTTGTTTTCTATATAAAGTCTTAATTTATCTTGATAATTTTCACTTGGGAAGAAAAAACACAGATCTCTCTGAGGTTTATATTCTGCCCACCTCACATTGCTGAATCCGTTTGATCACAAGTGAAACAGCTAGCATAGCATTGCCTCATAGCGTTCAGCTCTAGCATATATTAAAGCATGTAGAATTCTTTTATGACTGCCTTAAAACCAGTGTTTTCTCTTTATTAGATAGATCAAGACCTCTCAGAGCTATTCCTTTTCTGACTTTTGCTGACTGATATTGAGATTTTATATTTTCAATCTTTCACAAAGGCTGCCATAGCAATCCACCCAGCTGTTGGTCAGGAATTTCTTCCAAGAGCTTTAAAGAGGATCAGGCAAGGCAAGGAATAGTTACAGGTGAGATGTTTATATAAATATACTAGATATACATATATGTATGTGGAAGAGTACGTAGACACGCGTTCACATTTATATGCATATATGTATTTGTGTGTACACATACACACAGAGATTGTTTGCCAGAATGATTCTACTTGACCTACAAGATCACAGATTTGTGGAATGTGGTTTCTTGCACTGAAAGTAATTTTGAAAGTAATAAGTTTTTTAAAAGTCCATGATGCTTCCAAATCACTTCATCCACAAATGTATTTTTGTCTTAGTCTAGTCTTCAGGTTTACAAAAGTAGGATATATGCAGATTTCCTAAAGCATAACAAGAATCATATTCATTATTTTCTGTTGTGAAATCTTTGCTTAAAATCTCAGATATTCTGAGTGGTGATAGAGTACTTTTGGTGAAAAACATTTCAGGCAGCCAGAAGGATCATCTTTCATGAAGTGAAACTGAACTTAGATAGCCTAATGAGTATAAAGTAATTTTGGGGTTTTTTTCAAACAGAATAACAAAACTAAATGTTTCTACACCTTCATCTTTTGTTGTTGTTGTTTTTTTTGCTTTAATTAAAATACAACTTGATAGACTGTGCCCTCTTAAGGTTTCTTTCTAGGAGAATAATTCCTTTCCAATCTCAAACTGCAGCAGCTGCAGAGCTTCATGTTTTCCCTCAGAAAGAACTTAGTTTTTCTATTCTGTATGTCATCTGAAAGCTATTCCAAATTTTTATCAGAAATAATCTTTTTATATGCAGACAAAGGAGACTGTCAAGAAAGTTGGGGTTTTTTCCCTGTCTTAAAATGATTTCATTTACTCTCTGAATAGCACAAGTCCGGTAAAAGTCATGAACGATTATTTAGTGTACAATCTTTGGGAGTGTGTGAATATTATTTTTTAATGTGATTTTTAAATTAAGTTAAAAATGTATTTTGGAAGCACACAACAAGCTCTCACTGGCATTCAGAAAAATCAATACAGTAAATATTGTGACAGTGTGGATGCATGTAACACATAAAGGTTTAATTATTTTTTAAATTTAATTATTAAGACTTTAATTCATCAGTCAGCATGCTGTGGGAATATATTTTATATGTTCAGCAAATACAGAGGATAAACAATTCCCTATGAGTCAAATCCTACAATTCAGTTCTCTAGAAGACAACCAAAGAGAACAGAAAAATAATTAATAGGTAGATCCATGATGTCACAGGGTCACATTTGATGTATGAGTTACTACAGTGGGGTAATTTATGTTTGTAAACCCAGAATTTAAGAGCTGACTTCTCTTTAGAAACATTCACAAAATGAACAAAAATTCGCTGTTGATAAAATCCCAAATTTCTGTGACAACAAAAGGACCTTTGGTGAGAGAGGCCTCATGGTTTTGTTCCTGACATGGGAACACAAGTAGCAGAGTATGATAATGTGACATTATCATTTGCATTCTTTCAGTCTTGCATACCTTCCTACGGAAAGGAAGAAAGCACAGTTGCTTAGGGGCCCGCCTGTTTCAGTTTCACATTGCTGTTTAAAAAGAAAAAGCATCTGTGCTGTTATTTAAAAATTAATTACCTTCTTAAAGGCCCTATGTAATCTTAGATTCCTGAAATTCAGAGCCATATTGCATAATAGTTCTGCAGAATTAATACAATGAAAAATGCCATAAAATTTATGCTAAAGCACTTGTACTTGCCTATCTTTTTCTAAGTGGTTTTTTTTGTGATTGAAAATGTCAAGATTTTCCCTATTTTATATTCTAGAATTTTCTTTATCAATTTCTGCATATTTCTGCATAGTATCCTGTACAGTTTTTAGGCTTAGTCTTTGCCATCCATTTTAATTTACAGAAGAATTTGAAAACCTGCATTTCTTCAATTGCTTCTTACTAGATTTTGAAATTGTACGAGTGATACCTCTAAGTCCTTCAATGTTAAACTTCATTTGCAGTGTGCCAAGCTGATTATAGAGTTGTCTTGTCTGCCTGAAAACCTCTTCATGTTTCAGTCTTCATTAACCACTTGTTCAAAGTTCTAAATTATCAGAAAATTCAACAAGTTGTTAACTGCCAAGAAATTTATGTATAACTAGAGGAATAAGCAGTGATTTTCTATCATGTGTTTGGTATATCCTTTCCATCTATGTACCAGTCCTTGATCTGATGGTAGGACATGAGCAGTGCAGCTTCCCATTGATATCAAAAACATTTTAATCTTATATTTTTCAAAATAATATTAAGGTGTTCATCCTTTCATCTCTTTTACTATTACTGCCAAAGGAAAATAAAATGTATCCCTCTAATTTACCAAAGGACTAAAAAAGTCCCAGTAAATGCATTCAGCTACCATTGTCATAATTCCTTAAGTATTTCAAAGAGGTAAAGAGGTTAGTTAGGCAATATGTTCCTTTTCTATATTCATTTGGGAAATCTTCTGTTATCTCATTACTTCACAGGTGTTCTTTTTATGCTACTGCTCAATATAGTCTATTAGTTTGCTTACTCTAGAGAAAAAAATGCCCTAGATAAAAATTGGTGGATGTTAACATGTTTGAAAATGAAAAATGTAAGCTCTAGTAAATAAATTACTTTCTGTAAAACCCTCAGTAAATTTTTCCCCAGCTTGCAATGATATAATCCTATATCACCCTATATATGATGATTTTTTTTCAGCCCTCTGAAAAAGATAGCAGGAGGACTAGTGAAATGGTAAGTAAGAGAAAATTAATGCCACCGAAGTCAAGTGGCCCACACTAGACAAAAAGCGACTTTTAGGCAGTCATATTTAGTTTTCAATTTCTGTCTTGTATTCCTTAGTGTATAAAATAAAGAGGATGATTTGTGGGCAAATTCTGAATCTGCTTCTATTCCTTTAAAGCCTATGTAATTCTACTGATGTAAATGTAAAGGTTTAAGTTTCAGTTTAGAGTTATTGTACACAAAAGCTGGAAGGAGAACAGAATCTGCACTGTGAAGATGTCCACAACTTCCCCTTTAAAGGCTCACTCTTTATAGAAATTTTTTTACCAAGGAATTTCACCATGAAATTAAGAGGTCTTTTTAAGTTGCACAAGGATCATATTAGGAATTGAAAGTTAAATCAATATTTTTAATTCACATTGTTTTGACAACAAAAATATTATGTGGATTAACTCACTTTTTGAAAAATTAGAGAGAAAACTTTCATACAGAGCAGGAAGTGAGTTGAATCTGCAATTACCTTCCCACGTTGATGAAAAAATATGTGATTAAATAATTGCTGTCAGAGAAGTTGAATAATCCCTGGTAATCTGGGTCAGGCACACCTAAATCTCTCTTGAACTTGGTGTGGTCCTCTCTCCCTCTGTTTTAATCTAATTTCTAATTTCTTATTATTTGCAACACAGTTACTGACTAGTTACATATTCCAGTATATTTTGCATCAGTGATATCTGTTTAAGAGTCTTTGGATATTCCACAGATAGTAACATATTGCAAAAGTCATCACACCATCGGTGTACGAGAACTGGCTTTCTGTCATTGTCTGCTATTTATGTTTCCAGTCAGACAAATGCAGACCTTTTGGACCAGCAAAACACACTTCTAATGCATGCTCTGTGTTATCAACCATAAGTAGACCTGTCAAAGGTAGCTATGGCTACTAAATTAAAGCTAAGGAATAAGTAGAATGTCAATAATAATATTTTTCTGAATTCTTGTTTTTCGAAACAAGTGTTTGCAGCTCTGAAAAAAAAAAATCAGGGCATTTTTCTTTTGGGAAGACTAGTGCAAAAGGTATTAATATGACTTAAAGAGGAATCAGAGAAAAATGTAAAAGTCAGTAATATACAACTTGATCTTTTCTCAGGTTTTCTAGGAAAGTGGAAAAAGACCTTTGTTTAATTACCCAAAGGATATTGTTGTCACCCTGTCACAAATTTTTAAATAGAAGAACTTCACAGATGGCAAAATACTATGTTTTGCATATCAGGATTCAACTCCAATAGTCCCTCAAAGGCTAATTTTGAAGTTACAGTCTATGCAACCTTTTTATTAATGCTTCACTAATATTTAATAAATACATAGAAAGTAAATTACCTCAGCTTACAGTATAACAAAATAAATTTGTATGTATTAAACACTTAATAGTCCTGTAGCAAGATCACACACAGACAGAGGAAACACCTTTACTTTGCTGTGTTTGGAACAACAGGAATATCTCAGTCTGGTAGAATATAAAATGAACAAAGAAGATGGTTCTAACATCAGCTTCCTGACTTTTGACTTCATCGACTTCATTGACTTTTGACTTCATTTTCAAGCTTTACAGGTTGCTGTAGCAACATGTAGCAACCTGCTACAGTTTGACTCCATCCATGCTAGATTTCACATTTGCCATAATGGTACTCTAAGTGAATTCATAACCTTTATTTCAAGCAAAATAGGTTTTGTTAAAAATTAATAATTAGAGTACCTTGAAATAGTCTTGATTCTTGTCGTTTGATTAGGGGGTTGATTCCAGCTCTAGTAGCACAAGCTCTTTTCTGTATAAGTGTATTCTTGTGTTGGCTGAAACGCCGTTGTTTGTGGTTTTGTTTGCTTTGTTCTGTTTGTGCTGGCTCTATAATTATTTCACACCACTGTAAAGACTCAAATATAGGCCCAAAGAGGCTTGTTGTTATCACTCTTTTCACACTTTTAGAGAAATCTTATGCTATGCTTTCTTAAGAGTTTATATTTTTCTGAGCTCTACTGTATGTTCATAAAACACCTTTATTTAAGAGCATTCTGTTTTACAAACTTTGTAGCTCTTATATAGCCAAATGGTTGTTCAAGATTGGCTCTTTGGAGCTGGTGGAAAGATTCCAATTCCATATAAAGGAAAGAGCATTACATCTGGGAGCAGTTATGCCTTTTCTATAGTGGTGAAGGACTAAAGAGTTCAGCAGTAAGGGAAGCCTATCTCTGGTTGAAAAGGCAAACTACCAAAATGAGCATTGTTGCTGTTCCCTAAAGGGCATCCTGCCCTCATCTAAACCTGAAACACCGCTGTCAGTAGTAAGGTGTCTTGGCACAGAAAAAGCTGGGAATGAAAGTTATATTTAGAATGTATTTGCTTTAGAGATATCAGACTTCAAGTTGTAACTTCTACTCCCAATGATTTAGTTCTGAAATAACTCATTTTCTTTATAGTTTCCAGTACTTTCTCTCATTGTCTTTCATCGAGACATTTCGTACTCCCAGAGCCCTCACTGAGACACAAATGTTTATTTCCTATAGTACCACTGCTGCCAGCATGAGGAAAAGCAGTTGTGTGGATAATAAGGATCTATCTTTAGGAAGAAAAAAATTATTTCCCAAATAAATTTTTGACTTGTAGCTTTAGTTAGTCAAACTGCTCCTTTTGTGGATTTGCTGATGTGTGGTGACAATTCTTACTGTTAAGTGTAGCAAAGCAAATATATCTGAGCTCCAGGGAGCACCAGGGAGCTCATTTTTATTGACTAGAGTAACTAGATAGGTAGTATTATTTTTTGGCTGTACCTTATAAACTGTTGTCATAGATAGAAATTCATTCTAACTTTCTTGAACTGCCTGTGCATGCTAGGTGGTCTGAATCATATATATTTTATAGATTCCGTAGCAACCACTCATTTCAAAAATGAACATTCCATTTCTCTCTGAAAGAGCATTATATTTAAAATTCTCTATTTGTATGTGTATTTCCAATATCCTTAAATGAATTACATGCATACATAAAACACACAACATTTAAATCAGGCTTGTGTCATAATAACTATGGAACAGTGTGCACCTCTGTAATATTTATTATATACAATTATTTATAGACATGCTTCTCTGACATTGCACGGAATTTATGCTTCTACCCACTGCCTTAGTGCAAGAGGGGAGAATAGAGAAAGTAATCCATTTTCAGAAGAGACCTCAACATACTGAGATTTTTTTTAGGTTTCCCACTAAGAATCTGGTAACAACAATTTTCATTGATATAAAAACAATATTTAAATAAAAGTAATGAATACTTACAGAGGTGTGAGGGGTTCTGGCAGTCTGTAAATGTGAACACCTTATCTCTTTGGTTGTAATTTGTGGTAACCTTTTTTTAAAATATTTTTTTCTTAGTAACAAATTTCCTTTTTGGTTTTTGCATTAGGGACAGTATTTCATGCTTCCAAATCTAAAGAGTATAACAGCTGACTTTCTTATCCTGTAGTAAAAATAATATTACATTTTGGAAAAGGGTGATTTTCCACTATCTTCAGTTTTAACAATGACTTCACAGAGAAAATAAAGGGAAGGGAGTTAAGTTACAAGCCATAGGATTAGGGCACACTGTGCCTGATAAAGATGAGATACAGGCAAATATTAAACAGAGAGCAAAGAAAAGAAAGCAATTTTGTTGTTTAGTACAAGTCACGTTACTTAAATCAGCTGTTCATAACCTGTAGCTCTTTGAAAGATAAGAATTAATATGCCATTTCTTGATGCCAACTCCTCCATGGGAGATGTTCTAAATTTTGGGGTTTTTTTTTTCTCAAAATAAAAATTGTTCATTGTTTGGTTCACTATTATTATTATTATCACTATTATTATTAATAATAATAATTTATTTTTATTATTAAAAAATCTGCAAAGTCTAAAAAAGTGAACAGAATTTCAGACTTTTGGAGTTAAGTATTAGCTATGCAGCAATGCCTGTAAACTATTTGGAAAGGAGTATTTTTTTAAATTGTTTTTCCAACAAATGTTTAGAATTGTTGTCCCAACAAATGGTTGTCTTTGGCACAACTTTCCAATTTCAATTTTCTTTCAAATATGTTTTATTACACATTTAAAATTGATTACATTGATAACAGTATTATTTTTATATAAACTATAAACTCAATATAAAATATGAAAACCCAGAAAATTATCCTGACTAGAAAGCAGTGCACTTTCTTATTAACAGATTTAAATGCACATAAATGTCATTTTTTGTTAATATGTGTTTCATTGACTGATTGATACTGGAAATAAATGTGGTATTTTCAGTGTTGCATTTGAGTGCTCTAATCTCCACTAAATCATTTTCCCCAGGTGTCACCTCCAAGACAATGATTAATGACATACTAATAAAGTTCACTTTGGCAGTCTAAAACTAAAATGTCATTTCTATTGGGTATGAATAATTTTCAGCTAAGAAGAGCCTTGAATCAGAACCATGATGTTCTTTGTTCAAGAACATTATTTTTTAAACATTTTAATACAGCTGAATGTGGGAAAAAAGTGGATGCAAGTAATCTAAATGATGAAGTGATGTTTTTGTTGGCTGATTCTTTTAGTCTTGGCACTGTGCTGTTTGAAATAAATGAAGCATTATCAATCACTGGGTATAATCAGGTTTACAAATCACTCTACAGTGCCATTAGCGATTCACAAATGAGAAGTCTAATCCCTGTCCTCATGCTAATACATATATTCTTGTCTAGATGGTGTGTCTCGCATGAAAATAGAAACCAAACCTCAGACTAATATTACTCCTTAAATGTTAAGCATTGACAGCTGCTTCGAATGAATGGCAATCTGTAGCCCAAAGAACCTAAAATCTTAGAGAGAAACAAAGATGTCAGGAGGACTTGTGAACTGAGAAATTTAGAGAAGAAATGCAGTGGAGAGTTCTAAAACTAATATTGGTATGGTTTTCTATATTGAAACAGAAGGGACTTTTAGAAAGGATTTTACAGTGAAAGTGTTTCCTAACAAACAGATATTGTGCATTTAATCTCAAAAAGGAAAAAAGCGGAAAAGGAAAGGAGGGCTATATCCATAATGAGATAATGTGAAAAAATGAAGACAAAAGGAAACTATAGGAAAAAAAAAGTTGCAAGATGGAAGATCTGTGAATTTGTACAGACTTAGGGAAAGGGAGAGTCTTGAAGAAATTTAGGGAGGGTTTGTTTCGATCAGGTCTATGAGCACTGTGAACATTAAGAGAATGTGAGATTTTTCAAAAGCACCTATATGTAACAAAGCAAAAATCACACTGATTTTCATTTGAATTCAGGTTTTTAAATTTGTTATTTGCAAACCACGGTATATGTCATACCAGTGAACCTACATGAGGGTACTATTAAAAAGTATTTATTGGGCATGATGGCACAAAGGCAGTACTCATTCTTTGAACAATGATGTCATTTTGTCTTCAACCTTTATACTGTTACTTCTACATTGTTCTATTACTGAACTTTCTGGATTTTGTAATTTCTTTCCTTTACTTACATTTTCATGTGCTTAGTGAATTTTCACATAATCAAAGAGTAGTTGATGTTGGAAGGGCGCTCTGGAGAATATCTGGTCAAACCTCTCTGCTCAGTCAGGGCCACCTGCAGTCAGTTATCAAGGACCATGTCCAGATGGCTCTTGACTATCTCCAAGGATGAAGATTTCACAGCCTCCCTGGGCAGCCCTTTACTAGTGTTCAATCAATCTCACAGGGAATCTTTCAAGTTTCACTGTGTGACCATTGCCTCTTTTCCTGTGGCTGGCCACCACTGAAAAGAGCCTGGTTCTACCCACTATACCCCTTTGCTTCAAGTATTTATAAAATACCTCCTGAGACTTTACATCTCCAGGCTGAATAGTCCCAGCTCTCTCAGACTTCCTCATTGGAGAGATGCTTCAGTTATTCCATAATCCTGATGTCCCTTTGCTGGACTGTCTCTGGTATGTCCCTGTCTCTCTTGTTGTGAGGAACCCAAACTCGACCCTGCGCTCCAGGTGTGGCTTCACCAGTGCTGAAGAGAGGGGCAGGATCACTTCCTTCAACCTGCTGGCACTTCTCAGTCTTTTTTGGAAAAATCGCTTTCCATCTGGGGCTCTTCACCTCTCATTTCTTTTTCTTCCTGAGCATGATATCACATTATATCAGATAGTAGGGCATGGTGCTAATAACACCAGGCTTGTGGGTTTGATCCCTGTACAGGCCATTCACTTAAGATTCTGACTTGGTCATCCTTGTGGGTTTCTTCCAACTCAGAATATTCTGTGGTTCCTTTGGTCAGTTAGTGTGTCAGCTGTTTGTGTCACCTTCCAGCACCTGGCCTACCTGACAGGAAGAAAAAAGTGAAGTGAGAAAATGGTTACAAAAATAAAAGGGGGGGAAATAAAATACCTTTATGATGTGTAAGCACTGCTCAGCAATAGTTGAAAGACTGGTGTGTTTCAATGCTGTTTTAATCACTAATAGTGAATTCAATTTTGACAATTTTTTCACACTGGGATTTCCAGTCATAGGCACTTTAAAGCTGTTGTGATCAAAAAAAGCAAGGTACAGCAAAAACCTTTCTTGTTTAAGTGCATGCTCTAGGGACCAAGATGAACTCCTTAACCTCACAGGAGAATTAGGGCAAGAAAAAAAATGTATGTAACCAGACTTGCATACTCTGAAGATGGAAAACAGAACAAGCTTTCTAGCTACATGAAGACTGGTAAATTCCCCAAACAACCTTATGAAGAGAAGATTGAGAAAAAACACAACTAGTTTAAAATGGGGTTTATCCATTTTTAAAATGGTTTCTTCCTATATTTTTTATTTCTTCTCTATCACTCTGATTTTCTATCACAGTAGAGACTAAGAGTTCATGATCCAGGGTTCCTTCCCAGGACTCAGTAACAAAAACCTCTGAAAATAAGGGTTATATTTCCCAAATTAATTTTTCTGTCATCCTCCTTTGAGAGCTCTGTTTCCACATACTCAGAATCAAGTCATAAGACTTGTTCACAATATTTTATTGTACAATGCTGAATACTTAAACAAGATTACTCCATAGACTACTCTCAGTAGTGATAATAAGTATACAAGTAGGTCATGTAGGATCAAGACTCAAATGTTGACAGCCATAAGAGAATGATTTTTAAATGCAAAACATGTTCAAGAAAGTTATAAAGCGAAGAAGAGGGTCAAATCATCATCTAAATAATTCATAACTGTCTGATTCTATTAAAGCAGACTGGTTTTGAAGATAGAGTACATGATAAAATCCATGTTTTCAAGCACTAAAAAGATTCATATAAACATTGCAGAATCTCTGTAAAACAGCTATTTTCACAACAATATTTCCAGCATACATCAGTGTGTTTCTAAATGACTTCAAGTGACCTGATGGGCTTTGGGCAGGAGAACTTTCCATTTCCCAAGAATGTAATAAACTTTATTCCCCTCCTCATTTTCAAATTCTCTTCTATTATACTATTACAATTGTAAGAAGTGGTAAGTTCACCCCAGTTGGAATGCTGCTTCTGCTGTACCTGACAAGGTACACCTTGTCATTATTTGAAATAAGCTAAAATGTCATTTAAACTTTTAAGACAGATATATTGCATATCACTTCTACCTTCTCTTTTTAATTTTCACAGTTTCTCGCTGGTTTCTTTTTTTACATAACATGCAGATACCAAACCTCAAGATCTTCAATCAAAGCAAGGATTGTTGTCTGTATCTGATGTAAAGTGCTTGAGATTCCCTTTTATGACAACTTTATGTAAAATGTAACCTATTACTAGCCATTAGAAGGGATGTTATGAAACGAGGCTTGTAAATCAAGAACATTTGAAATTAAAATAACACCCACTGTGTGGACTTTTCTCTATGACACATTATATTCTGGTAATTACTTTTGTAGCACCATATATAAGCATGGTACTTCATAAGCAAATGAAATAGCAGAAGAGTAAATAATGTTTGCCAAAAATACTACATGTAGTCTTAGTTCTTAATTGAAATTGTGAGAAAAGTTAGGACAATCTACAAGATAATGTACCTTCCCAATATTTAAAAGATCCACTTTGAAATAGCAACTGTAGTAATAAAAAAGACATTTGTGTATTAAATATGTTAATAAAGAGTGAAACAAAGGCCTCTGTACTGCAGTCAGATAAAGACAAGATCATCTACATTGTTTTGTTGTAAAGCTATGAAAGTGTGATTTTCCAGTGGATTTTTTTTGGATATTTTTCCATTCATCTTTCATTTCGAGAGGGACTCTATGTATTTTTAACAATTCTTTCTCATTTAATTAAAACTTTATAGAAAGAAAAAAAAGTCTTGAGAGACATCTTCATACTAATCACTAAAAATTAAATTTTGGGTTTGAAAACTATTGACTAGGACAGAGAAGTAAGAATTGAGTTAAGAAAGAAATGAACCATCATAAAGAAATTCTAATAATGATTTGTGTTGTTTAAATTGCATAGGTATTCACTGAATTAATAAAATTTAATTGAAAGCACATAACTCTGGTACAATATAACATGCATCATTTTTGGTGGTATAAACAGAACAGTTTCTCCCTAACACTCAGGAGACAAGGATCAGGATTGAAGCTTGGAACTTCTAACTGCAAGAATGAGGTCTGTGAATAAACTGCCCTGATTTCTTCCAAAAAACCCTTGGAATGGTTATGTAGTGTATGTTTTTAATGTTAGGTGCTTTCCCAGAAATTAATCTATGCAACAGCTTCTGTAAAACCTACATGCCCTTCTTGAATTCATAGACCTGTTGAAGGTTTTAGGCTGGAAGTCAGCTCTGGAGATAATTTAATTCATTCTCTTTCTCAAAGACATGTAAGGTTTGAGCATGTTGTCGAGAACACTTGCAGTCAATTTCTCTATCTCTCCATGGATGGGAATTCTCACTAATTCATTGAGCATGTGGCTCTATGCATAGCCACTCTTTTGTGGAAAACTCATCTCCTTCAGTCTCACAGAAATTTTCTTTTTTTAGCTTGTAATCACCTCTTCACCCTGCACCTCTGAGAATGATCCATTCCTGCAGCCAAAAAAACAGGGTGTTGAAGACAGAGATTATATTCTCCTTCAACCAGGTCTCCAACCTCTACTATTCCAGGCCAGCCTGGTCCTTTGCCAATTGAGGAGCTCAGAACTGCACAAAGTACTTCAGCCTCAGCACCATAACAGTGAAACAGAGGGGAATAATCACTTTCCTGGGCTTCTGAGCTGTCTTCTTGCTAAGGCCACCCAGGATGTTCTTCCTACCAGAATTCTTTGCAAACATTTTAAAAATTGTTTGACCCTGCTGACACCATAAGAATTTGGACCCTTTGGATTGCTGTGCCGCTGAGTGTGTTTGATTTTCTAAAATGATTTAGCTCTAGGCATTCCATAGATATGAGAAAAATTAAATCTACATGAGAGGAGATATCAAAACTTGCAGGAAGCATTCATAATCAAGCCAACTGGATACATTGCTATTTAATTACATGTTAAACTGTCCTTTCAAAAATCAGACTTTTAAATGAAGTCAAAGCCTGTGTTTTAAAAACAGAAGGAAACAAGTGTTGCCCCAACTTTGCCTGCTTTTCAGAGTTTGAATTTTGTTCTCACGCAGCTTCAAGAAAACAATGTATATTTTTAGAATTTATCTTTTTGTTTACATATTTCTCCTCTGGGAGGAGAAAGGTGACTGGTGGTCTTCACCAACAAGGTCAAAGAGGTGACAACCTATGTAGCCAATCTTGGGCCTTCTGAAATGATTGTATATAAGATGGAGTCAGAAAATTAAATATAGGACTTTCCTGCTGACCTTCTTGCTGCCTGCCTCATTCTGTCGTGTCCCAAAGTGTGACAAACCAGAAGCAACTTTAGCTTAGTAAAATGAGAAATATGAAAAATCTAACCAGTATGGAAGACTACTAAATTATTTTGTTTGATAGCCTGCAGACATTTATCATTGTGAAAGTCTATCTGATAGGAAATTTGAATTGTTCTGGGATGGGTTTGGAATTTTTTTCTCTGTACTTGTCTGATATATTCCACGTGCAGAAGATTTTAAACAGTGAGAAGAGGTTTTGTTTGAAAAAAATTCTCTGTCACATTTGGTGAAATCAGAATCAAATCCTTTCAACTTTATTTCCTTCTTTCTCACATGCATCAATTATTGATTGGATAGACCAAATACTCCTATCATTAATTCTATGACAATATGTAGATATTTTCTTTATTTAGCTGTTTTTTACCAAATGGATGATTAGATACAGTATTTGATGCCATTTGGGAAATTCATTAAAATTTGCATTCTGAATATACAGCTGACAAAAACAAAACAAAACAAAACAAAACAGTAGAGTAATGAAAAATTGTGGGTTTTTTTGTGTTTTGTGAAAATCTTGCTTTACTTCATGATATTTGAAGCAGTAAACGAAGATGACAAGCACCTGCACAAGGAATAGTGGAAAATAATAAGGTGTATCCCTATAAATGTCAAGTTATGTAGCAGACAGACACAACATTCAAATCTTTCCAAAACAGGTCAAAAGTGACTCCTTTTATACACATGCCTAGTCACATTGAAATGAATTCACTGGTAGCAAAAGGATAAACCTTCCAAAATACATATGGTAGTTGGGGGAAAAAATCAAATTGAGTGTCATCAAATTTTAGAGACAACTTGGGTCTCACTTTTTGTCTTAGCAAATTATTAACTTATGCAAGACATTTACCTTTTCAGACATGGAAAACTTCATGACGTGACCCAAAATACTAAAAATGAAGTAAAAAATCCTGAAATTAGCAGTAGCATCCAGTAATACCTTCCTATGTTCCAACTGTTGCTGGTAGAAAAATCACATTTAATGGACAATTTAATCTTGCCACATTCCTTATTTTTTAAAGTGATCAACATTGTTGTTATGATTTAATTGGAAGGTGTGGAATAGTCAAATAGTGGCATGTTTAATGATACAGAAAACAAAACCTAACTATATATATATATATATATATATATATATATATATATTTCATATATATATATATATATATATATATATATATATATATGTAAGTATATATGAAAGTTCTTTGTCATTGGGAAAATATAGACAAATAGCTAGTAGATATAACTCAGGGAACAATCATGAAGTCAGAAATGGACTAGATGAAATAACAGCCCTTTCATGTCAAGTCTTTTTAGGATCAGAAAAGCAGTGGGAATAAGATGGCTATTATTCTGGAGGATATTTCTTATTTATGTCTGAAAATATTCAGCTTTACTTAAAAAAAAATAAACGCACAAGCAAAACAAAGAAAAACCCAGAAATTATTGCAGAATGCCAAGAAACAGCATTATCTCAACAAAACACAGGCACCCTAAATCCTAATTGATTAATTAAGGAACTCTTGGGAATTAGGGATCAATGTTGGCAAAACTTCTTCAGGGATAAATTTATTTGCATGAATCAAAGAGCTCAGTGAGTATGGCTGTTCAGAAGCAATGTGGAAAATCAATATCAACCCCTCAACACTACCACTCTTCCCAGAAAAACTTCTTTGTTATTCACAGAAAAGAGAAAGATATTCTATCATAGTGAATGGCAGGAAACTGTGTCGGAGGAGGTTCAGGTTGGATATTAGGCAAAGGTTCTTAACTCAGAGGGTTGTTTGGCACTGAAACAGACTCCCCAGGGTAGTGATCACAGCACCAAGCCTGGCAGAGTTCAAGAAGAGTTTGGACAATGCTCTCAGGCACGTGGTGTGACTATTGGGGGTGTCCTGTGCAGGGCCAGAAGCTGGACTTGATGATCCTTGTGGTTCCCTTCCAGCTCAGGATATTATATAATTTTATGAAAGTTCCATCATTCTAGTTTATACAAAAGCTAAAAATTTCTTTAAAAGAAGGGGATTTAACAAGTTCTCTTGAATGTGCTATAAGTATTAAAAAAAATAGCATTATTTATTGCAACCTAGACCATGTTCTGAATAGCTGTTTTAATATGTTACTAGATTTTCTAATGTGCATGGAAAACACCCGGCAATATTATGATATTTTTTAAACTAAAGTAATTTCTAAACTGCAACTACTGAAGTAAGAATGGGTTTATGTCAGGCGAGGGAAATTGTAATTTCCTGTAATCTTCAGGTCATTTCGACAATATGTAGGTAGCTATTTTCTTACTTGTTTTTAGTATTTGGTATTTTTCTACTTGGTATTTTTTAATCTGTGACAGTAGCCTATTTTTTAGAACAGAACCTCTCCATCTTTATTTAATTTTTTTTCACAATTTGTGCAAAAATAGATTCTAATTTAAAGCCAAAATAAACAAAGAGGACATTGATGTTAACTAAAATAATTTTAAATATAGAATCAAAATTCGGTGTATCTGAGTGATATGTGGACTTGTTTCAGAATAAACTTGGTAATAAAATTACACCACATAAGGTTATAATTAATATAATTTAATTTTTAAATTTTTTATATTTCAATGAAAGATAATGCAGGCTACACTTTCACTTGATAGATAAAAATAAATATTGAAGATTTCAATATTATATTTATATCATACTATTATAAATAGTCCTGGAAATAAATAATATGGTTTCATCTTTATCAACAGGTAAACAATTTCATACTGATAAAGTTGATGAACAGAAATTGCTTATGCAAATCAAATGTCAGTTTAAATCTTATGCATGTCTAATATCAATTTAAGCTCTCAGACGACATTTCCTGAAAATACTCTCTATTATTTTGCAGGTTTGAAGTACACTTGATTTTTTTGAGATTTGCTGGCATTTTTTTCTCCACCTAAACTGTGTGCCATTTATGCGCTAAAAGGCAGGGATACAGATTCAGGAGAGCAAAAACAAACAAAAGGAAAGAAAGGTAGTGGAAAAAACTACCATTTCTTGGGGTGTTTTTCTATTTCATCAAATATGGTATTTCTCTTTGACACATTTAATCAGTATGATCAGTATTTCCTTCCCTCAATTATACCATTGAACTCTATCTATGGGGAAAGATTCTCACACGGTTATTACTTTCCCAAATCATTCTAATAAATGTTTTGAAGTGTTGCTTGTAATTATGAAACCCCTTTTTAGATAGAAGTAGCTACACTGAATTTCATAAATATTCTAATAAATGATCCATACAGATCAGTTCTCACTGTCTTAAAGGATAATGAAGAAAGTCCTTGCAAATGAAACAAAATTTTAAATTGATTAATTATACTACATGAAACATTTACTGTGACTCTTCTTCCTATGGAAAGTATTTTTTATTCAACTTACTTCATTTCCAATAACAAAGTGAGTTAGAAGCTCTTTAATTTAACTTCAGTTCTGATTTTGAATGTCTTTGAACAGGGAGCTAATAGTCATTAACTAGTCCTCCACAAGCCAAACTCAATAATTGAAGCAATTGAATTTCCCTAAGCATTTCTCTCTGGATACACCTGAAAGGGAAGTATCCTGAAAACTGGAGGTTGAATTCAAGATTACAAAGGAAGGTAAAAGGGTTAATAGCTTAGTAAAACTTTTGGGTTTTTTCTCCTATTTTGTGTAGTGCTTTCATGGTTCTCTGTTTTTATGTAGGACTAATGACAAACACAACTGTATTTTCTTCTAAAAGGAACTTATCTAAGCCTCAGTCTCCCACTCATTATGTCTTAGATACCTGCATAAGTGGCAAAGTCATCTTTTCTGGTTTGCTTTTCTAATATTTTGAGATTATGTCAGTCATAGACAAAAAGTGTTCCATCAATCCTGAACATTATAAATTCTCTGTTACTAGTGTTGTAAATTTTTATTTTTTAACAAATATTTATCACCCCTATTTAATAGTGTATTGGGTTTGTGTGGCCAGGTTTTGGTAGCTGGGGGGCTACATGGGTGGCTTCTCTGAGAAGCTGCCAGAAACTTTCTCCACGTCTGGCAGAGTCAAGGACCCACTGCCAGCCAGAAATGATAGTCAGAAATTCTATGACTACTGGTCATTCCATGAGGATGTTTAGGGGAAAAAAAAAAAAAGAAAAAAAAAAAAAAAAAGAAGGTGTGTGTGTGGAAATTCACAACCATTATGTGAATAAAGGATTGTTTGACTAACTTGAATTCCACTAACGTAGTCACTTAATATATAAGAATTTCTCAAATTTGCTTCCAAAACTATTTGGCTCCACAGAAATGGGATATTTAAATCTCTGTGGGAATGCAGACCAAAGGAACTACTGCAAGCAGTTAAAAGTATGTGTTAATCTGGTGAGGATATCTAATACTCTATATATTTGCTGCACAAGATCATGCCTTTTTTTTTGTTACTATTGATTGAGTGCATTTAATCTCATGTATAAAATGAATGATTACATGGTGTTAAACTTTGAGATGAGAAAGTCTATGAACTACATTTCCCTGTATTAATTGCATTATTTATTTATTTATCAGTTGTTTTTTTTTTTATAGTGGCAAACTAGAGATCAAATTACCCTTGCTACCAGAGAAAAACCCCAAACATTTATAAAGGAGCAATTTGTCAATTTCTGTGCTTCAATAATTAGGACTTTTCACACATTGAAATGACATGAAGTCTAACTTCAACTTGGAATGTGTGATGAAACATTGCAAACTTGCTCTGAAGATGACAGACTGCTTTTACTTTCAGATGTGAGTTAATTATTAACTCTCCACTGACTAACATCATTAGAAGTTAACATAAAAACTTGGTGTTATGAATGTCTTTTTTTTTTTTTTTTTTTTTACATTTAATATTAGATTTGTTCCTGGCAATGATGACTGGTCATATACAGTTGCCCTGCAATTTCTTCTTGCTCTTTAATTCATCATGACTTCCTGTACATTGAGCTAGACCTCTTTTACATCTTATTAGTTTTATCAACGTTCCACTTTATCACTGGGGATAGTAAATTAGTTCCATAATATCTGCCATTTTTCACAAGTGTATTTTCAAATTTACAATTTATGGCAAATTTTATAACATTGTTGTCATTGATTCACTAAAGTGTCCAAAATTTTGTTGAATTTCTGTCAGAATTTTGACAAGGTAATGGCAATGAAATAAACCTGGACAGGTTTCTGTAATGAATGATCATGTACCATCTGCTGCTTTGGTTAGTATTATCCTCCCTTTTTTAGCTTACTGATCACAGGTAGTAGTGGCAGTTACCTTAAAATATATGATAAACCTGACAGGAACATTTTTTCAGCTACTTGTCATATTTTTATTTCTGTGCTTAATCATTATACCTACTTCTCCATTTCTTCTCTCAAAGCCTGGTTAAGGTACAAATTTCTTCAGTATCCACTATTTCAGATGATAGAAATTCCATTTTGCAACTATTCTTATAATGGACCAAGCAATTGATATATTCTCTGCTGAAATGATCTTACCTGATAAAGTAAAATGAAAGGTTTAGGTTCTGCTGTACCTGCTTTTCCTTTTGCTTGGAAATTTCTGTTTTGGGTGTGGAACTGAGTTCCCATTTTTGAGCAAAATGAATAAATATTATAAAAGACAAACTGCAATATAGATGAATAAGTAACAGATATAGACCACTACATATCTCTAGATACTGTACTCAATAGATGGAAAAAAGGGCAGAAAAGTAGAATCAGACCCGTATTTTGCAATTTCACATAAAACTTCTTATATGTAAAATAAAAGTAGTATCAAATAACAGTAGCATAAAATAAAAAGAATATAAAATATTAAAGGTAATATTAAATAAATTTAGTAAAAAATAGAGATAGATTTATACTTAATAAATTTCTTCTTGATTATTGAAAAATAACTTTGCATCACTTGGAAAATTATTTTAGCTTTTCCTTTTCACAGTTGTGAAATCACATTTTTGATTCTTTAATAGTAATGTTGCTTTCATTGATTCATAAAAAAGGTTATGAACATTTACTGTCAGAATTTGTGTATTTCCACCTTATTCTACAAGAAATTCCATTAAACTTCAAGGCTGATGTCATTCTTGCTCTGTGACCTTGCAGAGTTTACCAGTTTCTTAAGGAACAATGCACACAAATGAAGCAGTGTCGATCTGCTGTAACTCAGCAGAAAAAGAGTTGGCATGGCTAAACCAAAATGAACACTCAACTATCACATTTATGGGCCTGTGGGTTTCATTCTTTACTTAAAAATAGGAAAGAATGACATTAGACAAATATATACACTGCGTGCACTGCTATTAAGAGAGCAGATGGTATTGGCAGTAAATAATCTAATGGTAGAAGGTTAACAAAACTTGATAAAAAGCAAGTCTGAAAATTCAATCTAATTTTGTGTCAGTTTTTAAGCAGGAAGAATAATCCTTACAAGAATCACAATCAGTTCAAAAGGCATTTCCACTCCGTCTCTTTTTTAAAACCGACAGGATTCCTAAAAATCTGACATAATATTGAAATGAAAATCTAAATTATATTTTAGTCTCTATCATTAAGTACTCTCTGAAAATCAGTACCTTTTAAAAGATGTCTCCTATTGTGTTATGCACACACTCTCAGTCTCACATTTTTTCCAGTCAGCCATTTTTCTATACAAAATGTATCCTAGTGTGTCAACAGAGAGCAGAGGATCCAGTACTATTTTGAGAAATAAAGTTGTAAATATCTATTGGAGTCTGAAGAAGAAATAAAGAAAAAAAATCGTATGTAGAATTATTTTTCTTTGTTTTCTTAATGTTTTTTACATATGAACTGAATTAATCAAAGTCAAAATAAACTTCTCAATTTTGAAGAAATGCTATGGGGAAAAGCTGTATGAAATACATAATTACTGTTCAAAATTTTTTCTATATTTTTGTGAAATGTGATGATAAGTTATTTGGTAAGAGAGGTCTTTTATTCAGGAACTCAGAACTGTAAACTAAAAAACAAGATAACAATACAAATCCATTTTTTCAAATCTGAGTATATTTTTATATGTTTTAAAACACTTGAACTATTAAAAGTTTGATTGACTACTGAATTTGTGTGTCACTTTCAGCTGGAAGAAAACCAGTGTACAGAGAGGAGTCTAACCAGAAGATTTTATAGGATGACCTTTTAAGAACACATTTTTCTTTTAAGTGTGGTTGGCTGCACTCTGCTCTGATTTAATCTACTGAGAATCAGGAGTCAACATTTTAATCAGCTCTAAATGGTCCTTCCTGAAAATCATGTGTGTTTTTTAAATATGTAAGCTGGCTACTCAAGGAGAAGAGAACTAAATCCCAGTGATCAGCACAGCAAACCACCTGTTGTAAACTGTGAGCAGTAAAGGAAGTCAAAAGGCCTTGGCTACTAAAACTCAGCATCAGCCACTCTACAGGCAGAAAAAAAAAAGGTTTTTAATCAGTTATTTGAAAAAAATCTTGGAAAACACATGCATTGAATAAACTCTGTGAGTAATTATATATATATATAGTTATATATAAGTGTAATGACTTAAATGTATTCACCTTTTGTCAATAACATTGCTACAATGACTAACTACTTCACATTACCTTATCTAAATTAATTTATACATACCAACGCTTACAAGACCAGTAAAACAACCTTTTTCCTTCTAGGTTCATGCATAGCTTCAAATCAACACAAGCACTTCAGAACTTGTTATCTCTAAAAACAGTCGGAAATTATATATGTGTAGTTTGAATATATGATTGCAAGCACTGATCATATGTTAGTTTGTTTCAGATTTAAATTTTCCCTTCAACACTGCTAAATATTAAAGAAATGCATTTATTACTATGTATTTCAAAATCATAAAAATAAAACTGTGATGCTTTTTATCTCATTAACATTTTTGAAATAAAAAACGTTTCAAAAGTATGATCAAAATTATGTTCATCAATCACAGAATAGCTTGAGTTGGAAGGAATCTTAAATATGACCCAGGTCTAACCTATGACATGGACAGGGACAACTTTCACTAGACCCAGTTGTTCAAAGCCCCACCCAACTTAATCTTAAACATGGGATGGAGCATCCTGAATTTCCCTCAGCAATGTGTTCCAAGTGCGTCAGCATTTTAGCAGTGAAGATTTTCTGCCTAGTTTTTAATTGCAGCATACTCTCACTTCAAAGTCATTCTCTCCCTTGTCCTGTCACTACAAACACTTGTAAAATTCCCCTCTTCATTTTTCTTGTAGGCTCCCTGGGACAAGAAGGCTGCATTTATGTCACCCTGAAGCCTTCTCTTCTCCAGAACCAGTTTGAGGAACTGAGCAGTCTGGCACAGTACTGGACTAAAATGTAAAGATTACCAGGATTTGCAAAAGCATTTGACAGTTTGGGGTCTTTTACCTTGGAACTGTCAATAATACATGCTATATTTAGCAGGAAGTCTCTATCTACTCTATACTATCAAGAAAGAAAAAAAAAACCCAAACAAAACAAACAAACTAAAACCAAAAAACAACCAAAAAAACAAACAAACAAAAAAACAAAACTAAGACAGAATCTTGTGGATTGTAACCATGAGAGCTATAAGTTCTTACAGTCATACTGAACCTCGTCCTGAAGGACTAGAACTTCAAAATTTTATTCAGAAATAACTTTTCCTGACATGATGTTTATTTGGTGAGTTGGGTTGTTTCTATTACATAGCTTTTACTTGATACTAAGCAAAAAAAAATCCCTACATTATTCTCCCTCATTTGTGAGAAACTGACTTTGTTTTGCAAAGCTTGTGTTATTTAAACCTTATCCTTCCTTATAGGCTTCATGGCAACTTCACAGTTCCTCCTTCCACAGTTACTTAAAGTAGCTTCATGGCCCAGGGTTGCAGGCTGTCTGAGCTCTCTGCTCTCTCAGTACCAGAGAAAGCAGCAAAACCTCTACTGAACATTGATGAGAAATCTCACTTGCCCTTTAACAGTCTTTCATGTATTCACCAAAACCCTGTCTAATCTTAATAAGCTTTTGTATGCCTGAAAGGTTGTTGTGGTTTTTTTTTTCCCACCCACTTGATCTAGCAAGAGACAGTTCTATAACCATTTTATGTATAATTATGGATATCTGATTCTAAGGAAGCTTTAACACCTACATATGCAAGAATGAAAATTCTGCACCTTCCCCACACTTACATAATTTGTCTTCGTAAGCAACCACGTTAATGGAAATGAGAGTTAAATCACAATTCAGAGTCTGAATGTTATGCTTGAAGAGAACCAAGAGTCATTTTATAATAAACACTTTCTAAAAATCTTTATTAGGGTAATTTTTGAAATTTTTTTTCAAATTTTTAAAAATTTGATTAAATTTTGTATTAGGAGGAGGATTAAGGTGCTTTGAACCTCTCCACTTACTCCATGCACAGTGAATTTGTTAGAATGTAAGAAAGAGTCAAAACATAAGAACAATG
Organism: Chamaea fasciata; assembly: GCF_029207755.1. Classification (NCBI taxonomy): domain Eukaryota; kingdom Metazoa; phylum Chordata; class Aves; order Passeriformes; family Sylviidae; genus Chamaea; species Chamaea fasciata. Next base: position 28,305,762 of record NW_027094086.1, read on the forward strand.
CATATTGTAACCAAGATTTAATTTCATTTGAAAACTTTTCTCTTTCTTTAACAGGTATATCACCTTTCCCCTCTAATCAACATGGTTCTTGTGTGAAATGTGAAAAGACAAATACAGCAATGGCTAAAAGAGGGTTAAATCCTATTTCTACTCTGCAAACTTGTTAGGCATCTTTAGGTGCACTTAAAATGAAAGTGGTTTGAAAAGAGTGAAATGCTCTAGCAAGATACTTCAGTTTTCCTAGATATCATCAAAAAGTCATCTAGTTTGTTTCAGTCTTACTCTTGGTGTGTCTTTTCCCAACATCAAACTGAATCAAAATCATTAAAAAAAGCAAAAAACTGATTCAAGTGAGAGGATCCAAAATGTATGTCTTTAGTGAAGCTGAAAGTTAATTTGATTTGATTTGATTTGATTTGATTAATAAATAAATTTGGATTGATAAATACAACATATGACTAATTCTCACTAAGATGAATAATACAAATGGTATTTTCTAGTCTGTATTTTGAATATTATCAATTTTATTTACACAATTAATTTAAGTGGAATTTTAAATATTTAAGATTTACTAAGCCACATTTCAGAGGTTATCAGAGCATTTACGTCATTGTCCTAGATACCTCAGTTACATGCCTCAGATGAAGTGGGACAAATTGAGTTTAGGATATAGCCAATAGGTATAAATAACATATAAACTGTTATATCAATTTTTCAAGTGAGAAACTTCTGGGCAGGGACTCTACAATATATTACACAATATTTTTGACTTTTCTTATAAAAACTGAATGTTCAACAGTTTCTCTCTAACTACCTTTTTGGTTGTGAGTTGAAAGACAATTAAGCTCACAGTTGAGAGTATTTGACCAGGATGTCTCTTATCTCTTTTTGTCATTTTCTCATGGAATTTTGCTGGGGCACATATACCCCATCTGTCTCATGAATTATGTGTATAGTAATTAACATTTAGTACTATAGGCAGAAGAGAAGTCCTAAGCTTATTTATTTATACATATGTTTTCAGGGTGTTTTTAATATATTTTTGTGTATACATGTATATACCTAAACAGTCATTTTAGAGAAGAAGTTGATATTTCATAGACGTTAATAAAAAAAATTTTGTCCCTCAATTAACCAAGCAATTTCCATCAGCTGAAATGCAAATTTCTGTATATTGCCATTCACTTCATTAGCATAAAAAGTCTGTCATAATTAATATACAATTAAAACAAAGGAATTTTTTTTTTTGCTATTTCACGGTGTTATTAATTTTATTCCTATCATCTCCAGGGTTTGCTCAAGTCTTGTTCAACTCTGTGGGCACCTATAAACTGATTTCTTTGTGAATTAGATCAGACCTTTAATTTCTGAAAGACTGGTACTGTGCTATAGTTAGATAATAGTTTTCCTTTTAAGAATCTTTTACATAATAAATGAGAAAATTTCTTTTTAATATCTTTTTAATATGAGACAATATCGTTTTAATCAAAGATATGTCTCTTGGCAACTTATATTATAATTCCTATTCGTTTCACCTCTAACATGAGCCTGAAATCTATGCCTTAAAGTTAGCTAAAAAGTTGGCAAAATGGTAGATCAATAAAGGAAAAAAAAAAAAAAAAGACATTGGATACATATTTATGACCCTTGGGTCATAAATTATGAAAAAAAAACCCACCAAAAACAAACAAAAAAAAACTTTTACAGTGATTTCTGTATTAGTTTTTGTTTTCCTGTTTCATAAAGAATATGAGAACTGAATATATCTGCTGATCTTTAATGCCACCTGCTCTTACCAGAGTAAAATCCTGCCATGCATTAAGACTGTGGACTGAATTTACTTGAGCAAGCAGAGGTGCCCAGTGCCTTTTGAGGTTCCGGAAGGTAAACAGTTCAGGCTCTGGCTCCTCCCGCAGAAGTATGCACATCTCTCAGAGGCTGGGGTTGTATCTGCTCCTTTATCAGCTCAGAAACTCTAAAGTAGCTCACTCCACCTGTGCTTAGATAAGTGAATTGCTGCCTGTGAGTCACATTTCTGCCTTAAGTTTCAGAGAAAGAAATGATTTGTATTGAAACACTATAGACCTTTATAATTCAAATCAGTGGCACTAACAGGTAGAAGCATTTTTAGTGCATTTAAGACATTTGGGTAGTTCTAAAAAGACAGCAGATTCATGGCAGTAAATTAATCTCTACTCCCATTGTGTCTCAGATACTTCCTTTGGCTTAGGTCAACCAAACATTGTTCTGAAATATTATGTTGTGGAACTTATACATGCCTCAACCAGCCTAAACCAGCAGGATTTTTTCAGTATAACCAGAACTTTCAAATTAATTTCAAACAGAAAAATCAAAATGGAATCTTCTGTGACTTCACACAAAATTCCTAGTAAAGTAAAACAGAAGGCCCGTGTTCTTTCTATGAAAAAGCACATTTAAAAACTTTTTTTTCTTTGAAAAGTACAAAGATTTGGGAATTTATGTTTGTGTTTCTTCTAAGTAAATTAAAGAATCATACTTTTAGATAACCCACTTATAATAGAAGCCATTTAATATAGCTTCCCACTGAATAAAAAAGCGAATTAGACATATTTTTCTTTCAGAGACCAGATCTGTAGCAGCTAGTTCATGACAGAAAAAGAAAACGAGAATTGAAAATCACTGAATTTACTGGAAGGTTAATAAATCACAATTAGAGGCTGACTGATTGATGTTTTAATACTTTTTGCATCAAAGGATATTTTTGGAACATATTAGAATTAATCATCATGATGAGCTATTGTGATATGTTGGACAGAATAGTTTTAGCAAGAAATGAGTCATATAAAGAGAAGTACAGTCAGAAAGAGAGATGTCATCTGTTTTTCTGTGTAGCCAGACAGAGTACTGCACAGGCCTGTAGAAAGGGGCAAATAATATACAGAGGAATAAATCACTAAACATTCAAATACAAATACTAACTCATGCTATTTAAAACTGAACCCCTAGAAAAGTTTACAAAAAACACATTTTAAAAAGTATGGTAGACCTTCTTCAGCAGTTGTGCACTACTCAATTTACTTTCTGTTCCTTTTTGATAGGTTGGCAATCAAGTATTCAGCTTTTTTTCTTCACTCCTAGGAGCTCTTCGGGTCCTATAGCCACTGCTTTCAAAGCCTGCTAAAAGATATGGTCTAAGTTAACTTTTTTTTTCCCCCCAAGTTCTTTCTCTTTTGCCCTTAAGGATGAAAAAAAACCCATAAAAGAACCTACTTTAATTCATTTAAGAACTCCCTCAAGAGAGGCTGTTTCCCTAAATATACTGGCAGTCATCTCTACTGAACTACTTAGTAAGCAATCTTTTGTTTATTAGAAAAATGAAAGTCCCCTCTGTGATGAATGCTTAACATTAAAATTGCCCAGTAAGGAGTATATCTTCCATTCTTATTCAACACTTTGACTGCAATAGATTTTACAGTCAAAGTGCCATACAAATATCTAAACAGCTAATTTTCTGTTGTATGTAAATGATTCTTGACTAAGAGTAAATACAGCAGCAACCCATTGCTTTGCAGTAGAAACCTGGAAGAATTTTCTTCAAGATTTTTAAAATGGAACAGTACTACAGTGATTTCAGAGTGGATCCTAAACATTTGTGTGTTTTGTAAATATTTCCGTCATTGTCATTATCTACTTAATAAAGAAGGTGTTCTCAGGTTTGCAAAAACAAACAAAATAATAATTCTGAGGAGACAAAACACTAAATGTTTGGTCATACTTTAAAGGAAGAAAGTTGCACTAGACTTTATTCTTCCATGGAAAATATTTGAGTTCAAAATTCCACTGTATGAGTTGCGCTTACTACTTAAATTTTCCTAATGTTGAATTAATGTTTAATTGCTTTTCTCTTTGCTTTATGTTATCTTTAGAACTTTTTTCCAAATGCCATTAGAATTAATAATTAGGGTTGAAGTGTGTATAAATAGAAATTTTATTGTGCAAAATCTCTATTTTAAGTGTACTTCTAATTTTTATATTATGAAAAAAAAAGATACTTTACACAAGAAAAGAGAGCTGCTCAGCATACACCTTTTTAAACTTCTATAGTTTAGACTGAAATAATAGATATCACTTAGCCACATATGAAACAGGGCGTGGTGCCTAACTGAAGGTAAAAGTAATTGCTGGGCTTGACTTATACTATCACAGATACAGTAATTTCTAATTATTTCATTTTATGCTGTCTGGGAAGGGATTCCGTGGAAAAGGCCACGATGTTCTAGTAGGCAGCAGGTTGACCATGAGGCAGCAGCATGTTCTGACAGCAGGAGAGACCAGCAATATCCTGGGTTGTCTGAACCCAGCTAGGCAAAGTCACTATCTCATTTACTCTGCATTCAGTAGGGGTTTATCTAAAATACTGCATCCAGTTTTAGACCCTTAAGACAGAAAAGGCACTGATAAACTGGAGTGAGTTCAGCAGAGGATTCTCTGGATATTACACTAATGCTTGATAAAACGAATTAACCCCCAAATAAATACCCAAAAATATCCTTAAAATATGAAGAGTTTTGCTTTGTGCTTTTTGTATAATTTCTGTACCTTTAAATTTCCAGTGAGATTTTGAAGCTTCTGTAGAATTGAAAGTACATAGCAAGGCATTTGAACGGTATGTTAATCTGCTGACCCTTAAGTTTATTTTGCATAATACGTAAATCACTATAATCAAAAGTACTTTCTTGCTGAGCAACCTTATTGGTGAATTTCAGTTCCCTACTGAAAATCCTTTATAATAAGAAGGCATTATTAAATTTTGATTAGCATCAGATTATACTCATTTTATCCACCAGCTGACATTTCTGCTAATTGAGGATAAATGCACAAGTCTGATACCTCCCCAAAACACAGAACATATTGAAAGTCTCAGCACAAGCTGAAAACTTAATTAATATTCATTGTACTTCCTGGAAGCTACTGGTTGCCTAAACCAGAGTGCTGCAGATAAAACTAAAAATGCAGTCTCTATAATATCACTATTTGGCACATTCTGTTTGAATTATTAAATAGAAGTGATATATCTAAAGTTATTAGCAAAGTGTTAATGTAATGACTTTAGTCATTACAGACCTTTCTATGATAAACTGTGCTTCTATGCTGTTATTAAAGAACTCCAAGCTAATGCTGATTTCCAAGTCAGGAAAATTTCACACACATTTGAAAAATGGAAACAGAAAAAGAATGAATGGGAACAAAACTGCTCCTTTTTTCTGGTGGCAATGAGTAGGATTTGTAAAAGCATGGACATCTTTCTTTCTTTCTTTGATTACTTTCATCAAACCTGAGCAGAAATCTTCATTATTGGAAATGACAGATACTATTGGTGTTATTGCAAAGCCACTTCCTGCAATGCTTCATTCTCATGCCCTAAAATGGCTTTGTTTTGATAAACAAATGGATAAACTGATATCCTTTCTTCTGTTAAGAATAGGGCAGATCACAGCAAATACACTACACTAATGCTCTCGTCTAACTGCAACAGTGTTAAAGATAATATTGATTTAGATAAAGAAAAAAGAGGTTGAAGAAAGTCTATGCCAAATTTAATATTGGTTTATTGTGTCACTTATTATGAATATGAGCATATTAGTGGATTTATTTGACTAGCTAATCTCTGGAATATTCAATTCTTAAGTAATCATTTTTTTGTTTGCATTAATAATTGAATTAGAATGGAGTACAATTGAAACAAAATTAGCAATTCAAATCAGATTCAAATTTTTGAAAAGTATGCTGAATTTCAATTGTAGCTAATTCACAAGTATGGTAGGACTTTTAAGGGTTTGTAATTTAATAGCATTTTCCTTTTCATACTCTGACATATCCAGCCACACAATATTTTATATTAACAAGTTTCACACTAATCAAAAAATATTATATCTAATGAGTTGGAACATTTTTTTATCATTTTCTGTTCTGATTTGACAATTACAGTATAAAATGATTAGCATAAAATAATTAAAATTCCTACAATTCATTTTAAAATCTTAATAATCCATTTTCAATCAGTCTGGTTTATAGTTAATCCTTCATTGCATTTTGTGGTATACATGTCAACATAATACTTCTTATTTTTTCACAAACTCTGAAATCCAGTTACATAGTGACCACAACTTTGATTTCATTAAGAGCATTTCTACTTGTTTTTATACTTCGTGACATTTTATTTTGGAGTTATCCCCTGAGAATTTTGCTAAGCATGTCCTGATTGAGAAAACAGAAGGGAAACAGAATGTATGTTCAAAAGTATAATAACTTGATGCAACAAAGATCTTATTCTCTTCAGACTGTGGCTGAAAGAATTTCTTGATACTCTCTGTGCATCCAGTTTTCTTTTAGCAAATATTTAAGAGGAAGATGTCTTTTGTCACTGAAAAAATGTGTACTATTATCACTGCTATTGGCATTGTAACTCAGTGAAAAGCTCTGCTTCCTAAATTGCAAGAATATAGGTTGTTCTGCAATTATGGGAAATGCTCAGAACCTGTCAGGACCTGTCATATTGTCTTTCTTGTAGAGAAATAAGATAAAATTTTAATATTTTCAACATATCCTATTATTCTTGGTTTAGAACCGAAGATTTTTTTCCAAAATGAGCAGAATGGAATGAACTCCAGCTGCAAAGTTTCCTGATTAAATTACTCTTTTTTCATTGAAAGTGGGCAGAACCAGTGCACACACATAAACAAGTTGTCACATGTGCCAAGTTATGTATTGTTCAGGTACGTGCATATTGAAGGAAGCATATGGAAGAAGAATAGACTTATAAAAACACCCTGTATTTATTTGATGCAGATGGATCTTCATACTGCTCCTGTAGCATATAAAACTGCAGCATCTGTCCTTTCGCTGTCCTTCTTTGAAGTATTATTCGGCTATAATTGTGAATCATAAAATTTAGAACCATGTAGATGTGACCTGCCTATCTGGACATAAGCAATTGGCAAAATGAACAAAATCAGTAATGAACAAACTTAATAATGCTTTCAGAAGAACTTAAAGTTCTTCTTTTCCCCTTATTGATGTTAATTTGGAAAAAAAAACAAAAAGGAGAAAAAAATGGAATTACCTTCTCCTTCTGAATTTCTGAAAAATAACTGCTGATGTTACAAATTATTGTATCCCTGCAAAAAACCAGTTCTTTTTTATAATTAAAAGAGGAAAGCAGGAACTTTATTCAAGTTTTAACATCCTTCTGTAGCTTTTTCCTCTCTAAAGAGGTTTTCACAAGCTGCTTCCAGCTGTTGCCTAAATAAAAATCATTAAGGACTCTATCAACAAAGTAATTTTTCTGTTAACTAAAGAAGGGCACACTTTATATATATTAGTATAGCCTCAAACTTACTTACCCTCATGTGAACAGAAATAGCTTGATTTTGATATGCACATTCAGCAGCATTCAGCAATGCTTTCACTAAACATCACTGCTTGTGAAAACCTATGCTCTAACACCTTATCTGATTTGTAAATTAATGGTTTTGAGTGTCATGACCAGAACAAACCAGAAAAACACATTGTCCAGTACCTACAGTTGTGATGATCTTAGTTGTAATCCTACAGTCACATAAAATTGAATTATTCCTGCTATAGATGATTATAGATTACTCCTATTAGAAGAGATGTCAAGGGTTTTTTTCGAGGATAATATAGAATAAATAATTAAATTATTGAATATTTATTGAATGCAGTGAAAAAACCCAGTGAAAAATGTACATTTTTTTCTGAAATTTTGTAGAAAGTTTTGAGAACCAACTACAAATCATAAAATATTCGCCTCATAAAACAAAGAGAAACACACTATCAAGTTCATATTTCATATATGATGACAATTCAATTTATAATACGTTTGGGGAGACAGACAGTGAAATTTCATCAAAACTCCAATACTTACCCTCTAAAATAAATTTACAATGGGATTTAAGTTTGCTGTGTTTTAAAAGTGAGTAATTTAAATTTGTACTCTGTTGGCAGGTTTGAATGTAGAATTCTGTACCAGAGAGCTGAATTGCAGTTGCTTTTCTAGAGCTGAGCTTCTTCATGTAGGACTCATAGCAAGAACATGCTAATGCTTCCCTTCAGAAATCCTAACATTCTCCAGAGGTTAGACATACAAAATTGCAGAGATCCTTTTCTCAATGTCAACAATAATTTTTTTTCTTCCAAAGACTCCAAGTGGCTTGCTTATTTAGAAGTATACAGGAAGGAGAAAAGTAAGGGTTGATAATAATAGTAATAATAATGTCACAACTGTAACATATTTATGAGACTTAATCCTAAAATGAAAGCAATAGCTTATGGTATTGTCTGTTTGGATATGTAACTGCAAACCTGACTTGTTTTTTGGCAATAGGCAGGTGAGGAGAATCTCAGCCCTACAAGGCTCTTACTACCTGTCCTGGTTTCTGCAGGGAAATATTTGTCTTCTTTGTAGCTAAGTCGTTTTTGGATTCAGGGTGAGAAAAAAATAGATAACACAATGATGTTTTTGTTGCTGCTAAGTAGTGTTTACCCTAATTCAAGGACTTTTCACTTTCCCATGATCTGCTAATGAGGAGCTGCACAAAAAGCTGGGATCATAGGATCATGGCCAGGACAGGTGATCCAAACCGGCCAAAGGGATATTCCATAACACAGAACATCATATTCACTGTATAGACTGGGTAAGTTATCCAGAAGGATGCTGATCAGTGCTTGGGGTCAGACAGGATGTCAGTCAGCAGGTGGTGAACCCTTATATCAAACATCATTTGTTTTCCTTGGGTTCTGTCATACTCTTTCCCTTCCCTTCCCTTCCCTTCCCTTCCCTTCCCTTCCCTTCCCTTCCCTTCCCTTCCCTTCCCTTCCCTTCCCTTCCCTTCCCTTCCCTTCCCTTCCCTTCCCTTCCCTTCCCTTCCCTTCCCTTCCCTTCCCTTCCCTTCCCTTCCCTTCCCTTCCCTTCCCTTCCCTTCCCTTCCCTTCCCATCATCATTATCATTTGTTTCAATTAAAAAAAAAATGTCCTTATTCTCAACCCACAAAATCCACTTGTTTTCTCCAATTCTTGTCCCCATGAGGGATGATCATGGAGGGAGTGAGCAAGCAGTTCACGGTACTCAGGAGAGTCAGTTTTGCTCATGTTGGTACTTAGAAAGCTATTTCCCTTATCTAGACCCATGAGCCTTTTAATCTTATTTTGTCTCCAAAGAAGATGTGAAAAGGAAGGATAAAATTGAATGTAATATAACAAATCTGGGAAAGTGGAGGAAAATGGAAGGGTAAAAGGAATTAGTACAATTTCAACAAGCTGCAGTCAGTATGCTTTTCTCAACAGCTGTGGCCTCATCAAGATTGCTCTTCTGCCTTCTTGTTAAGCTTCTCTAGTTCTTGCTATGAAACCTTACTTTGTGCTCTTGGTGTGTGGAGGGTACATCATTCACAACTGAAGCTGGACTTGCCAGTGAATGGAAGGAGACTCACATTTTCTCAAACTGAGCTCTCTTCCTAGGACTAAAGCAAAGACTGAGCCTAGGATCTGATGATGAGTATTTGTCTGTCTTAGAGCAAATATTTATACCAAGAAATGTGCAATTGTGGGTGTGTCTGTGGATAGAGGAGATCCGTGTGTGTGCCAGTAGTGAACCTCCATTCCAATCAGGTGAAAATAGGATTGAGATTGGGCCTCTTATGCTTGCATGTTGTGAGAGTTATTGGTGCTTACCTGGGTGCTGGTGAAGGCACTGTATGCTGTTGTACTGATCAGCATGTCTGGTCATGTCTGTGTGCAGGGCTGGGTGCACACAGACATCTGTGCATTTGGAGCTCACCCTCACTACTGGCTCAGTTGAAGTTTCATAGGATCCATCTTCCCTTAACAGTTTCACCAGAGGTGGAATGTCTGTTACAATGAGAAACAGCTGAAACTAAATTTTCTCAGTAGCATAACTTCACTGTTCTAGGCACATTTGTATTGGCTGATGGTTTTAAAAATAAAGTCTTAGTCAAAATAATTGTATTCTGAACTATATTTCATCAAGAAGTCAATGTTATACTTTTTCAAAAGGTTGATTTTGGTGTTCCCATCTCTGCAAATATCTGGAGCTACCAGCTATATTAACCCTATGCAGTGTGATTGGGCTTTTTACACTTAAGAAAATCAAAACTCTGTGGACAGCTCCCAGAAGTTAAAGCAATCAAAGAAAGAAAGGAGTATTTATAGTTAAAAAAAAAAAATCCACAATAACTTTATTTCTACAGTAAAATATCTAAATGAAAGAAAAAAACATGCAGCTAGCATTGCCGCAATTTAAAACCCATTTGAAATTATATGGTTTCCTCTCGAAAACCATGGTCATGGGGATCCTCTTATGAAGCCACCAAGGTGTGATTTTACAATTTCTGGTAAATAATAGTATGCAAAATGCTTTTCCAAATAATAATTGAAGAGTAAGATCTTTGACATATTCATAAAACTTCTGGGGTGAATGAAAGTCAAACTAGTTCTTTAATGAATCGACATTAACAGTGGTCACACCACATACAAAACTGGGCTAATCTAAGTTACTACATAGATGCTCCAGCAGTGCTTTAGAACTGGTCCTGTGAGGGTCCCTGACTCTCACTCTGCAGGAAGCAAAGCAAACCCCACCTTCCATCTCTTTGAGATGTTCTTATACTGTTCCTCTTAGCAGTGGAATTTGGCCTCAGCTGGCCATCACTTAATCATTTGTCTACACTATCACTGAAATTCAATTAGGCAAAGTCTCGAAGTATGACAGCTCTTATACTTTCAAAGATATTTAAACATAAAGGAGTAGTGAGTAGCAAGATGTGGGACAGAGTCTCCCTGTAGGTGCAGCACAGCATAAGACAATGCTGTATAATTATTAATGCTGTCTTGTGTAGTTTTCAGATTCCTAGTTTAATCAAAAATATCATTAAATACACAACATCTTTTAACAGAAAAACAAAAGACAGACATACATTTCCTTTAAAAGCTAACAAAGAGATGTTTTCAAACTAAACCTTCAGGGTTTTTTTTAAATTGTGACATTTGATTGTTAAAAGTTAAGTAGCACAAATTGCTCCCGCTTTTGCTTTTTGTCTATCACCTTCTGTGCTACAAAATGTTTATAGAGAAAATTTTCCCTTTTTTCTTACTTTTTTGCTCTCTAAACATCATTTGCATGTTATTTCAAATAACTCACTTCAGTCATTTTTTAGTGTTGTAACTGCTTCTGTCCATTTTATAATTTCACGCATGACATTTTCCATTACCTTTAAGTAGCCAGTGGCAGTTATTTAGAGAGTTTTTTCCTTCAAAATATTTCCATGGAGACTAGAATTAAGTAGTCATTAAAACAGGAGAGTTCTTTTGTTCCTGTAAAATAGCTCTTGCACAGCACTGGAGTTGCTGAAATTTACAATTACAGAGAATCATGGAAATACTTAGGTTGGAAAAGAATATTAAGATCATCCAGTCCATGTAGGAATTTAGAATCTGTGTGTGTATTTGTGTTTGTGTGCATCTGTGTGTGGGTGATGAGTCGTGATGGTGATGCCCTTAAAAACATCAGGATTAGTATTTAGATAATGACTAGAATAGTAGACAGACTGACATATCTGTTCAGTCTTTCTGAGGATTAAAGCACCAATATACTCAAGAAATTCGTGTTTTGCAACAGCAAATAAACCTTACTTCAGTTTTTCCACAGCATTAATCTACAACAGCCCTGAAGAACAAACAATGAACATAGGTGCTTGAGTGAAAAGAGATAAGAATTAAACTTCAAATGTACTGTGGAACAAAATCCATGTAGTGAAGCAGCAAATGATACTGGGAAAACAAACCCCAGATTGCTAAATATGAAAATAATTTGAAAATTAAATGCAATTTAAAAAAAAAAAAAGACTAATATTTGTCTTTTTTAAATATGGGAAACATGAAATTAGCATTTTGTTTATATTTTGGGGACAAGACAAAACAGCTGTCAGCTGTCTTTTCAGAAGAAGGAAGGATTGATACATTTTCAAGCTGAAAAAAAATTGTGAAACCTGTTCTTATAGTTAGGATGCATTGTGAGATTCTAGAATAATAACTCTCCAGGAATGTTTACTATTTCCTTAGGAAAAATGAATGTAATAATACAGCAAACAAGCAAAAATTGTAACAGTAGTTACAACTGGTATCACAGATATTCCCAAAAGAAAAGTAACCAAGTCAGATCCTCAAATTAAGGCAGCTGAATATATTTAACTACACAAATCCTGCCTGTAAGGTACATCTCATGGTCATTAAGCCTTGATAGCATCTGGCATCACCATGCTCTACAATAAAAAAGGCTCCTAGAAATTTCTTCTGAAGAACAATCATATTTGTTAAAAATATCTGATGGAGTGAAAGCTGTAAACATCACAAATTCAGCTGACACCAAAACATTATGTGCTCCATAAACCAGGATTTTTCTATTTTTAGATGTTCAAATAAAGTTCTAAACAAATCTCAATTTGGACTGGATGAAAAAGTTTTCCCTGTTTCTGCCGAAATACAGAAAACAGTATTTAGAACAAACATCATGTAAAATTAACTTAAAGACAAGATGCTTTTAATTTATTTTTATTCACATCTTGAATTGGCATATGTTAATGGAGGTAGGCAAACACACTTCAATAAAAATTACCTGTTTAGTCTTTTGGTAGTTTATTTAGACTCCCTCCCTAAAATAACACTCAATTTCTTATATAAAATTCTCAGTATGTTGGAAAGAAAAATCTACAGCTGTGAAGCCATAAATTCACATTACAGAATAAAATGTTGAAGGATCATAAAAAATCAAACAGTATAACAGTAGGATTATCTGAAGGCTTTCAGGTAAAACTGTTTTTAAAGGCAAAAGTAGATCTCCCACATCTGCCCTTTTTCACAGAAACATTTCACCACAAGTATGCATTTAACTCAAAGCGAAAAAATTTTGCTTGAGGAACAAGAGATGCAAACCAGAATAGAAGCCAATTCAACTTTGTTCCATGACCATCAGAGTTGCCTTACTGTCTTGTGAAAAATCATAGTTAGAATTCCTCATGCTGTACACTTCTGCTTATGATAAGACTGTGCTCTTGTATCAGATATCAGATGTGAGATCAGTAAAGCTTGTGTGTTTAAAGAATGTTTTCTAAATTTACCATCTGTTAAAAATCACAGAACTGTAAAATCATGCAATCCTTTAGGTTAAAAAAGTCCTCTAAGATCATCAAGCCCAACTATACATCCACCATTTTTATCTTCCCATGTTTAACCCAGGCCCCAGAGAGACAGAAAACTGCCCTATGGAATGGGTCCAGTACTGCATATTGGGTCTTCTGCTCCCTCCAGAAGGGCATCTCACATCCTTTTTTCTTGATGGAAGGAGTTTGATACAGGGTGTAGGATGACATAACCTCAGGACATCTCCAACACAGATTAGCAGTTCTTTACTGTGCAGTTCCACCTGCAGAGTCTCGTATCTATTGTGCCTGGGCAGTGAGGAAGCTGCGGCAGTCACAGAGAAGATGAGGTTCTGTGTTGGTCTAAGATACAATAAAATTCCACAGTACATTTTTTAATAGTCCAAGAATCTAAATAATCTCAAAATTTTAACACTGAAAAATGTCATGTTTAAATGAGAAAGGTTTTATAGTGTTCCAAAAAGGTGACATACATATCTAATTGATAAAACACTCACCAAATTAATAAATTACTCATAAAGTTAAATACTACAAATTTGCAACATCAGATATCCAGATTCAATAAATTAGGAGGACTGAAGGTTTCCTAATGTACCTTGTGCATTTCAAACACAATGTTCTCTAACTTAAGGACAAAAAATAAATCCCACAAAGAATTTATCAACATTTTGTAAGCAGACCTTCATGGTACTCAGACTACAAAAGAAAGTATTCTCTTTTTTCCCTAGAAAATTTAAGACTCCCTCAAATCTTTAAATTTAAAACAAGTATGGGGATACATTGCGCAAAGATTTAATCCATATGTTTTCATATTCTCAAGGAAAAGTATCTCTGCCTATAATATGAAAAGAAAATTAATGTTATTCTTTTCACAGGTCAAAAATCTCTTTTCTTTGCGCAGCAATCTTAACTCTAACTGCGACAAATCTGGTACTTTGATTTCAGAGAATATTATGTCTCATCCTTGACTGATATATTGGTAGTGCTTTTACTTAGAACTCAACTACATATTTCTGGTTTTACAAAATACAAAGCAAGTTTTCTGTTTATGTATTTGAATTAAAAATAGATGAAGATGACACAAATATAAAGATGAAGCTTGATATATAGGTGATACTACAAAATTTGCCATATTAGTTACTGCTATCTGACACAAAATAGGAAAAGGGTTCTATCTTTTTTTAATGTAATGTCCTGTCTATAGTATTACCAATTTCTTTTACAGAACACATTAAACTTTGATGTTATTTTTAGTTTTCAATCCTGTTTCTATGGAAACTATTATAGCTGCAGTTTGTTGAAACATTTGACAAGTGTTACTCTATTGGTTATTATAATCAGATACATGTCAGAATATAAAGGAATAAACCTGAAAACTCACTTCCATATCTAGTTATTCAAAAATCCTGATGGGGTACAGCAGTGAGCTTTTAACCAAACAGTAAACAATTCAGTAAACACTGCAAAGGTAAGAAGATCTTTCAAATTGCCATGATCTGCCATCACATGTTATCTAAAAGAAAAATAAGGAACTACCTTGGGCAATAAAAGACTACTGTTTTACTTAGAAATCTGTGTTATTAAATACAACCTTAAGAATGATATAGTGCATAAATGTTAGTAAACTGAAGTGAAGCTATATTATTTAAATGGAAGTTTGCAGTAGCATATTTACTGAGCACCTCGATTTAATTTGAAGATTTCATTCTTCATGCATAATCTAACATTTCTTCTTCCAAAGCACTTATTTAAACTCATTATATCACTGTAGGATCATATAATTTGGAAGGAAAGGAATTTTCAAAGGTGCTTCACAGAAATAAGTGTATATTCTAACTCATGTAATTATACCAGCAGGTTATGTCTTCATCTTTACTGCAGGAAGATTGAAGCTGCCAGTTTCAGACTAACAGCTATTATTCTTATTTGATTAGTTTGGTTCAGTTTTGTTTGTTTGTTTGTTTTTTATTTATTTTAAATATTTTAGCTTTCGTAGTATGTTAAAGGCTCAGAGTCTTTTCTTAGTTTTCTTTATCCATAAATTGTCAATATATTTAGTAAATGGTCAATACAATAAAATCTACCTTCTCCAGATAAGCATGACTTCAGGCACTTTCTAATGTCTTAGAGAATATGGACACATTTATGTCTTCCATAAACAGGAAAAAATGCTAAACATTCTAAATAATATTTTTTTATAATAAATTTTATTTATAATCAAACATGCACTATTCAATGTGCAGAAATACACCAGAACTCTTTTTTTTCTGATGGCAAACGAAAGACATGTGATCTCAGAGAAACCTCACACTAATTTATGGGAAGCTAATGGTACAATTTGCCCAAAATATATCAGGATTTGTTTGCCAAGAATATCTGTGGAATCAGTTAGGTTATATTCTTATTTATTTCTCTACATATATACAGGCCCAAACAAATTTTTGTTTCTCTAGTGCAATATCAGTTGCAGAAAACTTCATACATATTAAAAATAAAACCAAAAATCTACAACATATTAAGTCATTGAGGTTAAAAATAGACTGCAAGCAATAAGCTCAGGCAGCAGAGTTTTGTATGTTGATTCCAATATTTAAAATCAATAATAATGTAGAGTGGAAGAGTTGAACTCACCTGTATCAAATACTAGCCACTAGCAGATTAATCAAAAAGCATATCTGTAGAAATGAACAAACAAAAATTAAGAAATCAAGTAAAAAATATACTGTAAAGCACTGATCTTTCTTCCAGGAGTTGTGCAGAGGATTTAGTTATTTGATCCTTTTCTTGAAAGGAACTACCAGTTTATCATTCAGCAATGCACAGCATGTCTCTCAGTCTCCTTTACACTATTCTCATTTTTATTCATACAATTTCCCCTGTTGCTAAGTGGTAAGAGGTGAGACTTTTCACTCAGTTAAACTTGGAGTCCATCTAGAAGAGTACTGTATTCTTTCCTCCCATTTTACTATTTAAAGATTTCTCATTTAAAAAAATAAATCATGGAAAAAACCCATATAGCTCTGAGCCACTAGTTTTCTAGGATTTCTTTAACTGCATGTTGTTAATGAAAAAAAGCCTTCTCAGAATTTGAGTTTGAACATTAAATATCATTAATATTTTCAGGTAACTAAGATATTAAGTGACCTTACACCTTGCTTAATTCTCGTGTAAATATCTGTTGATCCAAGATGCACTACTACCTGAAAAGTGTAATTGCAAATTATTAATCTTTGAGACTTTTTGTTAAAATCAAGAAGAGAGAATATTTTTTGTACATTAGTCCATATACAGTTATTACTACCAGCTGTTAAACCTGGTGGACTTCATCAATTGCCATACATAGGAAAGCATTCCTTTCAAAGAGCACGACTTGGTGTTCTCTTCCAGGAAGTTCAAGTCTGTAACTGTCAGGGGACAGACTATTCTCATATTTAAAGACCAGGATCAGTGATAAAGTTTCTGAATTTTAACTCCTTGCTCCAAAAGCTACTCCCACCATGGCAGGGGTTAATCTGATATGTGGACAGCTATTGAGCTTGTTCTGATGTTGACCATGAAAAGGACACCTTGTGCATTATAGTTTATTGATGTTTGTAAGAAAAAAACACACATATGATAAATTTCTGTGACCATGGTGTAAAAGGTAAATTAAGATATTTTAATTTAATAAAAAGGAAGTTTATTCTTCTCTCTTGAACTGCAGTAGTTAGAAATGGATATACACAATTAGGATGAAGATATTCAAATTAGACAAAGAAATATTTTAAAAGTAGACTATCAGAAATTATGGAAAACCAAGAAATAGCTAACTGTAAGAGCAAGAAATAACAATGACCACTTTAAAATAATGATCAGAGTTAATTAATGCTGAATGACAATCCTCCAGAAATACTCATTCGTAATAATAGTAAATGAGTTCATCATTGCTTTTATGAAAACAACATTAAGCCAGTGAATTGGAATTAAAAGCAATTATGTGCACTACGATATTTCTATTCCACATTTTGTTTCTATTTTGTCTTCCCACAGGTTCAGTCCTCCAAACAAATTCATGAGTAAATGAGTCCATGACTACACATTATTCTCATGCAGAATTCCATGGGGTGAAATTTATGGAAATTCAGGAAGATTGTATTAGTGATGAACCATTTGCAAATCAATTCTGTGGTCACATTCTTTATCTTGTCTATATTTGTTGTTCCTGCTAAGACATCTGAACTAGGAATTATATCCCTTCCAGACAGACAGAAATGGAGCATGACTAATTTGTGGTAAGCCAGAATTAAAACAGGTAGACTGAGTCAGACTAAAAAAAGACCCACAGAAAAGCTGTGGGTGTCATTGTTCTTTCCTGGTGATTGTCTAGGTTATTTTCTGGTTTACTTCCATTTAAAATACTTGAAGATATACAAATATAAATGCAAACAAAAATATCTGATCCTTAGTGCCCAGAGAGATAGAAATATATTGTTGTAGAAAGACAAAAAAATTCAGTAAGAAATACTTCAGTGAGGATAACAAACCTCTGAAGAACAGGGACGGAGATGCATGGCACTCACCCAGCAGCTCCATCACTTCCTTCCTCAGTAGGACAGGGGGGAGGAAAAAATGATTTAAAAGAGCTCATAGGTCAGGTTAAAGGCAGTTCACTAAGAAAAGCAAAGATCACATGCACAAAAACAGAAGACCAAGCAAAATGTTTAATTCTCTACTTTCCATCATTCAGTCACTGCCTGGGAAGTAGGGCCTCAGCACATGTAATAGTTGTTCTAGAAGACAAATACCTCAATGACTGATGCCCCGCTCTCTCTCCTTTCAACTTTTGTTATATTTATTATTGTTATTATCATGTCATTTGATATGCAATATCACTTTGGTTATCTGTCCTGGCTGTGTCCCCTCCCAACCTTCTGCTCATTCCCAGCTTCCTGGCTTGGGAGTGAGGGAGTGTTGGAGAGAGGACTGTGATGCTGTAGGAGCAGTGCTCAGCAGCAGTCAAAACACTGGTGTGTTTTCAACACATTTCTAGCTACAGATAGAGGGTACAGCACTATCTACCTGCTATGGGGCAAGTTAACTCATCCCATTTAGATAGAATACACAGTCTAAGAGGGAATTTTACTTTTTTCCTCATCATTTCTATATATAATATAGTATAGTACTTACATAGACTGAAGCATTCACTGTCCACATGCAGTGAAATGACAACTTTTTCTGCCAGTGTAGTACAATGACCTTATGGCTAGCCACACATAGAGCTACTGGTATCTCATTTCATCTCAGATCAGGAGGGATGTGGGATGTAATCCCAAATCAAGCCAGGATCTCATCAATCAATTCTATTTAGAGATTAAATATATGGCAAACAATTCCATTCCTTTGTATTCACAAAATGCTGCACAGAAGGCACATCTTTAACTACAAAACAAGAAGTTCTCTAAGTACCAAACTGAGACACTGTGTCTTCTTACATATCTACTTGCTAAATACTGGATGTCAGAGGAGAAATAAAGAATATGAAGGAAGGGAGCAATTATAATGAATTTCTCCCATTTCCTGCACACTAGTTTAAGAAAGTATGTTCTGATATTGGAGGTTATAGAGTCATTAGAGTTATTACAATCTAATAGCCTGTGTTCATAAGACTTGTACATAAATCAATTCATTCTGAGGGGGGGTATAAAGGTGTTCAATCAAATAGTAAGCTCAGAAGGTATTAAGGGGAATGACCTCTCAAAATGTTACCAATAAACCAGGTGTAAAATTTACAACTCCTCTTTCATACCCTTATTTAAAGATGTAATTAAAAACTAAAAATAATATTTCTATTATTAAGAAAAAATCCAGGAACAGAAGGGTAGAATATACTGGCATAGTATAATTTGTTTTCCTTCACTGAGACTTACCTTCCAGTGTAACTCCTCTTTCTACAATCATACATATTAAAAGTTGGCAATTTTCAAGGTAACTTTTCATACTGAGCCTCCCAGGTAAATGACACGAGTTTGCAAGCTTTTTAAAGAAAGTTTTAGAAGGTCCACTTTGTTTGAATCTCTGGCAAATAGCTTGATGCATTTCAGTATTTTTCTGACATATCTTGTGTTTGCTTCCACATATTCAAATTTGATAAAAGCTAAAATGCTAGGATAATTAGATTTAAATTTGATATAATTTCACAGAATCACAAAATATGCTAAGTTGGAAGGACCCACAAGAGTCATCAAGTTCGACTCTTGGCCCTGCACACAACATCCCAAGAGTCACACAATGTGCCTGAGAGTGTTGTCCAAACACTTCTGCCTTGCCTGCTTGACTTCTGACATTTGGGAATTGCCTGCTCCTCTATGCTTAGGATGTGATATATAAAGTGACCAACACTGATGGACTCCAGCACCTACAAAAACATTTTCCCAGGGGACCTTACTCACTAATTCCCTGAGCAGCCTGCAGTCATCTCTCCTCACGTTCAGAGTTGAGGTTTTGCTGGTACTTTTTCCCCTGTCAACAGAAATTTTAAACTCGATCACTTCATGGTCACTGTGGTCAAGACGGCCACCAATCTCCACTTTGCTCTGTTGACAAGGAATGGTTTAAGGAGGAGATCATTCTGAGTTAGGCCCCTTAGGACCTGTTTCATAAAACTGTTCTCAAGGTTTGCTGGGAATCTTCTTGGTCAGGTTGTGCCAGCTGTATGATGCTCCCAGTTAATTTCTGGCAAGTTGAAGTTCTCCATTAGTAACGAGGGTAGTTGACTTGGAAGTGTATCTTAGTTCCTCAAAGAATAATTCATTCATGTCAGTCAGCTAGGAGGCTACATGGTCTCTTAGTACAATCCCACAATGACATCCACAGTACTTGTTTGCTCCTTGATCCTCACTCAGAGGCTCTCAACTCAGCCACTGACTACTGAGAGCTCCATACATTCTCACCCTTCTATAACACAATGCTAACCTCCCCCCGCCCCCCCCCCCCCCCTTCTGCTCAGCATATCCCTCCTGAAGAACCCGTAGCCTCCCAACAAGGCACTCCAGCCACAGGAATCATCTCACTCATGCCAAGGATACCAAATATTTGGGACTGGGCCAAAACTTGAAGCTGAGTGTTTGTTCCACCTGCTGCATGCATTAGTGTGGAAACATTTCAGATTTGGTATGTTGTAGCCAACAACTCTTGAAACAGATTGCTGAGGTATCCCATTAGTGCCACTTTTCTCAAGTTTTGGCACACCATCTCATTACTCATCGCTGGTAAGCCTGTTTTTTTTCTTTACCCCCTTCCAAACCAATTTAAATCTTTGTGAATGAGCCCCACTAGCTCCTTGCTAGAACTCTTTTCACCCTCTGAGACAGCTGCATCTTGTCAAGTGTCAGTAGAATGGGTGTTGAGTAGATCATCCCATGATTAGAAACCCCCCAATTTTTCCAATTGCACCAACCTCAGAGCCACACATTGACCTGATGGTTCTGCCTATCAATATTATTCCTTGTCACCAGGAGGATGAAGGGAATCACTGCCTGTGCTCCTGATCCTTCTACCAGTCATCCCTGGGCCCTGAAATCTCTCTTGATTGCCCTTGGATTTCTTTTTTATCAGAGAGCACAAACATTCCAACTTGTGAGAGAAACAGAGGTAGCTAATGTCTTGTTCTAGCCTCTCTCCCCTTTATCTCTGAGTTTGAAGGAAGAGGGGTCTGTTGCTTTGTGGAAAGCTGGCACTTACTTGGTGAGAAACAATACAATAAATTTTGCTTTCTAGTTGTTTCGCCTTCCTTGAATTAATATAGAGTCCTTTCCTTTTATTGCTACATATTGGTATCCCTGATAGTCACTGTCTCATTTCAACTGCCTGAACGTATCTGCCATCACTTGCTCTGCGTCCATGCTGGATATGTGACACAGGATCTCTGAAAGATCTCTGTGTCACTAAAGAACTACCTGTTCAGAGCCTCAGTGTAATCTCAGATGGCACCTGAGGCCTGTGCTTAGGCAAAGTGTACATGCCCTTGCTGTCAAATCAGCTGATGTCCAAAAGTCTGGGTCTTAATAGAAGCTACTACAATTGAGGGTTGAGGGGAAATTAACATTTTGCCTCAGTTGAAGACAAGCTGAGATTTGAGGTTTTGCTACATGTAATCATTTTATTATTCATTCTACTGAGCATGCACTACAGCTGAATGCAAAGAGTGTTAAAATAAAAATCATTTCACTGCAAGAAATTGCACAAATTCTGTGTTGTTATGTAATGAAAACTTTCAAAAATGAAAAAAAAGAGTTTGCATAAAGTGTATTTATCACATATCCTGAAGTCTATATCATAAAAGATGGGAGTCTATAACTGTATTTTAACTGTAGTCAGAAGTCACCTTGCTTAATTTTTACCTTGCTTAATGATTATCACAGTAATTTCTATTTTGTTGCCATACTGGTGATACTACTATTCTAGGACATACAGAAATCTGTCCCTCAAAGCTTGCTCTGTACAAGCAATTGCTAATTTTAGTGTGTGATTGAAACACTGGGGAAAAAAGTCTTATCTAAGATGTTGTTTAATCTTTTATGGATTAAAAACAGTAATGAATTTAATGAAAACAATATCCTATGTATCATATCTTATATAATATTTGGGAAATTGAATTTTACATTCCTCACTTCCCTTTTAAGAGTTCACCACCTATTTTTCTCCAGTATTCTCTTTGTAATAATCAGACTACT
The DNA here is from genome assembly GCF_029207755.1 of Chamaea fasciata. NCBI lineage: Eukaryota > Metazoa > Chordata > Aves > Passeriformes > Sylviidae > Chamaea > Chamaea fasciata. The sequence continues at coordinate 28,327,709 of NW_027094086.1, forward strand.
GCTGAAAGTCCAATCAGTGTTGCAATTTAAACACCAGGTTCACATTAACATCATTCCAGGCCATCTGTTCTGGTTGAAATAAATTGAAGATATCATTCTAAATGCAAACCAATTTTAACATAATACTTTATTTAAGAGTTAAAAGCAGAAAATTCATATTTCCACACAAGTCATCCCTAAGGAGATAATAATAATGCTTCAATTTAAATGACAGTTCAATCTTGCCATATTATCCTATATTTCCCATCTTTCCAAAAGTTAGAAAAGAAGATGCATCCTGTCTATTACTATGAGCACATACAATTTTAGTCTTTCTTTCTGAACAAAAATTTGCTCCCTCCTAAATAAAACCCTAAAATTTTTTTTCAATAAGTGGGGGCATTTTTCAAAGACTGACTGCTCTTGAAAAGGAAAAAACACACCACAAAGAAATGAGAACAAACAAATGCATTTTCCCCCCCCACTTTAGCTCTTAGGAGGAAATGTTTTATCAGGTGCTTTTTAAGGCTTTTAATTGTGCACACAGGTTGGCTTATAAAGAAACAGTAAATAGCATATAATAGTTGCTTAAGTATTGATGTTTGAAGACCCATCTTATTTTTGAGGCTTCATTTCATTTGTCAAGTACTTAATTTCATTGTAAGCTATTTTCCATTGACAAAGCCAAAATATCTGTGTCTAAAGTTTTGAGAAATTATTAAAATATCTTTCTTTATTTTCTTAAGAAATAAATTCTCTCTGGTCCTATGTTCTGGGGTTTTTTGATCAATTTAAGAAAGAGTAGACCAGGTATTATGTATTCTTCTATACAGAAAATAGCATTAAATTCCCTGTTAAACAGTTGGGTCACTGACCAATCTGTTTATATTTCAGGCTTAAAGTTTAATTCAGGTATTTCCATGGTCCATGATTCTTATTTAGAACAAGAAAGAATAAAGAGTCACTTCTCAAACTATCCTTGATTCAACTGCACCCTGCATTAGGCAGAACACATGATGCCTCTAAAACAACATAGGATATCAGCTGCAAAAAAGTGAATGAAGTTCCACTTTGGTGGTGAGGTCTAAATTCTACTGAATATATGGAATAAATCAATCCAAAGTATCAATGCAATATCAGCTTCCATAATGGATTGTATAATCACCCTCATTTTAATTGTCTTGGCAACATTGGAATGTCGTGTTTATTTTCCTCATACTAGAAATTTGTGACCTGTCAAATTAGGAAAATATTTTCTTCCATTTCTCTCTTTATCTAAAACCAAACCAAACAAATTGAATGTTCCTCCTTTTTTCTTTACTAAATTATAATAGAAAAGAGAACATTTTAGGCTCTTATGAAGCCTATATTTTTACTACCATGTCAGAAGAAAAACACCAGGTACCTCAAATTCCACAGCAAATATAAATTGATTTCTACTTATTTTTTCTTTTTCTAGATCACAATGAGATGTTTATTAAAAAGTTGTAAAAGTAATTTTTTTTTTACAATTCACATCCTCTCCTGCTTAAAAATATCAGCTAAAATGGATGTCCTTTATTTTCTCAGAGTGAATTTATATTAAATCAAAGGGGTAATTTTAATTCATCCTCAGAGTGAATCTTGCTCTTTTTTTTTTCTAGTTACATCACTACAAAGAATAAAAATGAACTTAAATATTTTTTCTTTGTAGTTTCTTTTCCTAGTTTTTTTTTAAATGGCAGAAAACTTCAATTACTTCTAAAAAGTTATAAAATTCACTCAAATTCTGAAGTGTTACAAACTCCTTTCTCCACACATGAAAGCAAAGAAAAAAGGACAACAGAAATTGCAATTTATATTTGAATATCATTTTTAAATAGCAGCTGATTAAGATGTTCTGAAAATCTTGACATCTCATTGGTGATCCCTCTCCATGTCACTAGTCAGACATTTGATTCTGATCATCACCCGAGACAGAAAATTGAGGGAAATTTCAGAGAAAAAAAGAAAAAAAAAAAAAAAAAGTGTTTAATGAATTAATATAGAACAAAAAGAAGAAGAGCAGGAGGAGGTAAGCAAGGGGATAACTCTTTTAGAATGCAGTGGTAACCTTTAGTTGCTTCCATTCCTGGCAGCCTTTTGTGCCTTTGAATGTTTTCTTTATAAGACTCAAGGGCAGAAATTAGTTTAAGGGTAGAAGGAATGTAAGCACATTTATTTCTGCCACAGAAAAACTGCTGTTTTAGGCTGGAGAAGAACCATTGCTCGTGGTTTTAGAACAGATTAGGCACAGCACTGGAAAATGTACTCTTTGAAACAATCCTGTAATGGCAGGAAGATGATAATTATGTAGTCTGTGTGCCTACAGCTTGTGAAGAGAACATTCTTCATTTTTCAAATGAGTAAGCTTGCAGAGTTCTGCTCTTCTTGTTCAAGTTGACTTGAATTACTAAGTTTTGTCTTGATGTCAGCTGCTGTTGAGACACCAAAACAGTAAAAATTCAATCTCGTGACCAAAAGGCCAAGAACCTTCCTTGCATCCTCACATATGTTCTGAAATTCTCCCATGTATCAAATGTCCATGGGGAATAGTTCCTTCAGTACCTCAGACCAAACAGATTAAGCCCCTGATGACTCGATGTAAAGACTAGAAGATTCCATTACATCTCCCTTTTCTCCTGAAGCTTTGAAAAAAGTCTGCAGGGTTTTTTCCTGATTTATGTTAGATTTGGCAAGCAAAGACCATGATTTTATCTTCATGGTTCTTAAGTGCTTAGGGGTGCATGTTTTACAACCAGGATGAATTTGCAAAGCGTTAGGAAACTAATTCAATACTCCATTTTATAACCACCCCCTTCCTTTCTATCACTGATAATGTCCTTCTCTAGGGTTTAACTTCAAGCTCAAATACGAGATGGGGTGTTCTTTCCAGTTTATCTTCTCAAATGGCACAGCACCTAATCTTTGCTTCAAAGGTATTTGTTCTGAGCACAAATGCTTTCTGAAACACTGAAGTATGGAATCTTCGTTTATTTTACACTATCTGACAATGTGCTGCAGTTTGTGGTTCACATCAAGTTCCTTATGAAACCAATTTTTCTTTCTTAGGTTTTTATTTTCTTGGTTTGGTTTTCATTTGTTAGGGGTATTTGTCTATTTTGCTTTGGTTTTTTTTCCCTCCTGAGGTCAAGGCAGACAAAACAGATATTGCAGCAGAATTAAGTTTCAGAGGAGTTCCTAGCTCTCAGAAAAGAACTGAGACACATTCTTCTTTTTCACTACTACATAAATGACCAGCAAAGGAATTTTGTTGACACCAGTGTCCCTTTTAACTTCTGACAGTCTACTCAAATATTACATCATGTTCTTATCCATGTTGTATGTTTCTATTAGCAAAGAAACTTGAAGTAACTATAAAATACTTATCAGGTACTTGTAGTACAATTCCAGTTTCCATGAAAAATACTCAAGTAATTAATTTTTATATATTGCAATACACTGAGGGAGGTTTTTTGTTACATACTTATCTGTCTTTTCAAGATATCAGCAAAGACATGAATACTCTCATCAGTTTATTTAGATGGTGTATAGTCCTGGTGGGAAGCAAAAGAAAAGCAGGGATGGTTGTATAAGAAATTTTTCAACAGTATCCAGTATCCTCTTCCAGTATCTTTTCTTTATTTTTCTGGTCCAGTCACAACATTTTCTGTAACAATGACTTTGAGTGGGGCTATGGTAATAAAGCACCTTAAACCAGTGTGTTTGTGAGGAAAAAGGGATATCCTATCTTATTTAGTTAAAGAAGAAATGACATTTCTATTTACTTTTCATGTTTGCTTGATGAAGATACCATAGCAAACATCTTGATGTTTATTAGACCTCTTCTTCCTGTCCCACTGGATCATATATTCTTCTCTAGGACATGAGGCAGAAAAAATCACTATACACATTTTCAAATTGAAGGTTTACTGAGCTCTTCTCAGTTAAGAGAATTTGTTTCCATTCCATTCTAACCCCTTAACATTTGTCCTGGGTTGTAGTATAGGATGTGCACAAATTCTTCTATCACCATCTTCATGAACAGTTGAATCCAGGTGGGGCAGTGTTTTCCCAGACCCCCTCCCTCTGGGCCATTATCTTCTGTTAATGGCCCATCAAATGCCTTGCCCATGACTCATAGATAACTCCCTCCGAGAGTTGTCTCTGTTTAATGGGCCATCAAGGACCCCCTGCATGACTCATCATCGCATTGTGAGATGCTCCACCCAGGGGGAGGAACCAAGCATTCTCACCCGGATATAATCTGGGGTTTGGGTCAGTACAGGGGGCCCTTACCCACTAGATTCCCAGAAGACCTGAGCTACCAGACCTTTCTACAGGATCACTGCTTCAGGAAGACCACCTCATCAGTACTGCTTCTATCACCCTGCTCAGTTTGTATTCTGACTCTGTCAGTGGTCTTTTGTATTATTGTATCCATTTTATTTTACTTTCTTTCCTTTCTTCCTATTAAATTGTATCTCTGACTTGGAGCCTCTCATTTGTTTTGCTTTCAAATCACTACAACGTTCTATAATTCTGTGGAAAACCAAAACCAACCACACAATTACAACTTCAGTCTAGTAAACCAAAATAGAATCCTCTCAGTGTCTACAGGTCCACTGAAATTATGTGTCTTGAATATTTAAAATGATGACTCTAACACAATTACCTTACTGTCATAATATCTCAAAATATCATAATCTCATTGCATCAAAAGAAATGTGACCACCAGGCCAAGGGAGGTGAGCATGAAACCAAATTTCCCTTAGGAGAAAAATGAGCAAAACGTGAATCTATTTTTGTAGAGAGACTGGAAATATTAGAGGGGGAGGAAAATAGGTCCATATACTGTAGTAACATGAAAGATGAAGTAGTTATTGCACTGGGGAAATGACCTAAATGACCTTCATTTGTTTAAATTAAAACAGTGAAAAGTCCTTGATATTCCATGCATCTTAAAGCTTTGGAATTAGCTCACAAATCTTCAGCATTCAAGAGAGAAATGGTTGAAATTTAGAGCAGAAATTAGCAATGTCTGTTTCTAAAGTACTTGTAATTTGAAGTTACCAACTGATTTGTAGATTTTGGCTTTTTTCCAAGTCAATTGCCTTTGACTTAGATTTTCTCTCCAAAGGTAAACAGTGCATGTAATTTTATAGATAATTGCTTATTTGCTGAATAAGAAGTGGATATTTAGGGGTTCTGTATTCAATCACCTAAGACAGATGCTAGTAGCACAGTATTGTCATTTTGGTATGTCTTTCCCTGTCTGCTTACCAGGTTTGCATGGAGTAAAGCAAAACCCTGCTTCTGGTTTCTCTTCAATTGTTTGTACTTTCAATTGGTTGAAGGAGCAAGGTGCTAGGGAGAGTCAGAGCCCTACCTGTGGCTGTGGAAAGACACAAACCTGGTAGGCTGAGCAGATTTGTTTCAAAATGTTGCACTCGTTTCTAGACACTGTGGTGACTGATGCAATTAATATATCTGTACTACTTTGTTTTCTTTTAAGAATTGGTTTTATTTAGTAATACATGATAATTTAACTTATCATTCATTATAAGCTGCAAATACTGCAATTGCTTGATCAGCCATCATCATTGGTATCATGATCTATGCCATCTACAACCTCTGCAGTCAGAGAGCTGTTGATTTTGAAATTATTTTTAAACTTGGATTAAAAAATCCTTCACTCATTTTAAGATAGGCATACAATAAAATCAAGTGGCAAATGAGAAGATGACTTGTTTTCTACAAAGTGACAGTGCAGAACAAATTTTAAATTGCCCAGCAAGAAATTTTTCTTCAGATATTGAGCATTGTAGAGTTATGTCCCAGTATTTAAGCTACTGAGTTTCTTGAAATCTAGTTTATCTTTTTGATCTTAACATCAGCAAAATAAATGCTATGTGTATTTCAGATATATATGTGCATCTGTTGGTATTGATAACAGTACTCTGGACAAATAGAATGTAACAAAACACTATGTCTATTAGGAAGGATCTCACTTTTCTACTGCACAGCTGAAGTAGGTATCTGAAATCTTTCAGTCCCCTGAAAATAATTTCTTATGCAAGTTCTGGGTATGAGATGCTCCACTATGATTTCATTGATTAGTACCAGAACAAATAGCAAAGGTAACAGCAAGCTTGCTTCAATTTAGCTCACATTGTGTGGTAGAGAAATTAGTTTGGAGGCAAATAACTAAATTCCAGGACACTAGCTGTCATGTTTCTAAGTAATTTTGTTGCCCAGATGTGTTTCAACTTTAAAAAATTAAAAATATAAGATGTCCAGATGCAGTATTGCACAGTTAGATGTTAGATGCTGTTCCGCACTCTGTAATCCAAGTCCTCTGTTATTAGAGTACATTCCAGAGAACTAACTTTGACATTAACAAGAGAAAATCCTGCTTTAAGGATCTTCTAAAGTTTAGCAAATTAATATTAAATGAAAAAGTATCTAGCACCACTTTTTGTAATTTTTTATTCTATCTTATTTGGAATTTTATTTTAAATTTCATTCACTATCCCCATAAAAGCTTTAAATATTTATCATGATACAAGTCATGTATTGCTGGACAGACAAAGTCAACAAAGAAGCATCAGCTCCCTGTTTTCCCCAGGGATAATATTGATGCCTACAGGTTATACATGACAGAGGTATTATAAAGTTCTCTAATAAATTCTAACAGTGGTGGTCAATGAACAGAAATTTGAAAAAGGAAAGAAAACCACAACAGAAAATTAAAAATAATTTATCAAAAACTTAGAAATGCAAGACTTGTATTCATAGAGGACTAGGAGGACAAAATATGAGTCAAAGTTGAAAAAAATATGAAGAATAGGTCCACTGATAACAGTTAATCAGAAGGCTCCACTGGCCATACAGACTCCTGGATACCTGCTGTGAGTTACTAATATCATTGTAACACTGAATTTTTTGGTCTGACTCTGTAAAGCAGGAATCATATTCTCCTTAAAAAAAAAAACCACAAAACAGAACTATGTCTCACTATATTTAAATTAGATATATTTTAGAGAAATATCTTAAAGATACACTGGCATTGTTTTCTGAGAGAGGAAAAAAAATTCTCATCCAGCAACATGTAATCTTATGAATTTGGCATCTTTCTGAACCTAAGGTATTTAGAGATAAGGCTGTATAAATTGAACAATAGTTCATCCATAATTTATGTAAAAAGAAAAAAAAAAGGAAGAAAAACTTGTGAACAGTGCAGCATTTGTGTTAATTTACAGTTCACGGCAAAGTGTCAAATCTAAGCTGTAAGCAAGAAATATGAGAAGGAATATTATGGAAATTCAGAGGGATTCTTAGAACAACTAGCATGCCCAATGCCCCAGAATTATTGGCTTGTTGTTTATAGTTAATAAGATACACAGAAACCTTCCCCTGTTACAGCAGATAAAGTGCAATGACAGATATTATTGATTTGCACTTCCATGCTCTAGCACTCCCTGCTTTATAGGCAGCTGGGTGATCCTCTGCAACTGTGGACATCATGATTTTCACCTTTCTCCTGCTAAGGGTGAAAGAGAGAGTTAGAATGTCACTTTTTCTCAGTTAATCTTCACCATATGCCTTGTTCTGCTTCTGCTATTAGAATTTTCATTAACTTTTTCAAGTAAGCTACATAAACAGTCAAAGGCAGTATTAGAATTGGAAGTAAAAAGAGAGTTACTTCTTAGTTCAGCTTTTAATTAAAATGGGGAGGGGGGCAACAGAGAGGAGGGTAAGTGAGGGTCTAGTTCAATTCCAAAGATCTCCATAGAGAATGCGAGGAAGATGAAGTAATTTCAAGGGAACCAAAACATTATTTACCAGGAAAGCAATAGAGTCAGCACAGACAGAAACAGTTTCCAAATGTGACCAGCAAGGCAATTTAGATGTTAAACAATTGTGCCTTGCTGCAGAAAGTTTCCAATTCCAAATGTGATCAGTGAGACAACTTAGATCTTTAACAACAGTCCTCTCTCTTTGCTTAGATAATAAATCTGTGCTTTTACAAATCTCAGAGCAACAGAAATAATTGTGGAAACATCAGACTCTAAATCTAGTGATATTTATTTTAAGGGAAATACAACAAAGGCTGAGGGATTCCAAACCTTTAATTCTTTTTCCAAGCTTCTTTTTGTAACAGCTATCACTTGTAGAAAGAAAATTATATTAAAACATTTAAATAATGTTTTATCAACAAATTAAATAAATCACGACGGGAAAACTTGTATAAAAGAACAACAAAGGGGGGATAATCCAGACATAAGTAAACTACAGGTTTTAAAATAAATCTGTAGCCTGACACTAGACTCAATGCTAACAGAGGTCCTTTCCTTCTCTTCACATTCTACATGCACTACAATTTACCATGTGAAGTTCAGTTTCTTCCCCAATGTGTTACTTTGTCCAGGGTGCAGCACCAGTTTCTGTCTTTCAAAGGCTGAACTCTGTGATCTCAGAGCTCTCCCCACTTATTGATTTTTTGTTATCTTGAGGGAGGGGAAGAGGACTCTATCACTGATTATCTCCCACTAAAAAAGGTTCAGGTTTCTCTGAGAAAAATCTCACTCGGATTTGTGCTACATTAACAACAAATTTCTCTTAAACTTAAATTTGAGAACAGCCTTCCAGTCTAAAGAAATGTGTTTGATCTTCGCTAGTTCTTTTCCTTCACCTCTGAAGAGCCTGAAGACTGGCACACAGCTGTCAGGGCAAAACCAGTCATTATCCTGCTTTCTCTGTCTCCCACTACTTAAACAACCAACTTGGGAGGAAGTAAATTAAATTTTTCTACAATGTGCCAGAAAAATATAAGACTGTTTGCACCCAGTGCAAAACAATTCATATTACTGAGAAAAATCTCACCACTTTAATGTGAGAAGACACAGACACATACAGAGACACAGTACAAGTTAAAAAAAAAAAAAAAAAAAAAAAAAAGACACTGAGTTACAGACATCACATCTTTAAATTGTGTGCTTGCAAAATTGCAGACTTAACTTTTTGCTTTACTGTGAAAAAGCAGCATAATATGTTCTTTTACCTAACACTTCAGTTAGTTTTATCTAAATTATAAAAAGTGCAATATAGTGCCTACTGGAGAGCTATGTAGTTCTGGGGGGTTTGGTTTGGGTTTGTTAGCAGAACATTTCTGAAACCAGAATCCAGCCAAGACATGAATTTTTCTGAAAATTCCATGAGATTAATATGTAGATTAAGACGATGGTTTTTTTGAGTATGAATCAGATACAGAATATCAGATATTTTGAAGAGGTCCTCTTCTGTTTGTCTTTATATATAATATGACAGCCAACTAACTAAAATATTGGAAACAAATATATTTGTACTATACTGCAATACCTGAAAAAAGTGGAACTTTTAGGAATTATGTCAAAATGCTGATAATATGTACTGTGATATGCAGAAATCTAATTTAGTGGATCCAGGACAGTGCCTGCAAAAATCCAGTTCCAATACACTTAAGTGTTTTAATCAGGGAAGTAGAGAAATTCAACACCCTATTAAAATTCCTACTCATTTATTTGTACATACTTAAAGAGTACACACTGAAAGAATGGGTTTGTACTGGGGTCTTTTCCCCATTATTTCCAGGTTACTGTGGGAATTCTTAATTTCTAGACAACTACCTTTTAAAAAAAGCTATTTTGATATTTTTTCTGAATCATTTCCTATGTAGAACTCCCCTGTACCACTGAAACCTAGAAAAAGTCTAGGTTATTAAAGGCATTACAGATACAGAGTATACCAAGATGTATCAAGGTTATCAGTAATAAAATATAAATAAATTAAGAAAATTTATGATTATGGAAAACCCTTTTTTCCTTTTCTGCGTACCTGTTCTGTCACAAAAAGAAATTGCAAACTGTTTCAGTGATATAATTCGAAGAATCAAGCACATTTCTACTGGTAAAGAATTGAAATATTGTTTTGAAGTACTAATAGGTTCTTTTCTAAAACTCAAACAAACTTGAAATTTCAGTACCTAAATAAACATATGCCCAAGTGCTCATTTGGTCCAGTAGTTTATTGAAGTTTACTTCTACATGTTCAATAATTCCTTTTTGAACAAATTTTATAAATATTATTTTCAGCAGACAGAAAACATAGAGAAAAGTAGTGTTTGATACTTTTATTGAAGTCAATACAAATAATAAATAATATTCTGTTGAGTGATGACATTTTTCTGTAGGTACTTTCCTTCACTTATCTTGCTGCCTTCTTTTACACTATTTGTAATGTAATCTCCTGATTATAATTCATCATAATATAGTCCCTGGATCCACGTGTGAAAAAACAATTGTACAACTTTTTCCTTTCCTTTCCCTTTCTTTTCCCTTTCCTTTCCCTATCTTTTCCCTTTCCGTTTCCCTTTTCCTTTCCCTTTCTTTTCCCTTTCCCTTTCCATCTGGAAGTGTAGCAGTCCACGAAAGAGAATTAAATTCTTGCCATTATACTCAGTCCTTTTATACTTTACTGGAACATAAAAGGTATCTTTTAAGGAAAAGAGAGACCATTTTTCCTTCTATGAATGCCTAAGATAAGGATTTATTAATATGTATTTTAAAGGACCCCTTATAAATGCTATATCTGAGTTACAGTTTTAATGGTTCCCTTTTACTGGAACAGTCTGACAACAGAAAAAAAAAAAAAAAGGGTGAACACGGGACTGAAAGCAAAGATGAGGCTTACCTTTGCCTTTTCACCCATGCTACTTTGCTGAACAAAGAGATTATACCTATCTTTTGCTGATCTATGTTTTCATGTAGATCCCTTTTAGTAGTTCAGAAAAACTGTGCAGAGCAGGTCTGATGCAGGTCCTTCTCTTTTTATTCCCTTTTTCACCCTCTCTCCTAAATTGTAACAAAACACAGCCAGCATCAGGTGTGATCCATGTGACAGTCATGGAGGGAACATACACGGGGCTGTTTCCTGCAAAGGGTACTGAGGAAAGGAATAGACAATCACCTCTGGAGGCCTCTAATAAAGGAGCTGAAGAAATCTCTTTTGCTGGAGGAGATTGCTAAGCGTAGACCTTTTTTTGGTCTTTTTTGGGAAACAATTAGTCTGAAGGAGCTTGGTCCTATGCTTTCTTGAAAATTTTTGCTCTTAACTGTAATTATGGTCTTCTCTTTAGATTTCTTCTCTTCATATTTGCTGACCTGAAGAGCTTTGTAATACCAGATATTGAGAACCATGTCTGTGAGGTGTGAAGTAATAGTAACATTTTATAGCTGGATATTATCTTTACCCAGTGTTAGGTCTTCATTTCTCAGTTGTAGCAAAGAGAATTTTCCTTTCCATATATTAACAGGAGAGTGTTAGCAGGCTTATTTTTTAATATGCACCAGATGACGATACTGGGTTCGTTGACTTTCCTAACAAATTCAGCTGTGGATAAATTTTAATTTTAATACTGCAAAACCTGTTTACACTTAATATTAAAATAAGGCATGATGACTTGAAAAGAGTTTGGCTGGTAAATTACTTTCTCTAGCTGAAGCAATGACAGTTCTTTTTCCTTAGGTAAATGAAAAGTTATATGTATTTGCTCCAGTTATTCTACTTCCTTTTTTCCATCTCAGTGCGATCCCTCATATTTATCTGTAAGTTGTGCTCCCAGTGGTTGATTGGTTTATCAGCATTTTCTGGGACTATATACTCAATAGCTATGACAAAATATAGCTATTAGAGTACTTAATGTACTCTCTGTAAAATTTTTATTCTATTGTAGCCACATGCATATACGTGTGCACACATATATATACATACATACACAAATATATGTATGTTCCTGTAGATATATACACATTTACATATATCACTCAATTATTTAGAACAGTGGTCTCCAAAATGACATGTGTGATGTGGAGGTGTACAAGACAATATAGTAGAGTGTGAGAAGAAAATAATAAAACTTTGGTAGTAAATGTCTATATTTTTTTAATAAATATATAATTGTAAATATATAGATATATATATATGTAAATACTTGAGGTGCTCAGAAAATTTTTACTAATGGAATGTGTGATCAAAAAAGCTTGGAGACCACTGTCTTATAGAATCAGAAATATCAGCAATGGTGTTTAGAAGTGAGGAGAGTTTCACTCTAAAAATAGACCGTTCTGTGGATGTAAGAGCACATGATGGTGCTGCATTTTTCATGTCAATAGTAGTTCATGTACAATGCAGATATCAAGATCAGACATTCTCCTCTTTCTGTGGTGGCATCTCATGATAAAAGATAAGATATATTCTTATGCTGATAATTTTAAAGCTAAATAATTATAATGAAATTACAGTGAAACCCTTGAAAGAGCATTTTACAAAATGCAGTAATGTAATTTGTCTCTTAAACAAAGTAATCTTTTAAGACAATTACCTGTAATTGACTGGTTTCTAAAGAGATGTTTTCATGTAAGATGCCTTATGCAAAGAACATAATAAAAGTACCGCAATAATAACAATTTGATTTACATGCTAAAATATGTATTTTATTGGTAGTTTATTGCAGATGGCTTGGCATATATTTACACTACATTGTCTTATACATTGGCATACGGTAGTTAAATTCTGATAGGTGTATGTCCAAGGACACCCACAGCAGCTGGAAAGATCATTAGCCCTGAGAAAAATGCACAAAAATCTAGATATGCTAAAAATAGATGTCAAACAGATTTTAGGATTGAATAAAGGTATTTTTTTCCCTCAATTCTATCTAAACCTTTGAGTCATACTCTGAAGAGTCTCCACCTCTTTGGGAAGAAAAAGAGAGAATTGTTAAACTGTAACATGAATGTCCTATAGTTCTAAAGAATCAGAAGAATTGTGTAGGAGTCTTATTGAGGAAAGTAAAAAGTCTGTTGTTCTTCCATGAAAACTGAATAGTACTGTTATATATTTGCTTTATTTTAAAAAAAATCTTTTTCAGTACCTTTAAAATCTGAGAGAGTTTTAGTAAGACAGCAAAAATATTGCCATAAATCCACATAGCTCATATAATCTTGGAATAATACAGAATAGATGCTGTTCAAAGTCTTCATGTTAGTTGAGGGAGTGTGAAAAACTTAGAACTGACAATTTGAAGCCTTGAATTTTTATCTTGCATAATGAATCTAGTAAAAAAGTCAAAAATGACATACAGTATACTGTAATTGTTTATGAAGAAGTAATTTCATTGTCACTTCAATTATTTCATAACATCAGGGTAGTTGTTCAGATGAGAGGTGGAATGATTCAGAGTACAATGATATTGTATTTCTCAGTCAAGTGAATAAGGGGATTTTATAGACAATGCATTCTCACAGAATATTCAGAGATTTAAATGGTAGATCTTTGATTTTTTTTTTTCAATTGTTTTGTTGGGTCAAGAGAGCTCTGAAGATCACCTCGTTCCAAGTAGAGTGAAAGTAGATTTGCAGTAAAGCTGAATTCTTTATATCTTTCTATTTTTATGTCTTTATGGGGTGATAAACACAGTCAAAAATAATTGCACTTATTCTGTAGATATCATACATGCCTGAGATGGAAATCTTCCTATGTATTTCTACAACTAACATAAAACCACTAAATAATAAAATTTTTTGATTCATTTCCTTTTACCTTTTTTTTCCTCCCCAATAATTGCTTCATTCTATAGTATACATGGAATTTAGGTTCCTTGCCACAATGACTAATACTACTGGTAGGTGGAAATAATATATTTTCATCCAAATTTTTACCTAATACTTTTCTGATCTATTTTAATTGAAATTAAAATGTTCATCCTCTAAATATTCCTCAGTGTTTTTAAATCTGCAAAAGCTGTTGAGTATGCATGGCATTTTAATCTCTTCAAAAGATATAGTGATACTTTCCAGATTATTGTAGAGGTGGCAATCCATAATTAAACCTCTTGGTTTACTTTGACAGGCAACTATGGATATTAAGAAACTGAGGAAAATTCTTAAATTCCTATTATTTTCTTGATCATCACATCTTTGATTTGATCAGCCTATGAGATATAATTAGTCAAATACATGCATTTATGACCACAACTTAAAATAACACAAAAAAAAATAGTTGATATGAGAGTGACAGTGACATTACCACTACTTTATATATAGACTCGGTGGTGCAGTGAATTGAGTTTTTTATACCTCTTTGTCCTGGTGTGCACTCCCTTATACTCCAGTAAGTTTGATTGGGACACGATGTCAGTATTACAGATTTATCCTTATGATGAAGTCGAATATTGAAAAATTTGGAAACATTAATTCTGCTTCTCTGGAGCTAGACCTCTATAAAACAGAGGTTTTGAACTCAAATTCAAGTAGTGTGATTTTAAGGTTGAAAATGCTGGGAGATTAAGCAATCCACCCCAGTCTTTACTTACCACTTACACAGTGTTCATTTGGGATTTGAAATTGAAGATGTTAAATGCTGTTGTGATTCAGTTAGACAGATATTCACCAAGAGCTGAATGCAATGCTTAGTAAATATCATAATTGCTTTCTTCCCCAGTGAATTCAAAGAGCTTTGCATCAATCTTTTAGCCATAGCAAAGGCTTCTTTTCCCATGTGTCCTCTGACTAATTCTCTGTCTTCATTTAAAGCCAGGGCAGAGCTGTGTCTTTGTTCTCCTGGTGTTCTCATGTTTGTCTGTTCAATTCCTCCTTCTTCTAAGGACAAAACAACTCTTTACTGTAACTCCACCTGATGCTGATTTGTGCCAAAAGCAATTTGGAGAGGTAATTGTGGATATTTTCTTGATCCTGTATTAATCATCCTCTCCTGGAACAGGTGGGTTTTACAATACATGAAAATTTACTAAGTGTTGCCCAAACTAGACAAATATAAATCTAGAAAAATATTTTTGAGTTTCTCTGTCTGTACAATCCTCCAGAACTACAATGAATGGATCATTCTTATCAAATTCAAATCTGAATTCTACTGCTTTTTTAACTTACTATGCATTTACAGAAATGATACATGAGAAAACACAAAAGTTGTATTGCTGTTATTCTGCTAAGAGTTTGTCCCATGAAATATCTGGAAAAAAAGGAAAAAAAATCCACAAGAAATGAAAACACTTTTAAAAAACCCTTTTCCCAGAAGAGTATGTCTCATAAGATGAAGGTGAAAACTGTGGTAAAATAGAGCACAGAAAATGTCTTTTTGGCAATTCAAATAGCTTCCTTGGATATGCTTTCAAAACTTGCTTATTTTGTAATAGAAATTTGATGCTTTGGAAGAATAATAAATATGCTCCCTGAGAGGACATAAGTAGTTTCAAATTAAAATGTCAGGAAAAAAATAATTTCCAATCTTAACAGGTTTGAGGAACCAATACACGAAAAATGCCCCTGAATGGTGTGTAAAGAATGTCAATATTCTCTCAAAATATGGAAAGTAAGTTTTCTTTTAAGAGAAGTAAATCCCTTCAAATAATTCTGTGAATCTCTCTCCTTAACCTGAAAGATAATATGTTCCTTTCTTGACATTCATTTGAGGAATTTGGTCTTCCCTGACTTGTGCAGGTATAGGGAAGCAGTATATTTAAGGAACCTGAGTAATAAAAACTTGAGATGAATATTTGAAATTTATAATTTCAAGGAATTCAGTTGCTGTCCTACTGGAGTTTATTTGGCTCCACCTTCCCTTTTATTCAAGAACGATCACTTTGATGCTAAGTAAAGGTGTTAATGAGATGATGGTACAGTGATTTGTTTCCCCATGCAGTCACTACTAACGTCTGTCTGGTTTTCTTACACTCCTATTGTTGTAAACTAACCATATGGCATTGTTGTAAACTAATCATATGGAAAATAAATGTGCTACATCAGGAAAAATTATACCACAGTCCATATAATTCCATTATATACATATTTTTCAGAAATACAGAGGCAAGACTTTTGAATTATTCTACAGCTGTCTTACTATGTAAAAATATCCTCCATTGCTACAAAAAAGTTGCTAGAGATTTTGCAAAAGCTCAAAATTGTGAAAAGTTTAAAATGTGAAAATGAAGCTTTACTTAAGAAGAAAGAAGATTCTACATTTTTATCAGGTCCCATTTTGAAAAAAAATTCAGGTTTAAATTATGTTCTGAAGAAAATATTTTATGATTTCCATAGTCTAGGTATTAATTATATTATTTATAGAGAAAAAAAAGTATTATAAAATAATTACAATTATTAAAAATTATTTCTTCATAAGTGTACTAAATTATAGATTTTCAGTATGTTGCAGTTTTTCTGCTTTTTTACAGAGCCAGTATCTTTGTAAATGAAAAATTTGATCAAATCTAGATTTTAATAACTGTTTTCAAAATAACTGCTCCTTTTACTGACATATGCCTCTGTTGAAGTTTATTCAACGAGCTGTGCTGAAAATAGAACTCTGCTATTACTATTTCACTGCTGCTCATATGGGTACAAGACTAATTCACCAGAGAAGAAAAGCCTGGTTTACAGAAAATAAGCCATTGTGCTAAATGGAATGAATCATTAGTTGCGGTGAACCCTGAGGAGATTTAAAGCTGGATCAAGATTGACTAATGAGAAAATGAAAGGAATATGGCTCCAATCCTGACTAATTAATCAGTGAAAGTTGCATGCCAGAGTTTTGAACAGCAGGGTAAGCCTACCCTATGTTCAAAGTCATTTTTTTAACAATTACTTTTTTCTGTCTGGCATTTTATTTAGATACTCATATATTAGCAAGTCATTCAAACTATTGCCTACACTATGGTGGAATATTCTCCTAAGTAAAATGCCTTGCATTTAGAAATTAAAAATGTGTTTCCATGCTATATCACGATTTCAGATAGCAATATGCTGCTGCAGATCCTTTTGGCACTTCAGGTTTCAAACTCTGTTACTTGGCACTTGTTACTTTAAACACATAATCAGCTACTGATTTATGTAGTTTCTGATCGTAATCTAGCACATATGTGGCTATTTACTTTTTTCTTGGACATCTTCAGTGAGGTAGGTGCACATGAGCTGTTTTTTACATTAATACTTAATATGATGTATCCAAATTACATTGTATTTGTCAAAAAGCTAATGTACAATTAGCTTGCATCTCCATGGAGAAGTTACTGTGTGTAGGAAATATGAGATTTTTTGCATATGCACAGATCACTGTAAATATGTACTCACAATATGTTTGATTTTCTGGGGGCACTTGCTGATGTTAATAATTCTTTCAATGCCACGCTTTGAGGTATTAAATTTAAAGCGTAAGTTAACAATCTAAAGGTGGCAAAACCAGAATGACGTGTGGTGTATCCAATGAGTAGCCACACATATATTCCTTGGGAATCCAGCCCCATCCAGGCTTTGATCCTACTTCTCATATATTCAGGAAGGGTTTATAACTTCAGCTGGTGAGACTTCCACTTTTCATGTGATATTTGTTACAAAGTTTCAAATTAATTGCCGAAACAACTTGACAGGATCAGAGTAGTTAAAGAACCACTTTATTTTCATTCAGGAGCAGCATTCTTGACATCAGACACAATGCTCTCCAGACATTTCTTCCGAGTCCATGGCTGCTAACCAGCAGGGACAAGCACAAAGTCACGTCAACACAGATGAAGAGTAAAGCAAGCAACCCAGGTTGCATGGATGGAAAGAACTTTTCACCATTTTATTCCCTTAACATTAGGGGCAACATTCCCCCTGCATTCAAATTTCAGTATTATGCAGTACAGTTTCACACACATTGAAGCTAGACTCTGCAAGGTCTGGTTTACCAAATAATAAATATGTCAAAACATCAGTTGAAAGATATGTACATTCACATAAATAACAGCAGACCATGGATTCAGAAACTTTTTGGTGTTGTTGTTGTCCCTGTAGACTGGGAGTGATGCTGCCTATTCTTTGTGACATGCCGCTTGGGTAGTTATGCCTCTAAAAAACAGACCATCAAAGAAAGAACTGCTGCTGCTGTAATATTACCTACCTCTTCAGAATACTTATGCAGGAAGCGGCATAAATTTACTGTAGTGTTCTCATCTCAATAGAGGTGTTTTCTTATTATAACATGATTTCATAGCATTAATGAGGTTTGTATTCATTTTCTTCACAGAAGTACCTAATACAATAGTTAAGACAGAATCATCTACTTCCCATGCAATTATTTCTGGATAAGAATTTTGCAATATATTTATGATTCATTTCCTATTACCTTACTATCTTGCATGATCATGAATGTAATAGATGCTTCACACAGCACATGCCTTCAATCAGCACGGTTATCTTAATGTCAGCTCTGTGGACATCAGAAATAAGTATTATTTCATTAATGGAATGCGACTAGCTGGATTGAGGAGCATTTCAGGGGGTTACCAAAGGATACAAAGATGAATGCTACAGGAAACCATGTTACAAGCTATTACTCAATTTGACTGTCCCCAAAAACATGCAGAAAACTGTATGAGAATTTTGAGCATGTAGTTACCATTACACTTGCACCCTAGATAAAGAGATAATTTTCAATAAGCTCAAATGCTTTGTAATGGGCAGCTGAAGCACACCCACATGCCATGTATTTGCAATAGTCATAGACATAGTTATGAAAAGCAATGAGCACATTAGCAATGTCGGCAGGACAGTCTGCTATTACATTTCAAATCTGTCTCTATCACAGAAAGTTTTTCCACTGGTTTAACATTTTTCTCCCTCAGCAGTTTTCTAAAAGCTAATGTGAGAGACAAGTACAGGAATAAGTTCTAGGAAATTCTGTATCTTGTCATGGACAGGTTTATCACATTCTGTAATAAGAAAGTGCAATGCCTACATGTCAGGCTAAGTTTTTTCTCCTCTATCAAACAAAACTGCATTCTTGGTTCCTTGGGGAGTGTTCCTCTTTGCTATTATGCTTACAGATCAACACATCATTGTAGGTCAGGTTTTCTGTCAGCTGGAAACCCAATACACAGATACCCTGAGGACTTGCTCTCTTATGCAATGGGCTTAAATGATCCAATGTCTTTGCAATAACCATGGTATATGTGTCCTGGTTTGTCTGCCAAAAGAGTATCCTAAGGCTGAATTTAAAGCTAAAACTTCATGCTTGCATTGAAAGTATCTTTAAAAGCAAATGCTGAGAGCGTTAGTATGCAATTCTGTTTAAGGTTAGAGGTATTTTTTTAAGATTATTTAGTGGTTTATTTTTATTGGTATATGCATAATTATAAAAGAATTTTTTTTTTTTTTTTAGAATATGCAGGTTTAGACAGACAGGTAGCCACTATTACAATTATATACTTGTAATAGAAATTATAGCCAAGCACTTGTGTCAGAAAATGAGTATAATTACTAAAATATTGAGGTTGAAGCCAAAGCAGCTACATCCAGAGAGGCAAAGTTCATTAACCAAGATGTGGTGACTATTTACTTTCCTTGAACCAAGATATTTTCTTACCTGAATACTGTAACTGCGGGCAACATGCAACCATTTTGTAACACTGTAAAACTGATAATAATAAAAACCAGCAACAAACACAGTTTGTTCTTAACAGAGTGAAACGTAAAAACACAAATAATATGTAACTAGGAAAAATCATGTTGAGACTTTTGGGACACCAGTGCAAGTGGGCTAAAGGAAAAAGTAAAAACAGTAAAAGCAGGATAAACTCCAATAATTTAGGAGAGACAGAAGAGAGTTCATTTCAGGGCCACATTTGCTTATCTTGTCTCTTATAATGAAAAGATATATTTATTCTGGATATGTTGTAAAAAAATTATAAGAATAACCCTCCAGAGTGAGCAAGAAGGATGCCTGGTAAAATCAGAACAAGTATTCTCAGTAAAATAGGATGAACTATGTTGGGAGCAAATGTGAGCATCATTTTTTGAGCAAGCTAGAAACATCCAGCTCTCCATGGGGAAGAGCTCTCAGACTTCATAACTCTGAACTCAGACTGCAAAGATCAAACACTGTCAGCATCAGTCACAGGGTATCAGTCAATGTGGTATTGCACACCCATAGCTAATCTAGAGTGCTAAGGATTAATTGTTTGAGTATTAAGTGATAATGAGTAAGTCAATACACAATATTGGCAATTTATATTTGTAATGATTTATTGTCAATCAGCAAAGTGGTTCTTGAAGCCTGAAAATGACCCAATTTAACAGTTCTTTACACTCTCCCATGATGATATCTAGTTCCCTAATTGATATTGATATACATAAACCAAATATTTCGATTTCTTTTTCCCAGTTACAATACAATTGATCATAAATATAAAAGTCGTTCATTATTCAGAGATTATAGACAGAGGGGGAAAAGGAGGCACATCCTTTTATTCCGTAGGTATTAAGAAAGAAGATTTGTTAATTCTAACAAGTCATACAGTAGATTCCTTTTAAGATATATGGAGATTAGTGAAGGGGTCAGCAAAGGTCAGGGAATGTGTATGTTCCACTCTCCTGTTCAAATTAGATATTTACTATATAAACTAAATAGCTAGTGAATATGATGGAAGTTTCACAGTTAGGTCTGTGTAGCCACCAACATGATAAAAAACATCCTTTAGGTTGGCGAAACCCATTGCTGCTAGAAAAGAAACATGTCAAAATCAGAACTGTGAACAGGTAGAATAATGAACCTTAGGAGAGCCTAGTCTAGATTTTCTTCTAAACACTCAGGAGTGACCTGTGGAGAATGTAGATTCTGAAGGAGGACTGGCTGATGATGAATGGCCACATCCATTGAAAATGCCTAACCATCAGAAATGGAAGAAAGGAAGGAGAGTAACGGGCTGAAAATAACAGATTTCAGAAAAGGTAGATTTAATGAGCATAGAAGAGGGTTAGATGAGCCTTATGGGAAAGAATAGGAAGAAATGACAGATGAGAGAGAAACATCCAATTTTAAATTATACCTGTCATATAATTTTTCTGATCAGCAGAATTGCAAGCTACTAAAAATGTTTCCATAAAGATGAAAATTTGTAATACATGGTTCACTTTTATCATCAGTAAAAAAGTAAACTTCTCTAACTGCATTCGTATTTTTTGTCAGAGAAAAATTGATAAGATCAATTACTGTACCAAAAAGAAGACCTTTTAAAGCAGTGAAAAAAAATTGTTATTCGTTGGATAATCCAGGGTTGATGAAACTTATATTTTTGTGCCTGAGATACTTAATGAAATAAAATCAGCAACACTAACAATTTTTTATGAAAAGCCACAGAGGCAGGTGACAGGACATGGGTCTGTTTTTAAAAAACAAGACTTTAGAAGCCAGAACATTTTAGAACTTCAATTAACTTTTTGTTTTCTCCTGTGCTATAAAAACAATTAACCCAAATAGCTGTAAAGACATAGCAGAAAAGAAGTGACAAACGTTACATAAAATTAATTGCTATTTAACAAGAAGTGCAAGCACCTACACATAGGCAAGAATACTTAGGTTCATGAATATGGTTTAAGAAAACAGAAGTAAGCAGCAGTTTCACAGAAAAGGTTCCACGATTTTTACGATTATCTAACATGACTTTTGCAGAGGAAAATTAGTGATTTTTAAATAGCTGGATATTTTTTTAGACGCATTGCTCTTTTGTAGGCAAAATCTCACTGGCAAGTTTGTGTTCAGTTTGAGTCTCTGATCTTCAGTGAAGTTTAGATGAAACAATTAAAATGCCTAGAGCTCTGGCAATGTCACTGATGAGGAGTGGATAAAAGAACAGAAGTTATTCAGAGGTGAGAAGGATGAGGAGTCCATAGTAGCCTTCAAACAGATAAAAAAACTGCTGCAAACCTGAAGGAGATGAGATATCGTCTTATTTTTCTGTCCATTGTAGATATTGCAATAATATTGAGTGTGAATTCTGGAAAGAGAGATTAAGAGCACAAATAATGTACCATGATCCTCTGCTGAGGAGGTTGGACTATATGACCTTGAAAGATCCATCCAGCTTTATCTCTTTTACTTTTCATATTAAAAAAAAAGCAAAAATGTTCACCACAATTCTTAAAGATGGGAAATTTTTGGAATTGAAATTTGAGTGCTTAGTGGTAGGATGGGGGTGAATATCCACAAAAAATATTAGTTGTGAATTGAGAAAATATAGAATGCTCAGGACAGTAATGCAAATACATTTGCTACGCTTGTGTGTTTCTATAAAATTAGTTACTTCTGTACATGTCTCTAAGATGTGAACTTTGGTGTTAAGCACTTGAAGCTGTGTATCAGAAACTGGTGGCAGATGATTTATTCATATCTAGGAAAAATGTCACAAATCTGATCAGCAGCCCAGATTTTCAAAGCAAACTGCCAAAGATGAAACGATTCACCATTGTAAGCCTTGCATGTATATATTTAAAAATTCAGAGACAAACAAGTTCACGGTCGAGATATTAATGCATGTTGACAAGAATGAGTTGTGGGTGGGTCCCAAACTGAAACACAAGCAATGTTGCAAGTCAGAATGGAAGTCAAAATTACTCTTGTCAAAATGCCTTTTTCTAGTAAACTCATCCTTCAAATAATTATCATTTTTTTCTCTTTGCATGATTTCTTGGGTTTAAATGGATTTACACGTGTAAAATAGAGTGTTATGGTATTAGAAATGAATTAGTTTTCTTTTTTTTTTTTTAAGTAACAGAAGTATTTTATGTTCTTTATGAATTGTTTGGAAAAATTATTGATCCTGAGGAAAATACCTTGACCGAGAGCTAGAAGTAGATGGATGTTACATCTCATTCCTTACTGTACAAATTCCTGGGACAGTCTCACAGTCCCTGATAGGAATACGTGTGAAGCGATGACAGTCGTGAACCGCACAGGATGACAAAAAAAAAGAAGTTTATTGCTTTCTTAGAATTATATTCATTGTTATATTCATTGTTTGTGACACGAACACTATTCATCTTTCTCTAGAAATCATACTTAGTATCCATGATAATTTCAGATATATTTTCAAACTGAAGTGAAATCGGGCAACTGTTCTCTTACATGATAACAACCTTCAAAATCTGAGGAGACTGTGTATGCATACAAAAGAAACTCTATTAATTTTTTGCTAGAATATCTATGATCAGCTGGTTGATATGCCCTGCAATGACTGTGCTTCTTTCAATTTGTGATCCAAACTAATAAGCTCTATTCATGTAAATTAAAATCTCTGAAATAAATATTTTAGATGCTATATTCTCAGACATTCGTGAGCCTTTTTTTTTTACTTACGGTCTGCAAACACTAAGGTAAGCATGTGAGTTTGAAACATTTAAATATACTAGAAAAACAAGGAAAAAACCTCAATCCAAAATATAGAGCCTGGAAAAACTGTTCAAAAAAGTGTTTAAATATTAAAAGGCATTTCCAAAATATCTTTGCAAAATGATTAACGTGTCCTAAGAGAGAGATTAGGAAAAAAATGAAAAAGATAAGACTGCATTCAGATGTAATCACATCCAAATATTAGGGCAGAATAGTCAATAATAGGAGTTCAAGGTTAATAAAATCTCCTGATGTAGAGCAGTTCCTGACCTTCTAACTAGATTCAAGCAGTAATGCTCAAGGATTAAAAATAAATCACCTCATACAAGTACTCAGTTTAAAATTGAAAGAATCCATAAACTCCAAACAAAAGATCCAGTCATTCATGCCTTTACTAATACGTAACAAGAGGGGAAAAGTCTTTCTATTTTTTAACAAAAGTGTTTAAAATAGATGTGATCTAATGAAAATGATCCACTGTATCATATAAACCATGGGAAGTGTATTTTAGTTGAATATAGATGAGAAAACCATCAAGGATGAAATTAAACCAGAAATCTCTCTGAGTTTCATTTTTTTCATCATTTTAGTTAAATCAGTAAAACCTAGTCCTCTTCAATGGTAAAGCTGAAGAAAATTTCCTTTTAAAGGAAAACTTGTGAAAATGAATTTAATCTGATGTTACACTAGAGGCTAATGGCCATGCAAAATGCTGCCACAATATGGGTGAAGACTCATTCAAGTAAAAAAATGAGCATAGACATGCCTGAAAAGTACTTTAAAAGAACACATAAAAAAATCGTATTTTTTATGTGTTCTTTTCCTTAATTGAAATACGTGGT
Source organism: Chamaea fasciata (assembly GCF_029207755.1). Lineage (NCBI taxonomy): Eukaryota > Metazoa > Chordata > Aves > Passeriformes > Sylviidae > Chamaea > Chamaea fasciata. The sequence goes on from NW_027094086.1 coordinate 28,351,804, forward strand.
AAACTTGATTGAGATCAGTGATTATAGTTTTGAAACTTTGAAAGAAACTTGCACTATTTAGATATTTTGCAAATAATTAAAATGCAGAAAGTTTGTTTAAAAGATCCTGAAAAGACAGGGAAGAAAAAAGAACTAAAATTATTAGAGACTGTATAGAATTATGCTTAATTATGTAGTTCATTATCATGTCAGTCTCAAGACATGACTAAGGGAGATGGGAAGCATCCCATCTCCTACTCTGTGCCACGTTTGGTGGTGCAATTTTCAACTATCCCTTGTGAATTGCAACGTGTTTCTACTTGTAGAAATCATGATTTTGTTTATTCCAGAACTTCTTTATCAGTTAATTTGGAGTGAAAAACATCTCTGTTGGGTATTTTTCCTTCACTGGAACCTGAATTTTCAGTAAGAAAATTTTAAAATAAGCCACTCACAGGTTCTCTGGTATGTATTAGCTGCTGTCAATTGGTGGAATCAGAGAGGTTTAAAATACAATTTAGCAGTTAAATTTGTGCTATTTCCTCTGCTTTTAGAAACAGCAGAAAGAAAATAACTTGTAAAGACTATCCTTCTGATCTGTTTTTCATTTCTTTATGTACATAATAATGTTAACAGAAGAAAAAAAAAGGCAGGAAAAATTGCTAAGAGATTAAACTGAAATAAGAGAAAAAATAATCTCTGAAATTATGTTGAAATCATTTAGGAGTATGTGCTATATTATCAATAGTCACAGGTTTTATTGCATATATTTAGAGACCTCAGATGTTTTAGGCCCCACTGATGAATACTGTGCAAACGCATTTTGAAATCTTGAAAGATAACTGATAAGATGTAGTAGAGAGATAAGACATAGGCATAAAATGTAGAAAATTGGAGGAACAAGAGGAATAGTTTCAAATCAATTTTCAGTAATTTCATGTTTGTACAATGGATTTTATGTTCTCCTAATATGATTTCCCTTTGGATTTCCCCTCTGAAGACCCTCTGTTACAGTAATTTTATCTACTGTCTTACAGCTATGTACAGAATATCAATATTTTATGCAAGATAAACACAGTGTCATAATAAATAATACAATGAAGGGTTATCTGCCTCTAAGTAAGATAGTACAAACTCAACCTTCTTCCCTGTGAGGATTCCCCTAGATAAAATATTTAGAGTTCGCTTGCCCAGAATAAGAAATACTCTGCTGGACCACAACAATGGTCCTAGTATTAGTTGTGTCTCGGTATCATTTATGACAATTTTTTTTTTCCTTTACCTCCTTTTGTTTAAAAGTGTCAACCCAGAAACTGGCTGTCCTGAACAGGAGAAATGGTCTATACCCTTATTTTCATCCTATAAAGGTCTGTGGAACTTTTGCAAGGTATCTCTTATTGAAAAAAAACAAAGATAAGCCTCATTATTTCTCCAGGAAGAAGAATCATAGAGATTTTTCAAATCTGTGTTGTTATAGTGCTCATTATTTGAACTGGCATCAAGAACTAGAAAATTGAAAATGATACTCACAATTTCTTATTTCTTTTGGAAGAAACTTTTTGCACAATGTCAGCTGCCAGCACTGGAAACTCCCCCTCCCTGCCCACTTTCCTTTTTTTAGCTTTGTCAAGAGGCACTTGCCTTTTTAAAATAACACAATGTAGAAGATCATTTTAAAATGAAGCATTCAAGTTTTGATGATCTGCTTCCTCCTAATTGACAACTGTGGAAAGATGTAGTACTGCAGCTGTCGTACTCCTACTTGGCAGTTACCTTCCAGAAAAAGAAATAATTCCATGATTTCCTCCATGCTAGCTAAGTACTTTTCAGGGAGCACAAATGGGGAAAAGAATGCAGTCATAGCTTCTTTCAATTTTATGTAAATAACTTTTGATCAAGGAAAAAAAATAGATGAAAAATTATTCATGATATTGAATTTCAGTGGATGCTTCTTCGATACTGCAGATGGAACAGTTCTGCTGGAAAGTTCTATTTCTTATTGTGCGCAGCAAGAAGTAATTGATTATTATTTTAATTAAATAATGTCAATCCATGTATTAGAAAAATTAAAAGCTGAATGATTCCTGAAAACTATAGAAGATTCATGTTTGTGTGCACCAGCTTAATTTAATGGGCAAATATAACTCTCCTGCATTTAATTCTAATTAAAAGAAGTAACACCCACATCCTTACTTTACAAATCAAATAGCAACTTATGATTCTGTTGCTGTTCAGTGAAGATAACTGAAAAGCAAATGCAGCTTTTGATTGATGAAGGGATCCCCAAGGAACCAGTCAGAGAAGAATTTATTAGGTAGTGCTTGAATGAAGGTTCATATTTTGAGTTCATGAAAGAAAGTAATGGGCTTCCCAAGTGTAAAAACATCCAGCTCACATCACCTGTGAGCCTTTTTTGCCCTTTCAGGTTTTGTGATTGCTTTTTGTTGTGTTTATGTTATTTCTAAAAAGACTAACACTAAAAGTGAGTTTTCCAGATGTGAGCTAAATACAGAGAGGTTTGACTGTAGATATCTGTAGGAAATCTGACTAAAAGGAATTTCAATCTTATTCTGCATCCCACACCCTACAAATTTCATTGAAAAGTCAAGTTTACAGACCAAAGAAGACATGTCTATGAAACTATAAACTTCAGTTGCTGATTATTTGAGCAGATAAAGTAGAAAAGAGAAAAAAACCCCACAATTCTTTAGAAAATCAAAGCAGAAAAACATCACAGCTGTGAACATGAGTAAAGACTGATAAATGGAAGAAAGATTAAAGCAAAACTGAAAATGTGTCTGTAAGAGGAATAGGACATCGTTGTGAAGGGTTTCTGCATAAGCAACATAGTAACTGCATAGAAAACATAGAAACCACACATTTTCTGACAAAATACGTCTACATTTGTCCTATTATTTGAATCTATTACATCTTATCATGGAAAAAAATATGTGAAATCCTAAACACTTAATTAAAAATAAACCCTAGGTGATAGGCAACAGTCTCAAAATAAGAGGAAAGTTAGATTTCCTAATGTCATTATGCTATAAAATGGGTTATAAAAATTATCGCCAGGGTGACAAATAGTAAAGAATCACCTTCATTCAATAAAAGGTGTATAAACACCTGCTTAGAAATGAGGATAATGCTAGGTGGGGAAGGCTCATGGATAGTAGCTCCTTACCTTCCCTTCTGGAGGAAGCCTGTATGTTTCATATCATGCACATCTGTAAAAAGAATTTTATTTTCATTTAAGTAAGTTAGATAGACAATACAGTAATGTTAATGTAAATCAGAAAAATTCTATTTGATTTTTAGATATATGTAATGGCCATGATTTTTCACATTTTCATGAGCTGCACAATTTTAAGTACACATACAGATAATATTAAGGCGCTCAGCTCCCACTGGCATCTTCTCAGTCCCCTAGACACGTTCAACCATATTTAACTAATGGTTTAAAGTGGAAAAGATAACCAAGTGCCTACAAGTTAGCAGAAGGTTAGCAGATATTGAGAGTGAGTCAGGAGAAAGAGGACATATAATTATTTAATAATAAAGTCTGAATGAGCTGGCCAGTCACTGAGGGCCCAAATAGCAAGTGCTCTTGCCTACTTCATGAGACCATCAAAGAGGACTTAAAATCAGCTGGGGTTAATTTGGTGGGAAATTAGTGAGAGTAGACATGAACTCAAAGGTAAACTGAGTTAAGTAATTTCCACAGGTTGCAAAACAATGCACTCTTCTGTGAAAGAACAAAACTTGCTTCCTGTGAAGAAATTTCTTTTTCATCTCTGAGTTTACCTGAAAGTAGTGTAGGGGATCTAGACCTTCATTTGTCCGTTTGGAGACATTACAGTTCCTAATGCCAGCAGTTAGAGAGAGGAGGAGCCCAGAGCCTCCTGTGCTGCGTTCCGGAGTATTTGCCATGTGTTGTCTCTTCCCTTCTCCGTAAGTGGCATATTCAGTCATCCTGTGAGCCAGACAACCGTGGGGATTTTCTGTCTCTTTTGCACAGCAAAGAAATGTGAAAATACCAAAAGAGAATGCGGAAAGTACCACAGCTACTAATCAAAGCAGCCTTCTGAACAAATCCTCTTGTTCCTTTAATTTAGAATTGACTCAGAGACCATTGAAAACATGTAGGAAATCTTTGAACTTTACTACACTGTGGAGAAGCCCAGTAACTTCTTTATATTTGATAATACATCTCTGGTTCTTGGATCATTGCAGAAGAACATCTTCTCCTTTTCCCTCATAAAATCATGCATGGCCATGGAATATTTTGCTACTAATCAGTGTAATTTTCATCTCAGAATATTCTAGTAATTTTCTACAGTCAGAATAAACAGCTGTGATTTGATAAAAGCCTTTGTTTTTAAAATGAAAGTCTGTGTGTGTAGTAAAAACTATATATGAATATGTTCTTTCATGAATTGTTGTACGTTAGGAGGTTCACCTGTGGAACATGGGTTAAAGGGAAGAAATAAAATTCCATGACTGAATTATTATAGATTTATCTCTTATTTATGCTCAATTTGAGACTACCATCTTAAATCCTATAACAAATGCACCTTGATTCATATCTACCAATGTAATTCTCTCAGTGTGCTGGCTGTAAATTTGGTAATGCTGTCTTTTGGAGAAGAACCTTTTTCATACTCATCTCACAAATAAAGTTAAGCACATTTTTAGTTTTTAATTGTTAGGGAGGAGTCCTTTTTATTTGTTAGGGAGGAGTCCTTTTTATCTACAGATTTTTTCTGAAAGGCTGTAATGCATTGTGCCAAATCATTGTAGAACAGTGCAATAAAAATGCTAAAGCAACTGTACCCTTAAATAGTAACTAGAACGAATAATTTGCAGTACTGATGATCAGACCTATGCGTTTGCATACTCACATTCATCCACAGCAGTATTGGTGACCCCATTTCTGAGATTTTTTTGCTTAATAGCTTCTGCCAGTAATTCCTTCTCAGAGCTGAGACCATATGGCTTAGGTACTCCATGTTTCAACACTTAGTGGACAAATTAAAAACCCTCCAAGGTACAAACTGATTTGAGGAAACTACAGGAAAATAAAAACTGAATGTGAGCATTCCAATGTAAATTGAGTGAATGGAGAGGCTAAAACTCAATTTTCACACAGAAAAGAACTGAATTTTTTAAATTGTTTTTCAGGAAAAAAGAAAACAAAATCAAAACCAAAATAAACCAACCAACCAACCAAACAAACAAACCAAAAACCTTGAACTAAAACCACAGAAACCTCCACAAATAAAGAAAAAACCTCACATGAAAGATGTGAGGTAATTATTGCATTTTCCAGGTTGTCTCTCCTGCTTCTCTCTCCCCTGGAAGTTTTTGCTTAACATGAAAGCTTTCCTGGAAACATTTTAATCGAAACATGACCTTTTGTTCATTTAAAGGAAATATAACTTCTGACAGAAAAGTAGTTTCAGTGAATGAAGAGGAATGCAAATAAAGTAATAATATAACTGCAACCAAACAGCACTTGTTACATGTTCTTTGCCAGAATGTTAATATCCTATTGCAGTGCATATTTCATGATCTTTTATGCATCTTTTAAGTATGCTACTCTGTAAAAGTAATCTGGTTCTATAATAACAAAATTGCAGAATGATAAAACTTCTTCATAAGGACATAACTACAAATCTGTTTTTACTAGTTAAGAGTTTCAAGTGTACTCATATCTATAAAAAAATTGCCAGAAAATAATTTATATTTATATTTATATTTATATTTATAAATATAAATATAAATATAAATATAAATATAAATATAAATATAAATACTTTATATTCATGCTGACATGACCACATTTGTATTAAAGCAAAGAAATTGTAAAGAATCTAGAGAATATTTGCCATTTCTCCTTTACATGTCTTTCTGATTAGACTTAATTTTTACAAGTTCTTTTTCTTGTTAATAGAAATAATTAGAAAACAATCAAATGGGATCTACTGCTGTGTATTCTAGTAATGTTTTTTTCTAATATAAATATTTATAACATTTCACTGGATATTCCAACCATACACTGTCAAAGCACCTTAAATGTTTTAAAACTTATGATGTAGAACATTCACAGTTAGGAAGTTTGGCAGTGTGATTTTCCTGGGCAGCCTACATTTAATTCTACTTCTTTTTCTGCAAGGAAAATTGGAATGGTGCTCAATAGGCAGTGCACATACTCATATATTGAGCAAAGTGAGGAAGCTGAAAGCAAATGGTTGTCAAGGAAGCAAACATCATGCATTTTCTGCTGATATTAAGCCAAAAAATTTAAGGGAAGGAAAAGGAGCAGAATTACTCAAATTGTTAAAATGTTGTCCAAAGAGCCATAGTAGCACAAATTCAAACAGCCATTAACTAAGTGAGGAAAAAACACAACCATTACCTAAGCAAGCACTTCAGCACGTCCCTAATATGGGGTGATGATAGTATACTTTGTATGTCATCAAAGTAGAAAACTCGATGATCTCTGTGTACTCTAACAGTCAATTCAGAATTTTACTTAAACTTGTCCATTTGAAATAAATACCTGTTATCTCCTTCCGGTCATTTTCCCGTTCTTCCTTTCTTTCTTTGTATCCAAAGACTCTACTGTTTGATCACTATAAAAAAGAGTGAGTTGTTCAGAATGACTAGTCTTGTGATTTGACTGCAATGTTATGTGTCTTCAAATTAACAAAAGAAGATAAATCGCTTGACAGTAAGCTACAGTATCACTTTCTAATTAATGTTACAACAGAACCTTACCTTTTTTCTTCTTGCTGTGAGAAACATAATAGCTATGCTGTCAATTCCAAATGGAATTTAAGCATGTAAAACCAGATTCAAAGAGCATTGATTGTGTCTGATTTTAAACAGCATTGTAAATAGAAAGTTTGAAGCAGGTGGATGTAGTTTTAATGCCCACTTGCCCATATGAAAACCTTATTTCAGTGTTCATCTATAATGTCTTTCACCTTTACCACATATTTGTTCTAAAGCTGAAATGTCAGTTGAGAGAGGTGCTCATTCACAGCAGTGTTAAAAATTCTTATTTCCATTGCAATTAAACATATTTGCATTTTTGGCAAAGCCTGTAATTAAAAGTGGATATCTTTGTAAGTTTGATATTTATAGTTTTCAGACGTTTATCCCAGTGGTAGCATCACAACACTGGCTGCTGGCTGTCAAGAGCAATATTTTTCATTGAATTCAATCATATATTACAAATTCAAGACAAATTTTAGTGCTAGGGAACTTATTAAATCTCATATTTAAGATAACAAGTGCACTTCACCTTTCTGAATTTTTAAACTGAAAGGCAAAGAAAAATGAAAATTAGTATATTTCAAAGAATATGAAAGAAAATGCACACAGAACTTGATCCTACTTTCATTATCTATGACGATCAGAAGCAAGATAGCTAAAATCAATTGAAATATATGAGACATTCCAGTCATTGAATATCAGATATTTTAACTTGATTCTGTCTAAACACGGAGCTCAAAGGATTTGACCAGACATACACAGTCAAGTACATATCTATGAAATATTGCTAGCTTCCTATAGTAATAATGTCCTAGAGGGACTAATTGAATTTAAAAATGGTTGTACAATCCAAAAAAATCAAAAAAAAACCTGTCTAGGAATGGATTCAGAAAAAAAAATTAGAGCTAATGAGAAAATTTCTAATCCAGAGTTCAAAGCGTCATAATAATTTGCAAAAATATTTATCAACTTCCATGAAAAGGAAAAAATGTTTCAATTTATGCTCAGAAAATAGGAACAGCACAGTTAGAGCTGAGGGTGGAGCCTAATTAGCCAAAAGACAAAAAGACACTTGCCTCAGAAAAAAAAAAAGAAAAAGCAAAATCAATCCCAGAACCAGCTAAACAAAACCAGACCAAAACCAAACCAAACCAAACCAAACCAAACCAAAAAAAAAAAAAAAAAAAAAAAAAAAAAAAAAAAAAAAAAAAAAAAAAACCACCACTCCAAAATACTTTAATACTAAAATGTCCAGTAGTATTTAAGGCTTTAGATGAGGCCAATTTTGGGGGAAATTTTTTTGAAAAACCAACAGTGATGATTGTTTTCTGGGGGTGGAAGTGGTGGTGATATTTATTTTCAAAGATCACTGACTTTTTACATCTAGTGTAATTCTGAGCAGTGTTAATATTAGAGATTTTTGTTTTTCCCTTTCAATATTCAAATGATCAAATATTCAATTTAATATAGGCCATTAACATAAATTAAATCTACCTAAATATATTTTTATTAGTTTTTCTTTTCTATTCTCTGGCTGTTTTCATCTCTGCTGCAATCTGAGGCTGCACAACAGACAGGCAGATATGAAAAGAGCAAGTGGAAGGCAATTAGCAAACTATCTCTTTCCCCATGGTCTAAGGAAGCCCTCCTTAAATAATTCTTTTTTTTTAATAGCCCTATCTGGAAGAGAAGACTGAAAGGAAGCAGTTAGGTCATCCTTATTCTAGGTCTGAACACAGAGACAGAATTGAGAAAGAAGTAAATCAGATATACACAGTGGAAAAATGGACTTCAAGTGGTCATTCACTGAAACAAAAGAAAAGCAGATAAAACCAGAAATATATCTAAAATCCACAAGTTGTTCAAGAGTCCATGAAAATGGTGAAGATCTATAGTCCAAGACTTATCTTGTCGTAAGGTTTTACAAAATAGTTGCACAAAGTTTATGGAGATTATTGGAAGTCAGGCAAAAGTAGAGGACAGCAGACTAGTTAAACAGGATTACACATATGGTGTTCTCCTGCTCTTTCATCCTCTTCCCTCTGTGGAACCAAGATTAAAAAAGAAAGACTTATTAGGAAAACATGAACTTTATTTTGCTACAGTGCAAACCAACCATATCCAAGATATATTTATAAAACTCACATCTTAATGGAGTAAGAGTTAATGAATTCTCAGTGTTTTAGGAGGTTTCTGTACAATGTTTATTACAAAAAAACCCTTTTCCAAAACAATATAAATGAGAAGGCATGAAATTGCAATTTAATGTAACAAATAAAACAAATAAAACAAAAATAGTTCAAGAACGTACCAAAGTGACAGCAAGCCAGAACGTTTTTTTCTGCTAATAGAGAATCTATTTTCTGTAACTCCGTGAAGAATTTGCATGAACTACTCACTGCTGGAGTACTACAATTTTTTTGTAATACATAATGAGTTTTGTTTTGCTGACTCTGTTGACTGTTCCCAAAGGATAATTACAGATTTTTTTTCTGCTGACATATTAGAAGAAAGAAGTATCTGGAATCGCAAAGCTGTAAAGAAAAGGTCTAACAGGGAGTCAAGCAGAGACCAGCTACAAAATAGATGAAGTTTATGGTTAGTAATCACTGGAGGTTTACTGGTGTCATCTATGTAACAAGGTATGATGAAATTGCCAAATCAAAACTGCATCAAAGAACTACCATGGGAAATCTTAAACCTTTTGCACTCCTCTTCATCCTAGCAAGAAGTCCTTGCTGAAATGAGCATGAATGTTCAATAACCATTGACTAATCAGTGTGAATCTGAGGAATTCCAAAGTGAAGGTCTATTAGCAGAAGTAAATTACAGCTTTGGGATTCAACTGCCTTTTGAAACTGTGGTAATCAGTAAAATCTCAATATACAATACTTCAAAAGGGTAAATGTAGGTGTGAGGTCCCACTGAAATAAAGCAAGAACTCATACAATTAGCTATGCAAAAGTACTATTGTACAGACTGAGTACATGTAATGCTGTTCTTATGGAATCAATCTTTTAATTTGTAACAACTTGAGCAGATGAAATTCTTCATTTCCTTAAATGTGGTGAGCATTAAATCCTCCTAAACAAGCATTTTCCCATAATGAAAAGATTCTATTTCAGTAGATTTCATGAAGTATGAACAGAGAGCTGTCATCCAAATTCTCATGTATCTCTGCATGTATTTTTAATTTTAAGTTCATATTTAAAAGGTAATAGCTTCCAAACTCTCTAGATCTCAGATAAGCATATACTCAAAGGGCATTTTCAAGGGCAGAGTACTGGTAAAGGTTGTTTCTTCCCTGAGATTAGTCATCCAAGGGCACGCTGGACAGTGTTAGTCACTGAATTGTACCTGAAGCCTGGTTCCTGTTCACTGCTGAAAATAGAGTATTGATTCTGCCATTTCCAAAATGAGGGGCGTTTTTTTTGAGGGTTTGGGTCAGGGAAGGGGGCAGGCAGAGCAGGCAAAGGAACAACCAGACAGTCAGAGAGATGGATTGAGCAACCTGAGTCTGCATTCATTCCCAGCCTGGTGGCATCAGCAGCTACCCCTTCGCATCATAACATCCAGTGTAGATCTTTCTGGCATCGTGGCATCAAGGTTTGAGCATGAGTCCAAGAGGAAATCCTAGAGACAGCGACCCAGACAGCAAATCCCAGACACAACAACAGTCAGAGAGATCTCAGTCAGCAGTGTGGGTCTCCCAGTGCAGACCTTTCATGCCTTTTCCAAAAGCTCTGGTACCTACCATGTCAGATGGATGCAATTCTGTGGCTACCACACAAGAGAATAGGAGAAATTATTGCAGCAAATGTGCCTGTAAAAAATGGAGAAGAGGGAGAGGATATATTCTAAGAGTTATTTCTAATTTGAAGAAATTAGCAATGTCAAAATTAGTTTATTTCAGTTTATTTCAGTTTATTTTATAATACCTGAATAAGTATTCATTTTGGATTTAGCTAATGACATTTCCTAAAGTTTTCAACCATTTTATTTTCCTTCTTATAGACTGCCTATCATATTTTATATTTTCCCTAAAGACTTCAGTTGTTACACTTCTAAAGAAGACAAAGTGAATAAATAAACTGCAACTATACATTTTTTTCATTTAAATTATATTTTAAGACTCTAAGATGCCAAAACTTGTGATTAAATTCAATCAAAGTTGTCTTTAAAGTACTGTAAAGTTTTATTTTCTGTTTATGGAGGAACGCATGTATGGTTAAGAGGAAGATCTCACATTAATTTTGCATAACTAACAGGCTAAGGAATTTCAAGTTTCTTTAGTTCAAAATGTAGATTTTTTTTCATAGCTTCACTCGGTAGGCTGTAGGGAGCAAATCCTAATAGTACATACATACTTAAATTAGACAATATGGAATATTTAATAACTACCATATATTTAGAAAATCTTCTCTTTATGAAGACCTAACTGTCTGAAAGGAGAGTTGTCTAGGTTGTTTACACATCTCTGTTGGATGTACATAGGGCTATTGCTTGCCACGGTAGCACAGCTGAGGATTTTCTCAACTTTATTTCATTTTTCAGCTAAAGTTAAACAAATAAACTTGAAGTAGGCATAAGAAAGAATCTGGTGGTTAAAAAGCTCCCTTTTCTCTCATGCCACATATTCCTCTGCCTGCTCACTGAGGAGGCAAACAGCCAATGTCTCAGCTAAACTGCAGCCCAGCACAGCTCTGATGCTGCTGCCACCTCTGCTGTGGAGACATCACCAGGCCGGTGGGTGGTACAGGTGAAGGATAAAGAAGAGGAAATGAGAACACCTTGGAAATGAGAAAGACTGAATTTTTAATGGAAAATTCTTTACTATAAATGTGTCTTCTCCTATGGCATGAAGAATTAAAGTCCATCTCTGTTCTCACTTGTTCTGTAGACCAACCCACAGCCATGTTACACTAAGCAAGGAAGTATTAGTGTGATTTGAGGGAAAGCACTACTCCTACTAAAAAACCCAAACAATCCGGACCAAGCTGGCCTGTAGGAATGCGTATAGTTACTACAGACCAGGCAAGTCTTTCCATACAGGAGTCAGAGGAGTCACCTCCCCAAGGGCTTCTCTCCACATAACCAGGGTACGCTGAAGGTGGAGTCCTGTTCGTGACCATAGTGCAGTTAGTCATGGTTGATTTAAAGCAGAAGGTTGAAGTGTGAGAGGTTGCTTTTCTGGATTCAGTTGCCAGACATAGCCAACTTTCTTTCTAACCTATTAGTACTGTTCTCTGACCTGTTTTCAGGATGTGCATTACTGAGATTAAACTGGCAATACTGACCAAACTTTTACATCTTCTTTTTTTTTTTTTTTGGCATTGGTTTTATCACTGGTACACATAATGAGTAAATCTGATCATGTGTAAAATGCAAGGGAAGGCATAATACAGTTAATGTATTTTTTTTTCAATTTTTATTTTCCTACAAAGACAGATTTCTATAAATAAATGACTGTGATGACTCAGTGAACTTCAAATTTTACTCAGAAGCCTTCAGTAAGTACAACTCAAGAATCTGTTGATAGACAAAGCTTTCAGAAATCTGAATCCCAGTTACTTAAGAGCTACCAATATTCTCAATTCCAATAGTAAAACAGAGCAATGGAGGTGAAGTCTTAGAATGGAGTGCAAGAGACTGACATTCACTGAACCAAATTAGAACAATTGATTTATGTCACAAGAAAGGCCAGCCACAGATCATTATTCATTTCATTTCTATATCCTATTAATTTGAAAGAATGGGTTAAAAAAAATACAAAAAATAGTCCTCTAACTTGGAAAATCTTAGCCTTAGCAAAGTGTCAAATGTTTTATTCATGTAAATAAGTAGGAAAATATGCCTGCTCATTTCTCAGAATTTAAAATGCCATAAAAATAAAGGAAGTTTGAATGAATTTCATGGACTGTTTCAATGTCAAATGCTTCTTATTCTTTCCTTAAAATGATACTCTATTTTTAATAAAAAACAACCTATTCAATGCTATACAATTATTGCAGCAGTTTCAAGATGACAAAATTTAGGTATTCCAAAAATTTAAATTATTGAGATAAGAGAATTTACATTCTTCCTAGCTGTCATCTAAGAGATCTCATGTCATTATTGAGTAAATCTAAATTGTTTTTCTAATAGTGTTTAATCAAATAGCATTTTCTGACACCCACAAGTACTGTAATTTGGAAGACTTGTCTGTGTCCTTAATATGCAAAGTGTAAATTTTTGTTGACTGTTCCTTGCAATCATTCTACTTCCATCCCATTCATATAATGCTGCAACATTTTTGATTTATTTTTATTTTCTTCTTTTTATTTTTTTAAAGCCTTTTAGGAGGAAGAAACTGAGAAAAGTGCTAAGAGAGGGTGAAAACCCGCACACAGGAGTAATAGTTAACTGGCTTTACCATTTTCAGCCTTCAAATATGTTTGAGGAGGAGATACTGGATACTTAGATATCTTATGATCCATCTGCCTTCAGAGTCAGGGAATTTCCTTAATAAAAATCTGTCAGAGAGGGTATGGTTGCACTAAATCTTGCTCAAAGTAGATATTCAGATCTCTGGAAATCCCTGCTTTTCTCTCTCTCTTGGAGAAGTCTAGTCAAAACTGTAATGCAGTATTGGTTGGACCAAACTGACTGATTGTTGTTCTTGTACACCCAAGCTTCATTTTTTTCAGCTATTTCATTTCTTATTTCTTTCATACAACAGCAGCCTGCAGACGTGAATGATAAAGAAGCATCCATATGAATCCAACAACCATTCAGAAATTCTAGGCTTAACTAGCTCCAGCTAATCAGTACACAGGTCTTTCACAAGGAATAATGAATGAGGAACATTGAGGATAGACTTCTGTAACTGCCCATCTGCTAATGCCAGATGATTTCACTCTGCAAAAATTTTTTCTGCTCAGGCCATGTCTGTGTGCAAAAGTGTAGAACCAAGTCAGCACTTGTCCATTGTGGAACAGGGAGGAGGAAATAGAGAAGCAGGTTTTTACCTACAAGTTACAGATCTTGAATGTTTGCTGTAGCTTCTAACTGAGATCCCAACTTTGATTTTGATTTGAGCAAGGTAAGGTCCTTCAGGTTGTTAATAAATTTACAGAAGCCTTTTTCCAGACTACCATAATGGAGAGGAAACCTGATGATATTTATCAGTGGAGTGACATGAAAAGTGTGCAATGCAGGGAAATAATAGTGACCTGAGCAATATTTCACTATATGATAAGCCAGAAATTTACATGGTCTAAGTGTGAGCAAGACCTGTTATTTCATCTGTCTCTCTGATGGTAAAAAACTAAGCTGACCCTGAAAGAAGCAGGAGGTCTGCATTGTGCCCTGGAAATCAGAACTTCTAAACCTAAAACAGTTTTTCTTGTTTTAGTCTTGGCTGGTGTTCTCATAAGCACCTCCAAAAAAGCCTACCCTCCACAATGCTTTTACAATATCTTTGACTGAGATCTGTAGAAAATTAGAGAGATCTGTCAAGTCATAGGCACTCAATTAGATATTTGTGTCACCATTATCCTCATTATATGTGGTGAATCATTCATCTTGATATCTGCTGACAGTTAACTTTGAATTTTACATTTGTGAACAATTGGGTAATCAGTTTTTTGTATAGTTTCTTTAGAGTAATCCCATCCTAGAGGTGTTGGAAAATGCATGTGTCTTACTTCTTTTCTCAATGGGGGAAAATAGAACACAATAAAAATCTCAGTTACTAAATATAGCTCTATAATTTGGAGAAAGGTGGAAGTAAATATTTGTTTATACAAAGATCAACTATAAAGATTGATTGAATGAAAAATAATTTTGTAATAAACATCTTTGAAAGTAGAATAGGCTGAAACTGGCTAATTTTCAGAACCACATTTATTAGCAAAAGAATCTAATTAAGGTCTCCTAATCTTGGCTAGGAGATAAAACACTAAACACTAAAAAAAATATTTAATTTGGTGGTAGGGAAAACCTAATTTAGTTTACTAGTTATTGTTAACATGCAATAAATTATCTTCTGAGACAATCTCAGCATGTGAACAGCTGACAGTAATACATATCAGTTTTCAATGTAGGTTGCTCTGTCTTAGTTGTGCAAAATAATTTCTTTGCTGTATCCACCAACAATAAAATACAAAACTTCAATTTTCCCTCTGTATTTATCCATGAATGTTTTTAGTATGTTTTCAACTACTAATTATTTTTCTAACTCTCTCTTTTCATTTTTATCACTGGTTTTTTTTTCACATTGTTATATATATGTGGTCTTCATCTCTTTATTCCATTCTGCCATACTTTCACTCTGATAATCTGAAATCTATTTATCCATAGTTTCATTTTCTTCAATTTTTTTCTTTACTTTGTCTTATGTTACTTTTTCCTTAATTTTATAGATTATTGAAACACTTCACCTTCCTAGTTATCTGCACTTTTTCTATATACATGAGCTTAATTGCTTTAACTCAAACTTTCCTCTTCTGTCATAATTTCCTCTCACTTTACCCTCCTAGCACATCTCTCTTCTCTTTCTCTAGCAAAATTATTTGAAGTAAATGAGTTAAAGGACTCATTATTGTAGAGTCTTTCAATTCATTGATCTGAAAGTTGCCTCAACTAAACTTCAACTAATAGATTTTCAAGTGTTTTGTTCAGCCTGACATAGAATTTCCCAAGAGGCTGAATCTCATTCATTCCCGTTGGGACAATGATGCACAGCATGATAAATGTTCATTATTTTCATGGTCATCATTAACTTCCTTCAATCTTTTGATGATGCCTCACTGCAATAAAGTAAAACCTTTACAAAATTTTTCTGAGACCTTTCTCTTGGTGGGCCGACTTTGCTCATACTTGCTCTTTCATTTAGTGTGCCTTGTAGGAAAAATTTGATGTCCGAGCTCTTAGGAAGTTCAAATAAAGATAGATGTGACCATGCATAATCAATGTCCTTGAACTCGGAAATCACTTCAAAGGGTAAAAATCACAGTCAGAATTATGCTTTTCACTGTGTCTTCCACTCAGAAAAGAACCTTGGTTTCATTCCAGTGTCCCAGCTTCATAAGACGTACACACAGGTGCACTGACTTGCTTTGTAATTCCTGTACTTTTGCCCTTCCTCATCACAAAATCTAAAACCTTGACACTCTCAGTACCTGCGCCATTTCCTTGGACTCAGTAAGATTCCATGCACCAGGAGAGAAAGTAGTTTCTTAATAGTTTCTTAATTGATGCAATGGAGACAACAGAGATAACTCAGTGACAGCTATCTGCAATGTACAGTACTAGAACACTATTTTAGGTGTTGGAGAAACAGACAGCAGTCAAGTGTAAAAGTGTGGCTGGTTATGAAAATGGGGTCTCTACTTTGTATAAAGGGCAGCAAATTACACACTGCAAAGAAAAAGAGTCTTTCTGCAACCATACTTCAAAACTTCTATTATCATAATTGCTGAGCCAGAAATATCAAAGCAGGTGTGGATGGCGTAGGAAATTAACAGCTTGTCCTACCTCACATGTTCCTATCTACAGAGACTTCCGTAATGTAAGTCACACAAAAGTGTGACAAAGACAATGCTCAGGAATCTCTTATAGCTGAGTTTCTATAAATCTCAGGCATTTTGAAACAGTAACAGCAATAACATTTTTGAAAAGAATGGGAGTGGAGATGTGCAGAAACCCCTGCAAATTACATTTATATCCCATTTCTTTTGCATTTGCCAGCAAAGATCCGGTGGAACAAAGATGACTTTTAGAAATTACTCCATATAAAATAAAATAAAATAAAATAAAATAAAATAAAATAAAATAAAATAAAATAAAATAAAATAAAATAAAATAAAATAAAATATACTGCAGTGATTAAATGACCCCCAAAAATGAACAGAATTTTTTTAAAGGAAGGATGATGATTATTTTTCTGTCCTCTCCTACTGAGATATTCATCAAAGTGACTTTGGGTGATTCAGGAGTATTTTATTAAGGTTCAAAACAAAAGCCTTTACTCTTTTCTAATAGACATATAATCTACCTGTCACATATATTCATCTTTTTCTATAAACTGCATGTGGAGCAGAGCAGCCTGGTCAGATGTAGCACTTGTCCTTCTTCATACAAAGAGATACAAACCAAATTTTAAACCACCACTTTTCTCACTGTATTAAAAACATATCTCGGTCCATCAGTCTTACAGATCCATTTTTATATTTTCCAACTGTGGACTATTGTTATGGCAAGCAGAAACCCATATAACACTGCTGATCCAAGTCACTCCAAATAGCTGAAGTGAGATATCTTGGTTTTTTTCAAGTCCACATTCTTAATTTCACTTTAACCATAAGTATAACTTTCAGGTAGTGGCACTCATTCCCATGATTTCTTGGGTTTGTTTGGATTCACCACACAATAGAATTACAGCTCTCACAAAATTCTTCAAGTTGCTTTATCAGCTTTCAGAATATTTATCCAGGCCAGGCTGATACGAGTTCCTGCAGATAAGTCTTTGAAATGAGAGCTATCCAGCAATTCTGAGCCTGTGATTCTCTAGGTGTTGAGACATTTGGTAATGAACAATTAATAATAATCCAAAGTGAAAACAGGACTCTAACTATTATAAGTGACAACATATATCACTGTTCCCCTCTTGTCCAATAAGACAGATTGTTTTTGTAATTAAATCAGGATTTGGAGTATTATGAGAAGAAGGGAGAAAAATTAGGTATTCTCCTTAAATTAGAGTCCTGTATGTGTGTAACTGGACCAATTTTTTTTCATTTTTCCTAATTTATTATAAGCTTATAAAAAAGAAATATTACTCCTATAACTCAATCTAGTCCTAAACACAAGGAATTTGCCTTCAATCACTGATCAGGAATGGTCTGAAGGATACAAAAATGTTTTCATGACAGCTCTGCTTTTATTTGCATAGGTTGTAGGTATGAGCCATAGGCTTTGGAAATGGGATTTTATTCATAAGTCTTTATAACACCCAACAGCAGAGGACAACCTACCCTGACATTACTTTGTACTAATGCAAATAGACTTAAATTTATTAATCAGCTTGTGATGCAGTTTTCCATCACATTCTTTCTCTTTCAGCAAAGATACATCTTCTAGTGCTACTTCCAGGATCCCTTCCTTCATATTGATTTGTGAATTTCAAAGCAATGAAAAAAATATTATTCAAGACAAGTTCTACCTAAGTGGTCAACTACATATTTTTTAGACATTGGTCTTCATGATCTTTTGAACTTATTGTAAGTGGGAGAAATAGTATTTATCTGACCTATGATATACTTTCTAATATTTATTACGTATCTTTCTCCCATAAACCTTTTTATTCTTTATTCTCCATTGAATTGCAGATGCACTATATCTCCCACATTAAATTGCCTCTGATGATAGTTTATTTTTAAATTTCTTTACACCCATCTTGACATTTGTTCAACCCACTTATTATTTGATGGCACACATGTTTTTTTCTAGCTATACATTAACTGGAAGGCTTTAATTTCTTCTCTGGCATGATAATAAATAATTTATTTTAACTCATCAACTAGCCCCTGTATTCTTTACTAATTTAGTCTATTTAAACAGTGTGTAGGGGGAACTAAATAAAGGCTGAAGGTTTGGGTTGAAATCAGATATGATAAATGAAGGAAGGGGGAAAGTACAATATTGCACTTTGTACAAATGAGATCAAAGTCAAATATTATTTATTGTCTAATTTTCCCTTGTACACATTGTGCCAGGAAGGAATAGTTTGCTGTGTCAACAAATCTACAGACTAATTTATTCCTGAAAGTAGATGTGACCCTGTTTATTTCAAGGTAGTTTAACTGTTCTCCTTTGTCTAATGATGACTAATCTCTAGAGGCTCAGCTTCAGCCAATTAGTCTTAGCCTGATCAATCCCTCCCCTCCGCTTTCCTATTGTATTTTCTGAGAACCTCTTTCATTTTTTATTTAAGAAAAACATATGGGAAAGGATTTTCACTGAAGAATTTTTGATACGGGTAGAATTACCATGCACACTCCTCCCTAAAAGTGTTATTTATGACATAAGACATTTTCTTTCAACATCAGATTTTGGAGTAAAAATTATGAAGTACCTCTTGAGTGTTTTGTGTATATATATTAAAAAATATAAATATATTTGAACGAGGAGGCTTTCACAACTTGCATGAAATCAGCATGCAGTGAAACCACCACCATGCATGCTTCTCAGGTTTATTTAAAATTTCCACAAATTCATGTTCCATGGGAAAATGGCTCTAAGTATTTTATGAACCAATGACTGTTGTTTCCAACAATAATTGAAACCTAACCAACATAACTTCACAGTTCACACCCAGAATATTTTTTTGAATCAGTTACAATCCATTTCTTATCCTTGGCTCTTGATCATTGATATAATTATGGAGATTTGAAGTAACAGAAAAAACAATTCAGTGTTGAGCAAAAATATTTTAAGTTTTGAATTTTAAGAATTTGTATTAACTTTATTACTGTAGAAAAATGCTGAGATGATACATCACCTTAATAGACAGATATTTTGCAGGGACAATTATGCACAAAATCTTGCTCAGTCTGTAAAACATTTAGATCTGTAGGAGGTTTCTATCTGCACTAAGCAGTCTGCCACATGCCACACAGCTCACAAAATGTGTCAGAGTGTAGGATAGCTGTAGAAAAGATGTGTTACAATACTTTCTATGCTCTGGTTTCAAGTAGCATTATCCTGGACTCATTAGTGCTGTGAAACACTTCTGTGTCCGTACTGTGTAATCAAAAATCGACGGTTTTAACATTTCTTTGGTGAGTTAACATCACAAGAACACACATATGCAAACAAGTTGTGAGTCAAAGAACACCAACTACATAGTGCTCATATATTCTCCTATACAATAAATCTTTGTTAGTTTTTTTTGCAAAAGAAATTTTAATACTAAGGCAAGAAAAGCAGACATTTTCTAGAGCTATTTCAATATCTTAACCAACATACAGGATAACCAAGACTTCAGTTTTTTCTGTGTCTCTATAGTAACAGCTTAAGCTTTATGGTCACAAATGTGAAATCACTGCCTCATGCCAGGCTAAAAGCATAGGTTCAAAGAAGATTTCCTACGTTCCAAGTATCACTGATTTTCTGAAAGCTCTTAAAGTTGATGCACTTTATCTGTTGGATGAAGGTTTAATGTGAGACATAAGTGCATGCAACACTCTATCTTACAACCCTTCGGAACTCTTTGCAGGTCTCATGGGTTTCTAGATTGATTCTTTGAGCACAGTGTATCTTGAATGACAGCACTCTTCTCTGTTGCCTGAGTACATACAGGAAAAAATTCAGCACAAGTCTTTTCTTTAAAGCATACTTTTCCCATGCTCTCACTGGCCTTAGGTGAGAGGTCACACACCAGACATAGGGCCATATTTGTCTTCAGGTAAATTACTTTTCGAACACCCTAGGCAAGCTCACATCTATAGAAGTCTGTTTGGATGACAGAGGAGATCTGAGCCACTTTACTGTCTGCGGAATGTACCTATGACAGATAAACACTGAGATAAGCTAAAGAACTATTTTTTAACTTAAATAGTACTGAAAGGTTATTTAAAAAATAATCCATCTGGATAAGTGTATGGATATTTCAAGCAGAGAAAAAAGTGGCATGTTTGGGAAAAACAGACTGGTCATTTAGCATGTGCCAAAGCAAAGCAGAATAAAAACCAACATAAATAAAATCTAAAAAACAGAAAACTAAACCAACCAACCTAAGAAACCCTTAAACAATGTTTTGGCCTGGATCAGTGTTGGGAAAAAAATATCAACAAACATTGAAAAAAATAACCTCAGACTTTGTGCCTGAGGCATGTTACTACCTCAAAGGAACCCAAGGAAGACAATACTGCAGCACAGACCGGACAGAAGAGGAATATAATAAAACAATAGAAAACAAAAATTTTCCAAGAAAACTACAAACTTTTACATGTAATAGAGATTTGTACTGTAAGTCACTATGGAAGAAGCACTGTGCTCTGCCAGGTAAAATTACACAATTTCTTATTAGTTATTTTACACCAATGCCTGAAAAAAAAACCAAGGAGGATTATGAAAGTTCTGTTCTGCAATATTGTCTTTGGATCCTGAGAACATGCATGTAGTCAACTTAAACAGGTAAAAAAATTAACGAGGGAAATATTAAGTAGTGAAAAATAGAGACATTATTAAAATAGGTATTCTGTAGAGTGTTGGTCTCTCTGTACTAACAGAAGATGAACCTAGATGTGAAGTATCTACACAGCAGCAGAGAGGGGTTACTTAAATGGAAGCAATGACTAGGACTTTGGTTTAATTTCACAGAAGCTGCTAATTTCTAAAAAGTAAAATAATTTCTTGAAGCTTCCTAGAGAGGTGAAGAGCAGATAACTCATTTTAATATGAACACCAAGCTGACAACTGGATCTTGTATATCTGAACAAAAGTAGAGAGGAGAAAGGTCTTATGTTAAGAGCAAACTAAATCTCACATAAAAAGCATTAAATTGGATTAGATGCTAAGGATAAATTTATGAGGTCCAGAATAAGGACCATTTATTGAAAAGCCCCCACAATTATATAACCTTGTCAGAGTCCACTTTAATACCAAAAGTTATTAAATCATTTAAAAATGAAATGTTAGTTGCTCAGGCTTTCTTTCTTTCTTTACTATGTTTAGCATAAAACCAATCCTATCTGGAGCATAGTTACATAGAAAACTTAAGAGAGTTGTCAATCCTCTTTTTAAAAGTGTGTCCAAATTCAGTTTGTTTTAGTCATTAGATTAAACAAAAGCCACCATTTTCCTATTTATGATTGATTTGAACCTCAAAAGATGTGTTCTGTGAACGTGGCTAATTACATCAGATCAGCAGCCATTTGGAGAAAGTAAAGGGATAATAAAGGAAAGATGAAAATGCGGGGGTCAGTGGTTAAGTTTAGTAGGTAACTGCCTCTTTAAAAAAAATATGTCACTTCATGTCTAGCACTGTTATTATCATTTGTCAACAGAAGTAGCATGTTTTTTTAATTCATGATTTTATTATGTCAGCAGTACATGAGGAAATTCAAATTGGTATCTCTATCTATAACTTTTTTCAAAGGTGCCCTAATATTTAGCGATTTCTAACACAGAGATTGCTTATTTCTTGTATGGAGGTTGAATACTTCTTCATTGGTTTTTCGTAATCCTCTGAGTGAAACATGATGTCTGAGCAGGCATACACAGCAGTGTTCATGGGGGTGCAAAGATGAAGGACCTCTACTTTCAGCCTGTAAGTGCTGAGCTGAAGGAGTGAGACACTACTGCAAAGAGAGGAAGACACCAAGTAGTGCTGGCCAGGGTCTGGATGTGGATGGGCAATGCTCTGCCCTACGTGGGACACATGGTCTCTTTGCGTCTACAACTGTCCTCAGGTTCTGCAGGAGTATGCTACAGTCCAGTTACTAAAGCAGACTCCTGAAACTGTGATTTCATTGCAGGGCTACTGAGATTTTTGAAGGGATCAATAAGTATAAACTAAAATAAAATTTAAAAAAAAAAAAAAAAAAAAAAAAAAAAAAAAAAAAAAGGAAGACGGGTCAAGGACATTTTTCTTAGTGCCAGTTGTTCCCAGAGGCTACATTTTTCAGAAAGGATATGGTGAATTATCTCCGGGGTTGACAAGGCCAGATAACATTTCAGTTATTAGCAGCAGGAGGATTAATGGACATCCACCAAAAATATCATGTTCAATACATGGGTTATTCAGGGATGAGGATGATTGAATTTGGAAGGAAATTGTGAAGGTATCTGAAAAGTTAATTTGAAATGGGAGGAGGTACCAGGCACTAGATCTTATCTGAAGGCTTATTTGAAGAAAGAGTCCAAATCATTTGTCAGTTCCACAGATGCTCTAATGTGTGATTAATCAGATTAGGAAATGGACAGAGATCAAGGAACACCCCAAAGCTGAGAAATGAGTTTAATTATGTTGCTTGGAGTAACTAGAATGAATCCACCTCCCTTTGCCTTTTATTGCTTTTGTAAAAATGACAGGGAGTTGGGTATGATTTAAAGAAATATGATTTGGATAGAAGGGAGAAAGGACAGCTGATGATATAACTTCAGTATGTGAAAACAATTATAGAATGTGTTTTGATATGCACTGTACAATTTATTGCAGGAGTTCTCACATGAGCTAAGCTAATAAATTCATGACCTAATCAAGTCACAGCCCTTTTATCTTGTTTTTCATCCTAGGCACAGAGAGAAATCTCTTTTGGATGATAACAAACGTGATATTTGCATCTAATAGTTTGTAGAACCTTGTCCTTCTGATGCTATGGTTTGATCAGTTTGCCCGAACATTCATTTATGCACATTCTTTCCTCATAATCAACATTGCATTACCATTAAATTCAGTTGGTGAGAGGGGTGCAACAATTTTTCCAGAACTAAGTTGTAGCTTCTCAATCCCACCTATTTTCCACTTTTTAATTTTGTTTCTTTTTCTCTTTTAAATTTTCTTTTCTGAGTCAGGTTGTCCCCTAAATTCTTTAGAATTACCTTAATGCCTCTAATCTATGCTTTCTTATGCTGAGTCTTGTCCCCTTTTTTTTACTCACCTTGAATGTATTTTTTATTTCAATACTGCATCACTTGTTTGCTTACATCAAAAATGCATTTTTATCTCCTCTTTCCATTGTGTAGCCTTCTGAAGATTTTTGTCATGTTTTAGATTTTCTCTAGTCAATGCCCTGTCTTAGTAACTGTACTCAAATACAGATTTAGCCCTGTTATTAGTACTTAACAAAGTGCAAAGAAATTGTAATTTCCCTCACTATTAAAAAAGTACAAAATAAACCTCCCAAAAATACCTTTACTGATGCATTCAAGGCTATTTCTCAACTGTGTACAGAGATACAGATGTGGTTCATCAGAATATTGCTTTTGCTTATTCAATCTTCTCATATTATTACCCCAAATCATTTGAATCAATTCTGATGCAATCAAGGCATTCTCCTTTCTCTGACTCCTCCTAGTTCCTTCTGCTATTTGAATTTGTCGCTTCCCATAAGTACATTCCACTTTTATTTCCCCTTAGCTTACCGAGTGATGATTTTCAGTGTGAACTGCCGACTTCATTTATCCAGTGAGGAAATACTATGGAGTCATTACAAATTCTTAGGGTTCAGCCTGTTTCTGAGAACTGTGGGATCTGTGTTCATATTGTTATCAAGTAATTCCAGGACAGACCGTTACCTGTATTACAGCACCTGGAAGATCCAACCCAGGGTTGGTATGATAGAGGCAAGTCAGGAAATGGCTGTCTACATGGCATAAAGCAGTATTTTTAACTCATTATAGACATCAAATATAGGATTTTTGTCACCAGCACAGTAAATACTAAATGGAACTGGAAGCTCAGGTTGTGAGACGTTAGTTTTCAAGGATGAGTTTATTTGAACACAGATAGACATGTATGGTACACCAGAAAATTTAAAAAAATGTACCAGAAGGGCAGGAAAAATAGTAGTTCAAACTACCATGGCTGACAACAAAACTGAGGATCCTCAGGTGGGAAGCTGAATAGAAAAGGGATCTCCAAACCATAAACATTTCAAGCATGAAGTACTTTTAATGAAAAAGATATCCTGTATAACTTCTCTTATTATTTAGATATTCAGAATAACAGTTTTGCATTTGATATCTGCAAAACAGAATTTGACATTTGTAGTTTAGTGTAGTAGGATCTTGATCCAGACATCACAGTGAAAATGCAGAAACTGTTCAAAGAATTCAATATTCAGTGTGGGTGAGAGCATCCACATGGCTCTACAATTCTTTCCTTTCACTGACTTACCTTATTTTAAAATGGAATAATTCTACTGAAGGATAGAAATACTGAACTCTGTGGCAATAAAAACCAAACTTAATATTCAAAACTGTGCATAAAAATAAAACTCACAACCTATCTTTCATAATTTGTGCCAAACTCAATTCTGAAAGGGAGAAAAATTAAAGTAACATAGAGACAATCCATCTGTATTTTGAAAATGTGTTTAACTTTGGCAGCCAAGGATATTTTCCATTAGATGGTTCAGAAAGCTTTGAATTCTTTGTTGTTGCATTTTATATTTTTATTAACAGAATAAATAGTGCCTTTTAAAAATCAAGCTGTGATGGGATGCTGCGAACCAAAACTTCATTCAAAGGCACAGAGCTGCACTTCCAGTCTGATTTATGTTGGTCAATAGAAAATAACTATCTCATGTCTGCTTTTATAGGAAGCAGTTGATATACTTGATGAATCTTACTAAAACTTAAATTCCAGCTTTGGACAATGGGACATTGCTCCTGTTCTATTACTAGCAGGGTAGTGGTAATATATTACAACAGAATAGCATCCCTCTAGTGTCCATTCACCTGAGTCATTTCTGTTCTCATCCATTATGTACCCAGAGAAATGAAGCAAGCGTCTTTTTCTCTGCACAGTCTGTAAATTATGAAACATTGTATAGCCAGCCAGTGTGAATGATTAACTGAGATCAAGAGATATTTCACAAAAATGGCTCATTCTTCTCAATCAGAACCACAACTCCGTATACGAGATCAGAAAATGATGTCATGTGTAAGTGTTCTTATTCTGATGCCTAGTAAGGGCTATTGTCATATCTTGTGTAATAACTTGCCATTGAAAGATCATAAAATTAAAACTATTCTAAGGATATTTTTGTCTCTATAGAAGACACCTTCTTTATACAGAATCATATTCTTTTTTATTGCCATATGTATATATTGTGAATGAAAATCTATAATGAGAAGCTCTCATAATGGAAGTATAACATTTTGTCATTTTGAATTTTGTGGCTAATTTAAATTGCATCACTCTTTGAAAGTTTAAATATATTGCTTGATTATTGGTCTTATTAATATTCAGCTTAATCAAATTTATTCATTACCCTAAATGGTGAGGTATAGGTCAAAAATTATTTAACAGTTTAAGTGGGTACCACTTTGCCTTTCAACCTTTGCAAGCCTGAAGGAAACTATATTCTTCAAACTGTTCCTCCCCTATTTTAATGTTAGGTGTAATCTATTTCTGAATGTGTCACTTTTTGCATTACTGCAGAGCATTTAATTTCCAAATTTTTGATCATTCTCTGAATGCTATTTGTCATGGGTTTTGGACTGAAATTATTGATTATTTATTTTGGGTTTATTGCAATTTCTCCTGATAAGTTTTTTGGATTTTTTCCTTTTTAACATGGTCTGCTACTTCTTGTGCAAACTTTAACTTCATCTCTTGAATGTTTACAGTAAATCTGAATCTTACTAATATGGACTGTGTCCCTGAATTCAGCAAAACTTCTTGAGCTTTAAAAGTAACTCATCTTTTCAAATTTTCAAGATTTAAGACCTCACAAAATAGGCTTTCAGGAGCTGTAATGGTCACTACATGATATGGGTTTACACTTAGTTCTCATGATCCCTGAATAAATTCTGTTATACCACTGGACAACAAACTACTTTTGAAAAAGTTTTGTACCAAGAATTCAGTGTTGAGAGCACTACATAACTCATCCTCCACTGTTAAGGTCTCCCAGGAGATCAGGCAAATACACAATTTATGAAAATCTAGACATGAACATTTTCTTATCAATGTAGTTCCATTTTCCTTTCAAGCTGAGGTTTTTTTCATCACTTCTCATTTCTCATAAAACCTCTCAAAGAGTAATGTCTAAATAAATATAAAGTTTTCCTGTCTGACTAATATAAGATGTGCTCAAAGTTGGGTCTAATGTTATTAAAAAACCACAAGTAAAACTCGTTTTGGAATGCTTTGACTTTGCTATCAGAGCAATGCTTTTTCTTTTTCTTTTTCTTTTTCTTTTTCTTTTTCTTTTTCTTTTTCTTTTTCTTTTTCTTTTTCTTTTTCTTTTTCTTTTTCTTTTTCTTTTTCTTTTTCTTTTTCTTTTTCTTCTTCTTTTTCTTTTTCTTTTTCTTATTTGGTTTTCTAAAAAAGCTCCACAAATTTGCATACCTAAGATTTCATAAAGTTGTAGCGATTATCTTTGATTGGGGCCAAATGGTGAATTAGAAATTTATTTTCTCCCATCATTTACATTAATTTGATATAATCCCTGGCCATCTTGCCTGGTCACAGCTTTTAATGTCCAAAGTAAAGAAAGTAATAACTGCTAAGAGTAGCAATCCACACACATGATAAAACAATAGTTGACAGTTAATTCCCATCAGCCTTTGAAAGACATGACGTGAAGGGCAATATACAGGAAATAAAGGTGCAAAAGAAGACCTAAAAATGTATGAATAGCAGAATAAATTAGAGCCAAATATATAAATTGGGCAACAGATCAGGCAAGGCCATAAGGATTTAGTGCATGATCTCCATTGAGCAACAAAAATGAAAGGAACTTTACACGACTGATCATTCCTTATTATATATTTACACCTTTCAGCTTGTTCACCTATTTGAAGTCAGCACTGCAAAGATGAAGCTTTTAAGAAAATAAATCCCTTTTACTATTTACGATTCAATTCATAATATAATTAATATGTCTTGTCAAATATGTCCATATACCTAACCATATATGAGACAGTTCCTGAGCACAGATGTTCTAAGCATGTTTTTATTTGTCCTGTTTCCATATTACAAGTTATTTCTAAATGTATATAGATCTATTCATGGATATACATACACATCTGTACATATCAGTGTATTGTTTAAAAATAGGTTGAGTTATTATTGTTCTAAAATAAAGAAAACAAAAAACAAAAACCCCAAAACCCACACAACCTGGGGAAAAAATAAAAAAGAGTGCCTTTTACTTTGTTATTAAGAATTACCTTATTTACAAGATTTTTCTCTGAGGAAAATTATTAGTTTAAAATGCCTGAAACCTAGGACTATCTACTCATCTATCATGGGAAACTGCCTTTCTATAGGATTTTTGTTTAAAATAACTTACACATTTATTACACAGTAGCTCTGCTCAGAAAAAAAAAATGACTTTATGGCCCATAGATATTTAATAGCTCAGCTACAACTGATCTGTCTGATGGATAGGGCTTTTAACTACACTGTGATTTTTGGAAGACCATAAGTGGAAGGAAACTAATTGAATTGGCTTTTGAATTGGCTGGGGGGCTGCCGTTTTTTGTCAGACAATGAAAACAATTTAAATCACCTTTAATAAGAGAATTCCTTTGACTCTGGGAGTATCACCACGAATCCACATACTGTTCCCTGGGGTGCCAGTGGAAACCACACTTTTAATTGCCAGTGTTGCACATATATATTCATATTGTCAGCAGGGTGTGTAGCAACTGCACAGGATCTGCACAATACTGTAGAGGAAAGCTGTTAAATTAGAAATGTCTTTGCTCCAGACTAGAACACATAACTAGACTCTGGAAAATTAAATAATTATTCACCTTTCATTTTAAGTAAAACAAAATATTTTTCAGCTGCGTTGCATAGAATTTGGTGCTCAGCAGGGCAATGAGCTCTTGAAATTTCTTGCTTCTTAAAGTCATGAATTTCTTGCCTGAAGAATACGATCTCTTAGGTGAATTTCCTATTCTTCATGTTCAATAAAAATACATCTTAATCAAAAGCCCAGTTTGAAACAATTAATTTCACTTCCAAGTTTGGTGAGATATTGTGTATGTTGCTATGGTATCCATCTTTCTTTCTGGGATTTTATGGTGTTCTCATCCTATCTAAATCTGTTACTTTATAAGGAAATGTAATTGATCTATTTATCTGTTTCTTGGTTAAGATTCATCTGCTGCCCTTTTCTTTCTCCTAACTTTATGTTTGCTTTTAAGAAATCTATGCTTCATCATCCTCTGTGGTACTTCTGCTCACTTTTTATTACATTTGTGCAGTTCTTTTTAGTACTTCAGAAACAGTATGCACAGCAACAGCAATTTGGTATGCTGTAATTACAACCAGTGGTCAGCCATATAGAGAATTATTACTCAGACACAAGTTTTACTGACATTTGCTGTAATATTTGAGGTAGATTTTTCTTTAAAAGAAGCTACTACTGTATATTTTCAGAAAGAGCTTGACCTACAGCACTGAATCCTCAAATGTGGGGGTACTTTTATATTATACTCTCCTACTCTATTTTTAAACATAGTCTATAAAGCATAATTTAAAAAAAAAAAAAAAAAACCATAGCTGCTCCAAAATACTAATGTTAATGTTATTTTCTATAAATGAAAGTAAGTAACTGATTTTTGGGTTTGGTCTGCATTTGGGTTGTTTTGGGGTTTTTCTTTGGTGAAACAACAAAAAACCCTAAAAACCCTAAAAAAACCCTAAAAAACCCCCTAAAAAACCCTAAAAAAATCCCTAAAAAACCAACAAGAAAACCAAACTAAAAACCCCAAGCCAAACAAAAAAATAAAAAACCCTTTAAAAAACCCAAAAATTTATTTTCTTTATTTATTCTATTTTGATTAGCACAATATTATTTTATCCTGTACCAAATATTATCAAGAAATATATTAAATCAGAAAACTATTTTAATCTAATTTTATCTTCTTTTAAATTTTCCCTTTTCAGTCAACTGATAGTGTACTTTTATCTCTCTCTTCACATTTCTATTTGGGGTTTCTGCATTAGGTGCTCTACTGAATATTTTTTATATGTGGGGTTCTCAAAAGCACTGTACAAAAGGAGGAAAATGTGAGTAACAATCAACAACAATGAAGACCTGCTGAATATAAGAACTTCCTTTTTTGTTTCTATATTTCCCTTTTT
This sequence comes from Chamaea fasciata, assembly GCF_029207755.1. Taxonomy (NCBI): domain Eukaryota; kingdom Metazoa; phylum Chordata; class Aves; order Passeriformes; family Sylviidae; genus Chamaea; species Chamaea fasciata. The sequence goes on from NW_027094086.1 coordinate 28,381,379, forward strand.
GTCTATGTCAGGAAAAGCAGTTGTCACAGAGGTGGCTTACAGAAAATGTTATTATCATGTTATGTTCAGATTTCTGGAAGTTCCTCTCTAACCATTGTGCAGTTACTTAATATAAATACCAGTCTTTTAATTTTTTCTTTGTTTTTTAGAACTTCTAGGATACTTTTTCATAAATCATTGCACTGAACACCTATAACACAGAATTCTAGATCATGACTGCCTATGGAGAAAATAAAAAATTCAACATTTCACTTTATTTAGGTACCTGACTGATTGATGCCTGGTGATCAATCTGCAATTTCCTAAGCATTGTGGATGCTTTTTATTTGAACATGAAACATCCAGTGTTGGTGTTGTATATTCTGCAAATCATGAGAATATATTCACCACCTGCTGCACAATTCACAGGAAAGGAAATGTATAGACTAAAGCCAGAAGTTCAGATGCTGCTGTCTACAAAAATCAATTCTCGAAACAGTTACTTAAAGCTATACCTGATTTTATGACCTGCAGGATTAGTTCTCTGCATTTACTGCAAGCAGTTCTCCTCTGTCTGACCTGGATCTGACAGGGTTGTATGTTTTCAACATCATTCCATTTATTATTGTTTTGACTGCAGAAGCATTAACAAGTTATGCGTCCAGGAATTGACATTTATCTATTCCTCAGAAGACTTGAATGAGAGGCACAAATCTTTTCCAAGAAAAATCTGAGTATATTGAAAATTTTATCATAGTATATGACATAACACTGTGCAGTTCTTATTGACAACTTCATTGAGAAATTATATTTTAACTTTACTTGCAGGATAAAAGACTTCTCAGTACTGATTTAAAGCCATTGGAGTGTTTGTAGGACAGATCACCAGAAATCAAGTAGAAACTTTGCAACATCTGTTCCTGTTAATCCAATAGGAATTACAACTAGGATATTACCTGACCCATCATCAAATTAGCGGTCTAAAACCTGAGACTTAAATGGATTTATCAAATGACCGGAGAAAACTTTAAAAGCATAAGTGTAAGAAAAATCTCTCTGGCAACTGCAGCAGACTCAACTCTAGTCAACATGATGAATGCTGTTCATGATATGCAGCACAGGGAAGAAAATTATGCACAATGTGATTCTCAAACAAGAATGCCTTAGTGGATAATGTTCAAGGACACCTTAAGCCATACTGAGATTTGACAAGGGAAAAAGTATTTTGCCATTATTAGTAAACACCCACAGAAATTGTGTTGATTGGACTTGACTAGACATATACTGATTGATCTGATTTTAGTTTTGAGAGCAACTGTCTAATGGGCAGATTTATTTTTTTTTTGCTCTACTTTAACTTAATGTAGCTTTGTGCTAGAACACCTACTATGAATTAATAGCCAGTATTAAGAAGTAGTTATTCCGCTTAGAGTGATTCATAATCCTAGAAAGAAATCTTAGTTTAGAAGAAAACAGACTTAAGCAGAAAACAGATCACACTGTTTACTTCAGGAAAGCACCTTTGTGAATCAGGTTAAACGAGTTTTAAGAATATGAAAAATAACAGTAAAACAGATATCATCTGGAATTTAGAAGCAGTCAGAAGTTCATGTATAGCAATTTTTATTGCTATTAACAAGGTATCTATGATATTAGATCATTTGAATGGTAAGTGTTGGTATTACTATAGCCTGACATATAATAACTATTTATTGTATTTTGTATGGACTGTTAGAACATTAAAAACTCTAGCAACAGATGATTTTACTCAATTAAATATATTCCATTTTTGTCCTTAAAAACATTTTGAGTGTAATAAAAATGACTGACCAGTGCAAATCTAATGAAACCATTTTTTTCTGGAAAAGTATTATTTTCCCATTGCTTCTTTTTCCTTTCACAAAATAAAGGGTACCTACAAATACTATTTAGAATTAACTATGTATCTAACCTTTCAGAATTAGATGATTGTAGTTTCATAGATAAAGACCTGCCACCTTGACAATATTCATGGTCCATGACAATTCTAACAAGAGTTACTATTATCAGTCATAAAATTTCTATATACCAATCGTAGGAAAATCTGGGTTTGGAGGAGTCATTGCCTGCTTCCTGTACTACATAGTCAGTAAAGTTTTCAAGCCATCAGAAAATTTCAGTGAGTATGGTCTGATTCTAGCCTAAAGATATTTCTCTGAATATTGGTATCTAGAATGTCTGTCTCTTTAGTCTCATATGTACTACCAAGGCCCAAGGTAAAGCAGCAGCCACAGAGACCAACATGGAAATAAAAATCAAGATAATTTAAGTGCACAGTGACGTGAAAAAGAAATTCTCACATTTAACTCAGAATATGGTCCATACAAGCTGAAGATTGCCTAGGCCAGAAGCAAGATAAAATATGGTTGTGTGGGACTACTTTCTCCTGTACCATTAATGGATGATGATTTCAATTATTGCAGGCCCTTTGCTGCTCCTTTGTCACATGTGCTGGTGACAGATCCCTTCCTTTTCCAATCACAGCTTGAGTTATGAATAAATACCTGGCAACACATCATCAAGGGTAGAGCTGTAAAGAAACACCACACTTCAAATGCCATTTTGCCTTTACAAAGCACAAGATGTGTGATAGTCCTACTTGTGGTCACTACAGTTAAAGAACGTGAAAGCAAAGTGTTGGCCTAAAGGAAAATAAACAGGTCAGGGTACTTTATAAGTTTTATCATCTAGTCAAGAGGTTCTTGACCCCCTGTCTAACTGTAGGTTATTGGTAACAGGAGGACTCTTTCGACAGGAAAAAAAGTAGACTGAAACAAAACAAATATCGAAGAACTGTCCTTACTAAGGTTTGCTAGAATTACTCTGAGCTGGAGTTACAGTCCTATGTCAAGGTCCTATGTCAAGGTACTGTATTGTACCAATAGATTTTCATATTTCTATCTTAATTTGTTATTTGTTGTATTTCTAGCCAAATATATACAGACAGCAGAATATTCTATTAACATTGTTTTTCCAATTAATCCACTATACAGCATACATTAATTCTGTTATACGCACTTTCCTGCTTTAAAACAGCTACAGACATTTGAGCTGTTGAACAAGTAATCCATCCTACATATTCAAAGATTTTCTAGAATTATGTTTCTAGGCATTTGTTTAACAGCCAAATTTACTTTTGCAAATATTTATCATTTAGTCTTTTACTAAGATGCATTTTAAAGAAAAATCACTTCCATTGAAATGAGAACTTCAGGCATTCTACAAAGCTCCAAAGTCTGTCCAAAAGACCAGGCACTGCTCCTTTTATGTCATAGATGCAAGTTCATAGTTATGCACTAAGGACAGTTGAAGAATTTTCAGACAGTCTTTAAAAACAAAAATTGGTCTTGGGAAGGTGGGGCAAGGAGTGGGAATTACACCAATAAGGAAAGCTTTTTTTTTTTCTTTAATGGTTGTTCCAATGTTGAAAAAGAAATAACTGCACAAGTTTTAATCTCAGAGGAACACTTTAATGAATGATGATTTTCATAACAAAGTGGAAAATGCTTGGTCCAGAAAAACATGTGTATTTTAGAAAGGGCTTAAAAGTGGCCTACTTTTTTATTAAACCAGCTTCTGTAATCTTTGTTTTAAAACCTTTTGCCATGCTCTCAAAAATTACTGAAGTGTCTTCCTGTCTTTCATTTCTGTAGATCATTCTGTAATATATTCATTCTCCCTTGGGAAGCATCTTTTTGGGTATTCTAGAAAAGCTTGGACTCTTCAAAAACTTTTTAAGGTACTTGATTAAAGAGAGCAATATAACACAGAAGTAAAGGTACTTCTCAAATATGCAGACCTGAAGCTTTTCCACCTAGACTAATACAGCTTTTGTTAATTTAAGGTGGCTGAGAATAGCTAAAGCCATAATTGCAAGAAACATGTATTTCTCATGAGAAGACAGTGGAGGGAACTCCACCAAATTACTAGAACTTCATTCACTGAGCTTCCCTTCCTTACTTTATGGATCACATTGCCTTGCATGCATGTCTAGCATGCATGTTGTTGTATCCTCTACTTTTTGGCAAGATATTCAAATTTATATGTGATATATAGTTATTTCCCATATGTGATATATAGTTATTTCCCACTTTGGTTACTGTTAAACTCCCCCTTTCCAGTCTCTTTTATATTGATATTCTCAATTGTCAAAATCAGAGAAACAAAATTCCAAAATTCCAAAATTCCTGTTTACTAGAGTACTTTTTCCACATTTTTATTTGGTATAGTTTTCCCAAAAAACTTTTTTTGGATTTCTTCCTTTCCTCTATGTCCCTATACAGATACAACCAGAAAAAAAAAATTAAAAATACTGATTTTTGAGATACCTTATTCCACTGCAAGAAGGGAAGATTTCAAAATATACTCATGCTCCATGACAAAATATAAAAAGTAGGTAACTAAAAATAGCCTAGAACTCATTTTCCAAATGACAACTCCAGGGATGAATCTGAAATATTTGAATATGCATTTCCTACATGCCAGATTCCTCAGTTCCTGGTTGAATTTGGGATTATCACTGTTTAGTTCATTCTTCACCTTTACAAACAAACCCTCTAAATATAGAAGACTCTATCAGTAAATACTTTTTAAAAGTCAAATTCAAAATCAAGTGAGCTACTAGGAAGAACCCAAGTGATTTTGATAGGGTATGGCTTAGGTTCTTAGGGTATAAGACAGTTTACTGGTATATATTTTCCAACTGGTATGCTGCATACTCCAGTAATGTATGAAATTATTAGTAATAATAATGCAAGCATAGGCAGGACACAAAAGACATTTAAGTATTGAAACTAGGTGCAAAACTAATAAAAAAGATAGGTGAAATATTTAAGTGATGTTAAATAGCAAAAAGCATCCATAGAAGTTAAAGATTTTATTGAAATGCAATCAAAACTATGTTAACAAAACAATATAAAGGAAATCTGGTTTTCCATAGGATTTGCTCTGAGTTCTGTGCTGAGGTCAGAATGGTTTTGACCAATTGAATTGTTATGAACTCAGTTGCAAGAACCTTAAATTCAAGGTATTTTTATTTTTGAAAGAGAAGATTACTCCAACTTTGGGAAGGATGCCTAGAGCTAAGCACATGTAAGAAACCACCGTAGAAATCAAACTTTGCAAAGCAGAGCACAATCTGGATTTTGGCTTAAGGTACCCTTTTCCCTAAATAAATTAAATATTTACCATGTGTACTTCTCATTCTAAAGGAGCCAAACACAGGGCATTTCTCCTTTCTTTGTGTACATATTGCCTCCAAGGTTATTCTGGTTCTTGAGTTAGTTCTTCTGGCTGTCCAGTTTTAATGTTGAAAGATGAACACAGGGTGCTGACTCTCAGAAGGACATTGATGAATTCCCTGTCTAATATGCAAAATTCCCTTTCCAATAGGCAAAATAATTTTCTATCTTTTTCAAGTAGTAAATGCAACTTCTGAGATAGAAACTGTTCTTAAGTAACCAGAATGACATTAGTAACATACTACAGGATATCCTAAATACTTCTGCTCAGATTACATAGTTTTTTTTTCTCTAATAGACTTTCTTGACATGTAAAATAAATATATAATAAGAACAATTCAAATGTATTCACAAAAATAATTTATGCACTTCCTTACTCCTAATAGAGATTACACTAAATGTGTTAGTAAAAATACTAAATTATAATGATGAGACTTGAGGCAATTGTCTCCTTCCTAATCCATGTCTTCTGTCTGTAAGGGACACAAACATAAATGTAAAGTAAAAAAAAATCCAGTTTTTTTTTTAATTTCCTTTTCTTTCACCCTTGTTAAAAAATTAATAAAAATGGTTCAGTGAGCCAAAACCTACTCAATGGAAAAAAAAAAACCCTAGGCTCACAACTGAAAATCTTTGTGTTTAAATACACTGCATACTCTTCTAGAGTGAAAGGTTGTTTAATTTATTTGTCCTGCTTTTAAGCATTTTTTAAAAGGAGTGGGCAGAGAATTAGTTTAATTTATTTTCTTTTGGAGAACCACCATGACCACAACAAATACAGAGTAACACACCATGTCTTAACGTTAAACTTTTTTTTTTTTTTTATGTGTGAATATGCCCTGTTTGGAAAAAATATTATGACTCATCAGTATAGGTGGAAAACATATGAGCCTTAACAGCTTTTGTGACTAAAAAATGCTGCAACAGGAAGAAGTTATCAATTGTTGAAAGAAGAAAGTATGTTGAGAGAAAAACTTATGGAAGTGGGAAAAAAGTAAGTTAATGAGGAAATTGCAATCAGTCTTCTCATCATCAACCAGAAATAATTATCACAGCATGCTACCATTCAGCTGTTGATTAAAGGTATTTGCTTAATATATTTGAAATAATTATGCTCGTTCATAAGGCTCCATCAGCACTTCTATTAGAAACTATGTCCCTCTGGGATTTGTACCTTTAAAATTTGTTCAGGGATGCATACAAAATTTCATTAGTTTGAATTATAGCACTTTTAGTCAGATCTGATCAAAATCATGTATGTATGTACTCTGGTATGCTTAAAAACCCAAAGCTCTACTCTTGCATCCTTTACACATTCTTAGTCCCCAGTGAAGCAAAAAAGAAATTACAGAAGCAAAAGAGAATGCAAGAGTGCTCAGAAAAAACGCCTGGGATTTATATATATATAGTATATAAAATATCTAAGGCCCTCTGCATACAATTATCATTTATGAATTAATGATCATGAATTAATTTTCTCTTGTGCTTGAAGATGTTAATTTTTGATTTATAAAATCTAAATGGAAGTATTGGCACTAATGTTTTGCATAGAAATACGATTAACTTCTTTAGGCTAAGTTACATTCTTCATGAGGAGACTTAAAATTAGCTGGGACTTACTTTAATTCCCAGTGCTGACATTTGTTAATATCCCATTTCATGCTGCAAAGGCTATTAAAATCTTCTGAGATTGTTTTTAGAAGAGCTAGAAAGTTTTTTATTAAGTTTGTGGTTGTACTAATGACTTGATGAACACATAACTCACTCTACCAAAAAACTGGTTTGTACCTGCAGTTGGATAAATTTATATGAATATTTATTAGAATTCCAAAACACTAAGCGCAAGTAAAGGGTAAGAATTTCATGGAATTACTAAAATATTGGAAAGAAGGATAAGATCTCCTCTGTGCTTTCTCTCCACTGTAGAAACTCCAGCCCCTTCAGACTCTCCTCATAGGACTCATTCCCTCCTAGACCCTTCCCCAGCTCTGTTGCCCTTCTCTGAACATGCTCCAGCACCCCAGTGTCATTCCTGACTTGAGAGGCCCAAAATGGGGCACAGAACTTGAGGTGCAGCCTCAACAGCAATGAGTGCAGAGCGACAATCCCTTCCCTGGTCCTGCTGGCCACACTCTTCTTGATATAAGCCAGCATGTCACTGGGCTTCTTGGTCACCTGGGCACACCCTGGCTCCTGTTCTTCGGTCCAGTCTAGGTCAACTGTTTTTCTCCTGAGCTCAATTTTGAACGTAAATTCTTAGAGGTTTAAGACATTTTGCTTTATAAACACATATAACCTCCATGTCAGGACTAAACAGGATATTGGACAGTCAGTATCTGAGCATCTTTGGTGACCTATTCCTCCATGCATCCTCTAGATCCAACTTATATCTGTCTGGCCAGAACTGTTTTCATGATGGCTGCTACATTTAAGTCCTTATGATTTGCTCTCAAGAAGAGTGTTATCTTCTCATGTTCTCTACACAGACATGGTGACTGGGAAGGAATCTGAAGGTTACCTGAGAAGGATTTTGTCCCTTTATAACTATCATATTTCTTCACTGAAGGTTCATACAATTTAAAATTCCTAAATTGTGTGAATGTAAATGTGTGTGTAAATGAGCGAGTGTCTCGCTCATCTCTGACCAATTAAACTAACTGATCCTGCAGTGACAATATCTGTGTACATTTTTTTTTGCCTGGTGAGTTCAATGTTTAAAAAGTCAAAATTATTCAACTGGCCTGAAAGTGAACATGTTTTTCCCTGCTGGTAAATCTATCCATCATTTACATTGTATTATATTCTGTAAAATATATTCCTAAATATATATTCAGCCAGTCACTTAGAAGATATAATAATTCAAAATGGGTTTAAGTCATCTCACATACAAAGATTCCGAAATGCTATGAAAAAATTAATAACACTGTTTAAATGTGCTCTGAAAACAAAGCTGCAAACTAATGAAGTTATGATACGATAAGATTTTTCTTTAAAATACCATCATTTTAACACAAAATATTTATCAGATCAATAGAAAAAATATATCCAATTACCTGTTCTGTTCCTCTTGCCCTGTGTTTCTGTATGTTGTGCAGACAGAAGAGGCGGCAGAGTATAAAAAAATGAAAATGTAATTTATAAAAAAAAGTTAATTATATGAGTTAATAATTTAAAAATATGGATGCAAACATCGCTGTTTGCCACAAAATGCCCCTAACAGCCTTTACACTTCTCAATTACTGGAATTACAATTATTGTCCAGAATGTGCCAAAAAACCTAAGGAAAATATTTTGAATCACTATCAGAACATTATCACTGTTATTTCTTGGGTTTATCCTGTAAATGGAAAGAGACTATCAAAGTTTTCTTTAACATGATGTCCACTTTTAACTCTTTAGTAACATTAGTTATATAATCAACATTACATTTTATTTCCATGAATAGACCAAGAGCAACATAGAAGTTTCTTTTTATGAATCCTGTTCACATAAGTAGTTTAAAATCCACATTTCCAAATTTTAAAGCAGAATAGCCTTGCTGTCCCTTCAATATTTGTTTTTGACTGGAATCCCACAGGTTTCAAATGTCTATGCAGACAACTTCCCAGCCACAGTTGTGATCATCCTGAAGTAGGCAAAATAAATTTGGCTTTATTTTCTGATTGTCTATTTTATCCTCATTTTGATGCAAAAGAAACTACAAGGGATGCTACTGAAGTAGCCTTGAGAAGCTGTACTGTTTTTGCTTTCCATTAATATACTTAAGTGGCCATTTTACAAATATTCATAACTGGATTAGCCCAACATACTCATTTTAGTACACCCTTGGAAACCTGCACATAAATATAGAGGAAATGAATGCTGACTCTTCTAAGTCAAGAGACTCTTCTTTGCTGTTACAGACATGATTGTATTTTTACTCTGAAATGTTTAGAGTCTTCTTTTATCCTTATCTATATTATCCCTTCCCCCAAAGCCGAAGTAAAGGAAGATGCTGACCCCCAGATGAGCTCTGTTAGTCAGAGCATGCTTTTAACAATGCCAAGGTCACAGGTTCAATCCCTGTATGGACCATTCACTTAAGAATTCGATTTGATGACCCTTCTGGGTCCCTCTAACTCAGACTACTCTTGTGATTCTGCTATTGTCTATTGTGCCTAGTACATCCTTACCTGCAGCATTTCGTATCTGTGTAACAAACCTACTGCTACTCACAAAGCTGTATTTTCCTAGGGAATCCTTGTGCAGCCTTTGAAGGCTCTAAGATGTACTGGTTAAAATTTTAATTATCTCCTTTTAATGGGATTTTATTCTGACATTGGTGCTGCCCTGAGGATGTACTATATGGTTAATTCATGATCTTATGCAAAAATTCTCACTCTTACTCACTCTTGAAGCTTTTTTTTTTCTGTATTGGAATGCCTGTGTTTATTTCTAGCTGGCAATAACTAACTTCCCATAGGAAATGTCCTTCTTTCGGTCATTGATGAATTCTTGTTGAGTGTATTTAGGTAGCCTGTATAATGTTATTGATAGAAAACTTGTATTTCTTTTCAAGAATCCACAAGATTTCAGTCTTTCTTAATGTGAATTACTTCAATTTCACTGTTCAATAAGTTATGAGGCTACTTATACAAGAAAATACGATGATAAATACATTGAGCTTCATTCTTTTTCCCATGTAGTCTCATAGGTATTTCTTAGTAATCTTACTGAATTGTAGTTATTCATGTCTTTTCCCACATAGAAGATATTGAGGAATTTCCATTCATTTGGATCTTGTCCATATGTATATATGACATATATATGGACTTGCAAAATTAGATTAATTATAAGTGAAACAAGAACACAAAGTATACAGCAATGTTCTCATTCTGGGTCACTTATATAACATTACAACTCAATCAAGCTATCACATTTATCAGGAATTCAGCATGAGTTTCATAATTAAAAGAGCACATACTTGATTTCTGTCAAACTACTCATGTTTTAATGAGAAGTAAGTTACAGTCCTAGGCAATCATCAGTAAAATTTTCCATTCCTACTTACACTCAAATGTCAACTCCCAGCTTCAGAAGGTCCATGAGAGAAGAGTTTTGTTAGAGACAGATTAATCACCTTTCTAATACTGCTACATCATAAGTGCCAGTTTAAACACATATTCTGTAGACTCAGTTTTCAGGTAACGACTGCCATAGTGTAAGCAATGATTTGTCATTGTTTTATTGTTGATATTTTATGTCACTGTCTCAGCTGCTTCAAACTTTAAACTGATAGTGGATATTTTACCTGAAATGAAGGTAGGAAATGGAGAATGAACTGACTTGCTAGGCATGTACTGCACAAGATGAAGTCTGCTTTTCCTTTCAGCATGTTCAAAATTCCAGAAATATTGAATTAAGAAATATCTACATGTCTCAGCTTTTGAACATCCATGTTACTAGAAACAGAGTAAATATCCAAAGAGCTTTAAATGTATACAATAATTATTTGTTTTTTCAGCTTTATTCTCTCTTTTTCAAAAAGAAAAGCAACATTTTAGCCACAGGTGTACCTAGGGGAGGTGTCACAAAATTAAAATGCTTTATATCTTTAAAGATATGCAGGCATTTAGGTTTTCATCAATAAAGATAGACCATGGAGCACATTATTGAAAGCGTTCAGACTGTTCTGCTGTAAAAGACAGCTTCTCTTGTAACCTCCTCACACTTATTTCTAATTGCCCCACTGAAATTTGCTGTGTGATCCGGGCTGCTATGCATACAAAAAATATGCCTTTATATGTTTATAAGTTCACTTGCATTTACTTTGTCAAACATGTTCTATCTTTCATGTGCAAGCAGTTCTGAATAAACTAGGATAAAGTCTCCTTGCTCCAGGAGAGCTGGGAAATAATCCCTTTTTCTGCTCACACCCTCTGAATGTCAGGAATGCAAGTATTCAGTTTCACAGCGAGAGAGTTTAAAGTTCAGTCTACACTACCTCTCACTGTAAAGGGAACGTTTCTCAGAAAGACTGTCAGAAGTCTTGCATCTTTATATATTTGAGAAGTTTTGGTAATGATTTTCTTCAAAAAGAAGGATGGATAGCAGCATCACAACCTACTGAGAGAAGTGCCTATCTGATCTGGCCTGTCATATCCAAAGATGTGATTTAGAGACATCTGAGTTCCATCCATGGCAGAGAAGCAGTTTGTCATGGGTACTATTTACCAATTATTTGATTTTCACTACAAATTGTATAGGAAGTGTAGAGGTGTAAGTTGAGAGGTTTACACCATGGATAGGGAAACTATTCACAACTTATTCTGATATGAAATAGTAATCATAAATGTTATTTTTTGAACATGATTAATAATTAATTATAATTTTTTTGTAATATTATTCATGTGGAAACTGCCAACCTTAAAAAAGCACTCACATGCAAGTGAGTTTTTGAGTTACTTTTGTTCCTTAATATTTTTCTAATAAACAGTCACAACTCTGCAAAAGTTACTAGTGGAGAATTAATATTTTATACTGCAAAGAATGGTACATTTTTATGTAGTTTCCATAACAACCAGAGTATAAATTAATTTTAAATAATTTGAATTTCACTGCAGTCTCCATTGTGGATGTCTAACTTTAAAGATGTCTAACATCAAAGAATAGATAAAATTTCATATTTTATTATTTTACCCATTAAATGAAGTGCATAATCATAAAAAGGTGCTATTTCTGTTAAATACCAGATCTGAGAAATAAATAACTATCTGTTTACTTAAGCAGGCATCTAAGTTTCTTTCAGGAAATTTAAGCATTTAATATCTGTCATCAGGTGCACTCAGACTGCCATCACGTTGTCTGAGCAGAGAAAAATAGACTCATAGAAAGTAAATTTTAAGTTGCAGCTTTGGTTTAGTCTAGTGCTTTGGAATTTATGTTGTATTAATCTTAGTCATTTTACTCCTGGATGTTTTTGAAAAACTCGTTTTGAAAAACTATCTCATAGTGTTGTGTTTATTAGATATTGGAACACATCTTACTTGTATTTTTTAAGAAAAGGGTTCTGTCTCATCTTCAGGTGAAATCAATTATCTGCAATGATCTATTCATTTCCTGGTAGTCTTTACTAAAAGTATCTCATTCTTTCTACTATTGAAAAAAACACAATTTCGAGTTTTGGCTTGGATTTTTTTTTTTTTAATGAATTGCAGTGTCTTAAACCTGTGTATATTTTTTTAATGCACTATTTTCTTCTTATTTTATTAAAGTCTTATAATTTTATTGGTCTTTGAACCTGTATTAATACATTTCATGGTCTGAATGGAAGACATGTCTCTCCCTCTAGGCTATGCTCAAATTTTCTTAAAAAAACAAATTGACATGAAGAAATATTTTGCAAAGTGCTTTTGTCATGTTTATGATTGCAAAGAAAATATTGTTCTATCTTCAGTCCTACACATCTGCTCACACTGCTCATAATGAACTTTCAGCAATAGGATATACCATGAGGTCAGATGGGGAAATATTTTTAACCGGACAAGCACTAGTTAAATTTGACTTTACTGTCCAGATTCCAACAGGTACATGACATTACTGAAGACTTTCATAACTGCCAGAATTGTCACTCCACATTTTTAGCCTGATTTAAAGTAAGAACTTACAGTTGTGCATAGTTGTCACTATGCTCAAACTGATAAAGTTTTAATTCTTTCAGAGTACTTGGGATTTTTTACAAATGTAGAAACACTAGGAACATATTGTGGCTGTTCTGTACCTTCTTCAAGCATCTTAATTTGAAGAGGCTTCTAAAAGTAGCAAATGTGTCTGAAATTCTTTGCTGTGAGGGTGGCACAGCAGTGGCATAGGCTGCCCAAAGAAGTTGTGGATGCCCCATCCCTGGAAATGCTCAAGACCAGGTTGAATGGGGCTCTGAGCCACAAGGTCTAGTGGAAGGTGTCTGTGCCCATGGCAAGGGATTTTGGAACAAAATGATCTTTAAAGTTCTGTTCCAACAAAAATAATTTTGTGATTCTATGATTGCATGAAATGCCTGTTCCTGCCTTGATTTTCACCCTATTGGAATGGTATGTTTGTTTTCAGTTTGAGAAAAAAAGCTGTCTTTGTTTGTAAAAAATATATATTTGTGTCAATAATGAGCAGTATTTCTGTAATAAGCATTATCTTAATGATAATAACATCAGTAATCAACTCCAAAGAAGAAAAAAATTTTTCAGCTGTAGGGTGGGGAACTCAAAGCCAATGGTGGTGGAGTACCTGCTGTGCTGAAGGTTTTATTCTTGACTCTGGCATTAATCACAGCAAAACTGTGATTATTTAATGTATCAAATTAATCTAATCCCAAACCAGTCATTTAGATCTATTTCAGCTTATGGCAGTCAGTGAAATAATGGAATCCTGGAATAGATCATCAAATTAATAAAGTCCAAAACACTACAGGAGCACATGAGATGTATGTTATGATCTATATGATTCTGTTTCCAGTTTTAACTATAACAAGCAAATTCAAATTTAGGCATGTGAAAACCAAAGGCAAAAATCTTTGACTGTGGTCTGTTGGCAAGGAGTTTCTGTCAATGTAAGCCTGGTTAATGTGAATATTGTCTACTCAAAAGTCATCTTAGAGAAATCTATTTACTAAATGGAGAAGTTTTAGAACTCTCTTGGGAAGTTTATGAGGATTCATTCTGCATCAGTGTGTCTGCTTTGCATACTGCAAAAGAGTGAGGGATAGATCACCACCACCATATTTCTGACTCACATGAGTAAGGACTTGTCCGTTTGAACATCCATAAGAATTTTATTATTATTAATATTTTCCATATGCATAAAGCCTCTACTTATCCAAGCAGGGAAGATTTTTAAAAATATTTAAAATGATAATATTTTTATTTTTACCTTTGAGGGTTTTTTTTAATTCCCATGGCTTATAGATATAATATAATAAGACAAGAACATAAAATAGAGTGAACATGTTTAGCAGATAATAAGGAAGAAGAAATATCTGATTTTGATATCTGAATTTCTAAAAACTAGTCATTAGTGGCTGTCTCACACCTAGATCTCAGCTATGGCTCCTATATTACAGGTACAAGAGAATGACCATGCACACTATAAAATCTATATGTTTTAGCGTTTTCTGAATAACAAAATGCAGCATATACAACTCCTTCTGATGTTTAATTGTTAGTTTTATCCTATAGGAGGTCTTTGTAAAGCTTACAAAGACTCCAGATGAGATGAGACTAAATTCAAATTCTACCCTCTTATCTACCTCCTTTTATTCACTCAAATCTGATTGATATACATGGAAGCATCACTTGTGCACGTGCATAAATATCTGTGTAGACTCAAAAGAATAAGCATATTTTCATATGACAGATTTCACTGTATACTTCCAGCAACATTTTTTCAATGAATTCTACTGAAGTTAAAGGAACTTTGACATTTACAGTCATTACAGCTAATAAGAAAACAGTAGAGAGGTTCATTGATTCCCATCTGATTGCACAGTCTCAGTGCAAATGCTGCTGCTGCACAGTATTTCTAGGGGAACAGTTTTAGAAGTGCTTTCCAGTAGAACTTAATAATGGCTCTGAACTGTCATAGTCACTAAAGCTGCAGAAATCTTGACCTTTAATCAAGAGGAAAGAGCATCACAAAACATCACTTTATTGTGCAGATAATGTACAATTCACAGTACTGGATATTACGGCTCCAATTCTTTGATGATTACAAAGTGTGTTTTTCACTCAGCTGCCTCCTGTTGTAGTATTTTCTATTTTGAGATACTAGTATGTTACTACTATATTTACAAAGGGAGAAAATAAAGTACGCTTACCAAAACTGTGAATTTAAAGGAACATTCAAAATATGTCTGTACATGGAGGGGAATTTTTCAAGTATTCACTTTTAGCCCTCTTACCAGAGTACTTACGGATAACTCTGACCTTTTTTAGATAGACCACCTAAACTGGTGTGTTTATTAATCTCTTAATTTTTGGTAGAGATATCTGCCAGTACCTGTCCTCTTTTTACATTCATTTTTGGCTATAATTCATGGATCTCAGCACTCAGTAATCTTTTATTTATTAATGTGGTTTTTTAGTTACTGTATCTTTACCTCGACATAACATTAGAAAAACCTGGATGGCAAGTAAGGCAAGGGGCAGTTTGCTAAGAGGGTCTGAAATTGCAATTTGGTTCTCTTCTGAATTTTATTCTCCATTTGCTTTCTGTGACTGACTTTAGGGTAGTTTTGATCACATGTTTTCGGAGTCACTGATGGCTACTTGGATGTATGCCTGTCACAGTAACAGACAAAAATGCGGTGTTGATAAATGAGACATGTTATTTTAATTAGGTATGTAATTGTCTTTTCCACTTTAATTTATAGTAGGGTTGGGTTTACATCTTTTTCAATTTTGGTGGTAGGGGGGCAGAAAGAGACAGGTTTTACCTGCTTTATGAATTAAAGAAGTCACATACATTGATAAATTGAATTCACTTTAATAATATCTCTTTGTGTCTGTATATGGCCTAAATCACTCTATGGGTCAAAATCTAGCTTTTATTTTCAACTGTCTTCTTGTCGATGACAAGTCAACATGATTAAGCCTTCTGTGAAAAAGTTATTCTTTTCAGACGTACCAAGGACACAAGCAAACAATAGCACAGCTTTCAGTCATGTAAAGATCTGTCTCTTTGGTGTTCCTCTGAGAGCTGAACTGGTTCCACTACACCCACAAAAGGAATCCAAGAAAGATTTTCTGCAAATCTCAAATAACCTGTGCTCAATTCAATATTTTAAATATGTGATTTTATAAGCAAAATTGGTAATTGAAATTATTTTAGCGTTACTATTGTTTCTATGGAGTTTATTGTATTACATGCAAAGATTGCGTGTTGCTGTCTGGGCCCTGAGCTTTCTTCTGGGTTGCTGCTGGAAGAGCTACAGTGAAGACAGCAGCAAGTTAGGAGCTTCCAGGGGTGTGCAAGGCTGGAAGGACACCATTCCACCATGTCCAACAGGAAAAGCAGGGCAGGGAGTGTTGAGAGTGATGGTGGTCAGGGTCAGACACAGACCAGGAATAGCCAGATTGGTCCATAGAGATGAATCATGCTCAATGTCAAGTCAGAAAGTCAGCCCGCAAAGAAACTTTAGGATAAGTCAGGTAGGACACTTCATAACACTGTGTTCAAGCTCCAGTCCTTCATTTTGGTAATTTCCTGGAATTTGCCACTCAAGCCTGTTTCTGCCTAACAGAATTTTGATTTCAGAAAATATTTATTGATGTGTTTTTGTTCTTTATTTAGTGCTACTGTTCCAAGGAATCAACATTTAAAAAAAGTAATAAGGTTCTACGGCATTTAGACTTGAAGAAGAAAGAAGTTAGATTTTTCCCCCTTATAAATGTGGCCTCACACCAGGTGACAGTCATTCTTAGCTGGCAGAAGTTCTTTCCATCTGTCTTCTGCCTAATGAATAGTTAATCGCCTTTCTATGAACCACTGAATCTTTAATTTAATTTTAGTATACACATTTCACCCATGACTGCTGAAAGTTTAGTACTAGAACAGTCCTCCTAACAGGAACTCCAGCTCATGAATCTTGTTTTCTGTCTCTTGAGTCCTCAAGGTGTACATTTTCACCTCAAGGCAACTCCAAGATAGGAACATTTTGCTGGATGGTACAAGTTTGAATTTCTTCAGGAAGTCAAAAGAATTAAAACCATATAAATCAATTCCTGAGTGAGTGTTCTAGCCTAGGCTATTACATGAAATAGAGTTGCTATCACCACTTCTGGAGATGTTTTAAAAGAATGTTTTGTCCACAGCTGCGCTTTGGGAAAAGCATAATTCTGCCCTGTACTCTGTGCATTTTAAGATTGTCTCTGAATTAGAGATCCTGAGAGGCTTTTTGGTAGACATAAACCAAGTCTTTTTTATTAGATGTACAGCAAATGCATTACTTCATGATACAGTGCATCTCAGAGAAGCACAAAGCAGAGTAAAGGATTTTTAGGGACAAGGATATAGCATAACCCAAAGACACGGATATCTGAAGGGACAGTTTTTCTCTTCTCTTTGATTTTTCTCTCAGGCTTGCTGATGATTTGTGTGTCTGCTAGTTTTCTTTTCCCTGACATAACATTCTTAAGAAAAGTAAGGATATCACATATGATAACCATGGTCTGGTCTATGTATTATCTCCTTAGCATTTAATAATAAATAATATTCAATCCAACATGGTGCCCATGACACAGAGGAAGAGCTACTGTATTTGGTTTTCATAGGCAGGAAAGAAGTTTTAAACAGCTTGATCCAGTGTTATTCTGAAAGTAGTAAGTCCTCAGATACAATCTACATTTTCTTCAAAAGTAGTACTGCTTAACTTATCTACTTTTTTCAATGGCTGCACCATATCCAGTAGATTTATGTTGAAGATTTTTCTTGACGGGGATAAGAATTTGATTAGCTGATGGCCTGTGGACTGGTCTTTGGGCAACATTACAAAGAAACAAGAATTTTTTTCTCTTTCAGGCCATTTCATATTTCTTCCAGTTCACCTCCTCCTCTTGAATGGTATTATCAGGTGGAAATTCAGAACACAGCTCTCTTACCATTAATATCAGCCCTTAGGATGATAAAGAATCATTACTTCCACAACCTTTATCAGTTTTGACCCCGAAGGAAACAACTTAGTTTCTAATTTTGGATTGATTATCTTGATTTTAAAATATTTCTCATTGAAGATATGTTCATTAAACTAAGCTGCATTTTAATTCAGCAAAACAAAAATTTTCCAGAGTCCTTTTTCTAGCTTTAAAAGCAAAAAAATACATATACAAACCTGGTGTCTCTTGTCTCCTGTTATATTTTGGAATATGAATTTCTTCTCCTCTTTTTCCACTTTGACTACTACAACAATTTATGACCTCATTTCAGTTTTATCTCTTTCATCTGCCCTTAAAGAAAGTTTTTCAATTCAGTACTTTCATTTACTGATATATTCATTCTGCTTCCTAGTAATAATTCATTTTAAAAGGACAATATAGTGCTATTTTCCTCTTAATATTCTATAGAAAATAAACCTGTGATATAAACAAAAGCACATCATATATATAGGTATGTTGTAATTCTCTAGGGGAATGGTTTCTCCCTTTGACCTCCTGGAGTTTTCTTACCACATAGAATGACCCTTCCTTCCTTTCTTGACCTAACTGGCTGAGTGCCAGCCATCCTCCCAGAGTGGGAGACTAGATAAGAACCCTGTACTTCCTTGTTCTTTCTCTTGGCCCCTGGAACCCTTCGAGAATAAACGCCTTAGAATAATCCTGAGGTAAGAGCCTCTTTTGGAATCTTTTGTCCTGTCCCTCTGAGATATCCCTCCAAAGCCTCTCAAGAGCTAGTCCCGGGGGGGGGCTGCGGGGAATATTTCACAGGTAACCTTAGGTTATTGGAACTTGTTTTTATTGGGTTTTTAGGAATACTTGTATTTGTAATTGCTGAAAAAAAAAAAAAAAAGATACTTCATGTTCTTTTTGTTACTGATAAAATTTTAATTTTTATTAGCTTCCACTTAATTTTTTGTTCAGTGATAGACATTGAAAGCGTTGAACAGAAAAGCTAGACTTTATTTTGCAAATCCATATATAAATAAATAAGCTGGATTTTTATCTGCACAATCTAGGAATCCACCTTGTTTTACAATTCCGGTTGGTTTGTTTGTGTTTTTTTTGATACTCTATAAAATTTGAAAGACATGGGTGTTATTCAGTAGTTGTAAATCACAAATAATATGTGAGGAAATTTTAATGACAATGTAAGCATGAAGAAAAACTATATATTGTACTATGGCAACTTCTTGGAGTTGATTGGGCAGAAGTATTCCCTTCTATTGTTAAAATATGTGGGGATACAGTTTGAATTTTTACAAAAACTGGTTTGTGTATCAGTTAGGATACTGAAGTGAGGAAAGCTAACAAAGAAGTGACTTTGAAACTCCTCCTTCTCAAATTAGAAACACTTGAAAGATGATGATGATGATGATGATTACCATCATCATTATCATTACCATTACAATTATCATAATCATTATTTACTAATTATTTGTAGGGCATGTTTAATCCCTGTAACACCTTTATTTAAATGTGAGAAAAAAAATGTGCCTGAAAAGTATAAATAAGGAAATACTCTAAATACGGATGTGGAACTAAGTGATAAAGTTAAAAAAAATTTAACAATTGAGAATACTCTGTATACACGTATGAGAGTCTGTTCTTTAAGAGCACAATAAGATTATAAGTCAAACACTCAAAAGTTAAGAAATGCCAAATCTGCATTTATGTGTGTTGCATACAAACTGCAATCAAGTTATCTCGTATTCCTTTTTAGCTAAAAGATGTTGAGACCACTTGGTCATAGAATATTCATCATGTATCCTCATTCTTTAATGATTTTCAGAACTCCTTTCTTTCCCCTCAGTCTTACTGCAACTTCTTTCTCAAATTCAATTGGACAAAATGTTGTAAGATTATGTATTTAGTTCTCCTTGTATTCAAGAATGTCTTGTTTAAATAGTCCTTTCAGGCTTAGCTGAAACTGCAAGTTAGACTAGCATATCACAAGTTAGAACTGCTGCCAAAAAAATTCTTCTCAGACATGTTAGTGCAAATGTTTGTGCAGCTATGTTAGGAATTTTGTTAGCAAATCAATTGTGGTATCATCAAATCAGTTGTTCTAGAGCCAACAATTCACATAAAGGTTATTTTTCCTAGGAAATCTACTGTGCAGTTCTGTAGATTCTTGCTTAGGAGGAAGGATGGAGATAGTGATGGAAAGGAGGGCTGATACATTTCCTTGAAAACAGCATCAGCTTGCGTTGACTTAAGATGGTTTTATTTTTCAAGATGTATGAACCAATATCCTAGCAGGCTTCTGAGAGAAGGGATAGCTCCTTCTCCTTGTCTTCCAGAGTTCTGCTACTTGGCTGATCATCTGGTGGGCTTTTCAGGTCACCAGATCAGCAAAAATGTTCTAAGGGGGGCAGATTACATTTCTGCTGCCTCAGTGTATGACCTTGATGAGCAGATAGATAAACACAGTTCAGGCAGAGGAAAGGAAGAGGCAGGGATGTGCAAATGGGAGCAGGGATGCCTGACACCTCTTCTAGCAGCCTGGGCATTTGTGTAAGTGCAGTCTTAGCAGGAAAACTTATCCTTGCTGCCGTGCTGCCCCACTAGCAGATGTGACTATTCTTCATAACCCAGCCCTTAGTGGGTTTTCCAAAGACATAATTTCTCAAAACAAAACATGCTTATCCCAGATGATGTCATAATCCTTCTTATGGGACAACAATGCATTAAAGCTGGAACAGATGTATCTGAAGTGCTAAAAATATATCTGTATGGACATGACTTTGTTTAGGTCAACAAAGACATTCTTCATGTAAGGAAAAGAAGAATGTATCATTTTCCCACTTTTAGATAACTGGCAGTGTCAGTGGGACCTGTCATCTCAGTGATTTACTTCTTATATAATGAATAATGCTTTTATGCCACTATTAGCTGCCTGAGAAAAACAACCAATAATATAGACCCAAGAACTGATCCCTGAGTAACAGTAGTGGAAATATAAGTGAGCATTTCCCATTCAAAAGGAAGGTTGAAGAACACTTACTGGAAAATTTTCAACAGAGGAGTCTTCCAGGAGAATCTGTAAAAACTGAATGATTTCCCCATAAAAACACCCATTTTAAAATGGGTCTGCTTAAATATTACTGGTGTTTTAGCTCCCTGCTGCTCTGTACAGGTATTCAGCTCAGAGGTAAACAGCCTAGCAAACCATTCTAAATATGTGTAATTGATGGATTTTATATTAAGACATTTAGAGTGGGATACTTTTGGGGTTTTTTTCATGACATATTTTTCAAATAATACTCTTCCTGACAAAAATAGAATATTGCTGTTGGACATATATTTCTACAATATTAGTCTCCATCTTGATCTTGACAGGTGGTTTTACGATTAAAGAACATGCATTTATTAATCAATTGCACAGAAACTTCACTGGGGAAAAATACTTGCACGTGAGTAGAGAATATGAGGTTTATGTGTATTTTCTCTGTAACACAATCTACCTGTGTCATGTTAATATGATACAAATAGTATTTACTAGACCTTTTTAATCAAGGGGAGCACCATCTGTCTTGTTAGATACAGCTTTCTGTGAAAGAATATGCAATCAATATTTTGTGGAGAATTTATTCATCATGGATTACCAAAATAAGGAACACTGTGTTTCCTTCTTAAAATTTATAATGGGAACAAAAACCTTAAACTATTGAAAAAAGACATTGAAAAAAGACATTTCTGAACATATTACTTCAGCAATTTCTAGGGAGCAAAAGTGTGAATAAATGCAATGATTTATGTTCAAGGTGTTTACTGATGGCATAATATCACTGACATTGAATGAATTTTGCAGGAGAGATGAAGGAAATAAATGGCTGAAAATGCAACTAAAAATGTGACATAGTGTTTAGAATAAGAACAAGAAAAAATCATTGTCATGGTGAACATAGTGATTTTGGTTGTGACACCTTTAAAATGGATTATAGCATACTTGCAATTATGCAATATTTATGAGATTAATTTACTTTCCTAAGACCCAGTGCCTTTGACTTGACCTGCAACAAACTGCATCCCATCCATGCACAGTTGATGTAGGGCTTCTTTGTACAGTAAGCATGTGTCTCTAATACACATTTCATTGATCTGATACTAAAAGAGAATTAGTCAATTTAAAGACACATTATCAACCTGTCAGTTTTCAATTTAAATCTTCCCTTATTGGCACAAATCTCAATTCAGTATACGATTTAACTTTAGAAGCATTGCATTTCTCTAGTCATGATCCTTCACTTTTCCTTCTTCGCTTACTAGAACTGACAAGTATAATTTTTCTGCAGAAGAAATGAAATCATGTATTGAATTTGGTATTGATATACTATCAGTACAGCAAGAAGGTTGCAAAACTTGTTTCCATCAAAATTCTGCTTCTGTTTCAAAAGCTCTACAAGTTTCAGACTCCTCAATTTGTAAATCTAAAAATTGTGCATGTATATAAGTGTTTCAGATGGGGAAATCCATAAAGGGGGAAAATACTATTTCTGAGCAAATAGCAGCTGAGATGTTGAAATATCTGTTGGTTTCATTAATAAATAATTTTATGGAATGTGCCAAAATAAAGATCATCACATTAGAACAGTAGTTTAACGGGGGGGGGGGGGGGGGGAGAAAAAAGAAAAGGAAAAACAAACAAACAAACAAACAAAACTAAAAAAAACACCACCAGCAGCAGACTGAGGGAAGTATGTTTCAGCATTTAGTGGCCTGTTCTGAGTAAGGTTATTCAGCATTTTCTTGGGAAAATTTATTTTCTTCAAAAGTAGATTTTTTGGTAATTTTTTTCATTTCCTTCAAGTTTTTGTCAGGATTTTGTTTCTGGTACATAACTGACCAGTAGTAACAGATATAGAAGTTCCTACTGCAGAAGAGGCTTGTCCTGGAATTTGTTTTATCATTCCAGTGAAAATTAAATAATGTTGAAATCTTAGAAACTGCCATAGAGTCATACCTGTAGAGATTAAATTTTTAATAATTACCCCTAGTTATTTCTAAATAATAGGTTTCGCTATAAAATTGATCATAGAAAGGATATTATATGTGCACTATTCAGAGCAGTTACAGGAGGGAAATTAGACTTCATTCATAGTCCTCATAACTTCCTTTCTACTTTAAAATGAGAAAAGAGATGGTCCAGAGGGTCTCAGAAGCGAGTAATTCCCGGACATAGTGATGACAGTGGACTGAGGAAGTGAGTGAACTCAGTTTAGACTGAAAGATGACCTGTGCCCATAGATAAAATCACACTGAGAACTAGGATTGATTTTATCACAGTTTGTGATTGTATTTAAGACTCTTTAAGGAGAAAAAACAGATTGAACTTAACTAATATTAAACAGAAATTTCTTGGTCCAAGCACCCCAAAAACTCATAATTTAAATGGGCTTACAGAAGTCAATATGGCATAGATTGATTTTTTTTTCCAGTGCTTTGAATGGTGAAAATAAGTATTTGCAGTAGGTTTGGAATGGAATAAAAAATTACCAGGATTTTGGGAACCATTTGTTTGAAGAAATAAAAGGCAAAAAAAGGCGCTTTAGTGC
Source organism: Chamaea fasciata (assembly GCF_029207755.1). Taxonomy (NCBI): domain Eukaryota; kingdom Metazoa; phylum Chordata; class Aves; order Passeriformes; family Sylviidae; genus Chamaea; species Chamaea fasciata. The sequence continues at coordinate 28,404,872 of NW_027094086.1, forward strand.
ATAAAAGAAAAATATTTATTCATAATTTTTTGGGTTTTATATGGTTAGTTAGACAAACCTTCCACTCTGGAACCTTGAAGGAAGACAAATTACAATAATGATAATAAACTATGAAAAATTATTTTGACTGTCCGTTGCTCAACCAGCCTTGGGCAAGACATTTAGTCTTTCATAATTTGTAAATGCAGACCTGTGAGGCAAACAAGTAATGTCACACACAGCTAATGTTTCTTAAGCTGTGTGCAAAGTGATGTTACATGCAATAAATATGGTTTTTTTCAGTGCATACTTAAAAATAGAACTACATATTCTTATCTCTCATTGCTTTAATATTTAATGAAAAAGAGTAATAATAATGTAACGAAACATGTAAAGGTATACAGTATGTAATGTGTTTTCCAGTCCTTGCATTGAAAAAAATCCCCCTGAAAGAGCTTGTTGGTGATGACAGCTTCTTGTACAACAAGCAACTTATCATCATGATTTTAAAATGTGCACTTTCAGTCCAAAAAAATCAAACCATCTTGGGCTTCACTAAAAGCAACATGTCCAGCAGGTTGAGGGAGATGATTCTGTCCCTCTATTTTGCTCTCATGAGATGCTCCCCCTTGAATACTGTGTCCAGCTCTGGGGCCCCAGCATAGGAAGGACATGGATCTGTTGGAGCTAAACAAGAGGAAAACCACAAAAGTAGTCAGAGGGCTGGACAACCTCACCTCCTAAAACAGGCTGAGAGAATTGGGGTTATTCAGCCTGCAGAAGTGAAAGCTCTAGGGTGGCCTTATAGTGGCTCTCCAGGAACTAAAGCAAGTTTTTTTACAAGTACATGCAGGGAGGAATACTTTTAAACTGAGAGGGTAGATTGAGATACTATAAAGAAATCCTTTAGTGTGAGAGTGGTGAGGCAGTGGAACAAATTGCCCAGAGAGGCTATGGATGCCCCATCTCTGGAAGTGTCCAGGTAGAAGTCCAGGTTGGATAATGAATAGCCTGGTCTAGTGGAAGCTTCCCTTGCAATGGGAGAGGGGTTTGAACTAGATTGTTTTTAAGGTCCGTTTCAACCCAAACCATTCTATGATTCTATGAAAAATGACAAATATATCTAGCCAACGGTTCAAATTCTAAGAGATAATCTTGGATCCTTAATGACAGGGATGGTCTTCTTGCTTGCTCTCACTGACAGGTTAAATAGCGTTTTTTGGGTTCAGAGAGTCTGAGATTGCTGAACACCCCTCCAGTAACTTATAACTGAACATTCGGTGCTATAAATGGGAAGCTTTTTTCTTGGATTGTAAGAGGATTTCTAGCAAGGTAATAAATTACTGTGTTTGGCATTTAGAAATATATATTGATTAATCAGTGGCTGGAAGTAGGATTATACAGAAGATGGCTAATATATCTTAACTGTAGTATAATAACCAAAGCACATTAAAAACATTCTTTCCCCTGCTGACTTTTTTTCTGCCATCTGGTAGAAAACAGAGCAGTGTGGCAACATCTAGCTTTCCCTTCTGACCTTACTTTGCAGTTGAGAACCATTCGACTAGGATGATAATGATAGCATAGGCACAGAAGAGGAAAATGGGGAGAAATCATAAAGCATAGTAGCAAATGTCAGACTGACAAGACTTTTATGTATCACAAAGCCCACAGAGGGAAAAAGTCTTGTCTTACTAAATCTGCCTCTTTCACTGCAACATATATCTTTAAAGAGCATTGACTGCTGCTGCACACTGGACTAGAGAAGGAACTCAGCTGTAACTGTACCATGTAACTGAAATTGTTCATTGCAAATGAAAATGACTTTTGGTCAGAAAGAATGATAGGTGTGCTATCAAACAATCTAATAAAATCTATTATTTTCTGTCACCAGCCAAGGTTTTCTTTGAAGTAGCTTCATAGAAAGCAAGCACAGTCCTGTCTCTCATATTCAACTAAGAAATAAATTATAGCTACTGGTTATGCAAAACATGTTTTATAACATGTGGCCCATCAGAAAAAAAGACAACAATAAAAATAATAAATTAAAAATTTAAAAAAATATTTGAGTTTCAAAGATACAATTCAACAGAAAGAAGTTGAAGTATCAGTATAGTACACTATTTCAAGCACTGCACTTTGACACTGATATGTCCTATAACGTCAACTTCATTACAGGTTATAAAAATTTGCAGATTCAAAAGTAACAAAGAATGGTATTAAATAACATCAGATATAGCATTTTCTGTTGTGGGTTTTTGTTTGAAAACAACCTGCACATTTATCAAAAGTGTATCCATATGTTCAGGGAAGTATATTGCTACCTTACTTCATCCCTTATGTTCTTGATCTGATTATCTTCCAAATGTGAGCATGAGATATATCAATAAGTTAAACAATACTGGACCAAGTACTGAACCTTGGGAGACCTCCAGCTAGACCCTGTGCTACTAATTACAACCCTCTGGGATCTGTCATTCAGCCATTTCTCAATCCGCCTCCCTATCCTCTCATTCAGTCCACATTTCCTAGATTTGCCTGTGAGGATGTTGTGAGAAACAGTGTCAAAAGCCTTAAATCAAGGTAGACAACATCCACTGATCTCCATTCATTCATCCTGACAGTTGTTTTGTTGTAGAAAATAATCAGGGTGGTCTAATATAATTTGCCTTAGTGAATCCATGATGAGTACTCCCAATCACCTTCATGTCATCCATGTGGAGAGAGACGGCCTCCAGGATGAAGTGCTTCATCATCTCTTCAGTGACTGAGGTGAGTCTGACGGTTCAGTAGTTCCCTGGGTCTTCCTTCTTGCACATTTTGAAGACGGGGGAGACATTTTCCTTCTTCCAGCTCTCAGACACCTCTCCTAATCTCCCTGACCTTTCAAAGATGATCATAAGTGTGTGATGCCTGCCAGATATCTCAGCACTCATGGATGCATCTCATCAGGGTCTGTGGATTTGTGGATGTCAAGTTTACCTAGATGTCCTCTAAGCCAATCCTCTTTGACCAAGAGGATGTTTTCTTCCAATGTTCCTTTGCCCTGATCTCTTGGGCCAGAGATTCCTGAGGGCTGGTCTTGCCAGTGAAGGCCAATGTGAAGAAGGCATTTGGTAACTCTGCCTTCTCTGTATTTTGTTACCTGGGTTCCCCCTCTACTTAGTAACAGGACCACATTACCTTTTGTCTTTTATTTGTATTTCAAATGCTTCTTTTTTTTTTTCTTTTTCTTTTTTTTTTTTTTAGCTCTCATTCCTGTCTATTTACTGTCAGAAAGGTACAACGCAGGAAAAACCTACTTCTACTAATAGGAAAACGCGGTCATTCATACCTAATATTGCAAGATGCTGTTATGAATGACTGTCTGAGTCCACTTCAAAAGTCACTGGCAAGGGTGTGAGCAAAAACTAGATTTTATATTAAACAAGAGCACAACAAAGTTCATAGGCAAGATTCACTCTACTTCTTACGGGACAGTCAAGGCACACGAAGCAACAACAAAACCAAAAAAATCCAGGCAATCAAACCAGAAATGAACTGATAACTGTGTAGGGTTGGGTGGGGGTGTATGTGTGTGTTTGTGTGTGTGTGTGTTTAGGTGTGTGTGACAAGACACTGAGGGCAAGGATGAAAAGGAACAGGGCCTAAAAGCTTAACAGCACTCAAACGGAACAGTATTTTAACTTAACTTATACCTTAAACCAAATAATTTAACACAAAGACAACACTTCACTTATATCTAACTTATACATTAAACTTGATTTATAACATAACTTTAATGATTTAACAGAGAAATAGCACTTAGAAGCATTTAAGCTAACTTATAGCTTTGAAGTTATACTTAGCAACTTATCAAAACAACACTTAGCAGAATTTAAGTAAGGTTAAGTTGTATGTCACGAATTTACTTAAAGACCTAACTTGCTTCAATATCCAAGATCCTGAAACATCCAAGAAAGCATCATTTCTCCCAAATTTGCTATAGTATATGCACATGTGCATATATACAAAGAGTCAGTGCAAGCAAGGTACCTGTGACAAATTCCCCTCAGAGAACAATGAAATGTAAATTTTAGATGATTTTTCATCTCTCAACAGGTGAAGGGTTGAGCCTCAATGGGTGAGAGTAGCAGCCCAGGTTTGGTCGTTGTTCAGCAATCCTCCAAGTATAACAAACATGTGAGTTTGCAAGCTCTGAGAGGCATACCTCTCAGAGGAAGGTTGATGGTTGCTGCAGTCCAGAAGAGCTCAAACGGTCTTATTTTGGACCACTGTTTATAGGGTCACAAGAGAGTGGGCTTTGGTCATACCAATGTTTCATCCTGGCCACAGTTTGGGTCGGCACTTTCTTTAAAAGTATGAGAACAGGAATGTTATGCCATTCAGGCAAGAAAAACTTTTTCCAAGGCTGTTCATGAGGAAAACAGGAGTTCCTTAGCAGTCTCTGGGAGCAGACAGTGTTTCTGATAAGCTTAGGAAGAGCTAAGCCCAGGTGCTGTTTTCAATGCTGAGGCCTAAGGGGCATTTCTCAGATCACACTGGGGCCTGGGAAAGGAGGTGAGGCGGGGAAAATGCACCACCACTGATGCTCAGTTACTACCCATCAATACCAGGAAATTTCCTCTAGTTACAACCTCGTCTTCCAAAGAAGCAAAAAAGAAGCAACCTGCTATGTGGTCCAATTATCTAGAAAGTTATTGTATGTCTTTCACTGCTAGAGGTTTCAGTAAAAAAAAAAATGAAATAACTCAGGGGGCATTTTGATAATTGCTGTAGTCAAGTACAGCTATTTTGTCAGATGTCCCTTACAGTTGTTGGAAGAATTGTAGGGTTTGTGGGGATTTTTGAGAGGGAAGCTGATACTTGGAAACCTTAATTTAGGTGCTCTGAGAAAAACCTCTCTTTTCCCCTCTAATTACCTCAGAAGAGGCTAAAGGCATTAGCATTTATAGCTCAAAAGTGCTTCACAAAAATCTATCAATTCATATTGCTAATCAACTCTGACATTAGTTTCTTTCATGTTTATTTATTTCATTTTATGCAGATAGAAAAGAAATCCCCAACTATAAGCATGTTTTTCAATTAAGAAAGTTCTCAAACACCTGTATATCTCCACTAGAACTTAAAAAGAAAAACAGGAATTTAGGTTAGAGCTGAGTTTTTTATTGAACTGCATCCTGTTTGAAATGCAATATGCAAAAATATATATTGGCATATTCTCATTCTATGTACAGTCAAAAGAGCTGTAAAATAGACTAGATATAAGGGAAGGAATACAGCATTTGAGATACAAGATGAACCCTGTATATAAACTGGATTTAAAAGTGATATGGCCCAAGCTAATAGAATATTTTGCATTGACTTCTGAATTTTCATAGTTTCTCTCCTAATCAAACCCAAGCAGTTCAGGCTCAGGGTTCAGGTTTCAGAGCAAAAATCACCTCCACCTCTCCAACTCCACAGACTCAAACACATTCCACCCCAGATTTTTATATTAGGAAAAGTTTCCTTAACATTTAGAATCCCTCCTGAGTTTAAAGACAAAATTAAATGGATTTGTGTCTTCTTCAGTTCTGGGATGCTCAAGAGAGGAAATGACCAATCTAGAAAATCAAGGAACAAATTCACATGGATGTTAGCAGCAGTGACTGCATCAATATTCATGAATTCAAACAACTTATGGTAGACATGTATTTGGCCCAAAAGTCCTAATAGAAGCAGTAAAATTCATTATAAAAATTAAAAGAAAGTATACAGCTTAATTTCCTGGTGTTATTATTCAGTTTGAATTATGGAGAGGATTTTATAACACTTTTACTGTGTGGCACATTTAACAGCTACTTTGTAGCTGTGTTTCATTATAAAACCTTCATGGTCTTCTACTGTTTTCCTTCAAGTCTATGGTGATGGATCCCCAGCCATTTTGTATTTGCACTTGTCTTAGGTTTTGTAACCAAAAAAAAAAATGTTTATTCTATTCCATCTATTGAAACTCGGTTGGAGAGATATTTGTTTATCTGTTGTAACTCCAGAAGGAGTAGGGTAGCTGTGTTTTCTGATAACAAGCCAGCTGTTAAAAACCGGGTGCAGCAGTGTTGCTTATCTCTTCCCAGATGGGCCCGTGTTGCTCAAATGGGTCGGTGTTGCTTATCTCTGTTCATTGTTCCACTACCCCCATGGGGATATCTTCTGTTAATGGAGCATTAAAACTCACCACTGACATGACACATTACATCACACCATTGTAAGACGCTCTACCCAGGGAGGAGGAGCCAAACCATCTTCACCTAGATAAAAAGAGCCACAAGTGTCACCAGTCATTCCAGTTTTCCACCAGATTCCTGGAGAAAGACCGGACCCATCTCACCATTACTGGACCTTTTTTTGATGGGACCATCTCTACTCCAACAGAACCACATCTGCCACTCCAGGAGGGCTTACTTTGGACAGCTTCCAACACCCTGACCAGCAGGGTGTCAGGTTGTATTTCTGACTCTGTCAGGGATTTCTAGGATTTCTTGTTTGTTTGTTTGCTTGCTTATTCTTCTGTACTACAACATTTGTATTTTTTATATCCCTAGTAAAAAACTGCTATACCTATTCCCAAAATCTTTGCCTGACAGCCTTTTAATTGCAAATTTATAATAATTTGGAAAGGGGGGGAGGGGCTTACATTCCAAGGAAGACTCCAATCTTCCCTGGCAGATACCTGTCTATCTAAACCAAGACAGCTATTTATTTTACTTCAGTCATTGTACCAGGAGCTGCTGGTGTCCCTCCACAGCTGTTCCTTCATGCTTTGCCCTGCAATTACAACCGTTTTCATTTCCTACCTCGCCTTCTGGCTAGTAGGTGCAGTCTAAAAATATTGATTGCCACAGCAAAGAGCTATTTGCATATTACAGAGGTAAATCTTCGTTGAAGATTTTGAAGGTAAATCTTTGTGTGGGTCTGGGAGACCTTGTCATCATCCTGAAAACACAGTATAAATATAATCACTCAGCCTGGGTGTGCACAAGCACTCTTGCTGGGCACCTTCCTTCAAAGGCATTCTGCACACAACCAACTTAACAGTTGGCAGGTGAATGTGGACATCTCTGAAATGTTAGAGCCACCTGGGACAACAAAATAGCATAGTCCCAAATTATCCCAAATACTTGAAAATTTTGCTATCCATGAGAGATTTGTGCCTACCTTTTGCCTTAGGCACAACTGTGTTATAATGAATATTGCATTAAAAAACATGCACTAAATTTTTAAACAGAGATATATTAAAAAACAAATAAAGTTGATTATTGGTATAATTTTAAAATTCTATGTTATCAGTAATTAGTTATAAGTACTTGTGGGTTTATTAGTAATGGAGTTCATTAATTTCAATGGCTACTTACACTATCAGTTTATATTTATATATTTGTCAATATCTTCTGCCAAAACCAGACCCTAATTTCTCTTCTTTCAATTTTGACAGAGCAATACTCAATAGCAGCAAAATGATATTGAAATAATCTGTGAATGATTAAGAGTTTAGTTTTCAAATTTCTAGAAGTTCTAATATCAACCCCTAGGTTCTTCTTCCTACTATTATTTTCAAAATCCTATGGATATGTTTTGTAAGATTGATGGATTTTTCAATCCCATAAGGTTATATAAGGAGCTGTTGGCTTACATGATGTATATCTTGATCAGTAAAACTCACTGGATATTCTGTTTAGGCTACTGCTCTCAGAGCAGAGAGCTTGTTAACTAATCCATTCTCAAATAGTTTTCACCTGTAGTTTCCCCAAAAATTTCTTTTGCCACCATAAAAACATTCTTCCTTCTCTTCCATTATTTCTTATCTATTCTTAGTATTAGTAAATCTTAAGTTTTAATGACCTTAATGAGGTACTTTCTGTATTAAAAGTTTTCAAGGAGAGACCTTATTTATTACTAAGCAAAAAGAAAAAAAAGTAATTATGAGTACCTAGTATATTTTACATAGAACTCCCCATCCATTTCAGTTTCCCACCATTTCATTCTCAAGACAAAAATCTCAATCTCAAAGTAAAGCAGCTCCTTTTAAACTCATATAGAGTAATATCCTATTTATTATAAGTGGATATTTTTAACTACACATAAAATTTGCCTATAGTGTCATTACTTTGATTTGTGATTATTTTTCATACTGCAGGCCTTTAGAGGTTTTATTTTTATTTTTTTCAAGAGTCAGAAATGGAATTAAAATATTTTCAAATTAAGAGATAAAGCTCTGCTATGATGGAATTCTTGTGGAAACTACAATTAATGTAAAACAGACAATGACAATTCTACATCTGACCCTGAATATAATATAGCCCAGACACTCAGAAATAAAGTTGAATTTAGAAGAAATCCAAACACACTGAACTACACTAATACATAGTGGCTCATCAAAGAGTTTGAGTGAAGATCTGAAAAATGTACCAAAGATGATGCTATTATCCCAATTAAGACATTTCTACATTTACAGTTCCACATTAGGAAAGAAATATTTTGAATTGCACATTTAATTTTCCTTTGATGCATATATTTCATTTTATATCTGTGTTCAAGTTCATATTTGCATATTCCTACATTCATTACCTTGTATTAAAAATATCTGATTTTTTTGAGATTAACTCTAGCTTCCCCATTGTTTCCATAATAGATAGAGGATAATTACAAAGTGCATATTGCTCAAATTACTGCATGCATTCATGTTTGTACCTAATATATGCTCAGCTATATTTAAACAGTGACCTAACGAACATCATAGTTTGGTTTTCTATTATATTTATTAAACAACAAACTGTCTTTTAGCCCTCAAATAATAAGTATCTTTAATGTGTTTAATTAGCTCATATAATTAGTTTCCTTTTATTCTGAAGAAGGCCAGTGAATTTTTAATGTTATTAGGATAACGTTTCTTCTGAAACTTATCACCTTTAGAACATTTTCTAACAGGGAAAATATTGCTAAACTCCAGAAATTTTTTTTCCAGAAATTGACTCAGTCAGAACCACAGAATGGGTAAAGTTGAAGGGGACAACAATGGGTCATCTGGTCCAATCTCCCTGCTCAAATAGGATCATCCTAGACCACATGGCAAAGGATGGTGTCCAGACAGTTCTTGAATATCTCCAGTGAGAGAGACTCCATAACCTCTCTGGGTAATCTGTTCCAGTGTGTGGTCACTGCACTGTAAAGAAGTTCTATCTCATCTTCAGGTGCAACTTCCTGGGCATCAGTTTCTGCCCATTGCCTCTTGTCCTAATGCTGGGCACCACTGAGAAGAGGCTGGATCCATCCTCTTGTCAACCTCCTTTCAGATAGTGATAGACATTTGTGAGTTTACCTCTCAGTCTCCTCTTGAGAATGAACAGGCCCAACTCTCTCAGCCTTTCCTCATTGGAGAGATGCTCCAGTTACCTCACCATGCTCAAAGTTCTCTGTTAGACCTGCTCAAGGAACCCCATATCTCTCTTGTACTGAGGAGCCCAGAACTGGACACAGAACTTCTCATGCGGCCTCACTAGGGCAGAGTAGAGGGCCAAGATCAGCTCCCTCAACCTCTTGTCAATGCTCACCACTGGAAAAACATATACCATAGAAAACTCCATCAGAAATTGCTCTATTCTGACACAGGTCTCCACAGAGCTAGCTTTTAATTATCATAAGCTAGTGATCGTATGCATTTTTAGGTTATTAGTAAATTAATTCATTAGTATTTGTAATTAATTATTAAGTTTAAAAGAGTGTTTGGACATGAAGTAGAGGATAGAGACTTCCTAGAGGAGTGTGGTTAATTCTCCAGCTCCAACAGATGCAAGATACTGCCATGTGGAAGGGCAGCAGAGAAAAATCATGAAATGGATACTTCACATGGGAAGTACTTCACATTGTTTTTGAAAAGTTCACGCAATAAACCATATGCCATTCCTCACATTTGAAGAACAGCATGCTTGTCTAACCTTTAGCGCACTGAATTGGACCAACAAACTGTTTATACCACTACACTGAACAGAATCAGGATGCTGACTCAATTGCTCACCTGCCTCCATTCTACTACCTAACTGCTGCCATGTTTTATTCTATGGTTTTTGTCAAAAATCACTCTTGAGAAAATGCCCATGCACCAGATGAGAGCATTAGGATCCTTGAATAACTCCTACTGCACAAAATTAACAAATGCCAATCACCTTTGCTACCTTCATCCTAAAAATCCTGGAATAAAAACAGAATGCAGAAATAGATAATTATATACCACAGTTCCAGGAATATCATATGCAGCTCAGAAGGACAAATGCAGTGCAGTCTGGACATAGCCTTTCACTTGGTCCCAGACACATTGATTATTGCTGTTTTATTTAGCTGGGTATAAAGCAGCATGGATAATTAGTTACCCAAAGCTCAATCTCACTGTCTAGCAGTTAAATTTGTCAGTAATTAAATTCTTTGAATTAGTAAAAATTTCTTCATAGGAAGAGGTTTACAAATTGGAATGGGCTGTCTAGGGATGTGGGGGAGTCACCATCCCTGAAGGTCTTTAAGGAAGGAGTGGACATGGCACTGGGCGCCACAAGTCTATTCGACAAGGTGGTGTTTGGTCACAGCTTGTACTCAATGATCTCAGAGGCATTTTCCATCCTAATTGATTCTGTGATTCTGTAATGATTTAGAGAGGGTGCCTTCATACAAACTGCACATTGTGAGCCATTATTTCACAAATCTTCAAAGTTCACTTATTTTGCAAAAAAGGAAAAACTCATTTCCCTTTCTGGAGAGCAAAGGAAATATGTTCTGTATGCAGATATACATGGATTAATGAGGTGATTTATGAAGTGGCCAAAAGAACAGTTAACCCCTGTCTACACTGACTAGGAATATTACTAACACAGATTCATTCTGCCATCTCCTATCTTTTTAACAGTTATCTTCTTTTTCACTGTAATCTTAGTGAAGCAATATCCCTTGACCAGATTGTTTTAATGATTTAATTTTTTATGCCGTGCATGGCAAAGGATCTAGCAAAAAACATCCTTTTGAAGGGCATTAGAAGGGGACAAATCAAGAAATAGACCTATGATTTGCTGATGAAAAGAGGTCATGAAAAACCAGTTTCCCTCTTGGTTTACTTTTCTTCACACCTATTATGTAGGCTGAGTCTGTTATTCTGGGAGTCACTAGAAAACATCATGATTTGATGTTCTGATTTCTGCCCTTTACTCCCTCAGGTGCTTCTACTCTGACAGATCATTTAACTTTTGCAATTGGAAGACGTATATATATTTATATACACACACACACATATAGACATAAAGAGAACGACAAAAGGTCATTATTATTAAAAGGATGTCTTGGTTTGGGAAGACAGGTATCTATCAGGTAAAAGCTGAAGTTTCCTTTGGAATGGAGAGTGTAAACCCACCCCTCCCCCTTTTTCTTTTTCCAATTATAAATTTACAATCAGAGACTCTTAGGCAAAGATTTGGGAAATAGGAACAGCAGTTCTTTACTAGTATGTATTACAAAGAAAAAAAGAAAAAAACAACACACCAAACAACTACAGCAATAATAACAAAAGTACTAAGTACTAAGAACTTTGAGGGCTTTGTTTCAGAAAACTCAGGGCAGTTTGGTTTCGGTGTCCCTGCAGGATCCTCAGAGCACTAAACTGAAACAGTGGAAAGTCCCGGGCTGGTAGCTGGGATGGCAGGGTGTCCCGGAAGGCAGGGGCAGGATGTCTCGGCAGGCAGGGGGTGCAGGGTCACACTTTAGCAAGAGGAGCAGTGCCAAAGAAGCCGAAGGCGAGACAGAGCTGGCCCAGCTGCCTCGGATGGCAGAGAAGGCTCAGGATTCAAGCCTAACTGGTGATAGTAGATTTCCCAGGACTGGATCCCTTTGGCCACAGTGAAACTCTTCCAGCCAGCAACAGCCGTTCTCTCTCTCCCCAAATGCTGAAAAAAGAAGAGCCCGCAGCTGCCTCAAGCTCTGTCTTTTACCTGCGCTAACTCCCCCTTCCAACTTTGTCCACCTCTTTGTTTTGGTTAAGTACTCTCAAGTATCCAACACTTGGTCTCCTTGGTAATTTATGGGGAAAAAATTCTTTAGAGAAAGAAGGAACAAACCTAACCCCCGACAAAGGATATTTCAAATGTTTCAATTTTTTAAATTTCAAATATTTCATATTCAAACTCTATTGAAGAGGCAAGTGAGGGTTGCATTAACCAACAGAGAGTATGAAATATCCTAGTCCAGAGTTCTAAGATAGTAAATTTAGCCTGGAGGTAACCAAAGAGACAATGTTTAGCTGCTCATTCCAGTTGCTTTTTGAGATCATGTATTGGATTATCCCCTCAAAATGTAATCTTTCAAAGGATTAAAGAGACGAAAAAACCTATCTATTCAATTCAGAGAATAAGAAGTCAGTTCTAAATGACATTATCTCTGCTGCAGAAACTTGGGTTTTTTTGTAAGAGCTTGAGCAGCAGAGTGAGAAAAGCTTGAGGAATATTTATAAGCAGCAGAACTAGCCATGAAGACCACAAAAGACATTAAAAAAATATAGAATGTTGACTATGGCTTAATTTAGATATTTTCTGAGGAGATGCTCTGCCATGGACAGGGAAATCAATGATTCTTCCATGGATACTGCAACCATATTTTTATTTTCTGCACTTTGTAGGATACCTGTAAGTAAAAAGCATGAAAGTTGTCAACCTGACAAGTTTCAAACATGACTGCAGAATCTATCTTAAACTAGGTCTTGCTGTAGATGCATCATAGATAAGTAAATGTACAGACTAGTACAGATAGATATTTCAGATATTGGCAAGGATGTCTAGTATATGCAAATAGGTGAATTTTGGAAGGAAAGTGGCTACAATTATACAGCATCATGGGGATGATTAATGGAGACCTGAGTCTGGTTTTTTACAATAAAATGTGTCTGAACCTAGTAAGTTTATAGTGTTTAGTACTGTGTTACTTAGTACATTAGTATTTCTAAATAGAGATATTAATTTTCACTACTTTCAATGAGTTATCCATATTATTATCTGATTGTTGTTCACATTAATTTACTGGACATTGTTCACTAATTTCTTCTTTCATTAATAATTTTAAAATACAGGAAACCTAAAGAACAAAGAAAAAATTAAGAACTGTTATAAATCTATACCACAGATTATGGTATACTAACCATGGTATGTGGTATATTATATATGATGATTTGGGCTGGTAGGGACTTTATAGATCATTGAGTTTCAGCTCCACTGCCATGGGCAGGGACGCCTTCCACCTAGGGCTCAAAGCCCTATCCAGCCTGGCCTTGAATCTTCCAAGGATGGAGCATCCACAGCTTCTCTGAGTAACCTGTTCCAGTGCCTCAGAACCCTCCAGGTAAACATATTTTTTCTAATGTCTAATATAAACCTATTATCTTTAAGTTTAAATCTATTTCCCCTTGGTCTACATGACCTCCTAAGAAGTCCCTCTCCAGCTTTCTTTTAGGCCTCCTTTGGGTATTGGAAGGGTGCTATAGCCTCTCAACATCCGTTTGGATGGCATCCCTCCCCTACAGTGAGGAGCTGCTGACTTCTCCACACATTTTGATATCACTGGAAAATTTGCTGAGGGTGCATTCAGTCCCACGGTCTGTGCCTGCAGTAAAGAGGTTGGACAGTGTAGGTACCAATACCAAACCCTAAGGAGCACCAGTTATCTGAGAGCATCTGTGTCAATACAGATGCCTGTGGTCCCAGGAAACTAATACAGAATGTTTTCAGGAAGGATGAGATTGGGAATATATTGGGACATAGAAATCTTCAAGCAGTAAAGCAACAAATACACTGATTATGTTTTGCTAACACAGATATAAATTTTAAAAAAGACACAAAAATAAACCAAAATATACAACCTGGTGCAGTAAAACCTAACAGAGGGTTTTTTTATCCCCTCTTTCATACAACTAGCCTCCCTGGAAATTTTTTTTGATTCAGTGTTTTTCCCCTGATTTGTGGAAAGCACCATTTTCCAGGAAGTACGTAAAAATTATATTTCCTTAAAATTAAATATTTCATGTATTGTTGACAGAGACTTTTGAAGAGACTATTTCAATTCTCTTTTTAAAGTGTTTTTTTGTTTGTTCTACTAATGACTTGATCATATTACTAAAACTCAATTTTATATATGAAGTTCATGTTATTGCATCTTCTGATCCATCATAGCAATTTTTTTTCATGTTTTCACACTTTAAAATGAAAAATCCCAGTTTTCCCTTTCAATTCAACATTTATGTTTAAATGGGCCGCAGCCAAGGCTGAACAACTTGGTGTTCCAGTCTCTTTATATTTTCTTAATTCTTCTCTTCTATAAAACTTGGGCAAAACCAAACATATAAATAATACCCATAGTTTAAAAATAACACTACCTTGCCTAGTTGTTTTACAGTCTCCACAGTACTTACCTTTGTCCTATGGTCCTGTGGAAGACAGTTAGCAAGCAGGGTAAGTTAGTACCAGCTGAATTTGCTGTCAGGAGGGACTATTGTTTTCTTTCAGCATCAGAGGAAGTCTGATGCTCATCAGTGTTCTCCTGTATGTACACAGCAGGTGTAGCACATTTTGCACTTACTGTGCTCACTCCCATACTGAGAAAAAGAGATGCTGATGACACACAGATCCCTAGGAAACAACGCAGCAAGGAGACAGCCAGGGGATGGATAAACAATTAAACTCAGAATACCTGCACTAATTCTGTTGTCCTATCAAAGTAGATTTTATAGATGCAGTAACTTGTTCCCTGTCCTTTAAGGTAATTTCTGTATTTCTTCAAAGAAAACTGCTTCAGCTTTTATGAGTTCAGCATGTCATGCTATACATGACTGTTTCAGGATCTAAGATCTTCCACAAGGGCACATCAGTACTCCAAAGATCTTACTTCTTTTTCCTGCTTCCTGAAAATAAATGTTTTCTATACAGTAGCCAAAAGAAATTTTTGCATTCATTTATTGCACTATGCTCTGTGTAGGATTTAGGCTGTTTAAGTGACATATATAATAGGCTCCTTTACATTAAGATACTTGCAAAAGTTTTCTTATTGCCCTAGAAAATACAACCAACTTGTATTTACACAAGATAATCATGAAGGTTCCTCTTCCTCCTCTGTCTGATGGCAGAGTAAGAAGACAGAAGACAACTGCCAGGATTGGAATATGGAAATCCATGCACAGATAACCTTGTTTTTTTCCGTTCTCTTATCCAGGAGAAAAGTGACAAAGAATATGAAAATCTTTCAAAGAAATGTTTCAGATCTTTGGGGTTAGAGGTCTCCTTCAGGGAGCAGATCGCTTCAGGTTTATTCACATTGATGGTTCTTTCACTTCTCTTAGAAGCACCTTATCTTCATCAAAACTTGGACATAAAATTAGGGCTTAATTAGGAATATCAGTCATAATATTCCTATTCATAGTATTAATTCATCATTTAGAGAAAGACATCTGCAACATGAAAAAGAAAACTTCCATATAATTCCAAGAGGTTTATTTTGGACTGGTAAGAATATTCTATAATTTTTTCCACAATTTTCTTTACTTAGAATCACATTAATATTCAGAGAAGGATTGTAAAATATATAACATATAGAGCCAAGTCATTCTAAACTTCCTCTTGTGACTGGTTGTGATGGAGGTGAATAAGAGCTATACTGCATAAACTTTCTTAATTGCCTCAGGATCCTCCGAAATGGAGTTACAAAATTGGCATTATCTCCCTAACTACCCATTACCTGAACACAATTGCTTTGGAAGAGATTGCAGTGCTGCTGGCTAGGAGGTTTGCTACATATGCTTACAGGATAAGCAAGCAAGAAATTAACTTTCTCAGAATCGTTCGCCAGACTCCGAATACCTGTTATTGATGGGTGACAAGGAATAAACCCAGACTGCTTTCAGGCATGCATATCCATGATAAAAAATAATGCCCATTTGTGGAAAGCAGTTGAGAGTAGGAAAGCAGAGGGTGAGCTGAGAAAGAGCTTCAGAATTGAGTCCAACAGACACTGTCGTCAGAGCTCCACTTTCCCTTCATCACCTTTTATTTTATAATAAAGCAGATTAAGAGAGTGTTAGATGTTTAATTATAGTTATATTCATTGTATGTCTTACCTCACTGTTCTGCTTATAAGGGAGTTAGGTTTCCATGAAGCCACTTGGGAATTTTTTTTCTTGTACATTCCTTCTTATTTATCTTAGACTCAGCCCTGACTTGCACTTTAAAGGATCATTGCAAATGAACTGTTTGTGTTTTGGATATATGCCAAACAGCAGCTTTCTTATCCTTTAAAAAAATGCGGGGGAAAAAAAAAAAAAAAAAGCGATCAACGCTAATGTGCCATCAGCTTAGATGATGTCTCTGCTTTGAGGGGCTTGCTGGCTCAGTTTCCTCACATTACTAGTGGGCTTTTTTTGAACCATAACTCCATATTAGCAACATGAAATAAATGAATATAATGATAATCTTAAAATTAACATTTATTTTGAGAAAATTGAGAAAAATTAGATGCAAAATTAGAAACTGGAGCTAGCAGATGTGAACACATTAAAAAACCTATAATACTATTATTTATAGCAAATTTAAAAACAAAAAACCTTGCTGTAAATATGTCAGGACAAAGATTTAGGTAACCAGAGTCACTTCTCAGACAGTAAATAATTTTACATTCTTTTGGGAGCTTTGTAGCTAATTTCTTCTAGGTACATATAGTAGTCTAGTGATTCAGTTGGTTACTCAGCAATGCTGCTACAGGGCTGAAAGAAGAAAGCTAAACAGTTTCATGCTGATAGAAAAATATTTGATCCCACTATCTTTCATTACTTTCCCATTTGTGTTAGAAATTGTTTCCAAAGTGCAATTGTTATTTTATTTATCTAGCCAGCTGGTAATTTCCTGACCACTGCTTTATAAACTGCAGCCTGAAGCAGAGACCCACAGGCAGCCCTGAACAGAGCCATTTTCTTCATTTTCAAGAGAAACCCCAAGTGTTTTTTCTCCTCCAAAATAATCTGAACTCTGTGTGTGTGTTGCAAAAAAGAGCTGAAGGACAGCCCACTGCTATGGAATGAAAACATGTAAGGAAATATCTGTGGGCATTTCTTCTAAACCAAATGTAGAGAGAAAATGTCTGCCAACAATCAAAAAACTTTGCCTTGCAAAAACAGTCTCTTAAACATTTTGATTGTTTATGACAGAGGCATCAGTGATGGCTTGAAAATTAGTGTACCAATGTAAATATTTGGAATTCTTTATACTAATAGTGCTAATGCTTTTGTATAAAATGCCAAATTTGCATAGATGCCAAAAATGCTCAGGCAGACCATAACAGCTTGGTGTTTCAAAATGTGTTTGATTTTTTTTTCCATCAATGTATATAGTTTAAATGTATACAGTTTTATTGTCACTAGTAAAGGAAAATTATTATATATATTCCTTATTGCTGTTTAAGAAATGGGAGAATTGTGATAGAAGCTGATTTCAAAGACTATGATAATCTTTGCTGATTGCAAAAAAACACATTTTGAAAGTCAGTAAATTCAGAGGTGAACAGAGAATTCCCGAAGTTTAGTTGAGTTAGATTAGCAGCAAAAATTAAAAAAATTCATTGGAGATTTTTCAGTTAGTGGTATATAAAAACAGAGTAAAGAAGGAAGAAACCAGTTGGTTTGAAGAAAGAATTAGTTTTAGGATGACCTTAATGCTTGGCTTTCAGTTAGGCAAGTTGTTTATTTCAGACTTATACACTGACACTAAAACTAGGATATAAAAATGGGAAAAACTGCAACTGAGGGGAAAAACATGACCCTCTGTGGACTGAGGAGACTGGATAGAATCTATCATCTATCTATCTATCTATCTATCTATCTATCTATCTATCTATCCATTTATCTATCATCTCTCTATCTCTCTCTCTGTCTCTCTATCTAATCTATCTAATCTATCTAATCTATCCAATCTATCTATCATTCTAGAATTCTATATTCCAGTTAGACTTCTTTTTAAAACAACAATTTTGAAATGGTGGATCCTGCAATGAGTATTTTTAATAATTGTTTTTGGAAAAAACAATCAGACTGAAATATAGCAAAGTACTGTGTACGTGTAAGAAGAGGATGGAATATTAATCATTCCTTCATATCATTAAGGGGGGAATGTCTGTAATTGTCCTAAAAGGAAAATGGCATATAATATAATATAATAGCAAGTCATATCACATCATAAATAATATAATATAATATAATATAATATAATATAATATAATATAATATAATATAATATAATATAATATAATATAATATAATATAATATAATATAATATAATATAATATAATATAATATAATATAATATAATATAATATAATATAATATAATATAATATAATATAATATAATATAATATAATATAATATAATATAATATGATATAATATAATATGATATAATATAATATAATATAATATAATATAATATAATATAATATAATATAATATAATATAATATAATATAATTAATATAGTAGCAGTTTAGCAAATGTTGAAACTAACCTAATAGATTTTTTTTTCACTGACAGTCTTCTAAACAGAGGAAATTCACAAATTGCATCTCTTTGAACTTCAGTCAAGCATTTGATATACCAGTGAAGGAGATGCATTTATTAAGCTGGGGAAGATGGAGTTAGGTACAGCTACAAAGCCAAATGAAGGGGATTTTGGCAATGGAGAGTCTTAAAAATGGAATCATTAGCAGAGAATAATGCTTTTTGAATGGACTAAAGACTGGGTTTGAGATTAGTCTTTGTTTTAAGTCAAAATTTTGACCAGCTTCTTTATCCAATATATTAGGGGTATATTCATGAATATCACTATCATGAAGGAAAGAGCTCTGAATACTTGTAGTGGTTTCACGTTCATCATTTTCTGTTTTCCAAATTTAGTGCAGTGGTTTGAGTGTATCCTAGAATTATTTACTCTCTTTCTGCTGTGAGATAGGATTAGGAGAAAAGCAAAGCAGGCTCAAACTTAAAAGATATAAAGATAGGTTTAGTAAAACAATGAAAGAAAAGAATGAGAATCAAGATGAAACCTTCAAAACACTTCTCCTCCCCCCGCAACTATTCACTTTCCCACTAACAACATAAAGAGACAAAACCTGGAACTCTTGGTCAGTTTACCAACCATAAAATAGTCTTTCATCAGTTCTTTTAGAGAGAGAAGTTTCTTTTAGTCTGAAATTTCCCCACTAACAACACAGAACATTTCTCTTGTGGGTTTTAATTCTCACAAAAAACAGCCGCCCAGGAAGTTGCTTTTGTAGCGTCCCTCCCATGTGACAGCTTTCCTGCCAGCTGCATATGGGTCATGGACACTCCTGGGATACCGTTTTAAAGATAAACAGCTCCAAAAGAGAAGGATTTTCTTCATCTCATGGAATAGTGATCTCTTTTCTCTTTTTCTAGGGGCATAGAATTCATTTTCATCCAATCTCTTTCTCTCTGTTCAAACTTCTCAAAGAATCACAGCTTCTCATAGGATCACAGCTACTTCAATATTCACTTAGTCCATAACAAATACCTTTGCTCCAATCCACAATCTCAACAAACTTATCATTTCCTCAATGCATAATTTCCCACAATTTAAGGGGATACTCTAGTCTATCACAGTCCATTACTATGGCTCATAAAAGACTTTCAGCCTAAAACCAAGGCATCTTCTCATCTCTCCTCCTCTAAGATGTAACTTCTCCTCAACTGACCCCAATATCTTCATAGTGTCTCTTTACATGTCTCTCACTCTGGCTTTTCTCTCACTCAGAGAATGGTTACTGCTTTTCAAGCTTTATCTGTGCTGTGAAAGAGTTAAATTTTTGCCTGGGTCTCTCCCTCTTAGGCTGCGTCTCGTGGTGTTGGATTTCAAAGCTGCGCTGATGTTGCAGGAAGAACTCATGCCAAGAGATCGGAGCAGCCCTGGGAAGCAGCGATTAGGGATCTCAGCGGCCAGGACAGGATGGACACTTCCCCCACCCCTTGCTGTCATTGGGATGGGCCTGGCCCAGCTCAGGACCGGAGCTGCTATCAGGGGCCTGGTGGACGCCTCCCTCAGCCCAGGCTGGCAGTGCCAGCAGCGGCTGGGGCCTGGGCAGGCTCTCAGGCCGTGCCTTTAGTGGCAGGATGTTTAGCAGCCGCTTGAGCCTGATCCAGTTGAGACAGGGCCCTCTCTCTTCTCCTCCCCCTACCTGGCAGCCCTGACACCCCGTGGCAAGCAGGGAGCCAGGCTAGCTTACCTCTCTCAAATCCCAGAAGAAAGAGTGATTTCCCTGGGAGTTCTCTGATTTTAACCCTGTGTGTTCCCAGAAGTGTGTCATCTTTCTAATGACTATACCAACATCAATATTCCAACCTAGAGTCTGAATGGGTTTGCTGTAACTTTCTTGAAAAAAAATCACTTCCTTCCCAAACTACTACAATACTAAAAAGAAGTAGAAGAATGATGTTTAGGATTGATCTTGGAGCAATAGAAGTGGTATGAAATTCAGTTTGACAAAGTGCAGGTCCATAGTTCAGGGCATATAACCCCAAATATTTTTCTACATGTGCCTGATCAGTTTGGAATGGAGAGTCACCTTGCTGGGCAACGGTCCACTGTAAGTGACAATATGTTCCAGAACTCTAAGGAAGGCAAGTAATGTACCAAAATAAGTTTTTCCTGCAGAGATAGAAAAGTATGAGTGCCATTGTACATGAAAGATGTTAGCTCTAAATTGAAATTGGCTGTTTAATATCAGTTGCATATGTTCAAGAAAGATTAAATGAGAGCAGAAGAGATACAAAGAGAAACACTTAAGATGACCAGGGGGTATATAAATGTTTTTAAGATTAACTTAATAGATTTATGTATGGTACATCTTGTTTACTGTAGCTGGAAAACAGATCTTGAGGATGCCTGGGGTCCTTAATCTCTCAAATACAACTTGGTGAAACATTTCAGTGATGACAGGTTGAAAAAAATATAGAAAACAAATTTGCTAGCATCTTTTTATAATACAAATTTGAATAGTTATATCGTTGAAAGTATATTTTGTTGTTAAAATTATTATTAGTTATTAATACTCTCAAGACTTCTCTGAAATATGGAAAATTTGATAAAAACTAATGAATATCTTGGCTTTATGCTTAACTGGGAATATGTCTATCAGAATCATGGAATCAATTAGGTAAAAAAACCCTCTGAGATCATCAAGTTCAACTTTTGACTGAACACCACCATGTCAATATACCATGGCATCAAGTGTTAAGTCCAGTCTTTCCTTAAACACCCCCAGAGATGGTGATTCTGCCACCTCCCTGGGAAGCCCGTTCCAATAACCAATCACCATTTTGTGAAGAAATTCCTCCTAATATCCAGCCTGAACCTCCTCCCCTGGTGCAGCTTAAGACTGTGTCCTCTCATCCTTACTGCTAGTACCTTGGGAGGAGAGGTTGACACCCACCAGGCTAGAGCCTCTGTTCAGGTAGTTAAAGGGAGCAAAAAGATCACCCCTGAGCCTCCTCTTCTCCAGGCTAAACAACAAGTTTTTCCACTGAAGAGTTTTAAAATAATTTTATTACTTTACCAGTGTGAGAGAAATATTTTTACACTCAACTAGATAAACATCGTCACTGTAAATAGTTATATACAGAGACTCCAACAAATGTAATCATAGAATGGTTTCAACTGGAAGGGACCTTAAAGATCATCCAGTTCCAATCCCTCTGGCATGGACAGGGACACCTTCCACTAGACTAGCGATCCCAGCTGTATCCAGCCTGGCCTTGCTCCAGGGATGGGACAACAACAACTTCTCTGGGTAACCTGTTGCACCGCCTCATCACCCTCACAATAAAGAAATTTTTCCTAATATCTAATCTAGCCCTAACTTCTTTCTGTTTAAAGCTATTCCCTCTTGTCCTGTCACTACCTGCTCTTGTAAAAAATCCTTCCTCATCTTTCTTTTAGGCACCCTTCAGCTACTGGTCACCCTGTAGCCTTCTCTTTTCCAGGTTGAACAAACTTTTCAACACAGAATAGGTGCTCAATCCCTTTAATCATCTTTGTGGTTCTTCTCTGGACTCATTCCAACAGGTTAATGTCCATTCTGTGCTGGGGAGCCCAGAAATGGTTTCACTGCTACAGGTGGGGTCTCACCAGAACGGAAACAGAACAGTGTCTTATTGGGTTGGGGGCTTTTTCGTTTGCTGTGTGTCTGGGGGAAAAAAAAAAAAAAAAAAGGCAAAATAGGGCTGTTAAGCAAGGCACAGATGTATGGACTCTTGCTCCCAGTGGCAGCAGGTGTTGCTGCCTCTGGCAGTCTCATTCCCTTGTAATCAGAAACACTTGTAAATTTGACTCTCCAGGGTTTTTGTTGCAATGTTTTTCCATTTCTTATTCTACCTGCTCCCTTTTCTTCCCATTCCACATTGGGAGTAGCCTAGATCAAGACTTTATTCTTCACAAAGCAAAATTCAACTATTCTTGTAATAGAATAATACAATTATAGAATGATTTGTGTTGTAACATAAAAGATTGCCTAGTTCTAATCCCACACTCACCCTTATCACAGTCTAATCCCAATCACAAATAATATCTTTCTAATATCTAATCTAAAACTAAGGGGCTCTTTCAGTTTAAAGCCCTTTGTCCTAGTACTACATGCACTTGAAAAAAGCCCTGCTCCAACTTTCTTGTAAACCTCTTTAGGTGCCCAAGGGTGCCATAAGGTTTCACAAGAGCCTGCTTTTATCCAGACCAGATGATCTCTACTGTTGCCACAGTAAGGTGCTCCAGTCCTCTGATCATTGTGGCCCTCCCATGGAGTTGTTCCAATGCATCCATGTCTTTCTTGTATTGGGGACTGCAGAGCTGGATGCAGCACTCTGGGTGAGGTCTCAGGAGGGCAGAGTCAAGGGAAAGAATTACCTTTCTTCATCTGCTGGCCACACTACCTTTTATGCAGTCCAGGACACAGCTGTCTTTGTGGGCTGTGAGGATGCATTGCTGGGATTTGTTGAGCTTTTCTTCAACCAACACCCTCAATCCATTCTCCTCAGGGCTGCTCTCAGTCCATTCACTACCCAGCCTGCATTTGTATTTTGGGTTGTTGCGACCCAGGTGCAGAACTCGCACTTGGATTGGTTGAACTTCATGAAGTTTCCATGGGCTCACCTTTCTGGTCTGCAGTGTCCCTCTGGATGGCATCTCTCCAATGTGTTGTCTGCACTACACAGTTTGAGGTTGTCAGAAAACTTGCTGAGTATGCACTCAATCCACTGTCCATGTTGCCAACAAAGATGTTAGATAACATCACTGACCCTGAGGAATTTCACTTGTCACTGGTCTCCACTCGGACACTGAACTGTTGACTGCAGCCATACAGTTAATTCCTTATCCATGCAGTTAATTCCTTATCCATCCAACCATCAAATCCATATCTCTCCATTTTAGAGACAAGGATGCCACACAGGACAGTGTCAAATGTTTTGCACAAGTCCAGCAAGGTGGCATCCGTTGCTTTTCCCTCACCCACAAATGCTTTAAACCCATCATAGAAGGCCAAAAATTTATCAGACAAATCCTATTGCTGAGGTTACCAGAGACAAGCAAGAAAATACAGGAAAAAATTAATCCCAGAGAAATTTTTATGTTAGGTGCTGAAATGCAGTTAAGTAGTTTGGAAACCCAGTTCCTATAATGTAATCCTGACAAAGAACAAGTTAAGCCTCAGTTCTTGACTACCTTTTCAATGCATTTATATCATGTATGGGTCTGCACCTCACAATTGATCTAAATAAGATTAATCAGTCTTATATTTTTTATAGGTGTTCTGTTTATTTCTAACTATTTATAATAGGGAAAATATTGGCTGATGTCTGATATAAAACAGTTATTCAGAATTAAACTCATCTCATATGCAGATATATCACTTTTTTGTCATAAAATGTATTGGCACATGGAGTTACTTAAAAGCAATTTTATGGACTATCTATGTATTTATCTGTCTGTTTCAAGTGGGTTTTCACTTTACATTTTTAAATAGATATCAAATAAACACCTAAGAACATAATTAGCATATGGGTTATGACACATTTTTCTGAACAACCAACACTTTGTACAACCAAAAAGCTGTTCAGTTTCAGAGGGATGAATAAGTTTCTTTCAAAAGGCAGCACTTAGAGA
The DNA here is from genome assembly GCF_029207755.1 of Chamaea fasciata. Taxonomy (NCBI): domain Eukaryota; kingdom Metazoa; phylum Chordata; class Aves; order Passeriformes; family Sylviidae; genus Chamaea; species Chamaea fasciata. The sequence continues at coordinate 28,429,114 of NW_027094086.1, forward strand.
ATGGTGAGGTTCACTATAACAAGAATTTTGTGCCGAGAAATAGAGTCAGTATCACTGTAGTCTATTTCAGATATTTTCAGTACTGTGCTGTTTATTCTAGGTCTCCGTCCTTTGCCCCTACCATGATTGAACTATATTAGAAAATGAACAAGGACTTTTTCAGATACATATTAAGAATTCAAATTATAGCTACTGGGATTTCATTACACTAGCAGGAGAAATGATAACTAAATTAATATAAAGATCTCTTCAGTATCAGTGCTATATTATTCTGTGCTTTTATTTCTTTCTTTTTGCTCCTTATCTGGAATATTTGCATCAGAATTGTTGAAAGTGTCTTTGGCTGTGCAACTCTCAGCTATGAGCCGAGTTGTATCAATGGCAAACTTCTCAAGTTGAAAGTACTATTTATATTCATATTAATGGTTCGGCAATGTGCTGTGATCAAGCAAGGAAGAACGATAAGTATGGAAATAGTGTGTATTGTCGTCCCTTCCTTTCCATTTGGGGATGTCTAAAAGCCCGTGTTCCAAAATATCGGCTGAAACAAGACAGTCAGTAGACTGAATACTGACTGCTCTGGGTACTGTGAACATGTTGTGGGAGAAGAGATGTATAATAACACCTTTTCCTAGTAGCAAATTATTGAAATGCCACATGATGAAACAGGCAAGACAAACTTATTGCTGCATATAATAAAGCTCCCTCTGCCAAGACTGACAGCATTTGTTATCTGTACCTTTCCCTTGCACAAGTGTTTCCCAGCAGCTTTGATAATATTTTTATTATTCTGTCCTTGCTACATTTTCCATAAGCAGTATTAATAGCTGTATTCTTAACAAGGAAAACATGAGGTTCACAGCCATTTTCCATAAACTTAGTAAGCATATTTATATACATCTGTCTTGGAAAATCAGCATGTCACACAGCATTTACAGAGGAGGCACACATGCTTAGCACCTATTCTGTCCCACTTATGGATGGGGGGACTTTCTCTTAAAGAGCTGTCATTTTCCTTTGCAGGCCTGCAAACTGCAGTATAGAGGTTCAAATAGTCAGGATGGACACTATCTTTACATGACTATGTGTGTATGAATGCTGTAACCAGCACAAATCCATTTCACTGCCTTACTAATTGCTGTTCAGTAATCTCTCAGTGTGACATCTCTTCCATGGCTTGTGCCATATTCTGCCTCTGAGGACTAGAACAAAAGGATTTGTCCCAGAAAATTCTGCCTACCTTCACATGCCCCCTTTCTCCAATCACAACCTGAGCTTTTTCATGGCATAATAATACCAAAACTCCTGGGTTATTACCAACAAACCTTATCTATTATTACCAGCAGTCCTTGGTTGGCTCCACTGTTATCCAACTATCAGTATTTGAGACACTCACATTAGCTCTTTAACTTCTGGGATTTCACACTCAGGTCCTGTCAAGTCTCAAGCACCTCCAAGGATGGAGATTCCACAGCACCCTTGGGCAACCTGTTCTGGTGTTTAACCACCCTTATGTCCAGCTTGTCTGTATCCTCTGATCAGATACATCAGCTCTCCAAGCATCTCCTCACATGTTCTTAGACCCTTAATGATTTTGGCATTTTGGCAAGTCCAGAGAAGACTCCTTTCTTGTGCTGGAGTTGTCCAGTCTTGACACAACTCTCCAGGTGAGGTCTTACAGGTGCCAAACAGGAGTGAAAGATCACTCTTCTAGAACTGCTGGCTCTATCTTTAATTATCACAGCCCAGATACAAGGCTTGCAAGCCTTTCCATTTGTTTTTGTTCCAGTCCAGTCTATTATATCAGTCTGTCCTGGTTCCTCTAGGTAACAGCCCTGTCTTCCAGCATGCTGACTGCCCAGCCCTCCCCTGTTTGGTGTCATCTGCAAACTTCTACCCTGTCCCATCACTTATGTCTTTAATGAAAACTTAAACAGTATTGGTCTCAACACTGATTTCTGACTGAGGGTTGCTTCTATTTTCTGGATGTTGGCTAAACTTTGTACCAGTGATAACAGCAGTGACCACAGCCAGCTGTCAAGTCTGTTTTCCAAACCACTTTTAACTTCCACTTATCCAGCTGCTGGTGATAAGGAGACTTATCCAGCCACTAATCTGGTGATAAGGAGACTGAAGCCAATTGCTAAAGCCAAGGCATGGAACATTCACTGGTCTTCCTTTGCCCACAGAGCCAGACACACTGTTAGGTGAGTCAGGCTAGATTTGTCCTCAGTAAAGACATTGGCTGTTCCATTTCACCTTCTTGTCCCTGAGATGTGTGGAGCAAGTTTGCTCTACACATAGAGATTTTACACGTAGAGATTTTGCTCCTCAGTCTTCCTGGAGATTGAAAGTAGGCTGTATGGATTCCCCTTTATTTAATATATTTAATAAAGTCAATATCTATAATCTTTTGATATGGTTATCTTTCACTTTTGAGCAGTATTAAAATTAATGTGTTCTCATCTGCAACTTTTGTGATAAAAATATTTTCTATAGAAGAAAGAAATTATTCATAATGGAAAACCTAATTCTGTCTCTCAGATACTTTCCTTCAGACTGCCTACATCCATCTACACCATGATAGTGTAGGAAGACCAGACCTTTAGAAAAGTCCTTTAGGAGGTTGAATTGCATCCTAAACTCTAAATTCAGCCGATAAATACCTTTGTCAAAATAGCAGTTAACAGTTACACTTCAGATATAGAACCATAAAATCATAGAATATTAAGGGTTAGAAGGGACCATAAAGATCATGTAGTCTCAACTTCCTCTATCATGGGCAGGGACACTTTGGACACTTCCACTTAATCAGGTTGCTCAAGGCCTTATCCAATGTGGCCTTGAACACTATCAGGGTTAGGGCATCCACAAACACCCTGGAGAAGATGTTCTGGTGTATCACCACACTCACAGTAAAGAATTCCTTCCCAATATCCCACCTAAATTTCCCCTCTTTCAGTTTGTACCCATTACTCTTCATCCTATCACTACAGTTCTGATAAAGAATCCCTTTCCAGCTTCCCCATGGGCTCCCTTCAGAGACTGGAATGTTGCTATGAGCTCTCTATGCAACCTTCTCATCTCCAGGCTATCATAATTCAATCAAGACTATAAGAGAAAAAGAAAAAAATTAAAATTAAATACTGTCACTTTTTTTTTTTTTTTTTAATTTCCTCCATCTAAGGCAGCTGATTTCTCTCTCTACAAAAGGGAAGATGGGAAAGAAAACTCTTTGTTAACATTTCCCCTTCCTTTGTCTCAGGAAAATTTTCTAAGATGGTGCTGGCTACTCATGCTGCATTTTTCCTGATCTTCTTTCTTGGTTTTAATGTCAGAATGTTACATATTTTAATGATATATAAAAATAACTAAGGAGTATCTAACTATCTAAGATTAAAAGAAATGGTTATGCAGTAGCTAAGAATTATTGTATGGTTCATAACTTCAACAGCTAAGAGGAAAAGAAAACATCTTTTCTTAAAAAATTTATCCTGGATTTAAAATAAACCACAATTACTATGCTTTAATGGAACTAGATGACTTTTAGGGTCCTTTCCAAAGCAAAACATTCTGTGATGCTATAGAATGCCTGTCCAGCATAAAAGAGTTTCTTCCTGGTCTCTCACTCCTCCACTGCTATGCTTTTAACACCCAATATTCAAAATCACTAACAATGAGCAGTTGCTCAGAGAGCATGACAGTCTTCAGACAGGGCTTTGTGAAGTCTGTGATAATGCCACGTTTCCCCAGTTTCTGTGATCACCCTCTCCATACACCTTTTTACTATAGTAATGCAAAAGAAAAGCACTGAAGATCATCACAGCAAAATCCTGAAGATGCAGAAAACATGTTGAAACTTTTTCTTTTATATTTAATCCCTAGTAAAAGTATATTTTAAAAGTAAAAAGTAAAATAAAAGTAAATTGTCATAGGTAGATACATAACCCCAAAAAACATCAGCAGAGCTTAGAAAAGTAAAGCTGTGTGTTTGAATCACTGAAGAATGGAGAGGTAGAAGACTATACTTTTACTTCACTCTGAATAAACTTGATATTAAGATTTTCAGTTCCTTTACTTTTAGAACAATTTTTATTTTTTTTTTCTGGGGCCCAAATGAATCTCTGCCCTGTCCTGGTACCTCTACTCTCAATCCATCACTCTCTGAAGTGCAGTTCTTCTTAGGGTATGCTAAATTACATAGCAACTCCAGATTAGAACAAAATTCTTGTTTAGAGCTTTAGCTATGATCTTCAGTTAAGTGGTATTATCAGAAGAGAGAGAAAATGTGAAACTGTTCAAAGGACTGGATTCTTGACAGTGATTAGACCATTTGGGGTACTTTCTAATTGCTATATACAGGAGATGAACCCCTTGCTCAGAATTTGAAAGAAAATGTAGCTACACATTTTCTTTGGTTATAATTAATTTTCCCACCTGTAATATTTGGGGGTTAAAGTTTATATTGGTCTTTCCTGTCATCTTTCCATCATTGTGGCTTTTTTTCTAAAATGGGTGACAATATGACATTTACAAGAAAAAGAGCTATAAATAAAAGCAAACTACTATGTTGCGAAATTTGTAACCCAGTGAAACATTTCAAATCTGGTTCAATAAGCTGAATATTCCAGGAACAAATTTTCAATATTTTTATGAAAAATAATTTATGTAAAACATTGAAAACAAATCTAGTAAAGGCATTTAATTATTTCTCTAATTCTAAGTAGTAAGGAGCTGTAATTTTTATTGAATTAAGTGCATGATTTCTTTAGAAACCTTTTATGAAGAAAAAAGTATGCAAATAAAACTTTGAAACATGCCCAGAGTCTTTCAAACATGTGCATGGTAGAACTAATACCTTTGTTATGATATTCAGAATGTAAATAAACAATTGATTTATGTTTCATCCCACTTGATTTAAAAGCATGAAAATGGTATGTAGGATTTTTAATGAAAAATTTTAACTAGGAAAATTGTTATACTCTCAGACAGGAAAAAGTATTCATCAAATTAAGTGACTAACTTACTGCTTGCATAGGGAGGTAATTGATTCTTAAATCCTCTCCTAAGCCCATCTGCAAACCCACCACCCAAGTGAAAATACCAACAAAGGGACTAAGTTTGCATAGAGCTGTAGACATCAAGTGACTATGAGCAGATCTAAATTGGTGTTGCTAAAATTAATTACCAAGGGCTAGTTGCACATAATCTTCAACAGAAACATTGTACTCTCTCTAAATTACTTTCTGTGTTGTTCCTGAGCATTAACAGGATGTACATATAAGTATTTTCACCTGCCATAACCCTCTTCTAATGCCAGTGGAAAAGGTTCAGTTATATCAATATCACACTATGTTTGGGGTGGAAAGCCTAAATCAGAGGCTGCTCTTGCCTGTGTTCTGGAAGATGGATATCTGTGCTCACAAGTTTCTTCCACACATCTGGAAGCCATATCTTTTGACTGCAAGCAATGCTTGGATAGAAAAAATCTCAGTAATTCACTGTGGTTAATTCTTTATGGTAAATAAAAGGTAGGTTCACTGTTATCATAGTAGATCTCCAGCATGTTTGATGAACATCCAACTTCAAGTGTTGGCTTTGCTTTTATTTTTCAAAAGCAGAAGAAATGTTTTCATTTTACACTAAAAGAACTTTCAGCAAAGTGTATTATTTTATTCCATATATTCTTCAGTGTACTGATACGGTATTTAATTGACTAGTTGGTAAGCAGTTTAAACTCTAGGAATAGGTTAGTAACATTTTTTCAGTTATTTTATTCTATTACATAGTTACAGAATGTATTAGCATGTTCTGCGTGAGTTATTGAACTAATTACATTTCCTTTTGTCCTCATAAAACAGTATGATCAATAAACTATAAGATCTGAGTGATATACTGAAAAAATAATAGGAATGAGTGATATTTCCCCTACAGGGGTCTGAGGCAGGCTAATGTGAAGGTTCAGAAAGGACAGGCCTCCCTAAAAATAAGTTATATGATTCTAGGAATAATTCCCAATTTTTTAATGTGTTTATATGAATTATGCAATGAAGTATTACATTATTTATATTCTGTACAATGCAAAAAGTATCTATTATGGTATTTTTCCCTTCTGGTTATCAGATTAGTTAAATCCCAATTTTGGTTTGATGAAAGGGAGATTTTCAGAGAAGAGAGGTAATAATTTAATGAATATTATTTAGCAGGCCCTGGTGATTTTTATGATGCCTTCTTCCTTTATTATTCATTAATCAGTCAGACATGAATTCTGATTCCCACATGCATTTTTTATTTATTGTTTCTGCTCCCTAATACGAAGACTGAAAATTTTAATAAGATAATAATGAATAGTAGATGGGAAATACTGAATAATACATTAGTGGCTAAAAAGCAAAATCTCATAAAAATGCATAATAAAACATAAAATTTGGGAAATCACAGCTTTTTTTCCTGATATGGTAGCTGTGTGAACATTCACTATTGCTTCTTTCAGAGCATTCACCCTGGTCAGGGTTCAAGAAGAGGGAAGAGTCTTGCAAACTAGGTAAAAGAGGATAAGTTTTCTTTTAGAAAGAAAATTAAAATGTTTACAATCACTTCAAGTAGATTTAAACACTTGTATGTAAGGTTCACTTCATATATAATTTTTTTCCCCTCGGTGCTGCTACAAGGTATCTGAATGCAGGTGGTATGAACATAAAACACTGCTTTGTTTTAGTGGAAAACAGTTTCAAGGACACAATTAGAATTACAGGATGAGTTATTTCTATGTCAGTCCTTAGTTCTGTACTTCTCCAGTGTAGTATACCCTTAAAAAAAATCGCTTTTGTCTGTAAGAGCAAGGGAAGTCACAAAGTTTAAACAGTGAAACTCAAACTTCTCCCTTCTTTTTGGAAAATTCTGCAGTGATGAACCACAGAAACACAAGAAAAAGGGGGGGAAAAAAGAAAATATCTTTGCATTACACATGAAATTAGTGGAAATTTAATTGCATAATAAAGCCTATCTCAAAAAAATTCAGCTTTTAAGAAAAACTAATCTGCTAAGAAAATATGGAAAATATCTCAAGCATAAATGTGACATAATGAAAGTAAAGAAGGAGAGAATTTTTTAATTCCAAGGCTTCCCATGAAAAATATACTGTCATGTATCTAAAGTCTTAAGGGCAGCTACATCTGCCGATTATGAAAAAGCAAGTGGTAGGTGCAAGAGGCACTGGTGAGGTTCATTGAGACCCTCTGCATATTTCTTGTGATTAATAGAGAATATTCTCATGATTAATAAAGAGCATTGGAGAATGAAATCCCTTTCATATCTACAAAAAATTATGTGTTTAGAAAGTTTATCCAGTTGGGAGACTGCATCTAGCATTCTTTCTCATGCAAACAATATAGTAATTTATCTCATAACTTACATATTTCTTGTCTGCTATGTGTCTTTAGATATTATTGTCACTTGCTCCACAAGGGTAGTTCAGATATTTCAGTGTATCCTATACACAATTCTCAGCTCAAAACAAAGTAGAATAATATTGGATTAAATGCAATTAAATAAATATAAATATAAATATAAATATAAATATAAATATAAATATAAATATAAATATAAATATAAATAATATAAATATGAACATAAATATAAATGAAAAAGGCTGAATTTTAATAAAGGTAATAGAGTCACAGTTTCACAGACTCTTAGTTGGAAAATTACTTCTTTTAATTTAAAACAACATGCCTTATGCCCAGTGAAAGACAACTTTTTCACTCATCTTCATGCTGCTTTATATGTTAAAGATTTAGCATATTTTTTCCAGTGACTAGCATTTTAAGCAACACTAAAATTAGAATAATTCTGAAAAAAATATCACATGCCTCAGAAAATTATTATGCTAAGTTTTGCTATGGAGTAAGGGAAAAAAGCAACCAGCCAAACAAAAACCCCACAGAAGGCAGAAATATTGACGGAATCTGTAGGGTGTGAATAGATTTAAAGCCAAAGACAAATTTTCAACATGACATAGCTCCACCAAAAATTATGAAATTTGGGAAAACACATTTATAGTCAGAAGAATGATTATGCTAAATCTCATTCCCTTCTCCCCAAAGACAACCTTTCTAACCACAGAATTTAGTGCAACATGTTCATCAAAGCTAAAACATAGCATTTACATTATTTTATATATTAAAAATCGGTACCAGTCACAATATATGTAATACTAGTACTAATGTTTCCTAGTAACGCTTCAGATTATTTGTCTTAACTTCTGGAATGTTTGAAATGCACTGCCTTGACAGAACAAAAAATGTTCAAAAAAACCTTAAATACAGGCTCTGTTCATTCCATTTTTACAAAAAGCATTTATTTTATTTTATTTTAATGTTCACATTATTTTATTTTATGGTTTCCTCTAACATCTGTAGCCCTCATCTTTGAATGCACCATACACTGTGGCATGAACTGTACAAATTTGTAGCAAATATAGAGCCTACTCTTTCATTAAAATGCAAAAAGTATTAGTGATATTTGTATAAATTGAGTAATCCAGACAGGATTATCACATTTTATTTGATTTCAGTCATATACTTTTTTGAGAAAACAGTTTTCATCCACAGCTTCCCCAAGCAACTTCATGATTCTCATATGGTTTCAGAGGCTTTCAAATTCTCCAACACCAGCTACATGTACTGTGATTCATTTGCCTTCTCTTTTCTATAACCCTCTCACAGCCAAACAGCTGTTTCACAGGCATGGAATATTGGTGACAGCATTTTTTCCTTTAGTAGATGAGCAAGTGTTAGGAAGTACAGGACAACCAAATCAATTTAGTACCCTCAAATTTAGAAAAAAATGCAGCTTTATCACTCAGACCACAGAAGTACAGATGTTATTTGAGCTGGCAAAAACTTTGAGGCCTCTCTTAGACATTTACAAGTCTGCTAGGACTTGCTAACTTGCAACATCTGAAAGGATGTGTTAGCTCCCCAAAATCTATATGCCTGTAGAAGGGGAGATAATGGCTTAATGCTTGTTCTCTAAGATCAAATCTGGTATTGATGAACAGAGGATTACAAATTTTGATAAATAATTTCTGGTTCTTTGTAGTGATTTACACAGAAATATAAATCAAACTCCAGATGAGTATACACATGTAGCTCAGCCAAAGAAGATGAGGGTGTATTTATTCATAACAGAACAGGGGAAGTTGTGAAAAGTGTTATACAAAATTCTGGCCTGTACGTTGCCTAATATAGGTAACAGATGTTTGAATAGAACTTTAGACTCTAAAGGGGACTTTGCCAGGACCTGCAGAAGAAGTTTTTGCTCATCACCCCACATGCTGCATGACTTGCATTGGTTATCTGCCTTGGCCTGTGTCTCCTCCTGGTTTCTGATTGCCCTGACTGCTCTCCCTTAAGGTGTTTTTGTTTAGAAAGTGCTGGAAAAGGGTGAAGTTTAAAAGGAAAGAGCGTGCCATGGGGGAGCTTGAACAGCTGCCTATTGTACAGAACAATCTAATAAGTCAAAAAAATTAAGGTACATACATTAATATATGTGTAAATATATGTGTGTATATATATATATATATATATATATATATATATATATATATATATATATGAAAAACTTTTAAGGTTTATGTATGTTTCTAAAAACATGTATAAATTATTCTGCAGTAAGTAAATAAGTCTAAGGCAACAGGAAATAAGAGGACTCCCACAAAATGTGAAGATGGTGGTAACATGCTGCTTCCTGCAACAAAACCCAAGTTGCTCACTAAATAGATTGAAGGAATGCATCTATGCAGGAAACAAAAAGTGAGAAAAAAACACTCTGAAAGCAGTGATTTAATGCTACAGAATAGCATTTTGGAGTTTATGAATACATGAGTAAGGGAAAATGAATGTTCTTTTTTCCATCTTCTATTTTCTTGTGGTTTGGTTTCTGGGGGTTTTTGCACTTCATGCAGATTTCAAAAGTTCAAATATTTTCCTTTTATTTTCTCTAAAAAAACCCATTGGTTTGTACTTGCCATTACTTCATGGAAATAGAATTTAATCGTTTCAGTGTTTTCCAAGACCACATTAAAGTTATTTTGGAGGTCCCAGGTTGAGCATAATTTGCAGATCCAGACAGTTCAGTGATGTGTAGGCAATGAAACCTCCTATTGCAGAAGCAGGCAGTGGGGCTTGTTAATTACTGCCTAGGCTGTGAAGTTGTCTGCTATTGCCCATGGAGAATACTGCTCTCAAAGAGCTTCCTTTTATGTTTTCTAGCTGGGAGAGATAGTTTGCCCTTTACATGGAAAAAAATCTGGCACTCAAAGCCTGAAGACCTCACTGTCTATTTTAAGGGTTTAGCAAAACTACCTGCACAGTACCTGATACCTTCACTCAGTTTCTCAACTAAAAAGCTATTCCTGATCTCCCCTGTGGGGAACAATTTCTCCACAGTCAAAATCTGTATTTTGTCAGTATTATCCAGACAGGCAATTTTCATATTATTTCCATATCTATTTTATGCAGTGGTTCATGTATTACCACTCTGCTCACAATAGCAGTAGACCTGTTTTGTGTGGTCACCGAATATATTTATTATTGTTGTTTTCAGAAATATTATAACAATTTCCTTTTGAAATATGGAAACAGCACTGAAATTAGAAGTCTAAGAAGGAATTATGTCATTAAAATGTCAGCAATGATGCATCTTTTAGAAAAATAACATAAATCTTGTTTTTACAAACATATCATTACATTTCAGTGGTAGCTACTTTTCCCAGGAGCAGCTGCATAATTAGAAAAATTTGCTACACACATATAAAAAAGCCTTTGTAGGTAAATTCCCTCAACGGGATTTATTTTAATAAAAGAACCAAACTAAAAATAAACACTTTCATTTTACGGCACAATTACTACCAGTGACATATTACTGCAGTGAACTCTCTGATTTCCTTTAAGTCTAGTATCATATTTCACTTCCTGTCCCTTCTGTTGAGTACACACAGTAAAAGAAAAATTTCTCATTGTTTGTTACTGCTCATTAATTTGGAGTTTTTAATTACATTTAGGTGGTCTTAAATTATGAAAATGAGTAAAGTGAAGCTCAAAGAGAGATGGCTTCTACCAAGGGAATGCAGGGGTAGCTTTATATGTTCAAGCACCTGCAGACATACCCCTGTTCTGCCTGTTTTCCAGTAAGACCTTCCTTGAGGTCTCATCAGCAAGCCAACAGCTGCATTAGGACAATGCTGTGCTCAAGACAATGTGCCTTGAGAAGAGGTACCAGCATGAGCTTCTCTGTAGTCAATAGGATGAAAGTATTACATCCAGGGTTTCATCAGATCTCTTCCAGCTGACAGAGAGGAATTATTATGTCTTTGTAACTGTGCTCATAGGGTACCACTATTATCTTTGGTTCTAGCAGTATAATCCTTTCCAACAGCATGCCCTTTGTGTTCTCTTATTCCAATATATCTCTTGTTGCCCTGAGAGTGTGTCAGTGTTTGTTTGGGTTTTTTTCTTCCAATGAACAATTCCTATAAGTTTTACTTCAGATGCAGTTGTCAGACTGTCACTAAGGCTTCCTAAGGAAGATATGCTGGGCTTATACTGGAAATTCCAAATATATTCAATTCTTCTACAGATCTTCTTGATAGGGCAGCCTGAATATCATTAGTGCCAAATGTTTCCCTCTGTCCCTTTCCTCTTATTCTGAGGCATCCCCTTCCATGGAGACTTGCAAAAGTTTACCTCTGGAGGATGGATGATCCAGGGTTTGTCTTCAGATGAAGCTGTGACATGGAGGGTGAGGGGAGCCCATCATTCCTCTTGACTGCAGCCCCTCCTGGGCCAAACAGTGAGATTGCCTTATTATACACTAATGTCAGGCAGATAGATTTGGCTTCCTTAAAACACTGAAACTTCTCATTGAATTTGAAGCATTAGCATAACTGCTACGTACCAGTTTTAGTGTTGCCTAATATTGAGATTCATCCTAATTTTAGTGGTTAAAACCAACAAGGGACGGTGCAGTTCTCTTACTGTTATAGAATGCAAAGCTTTTTTTTGATAAGTACCTGCACTACCTGCTTTATCACTTCCAGATCTTCAACAGAAATCAAGGATGAAAGATTTCCAACCATAAGAAGGCTCTTCTTCTCAAACCTATAAATGAGCTAAGACTTCAGGTGAAACTGGGGCCTCTTCAGGTAAAACTGGACTCTGCATTGTCAACTTCTAGCAATAACAACTATAACATTATATTATAAATAACAGATTTTTTATGGCACAACTTGTGCTTTAAAGACTGTATTCTGTCAGAATCAAATTGAGTTGTATGGTGTAGCATGGGGTAAACACCTGAGATTCATTATCAATTAACATAAGACATTATTTTTCTTCCAAAAGAACTCACTAATAAAATTGACCACTGGAGATGAAAAAACTTTGTGATTATTTCCATTGACTAATAGATTCTGAAACTGATGTAGTATCTGATAGCATTAAAATACAAAGCTGCTTCTAGTTTGTGAAAAGCATAAAAAGAATGTGTTTTCATGACATATAGAAAATGAGGGCTCACTTGTTGCACTCTCCGTCCAGCAATTCTAAAACATTATAACTTTGTCCTCTCTCCTAAATCCAGTCTGACTTCTTGCTTTATGTACTATGGAGATCCATGTGGAACTGGATCCTGGATTGGACAGTTTTGTCTATTACAAAGCACAGGACATTTAGAGGCATGAGTACCTAAGGACGAAGGTAAACACTGAGTTTTTTGAAATCTCACTACACACTAACTATAGTTAAATATTCCTCTGTACCCTGGCAATTTACAGCTATCCGTAAACACCTAAATATCTCTTGTTAGTGGCCTTTTCTAATTCAGTTGTGGAGATGGGGTTTCTTAGGTTGACCATGAATACAAATGCCATCGAGATCACGAAAGTAGTTTATGAAACAACAGCAATGAATCTTATTTCACTGGCAAACAGGAAAGGAGAACAGCTTGGGCAAAAGTGGCAAGGAAGGGCTGCATATTGTATGTAAAATATGTTAATTGAAGGGGCAGAAATACCCTGAGAAAATTACAAGGGACAGAAGGCATCTGTAGGTGGAGGCAGGAGTGGAACAAGGTCCGAGTGCCTGACAACACTGAAGAAATGAAGCAACTTCAGAGAGGTGATGATCCTATATTTACAGTACAGGAAATAGTAAAAGATACAGGAACAGAGATGAAGAGAACTGAGAGCAGGAAGGGCAGCTCCCCTTCATTCCTAATCCCCAGTGCATTACTGGGGCTATGTGTGGAGAACAAAAATACTGCAGACACAGTCTTGACTGCTGCACACATCTCTGCAGATCCACCCTGGCTGACATAATCTATTTTCAGTAAACTCCAGTTTGTTGCTACATGACAAAGAATGAAAGAACACTACTGACTGATAATTAAATGGAGCATGAGCCCATTCTTTATGGGATCCCTGAACAGGTCTGTTTTCCTTGTGGCATATCAGTAAACTTTTTTCCCCTTTATATTTTAAGAAATAACTAAACTTGAACTTGATTCAGAAATGCATTCTTTCATGTGATTAACATGGTTTTGTTTTTTTTTCATTTAAAGTGTTATTTTAGCCACTGGGTATATTCTATAGAATGAATAGAGTTTGAGGACTTTAATAGTGAAGAAAGAATCATTTACCAGGGAGAATGACATGCGGCAGGTACACCTAGCTTTTTATTTTAGAGCTGGGGCCTGATTCTGGAAATATTTACTAGAAAAGAATGAAATTATTATTGTGAGCAAATCTAGTACAGGGAAGAGAGAAAGTGTCTGTAGAAGATTCCTATTAGTTTTGAAATGAAGAACTAGAAATGCAGTAGAAATAGATTTTAATGTACAGATCAATTTTCTGGGATATAAAAGTGTTTACAGTGGCCTCTGTGAATTGAAGACTGACCCCAGCATTAAAGGCAAGGACAGCTTTAATTTTTCTGATTTTTGCTTTTTCACTTGAGAAAAGTGCAACTTTTGACTGAGTAGATAGACACCAATGCAATATGTGAAATCTTTTACCAAAGAAATTGGAAGAATAATGAAAAGTAAAAAAACAGATCCTAGGAAGCAAAAATAAATTTAATTAAAAGAGGAAACTCAGAAATTCTCTGATTCTGGGAGAAGAATCAGGAATTTCCTGCAGCAACATTCACACTGGAAAACCAAAGTGGTTGTATGATGACCCAGCTGTCTGTGGTGAGTTACAGAATTCAGAAACACTGGAAAAATTAATATTCTTCTGGCTTAACCTGAAGTGCTACTGCTGTTGAAAGAAGATAAAAAATAAAGGTGTCAGAGGAACCCAGGACAGGCACAGAGGAAGCTCTGAAATGTAGCTGAAAAATAAGCACAGCAGCTACTAAAACCTGAAGTTAGTCCATGTAATATGTGTCAAGTTGCACTTTTGAGTTAGAAAAGTAGCACAGCTTACCCTGGCTACTTCAAGCAGTACTGGAGATGCTCATTTATAATTAGCCAGGGCTGTGCTATTCTTTCTAGGCTGTCACTCCCGTCTGCCTGGATTTGTACTGTAATATTTTCTAACACATTCAGGTGCTCTTGCTTATATACCTGCAGTGAAAGTTATGATTTCAGCAGTTGGTTGTACATTTTGACTGTATAGGGAATGTTTAAGTCATGACAAATCATATCTTATTGTTCATATTTCTGAAGGTAAAATTGAGACCAGCTAAGTAAAATAAAAAGGGAGTACAACAGAGAATTTTCATTTCTGCCCTTTGCTCCCAGATTCTCCTTTGCTTTATGAAGTTCAAATTCTGCTGCTGTTCAGGTATACTTTTCATTTGTTTTTGGTTTTTAATAATTACTTAATACTGGCAAGAAATTAATTTATAAGGTCACCTGCAAAAAAAACCTTCCGAGTTTTTCCTCATGTGAGTACACTCCTGGTCATTTTGCTATGATATCTTCAAAAAAATAAACTAAATACAGTAAAAATTAGCTTCCACTTACTAATTCAGTTTGGGTTTCACTTAAAAACACCACACACTACGATTTACATATGAATCAGATTGAATGAACATAACTTAATTCATGATCTCATTCAATCAAAGCTTCCCCAAAAGTTCTCCATGAAACTCAGTTCGGTATTTGGCCAAGGTCCTCAGATTTGTAGGAATTGTCTTTACCTTTTTAAGACCCATGTATTAAAGTTGAGTTCTCAAAAGTGCTCAGTGATGGCTTGGCTCTACATCTCATATAAATAAAGTGGGAATTCAGTCACTGCTAAAGAGCTGCTTGCAAATTCTTTTGATGTGTTGCTATAAATCGGTCTGATTCTCTTGCCTTGAACTTTCTGCAGTAGAGCACACATAAAGGGTGCAAACAGCCAAACAGCAGGGCCAGCTTCAGGCAGTCATCTGTTCCTTGCCACAGCATCTTGCCAAGGGTGGGTGCCAAAAAGGCAATGGCTTTTCCCACTTGCCTTATCTATGCCAGAGCCTGGGAAAAGCAGCTGACTCTTCTGTCATCTACGGGCACACTTCACGTCATCCCAGAGCTTCATTTCCTCTTCCTCCCCTTTTTTGTCTTTCTATGGCAAAAATATGCTGGTCACAGGCCCAGAACTTTGCCTCCAGGACATGAAGAGTTCAGCTGCTGGTAGCTGCAACAGCATATGCCAGGTGCCAAAAGAACCCTCTTCTAATGGGTTGGGATTTTTTGTTTACAGTGCATTTCTTTCCTGTTTCTACGATTCCAAGAAAATTTTTATTCCCTTAATTGCTTCTGATTTTGGCAGTGTCTTTTAAAAATAATTTTTAAATGTTCATTTATTTTTATCATAGTATTCATTTTAACTCAGGCCCGTTTCAGGCAGCTGCAGCTTGGTATTACTCTGGGCTATATGCTAACCCCTTGAAGCAGGAAGTCTACCTTAAAGGTGCAGGGACATGCTCACAATATATAGTTAGAAGCTGCAAAAACAGTTCTCTTAGGCATAGTGATGGGAAGAATACTTTTGACCCTACTTGTCAACAGATAGTTATTAAAAAATTTATTTTTGTTCTTGAGCTTTTAGTAATTCAGGGAAAAGATTCTACTGGAAGAGAAGGGACTCAAGTAATTTTAGCTGAGAAGACTTCACAGTTAACATGCAATGACAGAGATAGTGTTGTATTTGTCCAAAGAGCATTGTGAAATACTCTTTATTCTGAACAATCAAGTAACTTCAAATTCAAATCCAACAATGGGATAAATCTCAATTAGTAAATCTGAAAATCTCTTCTAGACCTGTAACCTGCAGTATTTCTCAAAGGAAAGTTAAACACATATTCTGAAAAGGTCTTTAAAGGCTATATCTAAAAGAAGTATCAGTGTATAGGTATTGCTGTTTTCATTAGTAAGTTTTGTCATAGTCTTGAATATCATAATGCCTGATATCAGTACTTTCCTATATTATGCTTTTATTCATCCTTCCAAGGGAAGTAATTTTGCAGATTTTTTCCGATCTGGTCTTTGACAATTAAAAATGCAGAAGAGGAAAATAGATTCCAAGAAAAAAAAAGTCAAATATTTGACTACCATCTGTCAAAATAGATTATGGCTTTTCCCCTCTTCTTTTAATCCTCCAAAGATTAACACATTGTGAATAATTGGTAAAAATTATGCATTGCAGGCTCTGGTAATCCTGAGACTGTTTTCAACAAGCTTCCAACACAGGAAAAAATGTTTTGCCTAAAATCAATAGCAGTTCTATGGCAGAGGTTAGTCCTGAACCAAGTATTTCCATGTCTTAAAATGAATCTTTAATTCATGCCCTTGTAATAAATTATGTTACTCAATAATATTTTGTTAATTTTATTTTTTCTTTAATACTTTGATCCTGATTGAGAAATCCTCATAAGATTGCAGAATTTGTTTCTATTTTGTAGGGCTGCCTGACTGTCTGTGAAGTCTGTGTACCCATTTATACAGAAACTGCTGGGCCAGAGTCAGAAGAGGCTGCAAGACTACAACATCTAACTTGTATCAAGGAATCTAAACTCATGTGAAGCATCTGCACTCCTTCTTCCAGAATCACGGGCAGTGAGGTATCCATCTAAAGATTATATTCTAAGTCACAAGCTCCAAGCACCAAGATATGCTGTAATCTTTCTCAAAAACTGAGGAACAAATTGAAAGGCTAGAATGGTACCACTAAGAACTGTTGCTCTAGGATCCATCCGCACCTCCAAAGACACAAAATCTGCCTCCGTCTTTCTCCACCTTTCCACATTCCAAATGGAGCACAAACATGAAAGTCATTGTCCTTTACAAGGACCTATGTGCCTTGGGATGTGAGTTGACCCTGAACACCACCCACATAGCTGCTCCCTCCCTCCAGTCCCCACATCAACTAGCAGAGAGAATATGAAGAAGTAGAAGTGAGAAAACTTGTCTAAAAGCACTTTAAAAGGTGACAAGGACAGTTCAAAAGGTGAAAAAAAGAGGAAAAAAAAACAAGTGATGGAGAAGCAATCACTAAGCAACTTCCACAAATAAACCCAAGCCCGTACAAGCAATGAGCCCCTCGGAAGCCAGAAAAATCCACCTCCTCCTTCTCCTTCTGCACACTGATTGAGTTTGTATTTTCCTTCAGGAGATATAGTGACTGCTTATGTTTGACTCCACAGTACAGCTTTATTCTTCTTATAGGTTTGCAGAAAACAACAGCATTCATATATTGCTTTTCATTTTCTCGTAATTCATGAAATGGCAGGGCCTCTAGGATATGATTCACCTCCTCACGTGATGCTCCAAAACTGCTGCCTTCTGGCTAGTCCATGATCTCTTCCACAATTCCTCAATAGTTGTGGTTCACCATTTAAGCCTGCAGTGTGATCAGTGCTACCTGCTCAGCCTGCAGTTTTGGATACATATGTAGGAGGGACCCTTATTTTGAACACGCCGCACAACAAAGGCAATCAAAATGCCCAGAAGATCTTTACTTCCATAGCAACTTCTCCTGAAGGAACTTCAACTCTCATACATGCTTCAGGTATCTCCTCTGCATTCAGGAAGAAGCTGGCCTTGGTTACTTAATATTTCCAGCTCCAAACTCTTAGAGGTCAATCTTGAGTCTCTGGGTGTTTCGTGCCAAAAGCTCTGGATGAGGGCATGCTCCCCAACTGTGATACAGAGGAGGTTCCTCATGGCTGGTGCTGTATGGACTTGCCACAGGGCTACTGCACAAACACTCTATTTGGCCTGTTCAAAGTCTTGTTTCTGCTTTGGATCTCACTCAAATTAGTTCTTATTTTGGGTCACTAGGCAAAGAAGCTTCACAAACTGACTGCAATGGGAAATATGAATTCTCCAAAAATCCACAAAGCTTAGGATACTGTTTGGATTGGAATATAGTTGTTCTCTTATTGATCCCATCCAGTGGCATATAATTACATCTCTAGTGCCATTTCATACCCAAAAACTAGATCTCCTGTCCAGGTCCTTTCACCTCATATGGGGCTTTTCATGGCTAAATCATCCTTTAAAAGAATTTGGATTGTTATTTGGGTATTCTCAAACATTTCCTTACCTGCTTTCCGCACAGAATGACATCGATAACAGGTGATCAGGGCCTTTATGTTTTTCCAGTGTGGTCAGGATCACCACGACAAATAGTAAGGCTGCTCTAGAAATTGGGCAGCTAGTTCCAGGTATATTAAACATCTGTACATATGAAGGCAAACTGAATTGAAAAAGATTGGAAAAAGTGCACAAGGTTGGGCCATATCACTTAACTGACTTAGACTCCATTTCACATTGGAGTTCTAACAAATTCAATACGACAGCAATGGCAGTGTGGCTTAATTCACACCATGAGAGTCCACTGTTACCTTTCACAAGATTTTGCATTCATCAGATGGGACTACCAAAGAGTGATTGGGCCTACATGTTCACTCCTTGGCTCTCCAGCTGACAAATCAGGTCATGGGAACCAGGGAGCCCTGGCAGGGACAATACTGCCACTAGGACTCTGTCATGGTAACAACTGGGATTTGTTGCTCTTTAACAAGCCTGACACCCATGCCCTTTTGAATCCTTGGAGAACCCTCTTCTGAGCTAGACATTGCAAAGGATACAGAAGCCTTCAGGCCAGTCACAAGAGGAAACTTCTGTCACATTTTCCTTGTTAAGTTCATCTCAGCCTCCATCCAACACAATGACCTGTTGGGATCTTTCTGTCATTTCAGAAATCAAGAGGTTCTTCCCCCTGGTACCCTGATGGCATTAGGCTACCCAGAACTCCACTTATGCACTGAAGTCTTATATCCCTGTGTTTCTGATGTCCTGGCTAACAAATCCAGAAGAAATGAGAAAAACCAAACTTTTTATCACAGAATAAAGGAGTATGATGACAAATTTATCAGTTGTGGCTAACTGAAATTGTTGCAGAATCAGAACTCACAAACCAGACTGGAAGTTTCAAATTTAAATGAGGCTTCAAGTGGGGTTCAGGCAACACTACCAGCAACCACTGTGTCAGTTCCATCCAAGTCCTACTCTGGACAGACATCATCTTTTAATATTTATCTGATATTGGGGGTCTTTTCTTCTTGAGCAAGGAGAGCTAGCACTAGGACAATCCTACAGTAAAATTCTATTCATATTTTTGTGAAATATAACTCAACATATTTTAGGTACTCTCTTTGAAACCTTCATAATCTTATACATGCTGAACATTTCTCTATTCTCTTCAAAGGCATTTAAACTTTTCAGAAGTATGTTACTTTTTTTTTAATAATAATTTAAAAAATGTTTTCTTTTCATTCTTTCAACTCCACTAATGTTGCTGTGTGTTCTAGTCCAGACTGCTTTTCAGGGAGAGTAGTAAATGTGTTACATGATGAGAAGATTTTTTTAAAAGGTCAAGACACTGTTCATGCTCAGAGAAAATATTTTATTAGCAGCAGTGAGGAAGCTGTGGGAGACAATCCTCATCTTCCTTCAGCATTACTAATAAAAGCAAGAAAATCAAAGAGGAAAAAGTGGTACAGATATAGTCTTTTGAAGTATTTGTAATTTCAGCTCTGCAAAATAAAAGCTGTTATTTTGCTCCCTCCTTCCTCTGTCACTCTCCCTTTGTCTCCTCAGCCATACTTTCCTCTTTCCTTGCCTCCTTCCCTCTTTCTCTCACTCTTTTCCTCTCTCCCATTATGTCCCTTTAGTTTATGGAGTTAGAAGCTTCTTACAGCTTCTTAAGTGTTGAATCTCCTGATATGTAAATTCCTTATGCTATTTGTGGAATTTACAGGCTCTTCAATCTTAAAGCTCAAGAAGCAGAACTTGTAAATTTTTATAAACCAGTGAGTATATATTTCCCTATCCATATTTAGATGTGCATTTATGCAGTTTAGATATTTTCTGCAATTGCAGATGGGAGAAGTACAGAAATCTATCTGAAGTCTTCCATGTTTTGATTAGTTAATCATATAAATATGGTCAGGTTGCAGATGAGATTCAATATAGCCCCTAGTCTTAAAATTTTTATACTTTGTAACTTTCTCACTGTAATATTACCTCTGAGATGAAGAAATTCACACTGTAGGGAAATGAAAAAGTATGTCATGTAGACCCCTGTGAGAGACATAGAGAAGAAAAAGATGCATTGCTTTAAGTTTCATATTGACTCTACAGCTGACTAGTTGGTACCTGTCCTTTATTTGTTGAGACATAGAAGGTCTGCTGCCACTAACACTTCCTAAGTTGATAAATGCTTCTGTTTTCTCTCCTATTTGAAATTTTTCTTACTTTAATATAAATTCTTATTTTTTCTTACTGAGCTGGTTTTTGCTTTGGTATATTATTTTTTTTTTCTTTCCCTCAGCATTACTTAATATCTAAAAGTATCTGGTTATGGGGGGGGGGGGGGGGGGGTGTCAAGTACCTTCTTCCTGAGATCATTATTTAAACAAAGCCATCAACTCTTCCAGCGGCAGTTTGTTTTGATAATTGAAAAAATCTTCTCCAAAGAAAGAGAGAAAATATGTCAGTTTCAATTTTCCTCTCATCAGTTTTGAAAGTATGATTATGGTAGAAAAATAAAGGAAATGCACTAATAATGGCTAATGGCATGTTTTCTTTTGCTGATGAAGTTCAGTCCACAATGTCTGTTACATTTTTAAAACTCTATTTTACTTCTCTAGAATCCGACACAAAAAAATTATAGATAAGCAAAACCAGATCAATCTATGTTCCCTGCAGGGAAAGATGGATCACAAAATCTCTTCCATTAGTAAAAGATCTATTGCCTGAAATTTAAAATCTAGCAACTATTTTAAGTATAGATCTCCCTGTATTTGCTGATTTTAGTGTGTGTCTACAGGGACTTATTGCTTTAACCATACTAATCAAATCTAGACTTCAGCAGCTGAATGAATTGAGGCTGACTCAGTTAATTTCCAAGTCTGGAAATCCAACAGGGGAGAAAGATGGAGTTAAGCTTAATTGTTACCGATTAACCTTGACTAATACTTAACAGCAAAATCACAAATGTACATTATGGAAGCTTTTCTTTTTCCTGTCCTTGTAGTCTGAAATATAGGTGCAGTCTAAATCCCATTGACTTTCAGTATGACGTATTCTCCTAAGTTCATTTGGTTTTGCTGACCTGAGCTAGACACTTCTATAAGAAAACTTTTAGTTTTTTAAAGAACAAATTTGAAAACCAATGGGGAAGTAAGGATAAAACTCCATGTATTAAAAGTATAGAATCTACTGCACTGGAGACAAACTAGATGGAGTGTCGACATACGGTGAAAGAGTTCAGAATAGATGAAAATTTACATTTTTTAGACAAATATTTTGTATTCCAGATCAACCTCTGCTATCAGGAAAAACTATCAGATACTTCTGGTCTCTGCCTCTTGGGAAAAAAAGATGCAACACATTCAACATTAAAAAAAAAAATCTTATGAGGAGTAATGGCGAAATAATTACAGTCGATGCTATTTTCACAAAATTAGAAAGCTTTGAGTCCATGTGAAGACAAAAGAAAAGATTGACTGCAAACTGAAGTAGGGATGGAAAACCCAATAACCAGCTGGCAGCCAGAAAGGATAAAAATCACCTCTCTGGTACCACACTATTTTCAGAGCAATAATCTTGGAGTGGTTATAAATACTTCCAGAGAAATCATATGGGGGTTAACTGTATAATAAGTTAACTTTGCCCCAGTTGAGCAGGTTATTAGAAACAAATCAATGATATTTTAGTAATCTGTTTAATTCTGTCTTATTTTTCTATTTCAGATATGTATGTATACATACCTCCCAATATTTCTCTGAGTACCTATAGAGATCTTTAAAACAAGCATTCATCAAAATCAGGATGTATGGACTTGAGATACTCTCACCTGTTCTAGTAAGATGTTTTGGGATTCTCTATGTGTTCCATCTACATTTCTCTACATCATATGTTCTTGATGTTTAGTAAAAATCTTATTTTCTTACAAAAATATGATATACATTAGCTGTTTAATTTTAATTTTTTCTCATAATTCCATTCAGTGTTATGAGTACATTCTTATTCTTAAGTGAGTGTTAGCAAGTTCTTAAAATACAGCAGTTTTTATAATTTTTATAAACTATTTTTATAATAGTTTTTGCTATGTTTAACCCAAGCCACTGTATGATTCTGTGTTGAAAATGTAGAAGCTGTAATGCTTACTTCCTTATTACAAAAACCCAGTGGTTTAGAGAATTATTAAGAGCATGAAAAATCTGGGAACAGATTTAGCAAGGTGCTAATCTTCCACAAATAATTTGTATCAATGAGTCTGGTCCATATTCTTTTAATTCACTAGTATTAATAGTGTTTTAAAGCTAGGACCTATTCTTTCTGTAACTCTAAAGCTACCTACACAGCATTAGCACATTTTTAAAAAACTAATTTTCCTTTATGTAAATATTAAAGAGAAAATAAAAACCTCCCATAATAGCCTCCCATACTGCAATAACATAAAGGTTTTCAAGTCCAAGAAGAGGAGTAAAACACGCTAAATTTTAAGCGTGTGTTTTAATTGCATATTGAAATTATTTGCCCTGACAGAAAATCTATAATCAAAGTAGACACTTCCTCAGTGGAATTTTCAATTCTTTTTCTTCCCCAAGAAATAAATTCACTAAAATATGTGTAGTGGGATCTTTGAGTAGATGGTTTAATAGGGTTTGACAGCAATTCAATAGCTATATCTGGAAGGCCTGTTGTTTCAAATTATTTCTTGGTGTGTGACAAGAAATTAATTTAAAATTCATTTGAGAGGACAAAACTCTGTCCCACCTCAAGAGCTGAATTATTTCTCTCACTGTATTTCCTCCATAATTGCAGGTAGTCTATCAACATCTAAATCAATGTCAAAAGCAAGGTCAGGGTAGTCCCTGAAGTACTTCAGGTGGTTCCCAATTGAAAATACTGTAGAAAACCTACAAAAATACTCAAAAATAAAAATAGATAATGTGAAAATTTCCACATTCTCCAATGTATTTTTTTTTAAAATATGGATATCCTGAAATGTTAATAAAGTAACACTGAATGCTGAGTAGTGTAGATCAGGGCATATGACAAATACATTTCTAAGATCTTTGTGAATCATTTACAGATGCTGTTGACTTCCAGTTTTCATTACTTAGAGACATGACAACTGTGCCCAAGTTATTTTTTGCTGGAATAGGTTAACTTGGTCACTGGGACAACATTGTCCCATTTTTATTTGTGGTTAGGTAGATTTCTACCTAATTTCTACCTAGATTTCATGATGTAGGCAAGAGTGCTGCCTTGAGAGATACTCTGTTCCATTGTTTCTTTTGTTCTAGTCTGTAGCAGACATGGACTATAATTGAATCACCCAGACTGAGCCACATTGCTGAGGCCTTTAGGCCTCAGCACTGAGGCCTGTAGGAGCTGTGGCACAGACAGAAAATCTGTGCCAAGAGTGTGTCGCATTTAGAAATTATCACTTAAGGTGTTAACAAGGGTCAAAGGGTTTTATAGTCGTTAGCAAGTATAGTAATTGGTGTGGACACAGTAGCTACCTTAAACAGTTTATTAAACAATAAGTGTTTGTATTCTTCCCTGTGCCATGTGCCAATGAAAATGTATCTGCAACTGTAAACTATATAGAGTGTATAAAACCTGCCATCTTACACAGAATAAAGGAGAAACTTAGCAGTAATCATATTGATCAGACCTGCATTTGCTTTGCCGACTTCTCTCCATTATCAGGGTTCCCCTGCGACTTCGCTAGTCTCCTCTTCTTCCACTCCCATATCTCTCTGCACAGTGCACTCTCAAACACCATGTTATCACATTATGGATATACTGCCATGTGACAGACAGGCCAACTGTGGCACATCGTACTCAATTAATCCAGCACACTCAGAAAGTGACATGCTACCAAGCTGGAAGTGTTGACCTTCACAAGTACATACAGATTTCTCTAAGTACAAATACTTCAAAGAGAATAGAAAATCATAGAGAAAAACATTTTGATTATTCAATCACAATTACGTTGTTGTTAGTGCTGTGCAACTCTTTGCAATTGGTGGGACACACTGCCCTGCAAGAGTTTCTGAAACACAAAGAGACAATGAATGAATGAGTTTGTTTTGCCATAGGTATTGGTGTTCTATTTAAGGATGTTCGTTCAAGTCAAGAATCTGACTTTCATGGTAATTCTGTGCACCTGCTCTGCTTGTCAGACACACAGATCAAAACACTTCTTGTCCAGGTTTGGAGAGCATGCAGTGTCTGCATCAGGAATTCAAATTCTATGGTGTTTTGCTGAGCTGTGGCAAGTGAACTTGAAAATTAGACGTAACAGATCACCTGTAAAAATAGGTAAAGTAGCATTTTGTTTTCAGAATGTAACTTATATAAGTTGTTTTTCTTCCCAAAGATATCTTAAAAGGTTAGTCTATTTTTTAAGCTCTGCGTTTTCATTTTTAAATTTTTTTAGACCAGAAGGGACAGATACACTTCAACATTTGGAAGAAAAATAAAGCACTACAAGTTCCAAAAACTTGGGCTTCTGCAAACTGTCTCTCAGGCTTATATTCAAGGTGAAAACAAGAAAAAGGAAATTAAATAGGTTTCTCCAGTTAAAGTTCTCAAAATAAAGCTATACATTTTGTTACACTATACTCTGCATCTCTCTTAGGTTCTAGAGTATCAGCCTTTTCTCTGAAATCTTTGCTTGCTTCACTTGGAGGAATTGACAAAGAATAACCCCTTTAAAAATCTCAACAGATACCTCTGACAATTGATAAAAATGTACTCATCAACCTCAGAATGAAAATTTCAGGAAAAACAGAGGCAGAAATGAAGTTCTGAACTGATAGATATGAAGAAGAAGTAGCAATATTTCTTTGCCCTCTTATGTACTGATGATTTGAATGTGCAGCAGATTCTAATAGTTGAGTTGTTATAAAGATTATTAAGGTGAGAATGCAACACAATGCCAAAAGAATTTTTCATGTATAAATGTAGAGGATTTTTATAATTTTTGAATATTTTTTCATTTAGTTTTTTTCTAACTTAGTTTTTTTCCTCGGTGGGAAAGAGACAGTGTTATCCCACAGACGGAACAAAACTGTAATTACAAAATACTAGTAACTCTATCTGCCATTGAATATAGTCAAATGACTTTGAGTATGTACTTTTTGTCTCATTCACTGTCCACCTGAGTCACCTGAGGGAATTATCACTGGCTTGGACAGACATTGGATCAGGCGATTATTTTTTAAGCTTTGCCTTTCCTGCATCTGATGGTGATGTATATTCAGTATTGTAAAAAGTTTCAAAATCCATAGATGATTGCACAACAAAGGTGGGATATTACTGAGCAACCTACAT
Organism: Chamaea fasciata; assembly: GCF_029207755.1. Taxonomy (NCBI): domain Eukaryota; kingdom Metazoa; phylum Chordata; class Aves; order Passeriformes; family Sylviidae; genus Chamaea; species Chamaea fasciata. Next base: position 28,455,019 of record NW_027094086.1, read on the forward strand.
GACAAGAGTTAAAATGTCTATTTTCTGACACAAATTAATTACTATCACCAAGAGTCAGAAATTACTTGTGTCACCCTTAATTACATACCTGTAATCAATCTACTGTATTCAATCTACATATTTCTTTTGTTGCTATAGGCTTGAAAACTCATGGATAAGAGAATTCTAAAATTCTCATCTGAGCAATCGAAAGTTTATCTTCATATGTGGTTGGCCTGAAGCAACATGGGTTAACTCAGTTTTTCTTTTTTAACTGATTTCCAGCACTGTCCTGAAATGTTCTCTGAGATAGTCATGTGTAGACCATAAAACAGTTTTCTTATTGCTGAAATGCAGACACTTCTCTTTTGGAAGGTGAAACTGCTTGAGAGTAACAAATGGTGCTACAGGGTCTTTTAGTGATTACACCCCTCGAATCTACAGGATGAAAAAGCAGAATCAAGATTTTTTTTTAATGAGCATTTGATGTTTATGTATAGGTGCATAGAAAACCTGGAGCCAAGTTTATCTTTTTTGTCTTAGACATGAACCAAAAGCTACACCATCCACGGTAAATTACTTGTTTGTGAAAAGTCAAGTAGAAAATTCGGGCTCCAATCTCCAAGAATTCTAGTTCCTTTCTTAACTCTTGGCCTTTCTTTCCATCCCATCTGATTACAGCTTGGTCCTGAGTTCTTCCCTACTGTTAGGAGTGATTTATTTCTGTTAAAAACTTGGTGTAGTAAATGAAGGGAGCATTTTCTATTCTTTTTCCACTGAGAATTTTGGGAAAATTTGGGAGGAACTTCTGAAGTGGTCTTTTCTAGAATGCAAATTCAAGCAACCCCTCCCCCAGCTGGTTTGGGAAGTAAAACCTCCTTTGAGAAAAGTGGAAAAAGGCTGTTTATTTAACAAGCAAAGTACTCACAAACATGAAAAAAAAAAATTATTATACAATGAACCTCTCATTGTACTGAAGAGACGGCAAATTTGGAGAGAGTTCTTTTTATGGGGCGTAGCTCGGCTTGCTCAGTCCCTTATCAGTCCTTCTTACATTGGAAAATGCCAGTGGATCACAGGTGGGAGCTCCTGGTGCTTTTCTGGGTTTTCAGTCTAGAGCAGGACTGATCACTTCCAAGAAAAAGAAAAGTCACTGTCCAGGGAATTTCTCTGCCTCAACTAGCTACAAAAACTAACTAAAGCAAAGGAGAACACTCTGCTGCTCTCCATGTTGCAGACAACACAGTCTGTGTGAAGGATGCTGGGAAGCAATTTCAGTTTCTTAAAACAAACTCTGCACTTCTTTCCCTGCTTCACTCTTGGAGCCATTCTTAAAGGTGCAGATCTTGATACCCAGCATAAAGAGGTCAGGAGATTGGGGATACAAGCATCATAATGTCAGCCTAGGATGCTGTGTTTGATACAAAGGACACAAAGTTTGTTCAGTCTCTTTTGACTGATTTTGGCTCTGACTTTTCAATCATAAGAAGAGAGCAACAGAACCGAACGAAGAACTGAACAACAGAAGCTGAGAAGGCTGTAGTTCCCTGAACTCATTGCTGTCTGGTAGAGGAGGCTCTAAGAGATGAAAAGGGCATAGTTGAATTTTTTTCTGAGGAAAAGCATCACTTCCCTACTAATTGTAGGTTTGTCCAAAATAAACAAAAACAAAACACTGGAAATAAATACATCTGCGATTAGTTACTTTAGTGCATTTATTAGTTCCTTATATAACATATAGCTACAGAAAAAACATGTGTTTTCTAAATATAAAAGAGATTACTGTGATTTAGGATGGTAGACCTGCAATTTGCTGTGACTGCAGTGTGACACAAGCAACTTAGACTTGATTTTCAGGGCTTTGTATTTGCAAAATAAGTAGTATTCCGTATCTTTGAGAAATGGAAAATGAGTAGCACTGATCTCTGTGTATGTAAAGGAGGTACTGCCAGGATTGATTCATTCTAGCTTTCCGTCCATGGCGAAATGGAAGAGAAAAGAAAATGAGAGTATGGTAAAAATAGAAAATTGCATTTACTTTACATGAATCAGATGATGTTTTAGTGTGATGTTTTAGATGATGTTTTAGATGATATTTGGTGTGAGGGCCTGCTAAAACGTGTGATAAAGAGCTGTTTAGAAGACTGACTGATACTGGTCACCATATGCATCAGTTCAGCAACAAGAAGAGTATCTTGCATTTGCCTTTAACAGATTCACAATTAAAACAATATATTTTCTTTTACTTCTTGGACAAAATATAGTAACAAAGATTTTGTGTTGTTACTTTTTTTTTGGCAGTTAAGAATGCTTTTCTACCGCAGAAGGGTTACATCATCTGCAAATCTTCAGAGAGAAAAAATATTCTATTGCCATTCCATTTCTTTTTGTCACTGTATATTGAGAAAGGACAGAAGATATTGTCTCACTTGAGACAATACACTCCACTTGTGAGCATTATTTAAAAATACACAATGACTTAGATAAACTTTAACTCAACAGTAAGGCTTTGTGCATGAGTGGCTATATCTGCATCCCTAGTCCTAAAACTTCTGACAGCCTCATCTCCTCCAATACAATGGTTTCTCCAGCTCAGATGTTGCAGAAACAGATGAAAGGTTATTTCTGAGGATGTCTTTACAAGTTCCAGTTTATTTCCATGTAAGTTGCAGAATTGAAGGAAAGAGTGTAGAAAAATAGCAGGGTCTCTTTCAGCAATGCTGCAGTCATGGTGGATCATACAGGACCTCATGTATAGACTGAGAAAACTTGCCGTAACTCCCAGGCCTTTATAAGGGGTGATGGTTGTTGGCCATCTGCTGCCTCATCTGTTCTCATAGTTGATTCACTACAGGAATTTCTGAAAAAATCTGGTGAAATACGATGGAAATTCATAGACGTACTTGAAGCTGAGAAACACATCAACATTAGAAAATCTTAACACGACTAGATGAAAGAGTGAGATTGTCATCATTTTGTTCAGATATATGTAAAATTATTAAGGTTAAGGTTTAAAATATATAAAAAAGCATTTAAAAACTGCTGGATATTCAGATTTTTATAGTATATTTAGTGTAAAATCTATATTTACCCATCAACAATTATGTCTGAGAAAAGCGTGAACACATGCACAGCCTGTTAAAGTGTATATTAAATGACATGTCCACTACTGTGATCTACATCCCCTTCAATTCTTTGATGATATATTCACTGGTCATGAATTCGCTAATATAACCAATCATTACAATAACAGGATTTCTAATACCTTCTTGAGTGGACAGAATTATTTTGAATTAATTTAGAAGCTTGAGTTAAGATATTTATTTTAAACCACTTTGACAGGAAAATGTATAAATGTAATCAGCAAGTTTAAATAAGCTTTATTGATCATTAGAAAGCTTTTCTGCTACTTGATACCATCTGTAAATGTGGAAGGAAGCATAGGATATAGATTTCCCTGCTCACATAATTGAATCAGTTAAGATTATTTATATCAATCAACACTAACTACTCTCTATGTATAGTGAAGAAAATGTCTGGGCTGATGTTGGAAGTTGTACTTATCTCTGGGCCCTATTTTCAACTACTGAATTTGGCCAACACATAGAAAAGTCAAGAGTTACCAGAAAACAATCAGAGCCACTAGCTTTCAAAACCAAATTACTTTTTTATATATATATATATAGAAACATTTGGGAAAAAACTTAGAAAACAATGTGCATCTTCCCCTGAAGCCATGCAGGGACTCTATGGAAACTGAATAACCAGACTCAGCATACCTCTTGATGGAATAATTAATTATTTACCATTAGAAGACAAAAGTAAAGGGGAAATACAGAGGGTAAATATTTTGTCTTGTTTAAAGAGTAAGTCTTAGGTAAAGTTCTGCGATCTAACTCCTAACTCTGTAGGTTAGATAGACATGAACTTTTACAAATAGTCCAAGTTTTTCTTTTCCATGAGAAAGTCTTGCTCTTAATGTTGTGATTTGCCACTGAGTTCTAGATGTGTTTCCAACAAATATTGTATTTTAAGGCACAAACCATCTATACATATTTGGAAACAGCATCAAGCTAGGAATTAAAAGAATATTCTGGATTCTTCCCATTCAGTTTCCTCTCTCATCTTGGGTTTTCAAATGAGTTTCATTTTTTCTTGATACGTTTAGGTAATGTATGGAGATAATAAAACTTAGTAGTCTTAGCTGACTGATTCCAGATAGATCTGTACATCTGTTCAATCACATAGTTCTTTAAGTTTAATCACATAATTCTGGAAGAATTATTAAAATAAAGATAGCTTTCTATGAAAATTAATTGCTTTCAAGCAGGAAAAAAATTCAATCTGAATGTGGAAAAGCTTGTTAAGTACAGAGGAGCCTCAGAGATAGTACTGATCCCTAGACCACACAATTCAGTTAAAATCATCAAGAATTCTAGTGGTTCTGTACAAACACATGGTATTTCTGTACAAACCAACTACAGCTAAGAACCAGCTATTTAACCTTTCCATACCTGGCCCATAAGTGTTGTGTGATGACAGAAACCTCTCTGAGGTAGCAGAAAATCTTTTTCAGGCTGTCTTGAGGTTGGCAGTCCCTGCCCTTGAACTATTCCTTATTATTACTTTACATTATTCAATTATTGGAATAAAAAGTTGTATTCCAAGAAGATCTTAGTGTAAAGGGGATCAGAGCACTTTATGGGCGTTTTATTTACTAGCCTTCTAATTAGCCAGTTTTAAATTCATTTTTATTCTGGGCCAATAAATATTGCATTGTTTGCTACATACAGGGCACTTTAGCAAGTTAACCCTGATGTGTGGTGAGTAGGACCATTAAAATCTGTGTTTAATTTCTCTCTGGCTGCAACAGTCTGGAATCCAGGTTATCTCCCCCAGTACTGTGAACATGATCAATGTAGCTATTCTGCAAAAAAATAGGCAATATCATTTGGCTAATTTAAATAAGAAGCTCTGTTAAGCTCTATTCGGGACTCCTACCTCTGAGCCCTGAGGAGGATGAAAGTATCTTTACCCTTGAGCAAGATGCCAAAACTTCAAAAAAGTACTCTGAACATCTGCCATGGGTAAGAGTTTTTCTGCTCCTTTAACCCTTTCCTGTCATAGGTATGTTCCACTCAAAATTTTTGTATTCTCTGTGTAAATGTTAGAATAGCACATGGCTGTCCGTGTCAGTTAACTGTACAAGAAAACAGTTTAAATCCCCTATTAGACTTGGAATCTCCTCTTTAGATCTGGTAAACTCAAACTTGCAAATATAAAAGAGGAAGTTTGAACTAATAAGCAGCTAGGGAGGGTTTAATTGGTTTTAGCCTTAATGATTTGATAGTTAGGAAGCAGTCTTAATGTCCCTATCTGCTACCTCCTCCTTGGTTTCTGATATTTATCAGGTAGTCTTAAGCAAAAGTCCTCAAGATTTCTATGGTTTGTCTGTTTTCAATTATTATGCTGGATACATACAAAGATTCTAATTTCCTTACCTACCAAACGTTGGTCTTTTAGATCCATGAGCACATTAGCTCCATGTCCACAGAATACATGGGCCACAGACTGCAAAAAAACCACCATTCTAAAAGCTCAATTCCTTTCTTGTAGGCATGAAGTGATGAAACATAAAGGCTGCAATAGGTTTATTAAATTTATACAGAAATGGCTCAGATGTACCATATTAAGTCTCCTGGTAGTGCTGTGCACTTGAAGTATTAAGATTTTTTTAAAAAATTTTAACATTATACTTGAAACCCTAAAAGAAAATTTGGTTAATGTTGCCACCATGAACACAGCCTGGATGGGGTGTTCACAAAATTATTTCTCCGATTAAAAGAAATTACTCCTGCAGGTAGGAATAGCCTGAGGAGGGCTAAACTATATCTGTAACACACTGCATTTCTAAATTCATTTTATTTTATATCAAATCTGCATGGTAAATCCTATTATAGTCTCACTATTATTTTCCCAGATGTTTGGATCAATGCTTTAATCTAAAACTTTTTAACATACTGGTGTTAAAACTTCTTTTAAATTACTGAGATTTCCAAGCTTCAGAGATATACAAATTTCACAGTTAGTCTCAAGATATTTTTTGTTTGGTTGGTTGGATTTTTTGGTTCTGTTTGGTTTTAGCTATTTCATTTTTCTTTACAGGAAAATGTTTTTTATCTGTATTATACTCCTAATCTTTTTCAAACATTTTGAAAACTAGGGATTCTTTGGGTAAAGTATTTAAATAAATTTATTGTATTCTCTGTCTGCAGTGCTATACTAGAAAATTTCTCCTTTTCACTATTTTTTATCTTGACAGGTTCAAGCACTGAAACAGTGTATAGGAAGTAATGGGGCATAGCTCAAATCTGGGATGAAAAGTAACAAATCAGAAGTGAGTATTGCTTGAAGTCAGTTCCTGTTGTGCTCATTTTTCCTGGATGTGTAAGGAAAGCTGACAGGTAGAATTGCATGCCTCACAGATCACTGGGTGAACCTTGGTAAGACAATATGTGATTGGCTTACCACATTTTATTCGCCCTTACATGTAAACTACCCAGTAGTTGTAGGGTCCCAGGTAAATGGCATTTCATCTAGCATTCCTCATTTAAGTGGATTCCTAGGGATAGATGAGTGATTTGCCAAAGCAGCATCAAACAATGACATTTTATGCCAGTTACAGGTCCATAGCAACCATTCACTCATACATGTTAATGTAACGCTGTATTACATATTTTGTGGAAATTATTGTCTCCCCTTTCATTTTTAGTAAAGAAATATTGACAGTCCCTCTACTTTATGCAGTCTCAGTATCATTAACAATAATTGCATGAAGCTGGAAAGCAAAATTATTTTCTTTCCCTTTGTGGTGATCCCTTGAGAACAGAACAAAGCATGACAACCTGTACACCACCTGCTTTATGTTCCACAAAAATCAGGAAGGCTGTCAAATAGCTCCCTCCCTTTTCAGTAGATGCATGTAAGAATACTGTGTTTCTATGTCAAAAAAGCAGAGAATAGATTTCAGAGGCTAATTATTAACTTCTTCTTCTTCTTATTATTATTATTATTATTATTATTATTAGGTATTTGTATAGAAGAAATAATAGACATGATTGCTAAGGGAACTTCAGCATTCTAACAGTAACTTCTTTTCTTTCTCTTCAAGTTAATTATGCATTTTGAACGGGTAAGCATTTTAATTTCAGAATTACTGAGAAGTCAAACACCCCATGAAGCAGGTATTAAGAGCTATGTGAAGCACTGAAACATCTGTGTGCTGATTCTGGGTAGTATAAATCAAGCTCTAGCCTTTGGAATGCTAATTTATTAATGGAAAATAGAAACCAAGAGAGTTAAAACTGTTTAAAGTAATTATGAATTGTAATCTCACAGTAAAAGCTCGAGTCATGTAGATCTGTTGCACTCGCTTAGCTTTAATCCCTCTGGTGTCAATGAGACTATTCAAATGCTTAACGTGAAGCATGAATAGGGCAATAAATCAATTTGTTTTTATTAACATATGAAAAACCCTAAGTATTTCACCAAATCCATCCGAATATAAGGCAAGTCTAAGACTGCCAATGCTGTAGTTAACATGTCTTAGACAAAAGCACTTCTTTCCATATTTAGGAGTGAGAGGCATAGGTTGTTTATCAAAAATCACAAAATATAGTAATTTCTTTTGAGTTTGCATAACTTCTTTAGTACACTTTGTCTTTATCGTACCGGCATAACACTTGGGCAACTTTAAAGTCCAAATATGCCACAGACATGGTCCAGAACCAAGAAAATAAAGGAATTTGTTCTGTGGTGTCATATTAAATTGCATTATCAGGCTTCCAGCTCTTGGTTTGCTACATGAGTGTCCTCATTACAGTCGAATTAAGAATTTTAGAACCAGCATTTACTTGAAAGTTATTCTTCACTAAGAAAAGAATGAAAAAAATTAAAAAAAAACCCTTTTAATTGATGCTCTTTTATTTAATTTCTTCCTGCCTTTTGTGCCATCACTACTAACCATTGTATCATTACTTGATTTACACTAGACGATTGTCTTTTGGAATGTTTCTTTTAAACACCAAGTGTGATGAGCTGCTCTGTAGTATTTATGTAGTATTATGTAGGAAAAATGCGATGCCAAGAATACATAATGGTTTTTGGGGGGAAAGAAGAAGAAAAATAACCAAGGTTAATTTTACATTAGAGAAGAGATTCTATAGTGAAACTGAAGTGTTTTAGCAGAGAAAAACTTAGAAAAATATGATTGAAAGTAAGAATAGCTTTAGGGTGTATGTATGTTATCAGTCATTTGCAATAAATTATTTATATGGTGGTGAGGCTAATTTTATATCACTTGGAGTCTGGATATCAAATTTGCATAAGCTCTTTAAGCATGTTTTGTAGCTCTTTTGACTAGCTTGAAATTCCATAGTGACAGGTCAGTCAAAATAGTTGTGGTGGTTTCTACTGGCCTGAAAGATGTAAATAATATACAAAGTCCTCTTAAAAAATAAAAAGCCCCTATATGTCAAAATTTTAAATCCCTTTCATTGACAGGTACTAAAGGCTTTCAATCTATGAAGCACAACGTGACTATCTTAGAGAATATAAAATATTATAATTTATTGCAACAAGCAAAGGCAAAATTAAAGATTGCCTTTATGTCTAAATACAAATTTTCTTACTGCTACGCATTCTAATTTCTTATCTATTATTCATTCTAATTGCTGATCTCATTGCAATGCTATTGCAACAGCATTGATATATTTCTTGTTTTCTTAAAAATATCATTCAAATTAAATAAAACCGAGTAGTCCTTACATATATTCTTCTGTCCATTAATTTTAGGCACCCAACAAGTGATCCCAAATATTATTGCTGTATTATTGTTTATTAGGTCTGTGCTAAAGCACAAAATATTTTTCCTTGTGTGCGACTTCTTTGAAACTACAGGTTCCTTTCACCTCTATTAATACAAAAGGAAGTCACATTCATTGCCTTGCACGTACACCCACTGAGAATCCAGAAGCATGGGAATAAAGATTCATGCAGTTTCGCTCCTATGTTATCAGCATGTAGTTAAATAAACGGAAATTTTTAATAAATTGTAATGACAGTATAGACCTGTAATAGATGTACTGTATAAAATTTGTGTATTAAAATTGTATGTGGAAAGTTATACACTGGAATTAAAAAACCTGGATTCTTGGAGACAGTCCGAGGGCGTCTCCAAGAATTCCAAAGTCTTTTTTTAGCTTGGAGGTGCCATCACGACATTTGCAACATAACAGAAGAGATAACGTGAAAATGGCTCATTAATCATGGGCGGGCCACATCTTCGAAGCCACTCAAGAATCTGATAACGATCTCGAGGGAAACTAGCAGATGATTTCATCCAAGTGCCCCAACAGAAAATTCAGACTCTTTTTTGGACTTTTCTTCTGGAAACCCTTTCAAAAACATCTCTTGGGGGATGAAGGACATTTCGGCAGTTGTGCTATTTGCAGGATGTCATGTTTTGGGCGAATTCGTGTACTTTGCAGCAGTCGTGTTTTTGCCTCAGGGAAGAAAAATGGTATAAAGCTTCTACCCTGAGATTCTGAATTTGTGGCCATACCTGAGAGCACCATTATTGCTGCTGGGTGGTCCACCCAACATTCGATCGATGTTGTCCTGATTTATCATGGCATTTTCAAAATTAATTTTTGAAAATTGCTAAATAAATTTTTGGATTTTAAATTGGCTTGTGATCATTTATAACAGACCTTTGGGATAGACTTGCTCTAAATACACTGGAAACCCATTTGGTGTTTCAGTTGGGTACCTATCTTACCTTTCACTAGGAAGATCTATTATAAAACAGAGGAGAAGATATAGTTTGAATTACAATTACTTCTCTATACCATCTATTTTAGAAATACAAGACAAGTAAGAAGTAACAACTACTAACCGTACAAGATGCTTTGGAAGTGACACATGCACACAAAGAATAACTAAATCAACAGCACTCATTTATTTGTATCAAAAGCAGAATCACACCTTCGACTTTGAAAATTTAAAGAAAAACAATTAGAAATGAGGCTAAGCAGGGCTTTTCAGGCTGCCAGGTTCATTATTCTCATGCCATTTATGTAAAATGATGATTGCGTGATGTAGATCATACCATGATTCATTATGAATTCAAATGTGAAGAGTTTTTTACAATCCATGTGTCTTCCGGCTCTGCACAAAACTTGTTCCATCCTGATGAGAATTATTTTGATTGTCTGACTTTCATATGTACGGTCAGTTCACACATACTATTTAATAGCTAAAAAATGCTAAAATCTCCCTTATTCTTTCAAACTTGCAAGAAAAAATGTTCAGGACCCATTTGTTAGAAGTTCTTTATCTCAAGTGTATCTACAAGGCTACTTTTCATATCAAGTACAGCTGTTTCTCTTTTGCATCCAGGCAATTAAGTTTTCTAAATTGCTCATGAGTACTGAATGTACTTAAATCAAGTAATTTTAAAACATGCTCTTACTATGCACTCTATTCTTGAAAGCATATTCTAAACAAACTCATAAACTGCAGAGAGTAAACCTTTCGAAACTGCTCGGGTCTCAGCTCTTCCATTACTGTTACTGTCAAATATATAAAATGAAAACCACAGAAATCCTTCTGTTGCTATATCAGGTGTCAGATATTGTCTTGCTAGTTAATCTCTGAAAGTAAGAGGGAAGCTTAATAAAACTATAGCTAAAATCCTTTGACATGAATCCTGCTCTTACCTGTGGATTATAATGTAATCGCATTATGACCTTTCAATATCCTTTATCTATCATGAAAAATGATGTCTCAAAAGCTTCTCATTTTTGAACCATAGTATACATGGGTTTGTTCTATTGTTGAAGAATGCAATTTTTCTCTAAATGTGTTGAAATAGAGGAGTTTCTGAGGCTAGGTCTTTTATTCAATCTATTAACATTCTTCAGTTAGGAAAACATTTATATTGCCATTTTAAAAAAAGTATGCTTGAGGGATCTCTCAGGTTTTGACAGTGTATGACTCATCCTTTGGTGATCTGGGCTGAGTAAAGGGCGAGTCAATGGCCTGAGTGGCTCAGGATGCAGAGAAATTGACTCTTGAGTACTGCTCACATATCTCCAACATTCCTTTCCCTGTTGCTGTCAGGATACTTCTCCCACTTTCTCTTGAGAGCCCCTGCCTTCCTCTGTCTTTTGGCACAAGTCAAGACACTGTGATATTCTGCTACACTTTTCCATGGAAAGAATCTTCACAAATCCTTGGGAGTATATACAAGCAAAATAAATAAAAATAAGACATTGTTTTAATTTCGTTCTAGTACCTTTTCACACTAAACTTCTTTTGTGCAAGTCACAAGTAGGGAAATGTAGGCAACAGCTCTGGAATCTATATTGGTCTTTACAATCGGTCTTGAGTGTCATCAGGCAAGGATAAATGATTATATAAAAGGATGATGTAAGAGAAGCATGAAAGTTATTGTTTTCCTACAAAAATAACATCCTGGTTTTTGGCCTTTACTTCATTCTGTCATATTCTTGGTTATGCTATAGAGAACTCAATGATTATATAAACCAAAAAATACAAGTTCCAATACACTCTTACAGTTAGTAATTATTTTATATTCCTCAAATCTTTCACTATTGTACTCCAAGACATGAGAACAGAATAAAAATTTATATTTTCAAATTAAAAGTTCTTAGAATAATGAATAATAATAAGAAATATCTGTACAACAGATAATTACTTCCGATAATTGTGAGGACTATTGTCTGCCACTGCCTGAACTAAGAATCAAGTATCAATTATCTGATATTAGCCAACCCGAATAGAATTTGAAGACTGTCAACCCCCTCAAGGATTTTCAGACACTACTGTTTTCCAAATGGACTGAAACCACATTTTTTTTCTTTTAATTTAGAAACAGATTACTTTTAAGAAAAAGATTAAGTTTCTGTGATGAGATTTCTCCAACTCACAGAATGATCAAGGAAAACTTAGAAGATACAAGGTGTTTCACATTTTTTCACAACACAGCTTAAGTTCTTCAAAAGAAAACAGAGGCTGTGTCAAAATTTCCATCAAGATTTTAGAAGATTTATGGAAAGATTGCAATAGCTGGCGCCTAATGAAAATATTAAAAAGCACATGATGTTTCCTGATAAAACCTTCTCATGGCAAGGCCATAGTGCAAAATATATTGAGGTAAGTTCTTTTTATTTTCTTTGTATAATATGTTTTTGATATTAGAATACACCAAAAGTAAAATTAAGGAGGAGAAAATGTATGCTGAGAGCTAAATGAAACATATTTTATGCTCGAAGGCCAAAGACTGGCTATATAAAAATACAGCATTATGGAAGGCAATTTAGTCTCAAGCAGTCTGAGAGGAAATCCCAACTCTTTCCAAGTAATCCTGTACAACTATACCTCGACCCTGAAATATATAATTCCTCAAGGATACCTGGTGTTTCTTAAAAAGTTTCTGAATTTCTGAACATATAGATTCTTTTCTAAGTTATTGCCTCTCAACTTTGACCCCCAGCTTGGTTCCAGACACCCAATTACACTTGTAAAATAGTCTGTCCAGATTTAAATGAATGCTGGAAAATTACCTGGCATTTTTTAAATTATAGGACATGAAATGAAATAAGAGTGCAAACAAGATATACTTCATATGCCTAGTACTAATTTCAATGATGATTCATTTTCTGCACAACCTTCATTTGTTTTATGCTGCCTTTCAGCCTGCAGCAAGATCACGACAGTCAGTATAGAAATATCACAGTTTAGTCAAGCAAAACAATTATCCTTTGCTTTTTCAAACTGGTGAAGTTACAATAATAAGCTTGGAGGAAATTGATAATGAGATTTGTAAAGGATTTAGTTTTGTTGTTCTTTATTTGGTTTTCTTAGTGCGCTCTTTAGAAAGGGCTTTGCCTTTTTTTCTGCTGTAGCCTGGACACTCAAACATAAATATACACTCTCCCTCTGCCCTGAGAGAGAAGTCAAGGAAAAAGGAAACAAAAGGAAGAGAGTTACAGAGTCTTTACTATTCCCTGTCCTTCATGCCAGGAAAAAAGGAAATAAAATAAATAAGAAAATTTAATGACAGCCCTTTTTTACACTCCTGCCACATGGATCTACATGGCTCTGATTGTTGACCCTTACAGGAACTGGAACCAATGACTGTATCCCTTGTTACTTGCTCTTATTCTTCCGCTTTTCCATCCTAAAAGTGAAATGGTCTCAACTAGACTCTCAGGAAGCACTTCACACATGTTCTTCTCCTTGAGATGAAGGAGAGAAAAAAATTCACCAGACTGAAAGTATTCCAGGCTCAAACATGACCTTGGGAAGTGGAACTATTAAGACACTCAATGCAGATCCTTCTACTGACTGTCTTTTGGCTGGCAGAGGTGTAAAACTGAGGAAAGCTAACTTTGTTTCTGTTGTCACCTGTTAGGGAGTAATTTGGTCAGCAGTTCTAGTTATGGGTTCATCTCCTGAGGAAGGCTGACAGAACTTTCAAGCATAATGAGAGCTCCATCAGCTGCTGCCCTATTTTCTGGGAGGATGTGTAACTGTTCCAAGGCTCCATCTTCTGCCAGTTCTCAAAATATACAAGGTTCACAAGTGATCTCCTTCAGCTTGAGGAGGCTTGCCATATGTCAGAATGAATCTTGGTTTAATCAGCCAGAAAAATTCAAATAGCATGGTTAAGTGCACAAGCTGGGTGAAAACAGTAATATTTGCAGGTATGTGTTGAAAAGAAATCATTATCAAAACCCTTCCCATTAAAAATCAAAATAAAGCAACAAAGCAAACAACAAAAAAAAAACAGATAAAATGATATTTTAATTAAAGTATTGTAGTTTTACGGTTTGCAAATATAAAAGTGACATCTTTGACTCATGTCATTAGTTCCAGTGCCAAGACAGATGTGTCAAATGTTAAGGAGGTGAAATAAACTTTCTTGTATCAAATGTTGCCCTTCTTGAGGTGTTTAGTACTATAGCTTCTCATGAAAACTGCAACCTTCCACTCAATTTTCTATTCTTACAAGAACAGAATAAAATAAGTGCCAGATGAGAATATATTATTGAGTCATTATCACTGTGGTGTAACAGGTTACTTCCTGTGAAAAGGAGAAAATATCTTACATGGAGTCTGTTGGGGATTACTCCTGATTATATCTGCAAAACAGTAGAAAATGTACATCTCATATCAGGTAATTACCTTTGAGTGGATGACTGAACTAATCCCACTGTCTTCTGAGTTTCCAATTAAAAAAATAGGCTTACCATGTCTTCCAGATATTATTTCAGAAAATACAGCTCATTGGAGGGTCTATAAAATATGACCCATTAAAGATACTGACACAGTAGGGTTCCTATACTCCAGAGAAGCCTGAAAGGACATTTGCTAACAACCTTCAAATATGCAAAAAGTTTCTGCAAAGAGGAAAGTAGTAAACTGCTTCCCCGTGGTTTTTTTTTTGGATCATGAAAAGACTAATGAGATAAACTGCAGCAGGGGAGATTTAGCTTTGATATTGGAAGCAACAGTTTAATGATGTTCAAATACTGAAATATATCACAGAAGAAATAACAGAATTTTCAACATTGGACATTTTTAAGAACTGGTCTCTCATAAATCAGGAAATCTTTGATTGGATTTGGCAGTTGATCAGCAATAAATTGTGAGATTGACAGTTTTTTGAGCCAGAGATCAAGTAAGTGATCTGTCTTTAAAAAGTCTTCCAGTCCTGTTTTCTATTAACCAAGATTAATCATAAATCTAAAGCTATGTGTTGTGCTAGATACATAATTGTCTTGGTTTAGATAGACAGGTATCTGCCAGAGAGGGTTGGAGTCTCCCTTAAAATGTAAGCCCCTCCCCCCCTTTTCCAAATTATCATAAATTTGCAATTAAAAGGCTGTCAGGCAAAGATTTTGGGAATAGGTATAGCAGTTCTTTACTAGGGATATAAAAATACAGATGTTGTAGTACAGAAGAATAAGCAAACAAATAAACAAACAATAAATCCTAGAAAACCCTGACAGAGTCAGAAATACAACCTGACACCCTGTTGGTCAGGGTGTTGGAAGCAGTCCAAAGTAAGCCCTCCTGGAGTGGCAGATGTGGCTCTGTTGGAGTAGAGATGGTCCCGTTGAAGAAATAAGGTCCAGTAATGGTGAGATGGGTCCAGTCTTCCTCCAGGGATCCGGTGGAAAAACTGGATACCTAGTGGGACTGTGGCTCCTTTTTATCTAGGTGAAGATGGTTTGGCTCCTCCTCCCTGTGTGGAGCAGCTTACAATAGTGCACTGTAATGTGTAATGTCATTGACGAGCTCTTAATGGTCCATTAGCAGAAGACATTCCCATGGAAGTAGTGAAACAATGAAGAGATAAGTAGCACTCCACCATCTGATAAGTGACCCTGACCCATTTGGGCAAAGATAAGCAATTCTGCTCCACCCAGATGGAATCGAATAATATGCTCTTTACAAAACCCATGACAATAATATAGAAGTCTTTAGATTCCTTAAATTTCTGCATTTTTCACTTGTAATTTCCTTAAAAACTAAGGAACTTTGGTTTGGACCAACAATAAGAACTACACCAGGACCCAAAATATTCTTACCTTAATCTGAGGAAATCTAAGTACTTACTGATTCTCCTGATGCTGTCCATTGTGAGATCCATGCGATGTTTGGAGAGTGGATGCAAACATCCATATCCATATTTGGGGCTTTGTCAGGATGTCTTGATGCACCTGTGACTGCATCAGTGACACCGTCAGTAGTCAGTGACTGGATGTTTTTCTAGAGCTTTCTGTCTCCCACACAGAGATTTAGAATTAGAGATACATGTGATCACCTCTTGTTTCAAATTGCTTAAGGATTTAAGCAGAGGCTGTATTTGAACCTGAAAAAGCTCAGTTATTGCAGTTCTAATCTGTCATACAAAACAGAGGTAAGTAAAGACATTAAAAAATATTCCCAAAACTTTTTAAAAGTAGGACCCAGATTTTATCTTTAAAATGGGGAGGTAATTGTATGTACGGATAAGTAATAAAAATTAATATAGTACATAGTATAAAAAACCCAAAACAACCAGACAAACCAAACCAAAACAAAAAGATGAATTCAGTAAGAATTCTGCAGCATTTTACTTCTTTGCTGTATTCTCTACCCTGTTTTATCCTAGCCTCTCTGCTTAGACTGTTTTTTTCAGGAGAATACATTGCTAAACCTCATTTTTTATGTGCATATAAGTACATGTAACAACAATTTAGGTTTTGGATGGCAATGATATAATTCTGAATTTTCTGAGGAAACTGGATCAAATCTCTTTTTTTATCTGATGATGCTCACTGAGTAGATCATTTTAATGTTTTGCCCATTTGACATCAAGTTGCTTCTGCAGCAAGGCCCTGACTTTTAGTGTGTGTCGATACTCCCAGTAAATCAATTTTCTTTATTTTGCACACAAAATATGGTTTGTTTGTTAGTATTTATACTAACTGATCCGATAGTGATAAATTCTGAAAGAGAGCCTCATATTATGTAAATAGATCTATGTATCTAGATTCTCTATGTATCTATGTATTAGATTCCAGTGTCTGGATAACAACAGACCAATATTTCCCTTCTCAAGATATACTGTGCTTTGGTGACCTTAGAAGATTTTGTGGTTTGAAGCAGAAACATGAGTTATATATTTTCTTTGTTCAGGGTACTTATTTACAGAATTTGTCCTTACAAAACAAAGGTATAGTTCCAGTGCAGTCTTTACACTGGTAATTCTTTTTCAAAGAGAAGGCAAGGAACAAAGTTATCCAGCTGTTGGATTTTTTTGCCTCTCCTGGTTCTTTTAGAAATCTTAATTGCTCAAGAAAACACGAGTCGAATGCCTCAGTCCTTGAAACAATGTTGTCTTTTTTCCCTCATCTTTTGCACTTGACCCTTTAGGTATTTCTGTGTTTCATAACTCCTAGTCACATTCCTCAAAGATTTACCAAATATCTACTCTGTTTTGAGCAGCAAAACAAAAGGCACTGTTCAGGTTTGCCTGACAGATATTAGAAGGTCAGAGCAACTCACTAAAGATTTCTTAATGAATTATCCAATTACACATTCCTCAGTTCAGGGTAGTCATATATGTACTTATGTGACTGGAATTTGTATTTTTAGTACAGGAATTTACAAAAAAAATAATTGAGGAATGTAAAAAAGTAGTATACTTGAAGAGCAGCAAAGAAAGTACAAGAACAAATTATCTATATTGAGTCTGAATTCTCTGTTTAATATGTCCTCCAGTAAACATCTGAACACTTGATTCACCTTGCACCTAAAACCTTCACTCTCTCCAATAAAAGAAATGCACTTTCACAGTAAATTAAAAAAAAAAAAAAGTTACCTAGACACGTTGTCTTGCAAAGGCTAACCTTTTCTGTGGTCTCAAAATGCTAACAGAGAAATTAGTGAACTCAGGACAGTGAAAAGCACCTGTGAAAGAGCAAGCACTCTTTTGGTCCTGACATAGTATAGAGTATGAATGTTACAACGTATTTTGGCTTCATCCTTCATCTCTGGCTTTCACAATGTAAAGTATCTCATTTTCATGTGAGGCGGGAGATTGAGAAAGCTTCGTAGTTTCTGTGCCAGCTAAAAATTTACACAGAATACTTCAGTCTGCCTGCTTTATTTTGAACTGTCAAAGGCATTTATATTGAATTCTGCTGCCTGACTCTTTGAAATAACCACACAACAGCAACTGTCTATACAGATGATGAAGAAACAAGTGGCTAAACAGCCAGATTATTTTTTCTCAGTGTTTCTCAGTCATATGTATACACACACCTACTTACCTAATTTTTCTTCTTTCAGTTCTTATCAATTTAGGTATATTTCGTCTGCTATGACTTCTTGAACGATTTTATCATGGTGGGTGATCTATTTTGATTAATATGTATGACTGGTTCAGTACAATCCTACATTATGCTAATCTATCAGCAAACTCTTGTCAGACTAATGATGTTATAACTCAGTGTTAGAACAGCTGCTGACACCAGTGATTTTGGCTGACTTGGTCTTTCTTTATATAATAATATTAAATGATTGTGGATAGTAACTACAAGATCTAACTGTATGGAAAAGGACGTATAAGAAACATTTTGCAAGACTACGTGTCTTCTGGCATATTTAGCTAAACATCTATTTCTCTTTGATTCTATACAGTAATTATTGCAGAAGAACAGGTTTCATTTTTTCAAATGTAAATTAGTTTTAGTGACAAAATATGCCTCAAGGCCAAAAAGGAAAAAACTGAGGAAATACTCAATAGAGAAACCACATTTTTAATTACTTATTTTATAGTTAACATTAAAAGAAGTTATTTCCCATATGTAATTTTCAATCAGATTGTTTCACAAATAAAAGAGTTTTCCTTTTTTTCCCATTTAGTGCTTCAAGAAAAAAGACCCAAAAATTATGTTACCTTACTTCTTTCTGGTGTCGTATTATAGACATAGTTGAAAACAAAAAATCTGTAATGGTCTGTATTTACTTTTTTTTTCTTCTTTCTTCCCTTCCCTTGTTCACAAATTTGTCCAAATATGAAACAAAAATGAAAATCCATCTGAGTTGCACACAAACCTTCTGAAACCTATTTCCCAAATACTGTCGCACATCAAACACCTAAGTAAGTTGCTGTCCCTTAAAAGGCTGGAGAAGGATATCTTCAGACTGAAATATCCTTACTGAAATCATATATTCAGGAATACTGCAGGAAAAGTTTGAATTGTAGGTTTTACTATTTCAACTGGAGTTCAGAAGTAATAGCAACTTTAATATTCCTGTTATCTATGACCTCAAGCTATTTCTAGCTATAGAATTAGATGAGTTTGAGCAACACCTTCATGTAAGCACATGATTAAATTTATCTTGTTTTTCTTTCTTGAGGTTCAAACATCAGTACTTCAATATTACACATTCCAGACTGATCCAGACTTATATGTCAGGTCAAGGCAAATATTGCTAGTATACAGCACTTTCCTGTTATAGAAAAAGTTGGCATTGAAAATATGAAGATACATCTGTGTTAACAAGTTTTGTGGTGTGATAGAAACAGGCCACTACAGCAGAAGACTCATTGCTTGAGGCCTGAAATCCACAGTGCACGTTTCACTTCCCCTTGTGCGTAGCAGTTATTCTGGAGTAGCTCTGGACCATTCTCAAAGATAGCCTTCCAGTAACAGCTGGATTCCACCTTGATGCAGCTCCTTTGGAGAAGTTTCATCCAAAAGAAATCCATACCTCAAGAGGACTCTGTGATTAAAATGAAATGGGCAAAGTGGAAAGAACTGGGAGTATCATTTCCAAACTCTTTGCTGACCCAAATTAAATTGCTAAGGCAAATGCAGTCTCCACACAGCTGGCATTTTTTCTGTTTTCCTACCTTTGCCTCCTCATTTGAAATTCTAGCAGGATAAAAAGATACTGCAAACACTTTCTTTTTAGTGGATCTAGGTTTCAATGTTTATTTAATTTATTTTTCTATTAAGAATTTGAGTGCTTCAGTCATGAATGAATAGATTAAAGAATATAAATGCAGACAGATCATTTTGAAAAGATTACCAGGTTTACAGAGTAGGTTGCAGCTGTATTTTCACAGGGTTACTTAGAGGGTGATTCTCCTGGGAATGTCATACACTGAAATAATCTTTTAAGAGATACAACAACAGAAACATCCAAGCTAAAACAGAATATCATATCAGTGATCAGTGAACTATGAAGGTTAAAAATATACTGTAGAAGTCTATTTTTTCTAAAACCTGCTTACTAAAGGATATAGCAGATCCATAAACTGCAGTAAAGAAGTCCACAAATATGAGCTCCATGATGGATCGTAACTATTTGGAATCCTTTTTTAGGACAGCAATTAGTATTTTTAACATGCACAGCCTTTGCTCAGCTGAGTTGCCTTAAAAACCAGTATGTGAATGTCTTTCAAAATCTTGAAACTTGTCATTTTTCTTTTGTTTGTTTTGTTTTCCTTTGTTTTTCATGAACTATTACTAATCCTCTTCCCTTGAAATTTCACATTAAATTTTATAAAAAATATTCTGTAGAACATTTGTATTTAATTGCAAAATCATAAATTTGGAATCATGATTACATTTGCTTGGTCACATTTTAAAGATAAAGAAATATCTAGGATAACCCTAGAATTGTTGTATTAGTGAATTAGTGTGTGGAACTTGTGGAACTCCCAAAGTATGCTAAGTGATTCAAGTTTCAGTTGCTTGTACTGCTGATTGGCAGAGGAAATCATTGTCAGGAACTACTAGGATTCTTATACATGTCCCTAAAGGTGAGTCACAGGAAGAAAATTTCTAGAGAAAAGTTGGAAAAGCATGAATGAAGCTATGAGTTTCTTCTTTGCTTTCCGATTCTTTATCTTGTCAGAATGAGGAAGGGAAAAATATTCAAAGAAGTCATACTTCCGCTCAGGCATTCTCCATTCAGCCATAATCATTTACATAGATTAATGTTTGCAAATAGTTTCTGCATCGAACTCCACTAGCACAAAGGGAGACCAAGGCAAAATAAAGGAGTGTAGAAAACCAGTGTATAGACATAGATTTTTGTAGACTATTTTCCACATATTCTAAAATGTATATAATTCTTTATTTCTTTATACAGGTTTACAGTACGTTGTTAACAAATCAGCAAGAGTTATAACCTTTAACAGCACTAACATTTTATTGATGAAAGGAAGCCTCCTTCCAGATATATAATAAATGTCGTTTTAACTAATCTTCTACTGTTATTTATGCTGCTTACACAAAGTACTGACTCTTTGGGCCACAATCAGATGGCAAAAGCCATGGATTGCTCAAAGTCAGTGCTTGGTCCCTACTTTCATTGAAAGATGGTAAGAGCTACTGCATGTCCACTCACAGTATCCAGGACTCACTTAGGCCAAGTGGGACTCTGGACAAGTCAAGAAAACTTCATATAGTGGATCTTTATGTTGGTGTAACTGTGATTTCCTCTCTGTTTTGCTGTCTCAGACACAGCATTTTCCTTATTCTAAGTCTTACAGGCAAACAATAGTGATCCTGAAAATTTCCAAGGGGCTTGTCTCGTCATTTTTAAATCTCCAGTGAACCATTCTCTACAGCTCAGGAAAATGAACAACTTAGAATTTTCAAGAGTGAGAGTGAAAGGTTATGCCAAAGGGAAGTAGTTCCAGAAGAATCACTATGAAACCCTGGGCAAAAAAAAGGAACAGTAAGTATGGATCCTTTCTCCCTCCAGATAGCATTATATTCTTATTATTAGCACTTCTTATTCTGTTGTATTGAAACCAAAGGGATTTCAATTCTTTTAGGACAGGAATGGAACTTGATGCAGCAATGATTTTTCATTAAATTGAACTTACAGTAGCTTATGGTGACTGCCAACAAGGCATGAAGGGAGAATTAACTGAGGCCTTACTGTCATTGCATTGTTTGAGCCAAGCATTCACTGGAGCTCACTCAGGAGAAAACAAATAATATATTGGAATTATTTCATCCTAACTGTCAAGCAGAAATAAATGCAGACATTGAATCTCAGGGAATCTTAGATAAAATATAGAGAGAAGCTCTACAACAGCATAACTTTCAGAAAAAAAATTATTGCCAGACAACTAGTATATTTTAGAAAGCTAGGCCTGTTATAGTTCCTGTGTTAGTTAGTGAAAGATAAATATTTGTATCCTCAACTGTTTAGGAGAGTCATAAAAGATGTAGATGCTGGTAGCAGCTTCTAATCCTACTGTTAGGGTTGCTGAAAGTTATGCCACTTTGAAAGACCTAGATAAATCAGATTTTCTCATTTCATTTTATGACTCTTGGGCTATCCTCCTCTTCGTTTTTAATGAGCCTCTCTGCTTCTCATTTCATTACTCCTGAGAGGTTGTCAGTGTGGACAGAACAACCTATAATGGGAACTAGAGTGAGCTATAGGCTAAAAATTCATACCGAAAAGTATAAGCAGGCATCAGAATTTAGTGTAAGAGAAATATACATACTGAAAAGAACCTTTTATAATTTTCTGGTAACAGAAAGAGAGACTAGAGTCAAATGTACTCATTGTGTGATGCACAATCACCAGTGAGTAGAGACACTATAGAGAAAAATAGAAAAGACTAAACATTATACTTTTAAACAGCAGGAGCATGAAGTGTATTTATTCAACATGTTTTCAAATCACTTCTGTTGTGTTTTTGTGATGGCAGAGTTAATGTAACCAGGAGTAAACAGGGTAAGAGAGGACGCTCAAAGAAAAGTAACTATGGTTAGAGCAGAGAATGAAAAGTGGTAATGAAGCTAAAATTTTACTTAAATAACTTGAAGAGGTACAGTGAAGCAATCTCAACAGAGAAGGTTTAAGACAAATTCACAAAATGCAAATCAATTCTTTGTTGAGATAGCCAGACTCTGACAAGGCATGAATAGAAATGTCAAGCTAAAAACTTATGGAGCACTTCACATCTTAACTCCCCCGGGGCTCTGGTAGCATTTGGAGAGGAATCACAACCAATAGAAAGCAGTACTAGAGTGAATGGTCTTGCAGGGTTAACACAAAACCACTGAGCAAGCACAGGGAAAATCATCATCTGTTGTATACCTTAAAAATACGTAGAAAGCTTAACCTATTTTTGCAGTTAGAGAGTTATCCAAGAAATTATAGAGTAGATGTTTTCTTCAGTATGAAATTCAAGTTTATTCTGTGGGGAGGGGATCAACATCATATTCCTCTGTAAAATGACATATCCATAAGCTATGGAGATGCTTGAATGAGAATACTCTCCAGCCTTGCTGAAGCAATAAATTAATTTGTACTAGAAGTAAGAAAGAGAGCTCTTAATCCGGTAGACAATCTTAGGGATATTAGGAAAAAAATCTTCTCCAAAGAATTATTGGGCAGTGGAACAGCCTGCCCAGGGAAGTGGTTGATTCACCATTCCTGGAGGTATTCAGGTAGATGTGGCAATTGGGGACATGGTTTACTGCTGAACTTAACTGTGAACACGAGTTCATGGTTGAATTCGATGATTTCAGAGGTCTTTTCCAACCTAAGTGATTCTATGCTTCAATTGACCTGAATCAGTAGAGAGAACACTTCTTCAGAAGTCTCTCCAAAACCAGATTATTATATAACGTCAGAAAATATATCTGCCCTTGCCACAGCATTATGTTAATTAATCTTTTTATTCTAATCAACCTGAAAAAAAGAATAGCAAAGAAATTTCATGGTGTAAAGAACTTGTTTCTACCTGTTCTTCTCTGATAAGGGTTCGTTCAGCAAGCTCCAGGTTTAGGACTACAAAGTAGCAGTAAAAAACCAAACAAACCTATACCAAAATCAAAACCAAACACGCACAACAACAACAACAACCACAAAATCTATAAAACCATTGCCCTGTCTAATTTTGCGTGACAATTGTAATTAAGAATTAGTTAACCTGGACTGCAAACTCATTTTGTGTCAGTGTGTGTGTATATTTCTCTTGCCTTTCTGCTAAATGGCTCTCCTAGGCAGTATTGTATAGAAGCATAAACCATCTTTCTATAAAGCCGAAAGAGGCAAAAAGTCAAGAAGAAATAAAAGACCAGAGAAAATACAGGCTCTGCTCATGGTACCCGACTATAGATTCCTCAAATCTAACTCACAGCTCATAATTTGAAGAAAATGCAAAAGGGAAAAAATAACACCTCAGCCAATCTGGCAATAACATTGCAAGGAACTGGAAAATACTTAGCTGTTTGAAATATAATTAATATCATTTGGTGCAGAAAAGCCAAAGGGAAGTCATCAGTCTTTCCATATGTTGCAGGAAGTGCAACATTTAACATTTACAATCACAATCATTTTCAGGAGAAAATATAAACTTCAATAAAGTACTGAGTATCTTGTACTTCAAAACAAATTAATTTTGAATAGATCAGTTTTTATGCTGCATAATACTGGCAAGCCACAGATCAGATCTGAAATGCAGGTTTAGTCAAAAGTACTCAGAGCCACAGGAAAACTACATAATGATCTCTGCATTTATGAAGATGCTTAAGAACAAGGGTAGTGAAATAACCAAATGTCCTTAAGTTCATTATTTTAATTTCCAGTATTTTTATTTATGTCATATATTCAAATATTTCATTTTCTATCACAGGAAAAAAAAGAATTTTCTGTCCTTCAGTAAGCAATAAGAGATATTTGGTGAAATTACTTGAACTGAATTGTTATAACTTTAAATGTTGAGAATTCTAAATGCAAATGAAAACATTAATGCACTCTATTCGAATAACAGTTTTATGACAATACCTGATTCTCCTGAAAATTTGTAGCAACATAATATATGTCCTCAGCTTCAAATTTCAAGGCACAGATGACAAATCTGTTGGTTTGGATTTTGCTAGGTTTGGGGGTTTTGTTGTTTAAAATCATTTCCATCTGGTTAGAAATTCCCATCTAGTTATTTTAACCAAAGTGTTTAAAACATCCAGTATATGGTGAATATATC
This sequence comes from Chamaea fasciata, assembly GCF_029207755.1. Classification (NCBI taxonomy): domain Eukaryota; kingdom Metazoa; phylum Chordata; class Aves; order Passeriformes; family Sylviidae; genus Chamaea; species Chamaea fasciata. The sequence goes on from NW_027094086.1 coordinate 28,479,611, forward strand.
AGTAATATGAGGCCTCATTTTGAAAAACAGTTAATACTATAAATAAACAGACCAGTCTTAGGGACATGTACATGGGTAATATTCAAATAAGATCCCATACATGCTTTAAATGCTAAGGAAGGAAGAAAAAAAGGCACATTTAATGAATGTTTCTATAAATTTTAAAGCATATTTTCAGTTGTATTTCTTTATTCCTTCATTGCACACCTAAACATTAGCGAAATGTGCATATGAACTGTGAAATTTGAATATTCACTAGTGAATTCCAAAAAGCAGTATTATTATATATTATGTATTAATACTTCCTTTTGAATAATCATGTTTATAATTAGATATCATATATATTTATAAATGAACAGTTTTGCATAGTTACATAATATCATGTATCTTTCTGTTTATTAGTATTATAATTATATATTTTATAAAACATAAAATACTGTTATTATATTGACATTAATATTAGTGGGATTTTTCACACAAAACTCCAACTTTAAAATAGGAAACCGTTATAACAATTGAGTTGTCCCTCTGAAAAAGAAATGAAAATCACATACCCTCCTAATTGAGAGACTTCAGTGGTATGAATTTGTAAAAGAATTATTCTTAAAGCAAAGTCCACACCAGGCAGTTTGATAGAGCAAGTACTTTGTGTGTCCTACAAAACTAAATGTTTGCTACATCTCTCCTTAGAGATACACTCCCACAGGGTAGCTGCAAATCTGGCTGTTTCTCCTCCTCCTACCTGGTCCAGGCTTAGCCAGAACTCTTTCATTCTCCCATCCTGGTGGAAATTCTCACTCCTGGACCAAAGCTTAGATCCTGTCACCACATGCATTGGTCTTACCCGCAGCAGTGGATGCAGCTTATCTATGAGTCTACCCTCTCTGTGAGTCCAAATAGTCAGTATACTAAATATTCTTCACTGAAGACCTTGTCCATAGCTGGAAAAGGAAAAAAAGATTATTTTAAATAAATAATTGTTTTATTAACTACTTTATTCTTTATCAGTTATTCTTTCAGTGCCAGTTATCATACAAGCTTTATCCATTTTGTCAATTATGTGTGATCTTTCAGTACATGAGATAAATTTATCAATATCAAGAATGATGAATGTTGCTGGTACCAACCTTTTGGCAAGAAAGAATGGAAAAGAATGGAAAATTCACTCTTCCAACTCTATTTGTTTTCAGCAACCCAGTTTGAAATGTCTTTTTCATTTTCCTGAACTTTTGCTACCATTTAATATAGAACAAATTTGGAAGTTTAAGTCGGGCGGCTTTGACTTAGAAGACATTTTTTGTATCAACTTGAGTGACCTCTCTGGTTCATATCTGAAACAGTCTAATATACGCAGATGTAATATAAAGATTAGGTAGAGATATTAATATTCCAGAGGTCTTTCATTCAAGAATAGTATAAATTAAAATAAATGTGCATTAATAACATTTTAATAAAAATTAGCATTATTCTACGCATGAGATTAATGCTTTGGCATAATGATTATAATATCTTTTACATAATGTGATCAAATTATATTAAAAATGAAATAGACAAGCAAATGCATTATAAAAAAGGGTCCATATATATTAAATCATGTCATCATTAAAATAGTAATAAAAGGCACTCATACATTAAATTGTGTAAAATATAAAAATCTATGCTTTTATCGGCTAGATATGTTTGCCATGAATTTTAACAATATTATGAATCACTGCAAAAAATATGACATATTTGCATAGCCTATCCTGTTTTTCCAAGTTGCACAATTCATAGCCTCTAATGAAAAGTAAACTGTTCTTTCTGACATATTTCTGAATCACATTATTATTATCAGTACTTCCTACTCTGGTTTTTAACCACATGACTTTTAATAGGTGGGTTCTGAGAATAGGTAACAAAGACAGTGAAACATCACTGTATTTTCCAGATGGTTTTGTAAGAAAACACAAGACAAGACCTTTCAGAGTAAAAACTGGCTTGTTTATGAATTATTCAAGAAAAAATGAATCCTACCAACATTGATTAATTTAGGCCTGTTGCATACTGGCCATCTGAGCATCTTTGTAAACTCTGGGGTGTTGGTTTTTTCTATTGATATGTCATCTCCATAAATTTCTACAATTTTTCTATTCTATTACAGTTGTACAGCTATAACCTTCATTTTAAAAATCATCTGAGTTCCTGATTACTATGTTCCCTTCTGTTTTGATATCAAACACTATTTCTACAGTCTTTAGAAAACTGAATAAGAGAAGTCATAAGCTCTGTTTTCTTGAGAAACCCTGCCAGAAATCTAGCAAAATGGAATGAAGATAAAGGAAAGTTATGGAGATGATTAGCCACATCCCTGATAACTTTTCTCTTTTTATGTAACATTAGTTATTCCCACACAATAATTCACTCAGTACTTCATGAAGAGTTGACTGGATTATTTTATTCTACAGCAATGAAGGAGTACATTGACTGAGATGGCTCATATAACTGCTGTATAGTTATCAGAGCAATGAAAACATCTACCTGATTTTGGCCTTTGCTTTTGTGAGAAAGCATATCCCAGCATGTATGAGTCATGGTTTTATTTGCCTTTTTTGATAATATGAGATGTACTTCTGAAAATTTATGTCCAATCCTTCTTCTGTGTGTTGCTGTCCAGTCCTTCCAGAGAACAAACTTCCTTGTTGATTCCAAAGTCTCAGGGTAGCAACTTTATGAATTTACTCAAAATTAAAAACTCCAAATCAGTTTCTCCTCAAGATTAAAAATCTAACAAATATTTTTGATTTAAATAAAACTAATTTTATTATTATTATTTATTAAATTTTAAATAACAAAATAACAATAATGCTATAAATATCATTATAAGTTTTTGTTTTATTATTTTTATTAAGAATTTATCTTTGACAATTTTAAAGCATTTAAGGAGACCTTAGGGGATTTTTTTAAATTATTAATGAAGTAAAATATGCCATGTAAAAACAAATATTGAAAGGTCATCCTTCTTTAAGTGGAGCTTTTCAGGGGGGAAATTGTCAAACCCAGCAGTTACAGAAGTTTTTATCAGTCTATTTTCTGAGGAAGAAACCAAGTCATAAACAATAGGTTTTCTGAGAGAGCTAAAACAGAAAGCTGAAGAAAAACAAGCCAAAGAGAACAAGCAAATTTGGGTGTGATCATGAAGTAATTTACTAGTATTTCAAAGTGCTTCACCCGGTGGTTACAACCTCTTTGTCACCTCAAGGGCAGACAAGACCCCGCTGTAACATTTTAACTGTAATATTGGTAGCATCACTGTAAGATTTACTGATTGCCCACTTGATGTTCCAATCACCTCATTTCCTTTGGAGTTTTTTTTGAGAGGATAGTGACCTACTGCCATTCTATTGTACTGCGTACAATTTATGTGACACCAAAATGCCTCCAGGTTCAATGTACACTATTGAGAGTAAAATAAATTATTCCCCTAAGTTTTCTTTTGACTGTTTAATAGCACAGGATAAGTTCAAAAGGAGAAAAAATTCCCCAGAACACAAAAGTGGAATCAATAATAACATATTTCATTCAGAGTTCAGTTTGGAAGAATATATATTTGGATGGGAACATCCATTCTTTGACTAGCAAAAAACTGATTCATCAAGACAAATACAGACAATAAAACCAAACACAAACAACAACAACAACAACAACAAAGAAATATCAAAGCATATTTACCTTAATGCTTTTAGATTATTTCCTTATCAAATTATTTCAAAAATTATTTCAATTAAATGCAATTTTTATATAAATTAAAAATAAAACTGCAGAGAAATACTTTTATATATTTGTTAATGATTACATGATGAAAATAATTTCACAGAAAGACTGGGGCTGGAAGAGACCTCTGGAGATATCCAGTCAAGTTGCAAATTTGATTTTCATGAAACTTGGAACAGAAGTTGTAAAAAGCTTTTACGAATACTTAACAGAAATCAGAAATACATGAAAGCAGAATAGTACATCATGGCAATGTCCAAAGCTTAAAGCAGGTCAGTAAAACAAAGCTTTAAAAATTTGACAAAATTGTCCTTGAGAGTGAACAGGTGGTAGACATTTCACTGGATTGTAATGGAAAAGAGACACACTGCTATCAAACTCTAGATTTTTAGCTGGGGGAAGGGGATTGTTTCTGTGGTTTTGTGGGGGGTTTTTTTTGGTTGGTTTGGATTGTTGTTGTTGCTGTGTTTTGGGTGTTTGAAGGATTTTTAGTTTTTTTTTTTTTTTAATTTACTATAGAAAGATACACCGTCATACTCCTGAAATATTTGATTTCTTGGGGATTAATTAGATGTGCATGTGGTAGGTAGGCAAAAAGGAAAAAATGGATTAAAAACAATGAGTGCGTTGGGATTGGATAGATCAACACAATTTGCAGCAATCTTGCATAACCACAGAGCAAATATTTATTTGGTTCCTAACCAATGAGGTTTTTCTATCATCCCTCAAATCACAGAGGCAGATGAGCCCATGTTTTCATTTCAGCTATAGTGACTGGAGCAGGAGGTTAAATTCACTCCTGTTTCATTTGTTTTAGACATTCAGAACATACTGCTTGAGCAAGTAATTTTTTTTGTTTGTCACAACTCTTTGCATCAGTTTTGTGTGGGTCGTGTCTGTGGGTACAACAGAGAGAATAGCAAGCAATCAACCAAGTAACTTGAAGTTAATTGTGATTGAGAAAATACACTACATATGGGCTTGATATTTTTTATTCTTCCAAGATTGACTTACAAAGATAAAATAATATTCTAGTTGAGAAAAAGGAATTAAAAAACTCTCAGTGTTTTTCCTGTATCTTACTGAAAGCAGTCTTCTTGTGAAGTATCATGTTCTCTGGTTTCAGGTGATTGTTTTCCCTAGTTATTCTTAATGAATTTAAACCAGACATTGATATGTCAAAGCATTAAAACACCCACACTTTCTTTTGGTTTGCTCTTATGGTGTGTTTTATGGAGCAGATTTTCTTTCAGAGCACATGGAAATTGGTGGTCTCATTATATACTAAGCTTAAAGCACTTTTTTTTAAACTTTTTTTTTTCTGTGTAATGGATATTTACTTTTATTTTTTTCCCAAAATATGCCATAGGGCCAGACTTATGAAATTATACCCAAATTACCCGTGTCTGAGCAAACTTTCACTCTGAGGGGTCATAGTTTAAACAAAACCTGCCTTAAAGGATTTAAATTGATGCAGAAAAAACTTTAAAATTCTTTATGAATTAAAGAATACTTTCAAGACATTTAAACTTGTATAAACATTTTGTCCTTCTAAATTTCTGACTTAGTGTATAGACCTTATAATCTGGCTATAATTATTCTGTGAATCCAAACTATAAAAACATTTCTTCACTGCCCTCTTGGTTTCATGAAAAATTTAATTTAGTTTTAAGATGAAATACATTCAGAAATTAACATTTTTGTGTACGTTTCCTTCAAAAAAAAGCATCTGGTAGCAATGCTTAGACTCAATCATCTTTGTAGCCTCCAGACTGTGATTCCAGTCATTTCCATGAGTTGTTATGTTCAAATTCAGTAGGTAAATTTAGAAATTGCTCAGTAATCATCTGTGTGAACTGAATCATACATAGTATCACAAAATTGTTTAGACCGGAAAAAGACCTTTAAGATATTGAGTCCAAACATTAACCTACCACTGTCACATCTTCCACTAAACCACATCCCTAGTTTCCTGAAATGCCTAGGCTTATAAAGTTCACACCAGGACATGACCTAAGGCTAATGCAGATTTCCAGTTGAGGATTTGGAGAAAAATTGTTTCTTTTAATACTTCAGGGAAAAGTTGAAGTCTAAAAATAGCTCTGAGTAAACCTTGCTGTTATTTGCTCTCAGCTGATTTCTAGTGTGACTGCACTGGGCATCTAACTGCAGAGTTTATTGCAAAATTTCAGACAGGATCTACTAAAATCAAAAAAAAATTACAAATTATGAGGCTTTTTTTTTTCCTGAGCTTTAGACCCATGGATATTAAAAACTTACCCATATTACTTGGTAATATAATCTGCAGACAACCATTAACATGAAATAAGAAATACAAAATCCTTTATACGCTTTGGAAAGAATTCTCACACAGGTAGCTGGAAGGATGAAGAGGGTATAATTTTACAATTAGCTTTCTGTCTCAAGCCCTGCTTGCAGAACTGGCAATGCACTCAGGATGGTGGTGTGCTCCAGACAAGAGTTTCTCCCCAGCTGCCAAAATGCAGAGAGGAGTCCAGAGGCTGCTCCATCACTGCTGAGAACATGCACTGTATGCTCTCTTCCAAGCATCCCTCATGGCTTTTCTCCTCCCACTGTGCTCCAAGGGCACGGCCCAGCAGAACTGCTGAGTGAGAGGTTCTCAGAGGCTGAGGTCCCACATTTCACCACCACTGGGAGAGCTGATGGCTGAGACTGGAACACAGCCCTTAACAACAGCAGCTGTTAAGACACACAAGTTTGTTTTCAGCCTGAATGAGAGAGATTTGAAAATTCTAGCTGATCCTTTATAGTAAGCTTAAGAACATGCATTGTACGTTAGAATGTATTTCAAAAGGTGCTTCAGAATGTGTATTAAATTGCATTTTAGAAGGCATTTAGTGAATACTGAACGCAGTGTCTGTTACTTTTACATATTTTAAAGCACTACGAGCACCTGGAGCCCTTTGGTGATAAGGAGAAGAATTAACCTAAACACAACAGGCTAACAGGACTAAGAATGCAGACAGAGACAAGAACACAGACTCTTAGATGGCCAAAGCAGAGTTCTCCCTTGAAAAGGTGCCAAGAGGGTCAAAGCACACACAAGAGAGATAAAGGTGAAGAGTTCACTGAGGAGGATTCTGTTTCCTTCATCCTTCAGGGACCCCCAGAGACCATCACAGTGACCTGAGCATGCCCAGAAGGGCGTGGAGTTAATTATCATAGGAATAATGGATGGGCGGGGTCAGAGAATGAATATGTATGAGGAGGATTGTGCAATGTCATACATATGTAAGACCTCAGGGAATTATAAGGGGGGCAAGCTCTCAGGTGTTTGTGCTTGTCTTTGGTGAAATTATTCCCCATGCATCTCGACAACGATAAATACATACTGCTGTAACACCATTTTTAGTTGTGGAGTTCTTTCCAGCCTGTTTCACTGAAGGCACTTGACTCATGATTGCAGTCCTTCCCAGTCCTTTCCTGCTTACACTAGGAAGTTAAGTTTTGGACATATACTGAAATGCCCAGTATTACACTGGAGCAAATTAGATATGAGCCCCCATATTTTTTGACTCATTATTAACACAACATTCCATATTTAAAAAGATAAAAACACTGGATTTTCTTAGTTTTTACAAATATTGACATTATTTACCATTAACCTTGCAGAAATTCTAACCCCAAGTTTTAAAACGTATTCTCCTGAATTCTTCCCTATAAAATCAAGACCAACAGATATTCTGGCACAATCCTTTTGTTGTTGTTGTTGTTGTTTTCTTGGCAAAAGAAAAGGGAAACAGCACAAAGGTACTAGGATTAATAGATTAATGTATTTTAATGACTGTGCACTCAGATGGAAAATGTTCTTTTTGGAACTAACTCATTCCTGGTGGATCAGTCAAAGTTCATGCAGCAATTAACATTAATTGTTTCAAACATATGCTGAAAACTTTTTAACAGCAAAGTTAATTATTGAATGCAAAAGCAATGCACTGATGTAATACAAGAAAACTCAGATCTGAGGGGAATGGTGCCAGGAACTAGAAGAAGAATGTGTGATCCATTCCTGTAATAAGTGCCAATGCAACATCGCTTTCAGACATCTTTGCCCAGATCTAGCATCTCACAAAACTAATTTGGGATAATATGCCTGTGGAGAAAATACCTAACTTGCCCTGTATGTCCCATTCTTCTCTGACTCCTGAGACTTATATCTGACACAAAGGACATCAAAAAGCTTTTCACAGAGTCCTCCTTGGTATTCACATAAAGTTAGAAGAAACAGATTTCAAGTAAAAGGCTGTTCCTCAAAATGAACATTAAGTGATTCAAAATAATTGTTTTTCCAAAACTTCTGCTGCTTCTTTGGAATTATTGCTATATTGCTGACAAAAATTTTGGTTCTTCCTTCATAACAGCAGATCCAAACTGAAATATTCAATTATAAATAAATTTTAGGTAACCTTTCAACATCTGCTATTAAAATTATTAGATTTCAGTGATGTTGCCTTTCTTTTCTCTACTTTGATTATTTTTTTGGAATTATCAAATTTAAAAATAATTCTAAAAATAGAGAGGAAAATATTAAACAGAAATTTCTTTAAACAGTCTCTAACCTACATAACTGTATTTTCTTTATATTGTAAAGTTTAACCATCTAGGAGTAATTTGTTCTGTGTGATATGCTCAACTGTTTGTCTTGTAATTGTTTAGCTATTTTTCTATTGTCATCATGATTTTGAAATTTGCCAACATTTTGGAGTTTGTTGTTATGAAACTTTTGAATGCTAACCTTTAAATTAGTTGATTCATTTTCAAGAAGGCTCAGAAAAGTTTCTAATTTTGGTTTTAACGTGTTATAATAAATTTCAGACTTTCAACAAAGAGCTTTAATTAATTTTGTAACAGTATTTTTTTTAAGCAAATGGGTGCAATGTAGACATTTTATTTTGCTCCTGTTTTTAATTCACCTTTACAAAAGAATTAACTATTAGAACACTGATTTTAAAGAAATTCTACATGCTCAGAAACTCTTTGGCCTATGCTCCTTCTTCATGCACAAAAAAATTATTACCGAAAAACCTGAAACAAAACTCAAAATATTCAGTTCTGGGGTGGGTTAAAAGATACTAAACTGTGAAGTTACTAATACACAGATTTAGTAAGAGTGTGGATTTCATTCCTTTCAGTTGTAGTTTTTTACATGTTTTCTCCTGTTCCTTTAATACTTGGCTAATATTTGGCTTGAGTATTGGATAGTATTTGGCTTGAATTGGCTTGGAAAGGAGACACTAATTGCATATTCATACAAATATTTAGAGGAGCAAGATTAAAGTGGAGGTAGCAGCACCACATTCCAACACAACCTAATGGAAATTGTCCTGTAAAAAGGCATTAACAAAAGGGGGGGGAAGAGGAAGCAGAAACACAATCAGTAATGAAGGAGAAATAAAGTCTCCTATCTGCCTGTGTTCGAGAAAACAAATTTGCAAGGTCTGTCAGAGGGACTGTTTTGAGCAGTGCAGCAGAAACCAAGTCATTGCATGTGTTGTTTGACAACAAAAGTTAACAGACTTGGTGCTGATTTAGGGACAGCCTGTAGTGAAGGAGCCTGCCTGTAGAGCATGGAGAGGAAGCAGGCTTTCCAAAAAGATAAAAAAGCTTGATATTCTTTCTTTTTCTTTTTCTGGAAGGTTGACAGAATTTTAGATATGATTACAAGGAAATGGGCCAGAAGCAGCCCAGACTGACATATTATAGTATGGGGCTAGTTGTAATATTGTCATAATAACTTCCTTCTGGGTTGGATTTCACAGAACAGGCTTCTTTCCACATTCCATTTAGGAAGCACAAGTATCTTGTCAGGACAGCTCCTGAGAGATATTACTACAGAAACTGGGTTTGCCTAGCTTAACTCTCAGCAGGTTCTAAATACTTTGCTTAGTATACACCCAATGAAATAATTGTTCCTAATTATCTACTTAGTTCATAGACATCAGGCTATTTAAGGGTTGATGAATGCAGCTTTAATTTTATTGCTTTTACATCGTGTTTCTTAACATGATGTTGATTCAATTTTCTGCTTTTAAATAAAAGTGTAATTTACATTGATACCATTCTATTTTCTTGTCAATGTAACATAATCTCCAAATCCCCACATTGGAAAACTTTAGATTGCCATATTATTAGATTACTTTTTTTTTCCTTCTTTTTTCTTTTTTTCTTTTTTTTTTTTTTACTGAAATCCTTTTAACATTGTCTTGACACAGTAATATCTCACAGCATAGTTGCATTGAAATAATTTTCCATCAATTTGACATGACATTGTCTCCTTGGACTTGTACTGACACCTAAAACAAAGAGAATTACTGTTGCTACTTTGCAGAGAAAAAAAAATGCTGCACTCAAAAAACAATTTTGTTTTCATAATACGATACATTTAAATAACTGCTTTCAATTTCAGAAGTCTTTCTCTTTTTTTTTTAGCCTTGCTACTATAAAAAGCTATAAAACAGAATTATAATCAGAATTTGACCTCTGCTTATCTGAAAAGGCTTCACATATTGAAATGCATTTAATTTTAAATAAAAGAAAAATATATTAAAAATGCACAGTTAGTTACAACTGAGACATAAAACAATTATAAAAGACTTTATGAAGAACTATACCAAAACTTCACAGTTTCATTTCCATGTTTTTACATGATGACCACATTTCTGTTACTTTCATATTCCAAGCTAAAACCAAGATCATGAAATGTGGACTAAAGAGAAGATAACTGGAGTGAGATTATTTTCATATCTTGGTGTTTGTCGTTAAGAATGTTTTCATTATCTCATGTTTTCTGAGATAAAAATTAGCAACTAACAAAATATGTCAATGGCTGAGAGTTTGAAAGTACCATCTAAACATATAAGGGTCAGACTATCAGCAAAAAATTAGGTGATATTAAAAAATAGGAATAAAATTAGATTTAACAGTGCAAAATAAAAACTATGTCTCTGTAAAGGTCAACAATGATGTGTTATAAACCTTAAGTTCATGACTGAACATAAAATCTGCCTGTGTGATGTGATCATGAAAATAACCCCTCAGGGTTGTATCAGGGCATCTATTTCAAATAGAAAAAACATGAATACCATTAAACAAGATACTGGAATACAGGACTATATGTTTGTTTCTAATATTCAGAGAGATTAATTCTAACTGGAAGACCATTAGGAAAGCATTACCAGGAATACTTCCAGTAGGGAGATGAAGTTTCTGTCATACAATGAGAGCAAAACAATGGGGCCCTTCTAAGTGCTAGCAGAGAATATGGTTTTCTCATCAAGAAGAAATTATCTCTTTTCAGAGAGAAGCATTTCAGTTAGAGGACCACAATAACACAAGAACAAAGATGTGTTTGCTGGTTATAAACGTGGTTAAGCTGCTCCAAGAAACTGTCTACCTAACTAAATGCTCTTCCAAACAAAAAGAGAGCACTTGCTTTCTGTGAAGAAGTTTTAAGACCAGATGAAAATGTGGTTAAGTGGGTTTATATACGAAAACACATCACAGAAGTGCAGTTTTACTGTGTTACTTTACCAGACTGTGAGACAGTGCAACCAGGAGAAAGATTGTGTCGGTCAGTGTAGTGGCATCAATGCTCCAATGTATGCTGCAGAGCTGCAGGGACCTGTGTTTCCTGGAGGTTAGAAATACAATCCTGGATCCTGAGAAATGTCACTGGGTTCATCAACAAGGCTTTTTTTTTGTGGTTACCTCCACTATTCTTAAGTGGTTTTAGGTATACTTTTGAGTACAGAATATATTGCCCTGGATTCTTGCCTTTCCAAATTGCATTATGATTTGTAGCAGCCATTGCCAGTGCTCCTAATCTTCCTGTTCAGGTAACTTCGGGACATGTTGATGTCCAGTGGACTGTGTTCTCTGTCTATATATTTCCTCAAGCACACCAAAACTACTCTGTTCTTTGCAACAGGTTTGTACCATATTTCATCTGCTTCTGTTACAGCAAAAAGTCAAGGTTCATCAGCTCATACCAAAAGCTATCCTAACTTCAAGTAACTCATGTTAACTGCTACTGTATTAGGGCCAGGAAACACAGCTGGGATTAGTCTTGAGATTAAAATTATTACTATATGATTTCTCTCAGAGATCTGCTCACCACAGGTGACTGGACAAAGGTCTCTCTCAACAGTACTAAGAACCTCTTCTCTCAAGTCCTTAATGTGGACCTGCTTTTCACAGATCTTTGCCAGTTTTAGTGTGAGTGCCCATGGACTGCCGCATAAACTGGAATAAAGCTCTGTGTTTTCTAGTGTTGGTCAGGTGCCATCAAAAGAGAATAAAAATGGGAATTTGTGGAAAAGCAATTGAGAACTCTGAGTAGTGTTTAATGGATACTGGATGACAGCAGTAGTTCTCTGTGTTTATGAACACTGCCAGTTTGGTTGGGGTCAATGCTTGTGTGATTGCCTGTTGCTTATGAATTTATGGGTAAAAAATTCAGAAGAATCTCCCTTTGACACCAGCTGACATATGTACTTTAATGCAAACTGATGTGAAGTGCCTCAACAATACCAGGTGACTGAGTCATGGTCCACATTTTATACCTGTCTGCTTCTGTTCATCAGGAACACGAGGCTGTATTTTAAGAGGTAGTCCAGGAGCACTTTTCCAGTAATAAAAATTTAAACTTTAATAGGCAGGTCAAGGTGAGGTTAAGGTTAGCTGATGCAACTTAGACTGTTGCTGTCTTTTTCACAAGTAATACACACATTGGAAAGCATCTATAACTTACAAAGACCATTTTAAGCAGTCAAGCCGAGAAGGGGAAAGGGGCATATTTAAATGCAAACCTGAACAATTTAGAGCTTTAAAACATTAGTCAAGTCTTCTTAAACCATGCTGCTGTAACGGATTGGATCAGCCTCAGAACTTTAGAATTAAGTGAGCTGACACTTCAGGATAAGATTGATTTAGCACTTGTTGGCCCAGGTGAACTAATATTGAACATAACAGGATGACAGCATATTATATATAAACAACATCTGTCAAAAAACAGTTTTTACAAAGAGTAAGTCTAAGTTGTTTCTCTAATTTTGGTATGCATTGCAATCACTTTTCTGCCAAGTTTTAGTTACAGTATTAGCAACATATCATTCCAAGGATCATGTCATTACAAAATAGATGTTTCTGCAGAGGTGATAGAACATGAATGGAACATACCACTCTCGTTAGCTCTGTATACTATTTTGTAGCTTAATAAAATCAATACATTTGTGAAAAATTTTTGACAGATGAAGGTGTCATTATTATAAGGATATAATTAAATTAATTATAAGCCATATAATTATGGTTTCCTCATTTATACTTCCCAAAAAAATGATAGTAGAAGTTCCAAACAGGAAAGTTTTTCAGAATTATTGACTTTGTCTATCCCTGAGATCAGAGGATTTTGGAAAAGAGAATGTCTGGAAATCGCAAAAAATATTATAAGAATTTGGAGCAAATTGTCAAAAGGAAAAGAAATATATTTTCAGTCTCAAAATAAGCACATTTTCTTTTTTGTGAAAAATAACCATTGAAATGGCAGAACATGCTGACTGCCATGATAAAAGATATATCAAGACTGAGATAAAGAGCTCTATGTCAAAATACACCTCAATTTTTTTTGATGTAGGGTTACATTTCCAACAATTTTGCCAATTATTAGGTAGAGGATTAAAGCACAAAAACTCCAGGGCAACCAACAGCAAAAAGTAAGTTTGGCTCCCCTGACTACATAGTCTAGGAAGGTCTTTATATCTTGGTGTTCCAGTTACCCAATATCAATAAAAATTCTCATCAAAATTAAATCTCACTCATTTTTATTTTTTCTGTTTTGTTCTTAGAATTGAGGGGTTGGGTGGTCATAATTCTCACTTTGACCTTTACATCTCTGAATAGGAAATGTCAACTTCAGCTTGACCACAGAGAATTGCTTTGTGATGGAGGATTGAAAGACTTACAAGTTTGACAACAAATATAGCCCAAACCAGTGTATTTTGGGTACTTCAGTATAAGTACATATACTTTTAGATTCTCTTCTAAATCTATGGAAGAATGCTTTTGAATTCATTTTGCAGAGATGAAGAGCTGGTCGGAAACAGTAAATCATATTTTATAAAGCCCTGTCATGCATACAGGGTTGTTTGGATCCCCCTGACTCATACTAATGTAGAAATACGTCAGTTTGTTATTAATGCAGCTTCAAGTCAAATCTTCAGAGTTCAGGGAGGGTCTACAAACCCAGTACCTTTTAAAGATGGCCCTATGTGCATATCTATATATGTGTACACCAAGGACTGAAAACAGTACAGAACTGCAAAAAATGTTGGTTCCACTTCTCTGATCAAATATTTATGAAAAGGATACTATGCAACTATTTATTGTGGGGCTCACTGTTTGCATATAGCCTAATACTCTGTAGGACTGCTAGTGGAAGCAGCATATCTACATATTTAAATATTGGCTCTTAATAAATCTATTATGTATGGAGATTTTGGTAATTTACAGGGGGCTTATTTTTTGCAAATTGTCTAAAATAGAGAGTGGATTACTGAATGAGCTTGCGGTCAGTGCTTTTTTACCTAAGTTATGCTTACAATTAGCCAACAGGAAGAGGAGCAGGAAGGCTGAAGGGATTAATTGATTACAGTGTCACAATGAGCAGGTTAGCTCACACTGAAGTGGGATTAGTGTGTTATTTTAAATGGGAAAGGAGATAGAAACAAGCAAAGATTAAAGCCAATCTGCTATAAGACAGTATTTTGATACTAACTTTTTTAAAATAGGATGGCCTTAAGCAAAATTTTAATTTTTGCCCGCATCTAGGTCTTCCTACTGAGAACAAAGCTCTCTTTGTGGTTGAAGATGAGGTTATTCTCTTGGTCTTTCACATAGCAGAGATCAGATGATCTCACAAGTAACAAAGTAGTAACAAAAATAAACAGACATACGCATGATTTTACAGCTAATCCTGACCATCTATTGAAATGAGATTATGTATAAATAAAACATGTTGAATTAAGGGTTTTTTTATTAGGGTTTATTTATTAGCTTTTCCCATATTGTAGTTGCATTATCAACACACTACTCAGTAACACATTTTGAAGTAAAAAAGGCATAAAACTACCAAATTTTAACCAATTTCTTTTTCTAATCATGTTTTAGTGAACACAGAGTTTAAAGGATGAAGACAGAGCAAAAAGGAAACAACAAACTGCTGAAGTCAACAGGGAGACAGAAATCACACGAAGGTCCACCTCTAGTCAGCAAGTGTCATTTGTTGCAGGTGCAGCAGGTAGAAGATGGGGTATAAAAACCACTGCAGAAAATAAGGCAATTAGCCCGTTATCCAGATACTAGATCCCTCTTCTATATTCTCTTTTGAACCTGATGTTGACCTTAGTTGTCCTACATTAATGGAATAAGCCTAGTGTCAGACAGCTGGCCAAACTCATTCTTTACTATCATTCTTAGCATACATCCATGCTATAATTTGATTATGCAAATGGATAATTATGTCTTAATATTATAAATGCATTATAATGGCATCAGAATTATATCATTATTAATTAAGATATTGCTATATATTTAATAAAGGTCACATTTTCAACTATTAATTGAATGTGAAATGTTGACTTGCAGATTTAAAGGGTGTAGAATCCCTTGTCAAAGCCCAGTAGCTGTCACATACTCTAATTCTCATTCCTTTCAAACATCAAATCATCTTATGTATTCCCTTTCTCTAATGGCCAGAAACATATCCTGTCTATATTGGTTATTCTTATTACCAATATTTTTTCTGAATTTAGTAGTTGCAATTAGAAGCACATTTCTTCAACACTTTTTCTTAGGAGCTTTCCAGCTAGTTGAGTTACAATGTTGTACTTGCTTCATAGGCTCATAAAGACAGCCTCCTATAAATTAGGGTCTCTGTAACAACAATGGATACCATATAAGATCATGAACCTACTAAAACATAGCTTTCCAAAATGCATATCTTTTGCATCGAGTAATTTCTGGTAAAGGATTCCTTACATTGGTTTCTTTTTCAAAACACAAAGGGTTTTTGTTTTTTTTAAATAAATATACCCACAAAGCAGATTTAACTGAACTGTTATGCTGACTACTTTTATCATGTCCCTTTCTACCCACATGAAGTCACAAATGAAAGTAGTTTAAGTAAAGTTCACGTAAATGAAGAGAATATATCATGTTCATTGTGTCATTTATGCAAGAATTGGCAACCTTTCACCTCAGCTGCTATCCTCAGTGTGATTTCTGTAACACAGACTTACTTCAGATGCTAAAGCATCAGCACCTGGGGCTACTTGAAACACTGTTTTACCAGAGGCTCTGCACAAGACCAGCAAACACAATCTGGAATCTACAAATGACCTTTGCCTACTCAGTACAGCACAGCAGCTAGAGGGCAGACATGAAACTCTGGAGCATAACAAGTGATACTAGATGTATTTGCTTAGGAAAATTAATTGAGACTGCCCTTCTATCCCTGCACAGACCAAGCTTCTGAAACCAAGATGCACTATTCAAAACTTGAAAGCTGACATATAAGAATGCATAGTACACCAGATTTTTTCTTCTAAGCAGCACTGTAGATTTGATTATTTTTGTGTCCCCATGCAAACATAGCATTTGATTGTGACTCTTCAATTCTAGCTTTATTAAGAAATAAAGTTTTATGTTTGAACATGCTGGGTTTAGAGTGTTATGTGAATTCCATGTCATTCCATGCTGTTGGATGCCATTTTCCTTTTATCATGAAGTTCAGAAATTAAATCGTTTTACAGCATCTGAATAGGTAGAATAAAACTTCACAAGCAACATTAAATATTCCGGAAATGGATGGAAGAATTACTATTGTGTCAGAAAAACAATGTAAATTTATTTTAGTCATAGGTTTATGACTCTCCCTCATTTTCAGACCATTTGTCTTGTGAACTCATTTTGTCACAAAAGAAAGCCAACATGGATATGCATCCACAGTCAATATTGAATTGAAATATCCCAAAAGTGAAAATGCCTGCTGATAAAAGCAGAAGCTATTGAAAAGACAGGTAAATGTAATGTGTTTAGAGCTTACACTATACTTTCTAAACTTTGGTAAGCAATCAAAATGAAACCAACAGCCCTTATCTAGGTAACACCAAGTTAGCCATTAGGAAGATGGATAAATATTTTATCACCTCGAGGAAGAGGGAGAGGAGCCTTCCAGATGAGTTGATAGAATCTTATTTTAGGGGTGTGGGTTCTTGGATATTTAAAAATACTTTTTTCTTATAAGAAACTACCACTCCTCCACATACTTTGAATCATGAGTTATATTATTTCTGTATTCATGAACTGAAGCAAATGTGACCAAGTTATGACCCTTTAACATTTCTCTGTTTTACACCTTCTATTCAGATTTAAGAGTGAGATATGGCTACCATGTTCATCTTAACTCCTACCAATTTTCATATAACTATTATATAAAAATACCTTTATAATAAATCAAAAATTGCTTCATAAAGTACTGCACTTCATGAATCATGCTGTCATGTTTTAATCACAAATGATCAAATGATGTTTCCATTGATTACACTGTCTAAGTCATGCAAAGTAAAGTGGGTTTTTTTTATTAAGCTTCTGGTTTCTTAGGGTTTACATATTTTGGTTTGCAATTTTAACAAAATATTAAGCGCACAGTTCACATAGCAGCTACTAACTCCATCAGTATGCCATATTGTGTTTTCCTTCTAGTTCGTGAATTTTGCAAAAGCATCTTGAAAGTCACTAGCATTTTTCAATTTTCTTTCACAAGAATGCAGTATATTCCAAAGCAATTTTTTTTAATAAGAAAAAAATTGCACACTTTGTAGTATTGTCAAACTGTTGAAGTCTTTATACCAAAGTTACAAAAATTAGCTTAGTTTTACTTTGTGATCCCTGACAGAAGAACTAGTAACAATATTAAAATTCTTATTACTTCCAGAATTATTCTCAAATGCTTACTTTAGGAAGATTTATCTATTTCAAAATATATTGACATTGTTTTAAAACCAATAGACTGTTTCAGAATTTTACACTGCCCTTAAGTTACTCTTTTTTTCACTGAAAAAACCCAAAGCTGCTTAACTATCTTAAAAATAACTGCAGATTACTAACCATAATATCACTATGCAGGTAAAACTCTCTTTAGTATCAGCCTCTTGCTTGTGCATGAAAGGTTTACCAGGTTCTAACCTTGAAAAGAAGAAAGAAAACCTAGTTCAAACCAATAACTCACTGGGGTTTTGTGAACTGTAGCCAAGTATTTTGAAAATGTTAAAAAAAAAAACAAACACCAACATTTAGAAGAAAATGTTGTACAAACCCAAGGGATTCGTGTAGTGATGCAGTTCATCCGACTTTGATGGATTTTTCTTTTACTTATTAAGAGATATCTTTAAGAAAGAGCTTGTGTTACATTCACAGTGATAGATGTACCTTTTTGATCTTGCAGAGTAAAAATACACATTCCATTTCTGCTGACCCATTTGAGTACTGCTTTCTCCATAACAACCTTTTGAACCGTCTTTCTCATGTCTCCCACTTGATCTTGTAGCTTGAGAACATGTTGTGAAAAATGTCACATTCAATATAACCTGCATAGATGCATTTTTATCCATGTTTCTGGTTTTAGGAAAGGAGTTTTTCCAATTGACACTTTGTAAATATCTTGGCAAAATTCTGTCAGTTTTTCTGAAAGACATGGAGACAATTTATCAATGACAGGTCTGATAAAGATGTCTTACTCAACAAGACTGTTCGAGTTACTTTTTGGTTACTGGTACTACTAGCTTTAGAATCACAAAAAATAAATTTTTTTTCAGAAAATGTTGACATTTTGAAGTATGCATTTTTAAGTCTTTTCCAAAATATTTATAGCATCAAGGAAACATATGAATCAGTTCCACAATCATGCCCTTCTCTTCAACATGCTTCAATCATAATTTCAGAACTGGTTCAATTTTTAGAAGTAATGAATAGAAGTCTGTCTTCTACAAAGAATTTCATAAGCAGAATATTCTTGTTTCTCTGACAAATTTTATATATTTCCATAGTTTTTGAGAGGTTTTTTTCATATGTGTTAAGGTTTTGTCTTATTTTAGGTAGCACGTAGCTATTTTTCTTTGGAATATTTTTCTGTCTACCTTCTGTGACCAAATCCCAGCCACTCATAGCATATTGATTTTCATAAATTCAACTATTAACTCAACAGATTTGTTTACAGGAGTGAGAAAACAACCTGTTTGTTTTTGCTTCTCTTGTGAACTAAGACATGGCATATTTTAGCTCATTTGTCTGTTTTTATAGAGAAACACAACTAACATATTTCAGCTTGAAGGTCTGCTTGCTCTACTGGCAGCCTTTATGTTCTGTATGTATTCAGTCTTACAAAAATCTGCCCAATAAATCATGTGCTTACAATAGAATAAAATGGAAATACTTCTCCATTCTTTATTCCATTCTTCTATCCATAACAAAACAATTGTGGAAGATGGAAGAGATGAAACAGAAGGAACCAAAAAGAGACAGCAGATGCACAGCTTCCCCTAAATCATCTCTTATTAGTACTCTGAGACAGAATTTTGGCTCGAAAAGACTTAGTGTTTTTACTTCTGTGTCCTAATGAAGTGTAAGAAAGGATCTAAAACACAGCCTTTTGTTCTTGGAGAAAATGTGGGGAAAATTTCCTCTGGCATTTCTTGTGAGTGTATTTATTTGTGAAAATGAGCCAGAATTAGAACAGTATTTCTCAAAAGAAATACATACATCATCATCAAACTGGCTACTTGAGTTATTTTTTTTCCAAAGAAACAAGAATATGTAGTACAGAGATACTTAAAATCACCTCAAGAATTTTATTTCCCTATCCTTAATGCTAGTTTGAGTAGTAGATAAATATTAACAATTTTTAGTATAAGAGAAAACAACCTGTGCAGAAAGTATGTGATACAGTAATTTTCTTACAAGTCAAGTCAAAAACCCCTGCCTCTCTCTTTGGTTAACTGATTTTTTTCTGAACAAACTCTATGATGCTTACCCTTGCTTTCTTTCCAGTAACATTTTGAAAGCTTGTTTTAATTACAGTGAAGGTAACTCTTACTGAAAATTTTCTTTATCTTTATTGACTTTTTCTGCTTTTATAAGTTCATCATATGACTGCATGGCATATCATAATCATTGTCTACAAATGCCAACAGCAGAAACTGCATCAGTTAATACATACTTTAGTAGGCACTAAAAGACCGTGAGTTGACAGTATGGTAAGTCAACATCAGTGTGTGACAATATGCACTATTTAAATATTTTATACTCTGCCTAAAACATATTTCTATTTAATTTTCTCCAGTTAACTCCCACTTCAACCAGTCACGTTTATCATTCCCTCCCTATATTTCTAATTTCAGGACTCACTGTAACCTGCCCTCTGTTGTAATTGGTGCTCACTACTTTCTTGCTTCGTCATCTCCCATAAACGCTATTAACAACATTGTTCTTTCATCTTCTGGGTTGTTAATGGTGATGTTCATCCATTTACGATTTGCAGATTTTTCATGCAAGGGCTACTCATAAATGCTGATACAACTCCACAAACTTTGCTAGGAATTTTAATCTCGTTGATTTGCACAGAGCTCAGGATATTTTCCTGCACT
Organism: Chamaea fasciata; assembly: GCF_029207755.1. Taxonomy (NCBI): domain Eukaryota; kingdom Metazoa; phylum Chordata; class Aves; order Passeriformes; family Sylviidae; genus Chamaea; species Chamaea fasciata. The sequence continues at coordinate 28,500,100 of NW_027094086.1, forward strand.
GGTAAAACTCAGGGAAAAATAAACTTATTCACTGAAATGTATTATCTCTTTTGAGAGACCGTATTAAACTACCTGTCTTAGGTTTAAGGCATGATTATGGCAACTACATATACAAAAAGCCTGCAGGTACTTTTAAAACAGTAGGAGTTTTTTTCAAAACTGAAATGTAAAAATTTTTTTTTTCTTTCACACCTGTTTTTGAACACTATTTAACTTCTGGTATTGTTCATGGGCTTTCACCTCCAAAATTTTCTATCTATCTCTCTTAATAACATGAAAAATTATGTGGACTGAGTTAGTCATACTGTATAAACAAAATCTTGGAACAGTGTAATATGTATTTTTCTCTATCTGAGACCATCTTTCTCCATCATCTGGACCCTTATTAAATCACTTAGCCCACTACCAAAGAAAGAGAAAACATTTTTTAAACTATTACAGTGACAGGAGAATCATAAGACCTTTCTCATGCAAATTTAGTTTACGCATAGTAGAACATAATAAAATAGTAGATAATACAAAAGATGGTCCATAAAGCTGACCTATATAAATAGAAAAAAGTTATTAAAGATGTAATGGTAATATTTCTAATCTTACATATCACACCTGGTTCTTAAGAGCAGTTTACTGCAATGAGACCATCAGAACTTCAGCCTTTAAAGGGATAAGATACATACATTTCCTAAGGAAAGTTACGTAAGTAACTAGTGTGTAAAGTACTTTCCTAGCTGACAGTAAAAGCCACCAGTAGTATTGCAGCATGTAGGAATAAGAATAGCACAGAGCAGGACAATAACTGGGTTTTGGGGATTCTGGTGGGGGTTTGTTTCCCCCTAATGATTGGCAACAACCTTAATGTGAATAAGCATGTGACTTTCAGAAAAGGCTTCAAAGATGTTCTCAAGCAAAAAAAAAAAAATATCTTTAATTTAAGCAAAATCAAAGTTATCTTTTTTTTTCCTTTTATCATTGCATGAAAGAGAGTCTATATATGTTGCTACAATATACTCTAGAAATGGGCTTGTATTTTTATTCCTACTATGAAATCAGTGTCTTCCACATCCTTAAAACTTCAATCTGAAATCAAAACAGAAAATCATATCACTGTTGATGAGCTAATCCCATGGGCAGTTTGTAAAAATAAAAATAAACAACCTCTAACATGAAACAGTACAAGTAAGTCTTTGTTTTCTACAGATGGATTTTCGTTTAATGGAAACCCACGCTTTTTCTCATTCTCTTTAGGGTCTTTAAGTAAAAGGACTAAAGATTAAATCAATGCATGGAGCATAGTTTCTAGGTAAACCAGCAAAATTGCAGTAAACTCTTGAGTGTCTCAACAGATAGACAGACAGCAAAGTGTTCAGGTAGTACATCTTATTTGAGACATAGTCACCAGTCTACTTCTAAAGAGATTTTCTTGGATGATTTGAGAAATAGGTTATGTATGACCAATAGTATTGCTCTTATATCTACTATTCTAGTTATTAAGAAGCCTAAATCGTACCTAAAGGCCTTCCTAAGAATATACAAATTAACTCACTCAGATCAAAACTAGTTTAGTTGTAGAAGAACACAACAGTTATGAACAGGAGGCAAAACATCTGATGACATTGAAAAGCTGTCAGTTCAAACTCCCAGGTTGAGAAGGTCTTAGAGGGTGTCTTCCTACTTCCCAAAGAAGTTTTCTGCCATGCTACTGATGAGAAAGAGATAAGACACATCCAAAGTGCAGCTCTGAATTTCTTTGGAGCATTCAAACATATCCTTCTCACTGATATTTCCAACTACCTGTCATAGGTATTCCAAACGTTACCTTGTCATCGTCGAGACGGCTATGCACTCAGAGTACTTCAAGTTACAGCACCATATTAACTAGAAGTTTCTCATATCTTTTTTATGTTGCAATCCTAGGGGCAGCTCCACACAGCCCTGGCTCTTTTTCTCTTTCCTCCTCAGTTCCATCTGCAGTCTCAGTTCCATCTGCAGTCCCAGCTCACTGCTTCCAGTCCCTGCCACAGCCACCTGACCCTGTCTATCCCTCATATAGTGGCCTTCTTTATCTGTCCCACATACAACCTCTTATCCCTTCATCCTCACAGCATTGCAAACTGACTCTCCACTAACTAACTCACTCTTTTATCACACCCAGCTGCGAGGACAAGGCTGTTCCCACTCTTTGCTAATTAACACAGCTGCAATACATCAGAGGCAAGATTGCCTTTAGCGCTGTCTTACCACATTACCTTCCCTTGATATTGTCACTCCAGAACCTGAAACCTTCTATTTTTCACTTATTTCAAAAGAAACAGGACATCTGAGTCAATGAGTAAATGTCCTAATCTTATGCATCATTCTCTAACTTTTCTCCCAGAGTAAGGTTCTAGAACCATGACATTTAAAGCTTTTGTTTAATATCTTTCTGTTTACTAACATATTCTAACTTTAGGTTTTTAATATATTCAGAACACTGCAAACAGACTTCTTCAGTATTTGTTCCATCCTTCCAAAGTTGAAAATGTGATTTCTAACCTCCATATCACCGACTTAGTTCAGAAGTTGAGTTAGTGCATCCTGACATCTCAATTTCTTCTCTTGGTACTTTTACTGGGGTAGTTTTTGGACACTGCTCCAGAATCTTTTCGTTTCCACCTACATTTACTCCTTCATATTAATTTGCATGCCAAAAACCACATAACATGGCTTTTCTGTTTATATCTATGATGTGTATAAAAACTGCAATCATAGTCAGCATTTTGAAAGGCAAAGCCAATTAAGCTCCTTGAGACTCAAGGTCTGCCTTGAAGAAATGCTAATAATGACCACCAGACAATGATTTTCAGTTTATCAAAGCCTACCAAATGTGATTGCATCTGCCTGGCCTCTCTGGGGCTCCACCACTGCCCACAGCCAAGGAATCATCTCAGGCTGCTCAGGGAGAGCCCTGCTTCTCCTGGCCCCTGAGTCCAGGAAGCCATGAGCACCCACAGCACCTTGATAGTATTGCAGCATCATTCATTCTATTTTTATCCTTTTTTTTTCATTTCCTCATCATTTTATACAGCTTTTACTAACTTCCTCTCTTTGACAATGCAGGTAAAAATTTCACTAGCTGTAAGATATAAAACTTTTTAAGGAAAGAGTAATTAAAACTAGTCTTGTTTTGCAAAAAAAAGTTATGTTATTAAGGAGATCACACTGTTATTATTTCATTTTCTTTCTGTTCACATGTCTTCTTCCTTTTTTTCCTTCTACTTAAAGCAAGACTAATAGGTAAGTAGTAAAAACTTTCACATATTTTGCCAAGTTTGAGAATTTTTTTTTTCTTGTTCTTACTATGTATTATCCTAGATTTAATTTTCAAAATCTGGCTGCTGGAAATGCAATTTCTTTTACCACTTTTTTCCAAAGGTTAAGATAGGAATTACCTGGCTCTTCTAAGTCTTCTTTTTGCTGGTTCAGCCTCAAACTTATGTATTGTGTGCAATACATTCAATATTTTGTTTGGGATATATAGCAGGAGTTTATTTTCAGAAAGGGGTTTATATTCATATTGCTGAATATCATAACACTATACTCAAGGACATATCCCAGATGTAGGGCCAGAAAAAGTTTTCAGCTCACTGTAGCTTACTCATATCATTCTCATAGCTTACTCACCTCATTCAGTTGTCAATGGATAGGGAGGGGGATCTTCAAATGGACAGTTCTGATTTTATAAATATTTTTCCCATGAAATTGGTGAGATTCAGCATTCAGTTAGACTGTCTGGCTCTTAGAATAGAGATTTCTTTTTCAAATTAGTAATAAAAAATAGCTACGTATTTAATTAATGGATCTGTTTAGTTTGAGTGGCAGGCTCTACCTGTGTATTTTAATTTAGTTTTCCTGTAATCACAAAACCTTAGAATTTAGGACTCAAAAAGAGTCTGACACTACCATTTAATGAAGAAACATAAAAATTATTTTAATTTTTTGAAGAGCATTTCTCTTCATAATTCCTTAATCAAACTTGAGTTCAGGCAAAATGCATTTTCATTCAAACATTAACTGCTATACAAACCTGAAAAGATAACTGTAATCCTTTTATCAATTTAAAACAAAGGCTGCAGTGGTTGAGTTTAATTAAGGAAATGTAAATTGCTTCCTGTTAGCCAAATTAATATGTATCTATGAACCATGACCCTTTTCTTTCATTTACACTGGAAAAATTACTTAAAATGATAGCCTTTTTCAAACTATTTGTATAAAAAAGGAAAATTAATATCATTAAATTAATCCAAGCTGGGATGGCAAATCATACGTTTTTTTCCTATTATTTTCTATTAGAAGTTATTTGAGAAAGGGCGAAAATTAATTTAAGAATTACTTTCACTTTTATTCCTTCCTTTTATAAATTGAGTATTTTTAGTTAGTCAAGGTCAGATTCGTATCTGGAGCAAACTGCTGTATCAAGAATTATTTTTTTCAAATCCACTCCAACATAGCATTATCAATCAGAAAATAATTACCTTGACTTTATAAATGGGGTAATGAAGAACAGTGAAATAATTGTGGCTTTTCCTCTACCATTTTCTGAACAATAATCAGTAAATGATATAAGAATATAAACCAGAATACCAAAAATATGATTAGATGTCTATGCCTTGAAACTCCTTAGCACAAGTGATACTATAGGAAACAGGTAAAAGACACAGAGTCAGGTAAAATTTTAAGCAACATTTCCTCCAATGAAATCAATTTCAGCTTTCAAATCAATCCTTGTAAACACCATTGTAAAAAATATGAACTTCACAGAATGCATTCCAATCTGTGTTACCTTCAAATGAAATATTCTGTCCTCAGCGTCAGTATTAGAAAAAAGATCTTATAATGGGAAAATGAAATTTGTTTCCTGATATTCAGAAGATAATAGTAGCACTGGAATTAAAGCTGTAATTGTAAGTCTGACTGGTTGGATCTACATTAATGTAGTGTACAGTCTTGAGGCAAGACTCGAATTTGGATTTGCCATACATCTAGATAATTTATGAGCTTTAGTGCCTGCATGGTGAGATCTGGAGCAACTGTCTCAAGATCATGGAAGAGTAAACCTTCAAAGGATACTCCAGAAAACTGTCCACATGCTTTTCAGAAGGTTACACCACTCTGCAGCAGACTTGGTTTTCTATTTGGCATTAGTCCATCTAAAATATGGCATTTCATCCTTGCTGCAGCACCACATCATCAAAATCAGGAAGTCCAAACATATTCCAGAGAAACATTTAGCACTTCGCACTTTTGTGAAAACAAATAAGATTGTTAGGCAGGATAATTTGATTCTAGGAGAAATATCCGTAAGTTTGACAAGTTTTAGAAAATGCATATCAGGTAAGAATATGTGTAGCTTTCATGCCACAATGAGAAGCAAACTCTGTGCAGGAGGACACTAACAATATTCTTGTTATTCCGAAGAGAAGGAGCAGACTTAAAGAAGGTACAGTTGATTCTGTCGAAATCATCAAATGCCCAGGAATTGGTTAGGCTTGAGGGTGTTTCCAGGATAGGAGGTCAACAGTAAAATAATAAAATTCTCCTTTCAAAACATAGATTTGCCTTTAAAATTTATATAACCCACAGAATGCTGCACTTAACTCGTTCACTGATTTTCATAGATTCATTAACACTATTTTGCAGTTTAAAAACAGTTAAAACTGATTTTTCATTATTTTCAAGGCATCCTGGACAGGTTTTTTAGTTCAGTTTATGCTTTCCACTCTTTCCACTGTTTTAGAGAAGTGCCTTTACACCTATTTTTTTTATGCCGAGCATCAACTATTAAACTGCAGTACCTAAAACTACCACTTTAGGCAATCCCAATGTTATCTAGAAGTTAGAAGCTTAGATCCCACTTACAGCTTAGTGGGATTTGCAGCCTTAGTATGTCTGTGCTCAGGGATAAATCTGTGGAAAAGTGACAAATGCTGCAGCCCCTTCTCATTTCTACTCTTAGCATTCCCCAGTGCATTACACGTTTCGTGTCACAGAAGAGGGGAACTGTTTCAAACCTATGTCTAGACACATGCTTGTTTCACTTAGCATACAGACCTAATTATCTAACTATCCCTAGTGACATACAAAATGCAGTTGCAAGAAAAATTATTTCTGTTCTTCAGCCCTGTAGAAGCATTAAGTTAAAATGTTATTTCCAATATATTATGAGGGGACAGAACCCCCACGTGATAGTCTAGCTGTAGGAGCATTGTCAAATTTTCACTTTGAACTTCCCATACTCTACCAATAGATTTTCCCGTGCTAGTGCACTAAATACATGCACTCCTCTACATTGTACTTCATTCTTTTGTTTGAAAAGGTTCTCCATGCTCCATGCATTTCTTAGAAGGAGTGGAATTTGCAAGATTCTTCAAGAATCAAAACTAGAAACAATTACTGAACACCAAAACTAATTTTGAAACAGTGTCCAATTCTGGACTCTTGTGTGCAAGGAAAACAAGGAGAAGGTCCAGTGGAAGTCCAGCGGAGGACCACAAAAATTATTAGGGCTCTGCATCTCTCTTATGAGGAGAGACTACAGGAGTTGGGGCTGGAGAAGACAAGACTGAGAGGGGATCTCATGAATAAATATAAATACCTCAAAGACATGCCAACAGGATGGTGCCAGAGTGTTTTCAGTGGTGTGCAGCAACAGAACCAAGAGCAGTGGCAATAAACTAAAACTAATTCCACATCTACATGAGAATGAACTTGACATTTAGGGTAGCAGAGCACAGGCTGCCCAGGAAGGTCATGGAGTCTCCCTCTCCAGAGGCATTCGAAACCCACCTGGATAAATTTCTGTTACCTGCTCCAGGTGAACCTGCCTTGGCAGAGGGTCAGACTAAATGATCTCCAGAGGTCCCTTCCAACCCTAAAAATTCTGTGATTCCATGATTCTGTGACCTGACTGCTTCACAATTAAACCCATTATTCTGGAATACCTCTTTCTCTTCTTCTCAGTGTCTTTAATTTATTGCTAAAAGCAATAATATCAATAGAATTTACAAAAATTAAGAAAGAAATAAATAACAATAGAATAAAGGTTAATTTCTGCTCATAATACAAAGACCAGACTGCACTACTCTGAAATATTCAAATACTCATCTTTGTTTCCTCATTGTTTAACAACCTCATTCTGTTGTAGCTTTTCTTCTTTCCAGTTTATAAATAGTCCTTTTGACCTTGGTTATTTTCCTTCCTGATGTAAGTATAGTGAAGAGATTTGGTGTAACTTTCTTCATGGTTTTGGTTTGAATTTTTTCGGGGGGAATTTTTCATTTTGTTATTTTTTATCTCAACTAGCAATGCATTCCTAATCTTATTCCTCCTCTAACTGTTTCCATTAGGTGAGACAGATTCCTTCCTCTGTCCCTTCAAACATGGAGCCAAAGTTTCAGAATGTTCCTTTGGTGACATCACTTAGCTTTGCAGTTATTTTCTGGAAACTTGGACAGATACAGAATTTTTTTTGACTAACACAGAAGCAGAGTATACCTGACTGAAAATGCATTACTTTTTCTCAAGTCCCCTCTGTAATTACATTTATTGAAGACACACCTGTTTAGAATTTCATAATTAGTTTATCATTCAACAGATTAAAAGCAATTAGACTTTCTTCTAGCTAATAGGTGCACCTGGACACTAGTGATTCCAGGAGTCTTAATGTAATGAGAATAATAGATATGGAGCCATGCAAAAATGAATATAATTCTCTGAAGAGGTCCTTGATGTATCATAAATTGTGCCCATAGTAGTTAAGCATTTTGCCTCAAATGGGTAATTTGCTTCTTTTTGACATAGTCTTACAAACTTGTATTTGTTTATATACCAGACTGACTAAAATAATTTTTCTCATGACCTTAGTTTGGTTTCATGTCATTTTGTGAGTTGTCACACTGCTTGAATGAACTAGTCTGTGATGTGATATGTAATTGCATTTCAAATTTAAATTTTCTCTCTTCCAGCTTTTTAGCATACTAAGATCCAACCTCCTTTGGAATCTACTCCCCTATCCTCACTCCTGCATGGGATCATTATGATTCATGCAGCTATATTTATGAACAAGCAGTCTGTTCCAGAACCTTTATTTTGTGTCTTTTTTGCCCTCTCCCTTTTTCTACTCCCCTTCTCCAATCATCTGAAACAAACCACCCTTTTTCTTCTCCGAATCATCACATTTTTTCCATGGGATCCAATTTCTGCTAGTAAGGGTCATGCATTCGGAAGCAAAGTTATTTCCCCTCCCAAGATCTTGTTCACCCTCAGCCTACCGGTGATGGGGGTAATGTTGGACAGACAGAGCTGATGTTGTGCAGAGCTGCTCAGCAGTTGCCAAAACACTGGTGCGTCTTCAACACCTTTCCAGCTACCAATGTACAGCACTGCTGATGTCTTAAGTTTTAGCTTTCATGTTTTCCAGATCCTGTGCTGCCTAGGGGTGCAGTTCCGAGCCTCATATTAACTGCTGGTAAGCTCTCTTCACAGAGTGGGTAGACAAAACAAATCCTTTCCCAGCTTGAGAGCAAAGATAACTTTCAGGTGCAAAAGCACAAACAATGGTGGACTGAAGGGAGGAACAAGAAGGATGAGACCTCACAACCCGAAGCAGGAATCAGACAATTAAACCCCAATATGCAAATGGACCAAAACTTATAAAAGTGTAAGACCTCGTGAAAAGTCATCCATTCTGTGACCATTCCTAGTCCACCTTGGTTGTAGTCCTGGTCAGGCCCTGTCCTGCCCAAGGTGTACCCTAAAGACCTTTTAATAAATACTCACTTTATTCTCTAGCCTTGTCCAGTCTCTGCTTCAGTTCAGCCTTCCCAAGGCATCACTGGGAGAGCTGCTATGGGGGAAATTCGCTCCATCTCGGACAGACCCAAAATATGCAGAAATACTCAGGATGTCTTCTGACAACTCTAACAGGATGAAGAAGGGAAGAATGCTATTAAACAAAGTTGTTACAGCTAAGGAAGGCTGAGACCAAACTGTTAAAATATTTACAAAGTGTCTGACAGAAAAATGAAGGTCATTTCGTTCTAGATTATATCACAGTGCACTTCATTGCATGCAACATTCATCTCAGAGACCATGTCCTTATGACTTAGCCTATTTTTAAACCCCAGATAAAATTATGCATTCTAAATCTATAGTTTTATCACTTTTCAGGCTCAGGACATGAATAAACATTTGATATATCAACTGATTTCACTTGTTTTAATTGCCCTTTTAGTTAATATTTAACACTGTGGTGTGTCAAAATAAATTATTTTATCAGCAGATAAAAACCATTGCTCTCTTACCCGCAAGTATGTAATTTTCTACACTAACACCAAAGAGTGCACACTATAGAAGTTAAATATTTGCAAAAAAAATATTGAAAATCTAGACCTTTCTTGCATCTTATGTGTATGTTGTTAGTTAATAAACTTTGTATTAAATTAAAGGCACTTTGGGATCAACCAGAATTATTATAGGAAAAATATTAAGGAAATTTGAAATCAAATACTAAACATATTTCTGGCATTGATTATGAAATAAGGAAGTGTTCAAGTCAGCCTGGAAAGCACAGAAAGATGCTGAAGAATGTATTTCTAAAGCAGAATTACTAAGTTTTTTATCTGCAACGAAATACCATTTTGTGTCTTTTTTTTCCTTTGTAGAAAAGAATAATTGTGAATTAACAAAATATCTAATGCTTCAAAAAAGATGTCTTGGAGTGAGACTTCAAGCGAAGGAATTTTTAATTTGATTACTTCTCCCATAACACAAAGCACAGTTTTCCATCAATACTGGCTCATGAAAAGTACAACAGTGTACGTACCCTAGAATGTTCAATCACTCACCTGGGGCTGGCAGATGAAATGTAGAAGACCTATGCCTTTATGGAGAAATAGAAACTTAAGGCACCTCCAAAACGGCTAAGACATCTGTGTCTTGACATTAGGATAATTCCTGTGATGTCCTAGTCATACAGATACAACACAGTGTGCACTGATTGTACACTATTTCTACAGTGACCTGCTCAGTGATACATATTTTCACACCACTTAAGACATGTGAGTGATTTAGGAAAAAAAATAACCTTTAGATTTCTGTGGGAACCAAACTAGCTGGAATGAATGGTGGATTAGCCCAGGTGGCTTATGCAAGAGACTTCAACCTGAGACCATGGGACACGGGGTACTGAAAAGGAGGTACCTGGTTAGGTTATGGTGAGAAGAGTGTAACCATGGGAATTAGTATGTTAAAAGAATCATGCCAAAATAGGCCATGTTTCTTGTGGTGGTGTCTGGAGTCGTTTACCAGCTTGATCACTCACCAGTCCACATGGAAAGTTTGTATTCTTAGGTTTGGTGGGTCCGAACCTCAGGCTGAAGCGTAATGAGAGCGTGGAAGAAGAAAGAGTGACTCTCACGTGGGTTGAAGCTAGATGTTTATTGCTCCCACAGGGCCATGTCCCGAGAGTGAGTGTCTCCTGGGGTTCTGGTTTCACCTTTTATTTGGGGGTGTAGGGAGGGGCAAGGGTGAACCATAACCAATACCAGGTAAGGAGGGAGTGACCAAGACAGAAAGACAATACACAGGACATCTGATACATGATACAGGGCGGAGAAGTCATAGGCTCTGCCAATCACTCCAGCCTCTCACCAGCGTCTGGGCTGGTTGCAGGGAGATGGACTGGACCCACAACTAGGGAAAAACCAAAGGGATTAATACACGGGGTAGTCTGGAACAAACTATTCTACATAAAATTACAAACTAATAATTTCACACCGCTACAGTTTCTAGTTTTGGTTCTCATTTCAGGGCCCATTACATATAAGATCATGTACCTGTTCCAAGTTCAGGATTGGACCCCTGCCCCCGGATACCCCTATATATTGTTACATTCACCATGCCCATTGGTCTTTGGATGTTGCCCCTCAGATCACTCTGTTTATCATTTTCGCTATTAAAGCTCTTTATTTTTCGGGCAACTGCATCATTCCTGCCCATCTATCTCGCCACGCTCCCCCAGCTGGGCCAGACCTGGAGTTGCAGTGAGTCAGACTGAAACATATTTCATAATATTTAGTTAATCTAGAAGTCCTAAAAAAAGTGTTTGTTGTCCTAGAACTGATTGAAACCTAATGTTGTTTCTCATGCTTTATATGCAAATTCACAATGGACGTACACAACAAATGAAGTTGAAATGCCATCCTCTGTTCTTAAAATCTTTAAAGAAGATTTTAAGGAATGGAGGGACAAGGGGAGGAACCTAGATAAAAGATGTGACTTTCATATAATACATTCTTTTTTCTCTTTTATGCTTCTTCAGATGAACACATTCAGCAACTTGTTGCATGAAATGCTGATGAAATTCCTGGTGTTTGTGGCTGCCATCAAGCAGTGTTGAGAGTTCTTGGTTTTTGTTGAACAGGATGCAAAGGCAAACTTTTAACATGAAACTCGAGATTTAAAGCAATGAAATTTCCAATTAAAAATATGTTGTTTTGCAGTAAAGCCTGCCCCATTTCATTTACATTAGTGAGTTATCCTTCTAAGTCAGCAAAGTGAATTTCACTACTTTCATGAGAATTCATTCTTTCTCCATTTACCATTATATATGCTTCAGGTACAGTAGGATTAATGTAGATTCATAAGCTAAAGAACATGTCCTGATCCAGTTATAAACAGGATTTTTTATACATTAGAAAGGATATAACTTGTGTTTACAGTTCATTTCATTGTGTTTCTGAGTTATGCTTTTATCTTAAGCAAAGTAATTTTTTTTTTCCTTTTGAAAAGTCAAAGCTCATTTTACTTTGAAAAATTTTTCTCAAATAAAGAGAAGAGAGAGGTAGGTATATTCTGAAATGAGGAAATGAGCATGTTATGAAACACTCTATCCAGTGTTAGGAATTCTATTTACATTTGTTTAAGGAATAAACATTCAATTTTGAGTTGAAGAAAACTGCACTATTGTTAGGGTGGCTTGTAAAAAGCTTTTTCTTCTGGTAAATATTGTTTTACTGCTCACCAAATCACCCATTGATTTAGTGTTTAATAAAAGCAAAGAGGGATTTATTAAACCTCGGTGTCCAGAGATATCCTGACAAGTGTTTACTACTTCACAAAAAACCAACAAAAGTTTTCAGAAGTTTTTTCACTTTTTGCTTGGCTTTTAAAAATAATTCTAATAGAATATTACAGATATAATAAAAGTGGAAAACTAAATAATATAAAACTTCAGTACATGTCTTATAACAGGGCTTATTAACTGAGGTACAGCAACTGGAAAATTTAAAATCTTAATTAAATGTTTAATTTATTGCTTATAATTATCTCCATTTCAGGGTCATGTATTCAGATGCAGTGGCTGTCCTGCTCTGATCCATTTGTATTTGGAAGAAGCCCTGGACCTCAGTTCTCCAGATTAAGTTTCAATTTAAAGTTTTCTTGATGTTGATCTAAAGATCCTTCTATAAAAAAATGTAAAGGGATTTTTCCAGAGTAATTTAGTTCCAGCTGCTACCAGAGGATTTGATATTCCACAGGGTTTCTCAGCCCCATCTTTGTTTCCTTATATGTGGTAAGAGGCCCACGCATTGGTGGATTTTTGCAGAACTCCACATTTTCACGGGAGTAATTTTTCCTGGGCTGTGCATGATCATTTAAAAAAAAAAAAAAAAAAAAAAAAAGTACTGCAGCAATGTAACATTAAAGAATTTACACAGCAGAATAAGCCCAGTTTGTTGCTGTCATATTAGTAAACCAGTAAAATAATATTATTAGATTTCTTATCTGGTTGAAAATTTATAGTAACACTGCTCAACATTTACCCAGGATATTTACAAACTAGTTATATTCCAAATCACTTTACAAACTTTAAATAACTAATGTCACTTGTAGAAGATAAAAAAGTTTGGGTTTCCTTTATTTATTTTATTTCATGACATTTACAAACTAAGAGACAACAAATATAGCATAAAGAGGCTTCTTGCCTTAAAAAAAAAATCTTCTGTGGTGCATTTATGTAGATGTTTTGCAGACATAAAATAATCTATATTGTTTCTCTTTATTATATCCTCATCAGTTTTTAAAGAAATTTAAAATCTGTTGGTAACTTTTAACTTCTACCTGTGTAGAAGAGATCTATATCTCCACACAAGTAATTCAGCCTTTTGGTTTATGGATAGATTAGTGAACAGAAGGGTCTTCTTTATCATTTTTATCGTATTTGTATGATTTTCTGTGTAGTATGTATTCACAGTATACATAATATTCTGGTATTAATATATAACGGATTAAACTGTCATATAACAAGTGCTGTTGTTTGAAAAACAGTACCAAAATACTATTAAGTGCATCTCTCCTTATCCAGACACAAGTAATAAATTTTTCAGAGTCTGAAAATGCTTTATAAATGAGGTGATCTCAGAAGAGTTTTGTAGACATGTGTTTTCTTCTAATGCATCATGTTAGTAATTAGATACCCTTGCAATCTTTCTTTTCTGGAAGTAAAAGGCTATTTGAAAATAATTAAAATGATATGGACTTTGAGCCAGTTGAAAGCATCTGAGGATTTCCAGTAAACCCTGCATTGCAGCCCTGAATGGAGAGTTTTTCCTGGTTGTGATAATTTTTTTATTGACATTTTTCCAGAGTAGATACAAAACCCATCAACATAAATCTTTTACACATTTAATAAATCATTGAATTTCCAACGCCAAAAAATTTGAGCAATCTTTTTCAAATAATACCTGAAAGATAGTTAAAACACTAAATTGTGATGGGAAAAAACTCCTGTTAAACTTTTGACTATTTCCCTTTGCATCTCCCATTGTTCATCAATAACAGGCCAATACCCAATACTGTGACTGAGAGTACCATCGGAGACATCACAGCAGCCTTGTACTGGTCACAAAATCACCATTGCCAGTAGAGCTGTCACACAGATCAAAGTCCAAAGGCTTTGCAACTACAGACAAGAACACTTCTTATGAAATATGACTTTTAGACAAAACTTGATCCATCAGTTTACTTATTAGATGAACATTTTACCCAGGTACAGTGCCTAACACTAAATATTCTGTATCTACCCAAACATTTTACCATTTTTCAAGATGGAATTTAAATTAGTTTAGTTATTAATGTTAATTTGTTTTTCCAAATGCTTGCAGGGTTTTTTTTTTTATGACACTATATCAGAAATGATTTTTTTGCATTTGTTTATTCAATTTTTTTTTATATTTAATGATGTTTAAATATATACAATTTTGTCCGGTGAACTGTCAGTGTTTTGCACTGCTTAATCAGAGTTAGCATGCTTACTTTGGCATGAAAAAGTATCTAAACAAGAGCAGCAAGATAGCCTTCATTTGGGACAGAAAAACATTTGGTGTTAGAGCACATGTTGCTATCATCAGGTGGCTTTGACACTAAAGCTCATTTCTGCCCCTATCCCCAGAATGGCTGATTGATCATATAAAACAGCGGGGATCACTGTGGGTGAATATGATATTCAGACTAGAAAAAAGTCTTCTGGAATATGGATATGGGCAGGAAGTGTAGAATTTTACAGTAGTAAATAGAAATTTATTGGATTCTTTTGCTCTATATAATTTGAAATAGAATGATTTTTTAGCCTTTTTCTCATACACTCTTTGGTTTATTTCCAGCCTTTGTCATTATAGAAAGCATTAATAATTCCTGTTTAAATTCAAGGATATATTTCTAATATATAGGGAATTACTTTCATGTTGTGTATTTCTAGATCACTGTTCTTTAGCATAATATCTTTAGATAACTATGACAAAAAGGAAACACAATGTTAAATAGTATTTTTACTAGTACACTTGAAGACATCTAATAAAGCACCAGTTTAGAAAAACATCTGCCAGTGATCAATTCCCTGAGTAAAAAAACAATGTAGAAAATCTGTCTTGCTCTTAATAAGACGAGCATGTGAGTGGATTAAAATAAATTATCCATTTCACACTAGGTTTCAGCCTGAGGACAATGTCCCACTGGCTTGAAGGTTTGAATCTAGCCACATTTTTCATTTTTTAACAATCAGTCAAGGCTGAACGGAAAGACTCAGGAGATGCCTCAAGGTCTTAACCCACCTGATCATTAAACACCATTAACTGGTCAAGGCAGAAACCCTTATTTACTCAAACAAAACTAATTGCTGAGAAGTTATTTGTTGGTGTTGCATTTTGCCTAGAGATAAAGAAGATGAATTCCTAGGCAAGCATGGGAAAATAGCCAGGCATGTTCTTTGACATTTGGAGCATCTCCACCTGCTGGAAATAGAAAGTTTGATATGCCAGCAACAAGAAAACCTGTCTCCAGCAGTACAGGCTCCGACGCATGAGTGCCGCAAACCACACGGATCCTGGTTTTTCCGCTGCCCTGAAGGAGTGGGTGCTGTCCGTGGTTCTGAACACCCACGTGGGACGCTCCCGGCTGGGTCTGAGGGCAGGTGTGGAGAGCCCACAGACTCCGTGTCTGAAAGAGCACCGAGGCTACGGTCCATGTGGACTCCTGTAAGACAGGCTTCAGTATGATACAGAACTCCTGCTGCATTTTTCAAAATAATTTTGTCTTTGCCAAGGCTGAAATAAAGACTTGCTGTCAGCCATTTGCTTCCTTGTACAATTAGGCAAAATTTATATATGTATAAATATATAAATAAATAAATATATGTTTGTAAATATTAGAATATATAAAATATATTTTTATGATTCTATTTGATATTTAAATTTATATATTTATATATATTAATATAAATATTTTTAATATATTACAATGCCTTTCTTGAAACAATGCTTCAGCGTATTTTGCATAGGATTATTTCCTTATTTTTTATTATTATGCTAATTTATTAAACAGAAGATGGAATTACTGAAGTCTGTAGATAGTTCAGAGCTCCAGCTTTCATTGAAATCTCTGTTTACTAGGAAGCTATGGTTCACGTGCTTCAGTCAATTAATCTTCCTACCTTCTTTGAGGCCAAAACAACACATCATGACATTTGGCTTTTAATACCAGCTATATGTTTAAGAATAATATTAATAATAATAATAATAATAATATTTTTTTAAAAAAGATTGTAAGATTGTAATCTCCATACAAGAAAAAAACTTAAACACTTTGATTCAGATAAAATTAGATCCAAATAGTAGTTGAATGGACAGATGCTGAAGTTACTGCTTCTATTTAGCATCAAATTTTACAGGCATGAGCATATAACTAGGCTTCTATCATACCAAGGAACACTTTTAATATCATTCCATTTTCATTTTGTATAGCTCTGTTCTGTTGCTTCATGCTCTCCAATTTCTCTGTGAATTTCAAAATAACAGATATGTAATAGCATTTGCTGTTTAATTTCAAAAAGTTGATCCTTGTCTCCGTAAATATATCAGGAAAACATTTCTAAGAAAAATCCCAGAAAATAGATATTGATTATTCTTAAGCTTATTATTAGAAATGACAGAATCTATTGAACTTTAATTTCTATAAACACACCGGAGTATTAATAAAAGCAAAACCAAATACACTTTGTTGAATGTTACCTGTGGAAATGGAAAATTAAAAACAAATTAACATCATAACTGAGCCTTAGATTAATTGCTGGTATCTTCCCCCTACACAGTTGCTTTGCTAAAATTCGTGCTAGGACTTGTGCATATTAGGACAAAAATATTAAGTACTTGTCAGTTCACGTTATTAAATATACTGACTATACAGTCTGATTTTGACTTCATAGCATTTAAATGGAGTCCACTTCATCCCATTAGCTGGTTTATATTCTCCATAGATCTTTTTAATAATATCAGAGGTTCACATAAGAAAATGCAATTATTTATTATTTTATACTTGTCTTTAAATAAATCATCATGACTAAGCTTCTATACGTATTTCAATATTTGTTTATTTCAGTATGTGTAATTATATTATATATAAATGTAGGTGATTAATCACAAAGTCTTATTCCATGTACTTAAAATATCCTACAGCATTACCTTATGTGGTCATGCATTTCTTAGAATCACTAACTGACGTTACCCTGATTTCCCTTTTGAATAAGCTAAATTTCAAGAACTAAACTCAGTCTGCCCAAAAATTGGAAAATTTCCTATAAGAGTCTAAACTCCAACAGTAAAACAGAAGCAATACAGTGTGTTCCCACAATGCTGTCAAAATGAAAGACAGGAATACTGCTGGGTTTTTTATTATTTCCTGGACCTATTTTATGTGGCTTCAGTTCTGACTTTAATGTTAACCAGTAATAAAGCGAATTCATTTTGACAGCTCCTTAAAATTCTCAGGAATGTTTCTGCAAAATGAAACCATATTGCTCTCATAAAGTGTACTCTGTCTGACAGCTTGCTGACTTTCTGTCAAGGAACATACACTCACTTCTGGGAAGTTGAAGTTTAAAAAACCAAATAAAGCACAGAACAAAATTTTTCAGAATGCACACACTACCCTCAGTTTGCCCAAGAACAAGATGCTGTATTATATATGCACATACATGAAATTTTGGTGCAATTTTGTATGAATTTTCTAACATTTGAATGTTCAAAGACTTTGTATAAGACACGAGAAAGTTTTCAGGATCCATTCTTATAAATTTCATTCACCTTGACTCACAAAGCATTTAAAATTAAATGGGTTGATCTGTATGCACAACACTCATATTGTGGATATGTTATTTTGCAGAGGGAATATGTGCTGTTCAGACAGATAATATACATTTTGAGAAAGACATGAGAGCCATAGCACCTTAACAGGTTTCCTACCAGTCTATTTATCCATAAATCTGGATTGAACCTAACAATAAAGTCTACCCAAGTGCCTGCCCTCCTGTTTTCATTTCGCCCACGATAAAGACAGTTTAGGTGAAGCTTTTTAACACTCACACAAACCAATTATAGTAGAGAAGCTATTCAATATTCAACACTCTCAAAGAAGGCACAAACATGAAATTATGCAGTGACTCCATGACTCCATTCAGAAAGGAACAAAGCAGTTGCGTCTGGGTAACTTTTACTGAGGAATGTCACAGCTTGTTACATCTCTTTCCCCTCCTATAATAAAAAGGTGGATTGTTCTGCATAAAAAAACATGACTGTCCTTTCAGTCGTCTGAGGCACAATGACCTAAACTGACACCTTCCATGTCAATCATAAATATATTTTCACCTGCACTTTATTTCAGTGCTGCAAGCCTAAGGCTTACTATGAAAAAATAGGGGGAGCATTACTCCCCCAATGGCATGTTTGAACATTCAATATTCTCTCTGTTCATAATGTTCAAAACTTATTAATATCTGCTTAACTGAAGTAGTAGCTGCTGTTATATTTTAATCAGCAGAGTATTTTTAACCTCTCTAAATACTAATGATGACACTAGCAAACTATCCATTTGCATTTGAAGGTTACCCTCATAGAAAATTGATAGTCCTTAGCAATATCCAGCACCATGAGACACTTGAACAGAAAGAAAGGGCAACATCTCAGGCAAGTGTTAAGAATCACACTTTGCAGTAAAACAGATAATAAATCAATGAGACAACTGATACTGAAAAAATGAAACAGTGGAATTCATTGCATTTTAAAACAGTAGAATACATTTCATTTAATTTTTTTTTTTTATTATTATTTTTTTTTTTTTTTTTTTTTTTTTACTTAAAGCTGATTCTGTTTTCCTTTTCCGTAGTGGTGCTGTGTCTATTGAGGCCAGGTACATCTGATCAAATGAAGTAAAGCAAAGTGTGAAATACCTGTAGCTACTACTCTTTAAGGATCCTTTTGAATACCACCCCTACACCACAAAAAAAAAAAATTAAAATACAAAAAAATAAATGCTTTTTGCAAATCTAACTGTAAATAGTACTCACAGATCTACATTCCATTTGTAGTGAAGAGACCAAAGGAAGGTAAAATATTCAACTCTGTATGTATTATTCCAAAATATTCCAATAATATATTTATTCTTTTTAAAAAGTAGGATATAACGTCTGCTGCAACAATTAGATCTTCACAAATAGAAACATAATAATTTTTTTTTTCATGTTCTTGTTCAATTCACAAAGCTATCCTAGCCAGGCAGGGAAATGACTGATAAAAAAATGTCTGAAATTATGTTATGCTAATGTCCATTGGGATTCTATAAAACAAATCTAAAACCACATATGTTTTGAAAACAATCACTGAATCTCATCTCTCGTATTTCCCTACCAATAAATCTTCAGCCAGTGTAAAAGTTGTTAAGCAAGTCAGAAGAATCCTTCATAGGTATGACTGGAACACGGATGTCAGTTCCCTTCAGAGAAATAGCTAGATGAAGCATTTTTAACTGTAGTGTACATTTTATCTTTTCATAAATACTTTCTTTAAACTGAAATGAATTTTAATATTTTGAGGGTTTTTAACTTAAAAAATAAATATTGCAAGAGATGTCCTAATTTTGTTTTGGTTGAGCGAAATAAACTTTTGAGATAAGTCGTGATATTTCAGAATTCTCTGTGGTTAATTTTATTGCAGAGTGGGAAAAGAATTTTGTCTGTGGAAATTCCCAGACAAAAAAAAAAAAAAAAAAAAAAAAAAAAAAAAAAGGCCAGACTTATTTTATATTCAGCCTAACTAAGCAATTTTGGTGTCTCATTGATCAGTCTTTCCTGAACGTGGGAGGATAGGGAAGGGGAGAATGGGAGATTTCAGAAGTGCAGTTTGGTATAAAACACCCCAGTCAAACCCTTCAGTTACTAGATTAAATTCAGGACTTTCTTTTAAAAGGCAAAAGGATCTATTAAAATTATTCTTCTTTCCTCCCAGGTCCAGTTTTTTCTGCATGTTAGGAAGATTACTAAAGTATTTCTGTACATATTAAGATACTTTTTCTTCATGTCAGCCTGAAGTTTTCTCTGTTATAAGATATAAGTCAAGAAAATGTTTTCAGCTGCAGTTTTTCACCTTGGCCTTAAATATCATCCAAAAGGCATTTTGTCTTGCATTTTTGTAGACAAGAGAAAGCACCTTTAGAAAAATATTCAGTGCTTTGTGCCCTCAATGTACAGTGGTTCATCAAGGCATTGTTTCTTACTACAATTTAATATGTAACTATTGTTTGGGCAAATCAATTAGCTGACTGTTCTTAATTGTTAATATGTTTCCCAGAGCAGACTACAGACTGTTCCAGTAACTGTTCTCTGAACAATTCCCAGTCTTTTCGTTTTTAAAACCGACTGCAAAAGTAGTCAGAGCAGTCCGACTGCAAGTTCAAATACAGTAAACAGGGAAAAAACCCAAATTCCTGTATGTCATGACTTTAAAATTGCACAATAGCTTCAAAATGTGAGCATTTCTAATAGAACAGAACCATAGTGTGATGGTTATGTATCAGCAGTGGTATTGCTGTGGTATTACAGTCCTTTTGCAAGTGTGGAGATTCACAAGTCTTGAAATGTCGTTCTTCCCTAGGTCCACCTTGCGCCTAGTACTTCTACCAAGTTCAGCACACAACTAGAAGAAAAGAATACTTGAAGTAGAAAGTATCATTCCATTTTGCAAATATGGTAGCATCAGGGGAAGTTCTAAACTATTTACAATTTTTCATAAAGATAACTTCTTCTAATGAGATTTTTTTGGTTTTCATCCTCTGAAAGGAACTTATAAATTTCCCAATTGCATTCTGCACTTCTGCTAACAATATAGCGTTTTGGTAGGCATTACTGTAGGATTTGAATTTGAAATGTATTCCTGTAATAAACCTAAATAGGCTAGGATGGAAACTAGTTACTTCTGAAAGCCAGAAGAGTCTTGCTTTTTATTACATTACAGTGGCAGTAGTTACAGGCAGTCTCAGCAGTCTCCTTCTCTGTTTAAAAACCAAAAATTTAGGAAACCCTTGAGCCTGGGATTATTTTCTCATAGGATCAGTAATAAAATAAAGATCTAGATCTGTAATAAGATTTTAAATATCCCTAAAGAAATTTTCCTTCATTTCTGGAGGTGTTTAAATTACTTTAATTAGCTGGAAACAATAGCAAGTCTTTTGCTAAAATTTCTTTGTATTACTGAAAAAAACAGATCTGGTGCTCTTTTATTTTTTTACATTTTTCGCCTATTTGATTGATTTAATTTATCATATTCCAGTTTCTTTAGGATGACATCACATGCAGAGACAGCCCTGCTTTTATATTTATACAGCTTT
The DNA here is from genome assembly GCF_029207755.1 of Chamaea fasciata. Taxonomy (NCBI): domain Eukaryota; kingdom Metazoa; phylum Chordata; class Aves; order Passeriformes; family Sylviidae; genus Chamaea; species Chamaea fasciata. The sequence continues at coordinate 28,521,346 of NW_027094086.1, forward strand.
TATTTTTTTGTGTGTGTTTAAATTCAAGAGAATTTATAAACAAGCCTAGACCAAAAATAACATCATTTTGAGTGATTGTCTTATGGTACAGCTAACTGTTCCTTAATATCATTTCTGAAATGGAAATTCTTAAAAAACTAAATCAGTTTACATAAAAAATGTCAAGTCATCAGTTCTGTAGGAAGAAAAATGGAAACTCTCAATGCTAGAACACTTTATTTTTTAAAGCAATTCTCTCAACCCCTATAAAGTATTTGATCAGGTGAGACATTTATTTATGTTCAAATTGGCAAATGCAGTCACCCAGATAATTAAGTGGCTGAAAAATATTGATCTGCTAGGCATAATGTGGTCAACATCAGAAATGTTTACCAGAGTAACATTAACATTAATACATTCCATTCCCTTGTAAAATTATTGGATTATGTCGTAAGACCACATCTCTTTCCAATGATCTTCAAGGATTTAATAGAATCTTAGCTCCTACTATTTGAGAGGAGTGAAGCAATGTAAAAATGTTTAATGCAATTCTGAAACCTGTGAAAACATCCCTTGAGATACACTCATCATGATACTGTAATATCTGTTATGATCACTCTAATCATGAATTTCAAAAGTTCATGAAAAGTAGAGTAATACAAATTAAGAGTCTGTGGCCACAATGAACACAGAGCCATTAAAAAAGACAAATCAAAATATTGGTATGGGGGTTTTTTTCTGCACAATGTGCCAGAAAGGGTACTTGCAGTGCTAGTTTGGCACATCACCACAGCTGCAGCACGTTTTTATAATTATGAATACATTTGAAAATTCACAATGAAAAAAGACTCTGAAACCAATATCAGACATTCTTTGCTTTTAGCAATGAATGACTTGTACTGTGTCATTGTAAAATCAGATTACTAGTTATTTATAAAAGCAGTAGAATACATTGCATTTATTGCTAATTTATTTAGACCAAGCAGTTTTGCCAGTGGATTTATTTCTGTTGCACATAATTTCTCTCTACATTCCTGCATTATCATGAAGTATTGACATCAAGATCCATCTATAGGTTGGCACCCAAATGGTTCATGTGAAGTAAGCATTATACCTACACTTGTTGGACTTTATCTATACAATCCCAAGTGATATAAAGAAGGCAAATAGTTGATTAAATACAAGAACTAGGGTGTGGTAAAATCTGCTTAATGTGCTGATTCAAAAGAAAGACAAGAAAGCTGTTCTTCATGTAATTAATCTGTGGAGCTCCTTGCCCAAGAGTATATGTGGAAAATCCAGAGAGACTAAAGAAGTGCCTAGCTTAAATCATGGGACAAGATCTGTGGTGGGCTATTAACTATGAAAAGATCCCCACTGAGTCAGAAAGTCCCAGAACCGCAATTTGTCTGTGACTAGACAGGTAGTCTGGGGAGCTATTACTGCATACTTGTTCTTGTATTTTTTCCTAGACTCCCACTGTGGACCATTGTCAGAGAGTCATGATACTGAGTTAAATAAAGTGTGAACAAGTACCCATTTTGGGGTTTTTACATATTAACAATGTCACCTATAGTTTTTGTTTTACTCCTATATATTTGAGGTAAGACTAGAGGAAAAAATAACATCTGTTATCTAAATATAATTAATTTTTTACATTACTTCAAGTAAAGATGTCAGACACATGAATGTCCTTAAAATACATTGACACTAAGTTTTCATTTGCATGTAGGTGGGTGAGGAATTATTTTTGTCCATTTGATTGTTACCCATCTGTTTCAACTTCCTTTTTTACTTTTAAAGAAATTACATAATTTTTGCCAGATTTTTTTGATTCATAGGTGATATCTATGATTTTTCTTTTTTTCAGCAATGGATCTTTGGTTTGCCTGTCTTGTTACTGCATCATTTCACAGAAGGTTCATGCCCATGCAAAAGACACTAATACATTTATCAAGTGGCAATAATGGCTACAACAAAATTACCAGGAAAAAAAGCTTTATTAAAGCCTTTGTCTGCAATGTTTTTTATGGCTGAAATGTCAGACTTCTCTGTAAATGACACTAAGACTCAGGATTATTTCTAGGACTTTTTTTTTTTTTTTTTTTTTTTTTTTTTTTTTTTTTTTTGCTATAGGTTAAGAGTTAATATAAATTTAGTGAAATTTCTGGGCTGCATCAAAGAATTATGACCAGTAGTTTGAGGAAAGTGATTCTTCCCCTCTCCTGAGACCCCACCTTGGATACCGTGTCCAGCCCTCAGCACAGGAGTGAGTCCAAGGAGGGCCAAGAGGATGATCAGAGGGTTGGAGCATCTCTCCTGTGAGGAAAGGTATGGAGAATTGGGATTGTTCAGCTTGGGAAAGAGCAGGCTCTGGGGACACCTTCCTGTACCCTTTTGGTACCTAAAGGAGGCTTATAAGAAAGATAGGGACAAAAATTTTAGCCGGGTGTGTTGAGATAAAACAAGGGTTAGTGGTTTTAAACAGGAGAAGGGTCAATTCATATTAGATATAAGGAAGAAGTTTTTTTACAATAAGGGTGGTAAAACAGCAGCTTATTGACCAGAGAGATGATGGATGCCCCATCCCTGAACACACTCAAGGTCAGATTAAGTGGGGCTCTGTGCAACATGATCTAATTGAGGATGTCCCTGCTTGTTGCAATGAAGTTGGTCTGGATGACTTTTGGTGGTCCCTACCAACCCAATCCAGATCTCTGTTATGTGAGGCCTCTTGGAAAGTTTGATAAACTCTGCACCCAACACACATACATCAATCCTGTCAGTCAAACTCACTTCTAATATCTAAACTAACAAGTACATTCAGCATATCTGCTTCCACACAAACACAGACAAGAAGAAAAGTCTGTGTGAGTGGCTGCTTTTTATATCCTACTACAGCCTGGGATACAGAAGACTTCAGATTTCTGTTTTGAAACACGCTACTCAGGGCAGAGATCACTAGACTGTTGTTCTCCATCCCCTTACACAAGTTGAAGAGATAAGTGTCAGCATCACACTTACATCACTCAAAACTGTAGGATCGCCACAACCACTTCTTCCTCCTTCAGTTTTCTGTGACAAGGTTAGGCATCAAACATCCCTTAAAGCCCAGATAAGTATGCCTGTCTCCTCACTTGAGTATTTTCCAGCAGTTATCAGCAACCCACTGATGTGGATCAGGTCAGCACTTACCTGAATTCTGTTCCTTGACTTGTCTTTACTCAAGGACTGGAGTTTATATTCTACCTTCTGAAACAACACCTCTAAGTTAGGTCATGTTTAACTCCTTTTAAGAGATCCACTCCTTACTGTCAAATACTATTTTCAGCCATGTCAAGATCATGAACTTTATTCCCTGTTAAAAAATTATGACCCATGTCACAAAATTCGCATCAATTTTTACTCCTGAGTGATTTCATTAGTTTTCTTGGGTCTCATTCCAGTTTTACCAAATAAAATGGAAAAAATGCAAAAATTGAGCTTGAGGGAAGCTACAACTGTGTATCAGAGAAGAATACCAAAGAGGAATAAACATGCAGTAATAATCTTTTTGCAATAATCTTTTAAAATTTATTCATCTAAAATTAGGATGCCTTGAGTGCTTTATATCTGAGATGAGTCTTATCCAAAGCTCAAGTCTCTTGCTTCATTAATAAAGGTAACGTATGGCATGCAACCAGGGCTATAAAAGGAGGAGCATTAAAAACTGGACTATCTAAAATAAAGTAAAAGATCATGGGAGGATATATGTCCTAAAATGGCACAACCTACTTTTCTGGAAGGTTTCACATTGAGTAGACCAGCTGAACAAGGTATTAGGAAATCTGGTACTAAGGTTAATTTTGACTGATAAAGAGTGCCACAGAATGTTACAACTCATACTGAAGAGGAAAAACATCAAAGTTGAAAATCTAACTCTAGACATAGTCTGATTTATCAATTAAATTTAGCTACTAGACTTCATCTGATTATTATCTACTTCTTATCTCTGGCCTATTATTTTTCAAATATCATAAAATAATGTAAAAACCAAACAACTCAAACTCTTATACTCTTTTTGTACTCACTCTTCAGTCTCTGTGTCTGCATCAAATTCTCACACAGAGTGAATACAGAAATTTAGTGTTATTGCCGCAGATGTAGCCCCAGATGTATTCCCTCTTTTGTAGTCCCAGATGTGTGAGAGTTCATGGACAGGTTTTCCCAAGCAAGCTGTTTTATCTTTGCTATACTATTGCCAAGAGGAAATTAATTGCCTGTTTTAAGCTGTCACTTGTAACACAACATAGCAGTGTGTTCAACATCCCTCCTATCTTCTTCCTCAGTAATTATACTTCTGATCAATATCCAGTCTTAGAAGAGACATTCCTCCCAAGAATGGATTTGATCAATTCTCAATGATTTGGGAATTTTTCACTGACTTTTCAAAAGGGTCTGGTTTCCTTAATATTGACCACAATTAAAACAATATTCTCTCTCAGTGAAAACATTCACAATTCTTAATCTTCCCAAGTTATTATACCTAGTCAAAGAGAATTTCTTATGGTATTTCAAGGACTTTGCAAAAAATTTTAGACTCATTTAAGATAATTCCAGGAATAAAATAATGGAAAATTATTTGTGCCTGGACAATTTATAGTTCAGGTTGTTCAAGACAATGGAATATTAAATTCATATTTATATAGCTATGACCAAATTACAGTATTTTTTTTTCTAGCGGGCTGCAAAAGAGAAAATGTATTCTCCCTCAGTGTTTCTAATGCCTATTTTTATACTTCAATCAATAGAACCCCCTCCCCCAAATAATACATTTCTATGAAAAATTAAATTGTTAATGAAATCAAACAAAAATTAAAATCTTTAGAGCGTTAGATAATACTGAACTTTCAATTTTTCATCAAGACAACTTTTTTTTTCATTTTTGTCAGTATTTCCAGATTAATAACTCCAACTGGTTGACCTGTTAAAATGAATATTGCTAGCAACACCTACTATGATTTCATTGACAAAGACTATAACTGTAAATATTTACAACAGTTTCCTCTCATCCTGCCAGATGACTGCTAGGAAACACGCTGGGTTCATTTTATGCTCTTGCTATTTGTTTGCTGTGTAAAGAATGATTCATGTCATGCCAGTGTGCATTCATATTCCATTTGGTGATAGGTTCTTCTGTACCTAGTAACATCACTCTGTTTCCTGTCAGTTCTCTAACTGGTCTGAGCTAACACACCTAGAGACAACATATTCAGCCAAAATACAAATACACAGCACCTCATAAAAGATGAAGGTAGCAGTGATTCTGCACTCTCAGCATTTTCTGTGATACATTCCTAGTTCAGAGCACCAAAGACTGTGGTACCACATGTCTCTCCTCATTCTCACTTCTCTTTCTGCACACATGACAGTTGTAGGGGACTGTTATATATCCAACAGATAATTGGTGCCATGTTCTAAGTCGCCTTGATCTTGCATAGACTTAGAGATTGTCAGCACACTGTCGCTGCATTCCAGCAGAGCGCTTATTAGCTAACTACTCTTGACAGCACCTCAGAAATTCTATGTTTTAAATTAAGCAGTCTGACATGATAAAAGTTATCACTTTCTTTCTCTAGACAATTACTGGCAGCATTAATAAACATGCATTCCTTCTCCATTTCATCAGAAGACTAATGGGAATATGTCTCTTTATAGTTTAAATTTTAAAGTTCCTGATGCTTTGCAGAGTCATTGATTGCTGAAATCTTTGGTTGTTAATATAGTTATGGGCCTATATATACACATATGTATATATTTATCTGCATCTTTGGCCATTTGGCTATTACCTCTCATCTTTCAGAATATTAGTGAAGATATATTTGAGGAGAAGAGGGAATTTCAAATACAAGGACTGGAATATTTTTTAACTTCCTGTTCTTTTATTTGTTTATCTATCTGTCTGTCTATCTGTCTATCTATCCCTTTGAACTTCAAATAGTACACCTCTTTCTCATCAGAAACAGTTGCACCACTGCAGGAATTTGTTCTTTTAATGACTCTGAATCAGGACACTAGAGACAACTAAGCTTATTGAAGTCATCAACAATGTTATTTTGTGAGTTTCCCTGCTGTTTTATATGTGCATTCTCCACTAGTTCTCCACTATGTAAGTACTGGTACCTGAAAATGGTGATAATTAGTGCAGATAAACTCAGCAAAAATCTCTTGCAGGATTGTTAAAATCTTTTGGGGATTTGACTATGGCTGTTCAGCAACCACAAATAAAGTAGAACTCCTTAAAGTGTCAGGAAAAATACAAGAATTAAACTAGTATAAAATCCTGATAGAGAATCCCTGGCAATGTGTGGCTGTCGCAGCAGAACTTCCAACTTTGTGAGCTCATTATCACAGAGTAGTAGAGAACATTTTTGTAGCAGTAGACTCTTTCCAGGGAAGTAATAATTAGGTATCTTTGCATTTTCTGATGTGATTTTCTAGAGACTTCCATCTACATTTTCAAAAGTGACAGCTATTTTTAGGTACTCGAAGTGAAACAGTTTAGAGTGAAACAGTTTAGAGTGAAACACAGAGTATCTGCTCTCTGAAAATCAGACATTTAGAGCTTCCTAATGCTCTTGCATTTGAAAAATGGAGGAACACATTACTCGAAGGTCACTTGTGAAAAAGCAGCAACATGACTTCCTGATATTAGAGAAGATATTTTACTCTCATTGGAGGAACAGATGACCTTGATAGAAGTTGTCAAAATGTTGGACTATCATAGGATTGGTCATGTTACTTGAGAAGAAGAGAATCCATCATTCTGTTCCAGGGAGTGCATTCTGCTGTCACAGAGAGTTTCACAAGAACAAAAAAAAACTATTTACATTATGTTTGGGCAGGAGTTTGATGCATTCTTCCTGAGAAAGTTGAAGCTGAGGAAAATGTTTCAGAATCAAAGTTCCAAAGAAGAGATACAATGGAGATGGATGGAGGATGTTTTGCTTGCCTCTTTGTCCTCTGCGGTCAGTTCCTGTGACTTTTAATCATATATCCTAGCATGCGCATAGGCCCAAGTTATGCTGTGAAAAATCAGATTTATACCATGGAATCATGACCAGCTACGAATCCACTTAGAAAGATTTAGGCGAAAGATATCTGCAGAACCAGTAAAAAAGGTCCTAATAGCTCAGTCACTGTCCTGGGTTGAAGTATATTCTATCACCATCTTCATGAACTGTTGAAACCAGGTGAGGCAGTGCTCCCTGCCTCCTCCACTCTGGCTTATCTTCTGTTAATGGGCCCATCAGCACCTTTGCTACACAGCTCACAGATAACCCCCTCCTGGACTATCTCCTGTTAATGGGCCCATCAGGCCTTATCACATGACTCACCATCCCATTGTGAGATGCTCCGCCCAGAGGGAGGAACCAAGCATTCCAACCTGGATATAAGCTGAGACTCTGAACACCAGAGGGACGCTTACCCACTGGATTCCCAGAGGACCCGAGCTACCAGACCTTTCTACAGGATCACTGCTTCAGGAAGACCACCTCATCTGGACTGCTTCCATCACTCCGCTAAGGTTGTATTCTGACTCTGTCAGTGGTCTTTTGTATTATTGCATCTATTTTATTTTACTTTCTTTCCTTTTTTCCTATTAAATTGTATCTCTGACTTGGAGCCTCTCATTTGTTTTGCTTTCAAACCACTACAGTCACTCAAAACAAACAGGTTCTTTTATGATAAACAGACTTTAAAGATACCAGAACAGAATATCAGGAACCCATAGAATAATAGAAAAAATAGGGATAAAGGGGAAATCTCTCCTTGAACTTATTTTATTGAGAGAAAAAGTGAGACAGATACACAGATCAGGGAGAAAGAAGGCATGTTATGATGGTGATGGATTTAGGAAGGATGGGATCTGATGAGAAGGAAGTCTGGTAGATTTAAATTTCAGTATTTTAGTAGTATGTAGGAAACTTTAAAACCTTGATGTACCTTTAATAGTATTTTTGGAAGGGGATTAACATTATTGCACACTCAGTTTATTTTGTATAGAATAACTTATGACATTAAAGCCAGTCTCTGCAATTTTTAAGAAATTGCTTTAATATTTATATTGTATGAAATCTGTTAGTTTTATCTGCTGTGCTTACATAGTAAGCACTGAGTAGTTGTGCTGTGGTTGCTCAAAAAAGCTCTCTACAATTACAGAGGAATTAAAAATGAAGAAAGAATGCTGAGAGTAGATTTTACCTCTTAGAGATAACAAAGTTTATGTTATTGTGCACATATCAAAAGTTTTAACGCATATTAAATATTTCTCATTTTCCACCACGAAGAAGCTTGTTCATAGAGTATTTGACATTGAAGAAGGAAAAATCAAGGGCCCTCAGGGACTCCCTGGGGGATTCTTCCATAAAATTGGCTACATTCATAAAAAGTCTAAAATCCAGAGACCTAATGGAAGTCATCTAGCAAAATGATTTAACCAGTTCTTTGTTATGTGGTCATGTACCAATGACTATGAAGTTTTCTTAGTAAAATAATTAAAATATCTCTGAAAGTAGCTGGATACACATTTCAGTTATTTGAATGCACAGTTCTCTATTACATATTACATAATTTACACAAAACATTATTGTCTTGGTTTAGATAGATAGGTATCTGCCAGGGAAGGCTGGAGTCTCCCTTCGATTGTAAGCCCCTCCCTCCCTTTTCCAAATTATTATAAATTTGCAATTAAAAGGCTGTCAGGCAAAGATTTTGGGAATATGTATAGCAGTTCTTTGCTAGGAATATATATTTTTTAAAAAAATAAACGTTGTAGAACAGAAGAATAAGCAAGCAAACAAACAAGGAATCCTAGAAATCCTTGACAGAGTCAGAAATACAACCTGACGCCCTGTTGGTTAGAGTGTTGGAAGCAGTCCAAAGTAAGCCGTCCTGGAGTGGCAGATGTGGTTCTGTTGGAGTAGAGATGGTGCCGTTGAAGAAAGGGTCCAGTAATGGTGAGATGAGTCCGGTCTTCCTCCAGGGATCCAGTGGAAAACTGGATACCTGGTGGCATTTTTGGCTCCTTTTTATCTAGGTGAAGATGGTTTGCCTCCTCCTCCCTGTGTGGAGCATCTTACAACAGTATGATGTAATGTGTCATGTCATTGGTGAGTCTTAATGGTCCATTATCAGAAGATAACCCCATGGGGGTAGTGGAACAATGAAGAGAGATAAGCAACACTCCACCATCTGATAAGTAACACTGACCCATTTGGACAAAGATAAGCAACACTGGTCTACCTGGTTTCAACAGATGGAATAGAATAACATGTTTTTTTCGGTTACAAAACCCAAGACAATTATTGAAAAGGAAACTGAAGTAAGCTATTCTCCTTCTACTTATTTTGGAGGTCTCATTTTGAACACTTGTGTGATGGGTTTCAGTAAGGATACTTGGCCATTTTGAGGGAGATTTTCCTAGTATTTTTTTTGTGCTATCAGAATAGCTTTACATTCATGCGGTGGTTTCAGGTTCATAACCGGGCAGAAACACTAATTTAATGTAGTGGTTTTGTCACTAGTTTTTGATTTCCTGGCCAATGCATCAATTACTGTGGTGGATTGAGTCCCCACCAGAATCATTTACTCTTTTCCTGATGTGAGATAGAATTTGGAGGAAAGTAAAGCAGGCTCAAAACTTAAAGGGCATATAGAAAGCTTTAACAATACTACAAGACAGAAAATATTTATAAGAATCAGAATGAAGCCTTCAAAACACCTCTCCTTCCCCCACAACTTTTCTGTCCCTTCTCATTGACAACATATAGAGACAAAACTTGGAATTCAGGTCAGCTTACCACCTCTAAAATAGTCTTTCATCAGTTCTTTAGAGAGAAAATCTCTTTTTCTATGTGATGGAAACTTCTCCACAAGTAAAACAGTTCTCTCATGGCTTCAATTCTCACAAATAGCAGCTGTCCGTAAATCTGCATTTGTGAAGTCCCTCCCATTTCATTCAGCCTTCATAGCTGCATTATAGACTACAACAAACTCATGGGGTACCATTTCAAGGATGAGCTATTCAAAAGAAAAGTTCTCTTCATTTATTTTTGAAAACATCTTCATCTCTAGGAACAGAGATCTTCTCTCCTTGGGACAGGTCTTCATCTCATCTCTCTCTCTCAGTTCAAACTTTTCATGAGATCACAGCTACTTCAAGATTTACTCGATTCAACACAAATACCTTTTCTCATATCTGCAATTTGAACACTCTTCATTTCCCCCATGCTTATTCCATAAATTAAAGGGTTTTTCTAGTATATCACAGTCCGTCATCATGGCCTTACAAAAGACTAAGACTAGGCATCTTCTCATTCTCCTCTCATCCAGGACTTGACTCCTCCTTGATGTCTTCATATTGTCTCTCTACGTGTCTTCATCCTGTCCTTCTCCCTCACTTAAGAGAGGATTAGCGCTTTGCAAGTTTCATCTGTTCAAGGAAAGAGTTAATACCTCTCCCAAGGCCTGCAGAGGTCATGATGGTCAGTGATTCAGGCCGTGCTGGGGCTGGGCCTGGATCTCAGGGATTGAATGCATGGCTGCATTCAATTTCAGCTGCAGCACCACTCTACATGGCTGCAGAGCCGCCCCTGGTCTCAGCCTCATGATCCATCTCTCACGGTGCTGGGACAGCCCCTGGCAATGGCGGCCGGAGCCGGTTACAATGGAGAAATCATCAGAGGCAGCGCTGCAGTGGGGGAAGCAGCTAGGATCTCAGCAGCAGCAGTGGGCTGGGTCCCCCCTTTTCTCTGCCTGGCAGCCACTGGGGCCCAGCCCGGCCCCGCCAGGCCACGCAGGCTGCGCTGGGTGAGGGAAGTGACTTAGCAGCAGGATGTTAGCAGCTTCTGAGGCCCGATCTGGCCGGGATGGAGCCTTCTCTCCTCCCCTCTCCCTGCCTGGCAGCCGCTGGGCGCCGCCCAGCTGGAACTCCATCAGCAGCAGCGCCCGGCCCCGCCAGGCCCCCGGGCCAAGCGGCAGAGCAGAGTCAGCCCCTCCAGTGCCCTGTTACCTCTTTCCAGGCTGGAAGGAAAGAGAACTTTTCCTGGGGTTTCTTCAATTTTTAACATGTGTGTTCACAGAGGCGTGTTGAACTTCCAGTGGTCTAACAAGACATCAGTATTCAAAACTAGTCACAGCCTGTGACTAGATTTTGTCTCAACTTTTCTTAGAAAAATTACTTCTGTGGATGGCTTCTCTCCTCACCAAATATCAATCAATGCAAAAGTAGCACAATATGCAATGTCATTTAAGACATTTGATGGAGTAATTCTGGTGGACTTTCAATTGTTATCCACCCTGTGGATACAAAGTACCAAGGGGGAAAAGAGAATAATAAAGAAAATGAGAAGCACACATTAGTCTTTGGAAATTACCTAGTCACTTATATGTGTTTACAATTGATCTTATCATTATGAAACTTTATTTTTTTTTCTCTGTTCAGCCGCCACAATATATCTTCATATAAACATGAAGACTACTCAAAAATTTGCTACTGGGTATAACACAAACTCTCTTTACCAATAATATCTTATTCTGTTCTGGCAAAGTTCTGACATTTGTTGCTTTATATCCCTCTCGTGAGCAGCTTGCTGTAAGTGATTAATTCAATTACATTATCTAAACAGACACTGGGGAGTTTTGTGTCAGCTTTATGAAGTATAACGAACTATGTCATATGTGACAATGCCTACCAGGAGGAGATTATCAGCAGTGGTGATGAATGCACTTCATTCATATTTTCAATAAAAAGAAAAGAATTACAAAGTTAAAATAGCATGAAAGAAATTATCTAACTATTCAAATGGAAAGAGAAAAGAAAAGGATCTGGCCAAAGAAGGCTGACCTGCACTTTTATGTTTCCTGATATACTCAGAAAACTTAACAGTTTAAATATCCAAAATAAATGTAGTTGCTATATAGGGTAAGAACTAGCTGATCTTGAAGATCCTTTCCAAACCAAATCATTCTATGATTCTATATACTTCTTTTAGACTGCTAAGTGCAGTCCCACTTAATGAAACCTAAGTATTAGCTACTTAACACATCATTATCTTTAGCATTTTCATCTTTTTTTTTTTTTTTTTTTAATCCAGGCCTCTTTTGCTTAAATTCATTTTTTCCTACTCTTTAGAGCATTTCTGTGATAGTATACACTTTCCTGTATCTGGCTGTTTTATTCAAAATAAGATGGCTAATGTCTGATAGGACAAGTTCAAATTGTCTACATATTAGTCTGAAAAATGGACAGTGGCATCAGATGTAAAATTTCAGTGTCTGCAGGGGCTCTTTAAGGGCAGTACATCAGTTGAGAAATGCATTAGGGAGTTGGCTGAATTCCAGGACAGCAAAGTTAGAAGGCTAGAATAAACTGGGGCTGTGAGAAATTTGCCTAATAAAGTAGTAAAAGAGACAAAGAAGTTCCTGGTGAAATTTACCTGTTAGTTGTTCTGCTGAAAAACAGGTCTAGAGAGGATGGTAGAGAAATGATTTGCCAAGGGAAAGGTGGAAGGTCTACTGAAAGGTTTCCATGAGAGATACTGGTGTGATTATCAGATATTTGTAAGGAAGGCCTTCACAGAATTAAAATCAAACCTTATTTCTAGGAAGTTTAATTTTGAGCACTAGTTATGTGCTAAAGTGCCTTTCTAGATTTCATCTTGCTCTCCTCAGCTGAAGAATTGCTTAATGAGGAACCTTTCAAAACCTGCATTTTTCTCAGCGTGAGATGCTCACTTCAGATTGTCATGCACTCTCCTCTGTTCTCGACAGCTAATACTTCACCCCATAGTTAGGTCATTCACACCTAAACTTATTTCTTGAAAGCTTTACAGACCTCAGAGTGTTGCATAAAGTATTATGAGCAATGGTTAGTAAGAAACTAAACCGAGGATTTCAAAACCTTCCTTTAAAGCTGATTTGAATGCATGTCCAGAGACATGTTAAAACTAGTGACAGTTTAAGTAGTTTAAGGAAGTTGTCTTGAAAGTGAAGATATTTAATTTTTTTAGTCTAAAACATCTGATTGTCAGATGGGATAGAGTTAATTTTCTTCTCAGTTGCTAGTACAGTGCTGTGTTTAGGATTTAGTATGAGAATAATGTTGGAAACATACGGATGTTCTGTTTGTTGCTAAATAGTACTTGCTTTAAGTCAAGGACTTTTCAGTGTCTCATGATCTGCCAGTGAGGAGCTGCACAAAAAGTTCAAAGGGAGCACAGCCAGCACAGCTGATCCAAACTAGTCAGTTCCAGTTCTCCTCCCCATGCCACCAGGGAAGAATGGCAGTAATTAGTGAGTAGCTGTGTGGTACTTAGGCTGGGGTTAAACCACAATGCTCATTTAAAGTGTATGTCTGTGTTTTATAGCACTAACAAAGGCTGTCAGAAACTTTTAAATAGAAAAAACCCAAAAAGCTGGTTTCAGTGGAATGAGCTATCTAGATCAAGCCCCTGGGTAAGTTGTATTGTTTTGACAAGCAGAGAAAAATTGTTTGCATTGATACTTCAACAGTGCTTGTTTTCTTGGTGGTTTTTTTGGGGGGGTTCTTCTTTTGTTTGGGTTTTTTTTTGTTGTTTGTTTGTTTGGGGGGTTGGATGATTTTTTTTCCTGGTTTAGTAAGGAATCAGGTAATAAATTATTTATGCAGCTATATAAAAAATTCTTACTCAAGCTATCTAGCTACTTCATTTGGTCTGGAAGAAGTAAACAGAGATATAAGTGTTCTTTATTAAGAACTCATAGAAGTAATGAATCTTTAATTCTTTAATGTCTACTAATTGATGTAGGATTTGGGGTTCTACAAGGATTGTAAAATACTGCCACTGTCCTAACAGAGGTAATAGGTGCTGTTGAAGGGACTAGAAATTCCTCAGGTGACGTTTCTTAATTGCAATGTTTACATTTATGTTTTCCATAATTCATGCTTTGCTCAGAGCTTAAATTCATAATCTTCCATGTTGTTGGGCATTGTACTATAGCAGGGTTAGACAACCTGGTGGTTTGATCAAAATCATATCTGAAAAAAGAGGGAAATATTTCAGCACAGCATCATATTTAGTCTGGTACACTGTTGTTTCCTAAGCAAAACAGTTAGAATTCACTTATAGAAGACTACATAGTCTGCACTCAACAAAATGAAAAGTGACTTTTGTAGTGAAATAAGTTAAAAAGGAGACGTTTTATTTCTCAGGTTCTCGCTCTGCCCAAAAAACTAAAACCTGAGGATGGACACGGATACAGTTGGCTTCTGTTGTTATTTCTCCCTGGGAAAGTTCAAGGCTACTTTACATTTAATATTTTATTTTTATATTTGATCACAATACAACATAATAATAATATGTTATGGTAAGATCAGAAGGTCATCTAGTTATTGTTCTCTTCTGCATGAGAATATATAAAAAACTTGCTGCTAGTGGCCTGCTGCAAAGTAGAAAGTAGATGCTGAAATACTGCTAAGTGACATTGAAAAAGACTTTATTAATATCTTTATCATTTTCTCAGTGCAGGCATACATAATATATAAATGCTAGAATGGAAAAAGGAGATGCATGGCTTGTGCACATTTATCCTTAGGTTCAGCGCAATTTTGCTGTGCGTTGACACATCACAGCTTTCTTTAATAATCTCTTTCATCATAAAGTAGTGGATATTGAAAAAGCAAAGCCAGAACAATCTAACTTCCTGCACTTATAGTCTGCAAATATCCACATTTCTGAGAAGCACTGAAAGAAAGCCTAAAAAATTCAGAAATGCTCAGTCTAACTTGCTGCAATCAGGACATGAAAGAACGACACACACCCATCAGGTTGAGGGTAAGAAAAGGAAAACCTTTATTTTTGGAACTCAACTTATATAGTTTTTGGGATTTGGTCAAGGACTGGGGGACAAGAAGAACACCCCTCTGAACCCAGTGGTCAAGCCAGCATTCCATCACACAGAGGAATGCGAAAAAAATCTACTTTGTGTTAAAATCAGAAGGCTGAAAATCAGGGTGACACTCACTATCACTCTTACTCTCTCTCTAGTGTAGGTAGGAGTTTGAATTTGGGTTGTGGGAATTGCTTTGAAGTTCTCTGTTCTTTATTCTTCCATGTCAGCATTCATAAGGACAGAAAAAAAATTGGAGAGGCAAAACATAAAGTCCTCAATCACCTTGATCAAGATAATCAAATGACAAAGTCATAAAGAGTGGGTTGTAGGCTGAACAAAGACAGGACAAATTCCAATAACACTCTTCCCCATTTCAGAAACATTCACATGCCACCAAGAAAGGAAAAGAATTTATTCCCTGTTATAAAAATACTAATTTCCTAAATGGAGGTCAAGGACTTCAAGATTTCTATTTGACTTGAAAAATAGACCCTGAATTCTACTTGTTCTAGTGGTAAAAGCAGGGCAAAATATGTAAGCAGAAAGAATAGCCTTTAATAAAATGAATTAAAATATGCTACTTTCCCCCATAAACTTTGCCCATTTAATTCCATGGTGTGTTCATTCTCTGGAATTTATATGATGTCTTCCTACTGAAAATTTAGCTCATGTTAATTAATAAATGCTGTAGATGGTCAGACTCCCGAACAGCAGAATTATACAAATATCAGTGGATACTTAATAGAGCCTTACATCAGGTTCAAGAAATATAATGCCTGGGAGATTGCACTGGCTTAGGGCAAGCAGAGAGATTGTGTCCAGTTGTGAGTCTTTATCTTCTGTGACCTGTAGCAAAGGCAGAGTAAGAAAATGACATCAACTTAAAGTAATTATGCCTGATCCAAGTTGATACCTATTCTTGCAGTCCAGGGAGAACAGTTGCACACATCTGGCAAGTAGGAGGCAGAAACAAGAGTTAGAGGATGCCTGAGGGAAAGAGGAGGGTTGAAAATTCCTCAGAGAGCTAAAAAAGTCTCCCTGCCATTCTGGTGACGTTATCTAACATATGACAAATGCCCATATGTGTAAGTCTTCTGTTTCACTCACAGGATGCTCAGTAATGCTGTGCTGCAAACTCTAATTTCACATTTCCTAAGCTTTTGTTCCTTTGCACTCTGAAGCCTTGCCATTAAGTAAAGGTAGGTGTGGGTTGGACTGGGCATTTGGCTGCAGGCGGAATGGAAGTCCTTTGAAATGTTTTAAACTGCCATGAAAGCAGCACTGTAGTGTCCCATCAGTCCTCCTTTTCAAATATTTTGATATTCGTTTATAAGGAGATTGAGTGCCCATTAGGGAGGAGATCTTTTCTTACTGAATTTTTAGTAAATCCAGTTTTCTACTTGTCATGCAACACTAAAGGACCTTGTTTCTTGGTGTTTGCTGTCTATGGCCTATCCTTGTGACAATTAGGTCCATGCTGTTAAATGAAATTAGGAAGATAACTTTCAAATTTAGCATTTCCTGAAAATGCTAATTTATCTAGACTCCTTTTTAAAATCAAACATGAGAAAGATAAGAAACAACATGCCATAGGACTTTAACTAATACATCACAGGAAGGATTTATATGTTTGACCTATACGCTGACTTTCTAAGGACTGCAATGGTTTTTACAAATTTTTGCGAATTCAGGAAGCAGATAGAGATTGTATCTTTCCTGAGTTGATGGATTAGTTTCAGAGAAGTAATGTAAGATATTGAGAAGATCTTTTAGTTGCTCTCCTCAGGGCCTTGTTCTGATCTTGTGTTGTTGTTTATGCATTGTTGCCAAATCTATACTGTAACAATCATGCACAAGGACAACAAACTATGATGGGTTTTTTTCTTAACTTCATTATTCATGAGCCAAACAACAAATATTGGATGCTTTTAATTTCTTCTTGGTCTTTAATATTTTTGCTATGTCTTTCTCCAGAATATATTGCAAAGAAATTTCTACTTTAGGTCTTTTATTACTTACAAAATCAAATCATGAGGAAAAATGTATGACATAGGCAGTAATTATTATATTTTAGTAAAAGAAATCTATACTAAAATTAGAATTATAAAAACAACAGTTCTTCAAATTAATCCTCATTCTCATTTTCAAGACACCAGGCTTCCAACTGTGTCATTGCAAAGGGAGCAGTGTGTGATTTATTCTGGAAAGATGCGCTTGTTGTATTTATAAATGGAACCTTATAACGCAGTAAGTGGTAAGGCATTTCCATTGATTGTCCAAGGAATCCTTCCATTTCTGGTGGAAGAAATTCTGGTATTTCATCATGATGATAAAATATATGATTGTGATAGAATTTAATATGATAGGCTGCTCCCATTTCATATGTACTAATACTGAAGAAACTATAGAGTAAAAATAGGATATACCACCAAAAAAAAAATTAATTTCTTTAAATATTGTGTGCCATTCCTTCAGTACAGCTTGTTTGCATTTTTAAAAATGATAAAGGCTTTTAATAGAATTTTAACTTAAACCAACAACTATTAAAGCCCATTTTCAGTATTATTTGAAAACTCCAACATACTATCAGCACTAAAAGTGTGCTTTGTTCTTTCTAGAGCAGTTTATAGAGCACATTTATAGTTTTAGGAAATAGCTTAAAACAAGGACTTTTCCAGGAAATTAATTGATTTGATAATTACTTTTAGTTGCAGATAAAAAGAAAGATGTAACAGAAAACCTACTAAACAATTTCATCAACAAATTCCTGAGAAATATTAACATACCTGAAATAAATTTTTCAGAAGTGAAGGATCAGAAATGGTTGACAACTAGCCAAAGGAGTGGAAACTGGTGTGTCCAGGTGGCTGGGACCTTAACCTACAGAAGATGATCAGAGAAAAAAACAAGCTTTCTGCGAAGGTTATCACTAAAATGCAAGGGTTATTTTTCAAACTTCAACAGAACAAAAATGAAGGAAGAAAAAATGAACATCAGTCTTGGCTCCAGCACTGACCCAGCTGATGTGGTGTCCAGGGTCCTGGGAGTTTACCAGCTGGGCTCTGTGAGAGTACCTTTCTATAGCTAATTTTTCCCAACCCTGGGGCTATGTTTTTCACTCTTTATGCTAATTAGTTTTCATGTGCAGTTTATTCTTTGAGACCATTCTGGAAATGGGCTGAAGGGTTTTGGGGGTTTTTGGTGGTCTTCATTGCCCCTTGTTGGACCAACCTTTGGCCATCAGTCCATACTTGCTTCTTGACCTCATTCCTGCGATTGCACTGCAGTGTGTTGTGCTTATCTCCAAGAGCCAGAATTGTTTGTCCAGAAAACTGCTGCTCTACCACCATATAGCACCCTCTCCAGTTATATCCTGTTCTTTCTTGGTTTTTTGCACAGCATGTTCTCACCAACAGTCCTGGGTTGTCTCCATGGCTACCTGGTTATTGCTACTGTGTGACATGTACATATTGGCCCTTTATCTTCTGGGCATCCAAAACAGTTATTTCTTTATGTAGTCCCTTATGCTCGTATTATTTCAGCATATTAAAGACAGAAAATACTTGACAAATTGTAAAAACAATCTGATACAATTGTTACTCCATTAAGATTTCTGATTTAGTTGGTTAAAGTTGTGAGGGCAAGAGTTTGGATGGAACAAAGTTCATTCATAATCCCATTCAACTTACTAGTAGGCCTCCTAGACCTTGTTGATTTGCTTTTACTTTTTTAAAACTAAATAAAGGCAGAAACTTTTTGGCCTTTGCTAATGTGAAACATTAATTCTAATTCTAGTTCTAATTCTAATTCTAATTCTAATTCTAATTCTAATTCTAATTCTAATTCTAATTCTAATTCTTATTAATTCTAATTCTAATGTGAAGCATATTTATATTGAGAGAGTTGGTGCAAAAGATAAATAAAATACTTTTGGCTTTTTTTGCTTCCCAGTCCTCCACAGGGGCTTTAACTGCTACTAAGTGATCTCATGCTTCAGTGGGTAGTTGGCATATGTTTCCTACAGGATTTTTTTTGAAAGTTCAGGCTACTATGACTCTTAAACCCATATGACCCTGAGTTTTAGGAACAGAAAAAAATAGATGTTACAACTGGATTGTCTGACTTCTCCTGGTCTTTCACATATAAAATTAGATACAACTAGTCATAATATTTCATCCATATTTTTGATCATATTGCAAAAAAACAGGCTATATCACACTTAGATTTCCACCGCAGCATTAGATACTTTTAATGATTTCACAGACTTTACCAATATACAGAGGACTGCTTGTATCCTCCAAGATTTCCGCATAGTTAACTTACATTACCCAAAGTTTATCAAGTGAAAAAGGACCAAGGCACAATTACTGACAATTACTGACAATTACTGACATTCTATATTAAATAAGAAACAATTTGCTTCTAGTTATTTTAGAAACATTAAAAACCTCTTAGATACCATCACACCAAAATCACAACCATTATGGTCTGTGGCTCTAGTGGCATCTATTTTGAATGTGCTCAGAATGAGACCCCTTGGGTGGAAAACATACTTCAGTGTACAGAAGAAGTCAAAAAAAAGTTGTGGGATACAGCAGAAGTTGAAAAAAGCTGCTGTCTTCTGTTCCGTCTGACTTCTTTAGTAAAAAGAACTCTCTATCTTTCAACTTGCCAGAGAAATAACATCTGAAATCTTCAAGTTCTGCTTAACCTAATCTTAGTATCATTAGAAATTTTTTTTAATAACAGAAAGGAAATTGAATTTGTGCAGAAGTAGGAAACATCCTTGTGAAAAATCTTTAGACACCCTGAAAATTTCTTAAACAAATTACATAATTAAATGTGCAGAATACATTTTCAACCTCAGGTTGCTAAAATAAATTTAAAAACTCAACTCTGAAAAATAATCATACAATTTTTATATTCTCATTAAGCTCTATCACTGCCTTAATTATCAATAAAATTTTACAATGCAACTTGTCCTAGATTTTCACAGAGCATCAGGCCCTTCATTTCTTCTTATCTGTCAGCCTCCTAATACAGAGTAACCCAGATATTGCAGTGAGAAGTGCCTTTCTTGTGTAGTTTGACATTCAGTACTACATAGTCATGGAATTATCCAGCAAAGAATGCTGCAGATTGTGAAAAACCTGGAGGGATGCATCTGCATGCTTTGATTAAAAGTATCCTTTTCTTCTACAAACTTTGTAAATTAGAAAGCAAAACATCATAACTTATATCACAGATTGAACTACTCTGCTTGTGTCAGTAACCAAAGCCATCGAAGTCTCAAAGCCACTGAAGAAGTTGAAGTCATAGTGATGAGACACCTAGGTAATGTTTCAACACTCAGTGAACACAGCTGTTTGTCACAGGTTGCTACAAAAAGCTTCATTTCCAGTGGTTGGTTCAGAAAGACCAGGAAAAGGAAGAAAAAATCCCAAACCCACCCGAATACAAAGAGCACATTGCTTTGTATATTCCCCCAAGGTTTAATTAAAGAGATTCTGAAGGGGAACTTTTCCATTTGCTGTTTTTGATAATTCTTGTTACTGTTGTTTTGATTTTAACCAACAGATGCAGGATCTGCAATGTGTGTGCATCTGCAGATGCAAATTTTGTGCCTCACACATATTTCATAAACAACCAGCACTGAAATGAAGAAAAACTGCTTATACATAATCACTCTTGGGCCATATATTTGTTTAATTTTAGTACACTTCTCCCATGCAGGAAAGAAAGCATGCTCAAGGAGAGCAAACAAGGATTTAAGAATGTAAGTAAGGTGTAAGAATATAAACAATAGATTGAAGAGCCAGAAGTGATTTGAACATACTAGTTGTTGTGCCAGCTTATTTTATCTCCCCTTTTAACTACAGCATTTCATCATAGGCTGGTTTCAAGTATTCTCATTCCGATGGCCTTGTTTCAACTGAGTCCTGAAATACATGAGTAACTTATACTGTCTCTGGATTTTAATAAAACAATGAAGTAACCTGTGGATATTAGTCAGGTTATTTTTTTAAGTATCTGAGTCACCATGCCTGGAAATATTTAAAACACATGATGTGCCACTTAAAGACACAATTTAGAGGTGGGTTTGCCAGTGCTGGTTTAGTGCTTGGATTCAATGATCTTAAATGTCTTTTCCAATCTAAGTGTTTCTATATTTCTATGATAAAAAAAAGTTCTTGAGAGAAACTGTCACAGCTGTGAAGATCTTTTCATGCTCATGTTATACACTGGCATCCCCAGTGGGTTGGTTTTTTTTCTTATGTAAGTTTTCTCTATGAGCTTTCAAAGCAAATATATATGTAAATACCCCACTGTTTAACAAAGAATGTTCATAGATAACTGGAAATAAAGTCTATGTAAAAATATAAGAAATGTATTGGAAACTATATTTAGAGTCACTCAAAATGTGAAAATTTTACTCTTTCATTGTTCTATTTTCTAGCACTTCTAATATCACATTAGATAAATAGATTGCCATTGATATAGATGTGTTATGAGAATTTTAAAAATGAAATCTTAGTGAAAAAAGTACCCCACTTGAAGTCATAAAAGTAGAGTAAATCATAATTGTTTTTTGTAAAATAAACTATGGATGGTTAAGTGTAGTTCAGTATGGTTTCCATATCCAGAAACTTTTCTCTGGCAGACAACTAAAATATCTCCTATTCTGAATTCTCCTCTTTACTCTATTTGTTCAAAAGATAAACTCTATATTTGATGTCAAATTACTGTCCTGGATTTAACTGGAGAAGAGTATTAGAAGACATGGAATACAAATTCTGGAAAAAGATTTTCTCTAATTAGTAAAACCTGTCTTGTTTTCAAAATCTTGCTCTTTGGGATGTACTGAATCCCTAGCTCTTCAACAGCTATGGAAAAGGACCACTTCTTGTCATTTTTGTGTGCAATTCCCACTCTCAGCCCAGTTCTGCCATGCCTAGTTTCACCTTATTTTGCTGCTTTGCCTGTTCCAGAGAGACCCCACAGCTCCTGCTGCCCATGTCCACTCTTGCTGCCTGTTGTGAAGTCTCAGGCATTGGCCTAGATCAGTGAACTCCAGATAACCCATGCCAGAGACAGAGGTTGAACTATAAAATAGGCAATGTGTAAAGTCAGGAAGTTTGAGCTTAAATGCCTAGTCTGAGCTTTGAGACGACTTGACAGCACAGATAATACCCATAATGTCTATGAACACTAAACATCAAGAGAGAAAATAAAGATAAGGCATGCTAATATGAGCAGGAGAGAAGATAATTTCACCAACCCCCTGAGGACTCAAGTCCAGAAAGAATGGGACAGTTGCTACATTTCCAGATGCACTAAGGACCACACAAAACAAATGCAAGACAGTGTTTTGTCAGGGATGGGTTTTATAGTATTTGATTTTTCTGCTTCACTTCTCAGCCCAGGAAATGTAAAGCTAGACAAAACCAGGAACAATACATTTTCATCAACTTGATGTTTATCTGCACAAAATCTTGTATGCTATCTTAATCAATATAGAATACTTTGACAAATGTACAACTAAACCTACAGTAAGCTTCTGAAATGTCTGAGAACTTTTCTATACAATAACTGAAAGGTTCTTATATGTTTAGGAATTCTGTTTGCTTCTTCACTGGTTGACAACACTTTGATATTTTAAGCAGATCGTATTTTATTTCAGTTCTACCTGAGCAATCAAGGTTCCTAGTAACTAGCATGTTTAAATGTTATCCTCTTCTTGCCTCATTTGGCAATATTTTTTATTTGCATTTTTTTGTCATTTTTTCTAAACAAAATCTCATTGAAAAAATATCAAGAAAAACTCCATCTCTGGAACTATGTTTAGAACAATTCTATTAAAATACAAACTGAACACAACAGAGCAGTACCTACATTATAAGCTCAATATATGAAAATACTCATGGCGTACTTAACGAACTTCAAGAGTGTATAGAATAACACTTCAAGGGAAAAATAATGGAAAATGCAATATTTTGATTTTTTTAGTAATTTCTTGCAAGTTTTAGTTAAACAGTAAAGTATTGGTGAAAGAAGAATAGAAGAATATCAGTAGCTTGATATTGATTATATCAATATCAGGATAACAACCAAACTATGGATCTACTTGGTATGATACCACATGCACTTTTCTAACCATCAGGACTGCTAACAAACTTAGACATTCCCAGAAGGTTATTCATTGTTTTTCAGTTTTGCTTAATAGATAAATAATATGAGTTTAAGACTAAAATTGGCATTTTACTCACTGTTTCTCAGCTGGGGAGGTGAGATGAAGAGACTGACCCACAGAAGAGGAAAAACATGAACTTCATCACGCAGTTACCCTGGTATGGAGAGTGTGGCAGCTCTAAACTGACTCCTGGCTTCAGGATTCCCTAATTGTTGCTATCCCAGAGAAGCATAGGCCCTGCATTTAACTTTATGTCCTAGCCACAGTGATATGGGCATGTTATAACACAAAGGTTAATGGCTGTAAATTGGAAGGGAGTAGGTTTATAATAGTTATTAGGAAGAAATTCTTTACTGTGAGGGTGGTGAGCACTGGAACAGGCTATCAGAAAAGTTGTGAATGTCCCACACCTGGAAGTTCAACACCAGATTGGATGGGGCTTTGCACAACCTGGTCTACTGAAATGTGTCCATGTGCATGGCAAGAGGGTTGGAACTAGATGATCTGTTAGATCCCATCCAACCCAAACCATTCTATGATTCTGTGATACAGCACAGATATGATATATTTTTACTGGATGAAACTATAGAGAAGCTTGGCAAACGCAGCATAATGGTTGCGAAATAAATGAGATCAGTCACCAAAGTCAGATTTTTATGGAAACTGGTCAGCAGCATCAGTAATACCTGGATACCTTGATTGGAGAAACCCTGAAAGGTCTCTCAAATGACACACTGAAATGAAGAGGAACCCATGACATTTTCCTTCAGAAAATGGAGATCTTCAAATAATTTAAGACACTGAACTCTAGGTTCTGACAAATGGCTCTCATATTACCCAAAGCTCTTCCTAATAAAAGCTAAAAATTGAGACTTTTTATTTAGATGTATGCACAGAATGTATGACAGCTGACAAGACAGGTGAAACATTTTATTATATTTTAGTAAAGATAGGAAATCCCATGAAGTACCTTAGAGGACATCATTATTTCAATGTCACTTAATTATAGCAGGGCACTTATTGCTCATCCTGGCATTAGTAAAGGCCATTATTTATGTGATTTCACTTTCCATTGTTAGGGGCTTAATAATTTAAAATAAATTATTGAAGAGTACATTTTCCTGTATTCTTTTATTAACACTGTTTAGAAAAAAAAAAGTTTTTAGTCGAAGAAGAGTCTCAGATTTACAAACATAAGATTTGACAATACCTGCTAATCTCATCCACACATCATACAGTCTCCCAAGTATGCCTTCAATATATATTCCTACAACTACAGGCTTAAAATATTGAGTTACAATTTCTAGAGTTTCCAACCAGTTTGGTGTTACTAATTTTTTGTTGTGAAAGTTTCTTCATTTTGCAAAAACACATTCTATGTCCTTCAAGTGGAAGAAAACACTATTTATAGTATTCCATTTCAAAGTATTAAGTAGTATTTTATCATGCAGGGGAAAAAAAAAAACCACTAAAAGTCTGTTTAATATTTATTGTAATATTTTTAAATGCTAGCAAAATGTTACTCAGTCTCCCATATTTCCATTTTTTATGACAAAAATCATTATAGTCTTATCATATTGCTTCAGCAACATTTTTACATTTAAAAACAACACTTTTCCCAAAATTTCCCTTGAAACAAAACTGAAATAAGGCAACAATTGCATATGCTCTCCACTTCCCTGAGGAGCACTTTCAAATATTGAAAATAATGCCATAGATAATTCTTTCTTCTATTCTCTTTTTAATATCTTTTTTCAACATCAAACGTATTCAATCATTAAAAACACCATGGATAGGATTCAATTCACCTGACTTTAGACATCTTTATTGAAAGTCTCTGTGTTAAGCACCTAGTTCAATTACATTAGGCAAATAGGAAGCAGAGTATTTAAAATCATAGAATTGTTTGGATTGGAAATGACCTTTGAAGATCACGTAGTTCAGCCCCCACTGTAATGCACAGAAACATCTCCCACTAGATTTAGATGAGATTGCTCAAAGTCCCATCCAACAGGCCTTGAACACTTCAAAAGATGAAGAAGTTGCTGTTTCCCAACCTCTCCAGGTGACATGTCCCATTATCTCAGCCCTCTCACCATTAAAATATTTCTTTCATGTATCCAATCTAAACATACCCTCTTTCAGTTTAAAATCATTGTTCTTTGTCCTTTCACTACAGGTCCTGGAAAAAGGCTCTCTTTTTTCTTATAAGCCCCCTTAAAGTACTAAAAGACCACAATAATATTTTCCTGGAGTCTTCTGTTCCCCAGGCCAAACAACTCTCTCAGCCTTCCCATATAGAAGAGGTATTCCACATCTCTAAACATTTTCACGGCCCTCCCATGGACTCACCCTGACGGTTCCATGCCTGTCTTGTACCACCAGCCCCAGAGCTGAATGCAGATCTCCAGGTGGAGGCTCACAGGAGTGCAGTAGAAGGGAAGAATCAGCTCCTTTTACAAACTGGCCATGCTGTTTTGCATGAAACCCAAGACGTGGTTGTATTTCTGGGCTGCAAGTGGACTTTGCTGGCTCAAGTCCAGTTTTTCATTCACCTGTATCCCCAAGCCCTTCTCTTCAGGACTACCCTCTATCCATTTATCCCACAGTCTATACTGATACTGGGATTGTCCCAACGCAAGTTCAGGACTTTTCTTGTCGAACTTCAAAAAGCCATCCCACTGAAACCTGTCCAGGGCCACTGAATGGCATCCCGTCTTTCAACTGCACCACCCAGTTCAGTGTCACCCACAATTTTGCTGCGGGTGCCATCAACAAAGATATTGCACAGCGTTGCTCACAGTATGGAACTCTGAGGGATACCCCTCATTGCTGGTTGTCACTTGGATGTTGAGTTATTGACCATAACTTTTTGGATGTGGTCATCCAGTCAATTTCTTATCCGTCGACCAGTCTATCCATCAAGCCCATATTCATCAACTCCAATTTACAGTGTGGTATGGGACCACATCAAAGGCCTTAGAGAAATCAAAGTAGATGACACAATTTACTCTGCTCTTATCCACCAACATAGTCACTCCATTGCTAGATAAGTCAGGCTTGACTTGCCCTTGGTCAAGACATGATTGCTGTCTAATCACCTCTGTCTTCCAAGTATCTTGAAAGAGCTTTCAGTAGTAGTGGGTCCATGATCATACCAAGCACAGAGGTGAGATTGATTATTTGGTAGTTTTTAGGGCCCTCATTTTCACCCTTGTTTAAATGGATGTGTTGTTTCTGTTTTTCCAGTCATCGGGGACTTCACCTGAATAATCTGTCTGATTTAGCTTAGATGACTGCTGCAGGGCAGAAATAATCTCTCCTATATGAAACAAGCTCTCACACAGAATATATAGGCACTTTGGGGCAATAGTTCAGATATAAATATTATAACATAATATTTATACATAACATAATACTTATGCATATTTATTTATATTATAAATACTGGTTACCTGTTCTTTTTTTTTTTTCCCCTGGTCCTCATCACTGTCTTTTATGATCAAAAAGTATTATTTTTTTTCATTATTTCTTCCCTCCTCTTGGCATTCACATATTGGGAATTGGTCAAACTGCCCAGTGACCATTCCACAGAAGAAAAAAGAAAATTTAGACTTTTATTGACTCTAGTGGACAGAACTGACTAAGATAAAAAATTTGTAATGCTTTTGAAGAAAGATTCATTCAATGGGTAAGCACAGAAGAAGTAAAATGGCATGAGAAGAGTAGACGGTGACATTTTCATTTTGACATCTATCATTTCTATATTCTGCATAAATAAAAAAAAATCACACAAAGAAACACAAGATCTTTTATCAAATTTTTATCTATCTACCTATGATTTAGATTACACTTATTACAAAATAGTGTTGTAGATGTTTTTCAGGAATTTTGCCAGCCTGACTGTAAGACAAAGGAGTTAGGGATCAGGAAGCTGAAAAATCACTGAGATAATTTCAGGAATATATGTGTATCTTCAACCCAGATGGCTGGAGCTTTGTACATGACCTTGATCAAGTTACCAGATAGGGAAGCACAAATATCTGAGACCCTGTAACCTATGGCCAAAGGGTTTATCTCTATGTGATCAAACCCCCTGTTTTGAACAACTCAGTTGGGTGGCTTTCTGTCAGAGAAAATTGCTGTGTGATGCAAAGTACATGGATTGAAGGCAGGGAAGGTAAGAAAAACAAAAACATATACAGAAGTAAAATTGTTGAGATGATAATAGCTACCAATTCAAAATTAAAGGAAGAAACAAACAAAATCAACCACAAAAATCCGCACAAAACCAGGAAAACAACTGACAAGTCTTCTTGAGCAATAACGTTGTAAGGAAAAAACATGGAGAATCAGGAGATGAGGGTTTAGCAAGACTGAGGGTCAGCCCTCTGCAAAGAATGGAAGCAGCACTTTTACAGCTAATGAATGCCTGGCCAGCAAAGACTTATCTGGTGTCTCATCAGGGACAGTGAGCAAATTAATGCTAAGTGTAGTAGCATGAGTTTCTATTAGCTGGGTATATGAGACAATAAATAATCGCTTTGAACATTTAAGCTGTATATCCTGCTTGCAGGATCTCTGTGAGTGGTAAAAGATGCCTGAACATCAGTGACCCAATTCAGGAGGTTCCTCATTTTACAGTGGGGAACAACTTCTGCATGTGAAATATACCCCCTCCCTCTGAGGTTTTCACATACTTGCATGCTTTGAAACAGTCTGTGAATTAACTCAGTGTATGGTAGTTATTGGTTTGACTAAGATCACATCGAGTCTATTTGCTCCAAGAAGAAATAGACAGCAGACAATTTTGGAACTCCAGAAACCAGATTAAAACAAAGCCTAGGAAATTCACACCACGTTCCTATGCTTGTGCCAGCACTATTTTTTCTTCATTCTGAGGTAATTGCTGTGCTTTCTGGAAGTACAATTATGTCTTACAATCTCAGTGACAATTTGCCAGAATAACCAATGCTGCTATAATTAGCTCATTACATGATGAAGATGTTTATTTTTTTATGTCTTCTTCCTATTTCGTTAATTTTCTCTTAAATCTTTTCAACGTTTCAGCAATTTCTACTGTGTCACTAATGAGTTCAGATCTATACTTTTCCCCACAGGAAGTGTGAAGCAGATCTCTATGATAACAGACATCTTAACATCCTTTCTTTTGATATGTCTCTATGCAATAACTGCTAAAATGTTTGATTTTCCATGTATAAAATATTTTGCTAATTATATTCACTGCATGATCTACTAGTTATATGACAGCTTGCTGATATAGTGGTAAAGGACATGTCTTAAATCTAAATGACTTTGTGCTACTATACCAATGCCTTTGCCAGTAGCTCCTAAACATTTTATTATATACACATAACTATTTAATTATTTCTGTGTTTGTGTTTATGCATATATTCCATCATACAGATGTAATTAAAATCTTTATTTTGAGCTTTAAGAAAAGTGGTGAAAATTTGACATTTAAAACATTTTGCCAGTAGCCTTGATCAATGTTGTGTGTTTTATCGTCTACTAAATAGCCACAGGCATTGATCAATAGTAGCAGAACCACTTGTCATTAATCTCAATCTGTTCTAGGTCAGCACCCTGTTACTTTCAACTGAGAATTTTTAATATACATTTAAGGTATCCTTTTCTATTCTTTAGCATTTTTATTTTCCCACCTATCTCCTGACATAGGAACTAAGCCTTTATTTTTCTGGTGACTTCTATTTGAACCCAAAAATAAAATTCAAGATTGTCATGGTTTTGGTCCCTTTCTTTTAGCAAATCTGTTTTCAACACTGCAGTACTACATTCTTGAAACAATAACAGTAAAATGCAGAGGGTCTGGCATCCATTTGAGTTATCTTTTCTAATAGTTATTATCATTCCATATATTAGAGAGCTTTGGGGATTTTTAACATTAAAATCTGGGAAATCACAAACTTTAAAGTCATGTCTTGAAAAATACAGGTTCAGGCATTTAGTCTAGCTTTTAAGTGTTTTCTAGCAATAAGTAATTGCCTTGAACCCAAAATCACAATAATATCTAAATAGCCATCAGACTTTCTTGATTTTGTGAATGGCATTCATTTAACATGAGCTATTTTAAAGGAAGACATCAAAACTAAGAGATCCTTGACCTGTTTAGAGTCAATAGGGAGAGATCTGCCTACAGAGGAGAGAGCGTTTACCTTATTAAGTTGAAAAGACAGGATAAACTATCATATAATGCCAGTGAGACAGAATATCATATTTCTTATCCAGCCTCACAAGATCTGCTCAGCAGCCAGTAGTCTCTCTGTTTTGCAGCCTTTGGTACTAGCAACAAATGCTTGTATTCATCTCACATAACTTTAGCCATTAAGAAAAATTAATTAATGTGATCACAGTATGGATTTCTTGGTGGAATCAATCATCCTTTGACAATGCCTGTCTCATTTCCTCTCCAGTGATTACAGAATGAGATAACCAGAATAATTTATAAGCTTCACATTTGGATGGCTAAACATCAGGTGACTTCGAACCCTAATGAACTGTAAATGCTCTTCACAGAGAAAAAATTTTGCATGTCTTAGATCAAATAAGTAACAGATCTTTCACATGTTAATAACACACGGGAGCTATTTCCTTGACTGTCCAAATTAATAATGTGAAATCTCATCACCAGAGATGATAAAAAACCAAACTTGTTTGAAAGAGAATCATAGGATCATAAACAAGTTTGGGTGGAAGGAGGCCTATGAAGGTAATCTAGTCCAAAATCCCCTCTTATGAGCAGAGGCATTTTTAACTAAATCAGATTGCACAGAGTCTAACTAGACCTCAAAGTTTCTAGGGATGGGATATCCAGCATTTCTCTAGGAAAGTGGTTCCAGTTTTTCACCACCTTCACTGTAAAAAAATTTCTTCCTTATATCATAGAATGTCATTATGTATTTGAATTCCTGAACAGCCTCTACAATTGAAGCCTATCCTCTGTTATAAGATGTGCCCAATATTAATGTCAGACTCTTTTTCTCATGTATGTATGTCATTATATACCCCAAATTTTCAGAAAGAAGCTAAGTGACATCAGAATAATCACAAAATCATAGAATGGTTTGGGTTGGGACACCTCTCACTAGACCAGGGTGGTAAAATATCCATCCAACCTGGCCTTGAACACTTCCAAGGTTTAAAAATTTGCTTGGAATATGTGTAGCCAAATATGATCCATACAAAATGTAATTAAAGCCACCTTATTTTTAAAGGTTAATTAAAAGTGTAATTGATTAAAATAAACAAATATTTACAATTTTTCTCATAAAAAGAGCAATGATTTACCAGCACAGGAGAGCTACTTGGGTATTTCTGCTGATAAAACAAATCCTAATGTAGGAATAGATAGAAGCAATTAATCTGTCATGATTTAACTAGCTTGAAAGTGATTAATTTTGAGTAATTGTGCTCATCTAGTAGGCTTTTACTTAATTATCCTAGGAAGAAAAACAAAGAACAGTTTACACAGATGTGTGTATCTGTATTGGGCTCCACTTGAACTGACTGTGACAGAAAGCTGAAGTATCAACATTTCCCATTCAGGGCTGAGAGAGATGGCTCTTTCTGCCAGATCAGCATCAGAGAGAATAATCATGTGGGACAAGGGCTCTCATTTCCCAGTAAATTTGAACAATGCCTACTGTATTGATGCCCTGCACTTCTTTTGTTTTTTGTTTTCAATCACACTGGAAAAAAAAAAAATTCAACACATTTCTGAGGCCTAAAATGTTTCTAGAAACAAAGACCCTCTGAAGTTGATGGTATTTCTTCCATTTATCGTGAGTAAATGGGCAAAGGATGCTTCTGCATGTACAGAAACAATCTCAGAGAATTGTACACAATAATATGTACAAGAATCCTCCTAACACTTTATATGTAATATAGAACTTGTGTGTCACACAAGCATCACTGGTTGTAAGAACAGGCCCAGAGGAAGGAAAGCAAAGACATCCTAGAGATGTCACAGAGCAGGTGACAGCAGAACCTGTCTAGTGACCCAAAACAACCTGTACAGAATATGAACTTGTCATCATCCTCACCTCAGGACCACTTGCAATATTCTTCCTCACCAGGCACAGCTCCTAAGTCTATTCTGCAAGTGAAAGTCAGGGTTTTTTTAAGGGAGTGTTGGAAAGTTATACAGAGAATATGTGTATATAGATTATGTCTATATCATACACAGATTCCTCAGCCCCAGAACTAGAATTATTGGAGTCTCCTAAACACAGTGCTCTGTCAAAGCTAATTAACTGCTACTGTAAAGAGCAATTAGCTTGGGAGCAGCTTTCACTGACATAGCCTAATCTTTTCAGATATTGAAACTTCCAGACTGTGTTATTATTTTCATTATAATAGTACCACATATGTAAGCTAAGGTGTCTTTTATGGGATGGTATTGAATAAAATACACAGGGCCTGCTCAGCTGCTGTTCTGGGTCTTCAGGCTTGCCACTCATTAAACAAATGTAGGGTGAAGAAAGATGAGAGCGATGCTGAGTGGTGTGGTACTAAAGAAACTGAACATGGAGAGTCAGGGTCATTCCAGGTCTTGTACCATTTTCTGAAACAAGCAGTGCCACATGCCTGTGTAGGTACAGGAAAGGCACGAGTACCCATGACAGTGAAGTAGATGATGGAGGTACAAGGTAAATGAGGGAGGACGTTGTGGAAAAGGCAGAGTTACAAGGTCCAGCTAAACAAGTCTGGGAATCTCAGTTTTAAACCAGAAATATCCTCTGCTTTGGCTATCAAACAACAGAAGGTGTTGTTTGTGTAAGTGAATGTGCATTGTATGCAAGATACTTGTAAATTAAATATTATATTTGCAGTATAGAACACTATTTCTCTTGTGCCTCTGCCCATCTAAGAACACACACCTTCAATTTTCACAATATAAAAAAATATAGAAGACATTGGCGAGAAATTAATGTGTATAAAAATACCCTTAGATGCCAAGGAGTCAAGAAGACAGAGAGATCCTCTTCTCAGTGGTACCCAGTAACAGGGCAAGTGACAAGAGACACAAACAGAATTATGGGAAATTCCATTTTAAAATAAGGGGCCTTTCCCTGCTGTGGTGGTCAAACACTGCAAGAGGCTTCTCAGTTCAATAGCAGACTATCCATCCTTGCAAAGTCTTGGATACTCAAACTATAGCTGGCCAACCTGCCCTACCTGACCCTACTCTGAACAGAGGCTGGACAAGATAATCCCCAGAGATGTCATTCTACCTCAGTTGTTCTGTGACTCCGCAGTGTGTCAAACATTTACACCCTCCCCTGAGAACAACAGGTGCTACTGATTTTCTTTCCTAGGCCAGACATGCCTTACCTAATTGAGGACATAACTAGATTATGAATCAGGGGATTCCTGAATAATTTATCACCCTTCATCTTAGATTAAATTTGCTGCAAATTTTATTTTATGTTTTGAATTAGGCTTTAGGGTTAAGTTAAAAAAAAAAGCATGAAATACATCTTAATAAAAACAGTATTTGACTGTAATCATTTAAGGCTAATGCAGAGAAAAGTAATAATTAGGTAACAGCTGATTTGGGATCCTAGGAATAGGACGTCAACAGGAAATACCAGCAATTGATCTATATGTTTGATTTTGAGTTCCAAATGAAATACAAAATATAAGATAGAAGGACATAATATAGGATAAAACAACATTTGTAATTACATCTTGAGCTCCATTGATCAGCATATGCTGTTGTACTAAAGTGCATAGTTGGCATTCACTCCTACTTTGTTTCAAAGAGAGCAATCTGGCCTCAGCAAACACCAGAAGAACTGGTTTCTTACCACATGCCTGGAGAAACATGATCCAATAATAAACAGATATGATTTTACAAGATAAATATAGATTTTATAAAAATACTAAGGTTAAAAGAGTAGCATGTTTGGGGTAGCATGTAAGGATTTCTAGATAAGTGCCACTAGTGGCACTTTTCTAGAAATTGGATCCATGAAAGTATTGCTAACATAAAATTCTTCATTTTACTTTACTCGCTGTACTTAAACCTAATCTACATCCAAAGTATAAGGTTACTTCTTTTACAGATATTTCTTCTCTTTGATAGATGCATTAAGCTAATACAACAAAAGTTCTAGTCTTGATCTAGAGTGTCGTCCTAATTTTGTAAATCAACAGCGGGAGACTGCAGCAATGGCCTGTTTTCTGGTCTCACAGCCCAAAAAGCTGGGCTGCAGCAAAGGAAATGTGTCCAGCAGGTCAAGGGAGGTGATCTTCTGCCCCTACTCCACCTAGAGTACTGCATCCAGCTCTGGAGTCTTCAGTACAGGAAAGACATGGACCTGCTGATGCAGATCTAAGGAGACCCACACAAAAGATCAGAGGGATGAAGCACATGTCCTGTGAGGAAAGGCTGAGAGAGCTGGGTTTTTCAGACTGGAGAAGGCTCTGTGGAGACCTAGCAGCATTTCAGTACCTAAAAGGGGGTTTTAGGGGAATGGTGGGGTCTATATAGTAGAGTGTGTAGCAACAGGACAAGAGGTAATGATTTTAATGTAAAAGAGAGTAGATTCAAACTAAATATAAAGAACACATTTTTTATGATGAGGGTGCTGAAATACTGGCACAGATTGACTTGAGAGATGATAGATTTCCCATCCCTGGAAACATTCAAGTTGTCTGAGGTTTTGGACAACCTGATCTAGTGGGAGGTGTCCCTGCTCATTGCCAGGGTGTTGGATTAAGTGATCTTTAAAGGTCTCTTTAAAGAGACCCAAATTATTCTATGAGTCTCTGAATGGTGACAGCAGTGGCCTTGGTCTGGGAAACCTCTCTGTTTTTCGCACTGCAGTTCAGCTCAAGAAACCTCTTAATTATCCATTCAATGTGAAAATACCCTGAGATATTTGATAGTGGAAACCCTATTCCTTCCCACCAAGGACTAGTAAACTTGCAGGAGGCTGAAGAGGGTGTTCATAAACTTTGGGCATCAGACAAAGTTAACTGCAAAATGCATGAAAAAAAGGTATTGTTTTCGAAAACAGAAGCCAGCATGTTAACTACTCTGAAGATAACTTGGTTGCTTCTTTATGGACTGGAAGTGAAAATGGTAACTATTACAACTGAAAGAGATCAGAATGTTACTTACATGCTATATGTACATCAGTTTTCTATGCTTCCACTGATGATCCAGAGATGAGATGGAGTACATTCTCAGAAAATTTGAATCTAGATATAAGGAGTGGTTTTCATGCCATGACAGAGCCAAGATGAGTTTGTGTTAGCAGTTCTTGCTTATTGCAAGGTATACATTGGGTATGACCAAAGTTTGGCTAGAAGTCTGAAGGGAATTTCAAGTCTACTCTGTTTAGCATTGGTGAAGGTGAACACCGAATGCTGTGCAGTATAATCAAGGGCAGCAGTCACAAAATCAGCTTGGGAGCTTTTATACAGATATTAAGGAACTTGTTTGGAGTTTGAGGTTTGGCTAGACAAAACCACTACTAAGTTGATTTAAATGAGTAACAGTCCTGCTTAAAATAGGAGGCTGGAATATGTGACTTACATAAGTCCCTTCCAACTCATTCTTTGATGACTGTAAAATACTGATTCAGAATACATGATTTTGTTGTCCTTGGTATTGCTTGGCTGAACAACTGAACAGAGAAGACAGGAGAGTTAGATTCCATATTTAATATAACTTGTTGCACACTCCTGACATAGTAAACTATAGGTGATAAAAGAAGTAGCTGTGCATTCAGAATGTCAGAATTTTTATTTACGTTTTCTTTT
Source organism: Chamaea fasciata (assembly GCF_029207755.1). NCBI lineage: Eukaryota > Metazoa > Chordata > Aves > Passeriformes > Sylviidae > Chamaea > Chamaea fasciata. The sequence goes on from NW_027094086.1 coordinate 28,556,243, forward strand.
AATTTTAGTTCTCCAGTAGAAAGAAGAAGAATTACAAAGCATAATGAACATAATAAAAGAAAGTCAGACCAGAAGTGATCAGATACACTGCATATTACTTACCTTTATTTTATAAACAAGTGGACTGAATCAACTAATCTTTGTTATTATCATTTAAAAATCCTGGTTCTAATGATCATATAGGCAATTCTGTATTAGTTTCAATTTTAAAAAAAAAAATGTATCCTTTTTTTAAAGAAACCTGGAGGGTAAGAGCTTAAATATATTAATACTTCCTAAATATAAAAAAAAAAAAAAAAAAAAAAAAAAAAAAAAAAAAAAAACTTGAAAAAAGTTAATTTTCATGTCTTTGCTGACAAAAAAATAATGACAATCTGCAGGTAAATTTGTAGATGACATGGATATATTTCAATATCTTTAATGACTTCTATTACCCACATCTATCAAAACTTAAAACACATGTTAATTTTATGATGCTTAACCCAAAGAAAATATTATGCATATTCTCACAGATAATGAAATATGTTAACATATACATTAAATCAAAATTATTACTAAGTAGTCCTGCTGTTCTTATGCTAGAGAGTACAAGCCTAAGAGTAGAAGAAAATCTTCTCTTGCTTCAGTTGTGGTCATTTGAAGGAATAAAAAATGTCCAATACTTCTGATGCAGCCAAATCTCCAACATGATTGGTTCCCTCAGAAAGTTATATTCTTGAACCCAGAAATCCTCAGGAAAAAATGCTAAAGTGTATTGTCATTGCAATAATCCATAACTCCAGCTCTATTCAACTGTAGAGTTCAGGAGTATGAATATCTCCACTCCTCTGGAAAACAGCCTGTCTGAGCTATAAAACACTGCTGTACCTATTCATTATGCCTCTTACTCAGATTTTTCATTTGTGCTGATGAAATCCCATGGTACATGTCACTTTCCTCCCCTGAAATGACTGCAAAACAGGTATCAAAGCTAGGGTCATTTCAGAAATAAATTTTGTAGTTAAAATGAATGAGGGTGGTTTTTCTTAAAATATCGTTCAGTTAGAAAACTGTGACTTGTCAGAACTAAAATTGTTGGCAAAAAAAATAGCTGAAGAATTTTTTGTGAACAATAATATCTCTTAGGTTTGCAGTAGAATATTTCAAAGAAAAAATAGAGAGTCATCCTAGCACAGTCCAAAGGCTGAGACTTCAAACTGAACAAAGCTATGACCTTATGCTGCATTTCTTAACTATCCCAGCCAGTACACTCTGAGGTCAGGGTGCTTCTGTCTCTCCTCTGGCAAAATGAATTTTTAATTTTTTTTTGCAAAATTTAGATGGGTACCACATTAGAAAAAGAGAAACCAGTCCATGCCAAACTTGATGACTACAGGTTCACAAGGTACATCAGGCACCTTGTGAACACTTTTGTCAAATGAGCAAAGACAGTTACCTTTTTATACTTAAATTTCTCTTATCCATATCGCAGAGGAGTATTTCAACCCCTATTTTTTTCTACTTCTTTTTTTCTTATATCTAGTCGCATTCTCATCCCTCCTTTTCCATAAATTTTCAGAAGTTGTGTGTTTCTCTGAAGTTATCATGGAGATGAGGATTGTGTCCAGTTTCTTCACTGTTGGAATTACTTCTTTTTCCTCTTCAGCTCATCATTGGTGGATTCACAGGTCATTGTTTCTAGCATGTGCATAGCAAATGGGCATAACTCAGTTTCTTCAAGGTAGCAAATATCTGGTTTTGCATAAACTGTGTGTCCTAAAGATCCTATTAGACAATACCTGAAAGGAAGTTTCTTCAAAAGGATGGGGACCACTCAGAATTTTTAAGTTCATGCTCAGACGGAATCTGACCCAAAAATTTTGAATTTTGATTCCAACATCCTAAAGTTCTCAACATGTCTCACAGAACACCTGGAATTTAAATACAACCCTTTTACAGAAGCAAAGAAAAGAGAGAGTTTTGAGAACTACTTCTAAACTTAGCAAAATTAACTCCATTGTAGTAACTGAATGACCCATTCTCTAATACACTGTTGGTATCTAGGGGTGTACAGATGTACTTAGGATAAAAGACTTAGACAACATTCTCACCAGGATAAATTTTCATTTGGAAATAAAGATGGAAGCTGAATTACTTTGGATAGTGTCATAATTTAATCCCACCTGGCAACTAAGCATCACCCAGCCTCTCACTCACTCCCCTCACAGTGGGATGGGGAAGAGAAGAAGAGAAAAAATGAGAAAACTCATGAGCTGAAATAAGGGCAATTTAATAAGTATAGGCTGTTCACACAAGTCCAACAAAACAAGGAAATTGTTCACTGCCTCCCATGGGCAGGCAGGTGTTCTGCCACCCCTAGGAAAGCAGGGCTCCATCACACATCACCGTTACTAGGGAAGACACATTCCATCACTCCAAACATCTCCCATTTCTTTTCCCCCCAGTTTTATATGCCAAACATGACACCCCATGATGTGGGATATTCCTCAAGAGAGGTGGGGTCAGCTGCCCCAGCCTCACTGAGGGTGGCTGGGTATGTACAAGGAGTTGGGAGGAGACTTGGCTGGGACATCTGGCCCCAAATTTCCAAAGGGATATCCTAACATTAGTGGGGTGGTGTGAGAAGCAGAAAGGCTCTAACTGTCTGTAAATGCTGTTTAACAATAACTAAAACATCTCAATGTTATTAACAGTTTCCAGCACAAGTGCAAAACATAGCCCCATAAAAGCTAGCATGAAGAAAATTAACTGTATCTCAGCCAAAACCAGCACAGATGGAGGGCCTGGGTTTGCTGCTATCATTGTTGAAAAGAAGCAAAATAATGCCATTATGTGCAAATGTACATGTAAATGAAAAAGAGAGCAAGCATTAATAACAGTTTGAACAGAAATAAAACAAAATGGTTATTCCCTTCTGTCTGCATTTATCAGTCTGCATTTGGAGCACTCTGTCCAGTTTGGAGCCATTGCAATACAAAGCAGAGCAAACAGGAGATTGCCCTGCGGAGCTCCACTCAGTTGGTCAGTTTGCTGGAGTACAGGATGTAAGAGAAGCTGCTAATGTAGCTGGGTTTGTTAAGTTGTAAGAAAAGGTCAAAAATTTTACCAATGTCTTCAACTACATATTGCATACTTATGGGGAACAACTCAAAACTCCATTTGGAGAAGTATAATAAAATAAATTCCTAATAAATATTAAGAAATAAAAGTCACCATGAGGGCAGCCAAATACTCTAGCATGTTTCCCAAAGAGATGTCAGAATCCTAATTGTTGGAGCTGTTGGAAAGGCAGCAACGTGGGCAAACTGAGAGACATTGGATCTCCCTTGATTTGAGTCAAGGGTTGGACCAGCTGATATAAGGAGTTCCTTTCAACCAAATGATTCTTTGGTTCTATCACTCATCCTTTCACTGAGGAGTGTGTCCTCCTAATATGTCTCGCTATTCTTGGGACCACAACTCAACTCCTGCCCTTGAGTCTTTATTTGTGTACCCAGGAAGACCTGCATCCGTATTTTTTTTTTTACCAGCATTCACAAACATTTGGCTCAGCTAATGAAAAGCAATATTTGCTCTCTTTGAGAAATGTATCCCTTATTTCAGTGTGACCCAGTGTAATGACTGCACAGGAAACAATAATCCACAATTAGATTGGTCATTTATCTCTTTCTAATGTATGTTGTTAATCAATAAAAATTACCAACTATGCCATTACTTCTAATAACAATGTGCCCACTTTAATTACAAAAAAACTGCTAGTGAATGGGACTCATTTAAAGCTGACAAATTAGGATAGGCATTCACTGTATATGTTTATTCCCATACATTTTATCACAATGAAGAGTTGACAAAGGAGATAAGTAGACACTGTGTAACTGAAAATATTGAATGATTCAGCAACCCTTGACCATAAAATCTTTTTACAGACTATAACATCTTTTATAAAATCTGCAGAGACATAATATTTGAAAGAATGAAACAGATAAAAGGCCCTGAAATTGAAATCATTACTGTAATTTCCCAGTTATAGACAGTAGGACAGTATTAAATATTTCTGTTAAAAATAAAATACTTTTCTTGGGTCTGTCTGTAAGACAGCAATTTTCAAAATCAATAACTGTCACTGTTGAACCACAAGAGATTTCATGTGTCGTCACAAAATAAAAATTAGTTGCTATTACTCAGTTTTTCTGAATTAAACTGATATTACTCTGGCCATCATAAATGTTCTGCTATGACATCCTTAAAAAACCCCAAACAAAAGAGCTTGCTTCTGATAGAAACTATACATTTTTATACTTTAGTTTATGTTCCATGCATAAAGATGTCCCAGACAATATCTTGATCCATTTGATTAAAATGGAATAAGAATTCTCTTGCTTCTTTAAAACACTCCATTTAAAAGAATATGTTTTGTAAATGACTGTGAATAATCTCCCATGCTATGAATTAAAGAAGAATAAGTAAAACAAAATCAAATTTCTAGGAAACAGTCACATTTGTGGGAGAGTGCAAAAACTACATGTGAATTCTGAATATGGACCCTATTTTGGTGGGCATGTATGGAGAGGCATGTTTGTTTCTCTCAAAGTGGATCTCCTCTAGAGATGGTGAGAAAAAAAGATGTTTATGGCACAGATTGAAACTCAATAATAAAGTCCTTTAAAAAAATTACCTATCCTGCAGTGTTTATATGGCCATCTAACAAAGAGATTGATCTTATGAAATACTCCTTTGAATACCCAGAACAATGATTTGCTTACAAGTACTTTTTAGTCCATTAATGTTTAATAGGAAAGTCAATTATGAATAGTGCATTTAATTTTAGGTCAAATTAGTTGGGTTTTTTTCTGAAACAAACTCCTTGCTTTGTTGCCTGATTTCCTCTTTACAAACAAAATAATGATGTGATTGCAGGGCTCAGCATGGCATCTGATAGATTGGAGGTTAAAAGTATGAGTCATGAAAGCAGAGACTTTGTACGACTGATGTCAGTGATTACTCTTGCCAGACTAATTGACCAGACTTGTGAATTTCTCAGATTCCTCAGCTCACATCCAGGATTGACTTTTGCAATGCAGGAGCCTTGGCCCTGGGAAGCATTCAGTGTGTATTTTAACTGGAGCTGAAGGAAGACTTCATTATGCATTCTGATTATAAGTGGCTACAAAAGGCCTTTTCCTTGATCTAACCAAGTACTTTGGTGATCACCATGCCATCTTTTGATATGGAAAGTATCTTTGTGCAGAAGGTCAATTAGAATTGAATACTTATACATTGTTCCAAGCAAGCTCAGATAAGAAAGTTACCAGTTGAGAAAGTTCATAATTTTGGAAAGCAGCTAACACCAGCTCTGGTTCTAATTTGTCTTAGAAACAGAAATACGGAAGCAATACATAATGTATCGATCTAACAAACAAGAAAAAAAGTAATTAATGGGCAGGAAAATTTGACATAGGTCACTGCTTTTTGTCTTAGGATGTAGTTGACTTTCATTTACAGATCAGGTTTACAACAGCCAGGTATGGATAACAGGTTTGACTTTTATGTAGAAAGGTTCCAAATAACAAATGCTTTGCTCACAGAAATAATATTTGTTTCTCAGAGTTAGGTAAGGAAGACATTTTGGAGGGGTTAAAATAAGACTGAAATAAAGTAAGGAAATTTACTCCAAAAGAAACAAGTATTCAGCTGTCCAAAATATTTATAATGGCTCTTATAGTAAATAAAGTACATTTTCTTGCTACCCCTGCCCCAGACCATCCACTAGTGTAGACTTTACTGAACTACGTTATAAAATCCTTAGCATACCAAATAATCCATATGAATATACAGGACTGACAGGTAAATAAACATCATCCAACCTTAAATGTATTTCTTATTCTTCTTCCTACAGGTTTATGCCATTTGTATTGATTTTTTTCCAGACAAAGTAATAATGACAGTATAATATCACTCTCCAGTGCAGTATATTTTTTCATTTACAAGTCTGAAATATTTTTTCTAGTGGTTTAAATGTTTAGGCAAACAAAATTAGTTCATTTTGACAGATGTTAGTAACACATAATTTTGGATGCACAGGGGTGGCAATAATAGACTTTTTTTGTCCATAAAAGTCTTCAAACTAGTTCAGTCAGTGGAATTTATACTCATGCTTTAATATTGCATAAAACAGAAATTGTTTAGAAGGTCTGAGATAGATACACTTGGTAAAAATTTCAGAACTGGGTGGCCCATTCTTTATCTATTTCCTATCTTCTAAATCTATGCAACATGCCCCAAATTATCACAATTTATATGATTGGAAAAGTTTCTCAACCTTTGACAACCACTTTTCTTAATCTTTAAAATAAGTGAGATCTTTTTAAGCTTGGAAAAAGTAAAAAATTTATAATACTTTAATTTTTAAATGGACAGAAATGGTCTATTTAACTTAATGGCCCATTAAAATAATTTAAATATTTATGTCCCTATACGGACCAAAATAGTTTTACATCATATCTCTCATTAATATACTGCTGGTTGTGAGTCTGCATACAACTCCTAATGCAACAAATTCAGTTGGTTAGTTACCTAAGTATCTTTTCCTTCATATTCCTCTTTTTTAAATGAACATTCAATTGTATATGTAATGCAAATATATAGAAAATCTGAAGTTTCTTCCTCTACTAAATCCTCTAAAGCAAATGAGCTGCAGCAAAAGGAGTGTAAGCAAATCTTCTGTGACCTCCAGCAGTCAGATGCTGCATATAAATATGTCTCAAAGTCCAGAAATCATAGAGAAAGGATATTGATTTCATGACATCTTTGCAGGCATACCCTTATAACAGACAGACAAAGACCAGATGGCAGGTCTGAATTCCCCACTTGTTCAGGGGTTTAGATTTTCATAGCAAATAGAACTGTTAATCGCTTCCAATTTCAACCACTTAATGGTAGATATTCCAAGAAAAATTTACATCTTTAATTCCTAATCTTGTCAGATGCTCCAATTATTTCTGTTTGTAGAATTTGTCTTGTTTTCATGAAACAAGGCACAAAAGAAAATTATATGCAATTATTGAATCAAAGAATACATTGTCACCAAAGGATATGAATTTGTCTTGCATGGCAGGCATCACCTCAAAGATACTTATTTATCTGTCCTTCCCTTTAACCACTTTATAGTTAAAATAAATAACAGAGACTTAGCTTCAGGATCTTGGTTTGTTTTTCTGTTTGTTTTTTTTTTCAAAAAACATCTGATTCAACACTATCTCGTTAATGTGGAAAATGCCCTGAAAAGCTCAAATCCCAGTAGAAGTGCCCTGGAAGCAGACCCACCCATGTGTCTGCATTGCTGCTGCTAAGCAACTAGAACAAAAAACACAACATAAGTCAATTCTCATTTTAAGAAATGATGCTAATTTCATTCTTGCTTTGGAAAGAGGAAGGAAATTAATACAAAGTGAACAAAAAACCCACAAGGTTTTTTTTCATACCACCTTTCTGACAAGAAAGTAGGTTTTTTATTAACAACTTTTCTGAGCAAAAGGGAATAAAGTCTTGCTGCTATAATTAGCCACATGGATCAGCAGTTCACATGATGACTAATACACTGAAGTCTAAATCACTGATCAAACTGAAATATTGCTCTATCTGTTCTCTGCAGAAAAGCAAGTGTGAACTTGCACCAGAGTTTAGTCACTCTTTCAAGAAAACCAAAGCTGATGTAGAAGTTTGGATGCAAAGGGAAAAAAAATGCCCAATAAATAGAAGAAGACTGTAAATATCACATTGATCTTAGGCTGTTTTTTCCCATATCCCATGTATAACATAATACTTTTTGTTTTCTGAGACTCAATCACTAACTGTGTCTTAGTGTAGATGTCCCTGCTTCTGAGTAATGCCTGCTTTGCCTTTTAACCTTTTTACCCTCTGAATTTTTGAAAGCAGTTATGACAGATTCAGTATTTGGAGTTCTATTATCTGCTTGAGTTCTGTCATAAAATGGATCACCTGTACAAGAAATGCATACACTATCCTATAGCACTGGTGAGGCACACAAAGGCTGTGAGAGCTGTTTAGAAGTTAAGCTGCAGAAAAAGACATGTAACGAAATGCTACATTCCTTGAACATAAATGCCTCTTTCACCTCATGGTAAGGACCCCTGCAGAGCAGACAGCAAAATAACAAACATCTGTAAGTTCTTTGGGTATCAAAAACTAATGGATACCCTGTGGTTTCTGATAAATTCAAAGATGGATTGGACTCTGTCTGGCAGCTTCTACATAAGTGGTGCAAAAGAAACTCTTCTGAGATAGATTATTCCAAAATATTTTGGTATGGAATTGATTTTAAATGAGGTAATTGTAGCAGTGAGGTCAGTGGGCCCAGACAACAGCTTGCATTTCAGGTCTCTTTCTGGAGAAGAATATGTAAACCATTATATTAAAGTAATCTGATCTTTGACGACAAAAAAAAAAAAAAAAAAAAAAAAAAAAAAAAAAAAAAAAAAAAAAAAAAACTAAAGAAATTTACTTCCAAAACTGGAGTCAAAACGAGTAGTATGCTACACCAGGCCCCTTTGCAACTGATGGAACCAGGTAAAATTTGTTTCTTGCTTTGATTTCATTGTCAGGAGGACCTAATAGAGATGTTTAGCCGTCATATGCCATTTGGGATTAAAAGAAATATCCTTGAGGCAACTTGTAAGCAGCACTTAATGAAGAGATTCATTTGGACTGTACCTTACTGACCTACTGACCTTTATAGCCTACCTAGGTGATATCCAGAAGACCTGAAGTTGGGAAAAGCCTAAAAAGTACTGAAAAGTGTTTGGAGTAGGGAAGAGGAAGTCACTGGTTTTTGTGCTAGAATGAAAAAAAAATCAAGAAAAAGAAAATGCCAAGTAAAAATGTACATGGCATCTTATTATTAGTTAGTCTGAATTATTGCCAGACATGGAGAAAAGAAAGTTTTCACAATTTGGACAAGAGAGGAAGAGACAAAGGCAAAGCCCAAATTGCTTTTACTAATTTCTCGATTACAGCTCTTTTTTTGTGCAATTAATTAGACTGGCTCATATATCTTTGAATTTTACTGTTATTTAGTGAAACTAGGGATGGAGATGTGTATTCTTGGAACTGAAGATGAGGTTTACTCCTGTGATGCCCTAAAGCCACAATCTCACTTGAATGATTCAGTAAGACTTCCACATGACATTGTCAATGTACACTTGATTTTCTATAAAATGTTGCATCTATGTTTTCCTAGTGTAAGAAAGCCCTAGGTTAATTTGAAGTGTATGCTATAATGCATGCAAGCTCCAAAACAATCATTTTATTGATTTTTAAAGGTCTATTTTGGTTTTCCTGGTAGGAGATGTTGGGTTTTTTTCAGTATAGCAAATTCATTATCTTATTTACATATATGTAGCTTCCATTACCACAAGAATCTGAAAACATCCTAAAATTACAGTGTCACTGACTTTATAAACTCCACTGTGTGAGAAAGCAATGTCCTCACAACACTTAACAGATAGAAGACTGAGGTTCAAATCAGTGGATTTGAAAGGAATTCAATTCCTGTTAAAACTAGAGAAATACTGCCTTGATAGTTAGAAAATCCTCACCAGAAGACAAGACCTGGAACAAGAAGACACTCTGTGACAAGATTCACAGAAGATTATATTCATGGTGGCATTCAACAGCCACAGTAATTGTTGATTACCTTACTAGAGAGGCACCTGGATCACTAAAATTTCCATTAACATTTTCTCCCAGGGTTTGTTGTTTGCTATTTTTGAAGTTCAGGCCAAAGACAAACAAACAAACAAACAAACAAACAAACAAACAAACAAACCACTATCTGGTAGGATTTTTTTTCTCCAAAGTAGATATCTGAAAATCATTTGAGTATTATTGGGGTCCTTCAGTAACATCCTTTTGTCAAGTCACCATGTGGGTCTTGTACAGACAGCATATGCTGTTATCAAGGTAACTGTTCTGGTCTGACAAATTCACATAAATACAAGACAGAATGTCATGACATCTGAGGTGATCTGAGAGGCTCTAAAATTTTCTTCTTATAAAATTATCTTCTTTTCAATGAGTTCTGATAGCAAAAGAAAATATGTGATTATAAAAATATTTCTAGTATTTTTCTGAACCTCAGTGGAGAAAAATTTACCTTTATAGACCTATTGGCAATTACTCCACCATTTCTTCTCAAAAAATTCACTTTATATCCATGAGGTAAACAATTCCAATGAAAATGTAAGACTTCCTTTCTTTCTATTTTTCCTTTCCTTTCCTTTCCTTTCCTTTCCTTTCCTTTCCTTTCCTTTCCTTTCCTTTCCTTTCCTTTCCTTTCCTTTCCTTTCCTTTCCTTTCCTTTCCTTTCCTTTCCTTTCCTTTCCTTTCCTTTCCTTTCCTTTCCTTTCCTTTCCTTTCCTTTCCTTTCCTTTCCTTTCCTTTCCTTTCCTTTCCTTTCCTTTTTTTTTATCATCAGTACTAAGAAAGAAACATAAGGTAATGTGCTGTGGGGAATTTTGCTACCTGATTTCATTAAGAACCTAAAGTACAGGTGACTTTTCAGTGTTCTGAAAGGGAACAAGTATGAGCAATATAAGGATGTGCCTCAACCGTACCTCAGGCCACAGATTAAAAGAGTCTAATGGTCTGAGCCATGTAGATTTCCTCCTGAGATACCTGCTGAACACGTTAAGTGTAGATGAAGTAATTAGGAAAGGAACAAAAGAAGAATGAACTGAAGAAGGCTTGTGCTGACTCAAGGTAATACTTTGCTCTTCCTAGGAGAAATGTCTTTTTAGTACTTTGAGAGCTACTGGGCTTCAGAATGAGAAAGAAAGTTCATCAAAACTCCTTGTCAGCATGGAAATCTCAGTCACAAGTTCACCACTTCATAAGTTCCATTCCAGCTCTTTGTCAAAGAGACTGCTCAGAAGTCAAACTAAAGGACCCAAAAATCACCTGGTGATGAATCGGTTCTCCCCTTGGATATGCAACCTTTGCAGTGATAAAGAACTAGGGAATGGTTTGCCAGGTTCTTTGAAGAATGAGGAAGTTGCTGAAGGGGATTAGATATATATGTCTTTGTTCCTTTAGATCTCATTTATTTCAGATCATAGGTTCCATAAGCCAATTGCCTCACCAGGGTTGGTGACCAGCAAAAAATTCATAGCTGGTTACCAAAAAATCCTTTAGTACTACTATTGTGTAGGCAAATAAATCTTTGTTTTCACCGGATGCCTACTTTGTTTCCTGCTTCTACTAGTTTTTCATCTTTGGACACAACTCCCACAATGGCATACACTGAGAAATACTTTTCTAAGATTTACAAACACTCCAACACCATTAATATTAACTCTTATGGACAGAGTCTGTCATGAAAAAAAGTGAATGAGGACAGTAAACACTACAGAATTGTCTAACAAATGTCAGTTTCATTTAGACAGGCATCATCTAAACGCACAATCTAATGCATCAACTATTTGCATAATTATTCTATACTCTCATGAAACTGAGACTCAGAAAAATATTCCTCTCTTTATTTTCAAACTGCAGTGACTACAGTGATGTAAAGCAAACAAATAAACATCAGTCGTTGCATGTGATGGACAAAGCTTTCCTTCAGCTCCATACTTCAAGTAGCAACACATGTACAGAAGAATAGGACAATCTTGAGTAATCTCCCAGGACTGCTTATTTAGAGTCATGAAAGTATACTGTGCTTTGACAATACCTTTTACTCAATAAAGAGAAGGAAATATCTGTGCCCTTTTCCTTTGTGCATTTTTGGCTCAGTATCTATGTATTATCTAGTGGTATGGCTTGTACGTGCAGCTGTATACTTGTTAAAATTATTTGTCTGCTGCATGTTGTGTTTGTACACTCTTGTTTCCTGTACGGTGCAGCCCCAGCAGCTGATTTAATAAAATATGCTGCACATCATTCTAAGTGATTAGAAGGGTTGATTGAGCTAATAGATACGCAAAAGCATAGTATCAAAAAAATATTCCCATTGATGTGTCATGGCACAACATATATATTACTGTTGTTTCTATTCTGTTAAAAATCCTTTTAGTTATTTACTTATCCTTACATTACTCTACAAGTAGAAGCTCTGGAGAGACATAACTTTGTTAAGAAAAAATTGTATCTCCTTAAAAATATAGGTTAATAAAAGACAGATACACTGGGACATCAAAACTTTCACATATCTCTGCAGTTATACCTATCTGCCTTATTTTCCTATTTACAGTACTTTAACAGACTGGAAACTTTGAAAAGGCAATTTAATAAATTTTATGGGAAATTCCATTTTCATTCCCAAACAATTTCTAAAAACATTTCTTATTCTTTCTTTCCGAAGCAGATATAAAAACTCACCTGAAAATTCAGTGGAAATATTTTAAATGTCTGCCCTGAATTGTTGAGAGAGCTCAATTTGGAAGCATAGGTTCAATTCATACTTTCAACATAAGTCAGCAATGTGCTCCTGCAGCAAAGAAGCCCAACTGCGGATGGGCAAGACTGTAAACATCAGGCCAAGGAAAATTCTTATTCCTCTCTAGTTATCTCTTGTGAATCCTTATCAAGGACGGTGTGTATCTTAAGCTCCACAGTACAAGGGGTGTGGATAGATTGGAGAAAGACTAGAAAAGGGGCATTAAGATGGTTAGAGGGCTGGAACTTGTGGCATACAACTAAAAGCAAGGTCTGTTCAGTCCAGTCTTAAAAATAGGAGAGTCAGGAAATATGCTGATGCTTTTAAATGATGGAGGGCAGGTCTGAAACAAAAAACAGAGGACAGAAATGTACTGTAGAAGTAGAGACAATGGGCACAGTTTAGAATATGGGAAACTGACTTGATAAGGAAACAAGGCATTCACTATGAGCACAATAAGATGCTGGACTAGTTGCTCAGAAAGCTGTGAAATATCCCTCCTTGGAGGCACAAAATATTTCACAGTACAGGGCCCTGAGCAAATTTCCCTACCCAGAATTTCTCTGATCAGGATGTTGAAGTCTGGATGACCTCTGGAAGTCCCTTCCAAAAGACTTGATTCAACGTCCTAGGATTATATAGAATACACTGTACAAATTCTTGTAATAGACTATTGTTAATATTTTAACAAAGATGGAGGTTAAACAAGCAACTTCTACCTGTAAAATAAAGCCTTCCAATATTATCATTCAAGTTTCTTACCTTGTTTCAGCAGTATTTCAGCAGGACACCAAAATTCCTCCTCAAAACAACATGGTAGGATAGATACTTTTGATTCATCAACTCTGTGCTGTTTTGAAGAACAATTTTGCAATATTCATTGGGAATGAGCTTTTGTCACATGTCTATAACACTGGAGGATTATTTTGGCTTCCTGGACTTGACCTTGAACCTGGGCAGTGCAGAATCTCTCTGTTCCTGGAGGAATGCCAGTTCAACCAGCCATATCTGCTGGCCACCATATGGACAAGGCCAAGGCCTTGTCTCCTTTGGAGCCTTATGGGTACAGGGCAGAGACAGAGCAGCTCCTCAGTATTCTCATAGTGCACCCAGGGACTTGCCACAGGTTTAAGCACAGTTGACCCACCATCCTTTTTGAAGAGTGAATCACTGTCAAGGAAGGTGAACCCTCTGGCTCATCAAGGGAGGTATGGAAAAGAGAGGGGAACTACCCTAGGATTAGAAAATTGTTGTTTGGTCTCAGTTTAAAAGCATGGCTTTAAAGAAAGGTTCCTCTAAATCATACACTTGGAATTTAGATTATAGAAACATGGGTTATATAATTCAGGTAAATTTGTTCAGCAAATTTACAAAAACAAAATTTACAAAAAAAAAATCCTAAAACTCTCTTCTGTTAAAGAGAGCTCTAAATTAATTTTCCATATATCTAACAGCAGATAGTTTTCCCTTCCCAGATTATCTATCAGTAAAGAAATATATTTCATTAATAATGTATTTTCTGCTGCATAAAGAAGAACAAAGAGTGTGATGGAGCAAAGGAAAGTCCATGAATTTGGGTGTACCACAGAAGGGTATAGTGGCACTCTGTCCTGTCCTGGGACTGGTGACAGAGAGCTCACTTCTGCCTTTATTTTATATTTGTTCCTGAAAAAGTGTTCAAACCTACCTGAATAAAGTTTATACAGCAAAAAAATTTAGAAGTCCAGGATGAGGAGTAACATTCTGTTGAGGCACACACAAGAAATTTTCAGAGTAGCAGCTCTTCCAGGCATGACAGCTTAGTTTCGTAAACTCTGTAATTTTGAAAATTTTCAAAACAAGAGTTGCACCGGCATCCATAACCAGGCTGGAACTGGGAACCATTCCATGTTGTATGACTGCATGCCGGCATTTCCAGTCAGTGTGATGTTGGTTGGATTGGTTGTAGTGAGGTAGCCAAGAGTGTAAATATGTTCCTAGCTTTTTCCTTTGTGTGAACTCACTAGGGAAGACTTTTCAGGATGTTTTTGGGGAAGAAATAGTTTAAATATTTAATTGTCTTTGATATTTTCATACATCTGAGTGCCTAAGCTTGTTCTCTTACATTAGGGTATGGTCATTCTTTCCTACTGATGAAAAATTCTCTCTCATGCAAGGTGCCTTTAGGACTACATGCATTGTTTTGTTTGCATTCAGCTTTTCTAAGAAATTCTCTGAATTTTTACACTTGCCAGAAACTCAACAATGTTATTTTGTTGTTGTTGTTTGTGCTTAAGTCATAACACATTTGATGTTTTCAGAAGTATTTTAAAACTGGTTTGGTACCCAAGCTGCCGTGCAGATAAATCAGTAGTTACAGTGAATGGGTCATAGCACTTTTCTTGAACCGTAAAAATGGGATTTTAACCAAGAGTGCTAAACATCACAAGCCATTTATTTTGTGTTCACAGCACAGTTGAAAGAAACGTGACTATGTTTCCTAATAGCAAAATTCCAAAGAGCAAGTTTTATTCTACAATGTTGACAATAGAATCATGGCTTGGTTATGCTGGGTTTAAAGGCCATTAAAACACTTTTGAGGGAGCAAAAGGAAAAGGGTAATATCATAATATGTCTTGAATTTCAACATGCTAAGACAATGTCAGACTGTGAAAAAGAATTGCTAGATGAAGGTTTGTTAAGAGTATTTTCATTTAAAGGTATTGCAAACTTGATTTCTGATTTGTCCTGTTTAAACAAGGATCTGTATTCAGAATTTCAATCACCCTGGGCAGACAGTTGCCACACGTTCATTTTATTAGTGAAGGGATGTTGTAATGATGTCTAAATTAAATGCTTACCTCTAGAGGACTAAGTAGTTTAAGGACTGTGATTACTTGCCTCTGACTGTCCAGGACACCAAGATCTGCTCTCCTTACATTGTAGGCTGCTTATCATGAATAGCTAGATGTCCTGAATATCCTATATAGTCTCATAGTGCTGTCCCAAGGCCAAAACCAGGTATACAGATCATCTGTGGGATGGTTCCCCAGGTTACAGTTTTGAAAACAGCCTGTGACTGGTCTCTGCATTGGGCAATGCAAGAAAGAGGAGTTAGGATCAAGCTGACTCTTCCCTCTGGCTTGACCTTACAGAGAACAGGACAGATGTTGTCCATGTAGTGTGGTGGTGAGAGCAGGATAGCACTAAAACCCAACATCTGCTAAAGCTTACACTAAGACTGCCTGCCACTGGCACCTTGTTTAATCAGCATAACAATTCTTGCATCTGTCTCATCCATCTGGTCCGACCTCCCTGCTCAAGCAGGGTCATCCCACAGCAAACGGCACAGGATTGCATCTAAACAATTCTTGAATATCTCCGGTGAAGGAGACTGCAGAAACACTCTGTGCTCCCTGTTCCAGTACTCAGCCACCTACACAATAAACAAGTCCTTTCTCACATTCAGGTGGGTCCACCTGTACCTCATTTTCCGCCCGTTATCTCTTGTCCTATTGCTCA
Organism: Chamaea fasciata; assembly: GCF_029207755.1. Taxonomy (NCBI): domain Eukaryota; kingdom Metazoa; phylum Chordata; class Aves; order Passeriformes; family Sylviidae; genus Chamaea; species Chamaea fasciata. The sequence continues at coordinate 28,572,195 of NW_027094086.1, forward strand.
GCACCACTGAGCAGAACCTGGCTCCATCCTCTTGGCAGCCTCCTTTCAGATACTCATAGACATTGATGGGATCCCCTCGCAGTCATCTTTTCTCAAGGCTGAGCAGGCCCAGTTTCCCTCAGCCTTTGCTCATAAGAGAGATGTTCTGATGCCTTCTCAACATTGTATCTCTCTGCTGGCCCCACTTCATGTCTCTCTTGTACTGAGCCCAGAACTGGACACAGCACTCCAGATGTGGTCTAACCAGAGGTGAGCAGAAGAGCAGAATCACCTTCACCAACCTGCTGGTGATGCCTTAAGCTTTAGCATTCGTATTTGCAGATTCTGTGTTACCTAGGGATGTAGCTTTGAGCCTCATATGAAGTGTCAGTAAGCTTTCTTCACAGGGTAGGTAGACAAAACAAATACCTTTTTGCTGAACACCAAGGACAACTCTCAGGCCCGAAAAACATAAACAATGGTGGACTGAAGGGAGGAACAAGAAGGATGGGACCTCACAACCTGAAGCTGTAATTGGACAATTAAACCCCAATATGCAAATGGACCAAAACTGATAAAAATGTAAAACCTCATGACCGGGCGGGGTTTTTTGGTGTAGTGTTTGTAGTGGACTCAGGGTGCAACCTTGGTCGGGCTTCGGTCCTGTTCAAGGTGGATCCTGGAGGCCTTTCAATAAATACCTATTTTATTCTCTAGCTCTGTCCAGTCTCTGTTTCAGGTCAGCTTTCTAGGCAACACTGGCAATGCTCTTCCTAACATACCCCACAATACCACCGGTCTTCTTGGCCACAAAGACACACTGCTGGTTCATGGACAGCTTGTTGTCCACCAGAACCCCAGATACTTCTCCACAGAGCTGTTTTCCAGAAGGTTGACTCCCAGCCTGTATTGGTGCCTGAGGTTTTTCTTCCCAGGGAGAGGACCCTGAATTTTCCTTTTTTTTTTTTATTTCAGAAAGTCCTTTTTCTGCCACTCTCTCCACACTGTTAGGTTCTTCTGAAACGCCTCACAGCATTCTGGGGTATCAGTCATCCCTGCCAGTTTTATATCAACAGCAAACTTGCTGAGGAGGCACTACATCCCTTCATCCAATTCAGATCCCCTGAATGAGTATTTTTAATAATCAGTACACCAACTGAGCCTAAAAACCTGCCTTTGGAACACCCCAGTCAACATGGTATGAAGAAACAGCTACAGAGATGACATTCTTGAGGGCCTTCAGAAATACCATCCAAGATGAGACAAACTGTCTCTAGATGCTGTGTTACCTCTCCTCCTTCTGCTATACTTACCTGCCTCCCCCCCACACACACACACTCACACACACACCTGTCATCATTATTTTATACATTAATTATCTGCAAAGAATCCAGACTGTGATTATCTCTAAGGAATCCAGGTGACTGTGAATTCCCTGTGCAAGCAAAGTACGTGCCAAAAATATATTTTCAGAATTATTAAGAAGATAGAAAGAAAAAGTCAAAACAAAAAGGCAATTGATTAAAAAAAAGGCAAATATACATACTGTGGAAGCAAAAAAAAAAGAAAAAGGTCAAGACATGTTTTATCCTGTAACAAGAACAAAAATTGTATTGCAATAACACATGGAGAGGAGAGGAGAGGAAAAGAAAGATTGGTGGGCAGCTGAATCACTACACTTGTCAAACTGAACTTCAGTACTGAAAGTTTTTGTACTTCAGTATGAAAAAAAAAAAAAGAACCCACAGATTCCAGTTATTAATATAAAAGGATTGAATGGGAGAAATTCTGCACTTGTCCTCCTTCACATAAAAATTTCACCCAGTTTCTGTGCCTGAAGTGGCTGTGTTCACACACATGATTACATTGTAGACCTCTGCTGAAGTTAGAGAAGAGACATTAAATGAACACGGTGTGGATGCACATTGTCTGCATAAGAAGGGCTCAGGTGTGGGGTTGCAAAAATGAGGGGGCATGAGAGACAGAAAGAATAGGGAGCAGCCTAGGAGGAAGAGCAATTTTCATTTCTCAGGGATGAAGATAAGCATCAAGCCAATTTACATAATACAGCTATCTCTACTCCATATTACCCTGCTTCACCCTCTTCTTTTCTCTGGCTTATGACCACTTTTTCAATTTTTTTTTAAGAATTCTTTTTCACATACTTCATTAACCTGGAACTCTAGAAAATTTAAATTTTTCTATATAGGATTTTAAATTGATGCTATAGTTGGAGTATTTGTGGGGGGCTGAGGGTGTCAGAAAAAATGTCAAAATTATTCTCAAAACAAGCATGAGTATCTCTGTAAATATATCTCTGTAGATGATGGGAGGAGGGATGAATTTTGAGTCATGTCATCTGTCCTAGATTGCAATGCAAGATATAACCAAAAGTATGTATTCTATTACAATCTGTTAAAACCAGTTGGGGCAGCGTTTCTTTCTCTCTTCCATTCCTCATAACTCCAGAGAGGGGGTATCTTCTGTTAATGGGCCAGCTGTTAAAACCAGGTGGGGCAGTGTTCTTTATCTCTTCCACAACCCATCCTCCCTCCAGTGGATATCTGCTGTTAATGGGTCATTAAGGCTCACTGCATGACTGATAAAATTACATCATCCCATTGTGAGATGATCCACCCAGTGGGAGGAGCCAAGAATTCCTACCTGGATAAAATCTGAGCTTCAGAACACCAGGACAGGCTGTTTCCACTGGATTCCAAGAGGAAGCCTGGACCTATCACACCACCACTGGACCTTCAGAGGAAACTACACCCTTCTGCAGGATCATCTCTTCTCCAACAGAACTGCATCTGTCACTCCAGCAGGACTTAATTGGACTGCTACCAACACCCTGACTAACAGAGTGTCAGGTTGTTTTCTGACTCTGTCAGTGTTTCCTTGTTTGTTTGTTTGATTTTTTTGTACTGCTACATTTTTATTTTAATTTTCCTAGTAAAGACCTGTTATTCCTATTCCCATATCTTTGCCTGAAAGGCAAATTTCAAAATTACAGTGATTTGGAGGGAGGAGGTTTACATTCCCCATTCCAAGGGAGGCTCCTGCCTTCCTTTGCAGACACCTGTCTTTCCAAACCAAGACACATCAGGTGAGGAAGATTTCACTTCAGAAGACTGACTCTCTCTAAGAGGTCAGCCTGAGAAAATCTTGTTTTCTAAGCCCGCATGAATCTACCTGCTGTTTAACAGCAGAATGGTAGGTATCTGTGGAAGATCCAAATGAGTAACTGAACAGTGCAAAAATCAAATATTGAGAAAAAGATGCCAAGAAGTGTTAATTATGGGTTTTGATATACAACTGCCCTCCCCTCATGCAGCAGTGATGACACACTAATCATAAAGGAAAATTTCAGCAATGGTCTTGGTTGAGATAAACATTGTTAGGCCAGATCATCCAGTTCACTAAAACCTTATTCTTATCCTAAGTCTTCATTTCAACATATTTTAGGCAATTATGAATTACACAAGAGATTCATATTTCAATCTTTTTTTTCTCTCTGATCTGTGTCAGAACTTACGTTTTCTTTAATCTCCTCCTTCATCCCCTATACCCTCAAGTTAGGACAGGAGAAAATGGCCCCAAGCTGGGTGAGAAGAGGTTTAGACTGGTTGTTAGGAAAAAAATTCTTCACCAAAGCGGTTGTCAAGCGCTGGAACAGGCTATCCAGAGAAGTGGTTGAGTCAGCAGTCATGGAGGAATTTAGGAGGCATGTAAATGTGATGCTTAGGGAAATGATTCAGTGGTGGAATTGGCACTACCAGGTTAATTCTTGGAGTCTTATCAGTCTTTTCTAACCTAAACGTTTCTGTGACTCTAAGTTCTTCTCTGTGCCACAAAGTCTTTGATCTGGATTTGTACCAGTGCAACTTCATTGTGAAAGCCTGGACATCTCAATCTTTTAAAAAGAAGTGGAATAAGGTCCAGAATATGGTTACATGCACATGTGCAAACTCATCATCTATGTGCATATGCCTACACTCACAAAACTTGAAGCAGCAGCTCTCAGCTGCTGAACGTTAAGCTAAACTGACTGGGTGATTAACCAATTTTTTTTCTCCATAGCACCTGGAAAATAATTAGTCACTTGTGGTAGCACAGAAGAAGCATAAACACCAGATGTTTACACCATTTAATACCTTAGTATTGTTATGAAATGTTTAATAAAAAAAAGTAAGAGTGCAATTTCCCTTAGAATGTTCAGTTAATTGCATTTACCATTGTTTTAGAAAAACAGGGTTTTGTTTTCATAACTGTAAGATTGCTTGGAATTAATATGCACAGATGCACTGGCTGATTTGCATCATTAAGTCTTGAAAAGACTATTAAAATTTTATATCTTCCTATCTATTCTTATTATTTTTCTCAGTAAGAAAAATGTTCTATTAATGGATGAAGTACTTCAGCTAGATTATGGAAGCAACTTTGAAACTGCAGAATAAAATTAAAATATATAAATTATAATAGTTAACAGAATATCAGAAAAATAACTCCAGAGAGACTGCCATATAACATATGAAAAAAAAATTTACAAGTAGAATGAAAACTGTGGGGTGCATACCCTTGCAACTGTGCTTTTAAAGACATTTAGTATCACTTCCAGCTGACCAGTAAATATATAGGTTGACTCATCATAATGCAGTGTTTTTTTCACAGTATTGATAAAATGAATTTAACAACTCAATCCTGAATCCAAAACTAGACTCAGGTTTTTTCTTGAATGTGTCAGTGAAGAGAATGACATTCACTGTTCTGTGAGGACAGTCTCTCCACATCTTCAGTTACTGCATGAGGTAGGAGGGAAAAAAAAGCAACATATTCCAAGGTCAGTACTAAAACTAGTATATTCTACTGGAAATGTTTTGAACTTAGAATCATGTTTTCTCAATAACAGAATTAAGAAAATACAGTTTAAAAAGAAAATTTATTTTGTGAACACCTTCAAATTGTTTAGGAGATCCTCATATTCTAAAAACTTCTTAGCATATTAATATTTTTTCCTGGAATTTAGGGGAATATGGTCCTGTAGCTTTTCTACTAAGGTTGTACCCTTCCAGGAAAATTCACCTGTTAAAAACAGATCCTAAAAAATGCTATGACATCTCAAGCCGCAGACAAGTACTAAGGATGCTATGTGTTTCCACAGAGTCTTAATTTAAAGATTAACTCCTACTACTTTAATCTTTTGGAATACTGTGGCTTTACTTCACATTTTTTACCGTACTGGTGGATAAATATACTCAGGCTGTAAATTTTTGATCACCTTACTGAATAATTTCATTTTGTAGAGACTGCATTTCCCTGTCTCACAGAAAATGCTGGTTTAGAACAACATGTCTGTAAATTATTCCCAAAATGCAGCATCTCAGTGTTAAGATACTGGTTTTCATTACTGCTGCAATAACATAGAAATAACTATATTATAGAAATAACTACATTATAGAAATTACCGTATTATAGAAATGGAATAACAGTCTATTGCTTGCTTTTGCTTTATGGACAGCAATTCAGTCACTGCATAGGTTCATTTTGTGACTGTTCAGCACAGTAGGCTAGTTGAAATATTAGCAGTTTAAAATAGACAAGTATATTTTCCATTTCAGTGCAGCCCAAAGACTTTTCCTGTCTTGCTGGCTGGCATCTTTATGCAATCAAAACAATGCTCTCAACATTAACCTCCTTGTAAGTTTTATTTTGGCTCAAGGACATGTTGAATGGCCAAACCTTGATCCTGTGCCCAATAAAATCAAAGTTCCCTTTGATTTCAATGACATAGGCAAAGATCTTAATGAAACAGCAGGATATGCTGAATAAATCACAACAGTAACAAGTAGGGACATATGTGTGAAACTACAAATGTCTACTGTGCTGTACTCTGAATGTTTTGAAGACATGCTACTCACAAAATATAATGACCTTACACAGACAAATTGACCCACTGTTTTGTTTGAACAGTAGAAAAATGTTTTTTTTATTTTCTCTAAATATATTGATCACTCATTTAATAGTTTGCATTCACTGCTTCTCTTTGTATTCAATCTATAAACAGAAGCAGTAATTTCACCTTTCATAAACATTGTCTTCCCACTGCAAATTAAAATGGAATAATTAATCCTAATTATCTTTTATTCTGAAGGTCTTGGGGAATAAGGACTTAGAAATTTTCACAGTTTTTTTTAAGAACAAAAAAACTAAAGCTCTTGTTTTGTAGATTGTGAATATTCACAATTTGCGGTCATAGTTAGATTGCATTAAATTTTTTCTCTCCTCTGAAAAAAGAAACTAACACAGCATGAACTCTACATTGTGCAATCAAAGACCCCATTTAAAAAAAAATTAAAATCTTATAATAATTGTTCAGGCTTTTAAGTTTTAGAAAATTTTTCCAGGGAGTATTCAGGCAAGCAAAGCATGATTGTGCTAATGGTTAACGACAAAATAGAACATGATGAATGCAGACAAGTCAGGAAAGAAGAAGGAAGAAGAAACATCACTTGCCTCACAAAATATTTTAAAAAGGTGATCATTTTAGAAATTGTTCTGTTTAGTCAGAATATCACTTGTTCACTCCAGGGTACCCCTTTTCCTTTCTCTTAAACTTTCAGCTCAAGTGGAACCCTGTTCTTGCTGTGCTGCTTACACTCCCTGCAACAGTAAAACCAGCAGGAGTTCCCTGTCTCTTCACCAGTCATCACTTACTGTTTGCCTGAAAAAGAGATGAGAAGTGGAAATGCAGTCTTCTCACTACACTAACAGCCCAAAATTCAGGAATCAACCAAAAAGAATCACCTCACTTTTTGGAAAGCACTTGTAGCTCTGTCTTTGCAAACATGGCCCTAGAGGATTGTTCCAGCTGCTGGCAGTATCATCCTAATCCCTTGCAAACTGAACTTCACCTTCGGTTTGCTCTGTAAGTTCCCTTAGGTTTCAAAAAAACATGATTCATTTCTTCAGGCTGCTTCGTTTTCTGGAGATTGGGCCCTCAGTAAATGTAAGGTAATTGTAATTATGATAAAATGAATGCAATAAATGATCCTACAATACAGTGTTAAGTGACAGATAATTGCTGAGTACTATAGATGCACTTTTGCCTTTAATTAGAGAGAAGCAACCATCTCATTTATTCAAGTTAAATCAGAGATGTAATTTTTGAAGTTAGCATCAAAGACCTCGTGATTTAACCTCACCAAGTACACCACTAATAATAATTTCAAGTGTACTTACATTAAGCAATAATAGTGGCTTTTCATTTTATTATAGGGTAATAATTTGGTCTTAGGGTAGATAAACCAGTGGAAGGAAGGCCAAAGTAGTGAGTTCCAAAGTAACACAATATTATTATTAACCCTCCACTACAGCAACCATCATTGAAACTGATGCTATTGCACCAAAAAAAAAAAAAAAAAAAAAAAAAAAAAAAAAAAAAAAAAAGCTGTGCCTGAAGAGTTTTAAAGCAAATATTTTTGAGGCTTGAGAGACTGGGCGTTGACGTCTTAGGGAAGATTTCAGTAAGCAGTACTAAATCATCCTGATCTGTTGAAACAAGGCACTGCATTGTTGCAGTAATAAGCTGACAGGACTCAGTTTCTTCACGCAGGAAAAGCCCATACTTTATTCACATAACTCAATTTTATACAGTTTTCACAGACCTCGTGCTGAACTCCAATTGGCTAGTAGTTTTCTTGCTATACAATTCATTGGTTAGGAACTGGTATTTTACCTCTCCAGCAAACCTCTATTCTCAAACTGTTAACATATTTTCTTCACTGATTCTCATGGGACAGATTCATTGTTTATGTAGGTGCAAAATTATTTTTTTCCCCAAGAATAGGGGAGAAATAGCTGTGTTAATAGATTTTCATTCCTCTGATTCTTTGTTATGGGAACTTACAAGCTACTGCTAGCTTAGCTAGAGTAGCAGAGCCTCAACCATATTTTATAAGGTGTTTCTTTTATAATATCTATACTTGTCTGCAACACTGCCACTACAATTAGTAGGTACTAAAATGAATGGAATAATTTTCTGAAGTCAGGGTTAAGTTTCTAAGCAAATAAACTAAGCACTGCTTACTTCAGCTTTTCTGGGATACAAAAAGGAGAATGCACACCTTTCCCCGTTTTTTAAATGGTATTTTGCAAATAATGGCATTGTTTCTTTCCTTACTCATTAGAAAAGGCAGTGGAGATATAAAAATCTTTGTAATATTAACTGGCATTTACTAAGTTTACGTCATAGTATAATATTGCTTTTTCTGGTAAATCTGATTTGAAATCACTGAAGCAATGGAAGGTCCATTTGGTAAAAATGTCACAATGTAAGAAACCTCACTCCTCTCCATTATTAATGATGAGTATTCATTTGTTTTATATAGTATTCCACTTCTAGAAAATCCACTTCTTAGCATTCTCTAGTCACAATGAAAATATTTATTCTAATTATATCAGTCTTGTTCTTGCACCTATCTTTTCATTAAAAGTAAAACTGAAATAAAACTTTATAATTAATTGTGATTATTGCCAAGGTCACTGACAATGATTAAGAACTTCAAATGTACGTTTAATAATTTTCTTCTTGAAGAGTTTCATAGCACAGTACTCGGATGTGTGTTACTTTGGGGAATTCTGATCACAAACTTAAATGAGTATCTAAACCTTATTATTTCAGAAAGCCAAAAACCTTTCCAGTAGACAGCAGACACTTGAAAAGGATCACCACTAGCAACATTCATCATCATTTTGTGACTCCGATGCAAAAATCCAAATGGCTGAAATAATGAGATCCAGCACTGCCATCCAAATTTCTGGAGAAGAATGGAAAAATGTATCATGTAATGCTTTTATTTTGATTGCTTTTTCCTTCAAAGTAAACGTTTCCGTCTGGTAAACATCCTTCATTACATCTCGGAAATGGAATATTATTTTAGGAAGTTCATTTTTTTAATTATGAACTTAAGGTGCAGGATGGAAAAGAAATTCCCAGCATTAGAACCCAAGGAAATAATGAAGCAGTGTGGGCAAGACAAAAAGATTCCCGTAGAAGTTTTTCTAGAAATCTTTAGATTATCTCAGAATAAGCACATCTAGTTTCCAGAAACACAGAACAAAAAAAATGTTGCAAGACAGAGGTCAACCAAACTTGGCTCTTTTCTTCCCTGAGACAGAATGGAGATGGCACATACCTCTGTTATCACAGAATCTTAAAATCATTTAGATTGGAAAAGACCTTTAAGATCACTGAAACCTGCCAAAAAAAAAAAAAAAATACAAACAAAAAACAACAACAACAAAAAAAAAAAAACAAACCCACCAAAAAAAAAACCCACAAAAACCTTTACAATGACGCAGCCAGCTCAGCTGAGCTGGCTACACAGTTATGCAGAACCCCAAGGATTATTGCAAGGTGCTTCTCTGTAGTTGCTTATAAATAGTCTCTGACTATCAATGTTCCTTCATACCCTTTGTAAAAATCACTTTACCTAGTTTTAAATGCAGAGGGAATCTTCCCATACTGTGTATTTCTTCTGAAACAGTACATAAGAAGATACATTACTGATGGTGGACTGATGCCATCTATTCTAGTGTGCAGGATTTTGAAATTCAAGCATCAGAAACCAGTAAAATACAGTTTTCATGCTATTTATATTCCTTTTAAAAGAAGATACAATATATATTGAATTCCACTCAGCTACGTTGAAGGCAGTGAGTCTATGAAGTCTGCACTGGTGAACTGGTAAATTAAAAAATCAGAACACTTTTTTTTTTTTTTTCTCATACTCTTACTGCATTAAATGAACATGAGAACTGAAAAGCAAAAATAGCAAGAATGGCTGAAATAATGAGATCCAGCACTGTCATACAAATTCTCAGATCTTGAAGGACTTTCTTTTTTTATTTTAAACTACAAGCCTCATTAATTTTGTTTTCTTTTGTAGCAAAATACAACTCACAAATACATGGAGGAAAAAAGCAGCTTTTTATCAAAATCAATTGAGTGATTTAGGAGTTGAAATTGCATTTGAAATCAGTAGCACTGCTACTTAAATCTTTGCATAACACAGACAACTTTGAAACTCTATGTAAAATTCCCATTTGGAAGGGACAAGAGGATGAATTACTAAGACAGAAAAGTAATGTGAAGTTTGAAGGTAATCTCGGCTATGTATATTTACATATTTTTCAAATGCTAAGTTTAGCTATTTACAGTATAGGGATTTCTATGTTGTCCTGTCTCTTTGGACTTACATTACTAATACAGTGGAAAATTTAATGTGATAAAAATTGAAGAATATAATACTATATTACGAATCAAATAAAATAATATTCTAATAATTTAATAAGCAAAATAGTGAGTAAAATGGGCTATGATCCTCTTTCTGTGAGCAGTTTGAGAGGGAGAAACTGTTGCTACTGTGCCTGTCATTTTGCTGAGGAAGAATTCAGACATAGTCTTCCAGGAACACAATGAAGTAAAAATTTCTTCTGGCAGAAATAACCATCTCTTGTTCAGCTAACATCAGCAGAGCATATCTGTCTAAGAGTTTGAGTTGATAATAATTGTTTTCTGTTCAAATGCATATACAATCAGGTTAAATTCCTAAGTGCCATATAGTATAGCTATAAGTGTAATATGAAGGTTTTTTCTACATTTGGTCTCCCTCATGTTCTCTTTACCTCATATATATTTTGTCTTGCCTCATAACCGCATACCTATTACCTTTTTCTGAACACCTCTTACCACTGTATCTGAGATTTTACTTTTGTTTGGTTGGTTTTGAACACTAAGGCCGGCCCAAAATTACTTTTCTGTACCAGAAAACTGTTTTATTCAATTCAGGTGGAATTTGTACAACAAATTTTATCAAGGGAAATGTTTTGAAACCTACATTTAAAGAAGAAACAAAGAGTGGTGGCTACCGTTGTATTCAGTGCTTCAACAGTGGGCTGTTTACTTGGACTTGTACAAAATTCCAGCCCCACCATGAGCATGAACATATGTATTCAACTTTCTAGAAACTTGACGAGTGCCAGTGGAAAAAATAGTGTATAGTCCAGTTCTATAAATGAGATAGGTTGTTGAATGGAAATTCACATGGAAAAAAAGTTCAAAGTCTCTGTTTGACACAGAACCAAAGTTTGAACTTATATCCTTTACTTCTTGCATGAATGTCTTAATCTCTATCTATTTAGATATTCTGATGCAGATCTTTCACAGTCTTTGCCTGTATGTTTCCTCTTTGTAGAAAAATACTTAAATAGTCATTATCCCAGACTGCAAAAATTATTCCAGCCTGGCAGTTAGGCCATTTGCCGTGTTGATGGATTCCAGCTGATGCACTAGAAAATATCTAACAATTTATCTCAAGTGTGACAGACTCTGTAGGAGGGACTGAAAGCACTTTCCCAGGATGTCCCCACAACTTAGAAAACCAGTGTTTTATTTTGTGTCAGATGGAATATTTCAGAAAAAAACAAAACATTTTAATTAAATTTTGCAGCACAGAAAATAAAAAAGCATTTTAAATTTTTGGATATATACTTGCAGCTATTTTCTACATGCATTTCAGGCAAGGGAAGAAGGGGCTTGCACAGCCATGCCCAGCACCCTGGTATCCTAGCTTCCATCCCCAAGGAATTATGGTGCAAATAAAAAATAAATGGGGAAAGGGCAGAGAGACACATTTATTAGATAAAATGTCTGCACAGCAGAGAGTTGATTTCACACAGAAAATTTGGAAAGCCTATATTCATGTTGTGAAAGAGAAAAGAAACAAAAGACTAATTAAGTGCCTTGGTTGAAGTAGGTTGAAGTTCCAGAAACATGTAAAATTTTCCTGAATTAATAAAAGTTTTAGGAGTTTGAAAAGCCTAAATTTATCAATGCTTTGCACATTATCTGCAGCAACAGCAACTTTATGCATGCATGAACTTAATGAACCAACCCACAAAAACAAAGATTATTAATAAGACATTTGCTCAAGGCAGGCTAAATGAGTTGCTTCTGAGGACATCAGAGAGAGGTCTCTAATGACAGGCAGAGAGGCACAGCTGCTGTTTTGTTTTTGTACAAAGGCAGTGGTCAGTGAATTTATTGCTGGTGAGAAAAGAAAGATTTTGTAGGACTTTGGGTATAAATATTTAAATACATTCTTCATCTCCTCTCTTTTTACTTCTTTTTATGCCCTTCCCACTCCTCTTTCATTGTTCTTATGATTTTTCTAGGGTTTTGTTGCCTAAAATTAATTTTGTTCACTTTTTCTGAAATGTTTGAACTTTTTTCTTAACAGAAAGAAAATGTGTAATCTGAAGTGAGCTTGATATCCTTCTGAAACTTAGTTATCATTTTGAGTCACTTCTTTCCATTGTTGTGCTTTCTTTTTAATGTGCTTATAGGGCCATTAGTCCTCCAGATGAAGGGAAGCTACTTTCCTCAGACATAAGCAGGAAAAGACCAAAATTTAACCTTTGGGAAAAGGTATTTCACAACCACCTTCATCTTCTAAGAGCCACCATTTCTTTGGAAGGGCTGGGTGAGTGAGCTCCTTGCATTTAAAGCCTACCACCAGTCTTTCATGACCAGTCTCCACAAGACTTGTGTCACTAATTGGCTGTAAATGATTCACTTGTCCTCTCCCTCTCAAAAGCTTAATCATACAAAGCAGTAATCTTTCAGTTCTGTACAACCAATCTTATGGAGCAGCCTATGTAGATTAAAAATTCCATATCCCCCACACCAAGATTTTGCAACAGAAATATTCTTCCTTACAGGTCAAAATTACTCATGTCATGTGTAAAATTTTACTAGTCTTTACTAGGTTATGCCAACCTGGAACTGGAAATAGTGAAGCTTACATTTTCATTAAACAAACCTATTGAAAACCTCCTGAGGAAAGGTTTTCTTTAGTTTTCTAGCTCAGTAGTGAATTATAAACGTCTGGTGACTTTAAAACAGAAAATAAACCCAAACCAATATCACCACCACCTCACCTCCCCCAAAAAAACTATCAAATCCCTTACATACCTTGTCTGAAGTAGATATTTAGAAGATGCTATGTGCAAAGGCTCTTTATATGGTGCTTGTGATAATGATGTTTACTTTGTTTTCAGCATCTAAAAATATATATGTGTCAAGGATAGACTCTTCCACAAACACATTCTTTCTAGAAGACAAATCTAAAGTGGAAAGAAAACTAAAGAAATGCAAACCAAGATATTAAGATGCATATTTTATGCACACAGATATAGAAAATATTATGTTAAGAAGAAAAGTCATGATGGAATTTACACAAACTATATTCACAGAATCAGAAGCTGATTAGAAACACCAAATTTACTGTGGAATGTGCATTCAGAATCTTGTGTCAAGAGAAGCAAACAGGAGACTCATCATAAGAGTTCAGTTTCATAAAGTGGAAGTCTAGGACTATTTAGCTTCATAATAAGCCTGGTATTCTGATCACGAGTAAAACAGAGAACAAATATTGCCATGAAATCAAAATCTATTATTCTTTTAAGACCAGAGAATAAAATACTTTTTTTTTTCAGCTGACAGAACTAGTTGAGCTTGAAAGAAATCATAATAGCTGTGTTTGTGGACTGTTACTGTAGAAATTTTCTATAAGCATTTTTGGTCTTTAAATGGAGCTCACTGAGGAGGCTCTGCAGTCTCTCTCCAGTTAGGTTAAACAGGTGATTTCATGGCTGTTATTTATGCAAATTTCTTGAAGGTAATAGGCTTTCCTTTTTTTCCACAATTCTTTATGTCCCTTTTTTGTTTTTCACTATACTGATCCTGTCTAGTCAAAATAAGGTCTGGTTCTCTACTTTACTGCTTCCTCAACCAAACAGCACTCCCACTGTGAAATAATCCCACCTGTGATTTACATCACCAGAGCTAAAACTTAACAGTCCATGAAATTTATTGCATATTGTTTGATTCATTTGTGTTGAGACATACAGAACACAAGCTAAATTGTAAATTTATCTCATGTTGTGTTCAGAGTGAATGATTGGTCATAGTTCACATGCAAATCTGGAGCTGCACTGAGAATTTTAACTGCTTCATAAAAGTTAATGTCAGAGGTTTTCTGATGACTGCACCCATCATCCTCAATGCCCTTATTTATTTATTTTTCTACAACAATCTTGATGCAAGTCATTCTTTCTTACACATTTTCTATAGCTCTAATACATCAGTTTATTTTTAGATTCCTTTCTCTTCAGCTAAGTAGCATGAGGAACTGTCAATAAAACCAAAATATTTCCTTCCACTCAATCACATCAAATTTCATGCTTCATTTTTCTGCCTGTCTGTTGAAAACCTTACGTGATTCAGGAGTGTGTTTCTTGATGCATACTTTCTGGTTTTCTTGTTTGAAATTGCTGTCACTATTCAGGTCCACATAAATTTAAAACTGCTTCAGTCAAAATTCTGGGCTGTTGTTAGGAATGTATACATCAGGGAGGGGACAAGAAAAGCATGAGTAAGAATGAAAAGAGTGAAAGTGTTGGAAAGAGAAGGCATTTAGGGCTTGTTCATTAAAACGTACCCAGATAAAGTGCATTTCCTGCTGAAGTCATATACGTTTGATAGTGAGATATTAGAGGATGGAACTCTTGCTAGCAGCATGCATCCAGTAGTCAGCAAACATTAGCCTTCCCATCTCAGCACAGTTTAGTTGAATTGGTTTGGTCATTCTCAGTCTTTTGGACTGATATGAAGAATAGAGCCTTAAAGATATCGCTCAGGTAACTACTGCTGCATTAACACTGAAAATGTTAAAAAAGCATCTGGTCTGAGGAGAAGGAAATAGCTGAGCTGCGTTGAGCTTTTCCTCACCACACATTCTTCACAATCTTGGAAATGTCACTTAGGGCAAGATGGTTAGCCTTATGTTACTCAGTCACTTGTCACCCTGATTCTTTAGTCTTCTGATGACTGTTTACATATTTCTAGTGGAGTTTCTCATGAATTTAACATAAACAAGTAGATTGTTTTCATTCCAGTCTGTGATGGACTGGTGAACTGACCACTAGGGTCAGAAAGGTGTTCCTCTCATCTACCAATCCTTGACCAAACTCCAAATCCTGTTTAAATCACAAATGATAATAAACTTTCTCTTTCTCTGCTCACCTCTGAACCTGAGTGTGGCTCTTTCGTGTCCCTACCGGCGACAGTGACCCACTGCCTTTCCTCCCTGACTTCTGTCACTGAATAGTAGAGGCTCCAAATCTCACTAGAACTGAAAGAGTAGTGATGTTCATTGAGTAATTTATAAATTATCCCTAAATAAACACTGTAGCAATACATATGCAGAAAGGAGAGAAGGCTCAACTCTGCTCAAAGGTTGAGTGTTACCTGTTGATTATGCTCTCAGCATGATGTAGGCTCCATTACAACACTAAAAGATGGCACTGATACTTTCATTTCAAAATCAAAGGATTACTATAACCCATCTTCTGCACAATTGATTTTGTTAAACATCCTATAAATAAGAAAAAGAACCCCAAGGCTATAGAGGAGCCTGAACAGGAATAGTAACTCTGTATTGTCCAGTTATCAAAAACTGACCAAAAATCATTAACCTGGAAGAAAATCAGACAGGCTGACTTTATAACCAGTTGTAAGGGTATAGTTCTGATATTTCAGAATATAATGATCACAAAAAATTATTTTTCTACTGTGCTAAGTCCAAACCGGCAAGACTGCCAGCTTAAAGGTTTGTCAGAATGGTGAGAGAGATAAGCTTCAAAGAGGGCAGAGCAGATTACTGAAAATTATTGCATATTTAGTACGCTTTCAGACAGGTAACATCTGATTTGGTACTTAAAAGAATATCATATCTTCTTAAAGAAACTGTTCAAAATATATGACTCTCCATTTTAACTCATCTGTTTGCCCAAGGATAGCACTTTGGGATGAGAGTTGAAAGACCTTTCTAAATTGAGCAGTGGATATTACTAAATTACCTACTAGCTTCCTTTTTCTATTGATACAAAATCAGGATAAAAAAGAGATTGCCATGTTTCTTTTGAATTTTTTTCTGAAATTAATAATAAGTACTCTAGCAATAACAAGTGACTGTGTGACTAATTTACAGCTTCTCAATGCTGTTAATCCATTTATTGCAGGAAGTGGGAGTACTCAGGATACTCAAAGCTATTTCTTCTCTGTGAGGTGTAGCAGAATTTTAACTAGCCTCACTACTTCTCAGCACAATCACTAAAATAAATGTGTGATATATAATCACATTTTTTAGTTAATTCAGCTCTTGAAATAGCACATTAGGTCTCAGGAGAACAAATCACCAACCGCAATAAATATGCAGAATCTTTCTAATCTTAGCCTTCTGAACACCTTTTTTTTTTTTTCTTATCTTTTTTTTTTTTTTAAATTTTTATTCCTTAAACTTCACAACCACTTTCTGTGAAGGATGGGAGAGTGTTGCATCTTAAAAGTTTCCTCCACACTTGAAATATATATAAGCCTATTTACAGCTTAATTTACTGCAGGTAGAGACTTTGAAAAATCATTACACTCAGTAGATATGATTTTCCTAAAGGCAAAAACTAGGTAAAATAATATTTTTAAAAAGTTACTAAAAGTAGTAATGCAACAGGTGAATTATTTCCCTACCAAGGGATTCAAAAATTTAAGCAAGAAATCCCAATAAAGTTGGGGCAAGCAAAAGTATGTCAGCCTGCTACTCAGGTTCATGTCTGACCTTGTTTGCCAGTATAGGTATAGCTTTGTCCTTCATTTCCAATGCTACTGCAGACTTGCAGCCAGTCATTGTCATTTTACTCAACAGCTTGATGCCATGGTTTTCTAGACAAGTGATGCTGGTTTGGGTTTTGCCTTTTTTTCTTTTATATGTTCTCTGTATTCTTCGCACATATATTTGTCACTCTGTCACCTACTGTATTAGAGACACATTTTCCCAGTACTTTTCCATGGCCTTTCCCTAGGCAGAAAGCCAAAACAAATTCCAGAGCTCCAAGCCCCAGGGGGTACAAGGCCCCTATCCTATATCTTGGTTCTTCCCGGGAACCGAAGTTAGAACAACTCCTTGAGATCCATTCTCATGGGCAAAGTACAGCCCGTGCCGAAGAGGGACTCCAGAGAAAGAACTTGACCTGGGGGGAATTGCATCACCACTTGTCCTCCTAATTGGTACTTTTAATCAATTATGCTAATTTCCTAAATCTTATAAATATGTACTCACCCCTGAAGGGGTGAGCTTTTGTAGACAGCTTTCCATAACTGCTCCTGAAAGCCTGCAAATAAATATCCCCTTTTATATTACCTCCTTACTAAAATTATCTCATTTCATTTCCAAGCTGGCAAAAAGACAACTCTAGAGCTGGCTAAGCCATGCCTATCTAGGGAATCTGTGATTCTCTGATACCTCACAGCTGCAGAAGGTGGATTCATCAAATGTAAGTGCTTTTAGGTCATTAGTCAAACATTATTATACATGGAGTTTTAGTGCAAACTTAGTTTCTATGTTAAAGATTATGTGGAAATATATTTTAAAATAATCTTCATTAGAATAACTTTTATTTTAAAATTACCAATAAAAGGTTTTGAAAAGGACATAAAAATTTTGGATTGAGATTATTTTCTACCACACAAAACCACTGTGGGTACAAGGAGTACTTTACAGGACATTTCTAAGTGTTTTTTGTTTTGTTCTATGCAATTATTTTTCTATTTTTTATCCCTCAATCTAAGTGGGAAACAAATAGCAACTAACACAAAGGAAGTTTCTTATGTATAAAGTTTCAAAGTGTTGAAGAAAATCTTATTCACAAAATACTGAGAAAGGAAACATCCTTTTTGAGGAAAAGAGAAAAGACCAAGGCACTGTGGAAGCCTTTGACCAATGCCTCAATGTCCTCCTGCTCGAAAGTTCAGCATCAGGTTAGCTGTGCCATTCCCAGGTTACCTCTGCGAAATAGGACTAGCACATCTTCAACAGTGAAACATCTGGCATTTTTGGACATTTGTGCAACTGTTTCAGTCACTCCATGGGGAGATTCAGAAATCACTGGCAGGAGTGATAGCCCTGCAATGGGCTTTCTACTCCCTTTTGTGTCCCCATGTGGAAAGGATTTCCCAATAACAAATCTGTAGATATTTTCCTCAAAGCAGGAAGTGTGGAGAAACCTGAGCATCCTGGTGAAAGTCTGACCACTGAGTTACCCTGAGAACCTCCGTTAAAAGGAGTGTTCACTCAAAAATCAAGGGGAGATGTTCTATCCCACACTTTGTTATTAAATAATGCATATAATAATGCATATCAAAGACAGAACTTTCTTCCTAAGCTTTGTCAACTATTTAAAATTATGTACAACTTATTTCCCAATTACTTCTTGCCTGTTATCATTTAAAAAACCACTTCACTTGAGTTTTTTCTAGAACCATAAAATGTATCTAATGAACTTACCTCTTCCAATCCTTTTCATTCATCATAGACTAGAAAAACTTCACTAGGTTTGTTTAGTGTTTCGATTGTGATTTGCTCATAAGTAACATTTTTTAGCATTTAACAAGGGCAAAATGTATGGGAAAAACAATGAAACTGCCCAAAATAATAATATATGCTCTTAATTTCCTTTATAAAATTACTCATCTTCAATATACCATTTCAGTCAATTCTTCATAATATATGATTTATAACTTCAAGGAAAAAAATATTAGATACGTCATTCCAGATGAACTACATTATTTTAATTTACAAATTAGAATCTTTCTAAATTACAAAAAAATGGTCATCTACTGACATTCTATACCAAAACTCTAAATAATCATACTATCTGTGGCAGCACGCGGAGGCCTTTTCAGTACTTTGTGAAATGTCTTTGAGTGTTCAGATTTAACCAAACCCACATTTTTATAGCATAACCTTTGAACTTTGATTATTTGACATTAGATAGAACTACAGTGACTTAGTTGTATTTTGACATCTCATTTGGTATTAACAGAAACTAAAATCAGCAGGATATCAATGTGGAAAACATTTAATTTAAATTTATTGATGTCTAAGGGGATTATGTGTGCGTGAGTTCATGAAACAAGTGGATTGAAAAAACTAAATTCTCAAATATATTTTCTCCCACAGTTCATACACAACATTAATTTCTTAAACAAAATTAAACTGGCAACTAGCGCTCGCAGTATTATTTTGTGCAAATCACTTATATTTTATTTCAAGTAATTAAAGTAGATTAATATATTCAAATAAACTCATTTACTTTTGTTATCATGGATGAAAGGTTTAAGACAAAGCAGCTAATAAATCAAATAATTGCAATAGTGTGATATGTGTCATATGGAAACTGTTTTTTTCTCTAGCAGAAGACAGAGTTGTGTTACAAATGCCTCCTTTCACAATTTCACTGTTATGTTTTTCAAGCATAAAAAAGGGATGAATGCCTGAGTATAATAAGATGATTATAAATCCCTGCTTTTAAATACATACACTTCAAAATACCTTTGCTTTTCAGAAAATTAGAAATGCTGAGAAAATTCATGTACACAAGCACACAGTTCAGGGATATGAAACACTCTATTGAGATATAACAAAAGTACTGGGGAAGCAGTACACCTGAAATGCAAGGTAGTTCAAGGAAGAAGAAATATTTCAGTAAAACTAGTAATTTTATTTAAGAAACTTTAAAGAAAAGAAGCCGCAAAATCACCTACAGTTATGCAGGGTGATGGAACCCTATGAACAAGCGGTATCTCTGTACACTAAATAAGTTCAAAAGAAGTTTAGTGATTCCAGCTGAGGTGAAAGAAGGAATACTCTGTCTAGTAGACAGAGTGGAGGAGTCAGCTCAGACCATTTTAGAGGAGAAAAGATTCCATTTTAGCTGAAGAGTTATACCAGCCAACTATAAAGAGGTAACTTTAACCATGGACTACTGTGGACACAGTTTGCAGAAACAAATCTTTTCCTGGTACTGAAAACTACACAAGGGAAGATAAAAAGCCAATCTTCTGCTTTATTTTGGACAAGGAAATAACAAGGAACAACTCTTCCTGAAGTACCTGTAATGAGACAAGAGATAGATAGATAGATAGATAGATAGATAGATAGATAGATAGATAGATAGATAGAGACAGGTGTGTACATGCATCCAAATATATAGACAGAGAGACTATAATTAGTCTGGTTTTATTTTTTAAATTACCTGGTTTAACAATATATTTGTACCACTTATCTTTACATCTGTAAGGGAGGCCTCATTTATGCTTTTTAGTACCAGAAGGGGGCTTGTAAAAAGGAGGGAGGGGGACTTTTTATACGGTCAGATAGTGACAGGACAAGGAACAATGGTCAGCATAGTCTGGGATTTTGATTAGATTAAATAAACTATGAGGGTGAGGGAGAAATTCTGTACTCAGAGGATGTTGAGGCAATGGAACAGATTGTCTTGAGAGGCAGCGGACACCCCATCCCTGGGAGTGTTCAAGGTCAGATTGGATGGGACCCTGAACAATCTGATCATGGCCTCCCTGCCCATGGCAGGGGAATTGGAACTAGGTGATGTTAAAGGTCCCTTCCTACCTAGGCAATTCTATGACTCTATGAAATAAAAAAGCTAGTATTTCTTTAAGGAAACATTCATGAATCTCAAACAATTTCTCTGTTTCCATTAAATTCCCAACATTTACAGCCAGTAAGATATGATTTTTTTCAGGCAGACAGAATATAAAATTACATTGAAGTCCATCAAAGACACAAGTTTTATTTTTCTCTTTTTGTAAACATCTGTGCGATATGTACTTAATCACTAGCCATTTTAGCAATTTTTACAGAATGGATTGATATTTTTGGCCAGAAAACTTCATTTTTTGACCTCATCCAAACCTAAATCTGCCCAATATATGCTTCAAGCAGTGTTGTGAGCCCATTCATTTTTTAAATCAACACACACACACACACACACACACACTCATGGAGATCTACCACTGTTGTGTGCCTGCTTCTTAAAAACTATTTGGAAAATATTTCTTCATTAAAAAAATTATCTCCAGAAAATAATTCAAATTGGCTGAAGCTTGAATTTTACACTAAGGTCTGTGGAACTTGTGGTTTTGTTTATTTAGAACAGTTGTC
The DNA here is from genome assembly GCF_029207755.1 of Chamaea fasciata. Lineage (NCBI taxonomy): Eukaryota > Metazoa > Chordata > Aves > Passeriformes > Sylviidae > Chamaea > Chamaea fasciata. The sequence continues at coordinate 28,593,314 of NW_027094086.1, forward strand.
TTAATTTGTAACATCAGCTTCCAAAAATACTTTGCTATACATTCAAATTCTTATTCATGTTAAATACCCTTCAAGCAGTCATGACCTAATATGGCCCTAATGAATACTTGTATTTGCCAGACTGAATGTCCATTCTGTTTCATGATGCAATTTTGCATTTTATCCCCTTTGTTATTCAAATGAATTTCTGATAAGTGATGAATATGAGCTAGTATTTAGTTTTAATTAATTGCATAGGGTAATCAGATATGGCCAAATGACTGTGTGGTGTCTACAAAGCTTATATATAGTCTCTTTTCTTTTCTGTATTTTTCAGACTTAAATATGCATAAAATACACAGAAGATAACTCAATTCAAATATACAGCATAGTTAATAAAAATCTCAGTAATGACCTGGTACATAAAATGAGGCATTTTTTATTCTACAGATATCCACAGCTGTTGGATTTTTTACTTCTGAATGCATCATTCTGAAGCCAGCTTAAAAGTTAATATAGCAAATTGACATAGATCTACTCTCATTTATTACATTTCTGTAAGTGAGAACAGATCTATAGGAATTCTTCACACAGCTAATTAGATTTGCCTTTGGCAATGTCTGTGGTGTGTATCTAGAACATTAAATGAAGTGTTGCCATCGAACTTCGTTAACAGGACAGCAGTGTTTTATCTGATGCATTTTCATGTTCACATTTTAACTTCAGATTAGATTGAGTTCCTGAATAAACAAGTTCAGCTCAATTTAGCTCAGCAGAATTGTACCCAAAATGAAATCAGATTTGAATGTGGCCTGTTGTGTCATTTGAGGTTGCATACTATCCTAAAGTCTGAGTACAGCTTTCACAAAATGATCTTTGTAATGAATGCTTTGAGATTTTAATTCTTGCTTATAACAAATCCTCAACGTTTGATCTAAATATAAAGAGACAGGACTGTTGATGGACTGCTTGAAGTTCCATGAGAGTGGAAATTAGTCTCATGGCAAGGGAGAGTATGATATAGTAATAACAAGATCTCTCAGTACCATTGGACTATATGCTAATGGAAGTGCAAAGATCTGGAGAAAAGTGCCTTTACAACTCTGAACTATATGTGGAAATACAAAGAGACCTGTTGAATGAAGCGATAATAGGAAAAGAAAATGAGGAAACTTGACAAGGACTGAAAAATACATGGAAATGAAATACAGTAAAATCAATTTGAAAAATGTAACCCAAGGAATAATAAGCTTTTCAGTGATAATATTCACAGTTTAGATGAGATGGAAGTGTCCTGAGCTGGATAGTGATAGACTTAGATATTTCTTTTATCTTAGCTGGCTCAAAAAAATGTGTGGAATGTTTCATTTGGCTTCAAAGCGATAAAATATCTCAGTAGAATACAAAACCAGCCTAGTAATTAATGTGAGCTGATATCAGGCTACAGGATTATAGATTTACCTATTTCTGACCTCCTCTATTCCCTCTTCTATAACATAGAAAGACATAAATTACTCTCTTCAAATAGTACCTAAAGATGCCTTCCAGAAAGGCAGCACCCATTTACGAGATTAAAAAATTCTTCTTTAGGTATCTGATTCTAGTTGAACTTGTATTATATTAGAATCATAGACTGGCTTGAATTGGAAGGGACCTTAAAGATCATCTAATTCTAAACCCACTGCTGTGGTCACAGGCACCTTCCATTGCACCATGCAACTTGGCTTTGAGCAATTCCAGGGATGGGACATCTACAACTGCTCTGGCACCCTCTTCCAATGCCCCACCAATGTCACAGTAAAGAATTTCACATCTTCAGGGGTAAATCATTGTGGATATTTATTTTATGACCAGAGACTGTGTTTTTTTATAACAGATTTGAATGCAGGAGGGTTGTTTGGAGCCTTGTTTATTTAGAGTGGTCACAATGTTTTTTCTCAAGTGTGTTAACCAAACAATGGAATTCTGTTTAACTGAAAGCAAGTGAAAAACCACAATTATACCTAGACTGAATTCCACAGTAGGATGTTAAATGATTGATGTTGAGTAATTTAGCTACAGAACAAGATGTGTTGTTGGGGTTAGCTGTAGCATCTTTTTTCATTTCCTCGTAAGGCAAGCCTGTTATTTAAGGAATTAAATGGACAAAGGAAGAGTGAGGTTATACACCTCAATTAATAGTATCGTGCAGGTCCCTTGACTCTTTGTGTTGCATGCCTTAAGCTTGCAGAACTTTGTACTTTGTAAGAAAGAGAAAAAACCTTTATAATTACAAGGCATGCTAGAGGAAAAAACAATATTTTTGTGATTACTGTGTGTGGTTCTCTCTTGCTATGAGTAGTTTCCAGAGACAAGCTAAAATTCCTTGTTAGCTAAAAATACTAAACAAATCCTAACAAGTGCAAAAAACATTATTAAATTCTGCAGGCTATCACAATATCAATAACAATTTTCAGAGAATTTGGTGTTAAAACTTGATCTTGGCTTGATCAGTACTTTGCCTGTTGGAACTTATCTTGACTCCATAGTTCTGATATTTGATAATTATCCAGATTTTTGTGCTGGAGAAGCAGCCTGGAATTCCAGTATATTTTCTCATATTCCTTTTAGAAACTGAGAACACTGATATGGAAGACTGATTCAACATACCAAAATCATAGAGGAAAGCAGAATTGGACCTTTGGTTTCTGCTTGTCCAGACAATGCCTAGTCCTTACATTCCTTCTTTCTGTTATCCATCCCAGTGACTAAACAAAAACACACTTATGGGGATACTCATGGTATAACATGAGATTGTTGGGTCATAAAAGGTCCTCTGCACACTCAAAAAGTAGCACAAAAAGACAGTGGGGAAGGTGGGGAGAGCCCAAACAGTACCCTGCCCCAAGTACTTCCAGAGCCACCACAAGAGCCTTTAACTCAGGAATGACCCATCTCAACAAGCCCAGAAAAGCACAGGAGGACAATAGCAGGTTGGAATCCTCAGCAAGGACCTCCAAGAAACAAACTCCCTGCCGGGCCCCCTTCAGGGAGGCCCCAGAAGATCCTCAGTCCTGGTCTCCCAGACACTGGAATTTAATATTAGATAGGAACTGGGAATGTGCACTTGCAGCACAGAAAGCCAGTTGTAACCTGGCTGCATCAAAAGCAGTGTGACAAGGCAAGGGATTCTGCCCCTCATCTCTCCTGAGATCCCAGCTGGTGTGCTGCATCCAGCTCTGGGGCCAGCAACACGTGACAGAGATTGCCCTGTTAGAGCAGGTCCAGGGGAAAGCCACAAAAAGTGATCAGAGGGATGGAACAACTCTAACCAGAAGGACTGAGAGGGATCCAGGGAGACCTTACTGTGGCCTTTCAGTACTTAAAGGAGCCTCTGGTAGTTTGACTTTACCCAGCCTACAGGTGCTACACCAAGCTGCTCCACCATTCCCCCTCTCAACCAGACATGGGAAGAAAATATTACAAAAAGCTCCTAAGTTTAGGATAGAGTGCTCAGCAATTGTTGTCATGGTCAAAAAACCCTCAACCTGGGAAAATTAATTTAATTTATTGCAAATCAAACCAGGATAGGAAAACATGAAATAATAAGAAATCTTAAAACACCTTCACCTTACCTCTCCCTCCTTCCTGAGCTCAACTTCACTCCATATTTTTCTGCTGCGTCCAGGCAAGACAGAGGGATGGAGAATGGGGGTTGCAGTCAACTCATCACATGTTTTCTCTGCTGCTCCTTCCTCCTCAAGCTCTTTCCCTGCTCCAGTGTAGTGTATCACATACAGGAAACAGCCTAAACAAATTTCTCCAATGTGAGTCCTTCCCATAAGCTGCAGTTCATAGAATCATAGAATCATAAAATAGTTTCAGCTGGAAGGGACCTTTTAAAGGTCATCTAGTCCATCCCCCTTACAACAGGGACACCTTCAGCTGCAAAGGATTGCTTAGAACTTTGTCCAGCCTGACTTTGAATGTTTCCAGGGATGGAGCTCTTCACAGTCTGTGATTCAAACTACTGCAGTGTGGATTCTTTCCGTGGGGTGAAGTCCTTAAGGAATGAAGGCTCCAGAGGGGGTTCCCTGCAGAGCCACAGGTCCCATGGGAAAAATGTTACTCCAGTGTTGGCTTCTCTGCTCATGGGTCCACAGATCCTGTCAGGAGCCTCCTGCGGTACAGATTATCTATGTGCCTACAAGTTCTTTGAGGGCACATCCACCTACTTTGATGTGAAATCCTCCACAAACTGCAGGTGGATATCTGCTCCATCTACAGGGGGTTGGTCTTCACCACAGAGTGTAGGGAAATCTCTGCTCTGGTGCCTGGAGCAAGTCCTCCCCTTCCTTCTTCACAGGCCTTGGTGTCTGCAGAGATGCTTCTCTCTCATATTCTCACCTCTCTCATCCAGCAGCTGTTGTGAAGATTTTCCCTTCTTCTGATACACATACTTCAGAGGCACTATCACTATTATTGACTTGCTTGGCCTCGGCCAGTGGCAGATCCATCTTAGAGATGTCTGGAACTGGCTCTGTGTGATGTGGGGGAAGCTTCTTCCTGCTTTTCACACCTGCAGCCCACCCACCGCCCAAACCTTGCCACACAAATTCAATAATGGCGTTTATAAGAAAGATGAAAAGAGATCTTTTACTATGGACTGTAGTAATAGGACAAGGGGTAACAACCTTAAACTCGAAGAGGATAGCTTTAGATTAGATTTAAGGAAGAATTATTTCATTATGAGAGACAGGATCTCAATAATTTGTAGATGCCTAATCCCTGGATGAGGTCAGTTTGGATGGAGTTTTGAAGCAGCCTAATCAAGTGAAAGATGTCACTGTCTACCACAGAGAGGTTAGATTAGATGATTTTTTAAAAGTCCATTCCATTCTGAGCTGTTCCGTGGTACTATGATCCCATGAATAAAAGTATCTGCAGCTGGAATAGAGTTTCCCAGGTAACAAACCATAATGTAAAATACTAGTCACAGATGTTGATGTAAGAATTCTTAGTCTCTTACCAGACTAACTTTTGCAGTCTTAAACGATTGACTTAGGTCTCAGTCAAAGGAGATTTCCTTATAGCTGTGCCAAATCAGATACCTAAAGCCACAAATTTTCATAGTTTAGAAATGAAAACTATTATACCATGCAAACAGCAGACCTAAAAGGATGTCATGAAATGGATTCCACAAATAAGTAAAGATTAGTATAATGCCTGAAACTATTAACAAAGCCAAAACTAATGTCAGCTAAGGTCAGAAAGTCTTCCACAGTCTTCATGAAACAATACAACCGTGAATATTCAAGTGTTTATTTAACACTTTTATGAACCATTGGCCGTTTATTCCATTTTATGAGACATACTAGTCACACCTTTTTTTTTCAGTAATTTCAGCACAACCTGCTATGGTAAGTACATTTTTACCCGTGCAAATCAGGTGACAATTATAGAATTATGTAAATCAAAACATGCATCATCTTGCTGAGATCCCCACACTGAGGTCATCAGAGTTGTATTGGAGAGCAGCATTAGCTAAGAGTCTCAATTCCAAGTTTTCAAATGCCCTAATAGATTCAAATAACCAATATTTTGATCAAAAACACTCTGTAAAAATTGGTCATATTTTCATATCAAGAAGGAAATAATCTATGGCCAAATGTTATTCTGAAGCATGTATTCATATTGCAGTAAATTGTCCAGACCACAATACAACTGTTCATTAGCAAAAGAAATTATAAATTGTTTGTTACTTAAAAATTATTCGGTTATCTGGCTAGTCCAGGCAACTACATTCAAACTGGACAAGAACATAAAACTTTAGTATTCATGCAGAGAAACCAGTGCTTGGGAAACTTCTTGAAGTAACCCCGAGGCTGGACCCTTCAAGACTTAAGACAAGCTTAAAAAACTATATATATATACAAAAATTCCAGGATTCATTTTGAGTTTATATTAATTACCCATTTCACACACATTGAAGACAGAAAAGTTAAATGTTTGTTATGTATTACAATGAGAAGCCTTGAATTACAAGCACTACTTCATAGGTTTGCAGAGACACTGCAGTAAATCAAGACAGCTTGATGAAAAAAGTGAGATATGTTATGAGGTATATATAAAGCTGAGGTATATATATATATGTATATGTTTTTTTCTCAAAGTTTCTCGTTTTACATAGTGAATTTCAGGAATCCTATCAGGTAGTTCTGGTTGAATTTAAAATAATGATATTTGAGATGGGGGAGGGGGAAATCTGCCCTACATGAAATCATGTAGTCAATGCCAATGTCAGCATAAGATTGCTTTTAATAGATCCTTCAGTTCTGGGATTGGTACTCTTTTCCTGTAAAGATTATTGCTCAGAACAACAGATCGTATATTTGGACAATGTATTTTCTGGAATTCTTTTGACTACTTCTTTCCATTGCTTCAGCCCCTATTCTAAAAAAAAAAAAAAAAAAAAGAAAAAAAAGAAAAAACAAAAACAAACAAACAAACAAACAAAACCCCTCTGCAATCATCTGTAAGTGTTTAAGCTACATAAAGGTATTTGTGTATAAGATGCTCTGAAAGCAGCCCTATTGCTTACTGTCTGGTGATTTTGATGTTTTTTGTTTTTGTCAGCCTTAATGATTCCTAGCATATTTTCATGGTTATCCTGTTCAAGTACTTGAAAACTCTTACCTTATCCTGCTAAGTTTTCAGGCCAAGTTTTCAACATTCAGCTCCTTGAACCAATCCCTATAAGCCAATCACTCTACCCCTCTATATTCTTTCCAGCTCCTCACCTCTATTAGGAATCTGAGAGCACAGAGTAGGGAATCAGAGGTTTGCTTTTATAAATGGTTGAAAACATGTTCCTGTTTTATGTTCAATCTTTATTCAACCATGAATTTCAGACTTAACAACCAACCTGTCTTTAACTGTCAAACCACATTATAATTCACTTGGGAAGAAAGACAGAAACACTCACAGTAACTCTGTGGTAATCAATGATTTCATGTTTTAAATGCTGTTGATCAAACTGTGCAAGTGATGCTTACCAGCCTGCTGTTTCCTTTAAGCTGAGCTGCTAAGGAAAGCACAGAATTCCAAGAAGCACAGAACTTAAGATTTATATTTTCTTTCCAAGGGTATTATCTGCTTCAGCTACCCACTTAGAGCAAAGATTCTTTCTTTTTCTGTTTCTTTCAGTTCAAGGGTAAAAAGATGAGCTAATGTACTAGGTGATTCTATTGAGCATATGTCAAGTTACACCAGTAAAGAATGTCTCCTTATTGCTACTGACAGACATCAGAGAAAGAGCTCTCACTATTGCAAAAATTCTTTCATATTTGAATGACCAGTATGTGGGCCTTGCAGGAGAAAGGAAAGGTAATTTGGGATCAAGAATGAATGACAAGAGAATAAGTGTCTCCTTTCTGGTTTTGTGCCATAAGGAGGTTCAAATGCATTGTAATTAGCACTAGAAGAGACAGACTCGAGGACTTTAGAATCTGTTCACTTTGGAAGAGCTAATAATGTTGATAAAAGGAGATGAATCCATCACCACCAAGTGCTTAGAGCCTTGTTCTACCTTGCATGTGTTCTTGTGAAAAAAATTAACTCCTCACTAATTTTTGTAACTTATACAGCAAGCAACCATAGCAGAGGAAGACTGGAATTTGAGCTGCCCTATCACAAACTAACCTGGCCAGCTGTTGCCAGTTCAGGAGTCACTGCTGAATGTGTCCTGCAACATATGAATGAGCTTTGTTTGGTTGCCTCAGATACCAGAAAGAACTTTAAATGTCACTGGATAAAAATGTGGAGGCAATTGAATCATCAGATGGATAGAAAGCAGAGTTGCAAATGGTCTTGAAGTGTGTGAATATTCATGCTGCATAGTGGAATATACATTGCATTCATTTAGGCAAACCATGCCATAAGCACTCCTATTGGAGACAATGGCAATATTCCTATTGATTAAACCAGAGCAAAATCTCTCCCTTAGCTATTCTATGAATATTTAATCCAACAAATTGGACCACAGTGAACATCTTTGTGCACTGTGATCCACTCAAGAAAGATCTTTAGCTAAAGGTGACTTCCATTTTTCGTGAACTAGCAAAAGGAGGCTGGCTTCCTACCAAATCTATTTATCTTTAATGTCTTTTTCTTTCCCTTCAGCTCATGCCATTTCCTGCTCTTACATTTCATCAGTTTTGCTGGCCCTTAAGATAAAAACACATACTGTAGATGTTCAGTCCCATTTTTCTTAGTTGTCTGCCATAAAAATTAAGAAAACTTTATAAACCTCCCAATTTTAGCATTTTCTAATGGTTTTAGTTGAGAGAAACTAGTATTTGGGAGCAGTGGTCCAGGAGATTCCATTATTTTCCACTCCTCTGTTGCGCTGTAGCTGAGAGTAACTTAAAAATTCAGACATAGTGGTAATAATAATAATAATAATAATAGCTTTAGTATTAGATGTACTAGTGCTAATGAAGTTCTCTCTGCTTCTGGAAAGCTGAGAAGCAAATTTGGACACTATTTGGAAGAAACAAAAATCGTGAAAAGAGAAGCAGAAATTATTGTCTTCCTTTCACTGCAGTGAAACAAATTAGAAACAATTTGGAAATACTGAGATCATTTCAGTGGCTTACACTGAGATTCAGAGTCAAACCCAATCAAAGATGAGTAGCAGTGCTCAAATTGGGGTTGTGCTGACCTTTATTTTGATGTGTTATGCTCTGCTGACTTGGTGGAGGAAGGGCGTTTCAGACAGAATTTTCAGCTGGTTCACTGATTCCTATTTGTTTGCTGGGCTGATGTATTACTGGCTATATAAATTGTTTAGTGCCACAAGTATGATTATTAGCAGCAGAAACAAGAGGGTGACCATACATGGGTTGCCTAATCATTATTTATCTTGTGTCTTAGAAAAATAAAATGCTAGACAATTTCTTTCAGCTTTCACTTGGACCATCCTTATTTTGACCTGTGTCTGTTGTTGTTCTGAAGACACAAAGCAGAGGGGATATTTGTTTTTCACAGAACAAAGCCACTGTCGGTACTTCAGACCAAAATGACAGCATACAGTATTATGAGCAATGACATTATGGAGACAGTCTGATGAAACTGGGAGTACTCGCTATGTACTGAACATGCATCAGCTGTCAGTGCCTGACAGTGAGTTACTTTGTTATCAATACTCAAATCTACCTTAATCAGTTTTCAATGTCTTTTGATTGGAATCTCATTCTGTAAATTTTTCTTAACCATGCAAGCCTTTAAAACATAGCAGGAAAACCTGCAGAATTGTACGGCTTTTCTTGGATTCATTTTCTCAGAATTTCCTACAACAAATTCAGAATGAGGCTCTATGCTTTAATTTGTGTGGTGTGAATTTTGTGTGCTCTGAGCATAAAAGCTGCTAGAGATACTTAAAACTCTGAAAGTAAATCAAACTAAAATCTTTTGGGGTTGCAGTTTTGCTAATGCTATCACAGAGGACAAAGTTAAGGGGGATCAGAAGAGGAAAAGGGATATAGACTTAGCAGAAATCGTTAATCCTTTGTGTGCAGATTTAACCCAGAGAATTTAGATCCTTGTGGCTTGCAGCATTTTTTTCTTTTTGGGTTAAATTTTGTCAAGGCACTCAAAATCTGTGATGTGAAACAAACATTAAAGGTCCGATTTCAAAGCTAGGAGACACATATACCTAGATCAGGATTATTTATGATCAGCTTATAAAAGATCTACCCTCAAATGCAGTAACTCTAACCCAAGTATTTGTAGTCTGATCATGGATATCACCTCAATGGAAAACTAATGTTCAAAGAGTAAATTACACTGTGTAAACTTCTTATCCACTCTCACTCTGTAACCAGTGTCACACAGGTTTTTAAAGAGCTGGTTGAACTGTCTTTATTCTTCTATTAGCTGACAACATTTTTATCGTAAGGAAATTCCCTTTGCAAGAGTGCCTTCACCTTTCTATCTTTCCTTTTTTTTTTCTGTTGTTTTTTTTTTCTTTTAGCACAAGGATATTTTTAAAAAAATGAGCAGATAAAGATATTTTGTTTGTTTCCTCATTGTCCAAGAAGGTATTTTAATTTATCAACTGTTTACAACAGCAGGCTAGTTTCAGATCTGAAAGCTTATACAATCAAATCGAATGAGAGCATCTATCTCTATTTTGCTCTCTGCAAGCAGAATTACATCCCGACCAATTCTCGTCCTACATCACAAATGAAGCAATAAAATTGAAGCAAGAAGTACTCTAAAGTGGAAAAAGCTACCTGTAAAAATATTCTATTATTTTTGAGCACTTATATTTTCATATTATCTGCATTTTCTTATCATATATAAATGTACTTCCCTCTTTCTCTTGCCAAAGATATGTGTAATAAAAGGTGACACTTTAAAATACAGAAAATGCTCTGTCTCCCTATCTAGAAAGAAATATTAAATCTTCCTTATAGGTAAAACTTTGGTTTGAAGAAGGTAGATAGAAAAAGAATTAAAAGTTTGTCATGCATCATTGACATTTTGCATATAATCTTTATTTGCCTCTTAGAGAACTGCAGATAAGGGATGATTGTCCTTAAAGCAAAGGCTGTACAAGTCATCAGTTCTGAATTCCATTTTTCTTTATTTTTTTCCCACAAATCTATTTATTTTTGGAATTAGCATTAGAAAATTAAACCCAGAGTATTTTCTCCTATTCCTCACTCTCTTAGTCCCCAACACAGGACATTCCTTTCATGCTCAATATTAAGATGGCCCCACTTAATCTGTAGGTCAGGTCTTTAATCAGGTTTTAAAAGGCTCTTTGCTCTATTTGCATAATGCACATTGCTAAGCCATAGCTAATGTGGCAGGCTGAGCTAGACTCCAGGGTTTTTTGGATGCCAAACTTTTCTCATTTTTGCTGTCTCTACAATTTTAAAAATATACTCACTTACAACTGCTTTTTGAAAGAAAAATAAAACTTGCAAACCTGAAAATATAACAACATTCTACTGCTTTTGCTTCTAAAAGAGGATATTTTTTCTGTATTCCTAATACAATTTTGTGGATTTGAGTGTTGAAGGAATCAATTTTCGTCAGGGATCGAAATACCTTTCAATAAGTGATGAAACCTGTACATCTTTCTGCCCAGTAGTTGCTTTATGCATCTTCATTTTGCAGTTTACTGAGACAGTCACTGTGGACATCACTGTCACAAGTATGGACAATTCATAATACAATGAAGATTAGGCTTAAAGCAATATCATAACATGGAAAACAAATCAAACAAAAAATTTTCCTACTCATTTTGCCTGAAAATCCCTGTCTCATTGTCTGCCCCAGCAGAGCTGGAATGCATGAGGCTTTCCTTTTCTCATGAAACTTTCTCTGTAGAGGACAGGGCAGATTGGTTCATGGTCTCCTGCTGGACAGATGGAAGGACAGCACCACAGGCAATGTTGCACTCCGCAATTTAAGGCCAGCTCCTAATTTTAGAGATGAAGCACTGGCTGGACTGAGAGGGAGTGAAATTATATCCTCCCCTCCCCTTTCCCAATTTCTACTATGCAAAAGCCAAGGAGTGGCTTCACCATGCGACATTGGTTGCTCTTAAGCAGGTGCTCAGCATTGAGCAGGTCTTCCTCCCTATGGTTGACAGCAAGTTGCCTTGATGCTCAGAGTTTAAGGTTCATCCCCCAAGATAAGTATTTCCTCTAAGTAGCTGCTGTAATTCTGTCGCCATCTGGAGGAGCTCAGACCATCCCATGATGAGCACAGGGTATATAGGCTCCTCTCTGAGGATTCTGGATTGTGGTGTAACAGCCTGAAAAATAGGGAAAACCAGTTCTGCAGTCCTGAAAGTATCTTCTGAGCTATATTCCATGTCCCCATTTCCTCACTGCAAAATTGAAAGCATAATTTCCAGTATATTTGGATTATTTTCAACAGCACTTAGGAAAAGAAACGGGTCTCGTAGGTGAGCTGCTGTGATAGCTTTTATAAGGAAACCATTGATTTGTTTTTAGAGGGTCTAACTGTATTATATGGGAAAATTCTATTAAAAAATTCACTGCTACTGCCCATTAAATTAAATGTTTATGATGTGACCTGGGAAAAGATGAAAAACAGACAATAATACTTCCAAAAAACAGTGATTACATTAAGTCCTGCCTTTCAGTAGCTGGTTTTGAACATGCAGAGAGTGGTTACAAGCACAGCACAGGGGAACTTTGTCAGCCTGCATTTTAAGTGATGTAATAGTTCTCTTGAACACAGGCAATAAGAATTTAGGTCACCTTTTTGGCCTTGAAACAGCTAATGTGGAGTCTGACTCACAGTCATACCAAGCAAGGAGTTACAAGAATTTGCTGCCTCCATTTCTCCACTGATTCTTTTGTCAGGTATTACAGCTCCCATTGCAGAGCTGTCTGAATCACTGACTTGCCACAACCATAACTTGCTGTATTTATGGAGGCCGTCAAAGAGTTTAGTATAATTGCAAGCATCTCTAAGATTAGCACAGGGAGGGAAAGACCTTGATTCCATGGACCACAGTTCCAATGTGGAGTAAGCTGAGGTGGTTGAAGAGATTGCTTCTCCCCTGAATGGGGACAGCGAAAATTAAAATCCATTGCAAGTAAACTCTGTAGAGATTATGAATCCGACCTACTTCTCCATACTAGGCAGTGTTTAGCCTGAAATATTTTAAAGCAGCATGTCCAAAAGGATTAAATATTTCACAGAAATCTGACCCCTGGAATACCAGCAATTGTTCCGTCTGAAAGATTACATTTTTAATTTAGTTTGGCATTGATTTACCCCAAAACTGTGAGTTAAATTAGAACTGTAGCTATGGTCCAAGTGCACTATGAAACCTATACATCTTGTTTCTTGAATGTTTACAGAAATCTAATCACACAATTACAGAATCACAGAACTGTTTAGGTTGGAAAAAAGAACTAAGATCATCAAATCCAACAGTATATTGACACTGCCAAGTTCACAACTAAATTATGTCACTAAGCAACAAATTTACATGTATTTAAAATGCTTCCAGGGATGGTGACTCAACCACTTCCCTGGGCAGCCTGTTCCACTGCTTGATATTCAAGTTATTTCAAAATTCCTAAGTGCAGAAGTGTTTGTGACCAAGCTCATCCGGTATTGGAGCAAACACATGACAACTGTGGTGCTTAGAAAAGATAGTTACAATAGCATGCACAAATTGGCCTGCCCGTGGAGCACATTCCTGGGGAACTTTAGGTACAAGAGGCCTGTGAACTTTGCTGTGACTGTGTTCTCTGTGCTTGTAGCTATGCTCCATTAGCTGTGATAATTGCCTCTGATTAATCAAAGCTAACACACCAAGGTGCTTTATAGAAAAACAATTTCTATCAATTTGGTACCACTGCAAATTGCACTCCAGGGTCCACAATCGGCTGAAGTGGCTTGAAAGTAGCCTAATTCAAAAGACTCTGTTGAACCTCACAGTACTTCACTAGATTGATCTTTCAGAGTTTCTCATCACCTTGGTTCTTATCACTTATCCTATTCAATCTCTCCTTTTTCAACTTTTTATTAAATTCATTTCAAGCTATCAGCAGATTCCATGGAAGATTTTGAGTGAAACCAGCCAGAAAATAATTTAATTTAGTGTCCTCCTTTCCTCATTTCTAGGACTACACAGGAAGGAAAAAATATCTTCCTCTGGTTATTGTGCAGTACAAGAGTATCATATTGCAAAATGTGCATTGCCTTCAAGAATGTGAAAATTAGTTGCTTGCTAGATTATGCACAGATCATAAGCCATTTAATTTGAATAGTTATGATTAGAGAGATAATTATTGATATTTTCTGCTATTCTAACTAACTGAAACTTATCTGAAAGCAATAAGTATATTCCAAAACTCGTTCCTTCTCTGGCTATGATTGTAAACATATTCACATCATACTTTTTGTTAGTGGCCTTTACACCACCTGAGACCTGCAGTATTTTCAGCTTGGAGGCAGAATGAATGTATGGAAGTTAAAACACAGGAGGCATTTCCATGCCTCTCATGATGCAGTTGGCTTCACTTAGCAGAGCAGCTGAGCACAGACCAAAAGATTACCTTCATAAAGCATCTAAGCTGATTCTTACTCTTGCAGTTCATATTCTTGCCCTTAATATGGACTTTAAATAACATGATATATCATTGCTCCATAATGAGAATATGCATCATAGTAATAGAAAACCCATGCGTGCTTCTAGTGTTAACCATGAGCAGTTGATTCCTTTTATAATATGTCTTTTATCATATATAAGAGATTCCTGCTATGTAGAACTCATCCAGAAAAACTCAGATGAAGGTAATCATTTAGATCATAGAATATTTGAAGTCAAATCAATTAACTCTGACAAAATAAAATTTTTTCGCATGCATCATCATCCACCATGTTAGGAAAAATGTGCTCCATATTCTACATTTTTAATAAAAACTTAGTGGGAAAATTGTTGTTTCTTCCCAGCTGCATTTCTCTTCCAGCCATGTCTTGTGCGTTGCTACTGTGCAACATTCTACTTCCCTGCACAGAGAATCACGAATAGTTGTGTGGTCTCGTGAGTGAATGAGGGATCTACTTTTCTATGTTGGTTGAATAAGTTCTTAATAATTCCAAAGTAGTTGGTGTCTCATCCCCGTCTTCTTGACTGGAAAATGCGAATGAGATGTGGCATCCCATCTTACAGGATGTTGCAGATCATGACACATTCCTTGTTACCTTTCCTTTTTAATGTAGTGGAAAGAAGAGGGAGATAGCTATGTGGAAAGGAATGGATATCTGGGTATATATGAGGGGAATACCTGAAGTTTTACTTTAATTTCATTGGAACTACACAGAAGTAATTATAGTCCCTGGACTGATACCTTGAAATGCAGGGTTCATGTCCTGACTTCCTGTTCCTCCTTTGGGTGATGCACAAACCAAGTCAACAGATCAGACAGATTTATGAAGAAAATATATTCAATGAGCATTTCTGTAAGCTTAAAGCTTATACTACGAAGATACAAGGATGTGATACTATCATATGAACTGTATAGACAAATGGTATCACAAAGTTTTAATTGAATTTTGCAGCACTCCAATAGATTTTAAAACTCATGGGAGGATTCATTTTGGTAATCTGTCAAGCCTTCCAGCAAAACTTTTCATTTCTGTTGCCAAAGTAAGCAATAACACATTTCAAATATGAAGATCCACATACACAGTTTTGGGGTTTTTTGTTTGTTTGTTTGTTCTTTTTTTAAAGGAAAACAAGTTAAGTGCATTAAAGATTTCAAAGGAGATACCAATGTTACATTCTTGCATATCTGCATGTAATTATCCTCCTGCAGTGAGATAACCAAAATTTAATCATGTGGAAAGAGTTGAGGAACTGTTTTATGAAGTAGTAATTCCTAGGAAGTTTGGGAATAGGAAAGGAGAAGCAGTATCTCTAATATGCATTCTGTTGGTTTTCTGGAGGGTGTGTATGTTTTACAGTTGCTTTAGTTTTGCGTCAGTAACCTGTCCTTGTAGAGTCCATTTTGTTGATTATTATTCAGTGCTTGCAAAAGGATGTGCTTTCTTGTTTTTACATTTTTGTGAATGTGCTTGGACTGCATACCCTCTACACTGTTATTGATGCTGAGCTGATTCACCTGCTCGGGTTAAATTTGCACATAACATTTTAGATGCCAAACATTTAATTACCTCCCTGTTCAGATGCTTCTTTTTATGAAGCAGCAGAATCTATAAAACACTTATTTTTCCAGTGTGGTTCTGATAGCAAAAAGGCCTTGCTAACAATATGCTGTGATTGCTATTTGAAAGTATCAGAATCCATTCCAGAGCTGGGCTGACACTTTCAAGTCAAGTCCACAATGGGTTCTGCTCCAGGAAACAGGAATAATCCAAACCCCATCTCAAGAAGCAGGTCTGAGGCAGTGACTCATGCTCAGTTCAATATTTCCTTTACTTTTTATTACATTTGTTGATAAGTAGATAGTGTTTCTTTTCATCAGGTAGATATTTTTGTTCAATTGTTTTTTGTTTAAGTAGTGGGGTTAAGCATTTTTATTATGTGATAAATAGATGAAGTATTTTTTATGTAATCCAAGTAATTTTTGTAATGGAATGAAGGAGGGAAGGAATTTTTCTCACTCTTGCATTCCTCTGCTTATAGGTTATGAGGCATTCAGCTTCTGATACCCTATGAAATCCAAAGAACCCTTATGACGCTATGTTGTCTTTCGATTTCCTAGCTCATCTTGCTTAGCTATCAATCTCACTTTTTCATTTGTTTGTTTTTGTAATTTAACAGCACTTCTCATCTTCATTCACCTTACATATAAATTTTTTCATGGTAGGTATTACCCTCCTACCATGTGGTTATTTTCAGAAAAATTGGCCAAGTCAGTGAAAAAGTATCTAATCAGTAATAATATAAACTTTTTTTTTAATGTGAAACAACTCAATATTTTTATTGATAATATTTTTAAATTTATAATTATTGAGAATTTTTTAAATTAATTTACCCATGTCTGCAATTTTGAACACCACAAAATAAGAGAATATTCTGAGTTGGAAGGGACCCACTAAGGTCACCAAAGTCCAAATACTAGTACTGCATAGGACACCTCAGGAGTCATACCATGTGCCTGAGAGCATTGTCCAAACACTTCTTGAACTCTGTCAGCCTTGGTGCTGTGACCACTTCCCTGGGGAGCCTGTTCAGTGTCCAAACACCCTAGGGGTGAAGAACCTTTTTCTAAAATCCAAACTAAACCTTCTCTGACACAACTTCAGGCCATTCCCTCAGGGAATGAGGGCCTCACAATGAAAACTATATTTTTTAAAAATCAAAAAAAAAACCCAACCAACATAATTTTAACATTAAAAAAAAAAAAAAGCTGAGCTTTCTTCTGTTTTATAAAGAATTTATATTTCTCTCCTAATTGACAAAGAAAACACATGAAGTCAACCATATTTGGGGGGACCCTAAATATCTTTCATAGGTATATACCATTCACTTTTGACAATGTATTTTCTGACACTAACAAAAACCAGCAAGAAGTAATAAGAATGAGGTGCCCATAGGTAAAGGTTTTGTCAGAAATTAAACATATGTAATGTTTCCTGAACTAAATGAGAAATTCCATTTTCCAATCAGATAGATATCTGGAAGGTATAGTAATGACTTTGCTTCCCAAAGTCCAAAATGGGTGCAAGAATTTCTTCATTTTTTTAAATTCAGCTTAGCAAGCCTTCCTCCTAGACTCCACATGTTATTTCTAAGCATTCACAGAATCAGGGTTTTTTTCCATATTGTAAAATCCACATTGTCTAGGACATGGCTTGCCTACAGCCTCTTTGTGGATTGCTAGCAGTGTATCTGTATCATATTTCTCCAAATAGATTTAATATGTCTGAAATTCTGCATAATAATATGCCCTTTACTGCTCTTTTAAATGCCTGCATCCTAGAAATAAGCACTCTCTTAACAGACTATGACCTGCCTATCTCTATTTTGTCATATGCAGCACCCAGCCAAGGACTGTGGCATGCACTGCTAATAAATTCAGCTACAAACTGTACATTTTCTAGGGTATCATCAGCTACAAAATCATTCTGAAGCATATAACTTTAATAGAAAATGTATAATTCAACCAGCACACTCATGTAGGAGCTAACCTATGCCATAGGAAAGTATTAAACAGCATCATTTTCACAAAGTTTTCACATTCTTCTCATTGCAAAGGATTTTCACCTGCTTCATGTGGCGTACAAAAAGATTATTTTTTCTTTGGCTTCCAGGCAGAGCAGTAGGGTATGCAGAAAGTCTTCTTTGTCAACTCACTCCTGGCATCTGAAACGAAAATTATAGGGATTTTTACAACCCATTTACCAAAGAAGGAGTAAAACCAGAAAAAAAAAAAAAAAAAAAAAAAAAAAAAGATGCTCACCTCACATCAGGAAAAAATATGTTATTGTCAGAGCAGCAACATAGAAAATAGAGAACAATCAGATTTACAAGATCACAGCAAAGCAGTAAAAACTGGGCAATGCTTGTGGGGGAAATTGTAATACAGGGAGGAAGGAAAAATATGCAAAAGGAGACAAGCTGAAAAGCTAATGGTTGTAAGCAAAGCTTTTTACAGGTCTAAACATATAAAAGAATTAATATTCTCCAATTTTCCTTAAATGTGTCTGCCGAGATAAACTCAGAAGTGACAACAAGGGAAAACATAAGAAATGTCCTAGATACAGGGGGAGATATACCAGTTAGAGATTTGCAGTTTACTCAGATTTTGGTAACCTTGGACAATCAGATCATAAATTGTTTGAAGAAACCTTCTCATGAATTCTTCTTTAATTGCTTCCCCTTGAAGGGCTGTTCCTCATCTTCTGCCCTCTTGCCATGGTTTTGCTGCAATGTCATTTTCCCACCACCTGTAGACCCTAAGGAAGTCTTATTGTTACTTCACAGCACTACATTTAAGATTCCCAATCTCATTACCATCTTCTTCAGGAACTCCCTCTCTCTTCCTGTTCCCAGAAATGAGACCTGCATGGAAAGAGCATTTCTATGAAACAGCTGTCATTGGAAAAGGAGTGCCATCCTTCCACCATCAGTAATGCCCACATCCCCAGGTCTTCAATCTTTTCTAACTCCACTGAAATTTATATCCCAACTCCAACGCCCTAAGACTTTCAATTTAGTTCTCCTTTATTTGTTCCTTTATGAACCATGCCACTCTGCCTTCCAATACGGTATGTAAACTGCAAAACAAAACCTAAGTGGAGTCATCTCTGCTTCAGGTGAGGCCAGGTAAGATTCTGTGCACCTCATCATCTGCAACAAGTGTGCTGCTCTGCCGGAGCTGAAGCTGGGCAAAGCTCAGATTGTCTGATCTCACCCACCTTTACTCTCTGACTTTTGAAAAACTAGCAGTGTTTAACAAGGACACTGTGCAGGTAGGTAATGACACTAGTATGGGAAGACATTCTTTAGGATGTGTCCTACATGCACTAAGTATGGCTGCACTCAGTAAAGCTGAACCTCTGTATTCCCTGATATATATCAACATGCTTGCACTTTACTCAGCTCTCCGTTCCAGCTCTGACATAAGCAACTATGAAACAAACTAGGTTTTTTCAGGAATTTTGCATGCTTTAATTGTATCTCATCTAGAGGACAACTCCCTGACTTCATGTAATTTCAGATGAAGAAATGAATGAACTATCATCCACTCCTTTTCTTATTGAATATTTGTCTTTCTTTCAAGGTGTGACCTCAATTCCAGGGATATACTTACAAACCGTTAGATATGTTTCATGGATTTCCATTTCTGCTGAAAGTATCTGCCTTAGGTAAGAAGCACGTAATGATTCTTAGGCTTATTCTGTAGCAAGCAAAGCATCTACCACATATAGATAGCTTTTTTACTAATATTGCTACCAACTCAGGTTGAGTCCCATATTTCAAGTTTTCTATTTCTCTCCCTTAATTCAGGAGCAACAATTAATTTTGCTGTATTTTGCATTAGTCAAGGTTGTAGTATTTAACCTCTTTCCACCCATATCACACTTTTTAGCCAAACATACCAAAAAGGAGACTCATGGGGAAATTTCAGAGCCTTGCATAGAACCATTAGAAATTTCCCATGACATTTCTAAATGGTATGATTCAATAACCATCATTCAAATAATAATGGAAAATTGGAGTCAGATTTCTGCTTTTACTTACTCTGAGGAAGTAATTCATGGAACAACATACAGAAGAGTCAAGCAATAGAATATGTGAGGCATTTGCTATCTCTCAGTGTAGATTCAAAGGATCCCTGAGATGAGGCAGAATTTACATCCCTTCAGTCTCAAGTCAATCCCAGACACCTTCACCAGGAGATGTGTGTGTGTCAGCAGGGTCTTTGACCACAGTGGAACATTTTGCCCACAGCAAGTGTAATTAGCTGAAATTGTTGTTAACTGTAGGAACAGTCTATGGGTAATGTACCTTGGAAGATGATATGCAATTGTCATAACCAGCCTATCTGCTATCCTTTCAAGTTCAAGGAGTCTTCTCAGAATAGTAATTTCCAGAGATATAGACACTCTCAACAATTGAAAAGGAAACTTGAATAACCTTTGCACTTACTGTTTTATATTAACAAGTGCAGTTTAGGAAATGATGGACTCAGTTTCTAGCACACTAGAGATGTTCATTTAATAGGAAATCACATTTCAAAAAGATGAGCTCTCGGGCAAATGGAGTAGAACAGAAAACATTGCAGGCAAAGTCATAGGACCAGTAGATGTTTCAGAGTTGCAGTACCTGAAATACCTTGCTCTTATACTGTCCAAATAGATGGAGTAATGTGAAATAAAACTGGACTTAGGAATGATAGTACTTAGCACAAAAACATTCAAACAACTTCTCTGAAGAAGATTGAAAAGACTGGGATTCCTTTTCCTCTGAAAGTAAAAGAAGTAATGAATAAAAACAACTAAAATAGTTTTAAAGTGCTGCAAGGTAACTCTCTAATTCTTTTCCCCATCACTAAAATAGAGTAAATACTCTCTAGACCATTTATCTGGAGTTCCAGAAAAGAAATAGAACACAACTAAAAACTTGGATGTCTTCACAAATATGGTTTCTAAAAGAGATTATGGATTCAGCAGAAAACATTCATGATGAAGTTTTGATAACCTTTAAAATAGCCCATTGATACCAAAAGTTAGCATATATCTGAGTGACATAATAATCAGGGCCAAGAATGATACATTCATTTCTATCCACAGCATCTACTTGCATTGCTGTTAATGCAGCCATATGCCCAAATCACCTTGTTGTGGATTATCCTCAGCCAGTGAAATGATTGTCCTTCAGAATTACACTCACACGCCACATTAGTTCCAAAGGATTTCATGATTATTGATGTTGTTATCATGGGAATCAGGAAAAAGCTGTTGTCAGTGGAGTCTGGCACACATACAGAGGTTGTATTAGCCTTATTTCTGTTAGAAATGTATTTTTTTCTACTGAAATATTTATACTACTGCCTTTCTCAGTGTGAGCACAACTCTAACACATCTGTGAATGTGTATGTACTGGAGAACAGCACAGTCTCTGTCCCTGTGGGAGAATAGATACACTAAGATAAGACCATTATCCTTTTGTATCTACATCCTCACAAGAATGTAATTAAGCAGTGCAATCTCTTCACAATGAATTGAACATCAATATCTGAACTTATTAACTACTGCAGAACTGGAAAAGTGTTGCTATTATCCAAAACATGCTCATAGACTCAAATATATTCAACTAGAAAATGATTCAATAGTTTGTTACTCTGATGTATAAGAGCTTAGTACCAGAATTAGTGAGAATGTGTTACCTAGTGGCATTGATTATATCATTTAGAAAGAGCTCTGAGGATTTAAATAAATAGGATTTGCATATAACAATCACTTTCAATTCTCCAATATAGAAAAAAAAAGTACATATTAATCTTTGAGTTGTTTCCCTAAGCTATAAAAGTTGTTTATATATTAACATGTATTTACAGGTTTCCCTTGCTGCTGTCAACAATAGGCAAATATATTTCTCAGCATCTTATTTTGCGCCACTTGTTTTGTTCATGGTGCACTGGCACTGCTGCCCCACATTTCATTTTAATAATTGTACTTATTTTGTAAAGAGTATCTACATCAATTGCAGATGCCCTTAACTAATAATTAGCAGTGCAATTTGATAAAGACGTGGAAGGGGAAAAAAGAACAAGTAGCTATCAAATTTTCAATTCATCAGTAAAGTCTGAGAAAAGATAAAATGGTCTTGTCAGCCACATGCATGTTTGAGACATTGGAGATCTGTTTTAAAGTTTACTTTATTTGCTTTGCATGACCTTCAGAAAACATTAGTTCTGTGGCTTAGTGGTGAACTTCAGTACTATTTCCCCATTAGTTACATGGTTCAGTCATCTTCCACACTCATACATATAAAATAACTTAAGCTGGACCAACCAGGAGCATCACGCCAAATCCCTTGGCACCTGGGATTAATCACAGGTGAGGCTGTTCACAGGAAGCAGCTCAGTCCTCAAGCCCTGAAACAGATTTTACCTATTCTGTCTGGAGGACGTGATGGTCATGGTTCATTGTTTTAATCTCTCACCTACAAGGCAAAAATACTTTTTTCTCCTAACATTTGCTTACCTTCATTAGGCCATGTTTAGAGTTTCACAGGTTAATGTGCTGATAGGAGAGTTAATCTAAGCTAATGGTAGTCAAAATTGTCTGAAGGCTTTATCTATATATCACGTTGCTTACCGTTTTTATTTTCACATAGTTTTCTGCGTAAGGTAATCATTAACTGGTTGTGTGAGTACATACATTTGGTAAAATACACAGTGCCCACCTGTGAAGGGATTTCAAGCTTTGGATTCTCTGTACAAACAGAGCTATTCAGCTCTCCTCTCTTCCAGAATCCATTTGTCTTTTTGCTGCTTTCAGAAATTAGGAAAAAATCAAAAAAAAAAGTCTAAAATATTCTAAATTAGGGAAACAAGTTGACTCTTCTCAGGTCTGACTATTCAGCTTTCATCCTCCAGCCAATTACACTCCATTGCTGACTGGTTAAGTCAGGATTTGGCTGTTTTCTTACAGAAATAAATATTATATCTACTTTTACTCTTTCATGTGATTGTGCAGGATTGGCCACTCACTTGTCCCCAATCTGCTTAAGTTTACAAGTGGAAGTACAGACTTTAACACATGAGGCTTTCCAAAGTAACAACACAACAATACCCACATATCAGCCCAGTTCCCTCAAATGCTTGGTTTTAAGAAAATAACTGAAAGCAAGTGACATCTTAGTAGAATCTGAACTATTTAAAGCAGAATGATGGGAAAAGAAATTTCCATTTTTTTTCAATCAACTTTCATTTTCCAGACAATTTTCACTTCATAGAATATAAACACATTAAAAAA
Organism: Chamaea fasciata; assembly: GCF_029207755.1. Lineage (NCBI taxonomy): Eukaryota > Metazoa > Chordata > Aves > Passeriformes > Sylviidae > Chamaea > Chamaea fasciata. The sequence goes on from NW_027094086.1 coordinate 28,616,288, forward strand.
AAAAAATCAACCCTTAAAAATTCTGCAGTCTTTAATTTACAAAAAAAATAAATAAATTTTAAAAAATAAATTAAAAAAATAAAAATAGAGGCTTCCTGGAAAGCTTCCTGGGACCCAGGAAATGTCCCTGCTATTACCATGGGAGTATTACATTTAGCACCACTGACCTATAGTGAGGTATTGCTCAGTGCAGGGGTGCTGCCCCCACATCATCCCAAAATCTGCAGGCTCCAGCGCTGTGGCATAGACCTGCAAGCTGCCTGGCCCAAGATAGATCGGGCCCTCACAGGAGCTGAGTCTCTCTGGGTTATGAACCCCCTATCCTGTAACAGAGAACAGTATTTCATTATGTACCTTCAGGTTTCTTTGATGCAACTTTTTGTACTTAAAGGCAGTCAGGAATTCTTTAGATATAAATAAAAAATCAGTTACCAGAGCATTACCTTGAAAACACATATTAATCTAATAGAAATACAATTTTTTGGGGAAAAAATATTAATATATTGATTGATTGACTGTTATAGTAAAAGGAATACCATAACAATAAGGGCCAAGGTCTAAGATAGCAATTAGAAGTCTTGCTACATTAACTAAATTTTCAGCTGGTCATAATATCATAAATCCAAAGTCATAATTGCTGCTTCAACACAGAAAATGTCTTTGGCTTATATATTTTCAATATAGCGAGTAAAACAAAAAAAAGTCTGAAGATTTTGTCTATTACATTGCTTTGTGACTCCAACTTCTCATGGCTTGTAACATAAGGTAAACATTAAACAGCCTAACTTTTTATATGAATCAGAGATTATTATGTAGCTAAGGATGGAAATCTGTTTGGCATGTTTGTCAAGGAATTATACAGCTGCATATAGTCTTCAATAAATATTTTCCTACAGTTTAATGGTTTCTTGAAATCCTAAAATAGCTCAGACATTTTATTAGTTGCACTGTAAATGAACACCTAAGTCCCGAGATATTTTGCATCTGACTGTACAAACTGATAATGAATACGGAATTTCTCATCCTAGAGTTACCAGTAGTTATATATGTACTGTCCAGTTCTGTACAGAATTTTGTTTGCAAGAACTTAAAATTTATTCTCTTGTTTTCTGGCAGAGATTTTGCTGTCATTGCTGGCTGGTTAGCAAAGCCATTGATGATTTGCAAGAGTAGCAGAAACTAAAAATTCCCTGAGTTACAGAAGTGGCAGAAATGAAAAACAAAACAAACAGAAAAATTAAGCAAAATAAAAATCTGGCTTATATCTCTTTTAGAGTATGATTTCTGACATTTTATTTGTAATTTTTAAAAAAATTAAACACCGGAAAGTCTGTCCAGAAGAACAAAATAATAGTTACAAACATTTTAAATCAGTGGTTTATACTCATAGCAAAATTATAATAAATGAAGATGTTCTTTGTAAATTGAAGGGACCAGGCAGTCAAAAGAGAAGTGGGAATTAGTCAATAGTGCTAGACCAAAAATATTAGATACTTGTTAAAAAAATATATTGAGAAACTAGTTCAACCAGCAGGAATAGAAGAATGAAAAATATGAACGTCTGAAAAAAGGTCCTGACCCTGCGAACAGTTACACACAGCCCAGGTTCAACCATGACAACTATCAGCTGGCTGAAATTTCAATAAGTGCCTAAGGATTGGCCAAATCTGGAGCAAAATGGTAAAAAAAGTAATGAAAGACTGCATACACAACTAAAATGTGTTCAAAGAACTAATAAAAGGGATGACAGAAAGCAGCTTTTTGAAAAAGGAAGTATTTCATGCATCAGGATTTAACTATCAAAAAAGTCTCCTTTAATTCTGCACTGTCTCCTTATTTTCTTTCCTGGTGCTAGCTGGATTCAGGCTGAAGCAGGTGCCCTGTCTTCTCCCTTGCAAGACAGCAAATGTAATTTAAGCTGCTATGTAAATAACAACAGCTGAGGGATTACCCAGCAGAAAAAAAAGATAAATAATTTGATGGTAGCTGCCTCAGATTCATAGCAAAATGAAGTTATTTCAAACAGCAACCGCTTCCGTACAGAACTGTCTATAGAAGATTGCTATTATTATTAAAATTAGTAAACAGTTTCCCTTCACTTTTTTGTACATACTCATTTTTGTTCTTTTCTTAAAAAAAGCAAAAAACCTCTAGTCTGTTACCTGGATAGCACATACACCTCAATCACTCACAGAGGGCACACACAGAGCTTTAGGAGAGTGCGTGATAATCCATTTACAGAAAGTACCACAGTCACTGCACTTAAATGCCATTTCAAGGAGGGACAAAGTTCACATCAGTTACAGTGTCTCTTTTTTCTTGCCTTTCTTTCAAGCTTCTGACTTAGCTTCTCATGTGTCTCTTGGTCTTTATATCACTCCTTCTGCTCTCACAAGAGATTCTGAATAGAGATGAGATTGAACTATTTTTAGATAGTAAGCAAATCTTTGCAAGGACTCAGTCATTTCATGTTCCAGGGTTTCATGCAGACTTTTGGCTTTTCGTTTATTTGATCTCACACACACTGAGTTTTGCTTTGAAATTTGAGTTCAGACAAATTCAAAAATTCAAAGGAAAATACATCTGGAAGTGTCAACACCCTCTTTACCATTGCAGCCAGGCTATATGAAAGAGGTAGGTGTAACAGATTTCAATATTTGAACAGAAAAGCATAGTCCAGAGCTGGGTCGCAATAAAATTTTACCAAGTGTTACCTTAATCTAAACCAAAGTTTGGGGGTTTGGCTCCAGGACATATTGACCATTGGACTCCAATCACAGTGGGTAATATTTTTTGCTTACTTCAAAACCTACTGAATTTTGTAATGAAGACCCTATATCCTTTAAATTTTCAAATGAAGTGAAACAGAGCAGGGTTTGCACATTTTAAAGATAAGCACATACACTGGGTCTTGAACTACAACCTGTCCTTGAACACTTCCAGGAATGCGACATCCACAATTTTTTTAGGCAACATGTTCCAGTGTCTCCCCACCATGAAAATAACAAATTCCTTATATCCTAATATCTAATATTCCTTATATTCCTAATATCTAACCTGTATCTCTCCCCTTTCATTTTATAGCCGTTACTCTATGAATGATGAAAATGTCATCCTTGTAGAACGCTGAAGATTTCCTTTGTGCTCTATTTGGAAACCTACCCTTTCCCCTTGTTCTCTCCTCATTTTTTGAGATGTATTGTTTTATCTCCCGTCTGTAAGCTCTTGAAGTAGGCACCAGCTTTTTGATAGTTTATCTGTTCAGCACAAAGGAATTGATGTGAAAACAGCCTTTAGCTCTGGTACCAAAACACAAATAACACAAACACGTGGTGGAGCTGAATCTGCTGGATATGCCACGTTTTAAAGGAATGTATTCAAACCTGAAAAAAATCTTCCATTTCCCTGTGGGGTTTTGCACTTGACTAAGATGTAGGAGAACCTCTCTCTCTGTCTTCTGTTGTTGGCATTTCCAGCTGTTGTTCCTGGCTCTGCATTACATTTAAACTCTGCCCCTCACTATTCAGCCCTAAGAAAAACCCTGAACTAGAAAAATTACTCTGCTTGATTTCTTTAATCTGGGGGGTTTTTAACTTTGTGCCACATTTCCCTTCCAGACACCACAACCACTCTTTGTGGCCTCATGTAAAGTGCTTGTGGATTTTTTCATGCATGACTGCAAATGGGTAAGCTCCAGCTACTCTAATGCTTTTCCATGTCTATTCCAGTGCTGCAGCTCCCACTTGGCTCTTCTCCATGCTGTATGCTGCTTCCTCAGACCTGCTGCAGAGATTAAATGCATGCTACATTGCCAGTTGTTTTGAATGCTGACAAGTACACATGCTCACTATCCTTCCCCACAAAATTCAGTGGCAGACTGATGCCAAGGGTCTCAAATTCTTGTGGAATTGATTCTTGACTCTGGTGACATGTTTCCAACGTGACTCACTCATTCAGGATGGAGTATGGGGAATGATAGCAGCAGTTATTAAGTACAGTGTTCAGAGTAACCTCCATTTACCAGGTCAGGGCTATAGCATATGAATGAAAATAACAGATATGGAGTAAATGGTTTTGTTTGAAAGGTTGAGCTAATGCTCACACGACCTTTTTTCTTTACAGTAGATATTGTCATTTAAGAGGATAATCCAATTTTATTTTGGAAGGATGCTATTTCTCCTTTCTGTTCCTGACAAGAAATGTTCTTAAGCTGCTGCATGGAAAACATACAATGTCTACAGCATGGTACCTGGTGACTCCTCATGAAAATATCCAACCCACTCAAGCCTGCACAAATTTTCTGAAAATTAGAAAGAAAATTATTTGAGGATAAGGATTGAAATTATTACACTTTTTCATTAGGTTTACAGAAAATTCTATGCATTTAGGAAGTTAAAACTGTAAGACAATGCATATAAGTGCTCAGTCTTCTGCAAAAAAAAAGCAATCACACACACTTCTCAGAAACAGAGTCATTTATTTCAACCTGTAAAGATGCACTGGCCACCTGCTTAATTTATTCTGCTGTAAATTCTTTCTGCTCAACAAACACTGCCACACGGAGGCCCATAAAAATGTAGAAAATTCTAGGCTAATATCAATGCTGTGAACTTCCAATACTTTCTAAAAATTTTGAAACAACATGCTAGATTCTCCTAAGGTGAAATTTTAAAAAAAGGTAACCAAGCCTTTGAAAATGTACATGCTTACAGATAATGAGTCACTTTAACCTCACACTTAGACAAATAGCAATCTTTTAGCATCTACTTTTTGCATAGGGAAAATTATCACAGAAAAAGAGGTCCATTTCTCTTACAAATGACTTAACAGTCCTCTTGGCTTTCAAAGAAGTTGAGGAAAAAACTCCAATAAAGTCGAAAGCTCATGTATCTTGCAGTAAATAATACTAATATATCTACCATATTCTGTTTATATATTCTGGAGATTTTCTGGTTTTTGATTGCCAGAGGTCCGAGTAAAAACCCATCTGCTGAAGCCTCTGTATTCTGCATCTAACTGGAAATAACCATGGTTACAATGCCAAGTGCTAAGAATGAAATTGCAGGCTTTAGATGCAGCAAAGATGATATATTGGTGCTCTGGCATACATAGACACATCTGCACCAGATCCCATATTTGTGTACTGAGAACAGACTGTTTACAAGATAAGGTGACTGACATCCTTAATTACAGATGCATACCTAGATAAAAGAAGATTATTATTTGCATAACCTGATTGCTTACTCGACTATTACACAGTGCTAGAGCTAATAAAAAGGCTTTAATAACTTTGAGACCAAGTGGCAATTTTTTTCTGGTTTTTGGGGTTTTGTTTTTTTCAAATTTTTTGGTTGGTTGGTTGGTTGGTTGGGGGTTTTTTAGATTTTTTGTGGGGTTTTTTTGTTTGTTTGTGTTTGTTTTTGTTTTGGTTTGTTTGGTTTTTTTGTGGAAGGCACAAGATACCTTTTCTTGCAAAAGAGACCTCTACCAGCCTTCCCATACATATCTAATTTTAAATTAAGTAGATATATATATTCATACATACCTATAATTTGCAAAAGAAGATTCTGCAAGACATATTGGGGTATAAGACTTGAAGCAGAAAGGATTCTCTTAATTTTCTAATCACTTGACAGAGATCTTTATGCCATAATTTAATGCAAGCTTGTTATCTTATCACTTATAAATTAATTCTTTAGATATGACAGTTCTAGGAGAAAAAAAAAATTTAAAAAAAGGAGTAGGGAGATAGGACCAGGATTGCTTTAGGTTCTTTTCCCTAATTCTTTCCTGCAGCGTTTTGCTGATGAGATACACAGTAAAATTACATCACTCATGAATTATTTAACAGCATGCCCCCTGGAATTTCTACAGCTTGAGTTTAGATGACTTCTGAGCTTGAAATCAGGGAAGTTCTAGGCATTTTACAATTCAGAACATACAGAAACCACGTACATGTTTTTCTACATCGATTATTTTTCAATAACTAGATTATTATTTCAACTTCAACTACCTAGGAAAAGTAACATGTCTTTGGAATGGCAGCTGCAGAATAGTGATCTGAACATGATGGCTAACTTTCCACTAAGATGTGGTGTCAGGTAAATTTCTGAAAGTGAGATGCAGAAATCCGCACACTGAAAAAAATCACTCCGATTTAATGAATAAGAAAGAGGGGCAATTTATGAGAGAAGACTTGCCAACTAGAATAGAAATTACCAGTGTCAATTATGTAAGTAGTTGTGTTTAGAGTCAGAAGTTCACTTACTAACTCCCATACTCCCAAATTATGGACATGTATCAATGGTAAGTTACTGGCAGCTAAACACTCAAGAAGCAGTGAGTACGCTACCAGCAGCAGCCCCTAGAATGTTTCTTCCTGTTAGGTGTGTTCTCCAGGGCAAGCTTGGATGCTTTATCAGCTAAACTAACTATGAAGGACACATTGGAAGTAAATGGCAAATTGAGATCCCCCAGCTGGGAGTCTTCAAGTTTGGAATCTAATAAAACTGATGCAAAAATGCAACATAATATTCAGAGGGGACTCTACCTCATAACTACATCTCAAGTGATTCACCTGCAAGCAGGAAAGCAGCTTGATAAAGATTAGTGACACATGAAGAAAGCAAAAAAATATTTAGAAAGTTAAGCACTGCAAGTTTCCTTGCTCAGTGCCATTTCAGAGCAGATTTTAGGGTCATGCTTTCCATCCACAAAGTGGCCTGAAAGAGGTGGTTGATCCACTACGAGGAAATTTCCTAAATGGCAGTTCCAGTTGTTGGGAAAGACTCCTCAGAAACCATCCAAATGCAGTCTGTACTAACAGCCAAGGGCAAAGACCCTCACACAAGCAGGGCCAGTTTCTGCAGGACACAGCTTCTTGTGGTTGTCTGGTCTGAGTAGGCAGCAGGCAGGACCAGGGCAGGACCATCTCCCAGAAGTGACTGTGGCACTGGTGAGGCCACACCTCAAATCCTGTGTTCAGTCTAAGGCCCCTCACTACAAGAAGGATGTTGAGGTGCTGGAGTGAGTCCAAAGAAGGACAATGGATCTGGGGAAGGGTCTGGAGTACAAGTTTTATGAGAGAGTGGCTGAGAGAGCTGGAGTTGTTTATCCTGGAGAAAAGGAGGCTCAGGGGAGACTTACTGCTCCCTACAACTGCCTGATGGGGGTGTAACAAAGTGGATGTCAGTTTCTTTTTTGAAGTAACAAGTGATAATCAAAAGGAAATAGCCTCTAGTCTTGACAGAGGAGGTTTAGATTGAATATTAGGAAAAGAAGTTTGCTGTAAGAGCAAAGAATTGGAATAAGTTGCTCAGGGAACTGGTTGAGTAGACATCCCTCAAAGTATCTAAAAGATGTGTAAATATGGCACTTAGGGACATGGTTTAATTTTGGACTTGACAGTGCTGGGGTAAAAGTTGGATTCCATGACCTTTGAGGTCTTTTCCAGGCTAAATGATTCTATGATTCAATTAACTCTGTAGCCTGATTCCCTGCATTAGCTGCTATTCGTGTTCTGTGGGAGCTACAGAGGGCAACAACAAAAATTGTTGTGAAGCAGCTCAACAGTTTGTTCATCCTTCTGCTCAGCTGAGGCTGCATCCTTTGGCTGTGCCCTGAAGTGAGGCAGTATAATACATATATACTCTCATTTCTCTATTGGTGAGCACATGCATAATCATATCCACACAGCAACACTGTTTGTGGCATCAGAGTATGAGTACAGCCCTTAGCTTTCAGGCACACTGATGTGATGTGGAATATACCTAAACAACAGTGGAAGCCATTTGCATAGGTGAAGATCACTTGCATGATCAGATGGTTTCAAGATGGTTCAAGACAGAGATTGCTGCCTTGGCAGGCTGTCAACACCTGCAGATTGCACAGGGGAGAAAAGGTGTCCTCTCACATAGCTAAGACCCAAAACAGAAAGACATCCCCTCTTTTCTGACAAATTTGAAGTGAAAAGGAAAGCAGAGAAGCCACAGAGCAGCTGATATAATGTGTTTCTTGTACCCTAAATCCCAGCTGACATAGGCAGCTGTGAGCTGCTCATTCCATTTTGGAATCATCTTCAAAGTCATGGAACACAGAAACAATGTAACTTTGAAGGCACCAAAGTAAGCATACAGGACTTCCATGGAGATACTTTCATTCCTGAAGAGAAAAAAAAAATTAGTCCTCTCCAGTGACTTCATGTTTACTTACTAAAAGAAAGGTAGCTCACATAATCAAAGGGGTTAAAATGCCAAGGTTGGCTTGACTGGGGCAGTGGGAAAACTGACAAGGACAAGTCATTGTGAAAAAGCCAATCACTTGTACTTCTGTGTTCCTTTAATGAGATAAAAGTAAATATCTAGTTTATTTTCTCTCCCAAAATTAATTAAAATAATTATCTTCTGAACCTCTCACCACTTCACTAAGTCAGCATTGATTTATTCTTTATTATAATAAAACCAATGGAACTTTATCCTGCAATTTGTTTGTGTAGGATAGTTTGCCCTATTTACCTCTTTTGACTGTTGTTTTTCAGGCAGACTGTTCTTTCAGGGTTTATCCATCCAGCTGGACATTTGTACAGGGTCCAGCTCTCTGACTGAATTGTCATTGCCATGAGGCATTACTGCAATGTAAACAACACGCAATCATTCATCCTACTCAAGGCCAACGGGTGACTGAAAATACAAAATCAATATGACAAACAAAGAGTGAGCAGTGGATAGTAAAGCTGCAAAGATATAGGTAAATGACTGCTAGGGTCTCATCTCAATGAGATGCTTTTTTATGAGGCATTGAAGTTGTGTGTATATAGGATGACAGAAGACTGTAGACTCCAGAATAAGAGAACCCCTTGAGTACTGGCAGATCAACAAGAAATAATTAGAGAGAAGTATGCAAGTTAAATGAAAAAAAAATAATATTACTCCAAGCTGTGCTTATAGAGAGAAATAAATATGCTGTCTGAATTTTAAATAGATACATGAAAAGATGAGTTTTCCTATAGTAAATTGAAAAACATTGAAGCAGTTTCTTTCTCGTGCTTCTGGACTTTTGACAGAGTCAGTGACAGACTAGGGACACAAGTGAAAGGGTTCTAGCCTAATCTCGGCTAGCCTCTGCACAAAGTGTTGGCCAGGATTCACGCTGTACCACAGTCTTTCCCAGAGGCTACAGCAGCACCGCGAGATCATAAAGCAGAATAGATGAGCTTTTCATGTAATTGTCACTAAGGAACACAAATTTTTGACAGAAGCAGAAGCATCACAGCCAGTTCTGCAGTCACTCTCAGGGAGCACTGCCTTAGGCATGTCAGATGCAAGCTGCAGGCAGGACCACATTCAAGAATTGATATATCACCATTTCTCTTCTTTCAGTCCTTTTTCTGCAGCCACAGTTTCTGTTCTGCTGACTCGCTGATGTATTTCCCAACTTTTCAAGCAATTTTACAATGACTTAATAGTTAGACTCTTACTAACCCAACAGTATTTTTCATAAGGATATTCACAGATTTTCCATTAGAACAGAAGAAAGCACTTTTATTATTCAGCATTATACATATACATACAAGTAGAAGTTTACTTCAAATTTTTCATTTGCTGAATACCTCATTATTCAAGCTCCATCACTGCCCACTCTAACCATGCCATGGTCCCCACAAGGGCCCAGGAACACAAGCAGAGGAATTTGCATATTCTGAGCCACTTTGTAAGGGAAACCACACACTAGGATTATCTTCTTAGATTATGGATTGCTTCTCAGATTATGGTGTTGTGGTATTATGTAAAATTGTGGTATTGTAAAGGGGCATATGTAATACAAAGTTCACAGGGGTAACTCAGAACCTAGCAATTCCGTGGTACCAAAATATATTTTCTTCAGTAAAATTTAACTAACTTAAACGCAGAGTCTTATGAATCACAACATTGTCATCCCTTTTTCTCTTGCAATAACTCTCCTACTTCATGACCTCTACATCCTCTGTCTCTTCTTCTGGATAACTTGACTCTGAGTAGCCCACAAATTTATCTTTGTTGCACCCTTCTGTCTTCTTTTTTTTCACTCTTTTTTCTTCTCCTACTCCATCCTTAAAACCCACTGGTATGTGGGAGTGGGGTGTATTTTTTTTATTTTTCTTTACACCAAACACTAGACATGGAACAAAACAATGCTGGGAAAACACACAACAAAAGCCTCTCTTCATATGCAAGTTTTGCAAGTTTTAAAGAAAAAACCAAGAGATCCAAAAAATGCAAGACATTTGATGTCAACACTGTGAGCAACAGTCCCAACACCAAAGCAGACACATTTTCTTACAGTGTTTTCCGAGACATCACTGCCAACAAACATTTAAAAAGACATTTAAAAGGGAATTTCCTTACCTATATTTATAAGGAATTCTTTCAAACTACAAGTAAAACAGGAGAGAGCAGAAAAATGCCTGTCTGAAGTTGCAATTAGTCAATGACAGTAGCTGATAGCCCAGGTCAATGAGAGGTAGGTTCTGACCTCCCAGTGCTGCCAAGGAAATGATAGTTTGGCTGTGGATAGGCCATGAAAGATTTTGATTTGAGGATTCATGTCACATGCATCAACTACTACTGAAGAATCTTCTCTCTCAGCTCTGCCTGTATACTTGTTCACTTATGCTGCTGTGTCTGTTTAAATTAGTTTTTTATGGTCTACAAATCCTTCCTCGTGTTTGTAAAATTTTATGGACATCTTCAATACCATATAAGTTATAAATGGTTATAAAATACCAAGCTGTTTAATTTTTATCACTGTAAGTGCTTTCTTAAAGACATATTAGGAGTATCTCCAACCTGTATTGTTTAGTCACAATGGTAGAAGAAATCAATAAATAAAAATATTACTTGGAATAATTTTCTGTTGAGAACATTACTGTCATGATTAAAAGCAGTAAGCTGAAATTTTCTGGGTTTCATCGTACTGAGATGTGCTTCCTAAAAATGGACTTATTTTTCTAATTGAAAAAAAATGTTTAATAAACTAAACACCATACTCCCAAATTCTTTTCTTCATTCCACATATATATGCATGTTTGGGTTTCTTTAAATAACTAGTTGGAAAAGTAACCATTCTTCATTGAAAGAGTGAACTTTTTGGCTTGCTTTTACTATTTTCATTGTTTAAGGGATATCTATTTCCACTGACTTTTCAACAAACTTCAGGATTCATTTTAATGGATTTTGTTTGGTCAGTGGTAGACAACAGCCAAGAGACAGATACAGGCTCTGCCAGGAAGAAGCTGAGCTAATTTATTCCTTGCCCATAGTCAGTTCTGTTCTGTGGAAGTTCCCAACCTCTACTGTTAAACCAGATCATCCTGAAAGAAAAATTTCTCCTTCTTCAGTAAATTAATATTTGGACTAAATGGCCACAACAAGGTTTTCCTGCCCTCTCCTTGAAGGTGAGATTTCATTTGCATGCTCACAGGTCTGCCCCTTGCCAATGTATATACTTATCCACTTTTCCATTTTTCCCAGGAAAGCATATATCATGCCCAAAGGAGTATAGAGCCTTCTTCTATAGTTCAAGAAATTAAAGAAACACTGGAAAATATTGTCTTTCACATGTTCAACCTTCTTCCATCACGCATTTTTTTTAGGATTTATTTTGAACAAAGTGAAAATGATCTCTGAGGATGTAAGTTGTTTGCACTTTAATAAAAACAACAAAGGAAGCCCTCCACAACAGTTATCTGGGTAAGTAGAGAAAAATCAGGAAATCTAATTGGCCAAATTTCCATTTAATGTGTGAAATAGGGAAGAAAGTAAAAGAAAAGAAAATGTTCAGTCCAAGAGTTTGTTTCCCATCCTAAGTAACTGCTTGTTCATCATAAAATAGTGTTTTGAATTCATCTTTGGAGTTGAGAGACTTTTTTACCCTAAAATAGTGGAGCGCGCTTTTTTTTTTTCTCTTTTCTACTCACTGTGCCCTATAGCTAAATTATACCAACATGGAATATAAACAACTGAAAAGACTTGAAGTTTTTATGGGAAAATATTTGCTAACTAATCAATACAGGCTTTCAGATTTATGAGTCTGTTTTACACAGTAATAGAATTTTTATGTTTGGGTGAGGTAGTTTCCTCTGTTGGTTCCCCATATTGTACATTAAAGTTGACTAACAGGACAGATTTCTATAGGAATACATAGATAAAAAGGCTCATGATTTTGTTTCTTTTTTTCTTCTCTGATTTGAAGACTTGTGTAAATAGCCTTCAATCAAGACATTGCAGAAAATATGTTAACATTATTCAAGAAGCATATGCTATTCAAGTCAGTATGTAGCTAAACACAAATTGGCTAAACACAAATAGTTACAACAAAAAACAAAACCATGGAATTTCAGTAATTAATTTTAAAGCAACTCCATCTGCTGGGAAATTTTTTTAAATTTCTTTCATCAATAACCTAAGATTATTACACACATATGACCTGGAGAATACTATACAACATGCCTAAATATTTTGAACAATGACACATATTCATTTTAATACTTAGTAACCTGCTGTTTAATTTTCATCTCACAATTAGTAAATCAAGAGAAAATCAAGTATTAAGTGTAGTCAAAATTAAACTGCATGTAAACAGTACATTTTGTACTAAAAAGAAACATCAGAGTGATTGCCCAAAATTCTCTCAGTGAAAATATAATAGAAATACTTCAAAGATATGTATTCCTTTGAGTTTTTACAATCTCCTCTAAATTTAATTTGGATAAAAATGAGAGTGTTGTCTCTGTTCTTGTTAGGTCAGCCAGACCAAAACAGACTCTCAGGCAGTCTAGGTTTTCTCAGCTAAGCCATTCACTGCAAACACAAAACACTGCACACCAACCAAACCATGCATAGGCTTTTTATTTTTAATTTTTTTAAAGGCACAAATATATGGCTCTCTGATGAACATCCCACAGTACTCTCACAATGGGGGAGCAGTGTATTGTGGAATGTTCTGTTAGCACACTTCTGCCACTCACATAAGGCTACCCTTCTTAAAACCAGTAGAAGGAAGTTATTTATTTCCAAGATCCATTTCTTTCTCAGCATGCAGACAAGATGATGCTCAGTCTTATAATGCTGTTCATATTGTTTCAACACTGGCCACTCTCTTTTTGGTGGCACCTTCTACCAGGTAGGAAAGAATCCCAAGAGGAAGATCCCAATGCAATGGACGTTTTCATAGGGTGAAAGAATGGCATGAACCAGGAGAGCTTGCAGAGGGCAGATTAGCAATTGCCTTTATGCCTCTGCAGGAAAATAATTTCTTAAGCTGGAGAACATCAGGATGAAACAGGACTCCAGAAAGCAAGGGAAAGAACTATTCAGAAAGGCTAAAGACAGATCAGAAATTGTCTGAACGCGAGTACTGCAGTAAGCTGAAAGAACATATAAACTGTAAAGCCTGTGTATGCATCATACAGTTTTGGGAAATCAACTCCTACCAAGCACTCTGGGCATGACTTTTATTTATGCCTCCTTGTTATAAATACACCTGCCCAGAACTACAGCTGACATAAATCAGCTTGACTTCAATGGCACAATACCAAATTACAGCAAGAGAGGATCTGGCCCTATAGAAATATTGTATGTCCCTTTTGTGGCATTCTGCTGGTTCTGAAATCAATACTTCATTTATCTTCTGTCCCTTATACAATACCACTGCTGCCCTCATTGTGTTGCTTTGAGCCTGCTGGATGTAGCAGTATTATGCAACTGAGGTATATTTTCATTTGCCAGAAAGCACTCATTTTTCAAAGCAGTTCTCCAAAAGCTTTTATTTGTTCTATGAGCCACTTAATATTCCTCAAGTTTCTTCCCACAAGCAAGTTGGTCTCATTAAAGGTAGCAGAGGTCTGAGACCTGACCATGCTCTATTCCTGGCTGACACATCTCCATTTCCACACACACAGTGTCTAATTTCAAACAGCTGTTTATCCATTCCTGTGTCCTACCCTATGTCACTGTTTCAACAGGCAAAGTCAAATGCTGTCACTTATCTTTGCCATTTACTCTGTACTAATCAGAAGGGGGATGAATACAGGATTCAGAGTGCCATTAAATAAAAAGCAAAGACAGTCACACAAAAATAATAAATAACATTTAAAGTCAGAAGTACATTTACTCTTTGAGCTACCCTGGTACCACTGATGATGGTAGAGAGCACAGAATCCAGTGAAGAGAATTTGGAAGATAAAAGACCTGATTCAGGATCAGTACAGTTAGAAGGGTAGAAACAATACTAATGAAGGAAGTGACAGTGTATATCAATGGATGAACTGATAATATATCATTCATTTCAGGAAAAGTGTCTCCACAACCCACTTTTGTAGATTTTCTAGCACTGAGTAAAGAATAACTGCTAATACCTCGCTTACCGGCTCTGACTCACCATCCATAACATCTACCTCCACCAACCATTTTTAAGGGATTTTGGGATTCTACCTTTTTTCTCATTGCTGCACACAATCTTAGGTCTTATGTGAATATCTCATTGTAATGCTGGACTTTTAGCCATTGAGATCTTTGTATTTTTTTTCCCATTCAATTTTTTTTAGTAATTCTTCTTACTAGGAGTGTGAGGCTAGGGGATACGTGTAAAGTACAAAGTAAAGCCAAAAAGGACAATTAATTAAGCAAATGAAGAAAGAATAAGAGCTCTAGTCCATCTAGATACCTGGCAGTATAAAAAAGTCCTGAATAAATATATGAAATAAAATATAACTGCTAAATACAGTCTTTCTAAATACTGGTTATACAAAAACCCTCTCACAGATACAAATAAATTAGCCATAAAGGCATCTCAATATCCAATTAAGAGCTACAACTACAGTCATGACCTATTTTGTGCAAATGTCTGTAACGGTGGAGACACAGAATTACAAATTTATTATTTGAATTAATAAATTCGAAGTATTTGATGCACTTTTCATGAGCTATAGTACTGTAAACAAAAGTTTGGGGAACTGTCTCCTGTTCCATGAAACAGCTAGAGGGAGATCCTCTTAGTGGTGTGCAAAACAGTGTTATCAAGTCTAAAATACCCCAGTGCTCAGACACATCCCCACTGGGACAAGTTTCCTTACGTGCCATCCCAGAGTATTCACTGATATACACTGCCTTTCAAAAAAGAATCCAAATTTCTTCAGCTGAGTCATGCTTAGAATAAGAAGGGAATTTCATTGTTCTGTTATGTTTCATTTCATTCTGAATAACCCTATTTTCTCATCCTTGGGAGATTCATGTCCTATCTGGGACAAGATGACACAACTTGGTGTGATCCATCCAAGGTTCAGCTGGACAGGGCCCTGAGCAACTTCATCCCCCATTGAAAATGGTCCTCTTTTGAGAAGCTGGTTGCACTAGAAGACATTTATGCACCAAAGATCCCTTCCAAAGTTAATTTTTTGGACCTGTTTATTTTTCATATTAATGAAAAATTGATATATACCAGTGTACGAGTTTGTGAGTCACCAGTGGTAATGAAAATACTCTGTACAAAATAGCTTTTCAGAGGAATTTGTTCACTTAATGCAAGCATGTCCTTTCTCTCCATATCTCATAGAATCATTATGGCTGGAAGAGGCCTCTAGGATCACCAATTAATTCAGGCTGAATTTTAGAATTAATTACCTTAGCTTCAAATACTTTATATTTTTACCATAATGTTTTTCATCTTTGTTTAATTTTTCAGTTAATAATTTCAAATATGTGCATGTTGCAGACAACAGGCTCTGTATATTCTACTACATGAGTGGCTATACTGATGCCTGGAGAGGCTACCTGGAGCAGAGACTAGACACAGTTGGAGAATAAAGTGGGTATTTAATAAAGGCCTTTAACAGGTACACCTTGGGCAGTGCAAAAGCCTGGCAGAGGCTACACCCAAGATGGAAGACAGTCACAAGTTTTCTCAGATGGATATAAGTTTGGCCAATATGCATATCAGAGGTTAATTGTCCAATTATAGCTTCAGGTAAAGAAGTCACATTCCCCTAGTTTGTCTCTCCCCCCGATTCAATTTTGTTTTTACTTTCCAAAGCCTGAGGCAAATAGTGTGACGGTGGTTCCCAAGCCCAGAAGGATTGTTTTTTCTGACCCAACTGTGATGAGAGCTTATTAACACTCTGTATGAAGTTCAGAGTTATATACTCATCCAGTATAGGATCTGAAAAATATAAAAGCTAA
This sequence comes from Chamaea fasciata, assembly GCF_029207755.1. Classification (NCBI taxonomy): domain Eukaryota; kingdom Metazoa; phylum Chordata; class Aves; order Passeriformes; family Sylviidae; genus Chamaea; species Chamaea fasciata. The sequence continues at coordinate 28,632,499 of NW_027094086.1, forward strand.
ACCTTAAAACATCAATACTAGTCTGTTTTTTCTATTGCCCAGCATTTCTGTTCGATCAAGCCTTTGTTTAACAAATATATATGGCAGGTAGTATTGACCTTCTTATTAAGTAAGACAGACAAATGTTACAATTCTGCAGATGCTAGAAATTTACACATTTTTACTAGCCAATATAAAATCATCCTTTATTGTTACTAAATAACTTAATACTTCATACTAAAAAAATTATTTGCAGCAGTCACTTACAAAATCTACTTTTTCCTGTTAGGTCTGCTTTCCTACAGTCCCTAGAACAACAACTATTGCAAAATATTTTACTTCTCTGTGATTCCTAGGTAGTCTATGCCTATATCTTTCCAAAGCCAAGCACTATTAATTCATTGGGAAGTTGCTGATTCTGTCCTAGCTTATGAACTTTGGCATGTGCTAGAGAATGCTTAAAACTGAAACATGCTATAGCATGTGTGTGGATTGAATATACATTGCCTACCTTCTCAGGACTTGTAGCTTTTATTGGTTATTTTTTTTAATTTACTTATAAAAGCAGTGTTTTTAATATTCACTCTTTGCCTATGCACGAAATATTCGTAAGCAGAGCTGTTCAACTTGTACTCTGAAGGAAAAAAGTGCTGAAGAAATAGTTTTGGAGCAATAAAACTGTTGATTTTGTTTGATTAATAGCCTCAGGCAGAAAATGGAGGGATTAGAAGTTGAAAAACAAAATATCTCATTCCAGTTTTGTCAAACAGAAATATGTAAGTGCATTGTAAAAAAACCCAGGGATTGAATATGTTCAGTAGACCTCAAGAAATTTTATTTATGTACATTTCAGAAAGGCCACTGAACAAAAATATCTATTATTTGCACAAGTCTACTCATGAATACTAAGTGCCAAACTTTCCTTTTTATTTTACTCTTTTTTCCTTCAAATGCTTAAAATAAGATACCTCCTTGGGTATGTCAGTCTTTCAACATCAGAATATTTTTTCCTGATACATTCAAGTACCTAGTGTTTTTCTGCTTACTGAGGATTTCATAATCAGGACTTTCATCAGGCATTGCTGCTCTAGACAAAGAGATGCCATGGACATCACATATCTTCATCTCTATTATGCAGCCAAGTGATCTTTGGAGATTTTCAACATCCCATAATCTTTTTGAAACTTGGAACGAATACATCTTGAAGCCAGATTTGATAGACTTGTTGTCTATGTGAGTAGTAAGTCAAACCTGGCGGTATTCAAAAAGGCTGCATAAAAACTGGTTATACTGAAATATCTAAAGGCAAATGCTTAAGGCTCACTAGGTGGTAAAATGTTGCTCTCACTTTGTATTGTCACCAGTTTCATAGCTTCCTCATCTCAGTTATGTTCAGTAATTCAGAAAGAGGTAGCCAGACACTACTTTAGATTCCATGAAATCGTATTTATGTTTGATGTTGGAGCATAGGGTAATGAACAGTGGGATGAAATTAAACAAGGCAAAATGCTGGATCCTGCACCTAGAACAGAGTAATTCCAGACACAGATATCAATTGGTAGAGGAGTAGCTGGAGGGATCTGAGGGTGCTGGCTGGCAGCAGCCTCACTAGGAGTGTGAGTCTAGGCAGCCCAGAGGGCAAATGCCATCCTGGGGTGCACCAAACTCAGCATCCCCAGTCAGTCAGAACAGCCCATAGCACTGTCTTCAGTGTTGGTTCTGCCCCACCTTGAGTGCTCTGTGCACTTCTGGGTCCCACAGTTTAGGAAGGATGTGAAAGTCCTTGACCATGTCCAGAGGAGGCCAAGAAAGCTGCTCACTGGGCTGAAAGGAATGTCCTATAAGGAGCAGCTGAGGACTTTGGGTTTCTCCAGTTTGGAGAAATGGAGGATGAGGGGTGACCTCATTGTTTTCTACAACTTCCTGAGGAGGGGACACAGAGAGGGACATGCTGAGCTCTTCTCCCTAGTACTCAGTGACAGGACTCATGGAAATGGTTCAAAGCCATGCCAAGGAGACCTAGTCTGAACTGTGAGCAGCATTTTTTTACCCTAGAGAGGTGGTCTATGCCCTTGGTCTGTCTGTGTTTAAGAGGTGTTGAGACAGTGCCCTTAACAACATGCTTTAACATTTAGTCAGTCCTAAATTAATCTCACAGTTGGATGAGATGACCATTGTGGGTCCCTTCCAACAGAAATAGTCTATTCCATTCACTTATACTAAGTGAAAATCTACCAATTCATAAAATATTATGTTAGAAGCCATTTCTTCAGTTTACTTTTTTTTTCTTGCTTGCATAGTGAGTAGGAACAACACTCTTAGTATTCATGGTAAATCCATCACAGTCAAGCAAAAAGCATGGAGTTCAAACACGAAGTATCAAGCACTTCAAGCATTGCATTCAATGCACAGAATCACACATACATAGCAAATATCTGTTTGGAGGAAATCCGAACAACTTATGGTTAGCTCCCTGACAGCTGGCAAGTTCCCTCATATTTACTAGGTTTGTCTGTGAGATTCAGTCCAATGAGTCAGAGGGAAACCTCAGACCTATTACCTACGAATAAAAATAAAAAGATTTCTGGGCTGCCTAATGCTTTAAGGTTGCCTGCACTTTGAGTGATTTCCATCTCCCCAGTGAATACGAATTTTCTCAACTCTCCTTCAGGGTGGCACTGACTATTCAGAGGAGCTTTGCAGTGTGCTATAGAAATCTTCACAATTCTGTGTCAGAACTTCAGGGGAATATTTGTTAATGGATGTGAGGCTAAGCAGATCCTTCAAATTTCTTGCTCATAAAGAAAATCTCAAGTGAAGTAAAGGTTCAATCAGAAATGCATATGAGCACAGTGAAATGGAAATGGAAAACAGAACCATTTTAAATTGCCAGTTAATTAGTCAAGTCAAAAGAATTATCCTAGTATTCTTTAAAGAACATCTGTTGTCCCTGGTTAGTTTAGGTATGCCAGAATAACAATGTGTTTTCACTGCACTCAATCACATTCCAGGTGGCATTTGTGCACTGTTTACAACAGAAAAAAAAAGTAACTGCCTTGGGAAGGATTGGATATCTGGAGGTTTGGAGACTTAAAGTACAGGGGTGCAGTGGTCTTTTGACTTTGAGGTACCACATACAAAGCAGATAAGGTAAAGAAAATACTACAAGACACTTCCATTATTTTTTTTTTTTTTTTTAATACTAGCTGAGGGATTCAGAGATCTTATTTTGTTGAAAGAGGCTGAAAATGGATATCTCATTCCTTATGGTTAATTCTAACTCTGGGCATTTCATTCCTTATGGCTACTTCTAGTTCTTAGCAATCTCAAGTATTGTTTGTGCAGTCTGGTTTAAGTCTGAGGAAAAATGGCACTATATATGGCAAAGAAACAAGCATGGACAGGGCATACATGAACATGTCCACTCTCCACAACATTAGGAAAGAGAATGAGCCAGGGTGAGCAATTTTGTCATCTGCACCCTCTCCAGACACCTGGAGCTTATTGTAAGGGTGTATGTGGAATTGTGACTGGATACAGTTAAGAAATTTTGGCAAACAATTCCAGCTGAGACACAGGAGACTGTCCATTCCATTTCTACAATCTGACACCTGTACCTTGTGGGAATTTGGAACAGGTTAGTGTAACACTAAGGAGACTCTCATATTTTAGTGTAAGTCCTGTGCCTTTCCCCAGAGCATAGTAAAGAGTCTGAAACTGATTTTTAAGGTTGCAACAGACAGCGTGATGTGTGAGATGATTGAGAAAAGTAAAATGTGCTCATTAACAGGCCACTAAACTTGCTTGCAACTGCAGTGAGCCTGTGTGGACAGGGATGAGGCTGAAGAAAATCCACTCTAAAAAGGTCACAAAGAGTGGAAATGGCATGATAACCTTACTGCACAAATTACCACCAGATAACTCCCTGATGAACAAAGCTAATAAAGTTTTGGGTTAATCAAACCATATCCCTTGTGCTTTGTCATTCTATCTGCAGGTCCAGCACAATGAATAATTTAAAATGAGACTGCAAAATAGAGCTGTTTAACTAGCCTTTTGAATCTTTTCTCAAATTAGTAGCACCTATAGTTTTTCTGTATCTTTTTATTTCCCTTCTAGCATTATTTAAAGCACATTTGTGTTTTCTAGGTAGGTTGCAATTGATGGCCAAACAGGACTTCTATTTCAGCTAATACAATATTAGGATCTCTTCCTTGTAGTCCATCCTTTGGTATGTGTAGGTAGCAGGACAGTCACTGGGAACCATATTTGAAGGAATTCTGTTCTAATATATAGATAGATAGATATAGATGATATAGATATAGATATAGATATAGATATAGATATAGATATAGATATAGATATAGATATAGATATAGATATAGATATATCAAGCTATATTTATTGTGCCGATCCTTTATACTGTGTAGAATTCCCAACATTCATTTTTGCATGCTTCTGTTTCTAATGGAAAAACTGAATGAACATAAGATGCATTAAATGAACATAAAAGTAGTCCAAATGTGGTTTAAAAATAGACGTATTAAAACAGGTTGAATGTCCAGGAGGAAGACCTCTCCATAAAAATCTCCTTTTATCTCCAGAACTAGTACAATGCAGATAACTACAGCAAAAAAACTCATGTCTGCAGAGAGCTGAGTCAGAAAGTTCAGTGTCTATAAAGTTGCTTTTAACCTGCAGCCCAGAGACCTCTGCAAGACTGTCAACAATTTTTAATGCATCCATGAAGGGTAAGCAGGGGCAAAAGCAAGAAAATTTCTCTTTTCAAACGGCTTTGGTTCAGTCCACATATCTGTACTCTTGCTGGAAAATTTTTGGGTATCTGCAAATCCACAAAATAAAATATCTGCTGAAGACCAATTTAATGTGTCAGTTGCCTGCCCAGTTTTATCAAGGAAGGTGGTGCTGATGACTGTTATTGAAATAATGACATACCCTCTGAGAAAAAGACGGGGCTCACTGATCCATCTCACCTGCTACAGAAAATTACAATTGACTCTGAATAATCATTGTCTTCGTTACTGGCCATTACCAGGATGAATGAATCTGAGATAGAGGAAATAATATTAGCTTCATTCCTACAAATGAGAAAACTGAGAACAGAGGAACAGAATGCAAATTGTGAAAGAGGTCATGATTTTTCAAAGCAATTTAAGATTATATAGGATGTTTAAATGTTCAAATTGCATTTTACATCACTTTCAATTGCACTGGAGACACTCAGCCCTTGTGTAGATCAGCTCTTGGGATATAGGGTCAAACATTCAGCAGCCAAAGACTACACAGTATATAAAAAGGGGGGGGGGGGGGGGGGGTTGTCTCGTTATTAATTAAAAGGGTCAATTGACAAAGTTAGGAACAAGCCCCCCCAATTTTTAGAGCGCCATTCAGTTGATTTAACTTACTGCTATTCCTTCTCTCCCTGTGTTTCTTTGAAGGACCAAATAGGACTAAATAGCCCTAAATAGTCAAAGGTGTCAAATGACTATATGAAAGGACAACATTAGATTGTTGAATAATGCTCAGGTGATGAATACAGAGGGTTTAGAGTACTTGTTTACCAACGATTTTCTTTTTAATAGTATTTCTTATTCCTTTGTTTTTATTGTACAGAGTATTTAGAAAGAAAATTTCCTGCTTTATCAGTTTACAGAAATACTATTCTTTATTAAGCAACAAAAATAAAATAATTCTGTTATTTCTAGAAGGAAGGACAAGAATATTGCACAGGAAATTGAATATGAAAGAAAAGGAAAGATTATTTTCACTTGGAGCTGTAGGTTCCTACTTGCAAACTCCCTATTAAAGGCAAACACATCGCACAGTCTTATCAGCCCCTTCAAGACCTGGCAGATGCCAGAGTCAGGTTCTTTAAGTCAGTGCTGTTAGCTGCCCTTCTGGTCTCGGGTCACAGTATTGCCACAAAAGATGAAATCTCAGCTAGCTAAATCAGTCTCTGTATTTAAATAAGAGGCAAAAGAATAAAATAGGAAAGAGGAAAACATCCCTAAGAAGGCAAAGGAAGCAAAAGAGTATTGTGAAGAAAAAAGAAAAAAATATCTCTTTTGTTTGTGTTTCTAATGAATTTTAATTAGTCTTACAGTTGCTTTAGATTGATTTCCAGCACCACCTTCATTTTAAACACCAGTTCCAAAGCCACCTCAGGCTCTGCATGACATTAGAAGGCAGAGTTTGTTTACACTGTTTGTTACACTAACATTTTTTTTACTGCAGAAAATCTGGATTGCAGGATTCTGCACAATTGGTGTGGCATTTGTGACTATTCCCAATTTATGAAATTAAATGCATAAAGAGATTAACATCCTGCAAACAAGACTCTCTTTTACTTAACAGAATGTAGAATAGCATGGAGAGATGCCTCATTTTGCACAATGAATGACACTGGGCACTGGGGTGCTATGGAAAAGTAATCAGTGATCATGAAGTGAACCCCACAAGAAAATGTTTTTGTTAAATCCCATCTGCCATGTTCCCAACCCCATGCTGAGTATCCCAGGACTCTAGAGGCTGTTCCTATTTCACCCTGCTTCCCTCAGATGCCAGGCTCCAAACAATCCCTTGGACAACAGGTCTATTTGTTCTAGGTCCCTCCCTGATCTATCACATTATGCCCCTACTGATTCCTGGGTCCAACTTCACATACACACTCCTTGGACATTTTCCTGATTGCCCAATATACCTTCTCAGGATTTTGTCTTCCAAAATCTGGGTCTCTGTGCTTAACTTTTGGTCCAACAGCTTTTTTTGGAGTGAAAAAGACATATATTTCATATTTTGCAGTCTTCCTGCCTCTTCCTCATCTCCTCCCTTTCCTCCAAAAAAAGATATTTTAGTATTTCAAAACAAAGCTTCTGAATCATATGAACAAAACAACCTATTTTCCCCTAGCATCATTCTCAGAAAAGCTTGAAACATTTTGATGCAAAGATTCAGCTGGAGGCAGAAATTGGCATGGAAAAATTCATCACAAACAGCCAGAGTCTGGCTGAGTTATAAGTAACTGAAAAAGGTATGTATCAAGGAGATTGCTTGGCAGCTTCTGGAACAGGCAATGCTACTTACTTTTGTCTGAAATACGAATGCTCCTGACAAAGAAAGGGAAAAGATATGTAAAAGATAAATAAGAAATTCTAAAGATGTCATACAAATACAGAGAGGAAGCTGCTGTACATTAATGTATATGAACACTACTTTTACAGTATTAGATGTACAAAAGAAAAAAAAACATGTGCAGTGATTGCAGTGAGTGTGTTTCTCATGCACATGGACAGGGGCCTGCAGATCACAGGTGCCAGGTGTGATACCCAGTATCCATCTCTAGTCAACAACCCCTAAACTGTCCCCAGTTTCAATAATAGGTTCTATCACAAGGAAATTCCAAGGTCAGGTGGCAGAAAGGAAGATGCAAGCTGTCACCTGCTGACAGCCTAGAGGTTTGGGTGGCAATCCTCCCCTTTCCTGGGTGTTCATCTCTCTGTCATCCAACACCTCTTTTGGAGTGGCCCTGCTGTGCAGCGTCGGCTCTGATCTCTGAGGAGACTGCTAAGTTGTGAGGAAGAACTCTGGAGCTGCCCTTCTCTTCAGTGGGGTGGTGAGAGCCACTGGTCCTCATAGCCCCATGACAAACCCAAGGGATCAAGTGGTAAAAAAGAGATGTGAATACGCAAAAAATTCTAAATCAAAAATCAGGGAATTGACAACTCAACACAAATATTTCAGGGAGCATTAGGCTTGGATGTCTCTGCACCTGACCGATGACCAGCAAAAAATCGTCATGCCCCTTTTGCAGGTGATGATGATCAGTCTAACAGCTCACTAACTCGAGCTCTCTGTTGTGTTTTAGCTGCAGCATCTGCTCTGCTCTTCAGAAATGCACAGAATTTCTCCATAAGTGACAAAAAGTCCCTAGATAAAATAATCCAAGGAGGAATAGTGATAGTACAGGTATGAAAGCAGTCATATTAACATAAAATGTTTTGATTGTAGTGGGAAAACTTATAATGTTCATGTAAACAGTGATTAAACAAACAGAATTACTCTCCTTTCCCCCTCTTTTGCTAGCATGATGTATTAACTTAGTCCTCGAGGAAAGTTATCCCAAAGAAACCTTGAGAAAAGTGTATTGTAGTATTCGACCTGAAAAAACCACAAAGAAGACAGTGCAGTGTATAAATCCAGAAAATTGCAGAGCTAATCAATTCAGTCACATAATTTTTCCAGGTTAAATTAAATGAACAGTCGGTTCACAGCACAGAAAACAGTAGCAAGATCCAATGCTATATAATCATTCCATGCCTGATTGTGCATTCTCTGCACACTCACTTGTACAGAAGTCATTAGACATTTTGGTGCATTAAGAAATTGGGATTAGGTCTTCTACAAACTCCATAGGAGCAAGAGCAATTAAAATTTATGACTTTACTGTCTGGCCATCCACCCAGCTGATCCAAAGATATGTATTTCAAGCAGCAACTTTTTGTTCAATCTCTGAACCAATTAACCTTGCCAATTCCTCTGTATTTCTGCAACAGCAATGGTATATTTATGGAATCAAAAACTTCAGCTGGATCCTCTGCTTGTGTTTAATTCCCTATTCAATTTATGTTCCCTTCACATATCCTCCAAAACTCCTCACCTGCCTGCTAGTACTTGTCCATAAGCACTAGAGGTACACAATGTATCGTTCAAATGCAAGAAAACACCCTCTAAGTGAAGTCTTTTTCCCTGAGAAAAAACACTTAAGGGTTTCTGAACCTCTTTTTGATCATCTCTTCATCTTGATCTGCACTAACCTCTATCTAAATTATTTCTATCACCTTATCTAGACCAGATTAATTGCAAGACAGCCAAAAAAATGTTTTTTCATTGGCAGACCAATTGTTACACCTATTCTAACTTGAGACAAAACATTGTGGAGCTGTACTCCAACATCAGCTGTGATGAGAAGCCCCTGAATGCCCCACTTTTGATCACTTGTCACTGCTCCCTTACCAAACATTTCAGTGTGTCTGAATAAACCCCCACACTTCATTCAAAAATGACCAGGACTGTTACGAAATTTAAAGCATTCTCGTGGAAACTGACCTCATTGCATGGGGTCCAGCACTTCTTACGTTAAATGCTTTTAGATAATACAGATTTCATTTATTCAATCATCAAATGATAAAATGGCCAGTATTGGTCCAGAAGTACAAGCACAACGGCAACGTGAGGCCGAAGAATGAAACTAAAACCTCTCTGAACTTCACATTATAAACTGGAAGCCCTTCAAATGACATTGTAAAGAAAAGGCATTTCACAGCAGTTGAAGGTTCAATTCTTTTCATTTTTCTTTTTTATTTCTTCTATGGATTAAAGTGCCTTACGTCATTTAAATTATTAGTGATCCTCTTATTTTATTTATGCATTATTCATGCAACAATTTCTCTGCATTTGTAGCATGTACAAATTTCCTACGTTTTCTCCACATAACTTGCCACAAAACTTGCCTTCAGAATTCACTGCCTTTGTGAATTACCAGCAAGTCTCTGTTTCAGGGATATTGCTCTCTGAATGGAAAACTGGAATTTTTCTTCTTGTATTGACACCCTGCACTCTGACTGGTGTTATATAGCAGACATCTTCATTCACAACAGGATATCAATAACAGATCACAATACAAATAGAAGAGTAAAGGAAATATAAAATTCTGCCTCATATCAAGCAAACATGAAAATAAAGCAGCCTCTGAGAGAAAATATCATAGAAATGTTTATGAGGTATTTATAATTTTTTAAATCAGCCCCTGTATAGTAGAGAAGAAATATTTCACGTGCAGTGCATTTGTCAGCAGACAATGCAGGTGTATATCCATATATCACAGACATTTCAAGATACATCACTGCACACATGTAAATGAGACACAAGATAAAGTTTTCCACATTCAAATATTGTCAAAAATTATAACAATAAGAGTGATTTGCTTTAGAAAAATTCCTTAGATTTCACTGCTAAAAACTGCAAAGGAGTAAAAAAATTACACCAAAAAAACAGCTAGAATAACATAGAACAAGGAAGTATTATAAATATCATCAAGATTCTGAATATATATATATATATATATATATATATACACACATATATATATATATGTATATATGTATATGTATATATATATAAACTGTGTTAGGTTGAAAACAGTCTATTCCAGTTTCCACTGGAGTAAAATTAATTTCAGTACTAGCTGACTTGGTTCCAAAGAGAATTCCTGATTAATATCATCATCACTCAGTCATATTTTTAGTATTTTTTTTCAAAATTTTTCACCTGTTCATTGTATTTCCACTATCCTGGTATGAAGCTCAGTTCAACCCATCAGTCTTCAACACTTCTTCTTTCTCCCTGCTTTTTTCTCCCTGCTTTTTCAGATACAGTTTGACAATCCTTACCGTCCCAGACTTGCGGGAAAATCATAATATAAACAGGGTACAATAAAAGGTAATCAGATGCCAAAAAACGACAGTTCCAATAAAGACAGAATCAAAAAGACACAGGGAGGAAAAAAATAGAGAGCCAAAGAAATCTATAAAGACAATGATCATAGTTGGCAGATAAAATCTGGAACCTGCATCTGCAGAGTATAAAGCTTAATTCTCTGGGCTGCAGGAGTGAAACCTGACAGGATTTTCAGCACTGCCAAAAAAGCAGAATCTAGTTCTGGGGATGGAGAAGGACAATGGGGATGGTGCTATGAGGCCAAGAAGGACTGGAATCTTCTGTTTGGGAAGTATAGGGTCCAGAGCCAAGTCTGAGCAAATATGGAAGGGAGGAAGAGTTATGCCTAAGGACATTCCTGGGAGCAGCTCTTAAAGTGCATCATTCCTGAAAGATGCCCACATTACAGGGGATAATACTTTCTAGTAGAAACTTTTAATGGTCAAAGAAATGGTCGCAAAGCAAATAATAAATATGATCAAATTGCTTCACCTAAGAATGATAGAGAACAGACCAGAAACAGAAAAAAAAAAGAAATACCTGGTATCCTTGAGAAAAGAAATGGTAAGAAATTAGAAGTGACTTAAAATATGAGGGAAAAAATCAACTCAAAGGAGATTATCTGATCTCACAATCTTTTCATATACCATTTTATTGAAGAAATCTGTCTGTTGCTTATTCCTTGACACTGACCAATGCTATTTATTGAAAGTGTTAAGTGAATATTTATTTGATTATTGCTGAAAGGGTGAACATACATTTTTCTCCATATGTCTTAATTATAACTAAATTAAAGGGCTGCTGTAGGCATACTGCATATTTAAGTAGTCACAATTTACAGATGAACTTTCCAATTTACTCTGGAACCTTTATTTCCCATTAAAGACTGAGGTCTGAGATGCTGCCATTAGTTTTACCATTCAATCTATTTGATAAATTTCCATTTGGCTTTGGGCCAGACTGCAGCAAAATTGCTTTGAGAATATTTAATGTATCTTGTCCTTCCTATTAGTATTTGTGGACACATCTATAGGTATCAACAACTTAGATTTTAAAATGAAACAAACACATTTTTTGCCAAAAGTCCTAATTTATGCAAACGTATTTCTTGGTAGAATTTATTTTCTAACAATACGGAATGAAAAGACACCCTACAAAACTTAAGAAGTGTATTGTGTCATCTTCTGCAGGCTTAACAGTCTGTATTTCACTTTTAAAACATTTACTTAAAAAGAAAATGTAATAAGTAACAGTGTTCTATAAAATTGTATTTCTTGACAATTTCAAATGAAAAGAATATAATATTATAACACTATAATATAAGTATTTTACTTGCACAGTTCTAAAGTTTTTTTCTTTTTTTTAATGGAAAACATTCAGGCATCACACAATTAGATGTGACTATGGGATGAAAACTAGCCCAATATCCCCATATTTTTTGTAGCCAAAAACTCACTGCTGCTGTTTACTTTCCGTAGTTTAAGCCTGTCTCTGCTGCTGAACCACATTTCCAGCCCCTCTCTGTCCCTTAGGGTCACCGTGTCTCTGTGCTCCCCCTCTCTCCTCGAGCATTAGAGCAGTGTAACTTAATGTAAAACTTAAGGATCATTTAAAAGCCCAACCAGACAAAGCTGTATCTGCTGAAACTTGGCCTAGCACAAAATCACACAGCTTTTCAACTTGAGCTCTACTTCCTAACCTACATGTCATTTTGGGAAGCAAATTGCTATTTCATAATTATTCCCCCACAACACCAGAGGGACATCCATCCATCTTGTCTTTAGAAACCTTAAATGGCAGAAGATTCCACAACCTTCCTTCTTTTAGTACTTAGCTGTATCATTTTTTGGTTTATAGCCTATATTTTGTTTTCTTTGAATTTACTTGTACCTGTCCAACAACCTGCATAGGGAAAGTACTATTTTTCACTTTCATGTATTCTGTGGCAACATTTGGAAATTGGTTACTTTGCCTTCCTGACATGTTGCCTGAAATGAACAATCTCATTTCTTCTAATATTTCTTTACGCACAATTTTTAGACCTTTGATCATTATTTTTGTGACCTGCCTAAATGTCCCATGCCTTGTGGAAAAATATGTCAAAACTGGATGTAGCTATACATTTACTAGGACTTTCAAAAGGGGAGGAACTGGTGTTTGAGCTTCACACACACAAGCCTACTCCTGTGCCCCCATGTGAAGGAGATGATTGATGTCTTTGCACTTGCCAATGGCACTAGGATGGTTTTTCATGTGCACTGCAGGAGCAATGCAAACTTAACCTTAAACCCATACACTTATGCCTTGAAGCTCTGGAGCCTTGACACACATAAATTTTTACCAAATCAAGGTGCCAGTGCTGCATGATTTCAGAGGAGTTTTGAATAAATGTGCATTGAGGCCTTGATTCTGTACAATAGAAGTGGAAATTTTGAAAGGTAAATGTGTAGTTACATGCATTGCTAGACAAGGTATGTTGTATTTAACATAACAATGACTGTAGCAGGGCTTCCCTGTGTTTACAAGGAAAAAAGTCTTGACAGACACTGATGTTGCTCGTGACCAGCTGCTGAATGTTTGTAAAGTGGGATTTTTGCATTTAACCTCAGCAATATTTGGTGACACATGGACAAAAAGCATGTACAAAACCTTGTAACTGTGGCTCCTCACAACAGATGCTACGCATCTTAATTACCATGAAAAATCCTAATTTTGAATTTCATTTTCGAATGCTCTTCATTATTATAGCTGCAGCCCCAATGCTACTCAAAACTGTTACAGTCAGAGCCACCAACTCCTGGATAATCTTGTTCACTGGTGAGTGCAATTTAGCAGTGTCAGTAAAAATCTTGAGGTGCTAGTTTCATTTGTCTTTAATTCAAATCCTCAGAATTACTATGATAACAGTTTCCCATCTCCTCCATTTAAAACTGGGACATCATGCTTATCTTTGAGCTCTAATTTAAAGCAAATTTTGTTCTGTCTATAGTGTAATTTTCTTGTATTAAGGTCTCAGGAAAGCTACCTATAAATAATGTTCTGGTTGGTGATTACTTTTCTGGATAAATTTAATCTCCATGGGGTTATAATGTGCATCTCATTTTCTGACTTTAGATTTTCATCATGGTGGGAAAGGGATATGAGAAACAAGATAACCTTGAACGAGTCTGAATACTGTGGCCAGCACAAACTATTCTTATCATCATGACAGATAATTACAAAAAGATTTTCTGTGGTTTACACAAATTATCATTTTCTCTTTGTTGAGAACAATGGAAACCATTCCATAATTCCATCTCAATTTCTCTTTTACTTTATTCACAATATCTATTATTCTTTGTCTTAAAAACTGGCGCAGGCCTCAGATGACCTCATGGAAATATCATCATGCTTAAAAATATTATTCATATTATCTTAAGCTAACTGATTTCTGCCAGTTACATCAGCTTAGGGTTGGCTGTTGCTAAACATTTAGTCCAGTCTCACATGTCTGTGCTGTTCAGGAAGTGTCTTTCCTCAGATATCCAAGGCAGTGGTTCTGAGGGCCCTAAGCAAAATGGGTAAAACAAAGCATATACTAATTCTAGACACTGAGAAATATCTACATGAATGTTGGCTTTCAGCCTTAAATTCATAGCTTCTTTTAATATTCATTTTCTCCCTGAACACTGCAAGGTACATGAGGAAGATGATGAGGACAGAGCACAGCCCTTTCATATCTGGAGGGATGGTAGCTGGCCTCTTTTTTCACAGATTCCTCGAGGTTTCAGAAACTAAAGGGTTTCCATCTAGTCAGTAACCTACTATTCATTAAGAATGTGGAACTACAGTTTGTCAAAAAAAAAAAGGAAATAAAAAAATTGTAAGCATAATATACAATAGATGCTTTCACTTTTAAGACTGAAGTTCACAAAGTTATCTTGGTGTGCATCTTGTTCCTCAGCAGCTCCAGAAAAAACTGTGGTCACCACCTCTTTCCTCTGTGTACTGAATTATGTATGTGTCTGTAGGATTAGAAATTGTATTACAAAAAAATTACTTTTCTCCAACACTTCTGAAAAGGATCAGAGTGATCTGGTGAGTTCTGTATGTCTCCAGAGAGTAAAGATGAAAATTTCTCAGTCATAGCCTCAATCTATTCACCATTCTTAAAAATGTAACCTCAGGCTGGCCAGAATTGGCAGGGCGGGGGGGATGGGGGGGGGGGGGGGGGAATTATGAGATTTTTTGTTTTTAAATCCTTGAAATCCAATGAAGAGTGAGACAGAAAAATCTTTAAAAGTGCTTTAAAAAAATAAACAAGGATCTCTTATGTAGCATCAAAACAAATACAGTAAGGTATAGGAAGCCAAATAAAAACTGGTGTATATCACAAAGTAAATGTAGTATGCATTTTATATTTTATGTAACTAACAGTCCCAGAAGCACAAAAAAAAAAAAAAAAAAAAAAAAAAAATTAAACAAAAGAAAAAATAAAAGAACATGAAGCTAAGAAGAAAATAAAACAGAAATGTTAGAGCTAACTGGTCTACCAAAAATGCTCTAGATTATTGAGGAAAAAATGCTATGTTTTAATAAATATTATACATATGTATTATACAGATAATATTATATAAGGCTTTGAACAATGTCTGATAAAGTTTTCAGTATCATTAATGTAAATAGAAAGATTAAAGGCTAAGATGGATTTTTATCTATGAGCCCCTATAAGCTAATTAGCAGAGAAACTAAATCTCTACTAAAAGTGGAAAAAAAATGCAAAATCCAGTCTAGTTGTGCTTAATGTCTTTAATTATCTGGAGTACGTACTGCTTTCTGCTCCATCATCAAGGCTGACTCCCTGGTGCAGTTATGTATCTTCACCGTGTATTGGTCAATAGGGTGATATGTTCTCACTTTCCACATCAACATAAAGGATTTATCTCTCAATTCAATCAGAAAATTGATATGGGAAAGCTTTTTAATGGTGGAAATTTACAGCCAATAGCCACCAAATTGATACGCAGTAAATACTCAGGGAAGGGTTTGCTACAAGATACTGAAGAAGAATTAATGTCCAGCCATGATAAGACATATTTAAATTTAATAAATTAACTAAAGCTATCATTCTATGCAACTGTTAAATTACTAAATACAACAGATTAAAGGCACCAATCCTGAGGGCATTGTAGTTTTCCTTGCAACATGTGTGCTGCTATGTTCCCAGATTTTATCATTTCCTCTTAGCTTAGCACTCTTTATGTATAACTGAGCTGCAGAGTTCTCAAAATGATATGTACCAGAAAAAACATGACAGTGGGAGAAACAGAACGTAAGATGAGACTACTCAAGAGCTAATATAGTGATATGGATGATGCCACACTGGAATTCATTAATATCACAATGTTTCTTGGTATGATAAACTAATTATTGGGGCAAAAAATAGCAGAAAAAAAATCAACACATAGCCTTTGTATAAAAATTAAATGAAAAAATAAAGAGCACTTTGAAACAAAAATTTCATGAGAAAAAACCTTTGTATTTAGATGGTTTTGTGAGCAGCAGCTGAAATCTTGAACTACTGTTTCATTTTGAACACAATTAATGCAACTTCATCTACTGATGATTATTGGATCAGAACTTCTTATATACAAGCACAAAATAGTGCCTTATAGAAAATTAATGACCAAAATCCCATTAATTTCTTTGGGACTGAGACTGTCAGCATTCTTTGTGTCTTAAATTCACTTCAAAAAACTCTGCTTGTTTGGCATTTCTTTTGAGAGGTACATTCAATACTACAAAGCTCTTCAAAAAGGCTGAGTAGATCTAGTGAATTCATCATCAGAAAAAATAGTTTGATTTATTTTTTTCTTGGAAAACCTGCAGAGGAAATTGAGAAGGGTAGAAAGTGCAACATCAAAGAAAAATATCCTGAGATTCATTTTAGAAAGGAGTAGAATGAAAATAAGATCAGAAAGTAAAACAGTGAATTGATTGATTTTGAAAATCAATCAAAATACAAGAAGGTGAAAAAGCTGTCAGAAATATTATATATAAATTCTGTGTGCTATATCTAATACCAAACAGCCAGATAAAAATCTTGTATTAAAGGATATGAGTAACATGGTATGTGAAGATGGAAATGTAAGTATTCTCACTCAGAGTAATTCTTCAACAATTTACAAGACACTTGGTGGTAGCAACACCATCTGTCTCTCTGGCAAAAGTGTTCCTGGGAATCTGATCTTGAGAACTTACATAAATCAAAACATTCCCTTGCTCTATTTCCTAGTCCTTCCCTGGTGTTATAGCTCAAAAGAAAAAAACACTCTATCTAGTGGCAAAGTGGGGAATTAGCAAAGGGTGAGGGAAGTGGGATGAGTGGAGAGGCAGAAAAATTCCTGGGGAACAAGATGGAGAGATGTGATGGGTAGGCATAGTATTCTCCAGTATTGTACTCCCACTAAAACTATGCACCACTTCTCCCTCCAACTGGAGACACCAAAGACCATGAGTTGAGATGAGAACAATTTCCTGGAAACAGCAATGAGATAAGAAAACAGAGAGTAACAGCTACAATATTAATAACAAAATGTGTAAGAAAATAAATGATTCACACAGAAAAACTCCCTGATAACAGAAAACACTGGAACCTCCACCACGTTTTTTTGACCAGCTGGAACCCCTTCTCCCTAGAAGAGAGTCCCTTTTCCCTGCCCCCAGCAATGACATGAGGTGGCAGAACCTTCTCATCCGAGAACAACCTTCTCATCCTAGCTATGCACCTTCTGGGCTACTGCAAAAAATTAACCCTGTCTTGTCTGGAACCAGGACATGAAAGGCCTATCACTGGCTGATATAAAGAAGAATGATTATCCATTATAAATTATGGGCACATTGGTCAGGGACAGAGAGCTTTGCCTCTGTCCATGAGCTGGGGGAAGCTAATAAATATTTCTTAAGATGTAAAAAGGTATTTTAACCCAGCTCATTGTATCCCAGTTTTACAAGGCACAGAAGTGCTACTGTGCCTGAGTGTTTCAGCCACAGCAGCACATCATCCACAGCCATCTGCAAAACTAACAAGAGGTATGGTAAATCCTTTGCAAGCCAGTCATCTTCCATGGCTTGTCTGCTATCAGAGCTAAAGACTGCAGTCAGAAGAGTGTCAGGAAGAGAGGGTGAAATCCAAATTAAGAGAACATCACCAAGGTATTATGTTACGTATGTATAAACTTCCTTTGTGGAAATAATAAAGTTACCATAGTTTTCAAACTTAGTCTCACACAACATGTTTCTGTGTTCCGAGCAAACTAAAAGAGATAAATACTTAAAAATCATTTAAAATTAATACATTTGGTTCCATGATTCCACTAGGAAAATGTTAGAGTATCTCTAGATCTTTGACTCTGAAGTTATCAAAAAGGCTCATCAATTCTACCTTACGTTCATTCTGCCCATGGGAAATTGCTACAGCACTAACCAAAGCAGAGCACTTTTCCACATTGCCAGAATTTCTGTGCAGTTTATTTGAAACTTTAGAAAAGAGTAAGGATTGAATCTCAAAGTATGCTTATTGAATTATAATTTATGAGCAACACATTACCCAGGTGTTTTGGACAAGATAGTGAAAGGGTAAATCAGGAAATATGACACACTGCTTTCCATTAACCCCCTGGCACTTGCAATTTGAAGCTCCCCTTACTAAAAGCTAATCCATTTTGCTGTAGTGCTTAGCATTTTAAAATCTCTGCTCCTCATGTCAAAATATTTGTACGCATTTAGATATTAGAAAGGCAGGTAGCAATTCTGATCCCTTACTGTTTTGCACATTGTCACACCCAATCGAAACAAACAGCAATGCAAAGCATACCAACTGAAACCACAGCTCCATAATACATAAGAGTAAAATATTTCGACCCTTATTTTCAGAAAAATGTGTTTTTCCAATGTCCAAAATTCCATAACAGATCATAGATAGTCACAGAAAAGCTGAAGTTTAATACATCAAGGTCCAAGAGAATACAGTGATGATGCTTGTGAAAATGGCTTGTCGTTGTCGGTTAACAAACCATTTGCTTATAGAAGAAGCAGCCTATCTACTGCTTGGTGCTGAAATTGGGATAGGAAACATTATGCCTGTGTCATCTTGAAATATTTGCAAAGAATGGCATTCTTTTCCTTGGTGAATCCTAAGTGCTTCAAGAAATGAATTATCCTCTTAGGAAATTTTCTATGGACTCAGTCAGATCAACAGGTCTTATGTTTCACATCCATAACAGATTACTATGTGAGGAATGAAGAAACATAATATTTTGATTATCATTTGGATTGTTGTTTCCATTTATTCCCCAATGAGCAGAATAAGGAAACCCTACTGTCATTATGATTAGGAAAAAAAGGACTATAAAAAATATCTTCCATAATTTATATAAAATTGCCCATGCTTCCAAAGTGTCATCGCTCTTCCCCATACAAGGAGATAATCATCTGGAGTTGATGTAAGTTTTCTGTAGAGTGATTAGCAGTCTATACCATGATGATATGCTTTTATTTCCCCTGATTTGAAAGACTTCACATCTCTCATTCGAATTTTAGAAAATCTCATATCACCGAAAATTCTCCAGTAAATTTGGAAGACTAACACCTGCTTAAGATGGATCTGCTCTCACGATGATTTTATATTGGATCCTATGGAAACGACATTAATTATTAGAAAATGAAGTGTCATTTTAGTCTTTTTAGTCACTGATATGGAGAGCAGATTCTGCCTTCAAGTGACCGCACTTGTGCATGGAGCTGAAACAGAACTTACTGGTGTTTGTCTCTCCTCTTGAAGGAGCCTTTCATACTAATGCTGCAGAATTCCCTACTATCAATCAACAGCTGTATGACTTCCAGGTAGAGCAGAGGGAAACGGGAGCTTCTGTGGCTACATCTATATAAAGCATATAACTTCCAAGCTCACTTTTGCCAGGAGGAATGCTATATTGGTATCAAAACCTAGTAAGCTGCACGTCTACTTGCACAGTAGGAACATATCTACTTGCCTGTTAATTTTATAGTGGTGTCAGTACTCCTGTGTATAATTAACACAGTCATTGTCCTATGAAATATGATCAATGCTTTCTGAGAAGCATTAAAAAGTCTTCATGTTTAAGGTATGTCAGCTTTCTTAAACTCTAAACAATTCAAATTTTGTATAAGTATACACTAAAAACTCATTTGTATTTTGTGCTGTTTTCACATCATGTTCTCAGAGACCACTGGCACTACTGGAAAGCAGCAGAAATACTGGAAAGTAACTGACATCTTCAAGGTGCATTCAAAGAATCTCATACCTGGTCTTTGTCAACAAATTTACACAACAACCTACAGTGAATGAAAAACAAAATATAGCCAAGTGTCAGACTTCATGAAACCTCTCTGCTAAAAGAACATGGTGAGAACAGTTGATGTTTATGTCTTCAATTTTCTTTTTGAAAAGACTTTTCAGAAAATCTTGAAGTTGGCAGATCAAAAATAAGTGCAAAAACTAATAAAATAAGTGGTCTGAGAAAATAGCTGGGAGTCTGCACATCAGGAGTCCCATAAAAAGATTTGCGACACCTTCTCTGTGACACAAACTGCAGGTCTAATTCTCTTTAACGTCTTGTGAACATAGCAAGGTATGAAGTTTTCATAGTGTACTCTCTATTGAATTTCCAAAAAAAGCAAATTCAGTGAGGAATGAGGGGACAACTGGAAGCATATCAAAAGAACCAAACCATGAGGGCATGTGAAAAAAGAAGTCTCTCAAAACTATATGACAGATTAGAATGAAAACAGAAATGTACGCACATACAGTATATACATTGATTATTATTCTTAAATATAAAAGTCAATCAGATCATGGCTGCAACAATTGTTTCACGGTTGCAAATAAAACTCAAAAGTAAAAAGCGAAATATAGTGTATAGCTGTGTTAAAAAATATGCTTCTGTGGATGTATGTTTGGCTTCTTTTTCCATTGTGTAGTTCATACATTACATTAAGGACATTGGGAGAAAATAATACACTTACTAAACTCCAAGGGAAATAAATATAGGCCAATTGTCGTTATTTAAGCTAGAATATGCATTTTTTGCTTTACATAAACGAAATAGTAATATTGCATAATTTAAAAATACTATTTATTCACTGTGTAAGAAGCAGTTCCTCAACACATTTAAATTCAAGAAGCATCAGAAAATTGGTAACAGAATATAAAAAGAGATTTCAGAGCAGAAGAAAATTTCACAATTGGACAGTTTTCACATCAGTCTAGATATGTGATAATTTAAATCTTATCCCTGATTTGAATGTGTAGCTTTGACCCCATACCAAAATAGGAAAAGGATGGAAGGATGGAAGGATGGAAGGAAGGAAGGAAGGAAGGCAGGCTGGCTTTCACTAAATATAAGGAAATTATTACACAACTAATGTAATGTGTCCCATCCTATAAATCAAATGTTTAAAACAAATGTAATGCATTTGTTTGTATGCACATTTGGGCTTTTAAAGTATTTTTAAACTCTGTGTGTTTTAGGCCTTTTCTTTTTTCACTCTTCCCTTAGTATTTTAATATAGATGATGTGAAGGCAAACAGGAAGTGTAACGAGAGACCACCTGAGACAGAAAAGAAGAAAGATTTGTGGATGTCAATGCAACAGCAAAATTTTCTAGGAAGACTCTTTAGGTCATGGAATATTTTTCCAAGAGAAACTGTTTACATTCTTTCAATGGGAATGCTCAAAATTACATTTGGAAAAACCCTTGTAACTGCCAGCTTAAAAATATAATCTTGCTTTCACAAAGAGATGGAATAGATCACTCAAAGGCATTTTTCTTCTTTGATGTCTCTATTTCGTAATTGTACAGAGACTGAATATTTCGCTCCATGTTCAAAATGTTAATCAGAAACTCAGTCAGGGATTCTGGTCCTTAATCAGCTTCTGAACCTCAGTTTTAAAATCACATCTAGAATTCAAGAGCTCTCTGCAGTAAGCAACATTATTAGCTAAAGCTTTTTTTGCCTCTCAGCTTCACTGAAAAATACTTGCCTACATTTTCTCAGGGAAAATAAACCCACTTACATTACCTTAGAAGATGTTTTTTAAAAGTTTTTAACAAATCAGATTTCTGATCTTTTTCTAAGGAATTTAGTTTACATCAATTAAGTAAAGTGGCCCACCATTTTCTCTTGGCTGTATTTTCAGTTTTTAATCATTCATGTATCTGTGAATTTATGCATAGGGATATATATGTCTATAAATATAAATCAGTCATTTGAAAGATGGTTCATTTGCAAGCATTTAACTGTAGATGGCTTAAATCCTTATGATCCAACCTTGTTTTCCCCAAATACTTTGCAAAATTAGCTATTGTCAGATGAAAGCAATTGCAAGCTTGATCTCATCCCCTCTCCATTTTAATTCAGTGCTTTTACCCACATTAAGTGTGTGTTTTATTCCTTGCTGCATATGACATCCCATTAATATAAATCTCTTAGAATAAGTTGTCTTGTACCAGCACTTGTAAGGAGGTCTCATGTAAATAATGTCCCTATCTCTTCTCTGACTCTTACCATTAATCTACCATTAATTCCAGCAGAAAAAGACCTCTTTTTCCCGAACAAACAAAAACCCCTAGTTTATATTCTATTTAAATACAATGTTGGGGAAGATGTGGGACGCAGTAAAGATATGACAGGCCTCATTTTAAAAATTTATTCAATGCCAAATTTCCTCCTAAAAAACTTATTTTTTTTAAAGGCAGAGCTAAAATCTGTTGGGGGGTTTTAATAACATTTTTTTAACATTAATTCCAAAACAGAAGCTTAGGCAATAAAATCCTTTAAGATAAGTTTATAGATTGATTCTTTTTCAATTAGGAAATCAAGTATTTCTTACTAATCATCTTTTTTTCAGATGGTGTTTAGCATGAAAGGGAAATTTATTCTTCCCTTCAAGTAAAAATCCTACAGAATTTGTTAGAAATCCTTAGTCTCTCTGTAACTTTGTGATGCAATAGAAATGTTAGAGTCTGATTGAATTTTAAAATATTTGAATTCCTCACACTTAATTAAACATTATTTAACTACAAAGTTCCTTGGAAATGGGTTGTCCTGTTCCAGAGCTGTCATAAATCAGTGCAGCTTTACAATTTAGGCAAAAAATATTCACTTTGGAAAAGTTAGAAGCAGACTGGCCAGACCTGAGTGCTCTTTTTACAGACCTTCCTTTCATAGATTTCTTGTTGATGTATGTGGCTGAGAAAAGGTCTGCCTTATTCAGGTTTGGAAACAAATATGTATTAAAGAGAGTCATCAAAATATGTGCTTGAAACAGCAAAGTACTTTGCCAAAGACACAAGTCAGAGTAGTGCAGAATGATAGCTTTCCCTGAGATAAGAAACGTGGTCCTCTGATATCCCTGCAGCTTTTGAAGCAGGGGAGAGCAGATGGGAGGAACAGGCAGGATCACAAAGAGTTGGGAAAACATAAATAGGTTTGCAGAGAGGCAAGTCACGCTGGGAATTTGAAATTTGAGTTGACAGAGACAGAGAACAAACTACATGTGTTGCTTAGCTTTCCAGAAAAGAAGAGATAGGCACTGTTCCCCTGAGTTTACCACACCTGTAACAAAGACATAAAAACAAGTAGGAAGAGCAGCAGAGGAATAACATGCTCAAGATCACAAAGACAAAAAATAGCTGGATTCATCACAGACCTTAGGTTTTTCGAGTACTTATTCAATGCCCAGTTTACCAAACAGATCATCTCACCTGTGAGAAAATGAGCAAGAATCATCACTTGCTGCACTGTTGTCTTGCAGTAAGCTCAGTATTTTTTTCAACATAATGACAAGTAATACTTTTGCCAGGTTGATCACTAAGTTCAAAACAGACTGTCCTTTTCCTAAGGAAAGTAATGTCCAGTTTTGGCAGAATTCCATTTAGCTCAAGCTTGCTATGTACTATATCAAATCTGCTTCATTACATTTTAATTTTAGACTTTGCTGCACTTTTTTTTCTTTGAAGATATCAGGTTTTTTTCCCTTCAGTTCCATTAATTTTCAGTTACTCCATCTTTTGGAAACAATGATGCCTGATTTAGCAGCATCAAAGACAAGCCAAAGAAAAATCAGAAGATGACTTCTAAGTAGTACAAGACATATTAAGACAAGTTACCACAGACCCAAGACATCCCATGGCTTCATTAAAATGGAAAGAGAGAGGGTCTTCGTACATAATTGCTCTTGGATTCTGCTCGGTTACAGCTTCAAATATTGGAGTTATTCAATACAAAAGGGATATGAAGCAGCTTGAAGAATCTCCATTCTCCTGCAAATACAACATGGAATTTCCCCCATTAATATTTTCTTAAGTTCTTTGCTAAATACAACCGCAACACACATTAGGTCTACTCTGCAATGCAGCTCCATGTAGATTTATTGAGACTGACTCTAAAAGCTTTACTCTAGCACAGCCAATCCACCTGGCTGTAGTGTAAAGC
The DNA here is from genome assembly GCF_029207755.1 of Chamaea fasciata. Taxonomy (NCBI): domain Eukaryota; kingdom Metazoa; phylum Chordata; class Aves; order Passeriformes; family Sylviidae; genus Chamaea; species Chamaea fasciata. The sequence continues at coordinate 28,656,509 of NW_027094086.1, forward strand.
TGATGTGACTGGACCATCTCTAGGGCCAAGTTACACTGTGAAAGGAGAGGTCACAGCATGTTAAACTCTCTTTCAGATCCCTTTGCATGGCTCTGTGTCTTAAATATACAAATTCTATGAGACCCCCAGCTCAGGTACCAGAATCTTAAAATATACCTTTGCTCTTGCCGTCATATCATGTTCTGAAGGTGTGTGTGTACATAAGGAAGCTTAATTTTTCCTCTCCTCACCATCTGCTAGCAGCGATGGGCATACGTAGTCCATCTGAATAATCACATCCTTTAGCATGTATCTGACATTTAGTATCTCACTTGTTTCATGCATTCTTCACAGACTGGAAACAAGTTATCAAAGTCCTTGCCTCTACTACCACAGGTGCCTCAGTTCTGATAGGCAGTTGAGGAATCCGCACATAAAAACACACTGAAAGACTTTACATTTGTGTAGAGTCGTAATGTCAGACTTTCAGTGAGAAAAGAAAATGCAATGAGACTTTCTTAAGAGAACATTTGGAAGTGAATTTACATTCTTCCTGTCAAACAATTAGCATAGGTTTTTATGTTAACTGTTTATTCAGAAATTTAGAAGACAGTCATTTAAAACAAAGAGAAGTCACATTTTTACCAGCAAAGGACCAGAGATCAACACAAAAGCAAAGACAGAGTAATTCAAGTGGAACACAAATTCAAAAATTTTAATTCAAAACACATTAATAATCGAGGGAAGACATAAAATAAAAATGTGATCTGTATTTTACCTGACAGGGTCCTTTAATCTAAAAAAATCACACAGTATTTTAAATAGTAATGTAAATTCCACAGTGTGCAATCCCCATGACAGCTTCTCTAAGAAGTAACCAGCTGACAACTCAGAGTAACAACTACTCCCATGCTTAAACACTGAATAAGGATATATGCCAGTGCTGCACACTGTCATGCAGCATGTACATCCTCAGGCCAGCCATAAATACAGGAGCAGAAGTGCCAAAAGCTGCCAAGCAGCCTGAAAGCAGGATAAATTAATTCACATAGGGTTCAATTCTACTGCAGCTAGACTCCTATGGGAGTGCAAACAAATTCATTTACAGCTAGCCTCATCTACCTCATCATGGGCAGAATAGGTACATGTTATTGTCATATATATATTTATTTTTAATGCATACTTGCTTAAGCTAAAAGTTGTTCATTTTATCTGTTTCTGGATGTTAAACTTGTATAGTTTTTTCCAAAACAATCAAGGGAGACATTGGGAATTTTAGTACATGAAGTTAAACAAAAGATAGGCATGAGAAGTCCAGACTTAATCATTGTCATTTCATATCAACATTTTGACATAAATATTGGATTTGGTTTGCTTTACTTTTAGATAAAATTAAGCAAAGCTCCATGAAAGACTAAATGAAGACTGCATTTAATTTCCAAGTGCCAGTTCAAAACTCAATTATTTTTTGCATTTCTTAAATTTTCTCTGGATTTGACATATCCCTGCAAGGCTTTTAGTTTCAGCAAAATACTACTCCTCAGAAGAAAAATCTTCAGCACATAAAGCCAACCATACAGCTATATTAACACCAGTGGGACCACTTCTCTTCTGAGGAATCACTAATGTGATGCATTACTAAATGGCACCAGAGCTTAATTAGGCCATATCAATAGTTAAGGTCATTATAAACCCTTTATACTTCCATTAATTAGTCAGCCAAACTTATAGAGAGAAAAAATGAATAAAAACACATTCTGTTCATAACTTTGTCTGATGGTTTCTCTCCTTCGTGGTTTTGTGTCACATTGATTCTACCTTGAGTAATATAATGGGTTAACATTTAGCATGAATGTTGGGAAATACAGTCTAAACTTGTTTGCAAATATCATTACATTGAAATAACATTTTACTAGAGAATGTAATGATGACTAATAGGTATGAAAAAGAAGTCTTGTTGCTTCATTTTCTAACTACAAAATATTTGGGAAATGAGGAATGTAGCTGATATATTAACATTCAGAAAACCATTTAGGGATATAATTGGTACTTACTAAACCAATTAGTATAAAGTAATCAAGTGTCAGTGAACATAGATTTTTCTATGAATCTATGATATATAATTTATTATTGCTACTTAAAATGGCCAATTTTTTTGTTATTCTCAGTAAATGAGTAAAAACAATTGAAAGCAAACATTCATATTTAGGACAGAGTTTTCTTGGAAGGGTTTATTACTTGATGAAGAGCTGTCTGTACAAAGGCTGTCAGATGTACACAAACAAGTGCCCATATTGAGTCTCAAACTAGCTTAGCTTTTAACCTACATTTCCCTTTCCTTTTTTTCATTAGCAGTCACATATACACTCTTCAAGCAGGTGTTTATTTTTGGTTTGAACATGGGCCTCTTAGCACAGCCAGCTGTGAAGTTTAAAGGAGAAGCTGTTCCCCTCAGGTTTGAAAGTGCCCTCTTTCCAAGGAGCACAATGAGATCTATGAATGCAGAACACCACAGGCAGCTTGGGCACCCGTACATAACAGAGCATAAGAAAACCGTTTGCTGATCTCCTGAGAAAAAGTGGATTTTACTTGACACGATACAAACTTCACTGGGCTTCCAGACCTTCAAAAAAGTGGACATGAGATACTTTTCTCACAGAAATGCTGTGCGTGGCATGTTGATTCAATTTCAGGACTCTTTCAATTAGGCAAAGGAGGGATAAATTCTTCAAAAATCGTTCAGATGGAAAATACCAATCCCTTATCTGCTTATTACAGCAAAAAATTGTTTGTGGGTTCAGTGATCTGAAAGGAAGCAAAACTATTATTATTGTAAAGAATTTTTTAAAGCCTCACATATTTTTGCATAGCTGTCACATGATTAGAGATGTCTTAGATGAATGGAGACATTAATTTTGTTCCTTTCTCAGCCACACAAAGTTCAAAACCTGTAATGAAGGATATTTTGCTACACAACAAGCTGGGTAACCCAGCATGTAGGGGTAGCAAGCAATTGATCCCTCTTGCTCAGAAAGTACAGATACTTATTGCTTCTGCAGAAGGTTTTTTGGTCAAGTCTGCTAGGAGAATGTAAAACACAGATGTGATTCTGAAAATAGACCAAAACTCAAGAATTCTCTCTTACTAGAAAGCAGCCCAACAGCACACCCATCTCCATGATTCACTGATGACTGCACTCATTCTTTTGAGTCCCATTTGACTTGTTAAGATTCTCACAGCCCAATGCTGTGGCTACAAATCCTCAGGGAAGGGACACAGCCTCACACAGACACTGGTTAATGGTCTCATGATGTCTGCAGGAGACTCCAGAAACCATTCCAGTTGTAGGAGGTGTAGAGATTTGAGGTGCTGGAAGTTTTTTAACTTCTTCAGTGTTAAAGAAATAACTCAGAAGGCATAGATTTAACCTAGGCATTCATTTCTCTCTTGAAAGACTCTCAGCCACAAATATTTAATTCCCTCCCTTTTACTGGACTCTGGACATCTGTGAAGTGTGGGAACTGTTCTAGTTCATCATGACGCTAAGCTTCACAAGATCCAGTGGTTTGAGGAAATTCCAAACCATGGAGAGATATACATCCTGACATCTTTGATTAAGTCTTTTGAGACATTTCTGTTCAAGCAGGACTTATAGTGGAAGAGCCTGGCTTGTTACTTTGACTAAGTACTGCAGTTTTCCATGCCAAAGTGGCACATCTTTCCTTATATGCCATCTTGGTTTTCATGCTCTCTCTCTCTCTCAGGCAATCCTAGAGAACTTCAAAAGTTGGACAGAAGCAATAGAATCAGAGTTTTCAAATTGTTCCTACCTTTAAAAAAGTGAGGATAGTTCTCATTCAAGGAAAGCACAGAATCCATTGGAAGTATATTATATTTATTCTGTAATTGTTTGTCACCACAGGCTTTCTGGACAATTAAATGTCTGCCTTTTGGGATCACTGCCAAAAGAGATTCAATTAAATTAATTACATTGACCCCTCACAATAGTTAACTGGCCCACCTAATCCATTCAAATAGTGCAGCAGGTCTTGCCTGCTCACCTATTCATGTTAGCATTTGCTAACACAAACAGTTTGTAGTTAATTTTTTTTTATTTTTTTTTATTTATTTTTTTTTTTTTTGTAAATTGCTGAACTCTAGCTGCTGAATAACTAGGTCTGACTTGGGCTGGGGCCTCTACCTTTATCATTTACTGTAAAGCTGTTTGAGAGAAAAACATGGAAGAACTGAAAAAAAAATGCTATTTGTAAAAAATTCATCCAATCATTTCTAGAAATACAAGCAATGTCAGAACTGAATGGTCTCTAAAGGGAAGGAGAATCTTTCATCACATTATCTGAATGAAGTGGCATCAACCAATTAAGTAAATGTGCTGAGTGTGGCATGTTTATTCAACTTCCCCTACCTGAAATAAAGACACGTAAGAAAAACAACAAAAATCAAATATAAAAATATTGCAGTAAAAAATTCAACTTCAGAATTCCCTACCACCAGCTTTGAATGATGAAACAGAAAAGACAGCCTGTAACTACTCGAAGTAAACAAGCTAAAAAAAAATAGAGAGAGAGAGAGAGAGAGAGAGAGAAAGAGAGAGAGAATAAAATATAATCCAAGAGCATTAAATTTCTTTTGGACTGTTGATTTCAGAGAGTTTTTCAAAATCTACTTTTTTTTCTAGTAGCAAATCTACTTTTTTTTTTTCTTCAGCCATGAAGATGGAAATCATGGAAAAACAGTTCCTAAATAAGCAAACAAAAAAATCTAATTCTAAAACTACTACTACTGACAATAAACTAGCTTTTGTCTTCCATATGTGAGTGCTTGGGTGAAAGTATATTTCATACACTAGAGTTTATGGAATATGCCTATAATTTTTCCTTATTAGCAGCCAGACCTTGCTTACATATGGTCTTGAAAACACCTCGTGGCACCAGGGCTGTACTGAGAGCCTTGACATGTTTTAGAAACACAAATCATTCAGAGCACTCACTACCAAAATTACTTGGATGGAACAGGCTTATAGCAAGGCTCTCCTGGGACCAGTTAATGACAGCAGAAGGGTGCCTGCTGTCTACTCACACCAAAGTCCCTTCCACTGGGTGGCACCCAGGAAAATGCCTGCCTGCGCACTGGGCTGGCTCTGGCTCTGACTCTGCTCATAAGCTGTGTTTTCTGCATTGAAAAAAAATGACAATGACCCCTGAGTATCTCGTAAAAGTTGATATAATTAGCTAGAGGGCATATGGGAATTAGCACAGAGGAGCAAGCAAAAAGATTGTGAAAACCCACAAAGCTTCTGAGTCATACAATAGTTACCAGCCTCTCTCAATCACTTCTTTGTCAGAATAAATTGAAGTGCAAAGTTATAAAGTACTAAAATACTTACCTTTTTAATTCACAATGTGTCATCTTTTTGGAAATGCCCTCCCATTTTGTTTATATAATTTTCATTCTAGTATATATTGGTTTATGTCAATTGCTTGTTAGTAAGTACATTCTGGGTAAAAGTAACATCAAAATTTTCATCAAAGGTGCAATCAGACAATCTGCCATTCAAAATTACCGCATAAAAACCTCATAGATACAATCACAAACAATTAACATACAATTACAACATGAAAACTTACCAAGTACAGATACAATCACAAAGACAAGTACAGACTGATGGCAAATCTAGAAGCAATTACATAAAGCCTTTGAAGAATTGCACACATTTATCTAAACTCCATAAATGTATGTCTTAGCAGTAACATAATTGAGTAGGATTAACATAGCCAGTGAGATGGGGCAATTTCATTTGCATAAGTAGTTTTGCAAATTTCTAATATTTAAAATTTGATTTAAAAATGAAGTTGCACTTATTAGTATTCAGGTTATTCACTTTTCTATCTTACAGTTGTTAATTATTTTAGAGGCAAAAGAAACTTGAAAAATGCTCCATATACATGAGAAACTATAATCCTTCCACAAAGGCTCTTGGTATGTAATCTTGGCCACAAATTGCAAGCAAGATGTAATAAGGCAGGCAGTATAAAGACACAAACTTGTCATAACTGTTGGGTCCTTGAATCTGCATACTCACACCATGATCCAAAATCTGCAAGTCAAAAGACACACTGAAGTAACTTGCAGAGATGTTGGATCAAGTCTTTTCCTAAGGAATGACTCTTTTTTTTTGCTGGTCATAGTCACCATTCAAAAAATGAGTGTTATTTTGTCTCTTAGTGCTTGACATGGAAATAAATCTGAGATTTATTTGAATGACAAGAAGAAAATCATGACTTTTATTCCTCAGTGAGCTACTAAAATAAATAAATCTAAGTTTGCTCAAAATGATACTCAGAAATTTCATCAGAATAGCTGGCAGTTCATCTTAAATAATTACTAATAAGGCATCTTTGAAATCACAATAATAGTCATTTTAATTTGCCAGAAACATAACCAAATACACAGAAGAAAGGAAAGCCAAGATAATGATATGCCAGTATTGGCAAAGGGCACACTGAAACACGACTTTTCTTTTACTTGACAAGGACTTGACAGTCTTTGTGAAAAATATCAGAATAAAGATTGTCTCTGGCATCAAAATTAAATCAAAGACTCATGGATAATTTGAGCCTGCTGACTCCAAACTATACTTGACATACTCTTTCATGGAGCCTGCCCCTGGATCAAGGACATCGCTCTGTACAACTCCTGTAACAGTTTCCAAAACAAAAGACTCAGCCTCCTAAATTGTTAAGTGGCTAAACATTAGATGGTCTAAAATAAAAACCAAGCATGACAAACTATCCCTTAACCTTGTGTACTGCGCAGCAGCAGCTCTGCTGCCAGATCTTGCTTTTGATGAAATCAATTACAATAGCATTTTGCTACTCTATAACAAAAGGTATTAAAAGATATTTAACAATGTTACTGGTGAACTACAAATATAAAGTCACACACTTTCATGTCTTCATTGCAACTCATGCTCTAAGAATCCTTTTTTCATGACAGGTTCTATATCTAAAAGATGTGTGCAGCTTTATTTTTGAAACATCAGAAGATTCTTAGTCTTTTATAAATATCTGCCTTAAATATTTCTTTTCTGTGCACTGCTTTGTGCATTCAGTTTTTAAATAAAAAAAGTCTGAAGTCTATTTCAATAAAGAAATTCCTTTATACTTAGCCAAAGCTAAGTTTACAAGATGGACCTGTTTGGTCTGATTCCTGACTAGTATTTGCAAAACTTTGTACATAACTTAATGCTGGTTGATGGAATCAAGCTTTAAACACGCTTTATCCCTGTTTCTGCTCAGAAATAAAACAAGGGGTGTGGAAAATTGTTCAGTTGGAAAGTAAGGGAGGAGTACTTGGCTTTGACTACTTGCCTCTAAGAGTAAACTTTTGAGCCTTAATTTAGCCAAATTCGATTGACAAATGCAAATATTTCCTGGGAAACACATTTTGATCCACAGAGATATATTGCTACTCATGCTGTAAAATATTAGTAGTTTAATCGTGCAACTAAGAAGAACCTTGTTGAGTCATTTATTCCCATCTCAGTCTTTTCATTATGGATTACCTGCACCTGCAAGATAGAATTCCGATTAATTTATTCTCTAATTGCTACAGAAGATGACCTTAACTTTATGGAATTAGTAAATATCAGGATTCCTTGGTGTGTAATTGTAACTCTTCCGCTCTAAGTACAGATTGCAAAATAAACAACATAATGAAACAATATAATGAAACAAAGCAGAGAACACAACAGTTGGTAAATCTACATAATGCACTCTACTTGGTATGCACACTATACCAGGAGCATGAACAGAAAAGGAACTGAAACCACATTGCTTGACCTATTTTAATATTTGATGAGGAAATACCAACCCTAGAAATACCATGTCTTCAGGGACCTTGTAGTTGATATTATTAAAAAACATTTTTAAAAGAGGCTGCTACAGTCTATCATAATAAGCTTTGGGTAATACTTTAAGAGTCCATTAACTTATGCTCAACTAATCTTAAATTACAATAGAAATCCTTTGAAAGCTTGTATGATAGTTGCACAAATACAACATAAATTCCTTCCCATCCTTTTGTGGGCATTTTCCCCTAGATACACTACAGTTTTTAATCCCTCTGTGTAATTGTCCAGAATTTGATATTTTAATATTAATGGAGGGAAGTCACATCACTTCTAACCTTAAAAGAAAACACTCTATGTACTTTTGAGGAATTCAAATCAAAATTCTTTTTAAAGCAAATTTAAGGAATTTTTTCAAGTTACTTATCTGTAACTTTCAAACTACAGTAAAAAACATGAGGTTTTGGTATGAGTAGTATAATAGTAATATTTTCCCAACTAATATTGTTTTTGTGATTTAAATTAGCTGAGTTATCAATATAAGTTATTTTTTTTCCAGAGAAGCTAAATGCAATTTTCCTCAAAATAACATCTTTTGTTTAAGTCTAAATATTTGTAGTGGCATCTTGGCATTGACAATGTCCAGTCATCTCAAATGAAAGACAGACTTGAGGTGCTGGATGGTTTAAAGATTGCAAAATTAATACTTCAAAATAATTCCCCCTGTAATTCAAATATATTTGAACGCAAACTAATGTTGAAGTTATGGTCATAACAAGACAGAACTTCATGGCTGTACCCTAACCCTCTCTTTTTTTTACTGCTGAGATTTTAAATTTTGAAGGAAGAAATTCCTACTATGGGTTAGTCCCCTACCAAGGGCCGAGCTTGGCCATATCCTGTCCAGGTCCCATGTATCACAGTAATATAAATATTTGTGCCTTGTTCCTTTGCACAGGGAGCTTTCAGTGTTTTGCCCAGTTATTCAGCACAGATACTGGATTTGGAGTAAATCCAAAATCAGAAATGGAGTTCCACATCAGCCTGATTCTGTGACCTCCCAAAACACACCCTGCACAGGATCTTGGACAGAGCAACTGGACATGTTAGAGATGTCCCTGGGTGGCCAGGACCCAGGTCTAGGTACAAGTATCTGTGCTTTCCCAAGTAAGCACATTCATTAATACTCCTACTGCCATCACTACGTTAAAAATGGCCTGCTTCAACCTACATTTCAGTGTTCAGGAATTCCATCCTCACTCATGTTTGGGAGAATAAACTGCTGCATTCACATCAAGGAACAGAGACCATCACACTCACTCATCAGCATGTAATTTACAGCCAGCACTGAACAGTCTGAGCTACCCTCCATGTACCTGGCAGGCCAGAACCTTGACTTAGCTGTCATGGTCATGGTCAGTTGTCATGGTAAAAGGTCATGATGACATTGCTAATTTGAAAATAAATAGCTCCTTGTAATGTTATAGAATTGCTGTAGCAATCAGTCACATAAAGATAAAAGCTCATATAGATAAAAGCATATTAATTAGCTCATAAAGCCTTATTAATTAGCCTTGTAATAGTAGCAGGTTAAGACCATAAAAGAAATGTGTAAGATATTTTTCTGCAAGCTTAAAAAAAAGATAAAAGAATGAAAACCCATCCTCATAACATGATGTGACTTTTAGCACCCTGCAAATGGGAAAGGGAATTTACGGTCTAAAAATAGTATTATCTTAACACTATGTGAGTGATTTAATACATTTGCTCTAGTCTAGCTGAGGTACAATATCAAAAAAACACTTTGGATTTACTTTAATTCATTGCTGTCCTGGTTTTGGCTGGGATAGAGTTAATTTTCTCCCTAGTATCTGCTATCTTTTGGATTTAGGATGAGAGGAGTGTTGATAACACACTGGTGTCTCAGTTGTTGCTGAGCAGTGCTTTCTCTAAGTCAAGGAGTTCTCAGTTTCCCATGCTCTGCCAGTGAGGAGGGACACAAGAAGCTGGGAGGGAGCACAGCCAGGACAGCTGAGCTGAACTGGCCACAGGGGTATCCCATACAATAGAATGTCACATTCAGTATGTAAACTCTGGAGAGTTGGCTGGGAGGCACCAGACACTGTTTGAGGACCAGCAGGACATCAGTCTGTGAGTGGTGAGAAACTGTAATGTGCATCACTTGGGGCTTAGTCCTCTGTATCTCTCCATTAGCATTGTTATTGTTTTTATTATTAATAACAATAGCAGTATTATATTTCATTTGTTTCAGTTATTAATCTGTTCTTACCTCAAGCCACACTTTTCTTCCGTATTTTCTCCCCACCACAGGGGCAAGGGCAGAGGGAAGTGAGCAAGTGTCTGCTTTGTACTTTGTTGCCAGATAGGGTTAAATCACAATTGCTCCTGGAAGTAGGTGTGACTCTGACTGAGTGGGATCCTATGGGATCCCTTTGTAAAGAAGAAATTCTATCCAAACTGAAGTCAGTGGCTATTGATTTCAAAATAGAGAATGCCAGGGCTTTCCTGATCACTATGTCCTAGACCTCCTTGAGGCAAAATTTCCTATTCAGATTTAGTTCAAATGAAATTCAAGGATTCTAAGAAAATGAAATATGTCCCTTTTGTTTCATGGAAATACTCTATTTCTCTATTTATTTAATATTTGATACTTCCCAGAAAAAGGCAGCCACTCTCATTCATTAAATCAACAAAAACAAAAGATCAGAGAAATTTAAAAAATTGTACACTCCTTTATTTATTTCCCCATCACAGCCCAGTTGCCCTACAAACTTCTGATGAATCTGTCTTTTTCCAAGGAATACTTTTTGCACATAGTGGGTCCTATTTTATTGTAAATAACTGAGGCAATTGCAGCCATTAATGCATCTGAAAAACACCCTTCCTAATCACTAAATCCCCAATGACTTTACATATCATTTCAGACAGTAGAACAGTTTGCTCTGCAAGAGTCTGCAAAAGAAGGAAAGTATGATTTTTTTTCCCTCCCTTGTTTTTGCTCCCAATTTTGTAACAAATGCAGAAGAGTTTTATTTGGGAAAAGTAATTTCCACTCCTCTTGAGCAGTTGTGAGCAGAAGCAGTAGTGCATGCTGCTTGACACTTATTCACCTCCTCATCCATGTCACCATTTGTCCTGTCTTGCAAAAGCCGATATTTATCCTGGATACATCCTGACAGGACCCCTTCAGGGCAATGAAGGCTCATGTTCCATTTTAAGTGCTTCCAAAGAAATGCATTTTGGGACATCAGAGAAATTGATAGGGTTTTTTCCCTTTTCACCAAGTATAAAACTGAAGAAAGCACTATTTTATATATTCAGTTGTTCATCCTTTACACTGAACTAATCATAGATCTCAAAGAGCCGGTGTGATCAGTCTTGTACTAACAAACATAAGATGGTGATGATTACACCATTTTCATTTGTTGCTTTGTCAAATAACATTGTTTATATTATTGCAAAACAACAGTGACATCCAGAGGCACAAAAGCCTAATCAGAAGTGTTCATCATCCATGATGAAGTATTCAAAATCTGAGTTACTTTGGATATGAGGATTTCATTGATTTCGATTCTTTGAAACGCTATGAATTTTAGAAGTGTGTACAGTAAATAAGCAGCACGTGTAAACTTTTTTTTTTTTTTAAATCTTCCCCAACACAGCCTTACACTTCACTGGAATATGGCTGACTGAGACAATATTAGGATACTGGCATAGTGAACCATTAGGTCTTGTCATTGACAATTGTCATTGATAAGGCTCTGTGTGAAACCTTTCAGCCGCAGATACTTTTCTGAACTCTTTTTGTTGAAAAGAAGCAAGATCAAAAGAAAATCAAGTACTTCCAACTGAGATACAAGAATACTTTAAAATTGCATACGGTTAGACACCTTCCTGGAGCACCATTAAAGCTGTTAATGTACAGCAGGTTGCTAAAAGCACACCTACCAGGTTTGTGGGCTATAGGGTATTAGGCAGACTGCAGTGCACTTCAGAGTCGTGAAAGTGAAATTGTGAAGAGTCCAGCCCAGTACCAGCAGTGACCAGCTTCAGCATGCATTTACATGCACAGTAAATGGCTCCTTTCAAAACAGAGTGTGTGTTTGTAATGAGGCTGAAACCTCACCAAAGTCTGAGTACTGAGAGTTTTGCCTTAAAAAGAGACTGGCAGATTAGAAACGTTAAGATTTTTTTTCTGATTTTTTTAATAAGATGCCAAGAGGGCTGCAGAAGAAATAAATATAGATGTAGCCCTGAAGAAAAAATAAAGTATCCAGCACTTAAAATTACCATAATATTAGAAAAGTTCAAGTCTCAAAGCAATGCACTTATTGACCAGCTCCTCTGCTGGCCTGAATCATAATAGCTCCACTTATTTCAATGTAGCTCTGTCAGGTTACATCAGCAGAGGACTGGGTCCTATCTGTCTCCTTCTCAACATTTCTGTCATTTCCAGATGGATTTAAGTGCTGTACCATTTTTGAGCTTTTTAGATCCTCACACATGCTGAACCCGTGCTTGCAATATGAAGATAATTGCATATATTCACCATTTCTGTCTACAACGTTGGAGGAAAATACAGATCTATTTAACTCCACATGCTCATTTCTTTGCCAAAGAGGCGTATTTTACAAGATGTCTTTTAAGCAATCCTTTTCTACACTGAATGAAATGCCTATTGTAGTAACCACAGTATTGTTTGGGCTTTCAATAGAAATTTTCTCCTAGAGTAGATTCTGGTTGTAAATAATGCCTGTGAGTAGCTTACATTAGGGGGTTATCTTTCTTCCCTACTAATACAGGTCTCACACAACACTTTTTCCCAGAATTTCATTCAAGGGAATAAAGTTTTTGAGAGAAAGACTTTTCATTTCCCTCAATGTCAGACTGGCAGTTGGCACACAGGTGAATTGTTTAGGAAAATGCAGTACTGCTTCCTGCATTCAGCTGACAGATTCCTGTGGTTGGTAATTTATTGGTTATTCTTGCTATGAAAAAATATGTACATAATCCCTTCATTGCATTCATTTTTGTATAAAAGACAGAATAATTACAATTCTCTTATTTGTGATCACACAGCTGGCAGTTCTAGTCATATATTCTAAAAACAATTTACTGATAAGCATGTGTGAAATGTTACTGTATAAAGAACACTCTTTACTTCTGGCCACTAAATGATGATCAGTTGGTGCAAATTCTTCTTCTTTTTAATTATTTATGGCAATACTTTTTTTCTGAATTCAGAAATTTTCTATTTCTAGTACTAGCAGAAAATAATGTATAAAATTTTTAAAAATGAACTTACATGGATTAAAAGGAAGAAAAAACTGGAGTAGAAAAATCCTTGAATACATTTAGCAGTGATGAAGAAAATATTTTTATGGATAAATATTTTCTACCTCAAGAAAAAGATGTTCAGTTAGCACAAATCAACAATGGCACATGTTTTATTACCCTGAGCTAAGAATCTAGCCCATATGTTCTACTATGTCATAAAAGTGTTTTTCATCCTCATACAAGAAATAAACAATATCTGAACTAATTTTATAAATTGAAATCATGGTGAGGCATGGTAGGGAGTGCGTTAAATAATTTGGCCAAGGCTCCACAAAAAGAATGTATCCAGGCCAAGGCTGTCTGCTGTTTGTTTGTCTCTATAACATTATAGCTCTTACCAAAGTCATTGCAGTTAAAATTTCAAAGTAGGATGACTTTGAGCTAGGCACCAAGGATTAATGTCTTAGTACAACTAGTAAGTACATACAGTCCACTAATTATTTTACATGCACAGAAGGAGAAAATTAAAGAAATCCATCTCACTATATATGAATCAGAGAATCATGAAATGTTTTGTGTTGGAAGGAACCTTAAAGATCACCTAGTTCCAATCTCCCTGTCATGAGCAGGGAGACCTTCAGTCAGAGAAGGTGGCTCAAAGCCCCATTCAAGTTGGCCTTGAACACTTCCAGGGATGAGGCATCCACAACTTCTCTGGGCAGATGTTCCAGTGCCTCAGCACCCTCAAAATAAAGAATTTCTTCCTAATATCTAACTTAAACCTATCCTGTTTGAGTTGGAATCCACTCCCCTTGTCCTATCACTATATGCCCTGGGGAAAAGACCCTCTCCAGACTTCTTGTTGGCCCTCCTTTGATACTAGAAGGTTGCCAGAAGGTGACCCTGTACCTTTCTCTTCTCTTGGCCAAAAAATCCCAATTCTCATAGCCTGTCCTCAAAGGAGAGGTGCTCAAGCCTTCTGATCCCCTTTGTGGCCTTCTCTGGCCTAGGTCCAGCAGTTTTCTTGAAAAATATTAAGTTGAACTTAGCCTCTGATTACCGTGATGTCACAGATCAGACAGAGAGGGCACAAGGAAATAAAGCATTTTTTTCAAAATTATACAGCTATTAATTTATCATAATGGTCCTTTCTGGCTACAGGTCTGTCTCCCTGTGAATCCATGACAGAAATAATATTTTAAAGGACAATCCACATGCACACCTGCAGTCTATCCTTGAACTAGTAATCATCAGATGTCTTCTGTGTCTGTTAATCATAAAATAAAGGAAGTCAATTCCTTGAAAATGCACTTTTTTCTTTTTTTATTTTTTTCTGTCACTAAACAGATTTCAGAATAGATACCAGGAAGGCACAGGGCAACTCTAAAGATTGTGTGTTCTTGGCAAGGGTGTGATCATCCAGTCCCAGACAGAGCAAAAGCATCAGAGTTTCAGGCCATCATGGCCTGGGCATCTGGATGCATGGTACATCCCACTTCAGACATGGTCCCCAAAATCCTGCAGGCTCTTCTAGAGCTACTACAACTTCCTACTGTGCAAGTTGTCTTTGGAAATATATTTTAAACTCCTACAGCATACACAGGTGTGTACGTAACAAAGCACCTAACTTTGTAAAAGATTCTGTGGATCTCAGTAGCAGAGAAGATGAGGCTTCTTTGGTTTATCTTCCCAATTCTGAATGGTTCACACTAAGATTAATATGGAATTAAAACTGAAGATACATAAAGGCATTACACCATATTCCTCATATGCACTGAAGTCAGTTGTAATCTCTTAATCTCCAATTTGCATGTGATTAAACTTCAAGAGTGTTCCTCGTCTGCCTATGGTGTATCTCCTCTTCAGCGCCTATTGCCAGGCTTTTTCCAGAACTGATAGTGGGTTATCATTATCAAAATGCAGTTCAAAGTCCTTAGGAAAATCTTCATCTTAGCAACCAACCTTTTAAAATTGTAAATAGTACCTATTTTCCTTCATCTTTATAGCTATTAATAGGCATACTTTTCATGATAACAGGATTGTTTCTGGGGTTGTGAGATATCATCTGTTCCTTCTCTTTCATCCTCTCTTAAGCTGTAATTTTCTGTCATATCATAGCAGGTTGTCCTGGAAATACTTTGTCACCAAAATGAATGATTTGTTGCTACTGAAAGAGCAGAAATAGCTGTAAAATTGATTTTAGCCAAATGTTCTTTAAACAAATGAAGAGGGGGAAAAAGGAAACCCTAAACAGTGCCTATTTAGGATGCTTTTTTTTCTCCAGTCAGCTTTTGCAAAATCTGGGAAGATAAGTAGAGTCCTATAGGTGGTTGTACCTTCAAATAGATTGTGTGGGTGAATAAACATAGAGAAGCACAGTGAGTGATGGAAATAGGATTCACTTTGGTCTGTATTTAGAAAGAAAACAAATTTATTTTCTAGTAGAAAGCAATAAATAAATAGGATGGCTCATCATTACCTGCTTTAAGCTTGATTAGGCTATATATACTTGCAGCAATCAAAAAAAAAGAAAAAACATACGTTTTTGTTTTTTCTTCTCTCTGAGAAGGCTCTCCTACCTTCAATTGGTGTCAGGCATGAAGACGGGAGGGCCCAGGGGCCAGCTATCCCTCTGACACTCTGTCTTTGGTCTTATCTTGAGGAGAGAAATGTGGTAGCTATTTCCACAAGTGCCCTAATCCCAAGGGTAGTTCTGCCCCCAGGTCCTGCCTTTTTTTTGGTCCCTTTAGGAGGAGCAGGCAGACCCATAGCCCACCAGCTCTGTGTTAGTGTGTGTATGGCAGACTCCCACGTGCTGGGGACATCCCCAAAAGAGCAGTAACAGAGACCCTCTTCCTTCTATGTGAGCAGAGCACCGAGTTGGAACTACAGCTTGACATATTCAGCACACAGACATTAAGTCTCTTCAGCAACTGAGCAGCCCAGGGGAAAAAAACCAACCTATTTCTCTCAGTTACCCAAACCCTAATAATTATACCCACTGAAATTAAAGCACAGCCAAATCCTTCAAGCAAAAAGACAACTGAAACCCACAAATACCCCCAAGAAGATGCCCTTTTAATCAATACACTGAGCCAGGCACTATGTAGTTTGCCAATAGCATTAACTTTACATAGGAAAGTAAACTCAATCAACATTAAAAAAAAAAAATTTAAAAATTGATCGCAACTGCAGCCTTCAAGGCCAGGTTGGATGGAGCTCTGAGCAACCTGGTCTAGTGAAAGGTTCCCTGCCCACAGAAGGGGGGTTAGAACTGGATGATCTTTAAAGTCCCTTCCAACCCAAAACATTCTGTTATTCTATGATGTTTCAGATACAGTTAGTGTGCACAAACAGAAGTAAGCTTCTTCTACTGCCTCTAGACTTAAAACATGGTCTCATTCATTATCTTCAGTAAGAGATTATATTTTGAAAACCTCTGAATAATTGTCATTATTGTGGCTACGCTGATAATTTCCGGTAGCCATTGTTATGTTATATATGCTAAAATTTTCTACCAGATGATGAGAAGAAAATTATTATAATTTTGATTTCCTTGTTCAAAAGTAAACACCTGTAAACTAATTACAAGATACACCTATTTTACAGATTCTGTGAATGAAAAAGAGTCACTGATTGCCAGTTTTGTCTTCAATTCTATTTGATGAATCACATTTAATTACAACATAATTATGTAGCACCTCTGGAAAAATATGCCATGTGATGCTTATAAAGAATGAAATGATCATACTGTAATTCTGAAATACATGGTAGCAATTCTTTTCATTAAATTTCTGTGCAAAGGATGTCTTTTATCTTAATTGTCAGTGTCAATACCGTAGGTCTAGTATTATAGCTTCCAAAAAACTAATTTCAATCCCGAGGTTAAGTCTGTGTGTACTTAAGAAATCATCCCAGACCAATTTGAGTTCAAACGCTCAAGAAATCCCATTAGACTACTAAATATAAGAAAATACAAAATTCTCTGCTTTCTAGAAGCTTTAGACAAAATTGGAGTCCTCCTCTAGCATAATTCTAATTTAAAACAATACATTACGTGGGTTTACAAATCTTTCAGTCTCTGGTGAATAGAAATACTGCTAAAAAATAGCTGTATTTGCATTATTGCAGCTTTCAGTTACTTGAGGCAAAATTAGGGTCCTATGTGATTGAAAAGTACCAGCATTTAAAGAAAAGAGGAAAAAAAAAGAGTCCTTGTTGGATTTATGTAGAAAGGAAACAAACAAGCAGAGATGATCTATGAAGCAGAAATCTCTACATAGCTTTTCTTCTTGGCCTGATGACTACAGAGTGAAAGTAGAAACAATACCTGTGTGTGGATAGTTCGGTAATCCCATCTCCACAGGAACAACCTCTGGAACAGCTAGGTCCACCCTTGGCTATGAAATATCTTCCCTATTGGCAGTGCATGTTTTACTCTGAGAAGTGGGCTGCCTTTCCATTTGGGATGCATTTGGCAGCCCAGCCACCCTCTGCCTGCTGCCAACATGCTGAAATCTGCTGTAGGGACTCCCACATCCACAGGTTATCTGGGGTACTGCAGTTGGTCCTAAGTGTCTAGAAATGGTCCTGAATGCTTTCCTATTCAGACTTTACCTTGATTTATTTGTCAAAAATTTATTAGAAACTAAGGCGCTCTCTAGGCTTTTTGTGTCCTGCCATATCTTTCAGCAACATCCAGGGTGCTGGCTCAGGCTGAGGAAGTCAAGAAAACATTCTCTGGGAGCACAACAGACTTTGTAAACCCTTATGCTGGATACTGTTTTTGAGTATCTTCCAACAGTGATGTTTCAGAGAGAAAAATGAATTCTGAAAGTTTCATTGATTGGCTTAATAACCTCTGGGCCTTAAGACTACATATTGAGCCTCAGTTAAGTTGTGCACTGAATTATTAACCCACGGAACTGCCATCTTTGCATGTTTCTCTACCTCAAAAGGCTAAACATGTGCAAGGTTTTGTTGTTGCCCTTTTTCTTTCTTTCTTTCTTTTTTTTTTCTTTTTTCTTTTTTCCAATTTCAAGGTTCTTTACTGGAAATTTGATTTCTTCCATGTCACAGGATACCATGAGGTACATTTCCAGATAAAAATGGCAGACATTTTTAAGTGTGGTAGAAGTCATGAAGGTTACCAGTGTTACATAGTGAACAGTAAGGAAGACAAGCAAGATGGCTAAGCCTTACCTGGCATGAAATATTTTTTTCTGTGAAGTTTTCTATACAGGGAGGAGTTGGAGCACTAGAGGCTGTGCCGTTTTGTTGCCAGTGTAGCTGGGGTACAGCCAAGACCATCCCAGAGAGTTCCTGTGAAAAATTCCTCTGTAGAAACCTGCTGCCTTCTCTTCCCATTTACAATTCTAGAGAAGAAAGGCTCAAAAGCAAAGATTTTGGAACTAAGGTGTGCTTTCAGTTTTCTGTGATACTTTGGTCGGCTGCAGAGAAGGCATTTTTTAAGCCACTGTGCACCTGCACCGAATCTGCAGTACAGCTTTTCAAGAAAATAAATCCGAGGCCAGATGAATATGAAGTCTCTTTTCACACTGTAACCTAAAGGAAAACTAACTTAAGAAACCAAGGAATTTTTTTTTCTTTTCTTTTCTTTTCTTTTCTTTTCTTTTCTTTTCTCTTCTCACCAGGCAATTCACAGTATAAGCCAGTGCCAGGAGGTTTCTCAGTGACAAGGAGCACAACCAGCCCTCTGCAAACCCAGCTCTGCATCTCTCACAAGGGCTGGTGTACAGCAGTATTTTCCATAAACTCCCAAGTGCTGAAAAAGGGCCTAGATATTGCCTACATGTCACAAGGAGCATAAAGTAAATAAATGTTTTTATGGACTCTTGTATAATTTTAAACAGATTAAAATTGCAAAGGTTCTTAGACATAAAAACAGTAAGAAGAAAATCAAGCATGTGTAATGCTAAATTTTTTATTGTGTTACAAGAAGCTCAGTAGTAGGTTGACTTTAAGTATCTTGGGCTCAAGAGAATATAAATGTGTGGTTTATCTTTTGCAATTGCCTGGTTTTACTACTGTTTTGTTTAAAACACCTTATTGTTAAACTCTTGTCTGAGAAATCCCGTTAAAAATGTTAAAGTTAGGTATGATAGCAAACTGAGACCATAACAGAGTCAGCTATCAATGCAAAATTTGTTTTTCAGTTTTTTTACATAGATAAATAATGTCAACAGGGAAGAAAAAATATAGAATTGTTTGAAAAATAATTAAAACTATTTTTTCTTTCTCTGGTTTGAAATGAGTGGAAATTTTCTGATGTGATTACAGAAATACTGCTGGAAAGAAAGTATTGAGAATTTTATTCTGAAGGATAACTCCAAGATAAAATGCTGAGATCTATATAGCATGGAATATAATTATGGTAGAGGAAGGAAATGATCACAGCCATGAAAAAGAAATATAAGCTGCTTTGGAGAATTAAGTAACTTCATCCCCAGTAAGTTCAGTACATTTCTCATCAGCATTAACAGGAGTTATGCTCAGAATACGAGTAAATTTAAACAAGGTAATTTTATACCTCTCAATCTAGGAAGATGATTTTAGGATGAAGGATGAAGATTGCCTAAATCTCTCTCTTAGGATAAAGATGGCTACGTTGTTCTTGTGCAAAACCCACCAGTTCCTTTCCTTTGTGATCTTTTTTCCAAATCAAATATTTGTGAATGGTTACTCCTTGTTCCAGCATAATAGTTAGAATAATATTATAGTATAGATTTGGTTCTACATAAGACGATAGTCAGTTTCCAAATCTGTCTTCAAAAAATTTTGGTCTAAAAAAAAAAAATGGGATGAACATAGTTATTTTAGAGGGAAATACGCGAGAATTTTGGATAGACCAACCACACAGATCTTGTGATGTGGACCTGAAACATCATCTTGCATTTCACATGTTGCACTGTCTCCAGAACTGTAGATTCAATTGGCCTCTGTCCTTCACTTACAGCTTTTCAATATCTTGGTCTGAGTTCTTGTCTTTCTTTGTTACCATAGAACACCTAATTCTGGTCGGATTTACAGCAGTTTGGGAAATAACAGTTGTTCAAACTTCATAATCACGTTGGTGACACAAAACTCTTATTCTGTTGAAATGACATCTACCTTTCTCATGATTGCTTCTGCCACTAGCTTAAAAAATAATTCCACTTACTGGAAAAAGCTCCACAAACCATAAAAGTTTCAAACTACTTAAAACAGGCTCCTATTCTCTCTTCAATTTTAGCAAATTCAACCCAACAGATGTCTGAGAAAACCATACCCAAGAACTCAGAGGTAAATACAGAGTTCCAGGCCAGATTTTTCCCAGGCAGAAAAAGAGCAGTGACAGTGTTTTATCTTTGTGGCTGTGTTCTTCAAAAGCCTTCTTTTCTGAAATGTTAGCTCTTTGTAAGTCCTATTCTGCCCTGCTGCAACTTTTGTTAAGATACAAAGGAAAATCTTCCTTACATCAAGCAAAAATCACACTCAGTCAGATAATTATTCTGCAGATGTAAAATACACAATATGACACATATCACCGGCAATATATGTAGAATAGTATGAATTTCCAAAGTAAGAATTTAAAATAAAGATACCATGGTTTAAGTTCTGATAAGTAGCAACTATACCAGGAAATAAAATGACCAGATAGTGCTTAACAGCATGTACTCTCAAGCACTGTTTAAAACATAGAATGAAATTTTGATGAGGTAAAGCTTAATTGGGAAACACCTTTTCTTTCTAACCTTCCAAATTTAATTAAGTATCACAAAACTTGGTATGCTTTGCTGAAGCAACACTAGTCTGATTAAAATTAATCATCCTTGAGCTCAGTTCTGTTTTCACTTTCTTGAACTAACTTTTCTATATCCAGCTGTCTCTTGCTATCAGTAAAATCTCTTTCTTTTCCTCTAAGCTCCCAGATATATCACTCAACCAGTTTTTCCAAGAAAGGAGCTGAGTCTGCTGCAAGCTGGGAGTTCAAACCTGTCTATTTGCATATGGATTTCAAATGGAACAGGTCTTTGCAGTATTTCTTGGGTACTGGGAGAAATAACAACAGTATCTTTCACCAGCAAAGCTTCACTGTTCCTGATCTCTATAAGGTGAGGGAAATGAAAGAACTAGGAGACAAATCTTTCTTTCTTTGGAGTTTGCTAATGCCATACTGAAGATGATTTGGGGGATTTAGAGATTTCAATCTGTCTGGTTTAAATTATCACGTTTAAGTGAATAATCGCAAAATATCAAAAGAAGTTGCAATAAATCAAAGCATTAATTCCATTAAGAGTGAAGGGAGAACATTACAACACTGCATGGATATTCGTGTGTTAGAAATTTCCCAAGCCAAAAATCTGGTATTCTAGTGTCTTCCACAGAGGTTTTCAACTTGCCAGAGTTGGGGGGTTTTTTCCCACAAATAAGTTTCCATCAAGGAATTTACCACCCATCTTTAGTATCATTTTGGAGAGAAATCATATTTTTTCTATTACTGGACAAAATGTGTCAGAATTTGGACTTGCATTTAGCATTAACCTTGAAAATAACTCTATATATATTTTACAGTCACACTTCCATTTTTATCTCTCCTTTTCAGAGCCCTGGAGAAGAAGTAACTTACAGTAACAATTTACATCAGGACAGAGAGATGTCCCTATTGCTCTGATCACTGTGAAGTTTGAGGAAGGACCAAGCCAAAGGTCCATTCCAATCTTGAGTACATTTTAAGTGCTTCTTATCTTCCAGATAGAGAGAAATTTTGCAGCAGAAAATGCCATCACTTGCACTATAGAGAACTATCACATACAGACTATATCTTGTATTTCTCTTCTCTGTTTCTCTGTATGTGTACAAGAGTCACACTGATCTCCAAAGCTGTGGAGAAAAATTTGAAGGAGCAGCAGTTTAGCAGTAGGTAGAGAAAACCTTGATATCTACAGGAAAGTAAATTTAGTATGGCAGTACCACTCACTCTATGACACTGAAACTGAATGACATGGGCCAATCCATGCTCATACAACTAAATTTCTCTTGCCTCCCAAACAGGATAGATGCATCAAGATCGCTTTTAAGGTCTCTTCTTTTTGCTAACACCTGAACAAGGCCCTCCCTAGTATGGGCTGAGAGATGGCTGACAAGGGGAAAACCACTCCATGGAGCACCATGACATGTCACCAGTGTAGTTGGTCAGCTTCCAGGCCTCAGGAACATTCCCTGTCACCACTTGATTTACTCATGTGTATACAGTGATAATAGCAGTCAACAAGGCAGGGAGAATTTCAAACACACAAGAAGGCAGACAGGCACATGTTTTGATCAAATGTTTAGCAAAATGCAATAATAAGCAAGCTCTGGAACCATTAGGCTATTGTAGATGCACAGCCTAGTCATGGCACAGGTGAAATTTGCCATAAGCTGTCCACAAAAGGAAGTTTAGCTGAAGTCATCCTCTTTTGGATTTCCCCATGTTCAGTATATATTACAGAGTTATACATGCATCCTTTTCGTTATTCAGGAATTATCTTTATTTTAGAAAGATACTGTTGTGCTTAGCTGCTCGCCCATTTCACTAAGCTTCTCACCAATTAAAAACTGTAGAGAATTTTTAAAAACAAAAACATTTCCAGTGCAAAGAATTTTGTAGTACAACAGAGCCTTTTTCTCTGCCATGCCATCACTATTCATGATTTTAACCATATATCTAATGAGATTGAGATTCACCTGAAAAATTCTCCTTGCAGCTGGCAAGCATACCTTGCTCCTTTTCCTTAAGCTCATCTGAATTCTCCAAGCAGCACCATTCCTGCAGTGAAGTTCCCTCCTGACATGCTGACTCTCTGATTGACAGGCAGCATACACATGCCAAGCAGAATGTCAAAGAACACAACACGATAAAACCAAACACAGCTTAATACAGTTATGATAATGCCAAACTACTTAAAATTCTCTGTATTTTTGACAGACTAGCCATGTACTGTATGTCTTTCAAAGCTTTGCATTTGACTAGAAAAAGCTGGTTTCTCTGGCCCTTGAAGGAGATAAACACCATTTGCATTTTAGACCTGGTTTAAACTAAAGCTAAGTAGATTGGGTTTATTTGATGAGAGTAAGATGTTTATTGTGATCTTTCAGACTTACAAGCTTGTTTCTATGTATGTTGTGGAAGCTACCCAACTTAAATAGCAGGTATTTTAGAACTTGTTAAATGGTAAAGACCTGACATATATATTCACATTTGAAATCTGAAAGACAAGGTTATCTGTGGTCACATTTGAGGACAATAACTGAGGGGGGAGGGGGGGAAGAATCATTATTTTATAGAAGATTATTCTTCAAAACTTGATTGTAGAAGTATTTATTCCAGATTTTCTTCTCTTTCAAGCAAAGAGAAGGTAAGTAAAAGATGACTTTGGCAGGAAACACAAAGCACTGAAAATTAATAGTTAATCCAATACTGATGTCGGGCATGGTGTCTTCTATCTTCTGAGCCATACCCACAAAACATCTCAGAAAGGGCCAGCCATCACAGAACAAACTTTTAAGGGTCTAGGGATGGGACATAACCAGTATGAATGGTAGGCAGACCATTGCTTGAAGTAACATCCCATCTCTCTTTTATTTAGCAACACAGAAAGAGGCTGAGAATTCAAAAGTTCACTGGTCTTTGCAGAAAAAGTGAGAACAAAAGCCAGTGTCTGTTACCCATGCACAATGGCAGCAGGGGCAACCTACTATCTGCACTTTTACAAGGTTTGAAATTTAACTGCTTTTGCCTTTTAAAATAATCCATCATCAACTTCATTGCTGTCAACATCTGCTTTCATGCTAAAACTCCAATTACTCTTGCATCCTCTCTCTGCATTCCTTTGAAGATCTGAGAAGACATTGATGTGCCTAAATTTCTAAACCATACTGGCTGCATGAGCTAGAAATAAACTGAATTATCTCTATCTACATTCTGGCTCTGGCTTTTGTCCATAGACTGTCACAGCTAGAGGAAATTATTAAGGCCAGCTGAGATTATGTCTTTGCTTATGAACTCTCTCGTATTTTTAATAAATGTTGCATTTTGAGCTGTTAACAGCAGAAAAACAGCACCTGTGAAACAATTTTTTGGGAATCTAAAAATACAGTTATCTTGGAAATCAGAAAGCATTTTTTTATTCTAGATGTTTCTAGATTAAATACATCTGGTAAAAGCAATCACATGCGTTTTCTAACTTGATAGAATTTCTAAGCTTGTTCTACTAAATATGACATTACTAAGTAGGACTTTCACCCTGAAAAAATCTACTGAATGAAAAGAGAACAAGTGTTTGTTGCTAACACTGTGTTGGTCACCCCAATACACAGCACTCTGCAGTTTTGCTTAGATATTATCCATGTTCCTATCCCTGAATCTATGGTAGTTTTTTCATTCCTCCTATCACATTTGCTGATTACTGCTGCTTTTACCTTAGAAACATTTAGGATTCATTTTCACTCTTTGCCATGCTGAGACAATTACTCAGAACACAGCAGTTTCCAGAGCTATTCCTTAATTATGCTCATTGCTAAAATAATGGCTTGATTTGATAAATACCTTTAATTCAAAAATTTCATGTCTCAATGTCTGCACCACAAGTAAAATGCTGAAATCCCATTGACAACCATGAAAGGAGTACATCTAACAATATACCTCTGCAATGAGGAGATTTTTTTTCCCTTGTTTATTACTATGCCCTAATTTCTCCTTTGGGTTATGTTAATTCTGGGTGAAAGAAAAGCAAAATAATGCAGAGGTGCAATACACATGAATGGCATGAATTCACAGACTGTGGTTGCTATGTAATAACTGAAAATTTTCAAGATGAAGTAAAATGATGGGGACAATGAGAGTATTCCTTGCAGATTCATTGTAGAAATTGCAATCAGCATCCAACTGAAGACCAAGTTCAGCATGAGGGAACTGCTGCCTAAGAGACCTAGCAAACATTAAAGCAGATCAGCTAATACTAGCTGAAACAGGAGTATTTCGACTTCAGTTGGGTTATTCTTGACTTGTGTCTTAAATGGGTAGTGTTCATATTTGTTCTTTATTTCAATCTGAGTTACATAAATTGCTATGCAAGCACAAGAAAATGTTTTCAAATAGGTTCATTGGCACATCAATCTATAACATTATAATCAGCCTGAAGATCAGAATTTTATTTTTTTCATTAAGCAGTGAATGTCAGCTCCATTGGGCATACAAGGTGTCATCAACTTTATGCTAGCTTTGCTGACTCATATAAATATCTACACTTCTAAGCATTCATTTTCTTAGAGCTACATAACATTATGTACTAAAGGAGATCAGAAGTAAGCAAAATCATCTGGAAAATACAGTCTTAATTTATATTGCTTCTGCTGAGAGGATTAATTTAACTGTCTAGAGAGAGAATATATATTAAGTCATTAATGTTTATAACTCTAGAGACACAAAATAACTCATTTTACACCAGTTATTATTACCACACTTTTTTTGTTTGTATGCTCTCAAAATGTTCTTTTACCTCAGTGCTGAGAGTACCCTGAAATTATTAGGTACCTTTATGTTAAAGAGCAAAAGCATTTTGTGGTTTGAACTTTTCCAACCTTTGAGAAAATTGGATACTTTGTTTTTTAGTTGAACAGCAGACACTTACTGAAAACAAAAGCAGCTTCCTATTCTAAAGATGTGTGCTCTTACCTGCTTTGATGGCCAGACATAGAGAGAGTATTATCTGAACTTAAGCTACTCTTTCTAGGTCTCAGCTGCTGAAGCATTATTTCATAAAATCTGACCAACTTCCTCATTTACTGAACAGTGCCCAAAGGCATCACAGGAGGACAACGCCCCTTTTGCTGCTGTGTAACACTGGGGCAGAGAATTTGGGTCATTTTGGGTCATTTTGGCAGCACCTCTCTTCTTTCCAAGTCATGTGCGCAGCAAAGAAACATGGGAAAAGACAGAAAAACTGCACCATAGTGAAAGGATCAGGAAATAAAAATTGGATTCAGTCTTGCAGAGAGCTTTAAAATATTCAACGAATATTTTTTAAAGAGAGTTATCCCTTGACAGATAATTATTCTATTTCTTTGTCTTTGGAAATGGACATAGACAAAATCTACATCTTTCTGGGAGAGAGGATAGCCTGAATTACATGTAAATTGGCAGATCGCTGAGTTCAGTATGTATGTGTAGATTTATTGATGTGGTTTTATGATGTTTTCACTGCTTCTGAAGTCAATTTTCCCTAAGTCTTGAAAGTAAAGCTTTTGAAATACATACTGTCTCCTTCTGCACAAAAGCTGAACAATGGTTCCAGCTAGTTAAGTACTGAAGACAAGGAGCTATTCAGCTCATCCTGTCAAATGCAGACTGGCTCCTGATTTTATTTATCTTTTGTATTGCACTGTCTTCATTCATATTTATCATTTTAAAATACATTAAAAAAAACTTAAACTTTTGCATTTAGGTGGTTCAGGGAAATAAATGGTAATGGAATACTGAAGCATCTCTTTTTAATGACATCAGAAAAAAATTGGTAATGGGTGAGCCTTTATTCCTCACAGCTACACAAATTAAGCTTGACATCCTCCATCTTTAACAAGAGGACTCCATTCTGTGAGCAGCAGTAGTGAATAGAAACATCTGGTAACTACAAACACTGTTTCACCTGAGTTCCAGATTTTATGGTGTTATTTCAATAGTTCTTGATTTGATAGTTCACTTTATTTTTATATATATTTTCACAGCTTTATCATCATAATAGAATAAAAATATCTAGATTCTTATGGCCAAGAACATTTAAACTGACACTAATGCTTCTTCTTTGCCCACTCCTAATCATAAACAGACTGGGAGACCAAACCAGTACATGTATGCCCTTATAAAAAATACCTGTTTTAGCAGAAAACAAGTATCTATAAAACTGGTTAAATGCAATTTTAAGTTCTTTCTGAAGAAGCATTCTTAACACAAGTTCAGTAAATCGTCAAAAAGTATGAGAAGTACATTTTAAATTTTAAGCAATAATTTCACTGCATCTGTACACCTGGCAAATAAAAATGAAATTATAAACAATGCAGAAACACTTTGCAGTTTTCTCATTTGAACTGCAGGTTTAATAATATTTTTTTTGCATCAATCTATTCCAGTGTTATTAAAACCTTACCGTGAGGAAGATATTAGAATGCCAGAATCACAGTGTTTGCTCCAAAAAAAAAAAATTCAACCCAGCCTTGGAAACCTTCCATCAGGAATTTGGCAAACCATTTGCTGAATTCAGTGAATAACAGAAGCTACTTATCTCGAAACTGAGGTGTTATGACCATGCTGTTACCGATCACACATTTGCTCATCTAAATGAAGTGATGCCTTTTTTGCTGGTTCTAAAATTACCAGTCAGAAATAGTTTGGGTGGTAAAAAGGGCTTACCTTTTTAAGGATCCTTAGGTGCACAATATGCCAGGTGGAAAACACTGAAGATGCACACACAGCATAACACATATACAATTTTTATAGGTTTTTCAAATTAGCATATTTGACAAGAATCACCAATTAGAATTTTAACTGGTGAGGTAATTCCCCCCCACACCCTGTTCAAGCCACTTCTAAATCCCCCCCCCCTCAGATGGGAACTCATAAAAATATGTCTCAAAGAGCTGGTCTCAATCTTGGTTGCCAAGAAAAACCAAGAATGGATAGGAGCCTCAGACCCCCAGCTTTTGGAATGTGTTATGTCTTTGGAATATGAATGTCTTTCTGCCTATTGGTAAGGAGAAGTACTGGAGCTACCTAGAATACAATAATAGAGTTACAAATGTATTTGTAAAGAATACAGAGGCCAGATAAAAGAAAAAAGGCAAAAAATCAATTTGGCATCATAAGCAGGGACCAAAAGGAAATCTGAGTGACACAAAACACAGAACTTAAACTGCCTCGTCTTCCAGTCTCAGATGTAGAAGTAAGCAAGGGTGAATGATGTCTTCAGGCCCAATACTACCCTACTGCTGTCTTATGACCTAAGTAAACCTTTTAAGTCAGATGAGGTACATTCAGTGTAAATTTTTGTGACCACATTAGAAATTTCCTGCTTAAGACAGAACACTCATAGGAACCTGAGTGCCTCAAACTCAGCTTTGTAATATTCTCAGCTGAATTTCTTTGACATGTTACAGACCAGTGTAGGGTATGTCCTTTGGGATAAACTGAGCAGCCTGTTCAATACAGAAGCCTACACAATGGGGAGAAAAAGGTCGATGCCCAAAATTTATGAATATTTTCGTCCAGGGATGTGAGAGAGGACCCCAGCTGTTGGAAGATCCAAGTCTCCACAGACCAGATTTAGATGCTTAATGATAAAGGATGCAAGGGTATGAAAGGAGTAAGAATTGTTTTTTTGTGATAGGTGCTCAATAGCATTTTATCTGTGTCATGCATCCCACACAACTTCTCAAAGTGTAAGGCTATGGGGTGAGGGAAGGAAAACTCCACTTCCTCCTTCTTTAGGCTGAAAAGCCACACTGTAACAATCAGATTATCACACCAACAATACAGCAAAGTGGATACACTGTTAGTGAACTCCAATATAGAGCCACCAGGGTACAAACTTAGGTTGCCAGGGAAGAGTGCTGGCAGGAATGTCAGCAATGACTGACCAAGGTTTTTAAAGGTCTAGCTGTGAGACTGCAAAGAACATTGCAGCACTCAAATTTTGAATCTGTTTATCCCTCATTAGATCTGTCACTGGTGGTGGGCCAAGTAGGAAATTTATGGACTGCAAATCCTAAGAAAACTGTAATGTTGACTACCTGGATGAACAAGTTTGAAAATAATCTTCCACAGTCACAAGAAAATGCAGCACAGATGTGCCTATTTTTACTTCATACATTAATTTCATTGAGGATTATTATCTAATTTACAACAAAGTCTGCAAGTCAGGGACCATATCAGAGTAAAAGGGACTAAATCAATCTGAGCCAACCTTTGGGATAAACTGAGTTCCCTCTGACTTACAAGAGTACCCTTAAAGGACAGTCAGATTTCCACAATATTTGTGTTAACCTCAAATACACAGTCTCTATAGGAAGTAGAACATTATATATAAGTAATTTTGAAGAAAAAGAGAAGATTTCTCCAGGCAGTTTTCTAATGGTCAGTGAAAAAAAAAAATCTGCAAGGATTAAACTGTCTTGCATTGGACTTTGAAAGGAAGGCATCATTTTAAGGATTTTTTTTCTGATAGGACAAATGTGTATAATGGACAGGAGCTGATGACACAGGATTAAAAATAGAATTTTCCCCTTTATAGAAACCCTCATACTTTTGGCGAGATACGCTATGTCTGTTGTCTCCCTTCTGCTGAAGCATTAGACAAAGAAACTGCTGGAAGTAGAGTAAGAGACCTGAAGGACCAAAAACGCAATCTGGCAAAGCAGATTGTGTTTTCATATTCAGAGCTATTTAACAAACTGCATTGTGAATGAAGTCTGCAAAATCGGTACCTCGATAACCTTTGAACAGGATTTTATATGGGCCAGATGGATCACAGCAGAGTCTAGTCAAGACTGTGGTCTTGTTCAGCTAGGTAATCAAAAAACATGAGAAATAAGGGCTTGGAGGGAAAACAAACATCACAATTACAGTGTGCTATTAAACAAAGCGCAGAAGCACCTGAAGAAGCAGAGAAATTACCCTTACAGCTGGAACCAAAGCAGCCACCTCCGCCACCTAATGAGCAGCTTTGCTTCCAGGGCTCGGTCTCTAAGGCCCCCTCACTGGGCTCTCAGTCCACAATTAGAACACACTAAAATGCTATAGGACACACCAAATCGACAAAGCTTATACATTTGTTTAGCTAGCTATTGAGCACCTACCACAAAAAAGATTTCTTACTGCTTTCACACCCTACCATCCTTCTTCATTAGGCATCTAAATCTGTTATTTCAAAGCTTTTCTAGAGCAGGTTCCTGGAGTAGCCAGCCAGGGGCTCTGTTAACCCTGGCCAATGACTTGCAGCTCCATTTGTAACTTCCTTGGTCTCCATTCATTCAGATAGAGACATTAGTATGCTCCCTGCCTTGTTGCTTGCTGTGGCCAACACATCTCAACAGAAAAAATATTAAGTAGAATATCAAAAGGATTTGCTGTTGCAAAGATAAAAAAAATCATCATAATAATAAAATATGATAGCATTTTGAACCAGAGGAGGAAGAAACTTCAGCAATAAAAATTAACAATGTATCAGCTTACTGCCTTACGGTCCATTGCTTATTGAGTTAGCTCAGTTTCCTCTTTGATGGAATCATAAAGGCTTCAAGTGGAAAAACAATTTGAAAGACATATTTGTTTATGATCTTTCACTACCAAGAGAGAGATCAAACCCACAGCTCTGAAATCATCTTTCAGAGAGAAGTGAAATGCAGAAGACAAGCTGCCTTCACTCAGCAGGGTGTGCTGAGTGTACAGGAGCGTTGAGCAGAAACTCCTCAGAACAGGCACTTTTTCAAGGTGAAAGAAAATCTTTGTCAAATCCTGGCAGTGAAAGAAAATGAGAAAGTATGATTAATAGCATCATTAAAAGTAAGAAAATAAACCATGAAAACGAAACACTCCAACATTGTGCAGTGAGCCTATGAATATGAAGGGTCCATTTAATTTATGTATGTTTTAGTGGTTTGCTACATTTCTAAATTCTAAAGGGTGTGCAAATGTATTCCCCTTTTGACTGAGCAAAGTTTCTAACACTGGATTAAACAAATATCCGCTATCTCCCTGTATATTCCCACTAGTACAAGCAACACATTCCATGGCTATTTAACAGCTGTCAGTCCCTTCTCCTTCTTCTTCAGTGTAGGATTGGTCAGGCATTGGAATCAAGTTGCACAGGGAAGTGGTGGAAGTCAACATCTCTGGAACTGTTCAAGAGGTGACTGGATGTGGCACTTGGGGATGTGGGTTGAGTGATTATGGTAGAACTAGGTTGACTGTTGGACAAGACGACCTCAAAAATCTCTTTCAATCTTGATGGTTCTGTGATTCTGTAAATTAAGCTGGGATTTTGTCTCCAGTTTGAACAAGTAAACAATGCTGATTTCAGGTTCTTGAAGCAAATATACATAGTATAAAAAAGAGAAATCCAGAAAACTTCTTTGCTCTTTTTTAAATCAAACCAGCTGTTTCTTCTACTGTTTTATTTTAGAAATAGCAACATGTGTGTTTAAAAGAAAATCTAAAGAAAGCCTTTAAGTAATCAGTTTGTTCCCTGATCCAAACAATTGATAAAACCCCCTAAGAATGTGACCTTTTCTTCCTTGAACTTTGAACAAAAACATATTTTTATTATTAAATACTCATTTTGTATGGAGGAACCTCCTTGAATTGCAGCTTACTAAAAAAATACAGGCAGGACTCACCGGTACTTCTGCATTACATTGATCTACTAAGTTGGAAAAGGTATCATAAAGGATATTCAGTTTATTACTTTTATCACACAAAAAATTTAAATCTCTGTGAACTTCTTAACTCCAAGAATATTCCAGAGAGCTACATAACTGCCAGAACAATGCAACTTTGTTCTGCAACTACAACCAATATTTCCAAATTTCTAGCCAATACATTATATATGTATAATTATACTCCTGCAAATACACATTCTTCCAACTCTTACTCAGATCCATTTTCCCACCCTATCATTCTTACTTTAGACTTCTTTTTGATTTACACAAAGTAGGAAGGGACACAAAGTGTTGTTTTATAAATTACCTCTGTCCAGAGAGAACACTTTCTAGTTCCACAGAATGGAGAAAGAGGTCGGTCCAGGCAATCAAATCAGTCAAATTAAGATCCTGTTCTTCCCTTAAAATTCATCTATTGACACTTAAATTCCTGCCAGTTCTTAGTCTCAACCATCCAGGCACTCCTGTAGAGGGAATGCTTGATAAATGCTGTACTATATGATGGATCTTCTGACTCAAAGACCAGACATCCCACCACTTCTCATGTAAATTTCACACATTTTTTTCATTTCCTAATTCTGGTAATATCACAGATTTCTCTTACTACTAACTCATAAGTCATTTTTTTCTGCCATTGCACTGTCATGACCAATCTCACTTTACCTAAAGCCCATGTGCAGCACTTTCTCTCCCCACCACCCATTCTTTTTCATCTTTATTTTCTGCTGTTTTCTCCACTAATTCATTAGAATTAATTGCTTCCATTCAGCATCCTTTCTTCTTACTTCTGAAATGATGGCCATTACTAGAATTCATAAATGTATATTCCACAAATCATGATAAAATAGAAAAAAAAAAAAAAACACCAAATTTTAATAAAACCATCTCACAGTTATTGTTATAGAACAGAAAAGTTTAAGTTCTATGATAGTGTTGTTTTTATCCCTGAGGCTGATTCCTTTTTTGCCATCTACATGCTGGCTATTGAAGATGATCAGGTCACGTTTCACATTAGGTCAGATCGAGTAACTGGAAGCTTCAGAGTGTGTTTGACCAGAACAATGAAATCACCATTTTAGCAACAAAACTGGACAATTTCTAATAAAGTATTGTCATCATGAAACTTCTTTATCAGTTAGGTCTTGATGTAAATTAGCAATGACTAACTGATATGACTTAGAGCACTAAATAAACAAACAAAAAAACCCCATATCTTGTCCGACCTAGAGGTTTATCTGACTGCCAGAATTAGGTAGATAATCATAAGTGGCATGATTTCCTTGGGGTTTTGTTGTTGCTTTTATCTTTTTGCTAGAAGCACTTCGGAAGAAAATAGATCTTCTAACCATGTAACCTTGGCTTGTGCTGCATCGCAAAAGAATTGAGGTTACAAAGGCTGACATATTTTTCAGTCTACAAACTATCCTCACACCCCTTAGGTTAATCAGTTACAGTGTTTCTCTCATGTACCATGTTGTCTGCTCCTCTCTAAATTTTTGAAAGTACATAATTTTATTGACAAATACATCTTAAACACACCTTGCAAAAGCTGATAGCAAACTGCTGATAGGGAGGTCAGTTATCCCAGGCATTTTTGTATGCCCTGTACTCCTGTAAAGGTCAGTTTCCTCTTGGTTTGAAAACTTAAACGTTGCTAGAGAGTACAGTATATAGAATCATGAAATGATTATGGTTGGAGGGAATATATAAACTGAATGCTAATGAGACACAGGGCATTGTATTCTGGCACAGAAGATATCTATCATTTTTCTCTTAGTACAAGCTTAATTGGCTATTTTAAGACCCCAAGATGAAAATTAATAGTTCATGTTTTTCCTTATCAAATCCATCCTATGAGACTACACAAGATAATTAAGCCATACAAGAGGATTTCAGAAAAAAAATTAAAGGAATTTATGTCAGGGCTGGAAGGCTTAAAAATTAAGCATACCTGCTTGGCTGTTGTAAGCAATTGTGTTTCCTTGCCCCAGCGGTCTGCCTACTAGCAACATTCTTTGTAAACCAGTGAAGTGCAGAAACATTGTGAATATTTTTTCAGTGTCTTTCTGCCTTTAAAATTCATAAAAGGTGGCTGTAATTATAAATCCTTACTGTATTAATTTTCTTAGGGTATTATTTGAATTACAGACTCCTTATACATAACTTGAAAATTAAGCTTATAATTTAAATCTTCTTAGAGTATTATTTGAATAACTGACTCCTTATACATAACTTGAAAATTAGGCTTATAATTTAAATCTTGTGAATCAGTCTTTTGTGACAGGTTGGGTACATAGGCTGTCTCTCATAGGGTTTTCCACAGCCTGGCTCCAGGACACATCAACTCAACTTCTCCTGAATTTAATGGGAATTTATTTGCTAAATTCCCATGACAGTGAGTATAGCTATATGTGAATCAACACATACAGGCAACCAGGGTGACCACCAAACCACAGCTGAAATACAAAGAGTAGATTGATTTTATTGCCTCACTAACAGTGCCAGGTGGCAGAGACACACTGGGTCACAGTTTTGGTTAGGTTTAGCTAACCCTAGCAAAAAGATAAAGCAAAAAGCTAAAGCAAAGTGTGGACACTAATGAGCACTGGATTCTAATATACAGCCAAGAATGTAAGCCCCATAGCAAGCACAGAACCCTGCTCATCACTAGTTAACCACTGAGATCTATATTCAATCTTGCATTTTCCAATCAAACCTGTCATTATTTCAAACCCCACATAACTCACACTGGCCACCAAGAAAGACTCTTGTGGTTTAACCCCAGCCAGCAATCAAAGCCCACGTAGCCACTCACCCATTCCCCCACAACAGGACTGAGGAGAGAATCAGAAAGATAAAAGCTAAAAAACTCATGGGCGAGATAAAGACAGTTTAATAGGGAACGTGAAAGACATGCACGCATGCAAAGCAAAGCAAGAGCTTAATTCAGCACTTTCAATGGGCAGGCAGCAGTTCTGCCATCTCCAGGAGCAGGACCCCATCCCATGGAACAGTCATCCAGTAAGACAAACACCATAACTGCAAACATTTTCCCCTTCCTCCTTATTCCCTCCACTTTATATACTGAGCATTCATGTCGGGACTATCCCTTTGGTCATTTTGGGTCACCTGTTCTGGCTGTGTCTCCTCCCAACTTCCCAAGCACCCCCAACTTCCTTGCCAGCATGGCCATATGAAAAGCAGGAAAGGCCTTGGCTCTCTGCAAGCCCTGCTCAATAATAACAGAGGCATCTCTGTATTATCAGCCTTGTGTTCCACACAAAACCAAAACACAGCTTCATACTGGTCACTGTGAAGAAAGATAACTCTGCCCCAGCTGAACCCAGCACAAGCTAGCAGTCCATGAACCCCATAAATATACTGCATTAGCTTCTGAATCTAAAAGGCCATTAACAGTTCTCCTGAAGCTGTAGTTAATGTTTTGTAACGAATATTTAGGCAGCTTCAGCCTATTCCCTGACAGAATAGCATATACCATTAATGCCACATCCTGCTGGTGGAAAGTACTCCTTGGATGAATGAAAGCAATAGATTGTTTGCCAAACCATCCCAAAGCGAATGAATTCACCAGTCCTCTGCCCAAACCTGCAGTGTTTTCCAGGTAGAGACCTGTGTCTGTCAATCTTACTTTGAAACTACTGTCTTAAGTATCTTCACCTCCTTCTTCTGAGTAGTGCCTGAACTGTCCTGGTTTAGCCATCCCAACCAGACTTCCTGGTCAGAGGGCACAGCTGGCTCTCCTCTGGGACAGGAGAAATGGGTTAATGAAGTCTTCTTCTCTAGGCCCAGCATGAGCACCTTACATCCCACAGCACATACAGTACTCAGGACATGCAGAAGCAGCTCCACCATGCCTTTCCTGAGGCTTCATCTAACCCCTTAGGAGAAGATATGCAACAGATGCAGGGCACTAAATGGATTTATATATTGACCTGATTCCAAAATAAAATATAGATAGAAAGAATTCATCTGTACATAATACTATAGAGAGAGACAAATTTCTCCCTGCATGTTATGAGATCTGCTTCCTCCTGTAAAGAAAACCTCTATTTTAAACTACAGCAAAGTTTATGTTGATTTCACTAAGATTAACATCCCACCCATATTCCACCAGATGTTCCCAGATCTCACACTTACCCCTCACTCTTTAGCGCCAACATATGGAGGCTTGGTTTTCATACTTTGACTCTTGTAATGGCCCATTTGTGGAAGGCATACACAGTTTATCAGCATGATATTGCCTGTTAAAGAAAGTTCAAGCTCTGAATACATGTATCTGTTTGCCACAAAATGCTAAATGCCACTTTCAACTGTACAAGATGTGTGTATCAGTCACTGGTATAAATTTATCAGGTCCTTGTCGCCCTAACTGGTCTTGCTTTTCAGTGTTTGCATTTTGTTCTCAGGCAGCTTCAAGAAAACTATGTATATTTTTCTAATTTATTTATTTTGTTTACATACTTCTCCTCTGGGAGGAGAAATATGATTGATAGTGATCTTCACCAATGAGGTCAAAGAGGTAGCAACCTATGTAGCCAATCCTTTGCCTCCTAATCAAACTGTATATAAGATGAAGTAAAAAAAATTAAAACAAGACTTTCCTGCTGACCTTCCTGCTGCCTACCTCATTCTTTCATGTCCCAAAAAACGACAGGTGCTTTCTAAAGGAAGTCAACAATTAAAGCTGTCAGAAAAAATATATTTGAAATCCAGAAGATCCTACGTTCACTATCAGTCAATAGGCAAATCCATAATAGAAGAACACATCTCATTGCCTGTAAAGACACTGATGACTTCCAAATGGGGGATAGAAATTTATGTCACTTTTAAGGCACAGAGCATTATTGTGCTAACAGCCCATTAAATCACATCATCATCAGTTGTACTACTACAGCAAGAAATATTAATGTACCTTAAATATAAAAGCTGTTTTGTGAAATAAGTGTTTGACGAGCTACAAGCCTTCTTTTTTGTAGTTCTTTCTTCACTGGTAGGTGAACTATATAGGTTTGGTTGGAAAAAGGTTGCACTAACCAGATGATCATATGAGGTTTCCATATAAGGTTTTTAGAGCACTCTCAAATCTCTGTGCAACTGAAACACAACAGCTCTGCCATTACTAAATGAAAGGTAATGACTTCTTATGCACATTAAATTTGGCTCCCTTCTAAACAGATTGGACACTCCATCCAACAGCACAAAAAAAAAAAACAAAAACAAAAACAAAAAACCACACCTAAAAACACCTGCTCTTTGTCCAGCACCATGATTTCTGGCCTTTATCACTCTTGGTTTACACTGGTAGGTGAAAGCTGTTAATCTATAGCTTTCTCCAGTGCTATGGGAAGTTTCTAAGAGGCAGTCAAATGAGCATTTCTCAGAATAAATCAGAGTGCTAACTGAGCTTCAGCATGCACACCATGTAGATGATTTCTCCATGCCCTTTGTGGGGCTATTTTCCGTAACCTTCAATTATTTCAGGCTGTCACCTTACAGATTCAGCTTAGTGCTGCCATAAGCTTCTCACATCATTCCATGGTCTTTAAATGCCACAGCTTTTGTAGTGGAAACAAAATCTGTTGCATAACTAGGTGACAAAAAATTGATTCAGCTGAAACCTTCAAAACCATGAAGAAATCTTGGAACACTGGGTTCAAAAGAATGCCCTCCACCACAGCCATGCTTTAGGTGAGGTCTTGGTGAAATGATGTGTATGTAGCTAATAAAAAGAGTGGGAAACACATGAGTTTTAAAATAATGACACCAAAGCGTTGAAATACATCTGGAAAAGCTGCTCAATAGTTTCTTTATCAGGAGTAATCAGCTGAATCTTTCCCTGATTCAAAGAGATAGAGCAAGACCTAACTTACAAATGATACCAAAGCTGATTTCACAGTATTAGCCTGGGCTGTACTTCAGATGCAATGCTGATGTCCCTCTGGACAGATTGTTTATCACAATATATTACAGCTGATTCATGAGTACTGAATGCTAAGGATGCTGCAAAGCTAATAATGATTGCTATGACTGCGAGTTTACCATCACTGCTCTGCAAGCATGTAATTCATTTCAGGAAGGTGAGGAAGGTATTAAAAAGTAGCATAATGTGACTCGTTCTGCCAGGCAGTATAAATAGTGTAGGAGAATCAGAGTTTGTCAGCATCTCTTCTGGCTTTGGATGACTCTGAAGGGTAGTTCTCATCCCCTCCAGACAGGGTGGGTATCCTGCTTCCTGTTGTTTAGTTACCTATAAGAGAAACTATCTGTTATTCTATTAATGATAGAAAGTTTTGGTTCTTTCAACCAGTATTTTACTATTTTGTGGTACTATTTCCCTTACAAATAGAAAGCTGTTTCACTACTGAAAAACCCCACACCTGACTTGTCTGCTAAGGGTAGTGACTTGTCTGTCACAGGAACAGCAAAGACGACTAAATCCTTCATATAATACTAGGAATTAATGATTTACCCAACTTCAGGTGTATGTGCAAGTTTTTGTGTCATTTGCTCTGAAACTGCAATCTATTCAGATTACAATTAAAACATGGAAAAGCTGCTTTTGTAAAGCATGCAGAAGTGGATTATAGATCTCAATCTGCTGATTGTGGTCAACAGTCCCAAAGTGTTTGAACTTCCCTTCCTATCCATTGTCATGCACTGGGGCTCATACTGTATTTCTCACTGGGAAGCAGCCCTCAAAATATTTTCTCTTCTGGATTATTTTGCATTTCTGGGCAAAGTAGAAAACCATGACTAACCCAGCTCTTAACAGAGTAACATTAAAATGGTTTCAGTTTCCTTTAAAGAAAACATTTTGAGCCTGCAAGAAGGCAAAAAAAAAAAATTGAATATGAGTCAAGGTTAATAAATGCCTATGTGATCCTGCCTGAAACAATAATTTTCATGTGATCCCTAAAGTCCAGTGTTGCCAAAGAGTAACAAGGATATATGGAAGGATGAATCCCTGTAGGAGCCTCTTTTGTCTTTAGCCTGGACAAAGGCTAATGTTGCCCCATTCCCATGCAGTCTTCTAAATTCTGAGTTCATAACTCCTACCAAGTTGCTCAAAATCTGGAAAATGGATCACATAAAAAGTAAAATTTAGTGCATGTAGGCTTCCATTTTGTCCCATGCTCTTTAGCTGTAAGTCAGCCCCAGCAGTCCTTCCCCATTCAGGGATCACAGAAAGATTAATTTCTCTTCCCATTTTAAACAGGCTTTGTCAGTTCTTAGAGAATGCAAATAGTAGTCAGACAGAAGGAGAAGAACTGATGGAAGATGATAACATTCTGTCATAAAATGTGTGAAATTAAAATAATTTTAGTATATTCATTTCAGGTAAGAAATAATTTTTTCCAGTGGTTAAAAAATTTTTCAACATTTTAGACACAATAGTTATTAAATCTTTTCAGAAATTACCAGTAGACTTTTGAAGCTGTAATATGAGGGGCCTTTACCTTAGAAAGTATATTCAGTCTGAAATAGAACCTGTAAATGGATTTTTCTTATCATCCTTGAAGAAGTGTAAACTTAATCTAGTTGCTGGTTCTTTATCTCAATTCCTTTTTAATTGACATTCTGCTTAAACTAATGAAAAACCACCCTCTCTAAAGTCACTGCAGTTATTACCTTATTCTGGCCTTGTCAGGAATGACTGACAGAAAGGTGAAGCTTAAACACTGATAGTTTGAAATCTTCCTGTTAATCCAAAGTCACTAAAATCTTAGAACTCTTCAGACTGAACATATAGCTATTATTCTTTGTAACTAACTTCAAGAGGATTTAAAATGCTAGATAACATGATTCAATAAGACCTTGGTACACGCTTAAAACTCCACTTTAAAAGACTCATTGGCTTATTAGATACTGTGATTTATTCTAGAAATGAAAGAAGGATCAGAAAAAAAAAAAAACACTAAAAATTTTCTATTTTAGAAACATAATCTTTCCTACCTTCCTGTTATTCAAGCTGCCAATTTCTCCTGAATAAAGCTGTTAGTGAGAGCCCATATCCAGCAGATGAAACCCTGACTGAGAGAAAGTGCAGCTGAGTCAAGCAAGTCTAGCCTACAGTAGGTCTGTCTCAATTCCCATAACCTGTGGTAAAAATGTACTTTTCCTGGACAGTGATGCAACTTGGTGACACAGGGCATTATATCTGTCAGAAGCACATCATTCAGTTAATGCACCACATTATTGTTGCACAACAGCATTGGGTTAGAGGAATATTTTCCAGTGCCACAGGCTGGGGTTGAAAGAAGAATTAGCCTTTCTAATGATAGCCAGGGTGTTTCTTTGGAGGAAATACTTCCATTTTTCAAAATTTGGGGCAAAAAGTAAATTAAATACCTTGGTTTAAATTACTATACTAAGCTTTTAATTTGGGGAAAAAAGGTACATTTTGTTTTGTAATGCAGCCATTCTTTAACCAACCCTACTCATCATTTAACTCAATATGTTCAACCGTATTAAGAAATTAAATACTAGCTGAGCAGAAGATTAACATTTTTATTTTCTTTAAAGTTCATTGAGTGTTTACATGCATTTGTTTTATATATCAGTATTTTGTTTTTCAAGCCATCCTGGGGTTTTTTACTGTAATCATTTGAGCTACAACTATCAATGTACTTCTTGGAAAACAGGGCTGTAATTCATTCTCATCAGAAACAGATGGCTGAGAAAATGAAAGCAAAAACAGCAGTGAAAGACAAGGCCACCTGGGTCCATCACGCTGATGGGGAAAGCCTGTGAACCTAGTGCCAGTAGCACCTGGAGCCAACACAAGCTGGCTTTCAAAACAAGGGCTAGGAGTCAGCCAATAATAAAGAGGGGAAAATAATAATAAAAATAATAATAAGAAAAAAAATCCCTAAGAAGCTGTAGGAGAAGCAGGAAACAGTCCTGGGAATTTTAGGCAGACTACAAGACCACATGAATTATCAGGAAATTGGCTGATCAGGACTTGTTACCAGCTCTATTTCTGCTTAGGGATACGACATGTAGCACGATGCTGAGGGGAATATAGGCAGAGCAACCCACAGAGACCTGAGTCCCTGTACTGCACTTAGCAAAACTCACAAGCATGCCCATATTTCACATGCAAACAATAACTCTGTGAGACTTAAAGGTACAGTACTTTTTTAAGATGTGGAGGTACAACCATGAAGCACAATATTAATTATGGTGAAACAAATGCCTTGTTCAAATTGCAGTGCTAGTCACGGGTTGCAGTAGCAGTTATCTGCAACCACAGCCACTTTGAGCTTTTGGGTTTTATTTAAAAAGCTTAATTGGAATTTTTATTACTCCCAATTAAGCTTTTTAATTAAAAAGAAAGTTAAAAGAGGCTGGAGGCAAGTATTGCTGAAACTCATATCTGCATAGACTCTGAAGGGGAAGAAAGGAGTTTTGTAAAACTGCAACTGTCAGCCAGCTGCAGCTTTTAGTTTCAGCTTACTGCTGATCCCATTTACCTTGCCAGTGGCATGCTGCAAATGCAGATACACGTCTGCTTGGAAAAACAGGCTTTCAGCTTTAAATAGCACTATAATACTACAAATCCTGTTTCATTCCTGCAAAGGACACATCACATGAGCACATGAGTAAAAAATACTACCTACTTCTCCATTTGGAAATGGAAAATACTACCTACTCCCCCTTTTTTTTATTCCATTAGCAATTTGAGTCCGGTAGATATTTTTCTTTTCTGGGACCAGGGTAAATTCATCACAAAATGAATTTAATGACATTCCAGCAGACTGGAATTTCTCTCCAGACTTCTACACATACGGACAGAACTGAGAACATGTTCATAAAACAGGGGCCTGCCTGACCCTTTCCTATAGAACCAAACCAATATTTTAGACGTCAAATTTTCCTGCAAACTCACTTTTTCCATGTGGCCTTTAACAATTTATATGGTTTAAAGAAGGAGTGAAAACTATTATGGAGACATCTGCAATTTTCAGTTGTCAAAGCAGAGACTGGGAAACATTCTCATATCCCAACTAAAAAAATTTTTTTAGATAATTAATATCTTGGACCAAATATTAAAAAAAAAAGTATCATTCATTCTTGTACATTAAACTCTCCAGTTTTTGGAAGAAAAGATACTTCATATTTAGTTCTATTTGAGGTTTGTTCACAAAGTAAGGTAGTATTCTATCTTGGATTAGCCCATGGAATTCACTCTTATTGTTCCCAGACAATATCTGATAAAAACACTTTCTAAATATAGCCAGTGAAAAAGAATTTACTTTTACTTTAATATATATATTATTGAAGTGCAACAGTTAGACAGTAGGTTGCCAGTGAACTAATTCTTAAAGTTTATGTTTACATATGTTATTTCCTAGATATGAATCTCGACAGAGCTGGTTCTTATCCCACATTTGCTTTAAGTAAAAATCTTGTTGTAAATTACTCTTAGAGAATATATGTATTTTACATAGGGCTTAGAGGACAAAGTCATAGAAGGGAATGAAGATTAGTACTGTATGCCTTTTTTTTAATTTTTTTTTAAACACAGTTAAAGAGCAGAACGTGAAGAGATTACCCAACCCACAAGCTGAAACATTTCTCTCAAGAGAAAGAGGCATTTGATTCCATGGGAAATTAGGGATTCAAGAAAGATTGATCTCCTCTTTGTTATTGTAGCTAAAGCTGTGCTTTGAGTGAAAACTAGAGGGTGAAGTGTGTGGGTAAACATGTACTCTTTTTCTTAGAATGACATAAAACGAAGATTGAGGGATATTCACTGGCTTAGATACAGCCCAGACAGTGTTTTGATATTTTTAATAGGAATTATAAATTATGCTGGATAACTCTTGAAATAGATAATAGAACCATCTAAGTACATCAGTCTAAGAACTTTGATGTTCTCTGCATTATTTATCTTTCCATCTCTTCAATATTTAGTTCAGAATCTTTGTCTGTACATCAGGATCATTACCAAACAGCTTACTAAGGGAATATCCTTCACAGATACTAGTAGTCTGAGGACCAGAGATTAAATTATAATGAATATATTAAATTATAATTCCTTCATATTATAAAATATGAGGGAAAATCTTATCCATATTAGAGTCCAAAGATTAAAGCCATAAAGCACAGATATGAAAAGCTTTGTACTGAAACATACTACTTCTTTTGTTTTTCTCTTTGACTTCTTAAGCGAAAATGTCTCTGGACTGTCAGCACAAAGGGTTTCCTCTAGCCAGTGAACAGCCATGTTAGAAAAGGCACAACCTGTACATCCCACACTATGAATTATAGATGTGGTGAATTTTGCAGGCTGCTTCTGCCAAGGTCCCCATGGAAGCCATGAGAGAAAGCCACCACCTCTAAACTTGGTTCTCTCTCTGTTGCTCACACACATAATGTCCAAAGGAAAGAAAAGGGGGGTGCTTTGGCCCCACCTCCCAAGTTTAAATTAATATAGATGATGAGAGGAAAAGAGCTCTGCTGCTGGTCTGCACAACGGGTAGTCATCTAAAATGTGTTCGACCCAGGGGCTGTACAGCTGTAATATTATCACTCACGAGACAATATGATATTGCAATCTACAATAAACTATGTAAAAATGTCAGTCATTTTATAGATTCTAATCTTTTTTAAAAAAAGGCTAACACATAGCATTGTTTCTCCATTATTTAGTGCTTCAGTAAAAAGATTTAAAAAAAAAAAAACCTGCTGGCAATATTGCAAATACATTGACTCAGATTCACTTTCGAGACCTGGGACATTTTTTCATATTTATGAAGATATTTTTATGTATGTTCTCATTAATATGTCTCTAAGATATAGACTGCTTAATGTAAATATTAATTATTAAATAATTTTTAGCAAGGATTATAATGAGTGTTTCCATATATAAATGAGGTTATGGTGGGTTTTTTGGGGGTTTTTTTGCAAAATGTTCCTGTTAATTACCCAGAATCTGCTGTGGTCATACTGATAAGATGGGGA
Organism: Chamaea fasciata; assembly: GCF_029207755.1. Taxonomy (NCBI): domain Eukaryota; kingdom Metazoa; phylum Chordata; class Aves; order Passeriformes; family Sylviidae; genus Chamaea; species Chamaea fasciata. The sequence continues at coordinate 28,700,115 of NW_027094086.1, forward strand.
CAAAGGTTTCAAGGCCAATTTCATTTGTTTTAAATGGATTATGTCATCCAATATATACTAGAAAACATCTTTAGCAAGTGAAAAAACCAAGGCAAATAAAACAGGTACAAATCTAAATTACTGGCTTTATTGGAAGAATTACATTATGTTTTCTGAGATACTTGGTAAAATTTCTTCTTTAAGCTAACTTTCCTGTGGGGTGTTCTATCAGCTGTTGGGAGTACTACCAGCACAGCTCCAGCACCACTCAGGAGTGGCTGGAAGGGTGCTCACTTTTCCAGTCAAAGGAGCTTGGCTCTGATCTATGTGACTTCGGATAACATTCAGGATGTGTCCTCTGTACAGTGGGGGAAGAGAGAGGAAAAAAACCCCAAAACACCTTATTTAAATAAGTCTACATTTTTGGTTTCTTCTTACTAGGCTGGCTATAAATCTTTGCCTTACTTAATCTTTCCATCAGTCAATCTCAGTCAGGGAAGTCAGGGCACTTAAGAGCTGCTTGGTTCCGAGCAATTACCCGAGCAAAAGACTGTCTGGGATTGGACTAACTATTGGCTCATCTTTATTCAGCAGCACTTTCAGATCATGAAAGGAGACACCTAGAAAGTACATGGGAGGAGGTGCAAGAAACAGGACAAATTGAAAGAGAAAAAATATACTGTAAACGTACACCATTAGAAAAAAGGTAGAGATGAGTCTGTGTTTTTAGACCAAAAGCAAAGACTTAGGTGAGAACACAGAAGCTGTAGGAGAACAACAACAACAACAACAACAACAACAACAACAACAACAAAAAAAAAAAAAAAAAAAAAAAAAAAAAAAAAAAAAAAAAAAAAGGACTCCTTTGCACTATCTGAAATCCAGAATTAACTACTATTACAAATCATGATGGGAACTTAATCTTTGGTCTCTCACATAGCTCTCCTGATCAACAAGCTGTGTATTAAACTGCAAAAATTCTTTCCCCCTCCACCACCTTCAAAAGCCTCTGACTCACCCAGATGTGATGTGGAAGACATTCTAAGATAAACTCAGAAAATTTTGCGTGATAAGAAAATTCACTCTAGTTGAAGCTGAGCCCTGAGACAAGCTGCATTTACGCATCCTGAGTTTAGTGCTCTGCTAAGGAAAACTCTAGTGGGAAGTGACCTTGTTTTAAATGTTTTTGTAAGGACTGCAAAGACAATGATTTTTACCAATATTCTCAAGTGGAAACTTTTTAAAGTGGAAACTTTTCCACTTCATTATATGACTGAAGACAATTTCATGCAGCAATAAACTTAGGGAAATATTTTACGCAAAAATTCACAAAATTTACCATTAGATCACCTAATCTAAATATTTAGATATCACAGAGATGCTATTCCATTTATGCTGAGCTTAACTTCATCTCTCTCCTTCATCTTTCTCTGGATTGAATCACTTTTTATTACTTTAGAACTACATTCAAATCGCCTAAATTTGTTAGTGACCTCACAGTGGGCAGCAACTGGAAGCCTTAGGCCCAGCCTCAGTCTCTAGCCCATTTGAAGATGGAGCCAGAGCTCATACTTCTCCAGGTAGCACATGGTCTGCCCAGAAGATTTGCAATGGGTGTCTCAGAAGCTACAACCACACAAATGCAAATTACCAGCTTTTTGGACTCATCCATGTAACACCTTTGCTAAAGCTGAGCTTGTACTTAAAAGCAAGAGCTTTTGTTATTTCCACAGAGCTTCAGGCTGGCTTTCTGTTCTGGGGATTAAGACCCTTATATGAGGCCAATCTCTCTTGGTCTTGTAACTCTTTGATGATGCCACCTAAATAGATTTTAACTCTCCTAAAGTCCAATGTCCAAAAGCAGTTGAGTTCCACAAAAGTGAGGAAGTATCTAGGATTGGAGGTTATCAGACCAGTGAGTGAAATAAAACTTGCCTGCAGCTGGAATGTCTATCAAAGCAGCAGTGGTGTCTCTTGTGCACTCCTGGCACTTATGACAGATGTTTCATGCGTACATGTATAGCACTGCACAACATGCAAAGAGGTCAAAATTCTTTAAGACAAACAAAGTCAGGCTCCCAGTTAATAGTAAAACAAAAAAAAAAAAAATTGCTATAAATCTATAACAAACAATAGCCATAAGAAAAGGAAGAGCAACAGAGGTGACCCTGCTTTCTCATAGTACATAGCATGAACTGTATTTCTGTATTTAAAATCTTTCATCATTTTCTCCATCTGTGGGGCCTGGACATTGTGTTAGTGGTCCAAATGATGTCTTAAGTTTTAGCTTTTGTGTTTTTCAGATTCTGTGCTGCTTAGGTGTGTAGTTCTGAGCCTCATATAAAGTGCCAGTAAGCTCTCTTCACAGAGTAGGTAGACAAAGCAAATTCTTTTCCTGCTGAAGACCAAGGACAACTTTCAGCCCAACAGCATAAACAATGGTGGACTGAAGGGAGGAACAAGAAGAATGAGACCTCACAACCTGTAGCTGTAAATGGACAATTAAACCCCAATATGCAAATGGACCAATCCTTATAAAAACGTAAGATCTTGTGACTGGTCAGACATTTCGTGACCATTTTAAGTCCACCTTGGGTGTAGCCCTGGTTAGGCTCTTGTCCTGCCCAAGGTGGATCCTGGAGGCCTTTCAATAAATACCTACTTTATTCTCTAGCTCTGTCCAGTCTCTGTTTCAGGTCAGCCGTCCTAAGGCATCACACACACAGCTTTAGAAACTTGGGGCAGGGTGGAGGCTGCATAGTGCTCTCATGTTGTTTTGAAAGTATGTCTGTCTGTATAGTGAATAAACACTTGCTGAAAGCAAAATATATCTCTGCTAGCTGTGAAGTTACTTTGGTACTGTTCTTAAAGTATCCTTATTGAGGAGGCAACAAATGGACCAGAACTGCCTATTGCCCTCAGCAGACATGTATGCCCATCAGCATGGAGGGTATTTAGTTATCTCTTTATAGTATTATGACACTTTCTAAGGCAATTTAAGGGTGCTCTTTTCACAGTTATATGCACATTACTCTTCCTGACTTCCTTTTAATTTTTTCACAAAAATTTAACTATAAAGTGTTTATGCAGATCCATTGATACTTTGACTACCTTAGGTTTGCATTTCAAAAACCCTGATTTACTAAGAAAAAGTGACATGGGGCAAGAAGTAGGAAAATCATTCTTCTTGTTATCTCAGGTGAATATCAGTAGCGGCAGGGCAGACTACTGCAGCACCTAAATCATAGCAAAATGAAAAGGGGCCTGTGTTCTCAGTAACAGAAGGAATAGCCAGCACAGGCATGTGATGAGCTTTGTTCAGTGCTGTGAAAAATTCAGAGTATTCAGGATTTGTAGGATTCTAGTTTATGCTGAGATTGTAAAGGAAGGAGAATCTTAAAAACCACTCTTTCTCTTTATTCATTCTGTAAAATCTAAGAGATGATGATTTCCTGTGAGACAGACACAGAAATAATTGGGAAGGTAAGTATAACCCTCCACCCCCACCCAACCCCACAGAATTACAGATCTATACCAGCTGGGGTATATTGCAGGGCAAAAAAAGTATGTCAATCAGGAAGCAGTGCTAGATTCACCCCTGCTGGAACAGAGGGTTGCAAATAATTTGAATAATTGCTACAGAGAGCAGATGGTAGAAATATTCCACTAGAAGAGTTTCAAATATAGCTTAATTCAGCAAGGGATTGTGAAATATAGACAAAATTTCAAAGACAATCTGGCATAAAAATTAAAATACAATTAAAATAAATTTTAAAATTAAAATTAAAACAATATAATTATAGTTATAATAATAAATTAATGGGGGAAGTTACGGCAAAATTGCTGTTTGAGGCTATTGCCATCTAATGGATGTCACTAGACAAAAAGACTCTTCTTTGCATCACTACCCACTCTGAGAGTACCACTACTGCTAGACGCGATCAGTTTGGTGCCACATTATGCTGTTTCTGGCTTCTGCCAGAACAGTGAATCAAATGGATCTCCTGAATTTCCCAGCTCTTTTCTGTCTTCCCACAACATTATCGGATGCTTGGATGCCACTCAAGGATGAAAAATGCTCCACTCCTCAAAATGAAGTAACGTCCTCATCCAGTGCCTTGCCCCAGGGCACAGACCCATGAAACTGAGGGTCAAACTAAGTTGCTCATCTTTACACCCCTCTTTTTCCAATGGCAAAACTGCAAAGAAGGTGTGCCCTGCAATGCCTGGGAGCCCAAGACAGATCACAACAGCAGAAATGGGTCACAGAATCAGTGCTACAATATAATAAATCACCAAAGATGCAGTTCTGCTGTGGAACTTTGCTGTTGTAAAATCAGGGAGATTGAGTGAACCCTGCTGAATGCCCTTCCTCAATGCTGCCATGAACGTTCATCATATTTGTCAGAGTAATAAATTGTAGTAAGAGAGCAGAAGAACACACATTTGAGAAGGACATCATAAATACATTTTGATACAGGTGATAAAAATGCACCTCAGGATGAAGTGTTACTTGGTTAAATTCTTTAAAGGCTACTGATGATTAATTTGAACTTCTTTCCACTGTTTTAAAAGCAAACATGGAAAAGAGATACATAGTTAAGTCAATTCATTAATCACCTCATATGATCTTGAAAAAAAAGCACAAATCAAATGCAAATGTGGCAAAGGAAGTTGGCACTGGCTAAAATATGTGACTTTGCAAAAGTGAAAGTCAACAAACAAAGCTTTGTACAAAAAAAAAAAAGGAAAAACATAAAATTATAAAAACACCTTGTACTTTGCCTCAAAATCTGGGATTCACCATCCTAAGTATAGTATAATGTAAAAGAGTATAGTATAATGTTTAACATAATTCACTACAATTTGCATTGCAACCTGTGTTAGATACTTTAAAGTCAGTAATGGGAACATACAATTGGAGAAAATTAAAAATTAACAAATCAAAAATAAAAATCAATAACTCATAAATGTTAGCAATGACATTAGAAAGCATTTGAACCTTGTACTAATATCTGCAAAATTTAAGTCAGACTCCTAGCTTTTTATCCAGACATGCAAATTACAACATTTATAGTAGCAAATCTGCCTTATTTGCATTTGTTTCTCTTTGGAAATAATAACCTTGTGGACTTAGCATTTGTGTACAGAAATGGTATTGCACAAGGCATATTTTAGAGACTTCACACCACCAGAGCTATGTGTATCCATTGTCATGTTTCATACTCACAAGATGGTGCTTGCCTTACAAAGGTTTCTGAAATTTACAGAGAAAAAACAGCAGAAAACAATACAGGGTAAAAAAATCCTCGGCTTTTCTGCATTTCCTTAAGCACCGAAGAAGGCTTAAAGAAGATCAAGCGCTTCAAATATTGCAACCTGTCTCACATTTCTAATCAAATCAAACAAGAACAGAATTAAATTACATAATAATCAATTCTATAATAACGATTTCTAGATTTCAGTGAATGGTCTGCTTCAGGTTCTCAAGCTTTTCTTTTGTAAATGTCACTATTTGCTGCAAAAGTAGCTTAATTAGGGAAAAAAAATCTGTAAGGAAACAATTGAGAGTGTTTAAAACTGAAGATATTCATATTTTATGAAAAAAAGTGCGTTGGAAAATGCTCTAAATGTACTGAAAGCTAAATATAAGGCCCAAGTCAATGGTGAAGGGGACATCTGAATATCAAATATGGTAACAAGGCTGGAAAACGTGGCTAGTGTTCGAGTTTGCAGTGAAACAGCTGGACTGATTTGGCAACAAAGAGCCAGAACCAGCCAGAAGGTTACCAGGAGGAAAAAAAAAAAAAAAAAATTAAAAAAATTTAAAAAAAAAAAAATAAAACAACCAGTGGTGCACCTAGAGAAAAAGAAGCCATAGTCCGGCTGGGAGGTGTTTTACAGCCTTCCCTTTATTAGCAACGATTCTGTACGTAGGACAAACAAAGGCAGACAAGATGACGATTGGAACAAGGGAGGAAAGCACAAACGCCCCTTTCCGAGGGAGCCGAGCAGGCACTGATGGTGCCAGCGCTGCGGACGGGCCGTGTCGCCGTCGCCGCGAATCCCGGCGGCGCACCGCCACCTGCGGGACAGCCCCGCCACAGCGCCGCCTCCTCCAGCGCTCACCGCCGCCAGCTCAAGCCGAGAAGCCAAGGGCACATACCTTCCTGTGGCCACAAACCCTGCAGAGAAGGACTTAGGGGTGATGTTTGATGAAAAACAGTCTGCAGTCAGAGCGTGCTCACAGCCCAGAAAGCCAACAGCGTCCTGGGCTGCATCCAAAGCAGTGTGGCCAGCAGGTGAAGAGATGGGATTCTCTTCCTCTACCCTGCCCTTTTAGACCCCAGCTGGAGTGCTGTGCATAGTGCTGGTGCAGTTCTTACGCCTCCAACATAAGAAGGACATAGAACTGCTGGAGCAAGTCCAGAGGTGGGCCGCAAAGTTGGTAGGAGGGCTGGAGCACCTCACCTAAGAAAAAAGGCTGAGAAAGTTCAGACTGTTCAGCCTGGAGAGGAGCAGGTTGTGTGGAGACCACACAGCAAACTTCCAGTATCTGAAAAGGGCCTACAGAGAAGCTGGAGAGGGAATTTTTGTCAGGAGCTGTAGTGATAAAACAAGGAGTAATGGGTACAAACTGAAAAAGGGAAAATCTAGGCTAGATGTTGGGATACTGGGAAGGGTGGTGAGATACTAGAAACAAGCTCCCCAGGGAGGTTGTGGATGCCCCAACTCTGGGAGTGTTCAGAGCCAGATTTTATGGGGCCTTGAGCAACATGGGTCAGTGCCAGGTGCCCCTGCCCATGGTAGGGCAGGTTGGAACTAGATAATCTTTAAAACCTCTTCCAATCCTCAGGACTCTATGATAAAACTGTACATACACTGCTGAGAAGAGGCAGGACTGTTGCCTCCTAGCAGAACGAGCCACAGAGGGTAAATGCTCACGTTCAATAAATCCGCCGTCTGTGATGTTGGCTGATCCCAGGCAATACCAGGCACATAAATTGCTTTAGAATTTAACATTATCACTTTCATTTAATGACTGTGAGAGCAGAGAGAGGAAGAAGAGATATTTGTAATTAAAGATGGATACAGGAAATACAGGATTTAGAGGAAGTACTGCATTAGTTGGCTTTCAAAGAGTCTAAATCCCCAGGATGATTTAACTAACTCTGCCAACCAGCTGCATGTCAGACGAGAACTCCAGATATCTTTTCAGTGCTTCTTTAAGACGGGGGAAGGAGAATCAAGGAATACAAAAACATACTTTATGCTATGCCATGTGAATTCTTGGCCATCCTGATTACCAAGGCAAAGCTTTCACCAATCCATATGACTATCCTGCTATATCTACAGTTTGGATATAATGACTGTGTGAGATTTTTCCTGGTTGAGGCTTTGTAAATGTCAAGGGCAAAATGAATGTTGCAGAAAGCAACTCCAGCAGTTTGATGCCATATGCAGGTTGAAAGGTACTGGTTTCTGAGGACATGCTGGATTAAAAACAGCAGCAGTGTCTGTGCTACAAAGAAAAGCTAACTGCACACATTCTCCAGAGAATTAGTCCTTTCAGCTAACTATTACTAACTACTGTAAACAGAAGGAGGATTTATACAATAAATCCATTCAAACAAAATTCAAGTAGTAGATATGAGGCAGAGTGCCAGCTGAGCTACAACATGCAGTGCACAACAAAGAAATGCCCCACTTTCCTAGGAAGAGCAACGCCGGAGCGTGCAAGAAGGCAAAAGGGTCTGCCTGGAGGCAGAGCTGCCTGATGTGCTCTGCTCACAGAACACCTCACACAGCTGAGTCCTGTTCTTGACCCTTCTTGAGGCACCTCACATCCACCATCATCATCAACAATTTGAAAAAAACTCAAAGCCTCTAGCAGAAATGGACTGAGATGCTATAAACTGCACTGGAGCACTTGGACAATGCTGACACAAAAAGGCAAATGCAAATCTGGGACATATGGATTTGGTTCATCAGACACAGAGGTGAGAATTCAGGAAATTAGGCTCAGCAGAAATCAACAAAACTGATAAACAGAGTATATAAGGAAAGAGTATAGAGAAATAAGACTGACTTGGTTTCAAACAGAGGAGAGGCATAATGAGATTATGGGAAATACTGTCATAAACACATCAGTGATTAATTGTTTTCTGTGTATCACCTATACCAGAAAACAGCAATGTTGGCAAAGAGGAACATTTCTGCAGGGTGCAGGGAAAATCTGATTATAAGGAGAGTTAAGTGCTGAAGCAGCTGGGGAAGTTAAGAAATCCTTGTGTTCAGATATTTTTAAGAAAAAATGCAGCACTATTTGGACGACTTCTTACAGTGTTAATTCAAGAGATGAAATGATATTCCAGATTTCTCTTGATTTTTTCTTACCAATATCTCTTTAGTCATGGGCAGATTAAAAAGTCATGACCATATTTCAACTATAATATGACACCTATGAATGCGTGAATATGAATACAGAAATCTCCTTCTGTATACACATGCACATAATTTCTTTTTCACATTTCATGAAGCCAAAGATACTTCCACAACTTCCAGTTTGGCTCATAACTTTTAAGACTGAGAGAATAATCACACTGGAATCAAAACAAACATTAAATATAAACAACAGTAAATGCTCAACCATCTTTTTTTTTTATGGGTAAACATACATGAAACAAAGACATATACACTGTTCAGTATGTGTAGTATTTTTACACCTGTATATTTCAAACCCGAGTAACACAATAATGTGCTTTTATAAATTCTCAAAGACATCCAGAGAACTAGACATATACGATGTAATACAATCATACTGCTTGAAATGGACTATTTTACAGAAAATAAAAGATTTATCAGAAGATGAAATGCTAGGAGCCAGTGAAGGTACCAAAAATAGGAACCTAACACATCAGTCAGTATTCATTCTGAATTGTGTACAGCAGCTCACAGATGTCTTCTGCATTATAGGCGTTAAGTTTCATATTACTATAGAAAACAGATGTGCCACAAGTTTAAGAAATGAAATCCAGTGCTTTGTGCTGCTTGGAAATCTCAGACACTGGGCTTCAGCATGTTGAAAAAAACCTAGAAATTACGTGGATATGAAGAGAATCACAGAACAGCTGGGATTGGAAGGGACCTCAGGAGATCATCTAGTCTAACCCTCCTGCTAAAGCAGGTTCATCTGGAGCAGGTTGCACAGGATTGCACATCCAAGTTGGGTGTAAATGTCTCCAGTCAATGAGATCCCACAGCCTCCCTGGGCAGTCTGTTCCAGTGCTCTGCCATCCTCAAAGTAAAGAACTCTTCCCTCACATTCAGATGAGACATCCTGTGTTTCAGTTTGTGCCTTTTGCCCCTTGTCTTGTCACTGGGCACCACTGAAAAGGGTTTTGGCCCATCATCTTGACACCCACCCAGAAGATATTGGTATGCATCAGTGAGAACCCCTCTGGGTTGTCTCTTCTTGAGGCTAACAGGTTTCAGCCTTTTCTCATAAGAGAGACAATCCAGTCACCTTATCATCTTCTTCTGCTGGCCCTTCTCCACTAGGTCCTTGTTTCTCTTGAACTGGGGAGCCCAGAACTGCACAGCACTCCAGGTGAGGCCTCACCAGGACTGAGCAGCCAGGCAGGATCACCTCCCTCAACTTGCTGGAAGTGCTCTTCCTAATACACCCCAGGATACCACTGGTCTTCTTGGCCAAAGGGACACACTGCTGGCTCATGGACAGGATGCTCAGGTCCTTCTCCACAGAGCTGCTTTTCCGCAGGTCAGCCCCCATCCTGTACTGGCGCACGGGGTTATTCTTCCCCAGGTGTGGGATCCTGCATTTGCCTTTGTTGAACTTCACTATGCTGCCCTCCACCCAACTCTCCAGCCTGTCCAGGTCTCAGTGAATGGCAGCACAGCACTCTGGGGTATCAGCCACTCTCCCAGTTTTGTATCATCAGTGAACTTGCTGAGGGTACATGTTGCAGTAGACCTCTTATTAGAGGGTACAAATGAGCCGAGACACAGACTTCTTTTCAAACACAGCATGAAAAGGGTCCTGGTTTATTCCTCTTCATGGCTTAGTCATCTTAACTCCAACAATTCACTGACTCTGGCTGCATCAAGCTCTTACTGCAGGTCTCCCTTGCAGCTTCTGACTGCTAGTTGCTTCCTGCTTAACTATGCATATATTTGTTTGCAGACTCTGAATGCAGGCTTTTACCCAGCTAGACTATGGATGCAGGTTCCAACAACAGATTCTAACTGCAGACCCAGACTGACCTTTGAGCAGTCATTCCCTCTCCCCAGAATCCTGCTCCATAATTCTCTTCTTCCTGCTCCCCAGAGTTCCTCCTCCACAATAATCCTCCCCTTCCCAGCTCACCCTGCTTTTGTCTCACTCATCCTTATTGGATATAGCTGTTACTCATCAGAGGTGAGGCTGTATTGGTTAATTAACACAGCTGTTACTTATCAGGGGTGAGGTCACCTGTATTCTCTTCTCCTATAGGTACACTGTCTCTTCCTCCAGGCACAGCATGACTGGATCCAGTCCTGATCCCTGGAGAACATCCCTAGCTACAGGTCCCCAGTCAGACTCTACACCACAGATCACCATCCTCTGAGATGTGCCATTCAGCCAGTTCTCAATTTACATCATCTCCACTCATCCTGCCCACACTTCCTGAGCTTATCTACAAGGTTATATAAGATGTATAAGGTTATAGAAGCACCATGATGACAATTCCACTTCATCCCTGCACCTACAGACACGGTTGAGATGCCTAAAATTTCCAGTGTGTTTGTTTCCTGGACCTGATCAATACTGTTGAGCATTTAGACATTTTACCAGGCAATTGCTTTCTCTTCAGGAACATCACAGCCTCTTTGCTACTTTCCTACAGGACTAGATATTCAGAAAATGGAAGCTATGTTTCCAATTTGCAAATTGATTATTCAGGGTCTGGAGTGGTGATACATACTTGAATGCCTTAGTGTCAGTTGAGACACACCAGAGTGTCTGACAAATCCCTGAAGGGCTGGTATATATTTCACAAGACCTCTATGAGACCCATTTGCTTCTAGAGGCTGCTAGATATTCTCAATAGCTCAGACACCACTAGGATGTTGAAGCACGAGCAAATTAATCAAGCCCAGGAAGACTAAATTTAGATTTTAGCCCTTTCAACTTATACACCAGCCTGAAATGTTCAAACCCTAAGAGAAAATGTTGACAGAAATAGCTCAGTACTGTCTTCTTAAATCTTCTGATGAAGTGGGAAGAGGCATGAAAAGGGGTCAGGGATGGTGCAAGAAACTTGGCAGTGGTTGGCTCAGGGACAGACAGCACAGAGTCTCTTAATTTGGGTAGAAATACTCTGTCTGAATGACAAAACACAATATAACATGGCCCTTCTCCTGTGAAGCCTCTTGAGAATAATGTGATCACTTTTTTCTTATTATTATAAATAGATTGTTACACAGCCCTGACTTCTCTAACTTCCATAGAAGTATTAGAAGTATTACCCCACCAGGACAATAATAATACAGTGTTAAATTATATTAATTCTACAAATAGCGTGAGAAATTGTGGATAACCAAAAAGGTTAATCCCTGTTTAATCTTCAGTTGCTGTGCTAGTATGGTAAAAATCTGATGGTAAATGGGGTGGCAGGAGAGCAGAATAAAGTGCTGCATGTAAATCTGAAAGTTCACCTCTTACTTTGCTTTAGCATTATATTATTTCACAAAAGGCTAGTGAATTAACAATAATTGGAAAATAAGTACTAAAAAGAATAGCATTTTTCTGCCCTTTCTGGTATGCCCACTTCAGATGCAAAAACATACGGAAAGATAGAAATACTGCTGCTGAACTGCACAAACCATTTGTTTTCTGTACAAGAAAAAGGCTCCTCAAGGGGAGGCTAAAATACTCAAAGGACGTATTTTCTATACATCCAAACAGCCCTTAAATTACTCTGTCCATAGCACTGTAACACCAGGCAAGGCAGATACTGAAAACAAGTATTTATTCTCTACATGGTATTTTTTGTCTCTCCCTCCTGCTGATATTATTCTTATGACACCAGACACTGCATAATTTGACATTTCAAATGTATGGCACTGTCACAATGATACATGAGGAAATATTTACAGAGCCTGGCACAAGAAGCAAAATTAATACTGAAAAGCAAATGGCTTGCTTAGATTGGCTGCAATTTCTCAGTTTACAGGGTAAATATTCAGTTTAACTGTTAAACTTGGGAACACAAATAATTGATAGCTTTCAAGCAATGACTGTAGATATTTACCACCTACCTGTTTAACTGCCTGTTTTTTGCCAGCACCAATGTTATTTTGCTGCAGGCATGTCTGGCTATATGACGAAATGTGCCTAAAAAGACAATGTGAATTCATTATGTTATTAACGTAAAGAAATTATCCTTAGGATTTCAAGGAGAAAATGTTGCATAAACACAACCAAAGAAATAACCTATGGAGGTCATTTAAGGGAAAATTAAAACTAACAAACAAACAAACAAAAAAAAGGAAAATTAATAAATTAGTGCTCTCTGTCCAAAGTAGAGAAAAATTGTTTTTCTTTTGAACAATTTTAAAAACACCTTGTGGAAATATAATCAAGAAATACACTGAATGTTTCCACTAGGCTGCCTTGCCCCTCCACCCTCCCCACTCCCTTGGGCAGCATTCATTCAAGACACATCCTCACACTTGGTTTGCCTTAAGCTCAATCATCTTAAAAGAGTTTTTCTGAAGGTCAAAAAGAAACAAAAAGCATGTATCCACATTAAGGGAAGAGGAATAATATGAGTGTGAGCGCCAAGAAAGAATCAAAGAGAAACCAATCATGGACTGGGTAGCAGAAAGAGGACAGAAAAAAAAAAAAAAAAACACTTCACTCTCCAAATTCCAAAACTCCAAACAGTCATTTCTCATAATATAAATCAGCAGAATAGATTAATCAAAAATTATAAAACCACCAGTAATATGCCCAATGATCTCATCACAGCTAGTACTCATGCATAGAATGCTTTGGTCTACATTTTCAAGGGAGTAGCTAAAATGGACATCTGCATTGCCAAGGACTAAGACCAAATGGGTCTTTCCCAGATCAGTATTTTAGGGCAACAAGAAAGAAGCTAAACTTCTGTAGCCTTGAGCATTGTTAGATTAATTTCTGCCGATGATAATAGGTCTGTAATCTCCACAGAGTGGGCCTGACTTAGCACCATTATAACACATACAATACCTAATTACAATCACAGCTAGGATATGTTTAGAAGGTTATCAGCCAAGATCTTCCTAATGTAAGATCGAGTTTCCATATAACTGCAGCCTTCTGGATCTAAAATTCCTTTTGTTCAAAGGTTTTAGTCTATATGCTTGGTTGTAATAAGCTTTTGGTTGAGAAACTTTTGTTCATGTGTGATTCTGATTGCAGCTTTGTGAAGGAGGTCACAGAACAAGGACTGAATACTCTGTTCCTATTTGTTTCATACTCAATCCCAAATTAACAAAATTCTGATGTAATTTCTGGGCTAGTTCTAATTTATAATACCCTTCACATTATTTAGTTTTTCCTTAGCTAAAAAGACAAACTCAACAAACACTGATATAAACAATTTTTGTCATTCTCTAAGCACTCAGATCTGCCATCAAACATCAAGCTGGGTTTTGAAATTTTAATGATAAAGAAAAAATCTTTCCTTTAAATCATGTCTTTTAATCCCCTTCAGTAAGTTCTGTAAGGTTTTCATTTATATTTTTAGTAACTGCTCAAGAGCTTATTAACTGACCAGTTCATTGTAGAATCACAATAATATAATTTATTTCAAAGTGGAACCGAGAAGCAGAGTAAATCTCAGCAACAAATACCTATTAAGCCCTGACCCTGAAAATGAAACCACGTGGCGTAAAACTGGTTTCAAATAAAGTAGAAAAAAAGATAAAGTCAGCTGTTCAGCCAGGAACAAAGCTACTTCACCTGATCCATGTTAAAGGGCCTTTTGTGAAGACTCTACACAGAGCATTTTTCTTCCTGTAAAAGGAATGATCAATAAATATCAATTTGCTTTAAGAAAAAATCTCTGTCTATAAGCAATTTCTCACCAAGATGACAACCCCTTTTTCTTAGAGTCTCAAAGCAGAGCTATTAGACTGTATTTTGGTGAGATCTGTGTCCTTCAGGAACACTTTCAAAGTCAAGCGATGTCTCACCTACAAATTGCATCTAGGACTGGCATTGAAGGGATTTAAGCTGGTAATAAGGCTCACATGGCCAGTTAGATCCTGCAGTTTGGATGGCTCCCATGAGTTCCTACCCCAGGACTTTACTGAGATGATGCATCAAGACCTTATCTGTTCTCTTCTTAACTCAGATGACTTCCACATCAGCTTGTCAGCAGGTAAGATTCTAGCTCAGAGCTCAATCCTGTCTTTTGAGATAATCAAGATGAGCAGATGAATAAATGTAATATATATATATACTTATTTTTGGCAGGTTGACAGTATTTGGCACTGAAAAACAGAAGTGTTGAGGGAGGGAAAAATAATGGCTGACTCCCTTTGCTTTTAAAAACCTGTGCTGTCTTGTGGGACCTCATTGGGGGCTACAATTCATTAAACTAAAAAGACTATTCCAGATGAATAGGATTAATAAGTAGTAATGCCAACTATACAACTGTCTGGGCCAAACTGTGAGACTGAAACAATTATACTAAGTTTTATATTATTGTACAAGAAAACACTTTATAAATGCTGTCACTGAATGTGTGACACAGTCCACGTTGCAGTCCTGTTCAAAGACAAGCAGCACAGTGCCAGCCACATTGCCCAACAGCAAAGTCAATCAGAGACATACACCACTAAGAACTACGTTGGAAAGTGCTGGGACTACAGAGAAAAAGATTGAAAAAGGAATCTTCTCAAGACAGGGAGAGTATAAGATTGGGAGAGAGGGAGAACATGGACCAAGATGGTGTTTGACTGCATGACAAATCCTAAAAAAATTTGTCAGAACTCAAAGGTAGGTTTTGATAAAAAAATTGCCTGGTGTCAGTGAATGGATTGTATTCTGCTGTGGGATAAATCAACTCATCTGGACGTGGAAAGCAAAACCTGCAGTCAGCAACAGAAAAAACTAGCTCTGTTTACATTGAAAGAATTCTGAAGCTGTTAGAACTTATGTGCCTCGTTTTGAAATAAGAAGGGAAAACTGTAGCTTCCAAAGTAATATCAAGGGCCTGATGTATTATGTCTTTCACAATTGATCATTTCCTTAAAACAGTGCAAAATAACTGCCTAAGTGAATATAGATAAAATTGTGAATATAGACAAAACTGCATTTGGAATTGTAACAATTAATAGCTTGCATGATAATCTGAAAGAATAATAAACTCTTTAACAACAGACATCAAGTAACTGATTTATTCAGCAAAACTTGCTTGATGCTGTTAAAGCCAATCTGCATGAAAAAAAAGACAGATTTACGTATTCTCTCATATGAAAGATATCACAAAGTATTGGGGGAAAAAAAAGCTATATTCAGTCTTGCAGGAAGATGATTCACCATCCGTCCCTTGTAGTCACTGAAGTCAGACACATTCATTACCCATTATGCTGAGGAGTTTCATTTTTCCCCTTTCAGTGAATAAGTGCTGAATTACCCATATCACTGAGCCATCTCACTAAATGTGGTGGCTGCCACTTGCCAAAATAATCATGAAAAGTTTATCTGTGAGGAACTCCAGATATTTAAGTACACAGAAGTTGCCTCTGCTAATAACAGAGATTTATCTTCCATTCTGAGTGGGGTGTATACAAATTCTGAAAATCACTAGTCAGTACTACATGCAAGTATAAGTGCTCAGTGACTACTTGTCGCTTAAGTCTCTTCCTTTCCATAAGAAGCATTTAGCAATCTTCAGGGACAGGGTTGATGAAAATATGAAAAGAAATCACTAGTGAGGATTTATAATCTTCTAAATTCTAAGGGTCCCCTGTTCCATATGGATTGGATTTTGAATTGCTTGCCAGAAGCCATTCCAAACATCAAATTTACTATTTTGATGTAAAATTTCATTTCACTTTTTCTCTAGCTTCACATTATTTTTAACTTTCTCCTTTTAATCAATTTACTTCACAATAGCAAAATGCAACCATTAGGCTGGAATTTTTACCAGTCTATATCTTCCAATCTAGCTTGATACTATCTATGTATTAATGTGCTCCTGTAATTAAATCTACTTAAAAAAATAGTAATTATTTAAAAGGTACTGCTGCTGTCACCTAAATGTATGCTCTACTGAGCCACACAAAGATCTGCTTATTAATGTATCTGTGGAGCTTGAGAAAAAATCAATTTATATCAAAAATGTTTTTATTGAGAACAAACAAATTACACAGGTGTTATAGAACTGTATGTAAAAATCTTCCAAGCTACTATAAATAAGTTTTTTCATGTATTTTATTCACTGCTTATATGTGGAGTTAATTGCTCCATTCTTTGCAGAAACAGGAACAATGAGACAGGTGCAGTCAGTCTTTCAAAAATAATGGAATAAAATCTAGTTACTAGACCAAATGTGACCCATTTAGATTTTTAATTTATTGGATGTGCAGTTGACTACCATTTTATTTCAGCAAAAATTTTTATTAATCATGTGCAATTAAGCTCTGATAAATCTAGCCAAGAAAGACATGCATCAATTCAAAGCTTTTTCAATTCTCCTTCACATTTTTGTACAATTGTTTTAAATGTTTAAGTGACTTTTATTCTGTTCCTCTTAAAACTAGAGCTTTACACACTAGTCCGAAGATGGTGGGGTCCCTGCCCAGGAAGTGGTTGAGGCAGAGCTCAGTGGTAGCTCTCTAACCAAGCTTCAAGCAATGATGATATCAGTTTAACTACTGTACAAGAAAGTAGTAGTTCATATTTTCCTGAAACTTAAATATAGGTGATTAATGCCAATAAGCTAAGTCATGTATTCAGTGTTTTCAAAAACATCAAAAAAAGTAAGGCCAAATAATTAACCATTTGCTTGGTAACTGGAATAAAGATAGGGCAGAGAGGCAGGTCAAATCACCATAAAGAAAATCTCAGTCCAGGCTCAGTTCTGAGCATGCTGCAAATCAAGCTGTTTGCTTTGGCCTTCAGACATTTTTAGGCCATGTACCAGAAATGCAGATTTCAGTCATTTATCTGTCCCTTGTATTGAACTTCATCAATTGAACTTCAACAGTTCAAAAATAACTCAATCTTGTTCCCACTCAGTCAGATTTTGTCATCCTTTATGCCAGACACACTGCTTGCCCAGTAAAGGACTCCACCATATGCGGCATCCTTCTCACAACTCACGTAGGGTCTGAAGACAAAAAAAAAAAAAAATTAACAGTTAAGCCATGAATATAAAATCTCAGTTTTCAACTCACTGCTGCAATAAATACAGAAAAACAACTGCAATAGCTAAATGTACCACTTAAAAAAAAAAAAAAAAAAAAAAAAAAAAAAAAAAAAAGCTTTTCATCTTGTACTGTTCTGCTGAATAAAGATCTTCCAAACTTTCAGAACACAGACTCGGATTAAGATTCCCAAAATTGTTCTGCAGATATGAAAGAAAACTGACTTCTATGCAACTGCCTTCGGTTATTGGAAGTGAGGTGCTTGTACACAGCATGCTGCCTCTGCCAAATCCAGCTGCAACCAATTTTACAGAGGAAAAATGCTATGCAGGAATTTCAGACAATTACAAGGGAGTAGCAGTTTTAATTCTGAACATATTGAAAAATCTCGAGTAGATAAAATTACCTATACAAATGGCAAGACTAAAGAAATTATTCAAATCAAAGTGTGTTAAGTGTAATTAGAAGTTTAACTGGAATAAATGTACAGTGTGACACAAGAATGATGACTCACTTTCCTGTTCACAATCTATTTTTCCTGCTTTCTAGGGATCTGATCTAGTAGCATCATTTTTCTCATCATTTCCCAAAAATCTGCTCTAGATTACTAAAAAAAAGGTTCAGAAAGGGTCTGTTTGGTGGCTGGAGCCAAACAGAACCAACTCCTGTGAAAGCACACCTTTGTGCTCCCACCTGGTCCATACAATGCCTTGCAGGTGCATGATGACATAGCCACTCCAACTCAGCATTCTGAAACTATCCCTCTGCCACAGTCAGGGTGCACCAAACTCAGGAACTCTGAAGAATTTGGTTCAACAAGTCAGATGTGGTTTGTCGGGACATTTCAAATCATTGATGATCCTTGATACTGAAACAAATTTTGATTTTAATCAAGCTTCTGAGGAAAATACACCGTCTTTCAACTAATGAACTTAATGGAACAACAATCTACAAAAAATGACTCAGAAAAGTCCCATTTTCCTCTTCTTTTTCTTTTATTCCATGATGCCATGAATAAAAGTGTTTCTAACTGACTCAGTCTCAAGGTAAATTGAATACTTTAACAATACTCCTCAGAAATTAGCTGTGGTGACAAAACCAGCACATATTGAATGTTCAAAATGCTACTGAAGTTTCTGAGTGAAAAGGAAACATTTTAAGGTCCTCATTGAACCACATGCACCTTCACTGGAAAATAAGAAGAAAAAAAAAGGAAAAACTAGTAAAAATACTTTCTGTGAACTGCTGCTATCTACTGGAAATTAAATAGAAAGGCATTTGGTTTATATACATCTAGAATAAGAGTCAAACCAAGGAAAATAAAGCAGTGTATTCCCTACAATACTACCCATGTGTGCCTGGCTGACTTGATCTAATAAGAAAATAGTTCTAGTTACTTGTGCAATTGCTTCACCTAGATTCATAGACTGACTTGTCTGGACTCCTAGACTTTGTAGGATTTTTGAGTCTGTATTTTTCTTAAATGGTCTCAGATGGTTTATTCCCACAAATCACCTTCTCATCACTTCAATAAACAAGCTGTTATTTACACTAGGTAGTACAGATTTTCAGACTAGGAATGTCTCTTCTTTTACAATACCCTGAACATCAAATGTTCCAGCACATGGCTGAGGTGACACTTCAAATACCAAAAGATGCACCTCACTGACCTCCAGCTGTCGCAAAGACCAGCATCAAGTTCAATGTTACCATTGAGGCTTCTTCTCTGCAGTCAGTGGAGAAAGACAGACACCTCCAGAGTGTGATTCTTCTCTTCTGTTCCAGGAGAGATAAAGCATTGACTGGAAGTACCTGCCTCTCTCCTTTTGAGGCGACCAACCAGTCCAGAACTGATAGCTAACCCTCCAACACCTTCAGTTAAATGAGATGATTCCCACCCTGACTGCCTGAGGCTGTACCTAATTACCAAGAAAAAACAGGGCATACTCCAGGATTTTGATTGTTGATCTGGGATCCTCCAGGACTTTCCTTGGCTTTCCTTTCTGCAGAAATCAGAGCAATGAGATGAAAGGAGGAAGCAGCCTTGTGCGCTCCAGGGTTACAGCCTGACCAGGAGCCAGGATGCAGTCTCTGACAGCTCCTCAATAAGATTAGCAATGGCAGCTTACAGCTGTACAACTTTCCACAGCTGGAGGTGTGCCTGCTCAGCATGGTGCAGTGCTGCAGAGAGAGCCCCGAGGCTCCTTGGAACAAGCCAGTCCAGAAGCAAGGCAGTTGCCTTGACCCAGCCCTGTGTATCAGCTTTCCATCACAGCTAATTAGCTACTTTAATTCAGCACACTATCCTTGTTATACAGGCTCTACACAGTTCAAAGACAGATTGGTTATATCTTCATTTTAGATTTAGCCCGAATGCCTGGGAGCTCACACAGATTTAACTCACTTATACTTTTAAAAGTGTCTCTGCAACTAAAGGATTGGAAACACATTTTCCCCACATGAAAATTTATTTTCTGGAGCATAGTTCAGGCTCAGGGAAGATAAGAGAAGAGACCAGTACAAGGACAAGCCCTGAACTACAGGGCTGGAGACAGTCTACCAAAATGCAAGAAAAAGTTATTTCCATATTCAGGAACCTCTGCAACTCCAAGGTCAACCTGCTCCCAGTGCTTATAGGTTCAGAGAAGCTTCTAAAGCAGAGGTGGAAACCAAGTGTCTCTTTCTATTCCTTCAAAAATTTTGAATGCTAAAAATTTCAATCACATGTTACAGCCAGGTATTATGCAAAAGTTTGTCCTTTTTGATCTATGTTTCAATGAAGAGGTTTGGAAAGGACAGTCCCTTTGCGATCTCCAGCAATGACAGAGCTGCCACTGGGAGGAGCTTCTCACTTAGGTCTAGGATAGCTGAGGCATGGGCTCAGTGTCACCAGAACCAGTCCCACCCTGCACAGCTTGATTTCCTCCAAAAACTGGTATAAATAGTAAAATTACCTTGGGCCTCATCTGACAGTCACTGAATTCAGTGCACAGTGATGGTATATTTGCCGTATGTCTTTCTGACACATCATCTCTTTTGTTTGGTTTAGCCTGCATCTTTTTTGGGAAAGAAGGTTTTTGGCTCACAATACACTCAAAGTCAACAGTGCAATTATTTTTTTGCTGGTTTTGGCTGGGGTAGAGTTGAATTTCTTCACAGTGTGGGGCTATGTTAACAGTGTTGATAATTTGGGGATGTTTTTGTTATTGCTGATCAATGTCAAGGCTTTTTATGCCCCTCCCACTGTTCCAGCAGTTAACAGGCTGGGTGTGCATGAGAAGCTGGGAGGGAAAATAGCCAGGACAGCTGACTCCAACTAAACAAAGGGATATGCTCAGCATAAAAAGCTGGGGGGAAGGGGGGGGGGGGGGGGGGGGGGAATTCAGAGTTGTGGGCTTTTGATGGTTCACTGCAGTTATATCTGAGCAATAAAACTACCTACCTTTGAATTCTGTATTCTAAAGATGATTTGGTATGCTATGAAAAAGAGCCAATATTGTTCCATGGGTTTCTGAGCACAGTAATTCCACAACACATTCTGAAAGCTCCCATTTTCACCATCTCGATAAATGTACCAGACCACTCACTGACATCCGCTACTGAATATGCATAAGTCTTTAACAAAATTTACCTTGCTGAAGCCTGATACACTATGTCAATGAAATCCAAGTGCAGTTTATTTAGGACCTGTAAGAAAAGGTTTTGAGGTATATCAGCATGCTCGGACTCTCAGCACACACAAAACTCAGTCACTGAATAGAGTAGCCCTGTCTGCTAATACAGTCTGGGAAATAAATGTCAGGTATGCTTTCATCTACACTCAAAACTGCACCAGATTGTCTAAAGGGACAACATACCCTTTCACATACCCACCCATCTAGAATGAAACACTTTCACCGTGGTATATGAGACTGGGGAAAAAACCAAGAAATTAATTCCAGCTCTGAGAGGAATGGGTTTTTTTGTTTTCAATTTACAGATTTGCACACATTACTCTCTATGTCTTGTTTAAGATGTCTGATGGAAATTGGCTTCAGAGCTGATGACAGATCTTGATCTCATGTGACATAAGGAGACAACAGCTTGAGCTACAAATGAAAGTGCAATTAGAGTTAGTTACATCATGCTCTAATTTTTAGTCACCCCACAGTATCAATCACACATAGTTTATACTGGAAAATAAGCACCAAGGAACACGGGTTGAAAATGATGTAACTACAAAGAAGTTAAAAGGAAGCATCAGTAGTTTTCTAAGCAGTTTGGGGTGGGGGGTGGATTCCCCGTGAAAAAGATAAATGTAGGTGTGTTAACTGTCTTCCAGAAGGATGCCTTGCTCCACACAGAAAGCTGGTCCAAATCAGATTCAACATACACAGCATCTGAAGGAAACACTCAGCTGCACCAACTATAACTCAGATTTTTTAAACTACAAATAAGATTTTTTGAGAAGGGATATACAGTTTGCTCTAGTCTCTTCCCTAAATAACTAAAACGTTGTCAGATTTTTATTTTTAATTCTTTTGCTGTTTGGATAGTTCTAATCCTCACTACCCTCACACGGCTCCTACTAATCATGTATTGAGGAAAAACATGTGTTTATCAATCCATATTTCCTACAGAAAAATATGAACCCTAGCTCCTCAATGTTCAGGAGAAATGCCTAAGAGCAAGGATTTTGTTTATACACAACTTGGTTAAAACTGAACATAATGCAACTGCCCATAGGTGATGAGACAGCTAAAACAATCCTCAGCTCCCTTCTGAGTTCTGGGGGGAGTAAGGGGATTCAAAATGAAAAATTAGTTTCAGACTTTAAAATTAAATTATGTGAACCATCCAGACATAGTGTAAACGCCACTGAATGTCAAGCCAAACAAATAATCTTCTCCTCAGGGAAGAAAAAAGAAGTTTTAGATTAATATTCAAGCATATGATTAAGTAAGTAAAATTACAGTCTAACCTCTGTTCCATCAACTCCAATCATAAGCAGCCCAATTCTGCAAAGAAACAAGTATACTCCTTTCACACTGATTGCCAATAAAGCCAATGTTTGCCAGGACTGTATCTTGGGTTGTTATTTATAACATGTTCACAGTCAGCATTGACTAGCAAAGGGACTAGACCAGACCTGACTCCCAGCTGAGCTGTTTGGCTTACCATTAGTTTAGCAAGACAAAAACAGGGAAGAAATCACTGTACCAATTTCTCAGTAGTTTCTGACAGCAGCTGCTGACTTCTTCTTTGCACAGAGTGGGACAAAGTAATTCCCAATTTAATAGGATTGCAGAGTAGTTTCACATGCAACCCTGGTAGAATCATGATGAAATCAAAGAAACAGACCATAAATTAACTCTTCAGTGTGATAAATAGAAACCTCAGCTCAACCTCCAGACACACTGCGGTAGCAAAACTGATGTAGGTCCAGGGCACCAGCCTGAAGAGTGATGCTGATGTGTGAAAATGTGCAGACATGAAGAGAAGTCCTTTCTCTGAAGAGAGCCCAAGACAAAACAAAATGTTCTCGCTGTGTGGTGATTATCCAAGTGGCCTTGTACTAAAAACCCTTCACAACCATTTGCACTATTCAAGCCTTCTGAACTCTCTTTCCTTGTAGGTGACCCTTTATAGGGTACAAGCACAGGCACACTCTCAGGGTGCTTCTTACCTTGAATTACCTTCAGTCCATGATCCTGGTTTAAGAAAGGATTTAATGGCATATATATATGCTCTTTTAAGCAAAGCTGGAAACACAAACTTCTGATATAGTGGCATCTAAGTTATGTTTAAGCACTGCAAAATAATTTTGTTCTAGAAGAATAGTGGGAGAAAGGATGAACTATCAACACTCTGGCTTCCTTTTGACAGACAGGGAAGAAGGCTCAGGACCAGTCAAAATGTCTGTGGCAGAGCTTGGTACTAGCGCTACTCTTAATGTTAGTAAATTTAATAATTTTAACATCAAAACATTTTATCTATTACAAGAGTAGTTTTATCATGAAACTGGATAGAAGAGCAGGCAATAAAGTGAAATGCAATACTCTAACAATAAGGAAGCATGCCTTCATCATTGAAAAAATCTGAACACCAATGTAAATGTTTTACTATAACATACCCATTTTATAATGTTTGGATCACTGATCAGATAGAAAAAAAAAAATATCAACAGACCAAGACTGTAAGAATTCAAAATCATCATAAAGGTCTGCAAAATATTACTATTTTAAAATTTCTGAATTGTATTAAACATCTCTACTATTGTGTGTCAAGAAAGTGAAACATTCTTATCTGTGTAGTATTTCAGGTAAACAGAGGACAACACCAAAAGAAATAACTGACAAAACCTTCCAAGTACATAAATTAGTCCACAAATACACTTTTATTATTTTTTATTCCTTGCAACCTGATAGTCAGGTTTTCAATTTTAAAATAAATTGCTTCAGAACTTGGCTCCCTCCTTTCACTTCAAGAAAAATGGATAAGAATGGTTCAACAAAAATTCCTTTGCATTTGTAAAATACATCTTCTCCTTCAGCTAGAACCCATAAAAGGACATTTTCCTTATGTCAAATTCTGCCACAAAAAGTAATTCTGGCTCAGTTCCTTTAATTTCTCTTCTCACCTGCTTGACCAATTCAAATTTTAAAACTGGCAAAACTAAGTCTTGTTAACTGAGCTGCAGCTTAGTTAGTCCAAAGGTAGCTGGGAACAATAGATATCTTCCAGGACATGCCCAAAGAAGGGGAGAAACCTTTGCATTTGTTGGGGAAAGTCAGACTAGAAAAGTTTTAGAGAGAAGTAAACCAGGCAGGAATAATGTTCCATTTTGTCAGATGCATCCAACATTTTTAATCTGAATGGCAGAGTTGCAAGCTCAGGATTTCTCCCTTGCTGCCTGCCAAGCCAGTCAGACCTTCAGCCCTTTCTTTTTACTTCAGTCTCCTTAATGAATGGCAGCACAACACAAAATCCCTGATTCAGTTCTGAGCCTATTTACAATCCATCAGTCCAAGAAAGAGAGTAGATCCTGAGTTTTTTGCTAATAAGCTAAACTCAAAATAAGCCCATCCTTGTCTTTAACATACAGACATTAGCAGAGAGGCATCATTTTCCCAGGGTAAATACAACTGGTGAAGTTGCAATGAGCTTCTACATCAAGCTTCTACATCTATCATCAAGTCTAAACATCTATGTTGACATCCATATTAAAACTTCCAACTTTTAAAATCACAAGATATCACTTGTTTTTACCTCTAAAGAGTAGGTAGATGTCTAACAAAAAATTGACTTGCTTTGAAGACACAGGCCAGAGGCCTTACTCAGGTAAGGGGATGTACTAGCAAGCTAGATGAAAAAAATATTAAGCTTAACCTGATTTCTAACAAAACATTACTACATGCAAAGATTTCCAGAATGAAGCATTTGTACTTTTGTGTTGGAAGCATGTCTTAGATTTGTTTGCCATGTCAGAGAACAGATGAAGAATGACCTAAAGAAGAGTCAAATGGTAAATTATGTTGTATTGACCTCAGAAAAGAGAGATAACTATGTTTAAGTCTTTGTTTCAGGTCAAGGAAAACAGAGATTCAGACTTTTATTTACCATTATATAATTTTAGTGTCCTAAATACCTAAATGCTTTCTGTAACATTATAGCAGGTTTTCACCTTTGCACTCATTATTTACTGGCAAATTTCAAGCTATCTAAAGTTTTCCCTATGTTCAACCAAGGCCAACAAGAAAGGCTTATTTCAGATGTTCTGTGCACTCAGAACCTTTGCAAACCCAACTCATAGCTCGCTGTACCACACTCAGCTCAGCATAAGCAATTTCATTGACTTGCACAGATTTGTGCCCAATTCCTCAAGATCTGATTAAACAATGATCTCTAAAACGCTTTTGAGCAGACCTCAGAGCTGTTTACATTTTTTACTTTGTACCACAAGCAACTATTCTACTATCCAGCATTAATTTAAAATCAATTGCACAGCACCACAGCCAGCTAGTTGTTTAAATACACCTGAGATTGGCAAGGAGTGAAGAATACACAGAAGAAATTCATCACTAATTCAGATGGATATCAAAAAAAGATATAATCAGCAAGGGACTGCATGAATATATAAGATAATAATATATATGTGGACCCATTTTGTGAAATAATTCTCTTCTATTCATTACAAACAGCTTCCAATAATTTCTTTTTCTCATATTGATTAATTGGGTGGAGTGAACAAGACAAAACTTTTTAAATAGTATAAGTCTGTGCACAGAGCTCATAATCCTGTCCATAAAAATCAGTGATTGGGGGGGGTTGGGTTTTTTGTGGGTTTTTGTTTGGTTGGTTGGTTGGTTGGGTTGGGGTTTTTTTGTTTTTACTGATCTTGACAGAATGATTCTAATGACAGACTCTTGCCAACACCCAGACCATCTGGTAAATTTTGTCTTGGCTAGGGTCTAGGTGTGGATTTCACTGGTAAAACTCTCCACATGGATTTTTCTCACCAGCCTCCAGCCCATGAGAGCAGCCCAGCAACACGGCAGATCCCAGGCACAGCACCGCAGATTGAACAGCAGATTCAGACCTGGCACACAGCGTCAGGCAGAGCAGACCCTGGCAAGAGCAGCCAGCAAGTCACCAAGGACTGAGGAGCATCAAATTAAAAAGGAGGGTTCAGAGTGACCAAAAAATGGGGTGGAAACTGTGATGCTGTTCTCAAGCCAGGCACTCTGAGGATGTGCTTAGAGATGTTGTGTAATAGACCAGGAACCTTGAATGAATCCCGACAAATCATTGGGTATATTATGGAGCTACTAGATAATATGAGTAGCTCAAGACCAGTGGGAGAAACATGCTGAAGGAATATTCCTCATGATCAAGAGCAAGCCAATGGAAACAATAGGGAGAGACATGTAGCTCCTTTTCTCTTATTTCAGCTTCCTCCCCTGAGAATTTTATTGGGTCTTAAAAGAATTGGGATATTTATTCTCCTTATTTGATAGATGCAAAGACAGCTAGACAAATTCCTCTTATATACTGGGATTTCAGTTTTGTGCCACGCATGAATGTAGAAAAGCAAGTAAAAATTAAAGACTTTGGGATATCTACTGTCAGTCAGAGCCTCGAATCCACTCCATTTGTACAGTAGATTGGTTTTGTTGCTTCTTTTAATTTAAGGGCAGTAAAAAGTTTTCTTTTAGAATTAATAATATGCAAGGCTTTGGAGCTCTGCATCCAAACAAGGCTTTAGCAGTGAAAGCATACATTCATCTTTTATTATTGCAATTATTACTATCCCCATTACTGTTATGTGATTTTCATTCCCCATGCTTTGTTACCTGAGTGAGTTCTACCCTTATCTATCATTGGAATAATTTATCAATCCCATACCCATGGGAAAATGAGACTTTTTCTTTTCTACTTCCTTGAATGTTTTCTGCTCCAAGATAAAATATAACACCTGCTGTTTTATATCAATTACTCATGAATAGAAAGAAATAACACTATACTTGATATTGCATCTCTTTGTGAATGTCACCCAGTTATACTTTTTCATGGAATATACAATTAAACATACACACAAGAGGAAACTAAAATAAGGATCAATGTAAGTCTGCTTTTCTAAGCAAAAATAGTAGCAAATGTAGAAATAGGTCATTTTACAGAGCTTCCTGGCCCTACATATCTGCAGACAGGCTTCTGATGGGTGCTGGGAACTCTGCTGGGAGTTACAGGCAGAGGCAGGGATTGGTGGTGTGATGCAATGCCCAGCCCACCCCACAGTGGGGTTCTCAGCCCTGCAGCACCTGCAGGAGCCAGCCTTTTGTCTAACACAGCCTAAGGAGTGCTCACTGACTGGCATGCTCACCCTGCGTGTGTTAAGGGTGGATTTGATCCTCTTGGAGGTCTTTGCAACCTTAATAATTTTGTGATTCTATGATAACACAATGTCCATAACCCTCTGTTGCAGGAAGGAGGATAAACAATTTAACAGACACTTAAGCAAACTAGAAAGGCTGGAGTGATTCAGGGGCAGAAGAAGAATTTCGACACATTGTGCATCCTATTTTGTCAGAGGAAACATGCTGGACCCTGCTGAGGATGCAAGCCTGTGCCTCTGCATGCATCCTCCTTTCTTCAACATGCACAGACACACTCTGGTCTCCTACAAACATTTGCTGGCACTAAGAGTCCTTGTGCCTGACATACCAGTGCCCTGGTGTTCTGCCCAGATGTGTTTATTCCAGAAACACTGCAATTTTGCAGAGAATGCTGAAAGCATCCCATAATTTACCTGTTACAAACTGTACCCTCAGAAAGAGCACTTTGATAGCAGAGATCAGCACAACTACAGCAGCATATCCATACTAGCACTATGTCTGGCCTAAAGTCCTGCACCTTGACCCCTCTTTCGTCTTCAGCTTTCACCTGTCTGAATTACCACCTTTCACTTTCTCTTACAGCCTTTTCCTTCAGCCTTGATCATCAATTTCCCTGCTGCACAAAGGATGCTGAGGCAGGGTAATGTGCACAAAGATTTATTAGCAGTATCCACTGCTGATGACACACATCGACTCTAATAGACAAAGTAATCTTGAGGGAGAAAAAGCAAAAACAAAAGCAGAGAAGGGCAGAGAAAAGAGAACAGGAGAGAGGAAAATGCAGAGAAGGAGAGAAAAAACTCTCTGCAGGCCAGTCATTAAGAGCAGCTGTGGGGTCCCAGATGAGACTCATCCCCTGGACGGTGTCTCCAGTGATGATGAAGGAGGAGGACTTTTCCCCTCATCCTAAATGTTTTACTGAAACATATTCAAATTCTCTATGGACTGCTACTGCTTATGATGGTGTTAGCACCGACCAGAGTACACTAAAATGATGCAAGCACTGCACATCGGCTGATTTTTAAGCTTTTTTCCACTTTTATTATTGGATAATGCTTATTGACCATTTGGATGACTATTATCTACTTGTTGTACAAAGGCTTTGGTTTCTCTAATATAGATGAAAGTCTATTCATATTTTAGTGATTATAATTATCTCACAGTCTTTCCTAATGTAGCTCTCAATTCCTACTGAGGTAGCAATGCCAGAACTGGGCATCTGTCTGCAAATTAAAGCAGAATAGAGCTTTCTGATTTCCAAAGACTGAAACCAGAATTTGTACCATTTTATCCCTGAATTAAACTAGTATACTCACTACATTTCTGGTTATCACAGGTAGGGCAGGTTTATATACGAAAACAGACTCCAAACCAGCAGGGGTATCTCAGCAAGGAGGCCAAGGACTAAATGCACATGGTGAGTAAATTATCCTCTCACCTTCCAAACTGCTCCCTCTGGATGGCATTAATGACATGCATTAGTTGTGTGCACCAGCACAGAAAACAACTGAGGCATGTTTCTGAACGATTAATGATCACTTTGTCAAGATGGAACAGAGGGACTACATAGGATGGCAGCAGCTAGACAAATAAACTAAATTGTCAAATAAACCATTTGTGAACTTCATTTTACTTCCAAGTTTTAGCTCTAATCTCTCCATTTGGATTCTGTCCTCAGCTTCCATTACAGCGAGGTAAACTCACAAGTGTTAGATATGTGCAACCTTGCTGAGCCACTGACCATGTTTCTCTGAGTAAAGACAGGATTCAATTACTAGCATTCAAAGGTTAATAGGAGAAAAAAAAGAAGACAGAAAATTATTCAGGAAGTTCCAGAAAATGCATTGAATGTCAAAGACTGCAATCCAAGCAGTTACTTTCTAGCACAACATATGATTAGGTGACTAAATCCACCTATCAACATTACAGGCTGCTAAATGCACTGGGAGACCACCACTGAACCTGAAAGTGAAGATCCAGAGCAAGAAAAGACAAGGCAGACAAACATAGGGACTCCAGTCCCTGAAAAAGTTACAAGTGATTTACTGACATTGGCATGGGAGGGAAGAATACAAGCACACTATCCTGCATCAGGATAGCAGGCCAGCCCGCAGGGCACCATCCCGGGAACCGTGACAGGCAGTGACGGGCAGTGACGCTTTCAAAAAGCCCACTCATGCCACAGATGAAGGGAGAAAGGGGTCAGTGAAGTCCATTCCCTGGGAAGCATGCCTGTGCTTATCTGGCGATCCAGCCACGCAAAGCACACATCACTCCCCAGGAACAGAACCTGTAATCTCAGTTTCCCTTGATTCTTGTGTAAATGATGTTGACTTTCAGTGTTCCCTGACTCTTGTAGAAGATGGGTGACAATCCCAACACCAGACTGGCAATTAGGACCACCCTGTCTGTCCTGTGGGTGTCCTGTATTCCCAGATAAAACATCCCAGTGCAAGTGAATTCCAACACATGCTGTGGATGCTCCATTCCCTAGGCTGCCAATAGAGAGAGGAAGGAAGACCACGTTAGGAAGACTAGATCCTCATTCGATGCTGGTGGCTTTTCTTATGCCAATTTCAAGACATTTCCGCCCTTACTTAGAATATTCAAAATTCATTTCCAAAGTGATGATATTTTAAAAAATTGATGCCCTGGGTTTCTTCTAAACAACCCAAACTAAATCTGATAAAGCTGAACCCCAGCAAACGAAAATCTTTAACAGCTAGTATCTTTTTTTTTTTTCATGATGAATATATGAACTTTATTTGGAAAAAGAACAAAAACAGGACAAAAATAGGTCAGAAGAGTAATTTCAGAAAACTGGTAACAAAAAGTAAGTCTTTCAGCTCCCACAAAACCCCATACATAAAACCATTAGGTCACATACTGTGGCTATGGAATAATTTGCCCTTTCAGGTACCTATAAAAACTTAATTGAAAAGCTTTGAACATATAGTATACTGTTAACTCAGAAGACTACTTGTGTGACATCTTTTACAAAAAGCTCCTATTCATTAAAACAATAATAAAGAGAATGGGACAACAGATTTATATTCCAAGAGGATGTAGTTGCAGTTACAGACAGTATGGATGATCATCCTGTACTCTAAATTTCACCATTACAAAAGTTTGGTATAAACCAGAAAGTATCACCCAGTGAGAAACTTTTATAAAGACTCTTGAAAAAGAATAAACATAAAACCATTTCCAGCAAGCCTCCAGGTCTTACTGAGATGTGCACTAACCCTGAAGAATCAATCTACACATAGTCCTTGGCCAAATTGTGCTAGTGCTTAAAACTAACAGACTCTTGCTAAAACTGTGTGATTTAAATTTTCCTGGGTTATCTTAAACTTCTCAGATGACCTCCTACTGCACAACACCACAGTACTGAATTGGTTTAAAGCACATGACATCCTCCAAGTATAAAGTTACAACCAGAGCCTTTTTTCTGACCCAGAATCTGAGACTGGCTTTTTGTTACAGAACAGATGGTAGCAGGAAATCAGCACTAAAGCATGCATCTTACAATTGGCATTTAGCAATGTTTCTAGTTTCTAAATGTGATTATCCTCTAAATAAAGGCAACCAAAGTATTGTGAGAATTGCATTTTTGTCTTCTCTTATAGATTTGCAGGTTAAATATCTCAGTATACCAGCAAAATTACTTTTTCTTCAAAATCTCAGGCCCACAAATTCACTCTGGGGAACAGGAAGTCAAGCTGGGTTTTTTCCATCTTAAACATTACTACCAGAAATAAAGGCTTTACAAGACAAATTTAACTCTCAGTTGTGCTTCTGTAAATTCCCTACTTTTAAATAAAGCTTTTAGTTTTGAAACCACATCAGGTTAGTTTAAATCTTAGATTGTTCTCAGGGCAAATACTTAGGTTTTAGAGTTGAGTTTGGAGGACTAGAGGTTGTAGGAGCACTGCTGATGCAGGGACTTGGGACCTTGATGCATATTGTCCCATGAAGAGTCTCTGCTAGTGGTCACCCTCACCCTGCACACTTGAGTCTCTGAGCATGATTTGTAATGTCTGCTTATTAGTCTTCAAACTCCTTTGGTCCTCAGACTGCTGACTCACACAGAATCACAGAACCAGCTAGGTTGGAAAAGACCTTTGAGATCATCAAATCCAATATAAGTGACCTAACACCACCATGTCAACTAGACCATGGCACTAAGAGCCACTTCCAGTCTTTTCTTAAAACATCTCCAGAGACCATGACTCCACCATCTCCCTGAGCAGCCCATCCCAATGCCCAATCACTCCTGTGAAAAACTTTTTCCTAATGCCCAACCTAAACTTCCCCTGGTGTAGCTTAAGACTATGTCCTCTTGTCCCGTTGGTTGTTGCCAGGGAAGAGAAACTGACCCCCTTGGGATTACAACCTCCTTTTACACAGTTGTAGAGAGTGACAAGGTCTCCCCTGAGCCTCCTTTCCTCCAGGCTGAAGACCCTCAGCCACTTCTCACAGAATCTGTGTTCCAGATCCTTCACCAGCTTCATAATCCTTCTCTGGACTTGCTACAGCACCTCAAAATATTCCCTAAATTTGGGGGCCCAGAAGTGGACACAGGACTCAAGGTGTGGCCTCACCAGTGCTGAGTGTAGTGGAAGAACCACTTCTCCGGTCATGCTGGCCACACTATTCCTGACACAGGCCAGGATGCCATTGGCTTTCTGGCAGGGGACAGAGGTTAACCAAAAGCAGGCACACCCACGCTTAGCTCTCCTTCCTAAGTGAACACTCATGCCAAAAATTTACACAGCTCAGTTAGTATTCTCCTGCACTCCTCAGAGCTTGTGGAAAACTGCTTCAAGCATTGGCTTGGGTTCAGTGAATTTGGTAAAGTCAGTTAAGGATCAAGTGCAAAGTCTGGCTCACACTGGCAACACATTCTAGCCATTGCACAGAGTTGCATAAAGAACAAAGTCATTTCATGGGCAAGCAAGGGAAACTATTGCCAGACCCGCCAATCTGGGACATTTCATTAAAACTAAATTCAACTTCAAGCCCTGTCTCCAAGTCTTTAGCAAACCCATTAGTTTTAGACCAGCTCTAAAACACTGCAGCACAAATTCCAGAAAGCCCAGAAATTGTGTGCCACAACATTTTTACCTGTTTGTGAAATGCTTCCTAATAAATCAGACAGTGTCTTGACTGAAGTGAGCCCCAGAGATATCTGGTAGATCTCCTTACTTATTTGGATGCACACACAAAGCTCCACAGCAACATGGGTACATTTCTGAAAAACCTGATGGCAAGCCATGTTTATTTATTTGTTCAGGTCTACAGGTTCAATTTGCCTCAGCTAACTTATTTGGAACTAATGCCATTATAAATATTTGTAAATGTCAGAGATTATCCTCTTGGTTGATTTTGTATTGCTTACTCCTCAGTGCTTTAAATGATACAGTGCTGTCCTATTTAAAATTACTTTCTCCAAGTATATGCAAAGGCACCAAATTCAAGCGTTTCCTATTGTTTTCAAGTTTCTCGAATGGTGGCAAAAATCAACAATGTGATTCCAGGAAAAAAGCTTCATTATACTATCACTGCATTCACTTATGGAAAAAAATGCAATAAATAACTTCTGACTGCAGAACTGATAACATTAAGGTTCTTACTTGTCTGTCAGGGAACAGACATAATTAAATATGCAATACACAGTACACACTAAAGATTTACTACAGTTTAACCCCTGTACCCCAGAGTTATCAAAAGAGAAAGATAAATATACCAGTAGCACTTTCTAGGAGAAAAGCCAAGTGTTTGCTTTGAAAAGAAAAAATTCTCCCCACTATTTCATCTTTAAAACCCCTTTTAGACAAATACTTAGAAAGGGAAAGATTGTGAAAATTGATACAGAAATTACACAAAAGGTAGGCCAGGTAACAGTACAATAAATCTTGTCATAACCAACACCTACCATCATATAATGGATACAGCTTCAGTGCATATTATGCTCCATTTTTATTTCTGAGTTTTAAGTATATTATACTTTGCTTGAAATATAAAGAAATAGGGGCCAGAGCTGTCTAAAGACACAAAATCAAACCTTACTTTAAGTACTAAAAATTGCACAGTTCTTGTGTACCTACAATCAGCATGACCCTTACTACTTAGAGAATGGAGCTATATATACAAGACATAACAATAGGAATTCATGTATTCAAAGTTTGTTCATTTTTCTGGTTTTCCTTCCTTTTACATTCTTAAAAAAGGTTAATAGTCAAGCATGCATATCACTGTAAATACTTGATAGCACACTAAAACACAACATTCCCATTTTAATCCTAAAATAATGTGAACAATAATCTAAACAGCAGCCCATGTATTTTTCTGTCAGACCACTTAAAGAAAACCAGGTTTTACAAAAGCAAAAAGTGGCACAGGAACAAAGAAGCAAATAAATTACTTTGAAAGAGCATATCCAAAAAAGCATTTCTATAATTTTCAATGGTCAAAAAATTGCATTAATGTTTGGATTTATCAGCTAAGGACTAATTTTGGTGACAATGCTAGATCCATCCTTGAATTAGGAGTCTCACTGTTTGGAAAGGTGGAATGAGGTAACAAACTGAGAGAAATCAGGGGAAGTAACTTTGAAATTATGTATTTGCCAAGACTATTGAGTGTTCTATACTGAGCAAAACAACCTACTAAAGCAGCCTCACTGCAACATATACTTCTTCCTAACAAGACACAGTTTATGCAAATCTTAGCACTGACATACTTTATTGTGTTCAGGAAGCCACTACATAGTCCATGGTAATTCCATATCAATAAAATTTTCCCATTTGAAAATTCTGTTTACATTGGCAACACTCCTAATCTAGATAACCAGATGTTAAAAACAGTTCTTTGTGAATACAGTTAATTCCATTCTAAAATAAAGATTATATTATGATAGCAAAAGAATTCTTTTCCTGGTATAATACCCATCTTCCTTGGAAGCCGTGAGGGGTTTACCAGAAAATCTTTTAAAATGATAACAGAAAGCAATACTTCTGACATGCAAAAATGATAAATACGCAAGACACAAATTCTTTATTGTCATTTTGTGAACGAACAAGAACCTGAGGGTTTTTATATGCTGGATGAGTTAATAATATCTCCCTTACGGTTTATTTGAACTTTTGCAGGGATGAAAAATTATTTGCCTGGCCACATTTTATTACTTGCAACACAGATTAGAGAGAATCTTCCTTCCTCCCCGAGAAATATTGCAGGTCTCTGTCAATGTTTCCTGAACACTCTTCTTTTGTGGGAGTCTTTCTTCAAATATGGCAAAGGTGACCTCGTGTAGATGAGGAATGAGATGCAACAAAAAACCTTAAGCATCATTAGCTATGGAGATCACACTGTTTTAGGCAAACTACCAAAGATGAGCAAGCAGTTTGCTGGAATGTTCAAAGTATTCTCACCAAATGTGAGTTAGTGATTCATCTATGAGAAATGCATAATGCAGGATCAGCACAAATGCACACCATGCATACCAATTCAAATTGCCCTCCTAAATTCACAGAAGAGTACCTTCCTCATTTGTTTCTCTGAATAAGAATTGTTCTATACAGACAATAACTGATATTAAGAACTTTCTAAGGCCGCTAGATTCAACATATTATGTAAATGATGGAATTCATAACTTTTCTCCATCTAAAATGCAATTATAACTCTTATCTGTGATGTAGCAACAGAAAACCCTTTTCTGCAAGGAGATGATCCTAATCAGGTTAACCTGAATTTTGACATTGATTTGCATAGAAAAAATATTGGGACTCTGACTACTTATGCATGAAACAGCACTTATCTACCTCCAAGACATCTCCTACATTGGTACAGATCTGTCACCTTGCATGACTCTCCCAGCTTCCAAATTGAGTTTCTGAAGTGGTCTAATTTTCATATCACTGTTCCAAAGTCAGCAGCTATTACCCATAACTAATATAATATGACAACACTCCTCAATGTCTCACTCTTCAAATGCCCTTAGTAATTGCCATCACTCAATATTCAGAATTACGCATGCTGGGAAAATGTAGCTCATAAGTGTAGAGTCTGTTATGCACAGAGATTCATCTCAGACTTTCAGTCTTGACTTTTCAGAGGTAATACGAGCCCTGTGGATGCAACTTCTTCTAAACAAATACATTTCAAAGCAATGTTTTCTTCTATGGAGGACATCCTTGAGAATATAATAGAAGGCATTTTGACCAAGTTGTCTTCTGTTTGCCTGCAACCTATCAGTCAACACTCAGTTCACATTAGTTAAGCCGTCCGGTTTATCTGCATGCCAGCAACCCACTAGAGTTTATCCTGAGCTTTGCAACCAATTTTGCCAACACAGTTCTAGATTACAGAAGGGGAATATTGACAAATAATGAAGTATAATGACTGCTTGTGCTCCTCCAGGTGCATTATCCTACTGACTTGTTCTTTCTCTCTCAGAATCAAACATTTCTTTGATGACAGCTCTTCTCCCGTAGCAGAGTGAGTTAATATCCTAACACTGGGTTCAAGTGCAAACACCCTGATTTTGTCACCTTTTCTCACATAAACAGCACTTTGTCACATAAACAGATACACTGAACCAAGAAGTACTTTTAGGGCAAGGCATTTTATTACCTGAAATGAATCAGGGTGACAGAACCGAACCCTTCCTACTTAAAGGGGCCTAATCTGTAGATACATGCCACCACTGCCCATTTGCACTGCTCTAGAAGTATAAAAGAACCTTGAAATGGGTGCAAATGCAAATGTCAGATCAAAACCAGCACTGTGCATGCATGCATACTGCAGTCATTAGCAAGGTACAGAGTGTGAATACTGGACACAGGTGGTGTCTGCACAGCAGACAGACAACAAATGACTAGAGGGTGTGCACGGCTAAATAACAGGAATAAAAAGGAACCCAGGAGTCAGTGCTCTACTCCTTTATCAGAGGTTCAAATGTCCAGATGTAGATCTTTGCAGAGAAAGAGGGGAACAAAAATGCCCTACAACAGCAGCAACTGCAACCCTTAGACCACCAGTGGGAGTCACTGAGACCATAGGAGCTTTCCTGATGCTTTATAAAAGTCTGTCATAAGAACTGAGACATGACTGGGGCCCAAAGAAGCATCGCTCAAAACTCAGCATAAGAAAGTTGTCATTGAAAAAAAGTAAGCACTGCCTGAGAGAACTCACTCTGAAGAAAATTAGCTTGTGTTCTACCGATGATACACAAGATTAGGTTAAAAGAGTTAAGCGTGAACTAAGTAAAAGGCAGAAATGTAAAAGTGACTTTGGGCAAAAAGCTATCTCCTAAAAAGATTAGCTTCACATCACCTGACTTCTTGGCACCTTAAGGTGAGAGAAAGCCTTAATAAAAGCAACATTTTTCCCTCTACTCTGAAATCTTAAGACTGTGACTTGGTCAGTCAGCTGAGTGATCAACTTACCTTCCCTCCATCATCAAGTATTTGACAGGGTGTTATTTTATGAGTGCTAAAAAGCCCTGACGTCTTAGTCCATTACAGAGTTTCTGAAGGTAGAAGTCTTTTCAGCCTGCAGAAAAGACATGTACAGAAGTGTCTAGAGAAATCTTTAAAGACTTCTAAATGTAAACCAGTCAATTTCATGTACTTGACTGGTGCCAAGTTTTTACCGTCACGGTCCTTGAAAGCATCCTCTGTTTGCAGCAAGGATAAAAGGCAAAGGGTATTTAATTGTTTCAAATGCAAACTTCTACGTGTCAGTGTATTTACTCTGCAATAAACCCCATTTTTGTTTAATTCCTAATGAAAATAATTGAATGGACTCAAACATATTGAAGTAAATTAAGTAGAAACAGAAGACAGTTTTTTTCAGAACCAATATGAACCCATTTATTTAACAATGTCTTTTTTCCTTTTTGGGATGTTAACCTAACTAAAGATAAGGTAAATTTTGCTCCGCTTTAGTTTTAAGAGTTAGAAAAGAAACAGAAAAGAAAGCAGGCATAAAGAGAAATGGTAATTTTTTCTTATTATTACTTAACTGAAAACATAGCCAAATGATTGCAAATATAATCAAGAACAGAAGAGTTTTAAACTAAACAAGCAGACAGCATATGCAATTAAATGAGTATAAATTTAGAATAAGACTAGCAGTAGAAAAAACACCCCAAACTCTCTAAAACTGCACAACTTTTTCTGTTGAACAGGAAAATGCTAAGATAGGCCAGTATGGAGAAAGAGATTAAAGAGAGCAATATACATTGCTAACAGTTAATATGACCACTTATTTTTTGCAGCAAAAAGGAAAAGTTTGTTCTTTTGGTGGGACTAGTTAGTCAAGATTCAAAATTTTGTCTATAAACACTTATAGTTCATAATGGAAGTAGTTTATGGTCTTTAGGAATAAGTAATTTTTTAAAAAAATGGAGATACTGCAGGTGAGATAGAATCTAGAATGTTAAAGCAGAATAACTATGAACAAGGTCTAAAAGTTTTGGAAAATTGTCTGCTTTTTCCCAGTGTGGTTAAATTCAGTTAGTCCTAATATTTCATTAGAAACCCCTTTTGAAAATAAATGATGGACAATTTATTACACACTGTCCCTTTTTATGACTTTATAGAATAGATAATAAATTTATTGCCTTTTATTTTAAAAATCCTGTTGAAAATATATGAGCTAACTTGTTGCACCTTTCAGCACTAACTCAGCTACAGGAAGACGGCAGTTTTTCATTCAGGAGAAGTGCTTCAATTATTGATCTGCTCTCAGTGTGGTTGATCCTACGACTAAGTAAATATCCCAGCATTCATCAGCAAATCACACAGCATGCTCTATCCAGCGACCACCACCATATTATCTTTTAGGGACACCCACTGAGATTCCATACCTCCTATTTCCAGCTTTTAAAACTTGCATTCAGAGACTCCTTGAATCTTCCTTTCTTTTATGGGGATTCTCACATTCAGATATGAGACTTAAAGGAAAGCTAAAATACATTTGTGGAAAACCTGAGGGGAGACAACAGATTTTTTCAGACCACCCAGAAAGCTGGGATGCCTCATCCTTTTCTTTAACCACACTGACTTAAAATCACACATGACAATAGGGAGTTAGCACAGCAAAAGATAATCTTCTAATTTCACACAGCTTTGTGAGACCATTATTCTTTCACTGCTGGAAAGCAGAAGGAAATGGTACCCACACCCACCACTCCTGAAGAGGTTGCTGAGATATGTGTAGAGATTCACACAATTGAGACTGATGCTGCAAATTGCAAAACAGTATCTCACTGAAAAACATAATGAGCTATTTCAGGAAGCCAAAGTGGGAACAGACAGTGTTTCAGTGTATTTATCTAAGCAATCACAATTCACACTTCAAAGCAATAGAAGCAGTAAAATAAGTATAATCAAAGAAACTCACTTGTCTAGGTACATTTAATAAATAGGGATGGATGTGGTCCTAAACAAAGAGTGCTGAGTTGGTTGGTCTTCACCAGCATATTTTCTTTCCTAAATCCTGGTACTGGACAGGCTATATAATATTCTTTTCAATACAGAAAATGTGAATTCTCTGCAATACAGAAAGTACATACAGGTGCTAGGGGTAGAGGCAAATATGACCCTTCACCCAGAAATCAATCATGTTACAGTTAGTTATCTCTTTCCTCATTAGCAGCACTGGCTCTAGAATGAACATCTGGTCCAGACACATGGATCTTTAACAAAATGTGGCAATAATTCACTCTTCAATTTCACATAACACCCAAACATGTAACCAAGAGCACACCTTAGAGTAACCCTTATCCTCTGTATTTTCCCTCTGAAAATGAAAAAAAAAAAAAAAAAGAAAAATTAAGGCTGAAAAGGAAGCACAAGGGAGGGCTCAAAAGCAGTAGCTGAAAAATTTCTAACTTATATTTGTTACCTGATAGAAATGTGATAGTTAGATATCTAAGTCTGTAACAACCACTTCAAGAGATCTTGGTGTTAGTCTGGGCCTTTGAACACATACAGCACATACCTACCACTGTTGACCTGTAATTCAACACTGAATTCTTAAGTAACATTTTTGAGGGAGAGAGAAAACACTGTTTTCCCCATTTTATTGACTCCAAAACTGAAACAGACACCTCAATGACTAATTTGAGACCCCTGACAGAAAAGTTATTATAGACAAGGTTTCACTGCAGGAAGTCACAGAAAGTCCACGCTCTTAAGTAACAGGAAACACTGCTTTCTTCCTTCAGGGTGAATGTCATCAGTATAATTTTCAGCATGAATATTTAGCATTCACTAAAACATCACATTTTCCTCTTTTGCTTTTCTTTTCTTAACAGGAAGAGTATCCCCCAGCATACATAATACATCTTCTGTTCATCTCTGCTCTTAATCTTGTGGATTAAACTCTCATGGAAAAGTTTAACCCATATGTCATATTACATGAGAGTTCTTGCATGCATTTCCCTCTGGCCATACAACCAAAACTGAGGCCCAGCCATGGATGAAGTGGCATCCAATATTCATGTACATGGAAACCTATGCAAAATGATCCAAAAACAATCTCAAAAAGTTTTATCACAGAAAAACTGATGTCCTCTGAAAACGCTTTTGTTTAGTACAGGCTACTAGCAATATCCACTTTGAACAGAAGTTTAGATGGCTAAACAAAGGTAAGAAGAAGCTTTGTTCTTGAGTGGGTAGAAAAGAAATTCCACTGATGGGGCAGTAGACCAGATGGCACAAGAATCTAGTCAGCAAAAAGGACAAATCTCCCAACCACTCTACATCATTCAGTTACCTTTTTCCTAAAAGGACTGTCTGCCATGTTAACTACAATTTTCTCTCTGCAATGAATCCTCAACTACTGCTTATTCCTTGGCATCAATTGGGTGCTATCACTCCAGGCAATCTTTTTTTTTTTTTTTTAATGTAAATATCTAACAGGAAGGAGAACAAAACAATCAATTCATACCAAATAGACCACTGAATAATCTCTTGGCGATGACAACTTCAAACCATAATTGACATGGCTGAAAAAGGACTAATGATTTAGGTAAGAAAGATGCTTTATGATATTGACAATCCTTTTACCCTCTACTTGCCCCCACTCTACAATCTTTCTAAAACTTGCATCAGGGAAGGAGGTTAAGGAAAGAGGGCTTGTAATGCAGTATCAGATACAGTGCTTCAAAAACTTCAGCTTCTAATCACATTTCATTTTTAATAGTCGTCCCCCAGATTATTTATTTTTCAGACAGCAGCTTAAGTTATTTGAACAACTTTGTGAGCAATTTCCTTTACCCCATTTCTTCAGATATTTGCAGTAATTTCATAGGTACTAGCTCTTTACATTATTTTCTAGCTCATCATTTTTACTATCATTTTGACTCAGAGCTCTTTTCTTTGATGTGCAATAATTTGTTTTGAGAGTACAGGATATCAAAGGACAGAAATATCTTCATCATCTAATGTGCAGCACAATCTATACGTCAGAAAGAAATAGTAAGGTTATTATTTATGCTTCCTCTCAACCATCCCTCTTGCACAATAGTCAGATAGCTACATGCAAATTACAGCACACAATTCATTTCACAGCAAAAAAAGCTCCATTTAATACCAGGCAAGGAGTCTTGTGGTGTAAAATCCTGTATTTTACATTGCAAAGAGTAAGAATAGTCCAGCTCCCTTTGTTCCAAAATTGTCCACTGCTCTTTAGATTAATCTGCAACACCATCCAGAACATGGGACTTGGATCCTATATGTAACTTTTTTTTTTTTCTTTTTTTTTTTTTGTTCTTGCTCTGGTTTATTTTTGTTCTTTCTTATTTCACTTTTTCTTTTTGATGGAAATCTGTTTTAGCCAACCTAGACAGAACCTCCTTTTATTTCATTGTCAACCCATGCCCTGAAAGGTGGTTGATGCAGGTTAGCCTGGGTTTTGGGCTGGATGCAGAGATGGTATAGTGTACCTGTCATCTTAATTCACAAAGCTGCAAGATAAAAATCAGCATAAACAATAAAAAGTGCAACACCACCTTTTGTTGTTCTCTTCCCTTTTATGTCTATTAGTCTTATTCGATTCCCAGCAAAATTATATCAGAGAAAAAAAACTGGGAAAACAATAGCTTGAATCCATTCCAAGTACATTTTTCTTTTTCCAAAAAAGACATTTGATAAAGTCTATAATATTACCTATAATATAGTTTAACTAGAGGAACTCCCCTCTAAAACCTTTTTATATACAAAGGAAAACAATTAGAGGATGCCAATTAAATGAACACTTTTTACTTTTTAATGTATTACATATTTTTACAGATTTTATTTTAAAATATATCTTTTTAAAAAACCAACCTATATTATACCTCAAATTTTCCAAGTACTTTTCTTCTTTTTTTTTCCATATCTTTATTAAAACGTTAAAACAATTTGCAGTGTCAATTATGGACCTAATAAGCCAAGGCCTTCATGCTGAAACTTCACTCTGATGTGAGTCAGAATAACATGAGACCATTTAGGAACACTTATGAAACCAACACCATCAAAAATAAGAGATTTTTTTTCAATTATGCCAGTATGCATTTGTGGGAATGTGGGTAATAATGCCTGAAGTGGTGAAAGGCAATATTGATTTCTGATTAAAACCTGACTGTTGCTGTAGGACACAAAAGACTCCAAATACTTCAGAAGGCAAAGAGCATAGAAAAAGAAGGCTTTATTGTCTAAATTTTTACTACCTTTTATACGGTGTTTTGATACAGACTTAACATGATTGGTGAATAGGAACGACACCTCTCTAATGTCATTGGTTAAACTACAGAAACAGCAAAACCATCTGGATAAAGATTGTTTTGAGAAAAGACAGTTGTTTACCAAGATTGTTTTGAAAAAAAGCTTTCTTGAGAACTTTTTCCTTGGGAAAAAGTTAGCAGTTGCTAGCAGGCTAAAAATCTCTCCGGCCCACATCTGACCATTCTAATATTGCCTTTGTTCCATTATTTATGATGTCTCCTTTGATATGTCTGTGACAGTTCTGACAGCAAATCACCATCTAGCGTTGCTTATCTTTCTTACATCCACTCTTGTTTTTTGCCACCTCACCCCAGGCTTGCAACACCTGCCTTTCCCATTACGTCCAGCCACAGCAATGTTTTCATCCAAAGGGAATATTAATGACTGCCTTCCTCATAAGCACATAAAGGATATTATTCACTCATACAATTGTCTAATTTTCTCTTTCATTTAAAATTATTGAGCTTGGGGGAATGCTGCAATATGCCAGTAATCAGCTGTGTCTGTTTCTAGGTGAAACTACCACTACTGCCTCTGAACTGTAGTACCCAGAACTCTTCTCCCCAGTCTTGGTGTGAGACATGGCTGTATCCTACCAGCATGCTGGGACCACCCCAACTTCTGCTTCCCTCCCCTACTCCTACATTCACTGGAAAATTAGGCACATGGGCAGTTCAGAAGGAAGGTATTGGCATTCCAGACGCTGGAACCACATGCAGATGACAGCAAGACAAGTAGTGCAGAAAACACTGTGAGACAGCCTTGTTTCACAGTTTCTGTGATTAGGGGTTTCCTACCATGCTTCCTTAGTGAGACTTGACACAGCTGAGATCTGCTAAGGCATTCCCTCTAGACCTGGTCTCTCCAAAGAAAAGTCTGCTCCATGTAA
Organism: Chamaea fasciata; assembly: GCF_029207755.1. NCBI lineage: Eukaryota > Metazoa > Chordata > Aves > Passeriformes > Sylviidae > Chamaea > Chamaea fasciata. The sequence continues at coordinate 28,743,062 of NW_027094086.1, forward strand.
TCATCCATCATAAATAAATACTGTCTGATAATAAATTATAAGTCAAGGCCTCGGGTAAGTAAGTGATTGATCTTCCTGTGATAACCCTTGCTCTCTCTTATCATCTTGTCTGAAATGGTTTTTATCATCACTTGTTTCTTCCTGTTCAATATAAAGTTACAAATCTACCCAGAAAATAACGATGTTTTTCTATGTCTCTGCAAATGTTTAGCATACCTTGGGCTCTGCAAGATAGCAAGAACAATAACCACTAAACAGTAGCCTCCAGCCCTAGAATAACCTGCAAATGTTAATGCTTAATTAACATGTCAGTGTGCAACATATCCTTTAATTGCAATTCACAAAGAAAAGTAGAAATAGAAAGAGACCGAAAGGCTAAATAAACAGAAAACAATGGAAGACGAAGTCCTTCTGAAGAAGAGATTTTGTTGTTCTTCAAAGCCAGAAGTTCAAATTATCTGCAGGGGTTTTTACCATAAATTAAGTACATTATTGTATAATATTCATCTAAAACCAACTCCATATTGCTACTTCACAAGAGAAGAGTATGATTCTATCCAACTTAACACGTGTGGATGTCAGGTATAGCAGTATTATTGCAAACAAGGCTTCTAACACGGAAGGGAAAGCTGCTAGAATTTTGGCTGGCTGAACAGAATTTGAGCACAATGCAGAAGCTTACTTAAGTGTGGCAGTACTGAACATTGCCACCCTGGCACTTACTGAAGCACAGGGTGTGCTCATTTCCATATCAATGCAACACATGTTTCTCCTAGACAAAGCTGTTTCACACCACTGCAGCTATTTGAACTTTGGAAATAAATGGAAAGGTTTCTGTGTTATTGTTAAAAAACAATGAAACATATCCTTTGTGCACAGGATACAGTTAATAAACGCTGTCCTTTGTAGGGCTGTATTAGTGATTTTGGGCAAAAGGAACGCATTGTAACAGAGCTGTGTTGTGCAAGAAAGACAAGCACCACTTTAAATTCAGAACACAGAGTTGCAGAGTGATAGTGATGTCGTTCAGATTTAGAAGATTATATTCACTGCAACTTTGTTAGCTTGCTGAATGAGCCTATAGCAAAACCTGGGAATCGACAATAAAGCAAAATTTAAGTGATTTGTGCAAGGTCACAGAGAAACACTGGAAACAATTAACAGTCTGTCCCACTGTGTGTCCACTCATGTTTTAACAAGACCAAATTTCTTCTCCTTACCCCACAGAGAAAGAAATACTTTTCAGACTCTCACAAATCAATACTAAAATACACTGTACCATACTAAACAGTAAGCTGTAGAGCGTTAGGAAGGAAAAACAAAACCTTCAAGAAAAGCTGTATCGAAGGACCAGAAGCTTTGTCACGTCACATTAAAACTCAGGGTACCATTCCATCCAAAAGGGTATTACTGGGAAAGAACCACCTCTTCCCTGCAGCAAAAGCAAGCAAATGGTTCAATGTTGTAAAACCAAGACCATTTAAAATCATTACTTTTAGCTAAGAGCAAACCAACTATTTTTAAACTTAAAGCTTCACAGCCATGTAAAGAACTCATTATTGTACATTAATATGACTCCTCAATCTAAATGCCTGTAATCCCTGCCATAATACTTTTATTTAGATTGAAAGAAAACATGTAGTCTACTAAATTAACAATAATTCCTTATTCTCTGCTCCCTGGGTTTTCCTTACAATGTTCTTTTCACAATGATTACAGGGAAGAAAAAAAAAAAAAAGAAGGCAAGAAAAAAGTACCTAATTCAGAAAAAAAAGTATCAGAAAGTACGTTCAAAGATTACCTGTCAACTTGCCACAAGTTGAATTTTATTTCATCACACAACAGCAAATGAGAACAATTTTTTCGCCCATACTCTTTGAAGAGTATATGCTTTTAAGAAAACAGAAATAGAAACAGTGCTGGTGCCTTTTTGTTCTCCAGCAACAGCAGGATGGAGGGTCTCTAAGCTCACAAAATCACAGAAGGGTTGCTGATGCAAGGAACCTCTCATAATCATCTAGTTCAGCCCCTGCTTAAAAGAAGGGTCAGCTAGAGCATGTAGCTCAGGGCTGTGTCCAGTCAGGTTTTAAATATCAACAAGCAACTACTTCTCCGGACAATCTATTCCAGTGTTTGATCACCCTCACAATAAAAATGTGTTTTCTTATGTTCAGATGGAATTTTCTCTATTTACGTTTGTGCCCCCTGACTCCTTTCCTGTCATTGGGAGCCACTAAGAAAAGCCTGGCTCCAACTTCTTTTCAGGTATTTCTGCACATGGACAAGGTATCCTTGAACCTGCTCCTCTCCAGGCTGAACAATTCCAGCTTTTCCAGCTTTTCATTTGCAGATGTCTGCTTGTACTTGGCATTGGTGAGGCAGCAACTCAAATGCTGTGTCCAATTCTGGGCTCCTCACTTCACTTCAAAAAAGACATTGAGTTCCTGGAGTGTGTCCAGCAAAGGGCAGCAATGCTCATGAAGGGTCTAGAAAACGAGCCTTATGAGAAGCAGATGAGGGAGTTGGGTTTGTTTGGGCTCGAAAAGGTACAAGGGGCACCTCATCGCTCTCCACAACACCCTGAAAGGAAGTTGTGGTGAGGTGAGGGCCAGTCTTCTCTACCATGTCTGCAGTGACAGGAACAGAGGGAACAGTCTTAAGCTGAGATGAGAGATTCAGATTAGATATTAGAAAAATTTCTTTCACTGTTAAGATAGTCAGGCACTGGAGTAGGCTGCCCAGGGAGGAGGAGGGGTCATTATCCCTCGAGGTGTTCAAGAAGTGCCTGGATCTGGTGCTTGGTGATCCTGTTTAGTGTTAGGTGGACAGTAGGACTGGATGATCTCGAAGGTCTTTTCAAACATTGATGGTTCCATGATTCTGTTTATTAATGACACATCATTATTAGCAGTTGGTAATCATAACTACTTGTGCATTTTAAAGCTGAAGCAAGATATACCCAGCCAGGACAGGGGCTGAAAATGCTAATGGGAGGGAGGGAGGGAGGGAGGGAGGGAGGGAGGGAAGGAAGGAAGGAAGGAAGGAAGGAAGGAAGGAAGGAAGGAAGGAAGGAAGGAAGGAAGGAAGGAAGGAAGGAAGGAAGGAAGGAAGGAAGGAAGGAAGGAAGGAAGGAAGGAAGGAAGGAAGGAAGGAAGGAAGGAAGGAAGGAAGGAAGGAAGGAAGGAAGGAAGGAAGGAAGGAAGGAAGGAAGGAAGGACAGTTTTCTAGGCATTTCAATAACTGCTACTGGACAGAAGCAAATGTTACAATTCAAATTATTTTAAAGTTCACATTTATAGTTCATTCATCTGAAAATTCTGGCCATTACATCCATGAGTTTCTCTACCCAGATGCAATCCTTGAGAGAAATATTCTTTATAATTCAAAGTAGAGCTAGCTTCTGGCAGGTACAAATTTTTTAACTCCTTAGAGGCTTCTGCTTTCTTACATGAGGACTCCCATCTAAGAGAGAAGCACAACAGGCATACCTGAACAGAAAACTGTTAAGTCTCATTCATACCTCAGTGAATTGCCCAGAGTAATACACAAGAGCTGAACCCCACATGTGAACCTGTTATTACACAAAAAGCCTAGACAAAATCAAGTCTACCTTTATTCCATAAATGGACCATTATCATTATAGCACAATGGAACCAATTTAGGTGTAACAGGATATTATGAGTACAGTTAAAGACAAGCATCAGAAGATACTATACAGATGTTACCAGGCTAGGAGGAATCAGTTAGGTGCCATAGAGGTGATCAGTCTCCCACACCTGAAGTCATGGTCAGGGGTCAAGTCTGAAATTCAAAACCTCAGCTAGAAACCATAAAGATCTACAGCTAACAAAAAAATGGACTTTGGGAAAGCCTAATCTTCAGCAATCTACTTTAAACAACTGCAGGCTTCCAGGCGCCTACACTGCACAAACAAGGTGCCCCACAACGATTTCAAAGGCAACTTGAAAACAGTCAGCCACAGAGCAGTGAATAACAGTCAGACCAAACCTGCAAAGAACCAGCCCACAATGGAATCTAAATCCTATCTCTTACCTCTGCCCAAATCTTTCTGGATATCTGAAATAGGGTATTACAACCTCCCAAGGACAGGAGCTCTCAAAAGCTCTATGAAAAAGGTCATGGTTTTTTAGCTTTTAGAAAACCAAGGTACTTCTGAACATTTGCTGACGTCACACAAGCACAGGAAGTATTAAAATACAACATCCACACACTGATACACCCCGTCTGAAGTGGAGACATTAGTGTGACAGGGAAACTGCTGAAAATATTACAAGGATCACAACTTAGGATCTGGATGCGCACATGAAATTCCTGCCACTATGAAATTCCCAGTTTCAGTGCTTAAGTCTACTTTCAGAATATCCAGCTGTACATTTCTGAAGTTGTTCAGTTTTCAGAATTTGGAAAGAATTAAAGAATTGCCTTTAGAAGAAACTCCATCACTTCTACCAATGAAAGCTCTACAGTTGAGAAAGAAAATCAGCTGTTTTGTCATAAAACAAATATCCTCCAAGTCACTGAATTCATAGTATCCTGAGAGAGAAACGTCCAAGTCCCATTGGAATATAATGGGATTGAATGTATGCATTCTAAACTACAATGGAATTTAAGTGCCTACATCCAATTGAAATGCAATTAGATTTGAGTACCTAAATGCCATAACCTGATTGAAAGTCTACCCTCAGTGTTTCACAGGATCATGGGGGCAGGTGGGACTTTGAAAACATACCACGTTATTACTCAACAAGAATAAAAGAAGCTGCATTTAATTCAATAAGAACAACCCAGCGTTCTCACCTATAGGATTATTTTCTTGGGTTTTATTCTTTTACAACAGAAGGTGGCATTGCTGAACCACTGGTATTACACAATTAGCAGTTCTTGCATTCTTCTTCCCAGCAGAGAAAGTGCTAGGAAGTTCAGGGAGGTTGCATAAAGTTCTCTTACATTAATAGGCTTTCATGATTCTGCAAGCCCTAGCCCCTAAATAAGGTTAAATTAAGCTAGTGAGCCGGCCAGTATCAGCAAAAAATCATGGGTTTGGCACATAGGATTACAATGGCTGCACAGATTTTGATCAGGCCTATAACATACATATACCAACCCTCTGTAAAACTAAATAAGTAGCAAATGGAGGCAGAACACACATGACATCTGGTAAAAATATATGAGAAAAGAAAAGAAAAGAAAAAAAAAAAAAAAAAAAAACCAGCAAATACTTTCCACTGTTTCACACATTCAGTGAGTAGTTTGGTGCTCCTTTCGCCTCAATATAGGCGAATTGCAGGGTACTGCCACAGGGTGGCTCATCTCGCCCGCGATGCGAGTCACAGCCCTTGGTGCTTACACAAGCAGCCGAAGCAAAGCCGCTCTTTCTCAAAGCCTGATTGCCACAGACGGAGTGCACAGGGAAGAGTTACTACAAAGAGAAAACCAGGAAGAGCACAGACCAAATTTTAATTCATCTTAACCCTGCATAGTTTCTCTCCAGTCAGTGAACCAACAACAGTCATTCCTGATGATTTTCCAGGCAGATAGAACCTTGTGACATGAAGGCAATGAGCCCACATTCCTCAGCAGCCAAAAACCTCACTGACTTCCTTGGAATGTCCAAATGACCGAAGAAATTCAGCCTCACGCCTTGTTCCTACACCTGCTCCCTGTGACAAAATAGATCTTGTTCTTTTCAAAGGGCATGGGATAGGACTCCTGTTCAATTGACAGTGCCGTTATGAAAACTGACCTCACTATCACCCGGGGGCTGGTAAAAATTTTATGCTAACCTCTGCAAGAAAATCGTGTCACAAACTGCTAAGAAAGGAGACTAGCAAACTGAAAAATGTACACTTTTAACTATCAAATGATTCTAGATGTGAAAAAACCCCTCACTTTTTTTAAAAAGGAGCTTCATATAGGTAAGAAACTTTATAAGTAACTATTCACAGTTAAATAAATTCAAACACAGAATATGCAACTCAATTATTGTATTGATCAAACATGATCAACTACTATTTTTTTAAAAAGTGTTCTAAACAACTGGAAATTAGATTTCTCTTGTTTCTAACTTTTTTTTTTCAATCTTTTCTGCTGCTCTATGTTAAGGAATATTTTCATCCTAAGTAAGACAAAGTTTAAAGTTCATAATAATTATATACTCAGCATATCTGGTCTGGCAGTGCATTTTTCAAAATGTAATTTAATCAATTTCCTCAGATTGAATATGGCATTTTAAAATCTAGTGCATTGTCTCTTCCCAGTGCTACATATTTAAAATATAATTGGATCCAAAAAACTTCCCATTGCATGGCTTCTGAACTAGTCATTCACAAATACTTTTTTGACTGTATTAATTCTACTTATGATTAATGCGAGCTACCCCGCCAAATATGAGACTATTTCTTGAAAGACAAGCATCCAGAAGAACCACTAAGTTCAAAATTAATTCCAGACTGTCCAATGTGCTGCTGAAACAATATGACAGAGCAGGGAAAAAAAACCCAAAAAACACTAACCACAGACAAAAAATTCCCTAACATGCTAAGAATATAATCCCAACGAAAGAATTACACCCCAGTGGTAACATTAGCCCCCAGGGCAGTATTTACTCACAGGGGCAATTCCACAGGCCTGTTAGCAGGCACAGCTCGGACCACCTACAGTGTAGTTTTGCTACGCTATTTGTGTGCCCGTGCCCTGCAAAAGGTGTCGAGTTTGTGACAAGCAAGCAGTGGAGTTGTGCAGTACAAACAAGAGGTGCAGTATTTTCCAGAGCCGTGAACACAGGAGAGGTCTCGGGGAGCGTTTTCAAATTACGTATTAAGAATGTAAAACGCGTGCAGAAAGTGTACTTTTTACGAAAAATTGTGTTGCGTTCATCTTCTCCAGAGTATCACACCGCTGCTTACGTACCCTAAAACACTACGAGATAGCGAGAACCGATTTATTCCCACCACTATTTAAGAACAGCGCTTTCCACCCCCCATCACCCAGGAAATTCCCAGATCACTTTGATCCGCGAAATTTCACGCGGCTCTGCACAACCGCTCCCGTTGCACTGCCCTGCGCAGGCAACTCGCGGTACAGCGGGGCTTTATGGCAAGGCCAGGTGAAACCACGTTAAGAGCCCGCACTCGGCAGAGGCCGGGGGCTTTCGGGTGCGCAGGAACCGGGAATGCGAAGACCCCCGGCCCTCCCCCGCCGTTCTTCCCTGCGCGGAGGCGCAGCCAGCCTCAGGGGGCACCCCCACCCCGCGGGACTACCCCGCCACACCACAGAACTACAAGCTCCAGAATGCACCGCACACCGGAAAGCGAAGCTGGCGTTAGCGGGCGGGGCACGCCGGTCGTTGTAGTCCCTGCGCGGCCCCGCCCCTCCCGCTGCTCTCAGCAGGCCCCGCCCCCTTCTCCGCCCCCCGTGCGGGGCGGGCGCGGCGGTGGCGCGGCGGAGCGGGGCGCGCGCGGCGGGAGCAGGTGAGCGGGGCCGCTGTGCGGGCGGGCGGGCAGCGCCGGCGGGAGCGGCAGCACCGGGAACCGGGGGGGCAGGCAGAGAGAGAGTGAGGCAGCGGGCAGCCCGTGCGGGGAAGGCCGGGGGAGCGGAACCTCGCTGCTGCCCGTCCCGCGCCGCACGAGAACGGCCCCCGCCGCCTCCGCGCAGCCGTCTCAGCTCCCGCGCACCTGTGGGGAGGCGGCCGCGGGCGGTGGCACCGCGCCGTCCGGTCCTGCTCGGGCGGGACGGCGCGTACGGAACCCGCCGTTCCCCGGGGCGGGGCCTCGCCGCGCCTCCAGGTGTTTCCTCGGCCGGTTCCCGCAGCCGTGCGAAGGGACTGGGGTTGTTCCCGGGCCTTCCCGGTGTCACGGGCTCGGGGCCGCCCCTGGAGTTACGTAAAGCGGCGGCGGCGCTCCCCGAGCGCGGCCCCTCGGCGGCGGGGCCGGGCCGGGCGCTGCCCCGGCGGTGCCGGCCGGTCTGGTTTGGTTCTCCTCGCTTTCAGAACCGTCAGGTCGCAGTCAGAAGTAGCGCTCCCTGATGTGCGGGTTTTGGGAGCAAGGTACCTGCAGTTGTTTCTAGTTCTCTAACAGACTCTTTGGGGCAGGAATTACTCTTGTGTGTGTGTGTGTGAGGTGTGAGAAATAGCACCCCCACCCCCCTCCCATTTTGAGTTCATAAGCAGGTAAAAAATGTTGTTAGGTAACTTGGCTGAGGTCAGCACAAAATAATTTTTTAAAAAATTATGAAGCCTAGGTCTGGAAGTTGTTTCTTTATATATTCCACTTGTTCTTCAGCTGACATTCTTCAGTAGCACTTAAACCCTAAACATCAGAGATCAGCTTGTCTGCGTTGTCCAAACAGAGGCAGGATATATGTAACCAGATCATAAATAGTATTGCATAGCTAAAAGTCTTCTAAATCCAATTACAGCTGTTAAGTACGGATTGTTTTGTTTCTAACCTATTATCCCTGAATCGTGTGGCTTACATGTTTCTCACTGAATATACAAGCCATTAGCTTAAAAAGGTTTGGAACTGCGATAGCTGCAAGCTGCAGGCAAACCCTTTTTAAGTGGTTTTATTACAGCCTATTTGCTTCACCCGCAAAAAGGGAGGTGGCTGCTGTAAACACCAGGATAAGTTGGTGTCATGCTGCTCTTGTAGCATGTGACAGCCGGGTTCCCGGGACTGTCCTGTCCTGTTTCAGATCTTGCAGTTCAGCGCTTCCAGCACATGTTCTCTTCCTTCTCTTTTCGTTCTTCACTCACAGCTGAATATCAAACTGAACAGAAAACAGGTTCCAAACAGGAAGCAAATTTCTTGCAGAAAGTCATGTAAATCGCTAGATGAGAAAGTGCAGTCTCTGGGGATTCTCATAGGTGTCATGAGCCGTTTGCTCTTAAAGTTGGTGTGCTGCAGTGTTTCTGCTGGTTCTGTGCAGGTGGGGTAGGAGCAAACAAACACTCCTTGCCTGCACCAGGGTAAGTAGTTTGTTTAAAAGGATTCATTTTTTTAAAACAAAATTGTTCTCAGTTCCTTTTATTGCATGAATTGGCAGCAAACTGTATTCGTAGATAAGGCTGGATTTCTAGGGTTGTGACCCTCATTTGAGCATTGTATTTTTTTTCTAATATTCAGTAGCCTTCATAAAGTGTAGATTGCTGTGATTTTGAACCCTGTTGTAACTCATAGCATGTAAATATTTCACATACTAGGAAATTTTGATACCTCTACAGTTGAAGATGGATTTACATATGTGTATAGGAATATATATGTATTTTTGAGTCTGGTAATGTAATATTTTTGTATATTTCTTTCAACTTCTACAAAAAAAATATTTAGGTTAAGTGAAGCTGTGTGCCATTTGCTCACTTGAACTGATATTTCTGTTACTCAAGGAATACTTTCCTGTTACTCTTCAAAGTTAGAGGAATCTGTGTGTGACACAGGTAGTATCAGCCCCTTTTATTTGTCTGTGGGCACGTTTACTATGACAGATTGAGTCAAGAATGTCCTTCAGAAGAAAACAGTGTCATCATCACCATTAAAGCTCATTGACTCACAATTTGGGATGGCCTTACAGAGTACAAAAGAAGCTAAACCAGAAGATGTACCCTGGGAGCAGGCTTAGTATAGTCCAGCTGCTAATAAGTATCCAGGCTGTAGTACCGAATTAGAGCTGCTCTGAAATGAAAGCTGCTGTAACACATACAGGTGTTGGCCTCTCAACACCAAGGGCTTTATCTTCAGCGTGGTCTGTGTTGACCTCTCTTGCTTGCCAGATTGGTGCAGCTGCTCAGAAATTTTTGTGCATTTAAGAGTAATATGTCATAAGTAAACAAGCTCAAGATAGTAAGTTGTTTACTGGAATTTCACTTTCAAGCAAGAAATTCTTTTAGGAAGGACTGTTCACAAGTATTGTAACTGGTGGAAATGTTATTGTGGGGTTTTGGATTTGGTTTGGTTCCTTTCGTAAAGTGATGAAAAGCACAAGCTTTTTTTGCATCTTAAAATTCCACAAACTCCTAAGTTAACTTCAACAGATTCCCTAAGATGTGGGCCTATTTTCTACTCCAGGTTCGCATCATGCAACAGAGGATAATCACTTTTTACATACAGATCATTTGATGTTTTGCAGTCTGGACTCACTTAAATTGTTCCATTTACAGGAATTTAATCCTACACCTCCCAAGACATAGCCGGGTGGGACACTGTCTCAATTCCTTGTGCTGGTAACATGGAAAAGTCACTGAAGTGGCAAGTGAAAAAATAGTTAGCTTTTTTTTAGTGCTTCATTTAGATTCTTATTTGTTCAGAGAATATTGCTATAGAAAATTTATCAGACAATGCTTCACTCCTTGCATTAAAGAAAAAAATATTGCAGAGGTTATTGTTCTAGACAGAAAATAGATTTTCTTAGTGAGATGTGGGTGAAAAAAGGGATTTAGATCTGGTGTAGCTCCAGGAGAACATCTTGTCTTGGAAACTGGTGTGACTTGCTTCTCTCACACTAAGTGAGGCTGAAGCAGGTCAGATGTCTGACACGTGGCTTCACTCACACAACCAAGCACAGGGCTGTGCTGCAACAGAAGCTGCTGGATACTTCAGATCGCATCCCTGACCAGTTGAGGGAATCAGCAGGGGTTTATCATGCTGACATTTCACCTCCCTCAGATGCTGCTGAATGTCCAGCCTCATTCCACAGTGAAGCAGAGATGTTCCCAAGAAGTGACTGCCAATTTGAAATTGTTTTCCTGGTCAAGTCAACTGAGCTTTCTGACAGAGAGTGTGTGAAGACTTCCTGATGAATCTGAAAGGATGATTAAGTTTGGTTTTTCCTTCACTCAAGGAGTTTGTTCAAGAGAATTTTTCCGTCTTGCTTGTGCTGGTTCATTTAAAATTTATTTCTTTATTCGTGTGCTCTAGTATTAACTTAGAGCAAGAGTGAAAGCATCGGTTCACCCTCACAACTAGGAATCTCATTTCGTTTTGCTGCCGTAGATGATTGATTGTCTGATGTGAATCAGGTTGGCGGTTTCCCATTTCACAGCTTCCTGCAGCCTCCTAGTTGATTGGTTTATTCCTGGGTGAAATGGATCATGGCTCAAATCCTGTTAATCCAAAGAGGTGGCATTTAATTTGCATGTTGTAAGAGCTCTTCTTTGGATACTTTGTTAAAATGAGGAGATGGGTTTTTTGGCAGTTTGATACTGCCATCTTAATTTTATTTTGCTTTTTTTCCAGAAATGTGTACACATGCACACAAAAGACTCATTTGAAATGGTTTTGTTGAAGAAAAAAATACTAAATTGTTAATTTATCTTTTCTCTGTGCACTTTTTTTCCCCCATTTCAATCTTCTGGAATGGAAAACTACCTGCTGTAACAACCCTGCTTTTGATGTGCATGCTTGTAAAACTTAATTGCTCCAATTCAGACTCCAGAAAATGTGCATATTTAACATTGTGGCAAATGTCTGCAGCATTATATACAACAGAGTTGTTTTGAAAAAATACTTTGCATTGAAAACAGATCTATTATACTTCAGTGAATGTGTAATATGCAAATATGTTTTCACCTAAGTTGTTTACTGTCGTGTCTTTTGACTCATGTCATGTATATTGTTGCCTGTGTGTTTGGCTTGCATAGTCTGCAGTTGGTGTCTTACAGAACCAATTCAGAGAAAGTGTTTTGTACTGTTCAGATGAAACAGTCACTGAAACTACTTCTTATTGCAGAAAATTGCTGACTCTTTGGATAAAACCACGTAACACCTAAGTCTTAAAGGACAAAAGGATTTTTCTTTTTTGTAATCTTGCTTTACCTCTTTGCCATTTTAATTTTAATAGCTGTGGAAGACAGAACTCTTGTAAAGCTGTCTGCCAAATGGTTGAGATACAACCTAAAAGCGCCATTTTATATGAAGCCAAATTCTCTGTGAAAATGTTTTACCATCAGTCCTGCTATGTACCATCTCAGAGCTAATACAGACTTTTTTCCAAAGCTCTTAGTGTTGCTTTGGCTTTAAAATGACAGCAATATTTTCTGTACTTAATTGCAGGTACTGTTCCTGAAAACAAGAGGAAACATGGTTTATGCAGCAAATGACGTTTGAATTCCTGGACCAAAAACTGAGGGCTTTTTTTTCATGAAGGATGGCAACACCATATGTTCCTGTTCCTATTCCTATTGGAAGTTCATCATCCAGCTTTACAAACAGAAACCAAAGAAGTTCTTCCTTTGGGAGCATCTCAACGAGTTCAAGCTCCTCGAAAGGACAGCTGGAGGACTCTACAGTTGATAGTTTTAAAAAGATGAGCGTGCCTGACCAGATTGGGTCCACATCATCTGCGTGTAGCAGTCCACTTGTTAGGACTAAATTTACAGGTCTGGATACATCCATAGAGTACTGTACTCAGCCTGTAGAAGAAATAGAGCAGAACGAAGATTCCAGGAGCTGGGAAGATCGACCATCCACACCTACTATTCTGGGCTACGAGGTGATGGAGGAAAGGGCAAAATTCACTGTAAGTTTTGGTCTTGGTATCATTGATCCTGTAATGAAAAGATCAATAGATTGTGCTTTGCATTGTCTTTCAGGAATTAATCCTGCAGTTCAGGGATGTTACCAGTTTAGCTTCAAAGTGCTTCCTGACAGGAAAATACCATTCCTGTTATACAGGTGGGAAAACTGGGACTAGAAAGCAGTCTATCCTGTAATTGTGTATGTGGAATAGAAGGAATTCTGTTTCATGTATCAATTTCTGCTGGAAAAGTCAGGAATCCCTTGCAGTTACAATTCCTTGTGAAATTGAACTCGTATAAGTTCTGTGTAGTTAAAATTCTTAAATAAATTGTAGGCTTTTATTTGACATGAGTGATAAAAAACCTTGATGTCTATAACTCTTTGCAGTTATAATTAACTTAGAACATTTCTGTTGAAGTGCAAACATGTATATTTCAACTTCTTGCCCAGCTCAGTTCCTAGTAAGGGGAAATCTGTTCTGTAAACAGACTGGGAAGTCACTTATGCTGTATCTTTTGCCAGAGCAGCAGCCTAACTGGTTTGTATTGATTTTTCTCAAAGTGCACTGTAGCTGGCAGTTCATTTTTTTGCATGCCATAAATATATCAATGTACTTCTACATTTGTTTTTGTGGGCATGGTTGAAATATTTCTTTGAGATAATACTGCAGTGCTTGTGGGACTGATGGAAGCTGTTACGGATTGTTAATTATATTACTTAAGATGAACAACATTAATCAGAAATAGGTAAGGAGAAGGAAGTAGCAGACAAACTTTTTTTCCTCATGTTTTCTTTTAGATTAGAGAAGTGCAGAATCTTTATAGCAGTTAAAATACTAATGAAATCAAGATCTTTTTGCAAAAAGTAGTAATGATGCTTTTATATTATTTGAGAATGATACTGTCTTTTCCTGAGATTTTCAGTTTCTAAAAACCTTCATTCATGTTAGCGTAAGAGAATAGCAGAACTTTTTTAACCAAATGGATTTAAAAAAATGTTTTAAATAATAACCTTCAAAACTAAAACAACAGTCGATACTGTTACTGTACAAGGATTACTCTGAAAATACCACAGAGTGATTTAGTTTGGAAAAGACCTCTGAGGTTGAGTCCAGCCTTTGATCGCCACCTTGACAACCAGATTATAGCACAAAGTGCCACATCTAGTCATTTCTTGAGCACCTTCAGGGATGATGACTCCACCACCTCCCTGGGCAGCTCATTGCAATGTTTAACCACCCTTCCCATGAAGGAATTTTTCCTCATGTCCAGCCTGAATATCCCCTGGCACAGCTTGAAGCTGTGTCTTCTTGTCCTGTCACTGGTTGCGTGGGAGAGGAGACTGACCCCCACCTGGTTGCAGCCTCCTTTCAGGTGGTTGTAGGTAGCCATAAGGTCTCTCCTGAGCCTCGTTTTCTCCAGGATAAATATCCCCAGCTCCCTCAGCCACTCCTCATATGACTTACCCTCTAGACCTTTCACCAGCTTGTTGCCCTTCTTTGGACATGCTCCTCTTTGTCTTTCTTGAGGACATTGCCGAGACATATTCCAATGTGCCTGTAAGATGTTCTTCTGTATTAACAACGACAACTTTGTCTCCTTATTGTTTGTGGAAGTACAAGTGAAACATTCTTCCACTGTAAAATGCTTGGATGCATTTTTGCTCTTCCCGATTTCACTTCTATTGCTGTGTTGGTTTCTAAAACCACACAATTAACTGTTTGTTTTCAGTTGCATGTTCTGCATGCAGTGTGCTGTTGTGCATTAAAGCCAGCAAGTAATTAGTCCTAGGAATTAGAGTTGCTTTTGCAGTGCTAAATCAGTGAGATGGCAGACAGTGGGAATCAGATTAAAATGACTTGTAAAAGACAGAAGCCTCAATTGCTGAATTCTTTTTTTACTGTTGGTAGCATCTTATAGTTTCCAAAAATAAGAATCTGATTAAGCTGAATGATGTCCAAACTTCAGGAGTTAGATATTAGTGCATGTTAGAGTTCATGGTTGCTGAAGCTTATGGGAGAAAAAACCTAGGCTGAAAAATGTCTTCTTGTAAACATTTAGTCTTCAGTGAATTTGCAGTCCTGGAATTGGCACTTTTTATTTAAGCCAAGTAGAAATGATGAGATGCTGAATCAGACATATAATGTCACCACATATGGGTATATTTTTATTGATGATTTTTAGTTTTAGAATAAAGCAGTTCATGATTGAGTGGAATAAAATGAATTTGTTGAAATAATTTGTGATTTTTACCCAAGATCTTATATGAAGGAACTGAGAGGTGTTTTTGTAATGTTCTACATCTTATTTGTTAACTGCAAACCTTAAAGAAAAGCCAAAGAACACCCAACCACTTTTTTTTTAAACTTTGGCAGGAAAACAAAACATGTTTGTTTCAGGTTGCCATAATTTTGAGGCCAGTAATCACAAGTTGATTGCACTCCCTGTTACAGTTAAGTTCACTGTAACTGGTGAACTTTTTTTTTATGTTATCTAATGTTCACTTGGAAATTACTCATTTTTTTCCTCATATACATGTTTAAATAATGCTTTTGCAGAACATAGAGTAGAATACAAGAATAGAATACTGATTGGCAAATAAATTCACACGCATATTCCAAAGTTTCTTGTTCTGTGTTTTACTGTGTACTAGCAGAGTCTTCACAATTTTACATTTATTTCCTAATTTTATTTATGAAAGTAAGACTGCTTATACTTTTAGTATGACAGCAAAGTAATAAAATATTTGAATAAGCATTTATACATAAAACGCAAGGCAGAAAAAAAATATTTTAATGCTGGTTTTTTAAGCATGTCCTGCATCTTGAATTTTAAAAGCTAATAGCTTTTTCCTCTGTCACAATCCATGACTTCCACAGGTGAGGCATCTTGGAAGTGAAATTGTGTTTAAAATGTGGATAAGAAAAGTAATTGCTGAAAAATTGCTTTTGATTTGCACCACAGTTATCTGTAATTTCTGTAACTATCTGAAACTTACTATATTATGGAATATAAAATTGCTAGAAACAGTCTCAGACCTGTACAGAAGTTGGCTAGCACTGGGGTTATCACATGTTGGGACTGCAGTAAGAAAAACATACTTATTAGCTAAGACAACCTGCTGTGACAGCATGAAGTACTGGAAAAGATTTTACTATGTAACAGATTTGAAAATGTTTCAAATAGTATTTGGTTAAATGAGAGATTGTTTATCATTATGATTCTAAAAATACTCTTTTCTTTCTTGTATTATATTTTTTCCATGCAGAGTGGGAAAAATAATGCAGTACAATTGCAGAACCTCTCTTTCCTTACTTTGGAGAGAGTAAGATTATGACATTAGACACTATTTAATGTTTTCTAGTTGAAGTTGTGTTGTTAGATTCCTTGTGTTCAGGCATTGGAATATTAATACTCCTAAAAAGTAACTGTAGTATCATTATCATCATTGTTTTGTTTCTTTATCCATTTGCTTTTAAATAGGAGTGTGGTACTGCTGTGCTGTTGTCTTGCTAAATGTGATTCAGAGTATCCATTACTTCAGTTATGCAGTGCTGGTATA
The DNA here is from genome assembly GCF_029207755.1 of Chamaea fasciata. Classification (NCBI taxonomy): domain Eukaryota; kingdom Metazoa; phylum Chordata; class Aves; order Passeriformes; family Sylviidae; genus Chamaea; species Chamaea fasciata. The sequence goes on from NW_027094086.1 coordinate 28,759,153, forward strand.
ATCATTCTGATGCAATTTTCTAGTGAAGTCATATTTTGCCTGGAAAGACAAAACCTAATGTTCGAAACAAATGCAAAGGAGGATGTAATTCTATTCTGCATCATTTCTCCTTGTGAAGCAAGTCAGATGAGACATTTTGAAACAATATCACACTCAGTACCTGATTATTAACAGTCATCTTACAAACAGAGAGGCCTCCAGGATCAATGAGTAAAATTATAATTTAGCAAAGGTTAAAGTAGATCACTGAAATACCCTTGCCTTGCTTTTTTGATAGCCAAACCTTTTGTTCTGTCTGTTCTTTCTTACAGACAGAAATAGTTACATGTATTTAGGAATTACAGGAACTCTGTACTTAAATTCTGAAGTTAATTTAAACTCTTTGTACTGATAACTGTTCTTTGCATTTCTTTTGCTCTAATTAAGTTTTTTGGGTTTTTTTTATCCACAAGTTTTGTGTCATTAAGAAATAGAGGATCATTTCAGCCTTCCAGACAACACAGTGTGAAGTTTTGCACATTTTTCTGATATTTCTGTCTTTCCACACAGGTATACAAAATACTGGTGAAAAGAAGTCCAGAGGAAAGCTGGGTGGTTTTCAGACGGTACACAGATTTCTCCAGGCTTAATGACAAGGTAAGAATTATTAACTGGTAAATTCTCAGCTATCTTGCCTCACTTCTTTTGTGTCTTACATTTTTGTCACATCTTGTATTTTTTTCTGATTTTAATGCATATAAAACACATAATTCTATTAATGACTGGAAATGTGTGATTCTTCATTTTTTCAAAGAGACATGAAACAGCTACCACTGATGTAAAGAAGATGTAACAACTTCATCTGAAGCTGTTAGTGTGCTTCTAACTTTATATTTATTCCTAGTTTATACGATAATGGAATTGACTCTTGAATATTTATCTCCTGCATAGAAATAGAACTAGGGGATTGTATTCTCTTGCAGGAATTAGTAGTTATTAGTAGTTACATAGTTCTTCTCTGTGTAGCAAACTCTGCTTTTGTTCATCATAAAACTGAAGTTTCATGAACATAAATATGTTCTTTGTATGTGGGTCAGTCTTTAGTTGTTTTCAGCGTCTTCAAAGTTAATAGTGAATTTTTTTAATCAGATCTTTAAAGATGGAGGAAACACCAGATGAATAGGGATTCTGGGTCAACAGCTTAATATTTTTAGAATGCTTGAAAGGAAAAAATGCTTGTCTGAAAAGCACAGGTTTTTATAGTTGGTGAATAGTGTGTGGCTATCAAAAGTAGGGAAGCAATTGCACTTTGTCCACTGTTCATTCCTAAGAATAATCTTTCATTGCTGGTTCAACACACTTTCTACTAGTATGTTCTTTCATGTTTCAACATGAACCTTATAACACACAGTAAGTTCTTTCTTTTCCCACAGTAAAGAGTTTTTTTGTATAGGTTATCACTTTGGATTTATGTGCCGAATCAGCTAAATTCAGCTGAAATTTTGAAAATGGACTTGAACTTAGAAATTTCTATGGGTTCTTGGTTTGACCTATTGAGTATCTTCTAGGCTACGTTTGAAACCCCAGTGGAGTCTAAAACTAAATTGCTAAATGGGAATTAGTTTAGAGACTTATTTCTGACAAAATTCCTGTCTTAAATATAGTCTGTCTTAAATTAAGGATATTGGCAAAAGCCTGACTTCTTTTGAGAATGGTCTTGGTATTTCAACTCAGATTTTGAAAGTCAAGTTGTATAGCACTTTGCATTTTGAATCAGCTATGTCAAGTATAGATCAAGAATTGGCATACCTCCATTGACTTTTAGTGTGGTTGTCAGTGGTTTGAAAAATTAAAATGCCAAAATATTTGTTAAAATAAACATTTAAATTTTACATGTGAAGCCCTTAGTCTTTGCCATCAAATGTTTGGCAAAAATATTTGGCTTTCACCATTATTTCTAGGTATTAATATTTCTGTTTAAAGGAAAAATATCTATTTTTTGAATTTTGTATCACTGTCTGAAGCTTTTTCATCTTTCAGTGTACATCTGAACCATTTACTCTTTGGTCTGTAAGATACTATACTTTTTATAATACAGAAATGTCAGCCCTAGGAGCTTAAACATCCTATCATTCAGGAAATATTAGAGAATTACAAAATAGTAACATAAGTTTCTAAATGTGTAGAAAACACATAATGAAATGGCCAGTCTTAAGAATGAAGAAGTTTACCATTTCTCCCCAAGACTAGGACTCACGTGACATGTATAATGTGTTACATGGTGATGTAGGAAGGAGCAGGAAAGGTGCTGGATCCAAGCAAGCAATCACAGCCGGAATAAGTTGTCTGACCCCTGGGTTTTCCTGCTGTGTCAGAGGAGTGCTCAAGAAAGAATGCCCCAGGACTGTGTTGTTGAGAATTAGTCCACTGAGAGCAGCTGGCTCTTACACTCTTCATCCACCAAAGCAGTAATCTGTGGGTAGGCGTACTCTCTCCTTAGAATTAAATTAGGGGATCCATGTGACCAGACAAGTAAATGTACCATTAGGCAGAAGTCTGTGTGGTTGAAAGGCTTTCCCAGCAATGGTTATCTGCGGTCTTCTGAACAACTAACAGGAATTCATTTTTGTTATATTCTATGGGTTCTGTTCCATTCAGATACATTCTTTTATATATATATATATATGGTATTAATGACAACTTGGTAAGAGATGAGGGAACTTTGGGGGACCAAAGATAAAGATATAAAGAAGAATCTAATATCAAGATAAAATTCAGTAAGAGGAAAGCATACTTAAATAATTAAATTCAGAAATAAAGAGCAAGGCTTTGACAATAAACCATTCTGTAAATAAGGAACTAGTATTTATCATGGGCTGTTTGAATAAACAGTACTTGTGATGTTTAAAAAGTATCTCATGCTGTGAAACAATACTTACACAAACAAAGGTGATCCATTAATGTGGTTCTTCCTTTAAAGAGCGTAGAGAGATTCTATGTGAAATGCAGTATCTGTTATAACCTTTCTAAAACTTAAATCTGGTGAAAGAGCTGTCCATTAGAATTTTCTAGCACTGTTACATTCATATTAATATAATCGGTGTACATCGAACATCTCTGATAGAAGTTGGCTAGATCCTGTATTCAGAAAAAAAGGTGAAACAATTCTTGTGGCAGCTGAGGTATCAAATTTATCCTCTTGTAGATTTTTCGTTGTCAAACATAACTTGGAAAAATTGTTTTTTATCAAAGTGTTCAAGTTTTTTTGATTGTCATGCATATTAGAAAAATAATTGGCACCCTTGGAGAGATTCCTTATTGTATAATCACAGAATCACTAGGTTGGAAGAGACCTTCAAGATCAGTGAGTCCAGCCCATACCCTAACAGCTCAACTAAACCATGGCACCAAGTGCCACATCCAGTCTTTTTTTTAAACAAATCCAGGGATGGTGGCTCCACCACCTCCCTGGGCAGGCCATTCCAGTACTTTATCACTCTTTTTGTAAAAAACTTTCCTAGTGTCCAACCTATATTTCCCTTGGTGCAGCTTAAGACTATGTCCTCTTTTTCTGTCAGTTGCTGCCTGGAGAAAGAGACCAACCCCCACCTGGCTACAGCCACCCTGCAGGAAATTTTAGAGAGTGATAAGGTCATCTCTGAGTCTCCTTTTCTCCAGGCTAAACAACCCCAGCTCCCTCAGTTGTTCCTCACAGGTTTGTGTTCCAAGCCCCTCTCCAGCCTCAGTGCCTCCTCTGGACATTCTCAAGCGTCTCAACGTCCTCCCTAAACTGAGGGGCCCAGGCCTGGACACAGCACTCGAGGTGTGGCCTCAGCAGTGCCAGGTACAGGGGAAGAATGAGTTCCCTGCGCCTGCTGGCCACACTATTCCTGATCCAGGCCAGGATGCCACTGGCCGCCTTGGCCACCAGGGCACACTGCTGGCCCACGTTCAGCTGCTGTCACCAGTACCCCCAGGTCCCTTTCTGCCTGGGCACTGTCCAGCCACACCATCCCCACCCTATAATGTTGCCGGGGGTTATTGTGGCCAAAATGCAGGACTTGGCACTTGGACTTACTAAACTTTTATCTCCTTGGACTCTCTGCCCATGCTCCCAGCCTAGTGTCACCTGCAAATTTACTAATGAAAGACTCAATACTCTCATCAATGTTGTCAGTAAAAATATTGACCAGAACTGTCCCCAGCACAGACCCCTGAGGAATACCACTGGTGACTGGCTGGATGCAGCACCATTCACCACCACCCTCTGGGGTCAGCCATCCAGCCAGTTCCTAACCCAGCAAAGAGTGCTCCTGTCCAAGCCGTGGGCTGCCAGCTTATCCAGGAGTGTGCTGTGGGAGACAGTGTCATAGGCTTTGCTGAAGTCAAATAGACAACATTTACAGCCTTTCCTGCATCCACCAGGCAGGTCACTTGGCCATAAAAGAAGACCAGGTTGGTCAAACATGACCTACCCCTCCCAAACCCGTGCTGGCTGGGTCCAATACCCTGGCCATCCTGTAAGTGCTGCGTGATGACACTCAGTATAAACTGCTCCATTACCTTACCAGGTACTGAGGTCAGGCTAACTGGCCTATAATTAATTTTATGCTTTCATTCATTTTATTTCTGAATTTAAAGAAAAAATCTGGGTATTTCTGATGTCAGCTATACCCTGTTGCTATTTAAGTAACTCAGAAATACAGTTTTGCATGTTACTAGGGTTTGAGCCATACTTGCATATTGAAATTTTATTATTCTGAGTGTACAAAGAACTACTCTTTGCAAGGAGTATCTTATGCATGTGTTGTAATTTATTCTTCTAGCCCCCCAACAAATATAAGTTGCAGAGTTGTAGATCTGTAATGGGGTTTTATTCTATATATCTGTATATATAGTACTTACTATCCCTCAGTAGAAGAAATTTAGATGAAATACCTCTGAAATTATTATTCATCTTTAGTTTCTATTTACAGTTATGTTTACAGACTCAAAGGCTTTAAGTAGCAGACTCAGACATTAAGTAACAAAGCACAGGTTTTCATTCCTATTTTTATGTGTTAAATTTGGGGAAAAATATAAAGCACTCTATTGCATAAGGCAGCACGGCACATGACAGAACAGTGCCTGCAATTTAAGTTGTAATGTGGATTGTATTTATGGTTTAGACTTGTGCTTGAACTTAGCAGAAGTGAGACATATCTCATAAATCTAAATGAAGTCAGTGCCTGTGGCAAAATTAATACTTTTTTGAATTTTTAAGTATGTTGTCTTTAATTTCAATTTCAGCTAAAAGATATGTTTCCGGGCTTTCGGTTGGCCCTTCCGCCAAAGCGCTGGTTCAAGGATAATTACAATCCTGACTTCTTGGAAGATCGACAGCTGGGGCTGCAGGCATTCCTCCAGAACCTAGTAGCTCACAAAGATATTGCTAACTGGTATGTGATTAACCTTTGCTTATGAATTTGGGGCTTTTTTTCTGTCCATACTCCTCTCATAAAACTCCTAGACTGCAGCAGTGTATCTTTGGGCAGTGTGGTGAGGCATTTCAGTAACATTCATGTTGTGTGTTTGGTTTATTAAGTGAATTACTCACTGTCCTTTTAAATTAGTCTCATCTTAGCATAAAAAAAGTGGAATTGCAGTATTTTGAATTGTATAGGGATAACTAAAAGCTGCGGTATTTAAAATGTTAGAATAGTTCCATGTTTATTGCTAAAACATTACTTTTCTGTGTTTAATGCAGAATTGATAATATTGTAAATTTATACTAGGTGTGTTGGGGTTTCATAACGGAGAGAACCTACACTTACTATGCAATTAGTTCTTAAAATGTGTATTAAACTACAGGGTTTTTATTGACATGACATGGAAGTAATAGGAGTACCTTTACACATTCCTGTACATAAGTAAATGTAAACCACAAATCAAGAAAGTCTTAATAGTTTTAAAAACATAATGTGTTTAAGCAGCAAAGTGCAGAGATTTCTTTCAACAGTATCTTTTTTTTGTACAAAGTGGGAGATTCTTCCAAAGCAAGAAAATTAATAGAATGTAATTCTGACAAATGAAATGTAAAATAATTTTATTACAGACGAAGAAGAGAATTTAAGTAAGCACTTTGCTAGAGGCAAAGCAGTTAGTTGTTAAAACCTTTGCCAGCACCAGAAATAAAAAAAGTTAAGGTTACTATACTAGAGATTCTCTGAGGAGTGAGTCGGAGAACCTGTCATCATCTGAAACTTCATTCAAAGCCAAGAGTAAGAAATGTTCTGAAGCAAACCTAATTCCCTCAAGACTTTTAAAGGAACAAAATTTTAAAATTGCCAAGCTGTGGTGTGGGACCATGAGACCACATAGTGCTCCTACTTACTTTACTTTTTAGTAGAAGGGCTATTACTGTATTTGACATGTTCTTATAAGGCACTCCACTGCTGTGTCTGGCAAAGTGGGATTTACATCAGTCTGACTTTGGTAGTGCTTGTAGTAAAAAAAAACCCAAAGTGGTAAGCAGGTAAATAAAAATGATACAATGTTTCCTATAGAGACAAACAAGTAGTTATGTCAGGGCTCCTATAAAAGGGTTAGAAGACAAGGGGAAAAGGATGGATGGAAATTTAGGGGTAATACCAGTGGAATGTTAGATCACAGTTGCGGACACTGATGTTCATAACATCTTGAAATTATCTGGAGAATGGAATGAACAATGAGATCACAAACTATTCTAGAAGGATCCTGAGGTACCGAGTGACTAACATCAATTTTTGTGTCTTGAAGTAGAAAATGACAGTAAGTATACCCATGCAGATTTTTGAACTCAGCTTGTTTTTGCAACCTGGAAAGTAACTATTGGTATTGATACCTCTGAATCAGTTCAGTACTCAGCAATAGTCAAAAAGTTTCATTAAAATCGTTTGAGGAACTTAAAGGGGGAAAAAAGAAGTTATTGTTCAGGGAATCTGAATTGTACTTCCACACAGTTCAGTGCTAAAACACAGCATTCAGTTTCAAAGGAGGTGTCTGTTAGAGGTACAGAGAAAGCAAGCAAGAACAGCTGAAGCTGCAGAACTTCCCTGCAAGGAGAGTTCTCTTTAGTCAGTTGTCTTAGGTGAGACAAACAGGGCGTGTGAAATCACCAAAGGGGAGAGGGAAGGTGAGTAAAGAATGTTAATATTTTGATGATTCATAGTCACGCTGGAGTATGTCATGCTGAGTGGCAAAGCTTTGCTGTGAGGTGTCAGAGACAAAGCTTAAATGGTTTCAGAAAGAAATGGGGCTCAGCTTACAAGTTTCTGTGTCAGTGGCTATTAAGTAAGATTACATGGGTGAGGTATGCAGCTGAGAAGTTTAAAAACTTCCTAATAATTAAATTACACAATAATAGAAAAAGAAAAGGAATCAATCTCTAATAGTTCCTACATGTAACTTCTGTTATGCTGCTGGAGACACACTAGTGAATGGAATGGAGTTGCTTAAATAGATCTGAAGTCTTTATGCTTCGTGTTGTCGGAGCTAGTTCAGCATTTCAGGTGGCTTGTTTGTATCTTAGTGATAGACCATATTGGACAAAACAGTGCTCATCATAGTTTAAGGCAAAAAACTCCAAACTGTGACTTTTAGACTGCATTGGTTATCAGATACAAAAAGGAAGTAATAGTAAGTGTTTGCAGAATCAGTTTGTATCTTGGCTAATGAAGAGATGGCTAACTGAAATGTGGTTTATAGAACTTTTGTCCCAGTAGGGCTCTGCATTAGGACAATTTTTTTTAATAAACTTGATAACCTATTGATATGGTTCTAATGTTTGGATCTATAGAAGGTCTGAATTCCTCAGGAAGTTATTAGAATGAGGGAGATTTGATCAATGTAATATATTTACCCGCTTATCAGAGAATAAATTTACTATTAATGGGAATTAATACTTCCCTCTCACATGAGCAGTGGTGAGCATTTCACCCTGTTTTCTCCTTTAAAGCTCACCATTTACTTCTCCAGTGTTGCAAATAAGTCAGACTGCTTGGGTCAGACCTAGACCAAAAAAGCCTTTTTTCTTTGTAGAGAAATCTGCTATATTTCTCTTTATACTTTATGTACTGTATTGACAGTGGGAAATATGCCCTTCAGGGATAGGAGACCTCATTTGTTATGCCTATTTTTTAATAAAATTAGATTCACAAAGTATTTTAAAGATAAAATGGAGGATAATATATGCAGGTGGCTAATTTTAGAGTTTGTGTTTTGCACACTCTCGTTTTACGTTGTATTGAAGATTCAGTGAAAGATCAAATTGAAATCCACCCACAGAGTTAAATCGTGTTCAGGAAAATTTCATATAACTTATGAAGTGGGAGAAAGAGGTTTAACCTGCTAAACAGAAGCATCATCTGGCTTTATATAGATGACAGAGCTGTCCTGTCTCCACCCTGTATAAGAAGCTTGGAAGGGAGGAACTCGGTCAGCTTGGAGTCAGGGATCCATGTGCTGTACTGCCCCTTGCTGCCCTCCCTAATACTGGCACTGCTCCTCCCTGGAGAGTGATGTCAGCCTGCACACGTGTACAGCAAGCTCTGTCACAGCACAGAAAAGATCCCTGTGGTACTTCAAAGGCAGAATCTTCCATTCATGAAATGAAAGGAAGAGGTGTAACACGTGGAGAGTAGAGCAGGGTCAGAGCAGACTGTCTGAGCAGAGCTAGGCTGTGAATAAACGTTCATGCCATCAGGTGCCTATTTTAGGTAAAGAAACAACATAGTAAATGTTCAGTTTATGTTAGATAAATGTTCTTGAGAGTCTTTTTAAAGCTGAAAGTGATAGTATAATGAATGATTGGTGTTTGAAGAAATGTTTCTTCATTTTACTTGCCACACCTGGTTGGGTGAAAGTTTCCTTTCTTGTGTTTGCACTTTGTGAAAACTTCAAATGCAGAGAATGAGTGGAAAACGGAAAGTTACTGCCTTTTGCCCTCACCTTTTCATGGGACCCAGGTGGTGGGAGGAGGCAGGAAGTTAAGTTTGGGTTCATGTTTTCATTTTTGTGCACTGATTTCAGTAGGAGATGATTTAAAGATTTACAGTAGTGAGTGCAAGCACAGCATTACTCCTAAGTTACTACTGCTAATTAACTGTGAATACAGTGTTCTGATTTGAGGTTATTTGAAGAGGAATGAATACAACCGAGCAGGAAAGTCTTAGAAAGGTGGCTGAAGGGACATGTTTGGAGATGTTTAGGAGTTCTGTGAAAAGCAGTCTAAATTTGGAAGGTAGAATGAGACAGATGCTTGAAATACTCTGTAGTAAACCACAGGATTACACCTACTTCCTTCTTCTGGCCTTTGCAAAACAACACAGAGAGAGGGATGGCAACTGTTACACGTATCCAAATGGAATGAGTTTGTTTGAAATGTGTGTTCAGAGATGGCTGTGTAGTAGATCCATGGCACAATGTCTTTTATTATTTTATAACTTACTATTTATATAAAAATACATACTGTATCTATAAAAATCATATAATGTGTATATGTTAATGAATTATGATCTTAGCAAAATGGAGACAGGTGAACATGTTACAGTGCTCATGCTTAAATCCCCTGATACTACCTGGAGGGATCTGTCTGTGGATTTTTGCGGCATGCTTTTCATCCGTCATATAATACTTATTTCATAGTACTTACTTTTCTCCAGGAGAATTTTTCAAACGTCTTCAATACCAAAGTGATAAACTTGCCAGTTGTCATGTAGCAACAAATTCTATGACAATTTTAAAAAATCATGAAAAATCATTTTCTAAAATTGCTTACTTATCTTTGTAAGTTACATTCTAAATACTCTCCCTGGTCAACACGTACAACTGAGACTTAATAGCTTGTTCACTATTTATTTATTAATTGTTTTGAATACTTGGGAATTAATTAGAGGATGTAAATTTTTATGTCACTTAAAAAATTACCTCCATTTTATGATCATTTTTAAGTGCTGTTGCTGGTTTTGTACTTCAAGTAATTCACTCTCTTTTATTTGGTAAAGCCTTGCAGTGAGAGAATTTCTTTGTCTGGATGATCCTCCGGGTCCTTTTGACAGTCTAGAAGAGAGCAGGGTAAGTGCTAAATAGTAGGATAGAAACAGAATGCAAAAGGCAAGTGTTGTTAGAATATTGTAAGATCTGTGTAATGATATGGAATTTGTTTCTGTTCTTTTTCAAAAATCACAGAAGTATTTCTCAAATGGGCACAGTCTGATAATTGGTGCACACTGATCATCTTTGACAGCTGTACTTCATCCCTGTCCCAAAATATATCTTCTTTTTTGAATTTTATGAGCCATGGATGAAGTTTGTTTTGTAAAGCAACTATATAAGGCACCTACTGATTATTAGGAGAGATTTTATAAGGTTACATTCAATGCAGTTCAATGATTAATTCTAACCACCGAAAATGGTGTTCTTGCAGACAACTAAGGAGTGTCAAGTAGTGTTGTTAACCAGCAGCCTTTCAACATGCATATGAGCACACTAGACAAATAATACTGTGTCCTGCAGCCTGTTTTATTAGAAGTAAGTTTTACTGACATGTAGAGCTGTATCAAGGTTATCTAGAGCAGATGATCTTAGTTTTCTTGCTTTATAGAATAACTATGTTTCAGAATTGTACATACATTGTTAGTCTTGCAGAAATTATGAATGTTAAATGATGCTCGTTCAACTAAATTTATACTTGCTGGATTGTTTCGCATGTATGTAGGAGTGCCTTGGCTCCTGTTACATTACTATGTGCATGTGAAAAATTTGGTATGTTTTTGTGTCACAAGCTCATATTTTATTTCTCTACAATCCCTTTTTCATCACTGATATTTAAGCTGATGAATTTTTTTTAATTACCATAATTATTTATTCAGATAATTTAAAAAAATTAAGTGCCTTCATTGAAATTTCAGTCATGCATGCTGTGGTGAAATCTGTGTTATTCTTCCGCTGGAATTTAATCAAACCATTAAAACAGCTGTGCTGTTGTAGTTTTAGCTATTACCCATTTCTGTGAAGTTGTTGAGACAGCTGTCATAAAATTCACCAAGAGATACCACACCTTATTTATAGAGTGACTAAGGTTGGAAAGGACTTCTTGAGATAATCTGTTCCAACCCTCCTGGCTCAAGTAAGGTCAACTACTGCAGGTTGCCCAGGATCCTGTCCACTCAGGTTTTTAATGTTCTACAGAGGAGACTTCCCAGCCTCACTGTCTAGCCTGCTCCAGTGGCTGATCACCAGCACAGTAAAAAGGTGCAGCCTCTCAGGTCCTGTGGACATTAGTATGTCCAATTTTTTTAAGTGCTCCCTGATCCTGTCTTCCCCCACTGCAGGTGAGTTTGTCTTGACCTTCCTTCTGGTTGCAGGGAAGTAATTACTCAAGGCTGTTCTTTCCAATAAACACAACAAGTCCATGGTTTCCCATCTTTCTTTTGTTGATGATGTACTTGTAGAATTTTTTTTTGTTACTTTTCACATGCCTTGCCAGATTCAGCTCCAAGTTGTCCTTCACTTTCATAATCCTGTCCCTGTAAGATTAGACAGCAGCCTTACATTCCTCCTGTGTGATCTCTCTGTGCTTTCACCCCTAGTCACCCTTTGCTTTTTTGTGTCTGAGCTCAGGAGATCCTTGCCCATCCACACAGGCCACCTGCAACCTTTGCTTGACTTTGTACTTGTTGAGCTGTACTTACTGACCCTGCAGGTAGTGATCCTTAAATATCAGCTAACTCTCCTGGACTGCTCTTTGCTGCGAGGTGTTTTCCCATGGGTTCTTTCTTCCAAGCAGGTTTCTGAAGAGATTTGAAGTCTGCTCAACCTGAAATCCATGGTTGTGGTCATGCTTTTTGTCTTGCTTCTGATTTTCAGGAGCCTGAACTCCTGCATACTAAAAGCATCTATTGCCATCCCTTACTGTTTGTTGCTTTTTTTTCTTTTTCTGAACTGCCTTATACAGAAAAAGCATCAAGGTTCATGTACTTATTCCTGGAGTTCATTTTTAAAGAATACTCAGAACTTACTTCTGTTTTGCCTTTCTATTACCATCTAAAGCATTGCAGAAAAAAAATCTTCTGTTTTCCTGATAATGGAAAATATGGATATCTTCTATTTGGTTTACGTCTAGTCTGTTATTCCAAGGACTTGCCAAAACACATCCATCTTTTTTGGGGGGAAGGATGCAGGTACCTGCTCCATTAGAAGCTGATTAGTCCTAGAAATAGGCAAAATATTCACTAATTTTTTTTTTTTCCTCATATCATTGGTAGTTGTTCCCACAGATCTTTTCCCAGCCATCTCTGTTTCATGACCTGAAGAAGGAAGCAAAGCTGTCTCCCGGTTGTCTTCTCAGAATTGCAGGGAAAATTAGTCCAATCTGGGTATTAAAACTGTTCCAGACTCCAGGTGTCCAGCTGTCTAAAGAACAAGATAGCTCATTACATGCTGTTCCCTTTCTCAGCTTTGGTTCACTTTTCTGCTGTTACAGCATCCTTCAGAATATATTGATGTTTTCTTACTCAGTTGCAAACAGAGCCTGCATTTGCTTGGGCAGCTCATACCCAGATTGCAGACAGAGATGAGTTTTTCCAAAAGGCTTTAGTCAGTTCTCATACAGAACAGTGAAACAGTTTTCAACACTTGTGCAGTATTTTTATCTATTTTGTGTATAGGGAAGTTTCCATGTGCATGCATCTAAATGTTGAAATAATAAACCTAATTAATGTTCTTAAGGAAATAATGTCCAATTTTCAGTTAGGGTATCTGCAAGTTAGGGTATCTTGTGCTCTTTGATAAAGAGCACAAAAATTCATTTAATTGGCTGGGCTGAAATGAGATGACTGCTTAACCAGAGTGATAGCTAAAGCAATCACTACAAATGCTGCCTCAAGAATGAGTTGCATGACATGTGCCCTTGACTGCAGTAGACATGAATACAGCAATGGCTTAACTCATAACTGGTCTTCAAGTGTCTGTCAACAAAGATAAATTTGCTGTCTGAGTCAATAAAATAAATTAAAATTCCATGGGAAAAAAAAAAGGGTTATTGAATTTAAAACTTCTCACTTGTTTGTATTGTATAATTACAGGAAAACTTAACATTTTAAAGATCATGAGTCTGCTTCAGTTAAAGCAAAGAATAGTATATTCTTCATGTTTGTAGCCTATTTTAAAACTTTAGGAAAAACTGTGTCTTAACAGCATTGTTCTTAACCAAGCTCATATAAAATGTTTACATTCAGTGGACTCTGAATTAGTGGTTAGTTGCAGGTAATATTAAGCCAAGAAAGCCTCCCACATGGGGCCTTTAGTTATAGGGATCATGTAAATTATTAAATCAGAATTGCATATTACTGTTGGAAGACTTGTGCTTTCCAGTAATAGACGAGGAGGCTCTGTGCCAACGCTCCTGTCACTTCCTGCATTCAGTGGGTGTTGCATTAGACACAGGCTCTTCATGTTAGGTTTTGGGATAGATCACTGACACATCTGTGAGGGTGTGTGATACATACATGTCACGCTCAGCGGAGGAGCACACTGTATTTGTGATGGCTGAGTAGTTAGTGTTCACAGCATCCTAGTAAACTTTTTCAGAATATTTTTGTAGTGGTCTTCTAATCATCATGATTTCATACTTGTAGCAGGTGTTTGGTACAGAACTGTACAGCTTTGTCTTTTTCCTGGGTAAGGGAAGATTATGTACTTAATCCAAATATTCCTCACATGGTGGGAATAGATATATAGATACTTTGAAACTGACTTTCAAGTCATGTGGAAACAAACTTTTATGAGGAGAAAAGGGAGCAGGGAGTTCAGTTTATTTTCCATATAGGCAAAAAGGTTCAAAATCAGGATCTGCTCTTCTAATGTCTCTCTTGTTGTGAGACAAACAATGTGATTGAAGTATTTGCATTGCAGTTTAGCATAATCAATTTATCATTCAAAGAAAAGCAACATTATGAAGATAAAAATTTTGTTTAAAATTGACATAGTTTTTTATAGTAATCAGTCTGACAACAAACAGCTGTAACACTGTCACAGGTAGATAGTTCTAAGAGAAAAGTCAAATAAGGCAGTCCACTGAAGTTAAATTGAAGATGCTCTTAAATTTCTCTTTTAGGCTTTCTGTGAAACCCTGGAGGAAACAAATTATCGTCTACAAAAAGAACTGCTTGAAAAACAAAGGGAGGTTGAATCACTGAAGAAATTATTAACTGAAAAGCAACTTCACATCGATGCTGTTGAAAGAAGAATTAGGTATGTGGAAATTTTAAGGGTTTTAGGAGGTTATCTCCATGAAAGTATTTTCTCTATCTAGTCACAAGCACCAGCTTTAGCTGTATCTTGGAAACCATTTTCCCTGCATAACCACATACAAAGCAATTTTTTCAGTAAGCTCTTTCTCATATGCTGGCTAAAAGCTATTTAGTACAAATGACTGTGAAACTTGTCCTATCTTTTCCCTCTAAAGTAACTGGGATTGTTTCCTAATCCTTTAAGTCCTGTAAAGATAGAGCAAGATTCTGTTCTTCTTTTGAAATGCTGAAAATGTGAAATGCCCTGCTAGAGATGAGTGGGGAAAATTGCCTTGAGTTATAAAATTCTGTCCATTCTCAAAGCTTTGACAGAGCATAGTGATCAAGCAGTTACATATATCTGTAATAATTTGTTTAACTTTGTTCTGAATTGCTTGGAATGAGATGCTGCAGGAACCATTTAAATAGCATGGGAGATTGTCCACTTAAACCCAAGGGAAAATGGTGCCTGTCTGCTAAATTCTGTAGCAGGAGCTGTGGAATTGATGTTGTGCTATCCAGTGTTCCATTAGAGCTGCTGAGTCAGTATTGCAGCATTTCCTTAGCAGAAGACTGAATTCCTGTGATCCCATTAGAACTTCATAGTTCTAATATGTTCTATATAGTTTTACATGGGAACCTTAAAGATCATCCAGTTTCTGCTAAACCAGGTAGCTCAAGGTCCCATCCAGCCTGACCTTGAACACTTACAGGGATGGAGCATGCACTTCTCTGGGCAACCTTTTCCAGTGCCTCCCAGCCTCACAGTAAAGAATTTCTTCCTAACATGAGATGAGATGAAAAAACATGCCCTCTGTGTGTGTGTGTCAGACCAGGGACAGTGAAGAAATAAAAAAAAAAAAAATATTAAAAATAAAAAAATTTCATACTGAATGGTCTGCTGAGTCCAGCATATCCAGATTGGCTAACAAATCACACCTTAAAATGTTCTAGTGAACTACCTTTGGAAAAGGCTTTAAATGGAATTATTGTGGCTGACTGAAAATTCTGATCAGAGTACCACATTCAGTTTGTTACGTACTTCTGAAGGCAGATAATTACATTTGGAAGATGCTTCCCCTGTTTGATGAGAAAGTTCTGGCATGCTGACTTAAACAGTGAAATAGTCAGGAACAGTTAAATAACTTGCATTTGGCTAAAACATTATGATAGGAAATTCTGTGTGACTGAAAATAAAAAGACTTGAATAGCAAGGGACTTGGTATTTTAGTGTTTTCCCTGAAGACAGATCATGTTTTTTAAATGCTCAAACACACTGCTTATTTCCCAGACAGAAAAAAATAGTTAAAGTCAGCCCCATAGTGTCTGAAGCCTTCATGAAAAATAACTTCTGTGATTTTTAGCTGTAAAAATTACCAAATAAACTTGTGATCTTGTTCAGCTTGTCTGATGGGAAATGAACCCAAAAGAAATGTGTCTGTCTTTGGCCTTGTTGAAGTAGAATTTTTATTTGATGGCCCAACAAGAATTAAACATCTTATGCCTACATGTTCAAAAGGCCAGGTACCTACAATGGATATGAGGCAGAGGGGGATGTAGGACAAGTCCTGAGACTTGTAGGATTATTATTATTATTATTATTATTATTATTATTACTATTACTATTACTATTATTAATGCTGGATTTGGCTCAAACTTAGGCCAGTAGTCATGTTACAGAATGTTGCTAAGGCTTTACATAAAATGCATGCATTGAAATAAAATAATAGCAACAGTAAGAGCAATTTTAAAAGAGAAAGAAATATAGTAGTATCACTTTAAACACAAAATGGATCACAAGCTTTTGTTTTCAATTCAAGTCACAATTTTCAATGCTAAATTGATGCATGTTTTCCACATAGAGAAATGGTTTGGGAAAAAAGGATTTCTTTGGTCAACCTATATAACCAAAGAAGCCAAGCCCATTTGTAGCCAAGCTAGCTGGACCATTACCTTGTGTTGCCATTAAGAAAAAAATTGTCTTTATCACTAATGGAAAAACGTTTTGCTTTGAAAGTTAGTGTGTGGTTTTGTAAAGTTACAGTGAGAAACTATTGAAGAAATCTTTTTGTCATCCTCCTGTCTTTCTTCTGAGTATATTTTGGTTATAATCCTTCTGCCATTTAGGCAAGATGCGTGTGGCTTAGTCCAAATGTAATTTTTTACTTTAAGTCATACACACTCCTATGGGATTTGAATTTTGTGAAGCTGCTAAATTGTCATACAACCAGACAATGATAAAATGGCCTGGGTTGGAAGGGACCTGAAAGATCATCTAATTCCAAAACCCCTGCCATGAACAAGGACACCTTCCACTAGACCAGGTTGCTCAGAACTCCATCCAGCCTGGCCTTGAGCACTTCCAGGGATGGGGTTTCCACAGCTTCTCTGGGCAACCTGTTCCAGTACCTCAGCACTGTCACAAATAAAGATTTTTTTCCCTAATATCCAATCTAAACTTACCCTCTTTCAGTTTAAAGCCACTGTCCCTTGGGGAAACAGTCCTCTCACTACAGGCTCTTGTAAAAAGTCTCTCTGCATCTTTCTTTTAGGTTTCCTTCAGGTACTGGAAGGCCGGAATTAGGTCATCCCAAAGCCGTCTCTTTTCCAAGCTGAACAATCCCAATTCTCTGAGTCTTTCCTCGTAGGAAAGGTGCTCCATCCCTCGAATCATCTTGGTAGCCCAGGGATTTAAAGGACTGAATTTAGTTTAGGAATAAGCAGCTGGAGCAAGTAAACTGTTTAAATAGCTATCCAGTGCAAGCCCTGCCATTTCTGTACCAACAAAAGAAATGTGTCATGCAGGAGTGAGATTGAAAGGTTGCTTTCAATCTTTTTGCAGAAACTGCCAAGGTTAAAATGAAACAAACAGTTCTTCAGTGACAAATGTTTGCTGTATGGATTGGTGGTACTTTGTTCTTATCTGTTGTAGGGATTTATCTTTAGGAAAAATGACTCGTCAAATGTCAGGAGAAGAAAGTGAGTGCAGTGGTGAGGTGGAGTCTTCTGCAGTAGAAGCAGACCAGGGTACCCTGGGTGAGGACAGCTGGTAAATACTATTATTTTACTTGTATTTTAGTTATTCTTAAAATATGTTTTTTGAAATGTTTGGTCGTGCATTAATTCTGCACAGCTGAGAAATTCAGCATTTTACTGCACCTCTCTGCTGCATAAAGGCCCTCAGGATAGATCATTTTAGATCTGGAATAAGCAATAAGTTAAAAAAGCTTTGTCAATGTTTTGTGGATTGTCTGCATAAAATGGCTGTAGAAAATCATACCAGTTTCTACTTATTGATCTGTCTTTGCAGCTCAGACAAAGAGAACCATGAGCCATGCTGGAGTGGCTCTTTGGCTGGAAGTTCTGTCCCAGAAATTGAAGTTGCTGAAGTAGCCTATACCGCGGATGAGGAATAGCCAAGCAGCAGCAGCTGGTACCTGGGAAAGGTTCATGTTGAGGGTGTTATCTGTGGGTAGGATCATAGAGTAGCTGTGAAAAATTTACAGCAAAGAGCAAGAATGCACATATTGAATGTTTACAGAAATCCTTACAAATTTTTAATGTAAGAAATATACCCAGTGCTGCTTTGATTTCAGTTTTTATCTAGCCCTTACATATTTAATATATTGAAGTCTAATAAGGGCTAAAATCAGCTAAGGTTTAGATAGTGTACATACACAATTTGGCTGACTTTCCTAGCAGAATGACAAGTTTCACATTAAATCATGGAACACGTCTAACCCATATGTCATATATTGCCACTGTTGCGACACATTTGATGTGTTCATCTGTTTGGTATTTGTGTTTTCTTATAGCCATAAAATAATGTTTGCTGAAGTGAAAATGGACTCGTTCGTGTTTAGGAATGGAGAATGTGTTGGTTTTAAATTCTAAAGTTGAAGAAAGTTTCTCTGGAAATTTTATGCAATGCAACAGGAAAACTTCCAGTACCAAGAACAGTAGTTACAAAATGGGATCACAGTTGGACATTGTAAAATGGTCATTTTTGCTGAAAGAACTGATCTGAGACCCCCAAAACACTGTGTATTTTCATCCCAAGATAGCATGCTGTAATACTTTTTGTTCAGTAATGCTGCTTTGAAAATCTGGGATACCTTTGTTATATACCCATGTAACAACAAAATCTGTAAGTTTGCCTTTTACTCAGAACACTACCTCTTACCACCTTGCTAATGCATTCATGTTTGTTTAAAAATATTCCAGATTATATGGAGGTTATTGAAAGACTTGTAAAGAAGCCATATTTTTTCCTGCACAGTTCATAACTAGATTGAATCTGATTGCAGTGTATTTTTGTTTCAATATATTGTACACGTGGGGATGTTGGTACCTATGTTGTATAACCTATTTTTCAAAATGTATTAAGACAGGAGATGCACTTTATAATTAAGACTCCATTGTGCCAAGTTCAGTTGGCTAATTGGTTGAGAAAGGGGAGTTGCAGGGAGAGGATTATGTAGTGCCTTTTTGTATTTTACTTGTTCATTACTGCAGAATTTTGTTACAGTGCTCTGGGTCAGTTCTGTGGAATCTTTGATACAGCATTTTTCTGTTCTTCACTTATTTACTGAAAGTGCCTTGTTTTATTATGCTTTTCTAATAGGAAGAATGCTGTTTTGTTTTAATTTTTTTTTGCCCTATATCACCCACATTGTTGTTTAATGTCGTCAATATGCAGTGTCTTTGTGCTGAAGTTTTCAAAGGGAGCTTTGTACTTCAGGCTATGCATACAATGACCTTTATGCAGAACTGTATAAACCTTCCTGGTGAAATAAAACTGGACAAAACACCTGTTTTCTTTTTTGCATTGTAGAAAAGAACAAACATTTAATGCCTTGTCTAGTAGAAGGATAAAGTACTGCTAGAATGAAACATTTCTTACCTCAGATTTCCTGCACTTACTCAGCCTTAGTCTGAGTGTCCTGTTTATACCAAAAATTGTCTGCATGAAAATGAATGAGAATGCTGTGACACCAGAAATCTTGCTGTACTTTTCTTGAAGGTGAAAGTAAAAAAGAAACTGATTTTTTTTTTAATATCCTACATAAATCCTCATAGATGCTGAGTGAACTCAATAAAGTTTTGGCACATTATTGAAAATCATGAAATCTTGTGTCAGATGTCACTTCCATATTTGAAAAGATCAAATTTAGTCCATTAGGTTTACAACTATAAAAAATTTTAAAATATTGAAAAGGTGCTTGGCTCATACATGCCCAGGATTTCTAATGTACAGCAGGTAAATCTGCAAATCTAGACACTAAAGAAAGCATTAATATAATTTACAGTTTAGTCATGAGAGGGCAAAGGAATGAAATCTTCAAGATTTAAAAGATATTTTGCTAACCTAAAGTATTTAATATCCTATGAATAGACTTTTTTTTTTTAGGGGGACCTTGTTTTAACTTAACTGAGCTGGAGAAAGTGAATTTGTTCAGCGGCAGTGTGGTATCACTTCAGCTATGTTACGGATTAATGAATATTATCCTCCCTAAAGGACATGCAGAATTTGAGATGGACAGCCCATTGTGGGCTTTGAACATCTTGATCAAGGTTTATTATAAGTCAGTCTCATACTGAATTTTTTTCTGGTGCACTTGCCTCCATTCTTGCACTATTTTCTATGTGTTTCCTTCTTTTTTCACTCACTGCTGCAATTTTAGCACAAAAGAAGCCAAGTTTCCAATATTTCATTTGTAAGAATTGACAGTGGAGTTCTGTGCCCTGCCAAAAGCACAGAGGAATATTCAAACTGGAATTGTAGCAGAGTAAGCTGGTTACTAGAATAACAACCAGTAACACCTTCTTTTCTGTTGCAGGTGATTGTCTTAATAGTTCAGCCACTGATTTACAACAGGGTTTTCCCCCTTAGTTTTAGATTTTAATACATAGTTTAATCTTACTGGGGGTTTTATTTTCTTTAATACTACGTCTTCTAATCCTGCAGGATTTTTTTACCCTCCAAAGCACATGCAGTCTGCCCACACCACTTCTCTGCTTTTGATCTGTGTACTGCTAAATCAATGAAAATGCTGACTAGTATTGAATCAAGAATGAGTCCCTATAAACTCCCCCTCCATACCTTTCCCACTCTGACAACCATTCCTTGGTTGGGTGTAGAACACACGACACATTAGCTGTGAGTTAGCTGACAATAGTACCAATTGAACCAGCTCAAGGAGGGGAGGAAATTAATTCACCAAACAGCACCTGACAGTGGTAGGAGAGAGCCGTCTCCATGCTGCACTTTCCAGTGGGCTTTTGTGCTTTCCTCTTTGTGTTAAACATCTTTGTTTCCAGGGGAAGGGGTTGGGGTCTTCCAGTTGAAGTGAAAAGGGATCAGAAAAGCTCCTGTTCCAGATGGTATGTCTGCCCCAGATGGTTTTTACTCTCTGCAGCTCATTAGAACACGAAGTAATTTGCTTTTTTTTCTCTGCAGTTCCTATTCCTTTTTTTTGAAATGTAGCTACAAAGGAACAGCGTTTATTCTACTAGAAAAAAATTGATTTTGAGTAGAACTTTCTGTAAGAAATTTCATATGATTTGTTTGTGGAGGAGTTTTTCTTATGCTAGCTGTGGCAGGCTCTGATACATGCTGGGTGAGTGGTGTGGAATTCAAAAAAGTTATGTTCGGAAGTTGCTGCTAAAATCAGGATTTTTTTAGAAATGCTAGATAAATAAATAGATCAAGGTCACAAATCACCAAGGAAGGGAAGAATCCTATAGGAAACACTTTATGGAATGCCAGGTCTTAGGGGTCTTTCTTCCTATCATTTTCTATATTTCAATTAAGTCTTTGTGCAAGAGATCAGAACATTCAGATTACTAGACAGGTCCAACACTCCAAACTAGATACATATTTTTCCTATAAAATACAGACCTTGCTTTAAGGGATGCATGTAACTGAACTGTATCCTTACATCCATGTTTGTTTAACAAGGAATCTTGGAACTGATAATGCAGCCATCTCCAAAAGATGTCTCTTTTAAGAGTGTGTATTCTGGCTGAGCAGTCACTGACCAGTGGAGTTGGTTGTTCTACATTTTTATGATCTGCAACACATTGTTAATGCAAAGGATCTTAACCTCTTAGAGGAAAGACAAGAGAGAATGGAAAAGAGAGAAGGGAAAGAGGGGATTGCCTTGTCTGCAATTTACACTTGAGCATTTTTCCCCTTTGAACGTAAAAATTTATTCACTCCTTTGTTGACCAGAACTGCTTCTCCATTAAGTGTTAGTTTCTGTGTTGTAAGTGGTGTAGGTTCTGTGTTAAATGTAAACCATTCAGGAACCTTCTCCCGCAGTACTGGCGTTTCTTTGCAAGCCTCACTGTGCTGACCTTTATCCCAGTCTTGTTTCAGAGGACAACCTTTTGTGTTCGGTCCTTCTCAGGTTGTGCATTGCAAAGAAAACACTGAGCCCAGGGCTTTTGTTCAGTCTTTTTGATCTGCTAAGACTTTGTTTACCTTTTGTTTCTGATGCAACTACGGAGATTCAGAAGAGTGGAAGAACAGGGAAAATGCTAAACATTCAGCATAAACATGCTTTGTGGTGAACAATAAAAATTACTGGATCTATAGATATCCTTGTTTCGTATATAGGTATAAATGACAAACATCATCCTCAGAGTAATAGAGACTGTTGGTCAGTTTACAGATTATTTTCTAGGTGTACAGCTTGAGTGTTATACTGGAATGCAAAATGTTTCTCTTGAAATTTCTCCTTGGGTTGATGTGTTCAGAACCATTCTGATGGTTGTTCTAGAGTCAGGAAAAGACTGTCATAACTCATGTCTAAGCATAACCCTGTGGCACATACAAAGCATCTTTTCTCTTCTGGTGGTCATATTTATAAGCCCCCAACTGCACATTTATCCACCATGATCAAAACAAAGTGATACCAGGATTGAAGAATCCTGTTTAACAAGGGTCAGGCAGAGTTGCACTGATGCTGCCCAGAACACAGGATGTGCACAAGCAGGATGTTTCCAAGACAAGCATTTTTCACTGTTATGTAACAGGAAGGCTGAAGGAGCTCTGTAATTGACTGAGTTCTCAAATGTAATTCTGCTTAGCTGGATAAATCAGAAAGCCTGATGTGTAGGCTATTCTTACTTAAGAGAATGAGAACTTTTTACATGAAGTCTTTCTGCAACAGAACAGCACCTGACACTGAAATTAAAATTCAGGAAAGCTACTGATGTTCTAACTCAAATGGCAAAGTTTCTCTTTGTCCTTTTATACCTTTAACCTCCACTCAACATTGAGAAAAATGGTCTTCAGTGCATTTCTCTTGTGTATAACCCAGATCCTCACTGTTTTCCTGCCACTGTATGACTTAGGCCTTTTCTGTCTCATTAAGGATATCAGAGCCTCCAGCCCCCAGGCTGGAATTTTGGTATGCCTTGCAAATATCAAACTGCAAAGCAGGGCAGCATGGCTCTGGAGAAAGAGGAGACGTGGATATGGGAGTGCTGAACTTGGAGTAATAATTTCAGTCGTCAGAAGTCACTGCTAGCCAGAGCTGAACCCTTCAGCTTTGGGAGACAGGGACACACATCACCTGTCAGAGAAGAGATCACAGTGTAGAAACAGTGTAGAAACTCTCAGCATGGGTCTTCTAGCAAAGGCCGATTAAAACACTGGCCTAATAAATGGGATTCTGGGATGAACTCTCAGTAGTGGCCAAGTCTCATTGATTTTAAGGGAAGTTAAAAGGAAGTTACTGCACCTTAACCCTTTGCTAAGCCTTCAAAAGCAGTGCTCCAACCTGTGTTTTCCTGGTTTTCAACACAATCTTCATGGAGACCTTTCCCCTTTTTAGCCCTTTTAAGCTCTGCATGGTGACCCTAAAGGCTTGCCGATTCATACTCAGCACTTCTTTGACTTGAGGATTTGGTGAGTACCCCCCAAATGTAGTTTGTCCCCACTTTGTATCAGAGAGATAGATACTGTATTTCCCTCTGCTGTGCAAACAAGGAACCTGAGGAAGAAAGCAATTACATGATTCACCCTAATTGCACAGTAAGTCAGTTGGTGCAGTCCTTGGATTACTGCTGATCCCCCTTGACTTGTCAGCAGCAAAATTAGATGATTTGCAGATGAAGTGACACTGTGAAATTTGTTTTGGGATATCTCAACTGGATTTCAAGCAGGTTTAAATATCCTCGCTTAAAAATTATTCGCTGCTTCTAGATTTATAATATTCCTTTCTTCTGCCAGTTCAAATTGAGCACACTAGGATGCTTGCATGTGGTGGGAGAAGCAGGCCTCTGTTTTCTCAATTGCATGTGGATTAACGCTTTTCATCGAGAAGAAACCACAGCTGCCACAGCTGTTTTATGGAAATGCTAAGGATGACTATGAAATGCTGCTTGGTTGATTGGTTGGTTGGTTGGCAGTTAACATGGGTGTAGCTGTGGGACTCCACACATAGCTTTGTCAAGTATTGTTCATCTGGCAAGCAGCTACTGGGAGAAGGCTGCATATTGACCTTCCAAGATCTCATTATTGCTTTGCATTGACTAAAAACAGATAGATAGATAGATAGATAGATAGATAGATAGATAGATAGATAGATAGATGATAGATACAGCGAGCTTAGGAAGCAGCTGCAACATGTGGCAAAACTACATGATCTCTCATCCCAGATTTCATGTGGCTCTTTTCTAGGCATTTCTGGTAACCAGGGGTGGATTGTCTATGGTGTGATGGAATCTCCATTTCCCCCTTATTCTGCAGGATAAATACACCTGTTACAGCAACAGGCAAGAGCTCTACCCTATTATGGCAACTGCTTTGTACATTTAGAAGAAGTCTTGCCCTGAGAAGTTTCTTTTTATGTGTGGATGTGCAGTATGAATTTAGAAATCTTGCAGCACAGCTTCCAGGATAATTGTAAACCTAACAGAAACATCAGGAGCTTCCTCTTAGATTTTAATTCAGCAAGGGGATAATAACCTGCATTGGAAAAAACAGATGAGAAAACTGTCTCACTCGTGTAATCTTTTGCAAAAAAATTACTAAGATTCAGTGAGATGTTTGTGTGCCGATAGAGACACTGCTCCTGCTTAGGTGTACAAAAGCAGCCCAAAAAATGTGTCTCTTGTAGAGATAACTGCAGAGAACACCGGTTAGATCTGACTTAGTTGTTCCTACCTAAACGGGCAGTTAAAAAAATAATTTAAGAATGCAGCAAAATTAATGTGCAAAGTATTCTATGATGAAAGAGCATTAAACAATCAAAAATTCAGCTCAACTTTGCTGTGAGTTAACACGAGAAACAGAATACATGCAAGTAATTACTTTTATCTATTTTTGCAGTCAGTATGCTGTAGCTCACCATTGGCATCCTCTGTGAGACAAGTTTCACATGTGAGTCTAGAAAACCACGAAAAGACTAACATCTTTCACTTTTCAAATGACGTGAGTTACACAAAATTCGTGATTATCCAAAGGTCACAGGACAAGATCTCTCAACAAAGAGGCTTCTATGTTCTGCTCTGGTGAAGCAGCTGTTGACTCAGATTTCAGTTTATTCAGACACAATATATGCTCGAGACAGATCCTCGGGCTACATAAATTAGTGTCTCAACTGATCATCGTTTTCCCCCATCATTTTTTCTCTCCTATTGTCTTTATAAAATTAAGTCCTTTGTGTTCAACCACAAGTGGCTGCTACAATACAGATAAGATCTGTTCTCAAGTTAGTGCTGTTACAAACCTTTTCCAGAACAACGTGGTTCACACAGGGGGATTTCTTTTCCCTAGCTCAGTAAACTGAATTGACTAAAATATTTTGCTGACAGCTTGCAAAGCATTGGCAGCTGAAGGTTTTAACCTGAAAAGTGCAAGGTGGTATCTCCAACCTATGTTTATCTAGGAACTTCTGAAACTGCATTACAGCTGTAAGAAGGTGTCAGTTCAGATGGAATTTCCTGTGCCAAATAAACCCTCTCCTTGGTAAAGTTACCTTTTAAGATCCAAATCTGCAATAAATCAAAGTGATTCATTTTACACATGAACATCAACAGCCTCAAAACCAGCAGCTGCAATACCTCCCCACAGGCGTGTCCCACATGCCTAACCCAAAGCAGCTCTGACATTAGCTCACAATGACCAACATGCTTTGAACGCTCACAGTGTCTGAGACAGACTTGCCTGAGAAATCCCTCGTGCAATTCAGTGTCCTCAGTGTGTTCCAATGACATCCAACTTGCAGCTCGTCACTGAAGGGCACATATCACTGAACCAGTGAAAATTAACTTCTTGAAAATGAGTATTTTAAAAGATTTAAAACTTTGATGTTGGTCTTAGGTCTTTGCCCTGGCCTGAGTGCGTAGAGAGGGGGCTGGTAAACTGCTGCATGACAGTCTGCTTCAGAGCTCCTGCATCAGTCCAGAGCAGGGAACAGAGCTGGCTGCCAAGGTGGCCATAGACAGGGGAAGGGAAGAAAAGTGACATAAGCCAGAGAAGAAGCCGAGAAAGGGGGGTTAGTATTTAAAAGAGCATTTTAGGTCTGAACAAGTGGGGATTTTTGGGAGGACTGGGAAGAGTGGGAGGGTTTCACCCCTGGTTTTTGAGCAGCACTTCCAGGCAGGCCTTTTCCTCCAGCATGAGCAGTAAGACTGAAATCAGGTCCTATGAGAAAACTGCACCCTTTCCAGCCTGCTGGAGTTTCTTGCTGTATGCTGAACCCAGAGCTCCTCCTGGAGGTCTGCCGAGTGCCAGCCCTGCCACTGATGCAGCTCACCACTGCTGCTGGGCAGCAAAGCAGCCACACCAGGCACTCCAACACCCCATACACACACAGGGTACAGACAATAGGTAGGTATAGGGTAATACAACAACCCTACACATGCTTATTCATCTGCAGTCCCAGCTGAGTTCAGTTTGTTCAGCAGCTGCACCAAGGTCCCTTTAGTAAGCTGAGTACAAAAGTAAAGCTAAGATATCTGGATATATTTATAAATTAAATGTATCCAAACACTCACTTTACTCCTAAAGTGCAAGTTTAATTTTTTGAGGAAAGGGTGCTAAACTCAGGGTAGAGTTGGGGTGTCCATGTAAATCCTGTTAGAACCCACAAAACACTCCTTGCCCCATAAGACTTACGTGGTGAAAGCTCATGTCACGACGATGGGAATGGGAGGTATTGACATCTATCACCTCCATGGGAACAGACCACCTGCTCAAACAATTGACCCAGCACCTATCTGATTAAATTTAGCTCAAATCACAGATAATCAACTTGCCTTTCAGTCCTAGGAGAACTGGATGCCTGCCCTTTGAGAAAGCCAGCTAAGGAGTACCTACACTGCCCTGCTGCCCTAAAAACAGCCTGGGTAGCAGTGGCTGCTGAGACAGCACAGACTCTAAGGGGCTGGGTGGGTGCCAAGCCCAAACTCCCCAGGATGGCATTTGCCCAAAGTTTGTCTTGGTAAAGAGGAATTTGACAATCAACAGTAGTAAACAGCAACCAGAAGACTTCTAGCTGCAGGGGGAAAAGTCAGCTAGCATGCACACAAGCAAAACATGAAAACACAAGTGTAGTATGCAGGAGAGGAGGGGGAGCAGGGCAGCAGAGGGGCCTGTGTGACCCTGCCAGACACAGTCGTCTTAGGTATACAAGGTTGTTCAGAAATTTCTAGGCACATATTAGCATTTCATAACTATATAATCTAGTTTTATTTGCAGATATTGATCCTAAGAGTATAGTTCAGTGGTGACCAGGTAATTACATGCTGATAACAAAACAAACCATTTAAACTATGATCAAAGTCACATGAACCAGCTCTACTTTCCCTACAATATACAGCTGACTCAACAGTGCTATGAGGTGGGTCTTGCCACAGTCTCTGCAATGGGGACAGATGTGAGAAAATATGACAGCTACCTGACATTATATTACTTGTAATTCTTAAGATGAGCTGCTAAATAATTTTTGAAACTAAATTTTCCTCATTTCTAAAAAAATAATATAAGGTCTACATCATGAAAGACGGAGAGATTTTCTAAATATTCCCCCTGCACTGCATTCATCCTGTTCTTCCACCCCCCACAGCTGTAGATACAGCAGTGCTTGCACCACAGCACTTCCTTGGAATTTTGTGACAAAGCCCTTAAGATTTACAAAGAGGAAAAGAGAAGCTGACAAGCAATTGAAACCTTTCCACACCAGATAATGAACAGTGGTCCTAAATCACTGCTCCAGCATTTCATACATACATGTAAATATATGTGTGTGTACATAAAAGGTGAGACACTATACACACACACAGACTTTAAAGAGATTCTAACAAGATGAATGAAAAAATGCCTTTTGTGTTTGTCTCACTTCATCCTTGCCTATCATATTTTTTTATTTTTCATTTTTAAAAGACCTGATCATTTTTCAAGTAAGGCCTGGAAAGTGAAAAACACTTATTACTAAAACAATGATGAGATCGGGGAGGGGAGGTATTTTGGATTTTTAAATTAGAAGAATTTCTTGCAACACAATGTATAAGTGTGAAGGAATGCAGCCCAAACACCACAGGTTACACTGGGGTGGGGGTTTTTGTTGGTTGTTTTTTAAACCAAATCAACTTCAAAAAATTCTTGAATTCTAACTGGCTGCTGAAAGATTAATACATCAAAAATGTTTTAAAATATTCTCACATCCTTTAAAAGACCCACCTTCATATATCCTAATGACAGTGTAAGGAGGGTGCCTGACAATTCTACCTGATAGGAAAAGAAATTTAATAAAATCATGGAACACAAACATGACATCAAAATATTTATTTACAGTGTGTATATATATACATATATGAATTGGTTTTACTTTTTATCAATATATTTTCCCCTTTTTAAAGTTAACCAGGTTAAAAATGTCTGTGCCTGTTAGGAGAAAAAAAACAATCTCAGAATAAATAAGCAACAAGAAAAGAAGTCAGTTACAGTACACCATCTGCTGCCACAATCCTCCTGTAAAATATGTTCCAGTCAATAGGGTACATTTACAATAACACATTGACACTATTCACTCTTGACTGCTTATATACTAAACAAATAACATCTTGGCATGAAGAGAGGCATATGTTCAAAAAAGCCATTTTCCCCACTGTTATCTGAATTTACACAGGAAAGAGCCACTCCCTTGGCTGAATTAAATCCCTACAACCCCTTTGCCCTTGAAGAAAACTGGTGTCCCAAAAAAATATGGCAACAAACACTCCAGTTATGGAGCTCCATGGTGTATTTTGGTTTCTGTACATCACTACAATGTTTCTGAGTGTTTCACCAACCTCACATCCTGGCCTGTGAACTGGTACATGAGTCTGTATTTCAGACTACACATAAGCTTTCAGAGCAGCTCACAGGAATATCCAGTTTCATTTCTTCACCTTTCAAAAATTCTGTTTTTAAAGTGCTTGGTCTGAGATTAGTAAAATGAACATACCTGGAGCTTCTTCAGGATTAACACTTGGCCAAAACATTGCTGGAGGTCAGCAGTCAAACACTGGTTTGCAAAGGAGATCTTCTCTACAAGATTTTTTGTTTCCGTTGAGAGGTGTTCACATGGAAAATTCTTATTCAAAAACAGCAAGCTCACATTTTCCAAAGCAGACTGAAAGTCACTTTAGTTTCAAAACAGAAGCTTAGAGACCCATTAGGTTGTAGAGCACTTCAAATATGCCAAGTGCTACATTAAGAGCCAAACATTGTTAAACTACTCATTCAACCAAGAACAGAGGCTGGAAGCCAGCTTTGCCAAACCATGGGACTATGTTGGCATGGCCTCATATTTAGAAATACCAGAAGTGTCCACAAGCACACTGCCAGCCTTGCAGGGTCATGCACCCAGTGTGTGCTAGTATGTCCTGTACTTGATTCAGAGACCTGCATAAACTGCCCATCTTGAATACAGGATTCAAGCCAGAAGGGTTAGCAAATGGATTTGAAATAACTTAGAATATTTGCTATTTTACTAATTATTCCTGCTTTCAGCTAGCATCTCATGCTGAATTTCAGCAAGCATTAAAACTAAGTAGTGTTTTGTTAGTATTTGGTTTCCTACTCGTTGAGAGTTCAAAATGTATTTTTAAATTTAAGGCAGCTATGTCCTTCTCCTTTTTTTTTTTCTGTTTTATTTTGTATTTCAAACGAAAATTAAATAATTCCAGACTTTTTCTACTATCAACAAAAAGGGACTATTTTCTTGATACCTCCAAATTTTAGGACAGAATTAACACATGCAGTTTTTTCCTGTAAGAAAATTATCCAAAGTGGCAGGGCTTTATTCAGGTCTCATACAGATACAATCCAAAAGCAATTCTTTCACCGAGAATGAAAATTCTGAAAAAGTCAATCTCTTCACACAGTTTATACATTTTGGGTTTCATGCACGGGGCTCAGCTTGAAAGGCTCTGAGCAGGCCATGTCTAGAAACACATATTTGCTTATACTTATCCTAAAATCCACTAAGCTGAAGGCCATTGAAGCCTGTTGAAGCTGAACCCCCAGCAAATCACAGGCTAAAGCATACAGGAGAAGGGGCCAGTCTTCTGTTGCTGAAGATCTACAGAAATCAAGCCCACCACTATTCCCTAGACTTTCCAGTCAGAGTCAGGTTCAGTCATCACTAAATTTAAATTCATTTGAAAACAAGAAACCTAGATCAAGGACTCTGCTTCCTACACCCCTAGGAGCTCCACAGTGTTTTACTATTTCCTTGTGACTGACAGCAGGCTACTAGCATAGAGCTTAAGACTTATTTAATACTTTGTTAGTACAAAGCAGCCTATTTAATGTTGGGGTTGTATTTGAACAGTGATTTCTCCATATATGTAGTAGTTTAGCACTTAAGAGTGGCATTTACTCCTCAGGCTAAAACACTGTCAGTTAGACAGTAACACACCAGCTCTACAAGTAACCCAGAATCAGCTTTTAACCCGTGTTTAAAAGGGCACTGCAAATGCAACACACAATGGTATTATTTCCATTCACAAACTGAGTAAGAGAAAGGAACCAGATGCTCAGAAATTAAAACTATTTTGAAATGGTATAAATATAATATGTTGCTAATTCTTCCAATGAGGATGAGCAAAATCATACAAAGTAAAGACTCATCCTAGAAAGACAAGGTAGAGGAGAAGAACACAGGAAGGTCAAATCTCTTCTGAATTTTTGACAGGGTTAGTGAAAATCTGTAGTGTTTGGCAAGAATCTGTAAGAACCCAGACATTTCACTTTCCTCAATCACCGTAATTCTGTAACCTAGTCAGAAATAGTGCAAAATACAATTCAAGTTGACCTATAGAAGTGCATGGGATATTTTGGCTACTTAAAACAAAACCAGTAACACATCTCACTTCAATAAGGCTACAGCAGAGTTTCCTCTTCATATCTAGGACACCATAAGTTGCCCCAGGCAGACTGTATCTTCATGTCCAAATGAACAGTTATTAGTTCTTGGGCTCAAAGAACTTGCAAATGAGGACATGTATTAAGCTGTTTTGCTAATATTCAAATAGTCTGAACCAAATAATCCTGTAGTTATAGGGCCCTGATGACTGACTTACCTTCTCATTTCAAAAATGAATCCAGCTTTGAGCATAAGTGAGGCACATGGGTTTTAACAAACCAACAGATATGGTAAGATAGTACCTATTAAAAACTGAAACTAATAATAAAACAAATCTCTTGATGAACTGAAAAAAAATGATGCCTGAAGGTTTAGGCAACTACTTAATTCTTTTGTTTGCTGGTTTTTAAGCCAATTTTGTAAAATGACAGTAACACTAGTCTCAGCAAGATGTGCCATAAAAAAACCTGGCCTGTATGAAATGCAACCACAGTAGATCAGTGTGGTTATAAAACAGTAGTACAGCTCTTTACATTCTGCACTATAATGTTTGGAGTTATAAAAAGACCATGTTCTTATGAAGCCCAGGCAGCCAGTTTCTTCATTTCATCTTCATCCTCTGCTCTTTTCCTGGTCGATGCTGCAGATAAAGAGACAATAACCATCAACTACTGTAACAGTCAGAACCATTCTGTGTGTTAGCATGAGGACTTGCACAGTGCTTTTCCATTTGAAGATCTCAGACCAATTTACTGAGTAGCAAGCTGAACATGAGTAAAGCAGGAATGAAGCTCATAAGAGATGCGACTATTTTGCCCCATCATTATTTCCTATAGAACCCTAAAGTTCCAAATATAGGTCTGATGTCATTCCTACTGAAAGAGTCACACAGAAAAAAACATTTAATTTCTAAAGGTTGTCACAGCCAGAAAAGGCCCACAAGAATGTAGTCAGTTCTCTCACCACCATGTAAATGAGCATAAGTGACCTATCCTGGCCAGCTACCTTTCCAAATAGTGCTGAGAGGTTCTGCACATGCAAGTCTCTGAATGAACTCACCCCATTTTAATGGCTGATGTCATTTATTAAATGGAGAAAAACATTCCTGAAATTGCTTTGCTCAGGTGACATCAGTTAACTGCTGTGTTCAAACCAACAGCAATTCCCAGCTCTGGATCACGTCCCACACACACTTAGTACCCAAATCTCCTATCACACATCACCTGCATTCACTAAACTAAAACCTCACACAAACTGTCTCCATTTGCTGACCTGCAAACTAGAAGCCCAAGAGCCCAGGGTCAACCTCAGGCTGCCTCCTCCATCTGTGGGCTGTGCAGGGCAGGACTGGCATCTCTCCAGCCACCAGTGGAACACTGGTACTGCGTCCAACACCTGTGTGTGCACCTTTACAGCAGCCAGCTGGCTCCCACATGAGCACTTGCAGGGCCAGGAGTCGCCGTCCTGAGGGGAACTGCAACTGCCACCTTCAGGGACTAAGGGTGGGAGAAGCACATGGGGGACCACAACTTCAGTCCCTGTTCTGCAAGAGTCACAGGCTCACTATGCCTCACTCCATTGCAGTTTCCTCATCTTCAAAATCAGGAGGGCAACGTGCATCTCCAATTAGAAGCATTTTAGATCCATCAACTGGTCTGACTTTGCTGTTGCTGTGTAACAGTAAGCAGAGTTTCAGAAAACATGAACCAGTTTTTCACAGCCTTGAACTATATAATTGTAACCAGCTCATCTTGCCTGAAGCAGCCATACAAATGGATGAAGTAGAAAATTAAAATAGTGAGAAGCATGTAGAGATTGTCTGGGTTTAATAAAAATGTCAACTGGCACAGCTGGATCTATCTGGAAGACAATGTATGAACAAATCATTAATTGCCAGACTGAATTTTCACTGTTTTTCTAAATCCTTTTTTTTTTTTTTAACTAGCTGTTCTGCAACTAAGTTCAGTAGATGAGGGCACAGTATCAACTTGAACATCTTAAAGAGTTTCTCAGGATTTAAGTGTCATCTGCCAAGACACGTATCATAGTATCTGGGCTGAGCTGATCTAGGTTCCTGTTCTGCAGCAGAAACCATAAACAACCAGTGTCACATGTGTGCTGTCCTTACCATCAAGTATTTATATTCTTTTCCTAATGTCAGTACACAGCAAGTCTTTCAGCTGATAGTGAAAAGTGTAGTAAAAGTTGACTGCCTCTAGCTGAATTCAAAATGAACAGGGCAAAGCCACAGAAAATTAAAACTACAGTTTAATACCAGGAATAAGCCTGTTCAGTAGAAAAGAAGCACAGGAATGAGACTATGTCTTTAAATATGTACTTCCCGATGCCTCCTTCATTTCTAATTAAAATACTAGTGGAAAATATCAAACCACTACCCTGCAAAGCTGAATCTTATGACACAAACATCTGGAATCTAGGTCAGACTCTAATTGAAAGAAACTAAGGATTTAATTGCCAAAAAGAAGAGAAAACAAAAAAAGGCAAAAAAAGATAATTTCTCAATGATCTTACTACATTTCAGTAGGAGATTCATCAGTATATGTGCAAGGTCAAGTTCCCTGAGTTTGTCACCCCAAACCTACAGAGAATTTGGTCCTAAATGCTTTCACAGAGCAAAATGGAATCCCACTCTGCTTTTTCTGTTAAGCTGATACAGAAATAGGAAAAGGAATTTATAACATTTTTAAAGTTATAACAGAGTCAAATGCATATCTGAAACTCTCTCTTCCTCTCCCCTTTCTCACAGCATGGCTTAATCATGAGAAATGTAAAATGGCAAGCAGGCACTTTACCAGGGCGGGAAGGCAACGATGTGGACGGAACACTTGGCAACCTGACATCTCTCATTCCCTTGTTCAGTTCTTCTTGCTCCAGTTCTTCTAATTCTGCCATCAACTCATCCTAAATTCAAGGAAAACATAATTTACAAATACTGACAGAGATCACACACAAGGGCACATTTAACCACCATGAAGCAAAGTATTACTGAAAAAAACAGTTTACACCTGAAAGGACATACTAAGAAACAGCAGATTAAAAGTGTAATTTTTACTAAGTATGGGCTATTAAGTAAAACTTAATTGAACATTGAAAATAGGACAATGACTGAAACAGAAAAGGAGTAAAATTAGAAACTAAACTAACAGCAGTACAACACATGCCAAAAAGGCAAATATGGGAGTAAAAAGCCTCTCTGCTGTCCTCAGGTTTGTCCCAAATCTGGAGCCTATAATCTTCAATGGATTCTAACTTTAATGTGCCATTTCTCCAATTTTAAAAGGCAGACACCTTCCAATGGTTATAAGACAGACTGTCATTAAACATTTTGCTTCAGCCCTATCACGTAAGTCCAGGATAAGTGATTTCAAAGCAGCACTGGAATCAAAACTGTCCTCCTGGGTCCTGTTATTCACTCTTGAAGCACACAGCACTCATGGGCTTTTAGGTGCAGTGGCTGATTTGGACAGATGATCTTATCGTATCACACTAAAAATAGAAAGGTCATATGCTTTTTAAAAAAGCAAGGAACTTATTCCCCGACTGAAGTTTCCCAAAGAAAGGAAGCTAAATGTTACATATTTGTAGAGAAATGGACCTTTGCCACATTGATAAAATGGTTTAAAAGAAACAATAGGCAAAAACAACTGGAGAGGGGCTGGGTAGGTATCAAAAAAGTAGTAAAGTAGGAGCTATTAGGTACTGAAATGGGCTTTGCCTACACATTTATATTTTGTTTATCACCAGTGTAGAAATTAAAATTATAGTTGCATAGCCACCACAGGACTTTATACCTGAATTTACTTTCCCATGATTTTATAATTTAAGGCAAATATACACTGTGCCAACCCTTGAGAGAAGGAACTCTTATGTTTCTGTGCCTGTCTGGAGCAGGAGAAATCACATGCTGCCATGGTCTCGTTACAGTCATGGCACACATGTGAAGAGAAAATGCATCCAAGTGCATGGAAAAAACATCCTTCAAAAAAAAAAATTAAATATTAACTTTCAACACAAACCACCTTGTATCCCAGCAATTAAGTCATTGATTCTAGCACTCTTAAGGTGCAGTACCCTGCAAACCAGGTTTCCCAGTTACTGCCAAGTGCTGTAAGTATTAGGCTCCTGTGCAAAAGCTGGTACAATGGTGCTCCATGTGACAGAAGCTTATTTCCCAAACAGGAACAATGCAAATCAGCTTCAACTGGTATCTCTTAGGAACTTAGGTCAATCTCCAACATGCTTACTAAGCCTAGACTCCAAAAAGTTAAGCACTGTTGCGAAGGAAGACACTGTACAGCTGTTTGGGGTGGCAGAATGTTTTTCAATTGTTTGAAGCTCAGGCCAAATCCCATTCCTTGTGCCAGTAAAGACTAAATGTTTCTTGGAAAGTCTATTTACATTCAAAGTGGAAATACAGGAAAACAGGTAATGGGAACAAAATACAAATAATCATTCTTATTTTCAACAAATTAGAACTGTTGAATGAAAATTCCTCTTCCTCCCAATCAAGCCAATATGTGCAATAAAACATATATATTTTTCTTTGTTGTCCATTTGGGCACATAGGAACAAATAAGTTGGGAATAGAGTGAATGGTTTGATTCTTGGTGCTTGGCCATTTTGAAACAAAATTGAAAAACAAAACAAAACTGGTTGTGATATTGAGCTTGATACCCATCTCTGTATTCCACAGATTACAAGAATATTGAGTGACCTTGACCCTTGAGTCCTCAACCACTGTTGGATCAGAAATAAGTTATTTCCTGTATAGATGTACAAAATCAAATCTGGGGGCACTGGATGAAAGTTACTGCAGCAAATTTTGAGAAGGTCCTAAATGCCTTCTGGGGGTTTCAGAAGAAAAGAGCTTTAGAATGAAACCTTATTGCCTCTAACAGGTATAACTTCTACCTATCAGATCTACTTCTGTGGTCTGGGCATCAGGGAAAGGACCTGTATCTCCAAGCACCAAAAGCAACCTTAAAAAAATGGTCCAAATATTCAGAATTATAAACAGCAGCCAGTCTATGACATAAGGACATGCACTTAAGTCAAATGGATGTCTATTTGGAGTAACAAAAAATTATATGTTTCAGTGTCCACAAATTACATGTTTTAGTGACCTTCTTCCGAGGCTCAAATGAGAACAATAACTGCAGGAGTGCAGTTTAAAATGTTTTTCTTAAAATTTATACCAAAATAAAAATAATTTTTTATATTTTTACATTTGCAGATTTTTATTTACTACATTATATATCTTATATATAATGGTTTTATTTAATTTTTATATTTACATTAAAATTATACAGTCATCCTAGACAGGGTAAGCTAGAACCAGGAAATTTAACCTCCACACTTCTTGAGAAACAAACCACTGTACAGTAAATAAGGAGTTAAAACTCACAGGCCTGAAGTACTAACCTCATCAAACTCATCACCAAAGGTGGCTCGGCTTGAGATAGCATCTGAAATTTCCTGGGCAACATCTTGCTGTTCAGTAATATCTTGCATCAAATCATCAATTTTGTTCAAATCCCTGGCAAGTTAACATGGAAACATTTTTTTAAAGATACTTCATTCAAATCCTATAGAACACATTTACTTGAACAGACCCTATTTGTTTTTATGCCCATGACTCTATAAACAGCAGAATTCACAGGGAATAGTTTTCCTCACCTACACCCAGTCCAGCTACTTCCATGTAGGGATTATACAAAAGTCAAACTGCAGCAGCTGTGTCTCTCCCTCTCTGTGCTCCTCATACCTCTGCCAGCCAGTCACAGTCCATGGGCAGATCCCCAAGGTCACGGTCTCTACAGGCCTTTTGGTACTTAAGGGGGGTTTGTAAGAAAAGATGGGGATAATCATTTATATGGCTTCTTGTGAAGGGCAGAGGGTAACAGCTTTATTCCACAAGAGGGTCAATTTAGATTTGATTCAAGGAAGAATTTCTTTGCAATGAGGGTGGTGAAGCACCAGCACATGTTGCCAGAAATGGTAAATGCCCCATCACTAGAAACATCCAAGGTCAAGTTGGATGGAGTCTGAGCAACCTGATCTAGTTGAAGATGTTCCCATTCACTGCAGGGTGTTTGGACAGGATTATCTTTAAAAGTCCCTTTGAACCCAACTATTCTATGATTTCATGGATCTTTTTTGATGTTAAGCTTCCACCAGAACTGAGGGGAACTTAACAGAATTGTATCCCATTTAAAAGTTTCCCCTTATTGTTAACTTCATTACTGTTTCAATTCCTGTTTATTTCTCCCAGAACAACCTTTCTGATTTAACTCTGTTTATTCAGGCAGAAAAACACCCCCTGAAACAATATAGGACGTATGATTTTTTTTTTTTTTTTTTTTTAAATGTGGAGTCGGGGGGAAGGGGGTGGACCTAATTAGTCCTTTGAATCCTACAGTCCAGCTTATGGATTCTGAGAAAAAGAGTCCACCTAGTTTCTCTGATTAGATTTTTTTCTAGACAAACCAAGGGCAGAGGCTTCCTCCACTGCCAAGACAGACTTAAGAAAACAGATCTCACTAGTTAAGTGAACTTCCTTTTAAATTTATTGTTAGGAAAAGATGTTTTTCTGCCAAATATAACACCATAGCACTGTTAGCTTTCCTGACATTCAATACCCAAACCAAAAATGAAGTCAAAACTATCTAACTTGATACAACAGTCTGTAGTGATGGAATAATTTGAAAGTGGTTATTAAATTCAACTTGGAAGCTACTAGAAAACACTTACATATTTTCATGTACTTTTTTCATAGCTTGTGCAGCATAACCCATATTCTTGAGCACTTCTGTGTTGGTGTGGGAATTTTCCAATGCCTCTCTCTGGAACTCAATGGTTGAAAGTGTCCCATCAATTTGATTCAACTGTTTCTCATATCTCTTTTTTCTCTTCAGTGCTTGTAGGGCAGCTGGAACGGGAAGAGGCAAAGTGCACTGTGTGTTTTCATAGCAAATGCAAGGACAAGTAGTTCAGCACCAAGCTGACTTGCAGAATTTATAATTCTCACCCTCCTACCTTACTATGAGGGAGACAAGCTTTGACCACACCAGATCGGCAGCCTGTTAATCACCTACAGGCTGTTGCATGAACATGGTGGGAAGCCTCTTTCAGATTAACTCCTTTTAGCACCACAAGGAAAAGTAGCTTCTTCCTCCACTGTGGGAGATCGTGAATTCCATCCTGTGCACACAGGCAAAGCAGGGAAGATGGGAAGGAAAAAGAAAAATATCAGAGAGAAGTCAGAAGGCAGGAAACAGAAGAGAGAAGAAAAGAATAAGCTGCAAAATGTAAATAGAACCTAAGGAAGACAGTACAAGAAGATCTGCCACGATAACCACAACTCCACCGATGGCCCTTTCTACACTTTGTCTCAGCAGGAATAATTGTGAAGTGCAACGGAGGGCCCAAATCGCCCGACCAGGCAGACAGGTTAGATCAGAGAAGGATTTGTATTTCTTCAGCTTTTAGCTCATTTATTTCTTACAATCACTTAGGAACGTGATCTTTAAACCTTAGAATTTGAAAACATAAAGAACTTTGTAGACACAGGCACGGTCAAATACAGCTACACCCTATTACCTTTGTAAATTGTTAAGATTAGTTTTTATATTCATTAAGTTATGGGCAGCGTACTCTGCCCAGAGTAAATCATTACCAGAATAAATGCACATGACAAGCATGAGGAGAAAAGAACTTTCTCTTGGCCTCAGGGTGTGGAACACAATTTTGCCACAAGCATTTCCTGATGACAATCCTTTCCAAACCACACATGTGCCAGGCAAAAAAAACCCCACCAAACAAAACTAAAAGACCACGTTAACCCATTGTTTGGTTTCTTTCAATGCTATTAGCACCCCCATTCTCTTCTCTGTCTCCTACATTTCATTTTAAAACAGATACAGAGCCTGCAAACCCCAGCAGCCCTGTGGCCCCCCAAACTCAACCAACAGAAGCAGCTACTGTTGCAATCCTGTTAAAATTGCCCATGTGCAATAACACTGAACCTTGACACTGGGGTACACAACTTCTCAAATGAAATCAGGATTCCCCCAAGGAGGGCACAAAGATTTATGGTGTGTAACAGTACACCAAAAAAATTAATGCTTCATTGACAAATGCTGAATCAACATGATCAAAATTGCTCAGCATGAGCTGCACAAGGACAGGCATTAACACAGGCTAAGATCCCTTCCACCACCTGCAGTGAGATGTTTCAGGAGAGCAAACCACAATCCCAACAGATTAATCATGGCATTCAAATCCAAGATTTTCCCAGGTTTGGGGGGATGGTTCAAAGATCATGCATATTCTGCAGAAGTTGCACAAACACCAGGTGATGTCATACACACAGCAAATGTAAGAATTGTAAAACTCTCATTGGCAATTCTAAAATACTTAATTTTGATTTAATCCCAAACAATCTTTACCTACTTATTATTTCCTTACTTAATATTGGTAAAGACACCAGCCACCTCCTTTCTTAGCTTCCATTGGATCAGATTTGATCCTGGATTCTTAGGTTAGAAAGCTGGAGGTTCCAGACAAATGTAACCGTCTGAAACCGTGCATAACACCAGCTGGGCCAGGGAGGACTCTGGGGCCCTGTGGACTGAGGAGCACTAACAAGCTGATGCAGAAAGACTTCAGCTGGAGCAAGCATCTATCATGGAGCAGTCTTTCTAGCCAGTGCTCTTCAGAAATGGGACTCTGCAATGGTGCTGTTATTATTGGCTGCTCACTGAGAAAATGGATTTCCTCAGTTACTGACAAAGCAGTTGTTTTCAAAATCCCGAAGATCATTTAACTAAACCACACCCAAATCAAGAAAACACCAGAGAAGCTAAACTCTCTGTGACTTCAGCTATTCATAAACAGCTTTTCCTAATTATTGTGGTGCAACATATTATCTTCCTTTTCCTTAGTTTTACCAGTGACTTACAGAATAAAGCACTTGATAAGAAATAAATTCATACTCCTTCCTATATCAACCCAAGCATTATAAATTCTCACACCACGCTATATGATTTTCCTGATTTGTGTTAAATGAATGCCCTTTATTGCAGAATATTTTGCTTCAGTAGCTCCTATGACTGATTTATAATTTAAGGATAATTTCCTTGTTATTTGAAATCTATTCTTTTGTGTTTTACAAAGCACCTGGAACTTTTAGTGCTTTTCTACCACATATTACAAGCATTTTTAAATTTGTGTGCAAGTCTTACAGGATTAAAATGCTTCTGTGTTATAATGCTACCACATTCTAATTACCAAACTGGAGAATAATGTATCTATTAAAATATAATAAAATTGAGCAGAGAACACAAATTCACTTCACTGAAGGTCTAAGAATGGCACTGAAAAATAGTGTTCCCCATTCCAAAGATCTCAAAGAAGGAAGACAGCCTGGGGAGGATGAGTTTGAGCAGAGGTAGAGTCTGAGGAAGCAAGTGTAATTAACAGCAATTCATTCAGGAAGAGGTGGAGGGCTTCTGCAGGGAAAAAAAAAAAAAAAAAAAAAAAAAAAAGCCATTTCATACACTTTTTCTTTTGTGCTCCAAAGAAGCCAATTCACCTCCTGAACTTTATAATGGTCAGCAGCTGGCTGGGCTTTAGCACATTTCCTGTACTGCTGAGTCCAGTAAGCAGGATACAGCTCATAGATTAGGAACTTCTTAATATGAGTTTTTATTTTATAGTCAGGGTGTCTGGAACAAAAGAAGACTATGATGTCTGTTTAAGTTTGCATATTAATGAACTCCTTTTAGTAACATACAGAAGGGCGTTTTTCCATTATCACTACAATGCTGACACTTCATTAAGTGGCCAGAAATGGCCAGCTGGGCAATAAGAATCCTGGCTACACTGAATATCCAGATTTCAAAAGGAAAAACAGAAGTAATGACATAGGAAGAGTTGTGGCACCCTTCTCGTGGTTTCATGACAGATCAGACCGAAAAGCAACAGTGCAGCAATACCACCTTTACCTGTCAAGCCCACTGTCAATACTCATCAGTGAAGAAAACACCAACAATCTCATCATCTTCTGAAGGAGAAATAAAACAATTGTCTACTAATCCTTATAATTCCCATGAAGAAATTATTTAAGTAGGAAAAGAGTGTTTCTTCTGAAGACGTAACACCACTGTGAAAATATCAGGTCTCACTCCTAGATGTAGTTCACGAACCTTCACCTCAGGCCTGCAAAGGATTCATGGACAGCAGCTTCTGATCTCCCTCACTCCAGGGACAACCAAAGGCAATGCTGCTGAGGCCATAAAAATCACAGGAACCTCATTAGTCTCATTATCAGCACCTCATAGTCCTTAAAGCCTTGTGGAGGAAGCCACATGCAGTTACAACTGAGGAGCTAAATCAAGAACAATAATGAGCTGGACCAGTTATAAGTATTCCAGTTCATGGCAAGACACTTGAAATGTGATCATGAAAGTCAGAGAACAATCGCTGTAACTCACAGGGCAAAGACACACCAAGGGCTTTTCTTTATGTTCCTGCCAGAAACCCTCACTCCCAACCTGTCCCACAGCCTGCTGTAGGCATGACTGTCCCGTCCATCATAGCACACAACTACCACATCATTGTTTGGCTTCTAGAGCCTCCTGGTTACACCTAACTCATTGAAAAGGAATGCCACACAGCTACATAAGCCCTGCCCAAACATAACACACAGCATATTTAGCAGCATCTAGTTGTGAAACCCTCCCTGTTATTCCCACTTTCTTCATAGGCTTTGTCCTCAGTACTGCTATGTGGTTATTTATGGTTAAGATTTAATCCTATTCTGGACATCTTATCTTAACTTTATTCTTTTTATTATGTTTTTTTATATTTTTATGATCTGTGAAAGACACCAGGTTGAAATAACACACATTCATGTGTATGCTATTTTCACAATTACAGGCACAATTCAGAAAATAGATTCCCTTTGAAACAAAGTTCTCAAATATTCAGTACCACCTCCTGTTCTTTAAATTTTCTTCCGTGTCCTTCAAAATAATGGAGAAGAAAAGCCAATATGTAGATGGAGTTGGCAGCTATGCACTGGTTGAAACTGAGAAACACCAAAAGGTACAGCAAGACATTAAAAGAGTTTGTTCTGGGAATGAAGAGACCTTAGAAGTCGGTGCTAACCGTGAAAAAAAATATTGCTTCTCATGATATAACCTCTTTAGGAGGAATTTCTGCAAACAAAAAACCCTGAAGTGATCTAGTTATAGTCAGATATTAATGGGAATGCTGGAAAGGTATCACCTCAAAAGCATAGCTAATTTGAGATTAGGTACACGAACTGCTGAGACACTACATAAAGGAAAAGCCAGGAGTATTTCAGTGATGTTTCACATCAATGGTATAGCTAACACATTACAGCTTTTAAATCAAGTTAAGCCTACTGATGTCACATGAAACCCATTCAAGAGTCATATGAAGTCATAAGAAATTGCTGGCGCTTGAATCTCCTGTCATTTGTGTTGGTGCAACTGGCTCAGACTCATGCACCTAAATATCCAGTGAGATCATGTTAACTTGGTGCATTTTCTATCCCTACATACATCTTGCTCCAGTTGCAGACAGCCCCATTTTAGTTTCCACAGGCTTCTGCACAGATGCAATGGAGAAAAAAAAAATTAAAATCACCAGTGATGTCCCTCTGAAACAGTCACTTCAACAAGGCAATGTAGATTAAATCCTTTATTCTCCCATTTGTGTGTATGTTTACATAATGTTACAAAAGATGGTGGTCAGCACGGATTTTATCTGAGCTATACAGTACTGTACACTAGCTAATATGTTGTCAATGTAAACCAACAGTAATTAAACTGTAAAGTAATAACATATCAAATGAAGACATATTACTGGGGACTTAAGTTCACTGACTATCCTGCTATATTTAAGCACTTTGGCACTGCAAGGTTATATTTTAAACAATATATGGTTCATATTGTTTCTCCTCTGACCGTACTTAGGTTGTCCCATTTTGGTTTTAGAACCATTTTTGGAATGAATAAAAACTGCCACACTGCACTTTTAGCCCTACTCTTGCCTCTTTACTTTCTTAACTGTTTGTCCCTGAGCAAATGACAAAATAAAAGGCAGTTATTTTTAACCATGATCAGCTCAACACTACAGTCTGCAATACGACTCCATGAACAATTTCATAGATAAACAACTAGGGTAATTGCACATTGAGCACCAGTGGAAACAACCATCTGGGAGAAAAGCTTCAGATATCAAATGCTGCATGCCTGAAGCAAAAGGCCAACACACACCTGAAACCACTATCAACCAGCTGAGTTAAAGAACAAGCAGATCCACCTTTTCCCAAAAAAATTCTCATTCCTGCCTGTGCCCCACTCTCTCCTTCACAGGTGCACAGGCACTCATGTAGCTACCAGGTCAACTGGATAAGTGGCACTTAAACCATCCTGGGTAAAAAAATAATGCAGACAAAGAAAACCACAATATTTTACAATATCCAGCTTTCTGAAACACACCCTTCAGGGAGTTCTGCTAAGGGAAAGGAAGGGAGCAGCACAAGGTCAGGAGCAAGGCAGGAAGTGCTTCTTTCTGCAAATGTGCCAGCTTATAGTTCAGGTTTGGGATGAAGTTCATGAGCAGCACGTCTGGATTTAACCAGGAATTGCTACAGTCATAGGAACCAACCTTTCTTGCACCAGCCCTGCAGCTCAGGCTTTTGCACAATAAATTCAGCCCCAGGAGCCACCTGGCCACTTTGTCCCATAGCAAATTAGGTCCCAGCTGGATCACCTGCCTGAACTAGCTCACTGTGACAGTACACAGGTGCCAGCACCTGGATAAGGGACCAAGAGACACTCCAGCTGAAGCCAGGGGAGTAGGGAGTGTGAGACTGGGACAACTGTGACAGCTCCCATCCTCTTGAGCAGCTGGCTCAGTTGAGCTCCCAACCAACTTTACTCCCCTGACTGTGCCTTCAAATCTGTCCCATCTTGACCCACAATATTAAATCCATTTAAACTAAAAGTTAATTTAGTTAAACTGTCTTTTTCTAATAATTATTGAATGCTTAGGTATTACAAATAATTACAAATAATACTTGTATTAGAGGGCTAACCAGGATGCCTCTAACACACAGCTCGGCACAAATTCAAAGTTACAAATTATTTTTTAAATTACTGAGTAACAGAAAAAGCCGGCAAAAGACCTACTTTCTTGTTACAGCACAAATCTTTAATTCAAAATGTTCTTCTGTTTTGATGCATTAAAATTAAAATACAGCTCAGAGTAGACAAACAGGTCTCCAGGTGACTTCAGGAAGTAATTAACTTGTTTCTCTGAGGCCTGTACATCACCAAGACACTGACTACCATCATTTGCTTCCCAGGGATGACAACATCAGTGTACACAGGAGCCAGACCTTCTGACCCCTTAGCATCCTCTCCTTTGTAGCTAACAGCGTCCCAGAGCAGTAGTCATTAATGCTCTAAGCTAACATTCTTTTTTTCGGTTACACATATAATTCTTAATTGATTTGGACAGAGCATTGCATCACTTTGTTCCTCGGTTGTCAGCAATGGGGATAACGTGCATTTATTCATGAATATACAGGAGATCCGCATATCCTCCATCTCGTTCAGCCAATGCTG
Source organism: Chamaea fasciata (assembly GCF_029207755.1). Classification (NCBI taxonomy): domain Eukaryota; kingdom Metazoa; phylum Chordata; class Aves; order Passeriformes; family Sylviidae; genus Chamaea; species Chamaea fasciata. The sequence continues at coordinate 28,803,490 of NW_027094086.1, forward strand.
AGCCCCCAAACAGCGATTCCCTCCCCTCACTGGGGAGCGGTACTTTGCCCTCCGAGTATCCAGCCAGAACCTACATCGAATGTGGTGCAAACCACAGACGGTAAGACTTGTGAGGAATAACAAATTCCCATCCCGCTTTATGAATCCACAGCTCATTAAACACTAATAGATGCCGAAGACCCAAACCCACCATCCCGCCTCAGGTGTGGTGGCCCTCACTCGGAGCCGACAGCCGAACCCCACTGCACCTGCGGAGCCAGGTGACCCGGACCAGCCACAGCCCCGGCGAGATCCGCGTCCCCTCCAGTACCCAGAGCGCTCCGGCCCCGGGATTTAATCGCACGGGGCCCGGCCCGCACTCACCTCGCTTGTTCTTTGTGCCGTGCTGCCGGGCTACCGCCAGCTCCCGCTCGATCCGCGTCTCCAGGTACTCCTGCTTCTTGCTGAGCATCTCCTCCGTCTCTCGCAGCCGGGCCAGCGCCTCCTGCGGCGAGGGACCCCCGCGGCCCTTGGAGCCGGCCGAGCCGCCCCCCTTGAAGAACTTGGAGATCTTGCTCATGGCGGCGATCCCGGCTCGGCACTCGCCGACGGAAAGCTCTGGCCAGCCCGGTCCTCAGGAGTCTCCGCGCCCGGCACACGCCGTGACAGCACTTCCTGAGCCCCCGGACGGTGGCGGCACCGCACCTGGCGGCGGGGCGGGCCCGGGGGCGGCTCCGCGGAGGCCGAGCTGCCGCCGCCCTCAGCCTGCGCCGGCAGAGCGGCGGGAGGAGCCGGCGAGCTCTGCGGGGCAGCCGCAGGGTCCCGGGCCGGGCCGGCACTGAAATGAGACGGCGGCTGCCGAGTTTGTGCTTTCCCCGAACTTTTTCCCGTGTCATAAAATTGCAGAATGCACAGTGGGTCATCTGTCGAACCTCCCTGCTCACGCAGGGTCATCCTAGAGCACATAGCCCAGGATTGCATCCAGGCGGCTCAGTATCTCCCGGGAGGGAGATTGCACAACCTCTCTGGGCAACTTGTTCGATGGCGTGGTCACCCATACAATAAAAAAAGTTCTTCCTCATATTCAGGTGGAAATTCCTGTGCATCAGTTTCTGCCTATTGCATCGTCTTACTGCCTGGCACCACGGAGAAGAGCCTGGCCCCAGCCTCCAGGCACCCTCCCGTAAGATGCTTATAGACATTGGTGCGCCCCCCCCCCCCCCAGTCGCTTCTTCTCAAGGCTGAAGAGGCTCAACTCTCTGAGTTTTTCTTCCGAAGGGAGATCTTCCATTCCCTTGATAAATTTCATAGCTCTCTGCTGGATCCTCTCCAGGAGCTCCGTGTCCCTCTCCCTCTCTCTGAGGATCCCAGAACTGGAGACATGCCGCAGGAAGGTGTTTCGGGGGAGCATCGCCCCGAATGTGTTTCGGGGCTGAGGCGTACACGCGGGTCAGGCCTGGGAAAATAACATTAAATTCTGAAGGAATGTGTTTCTTTACAAAAGTGGTGGCTGCGCCGCTAAGGAAACCTCAGTGGCACCAACAGGTTACAAGGGTGCACGAAGTGCTTCGAGAAGCCGGGTTACCTCCACTCTGTCTCCGGGAACAGCCTCTGCGCCGAGGGACGTCGCAAATAGCGACACAAATAAGACATAAAACATGGGGTTTTTTTCTCTGGAACAGCTCGAGGAGCACTAGCCGTGGCTATGAGGCCACTGAAGTCTGAGGCTTGTGCCGACACTGCTGCAGGTTGCCCTGAGCCCGATGCTGCAGCCGTTCCCGCCGACACCCCACAGCACCGAGCCGGCGGGGCGGGTTCGGGCTCAGTCACTGGCTCAGCCCAGCGCGGGAGGGACCCGCCGGCCCCGGCCCCGCCTCTGCCCCGCCCGCCCCGGGGCGGGTCCCGCCGGCCCCTCCGCGGCCCGGCCCGGCCCTGCTCGCTGCTTCTCCGCCTCCTGCGTGCGGCGGACATGGCGGAGCTGGAGGTGGGGCAGCACTGCGGGGTGCCCGACTGCCGCCAGCTCGGTAAGGGAGAGCGCGGCGGGTCCCGGCGCAGACGGGCATGGTGGGCTGGCGGGGGTTGCGAGGGGTGCCGCCCCAGCTCGGGCAGTCCTCTGTGCTGCTGCAGCCCTGCACGGTCCAGTGCCAGCGCCTGTCACCTCGGTTGTGTCACTGGGTGGTTAATAACCCGCTTGCCCCTTCCTCAGACTTGCTTGCCTTCGGTGATCTCGGAGAGTGTGACTGGAAATGTAACCTCTCAGAAAGTAGCAGGAGAACCGCCTGTACCGAAAGCTTTCTGAGGGACCACTCAGAGATGAAGGGATCGAGATGATAGTGACCTGAGCTGTCTGGTCCCGTTGCGTGGTGGTCTGTCAGCATAAAACCCGAAGGATGGAGAAGCAGAATAATGGGCTGGACCTGGGATTTGCTGCCATTAAATGATGTGGTAGGGTTCGGCAGACAGTGAAGTGATTTTATCTGTAAGAATTTATGTAGTCGGCAGGGGATGTGTACAGAGGCTTAGGAAGTGTGAGCAATTTTAATCACCCAAGGACAGTATGGATGATATGATGTGAAGAAGGGGCAGGGTCATTATGACTGTCCAGTGGAGGAGATGCTCTCCCTTCCAAAAAGCCAGCATCTCCTCCAGCTGGCAGCCCATTTTAAAAAAATGTAAATTGTCCACTGTCAGTACGTAGTGTTCTGAGTGGTCTCACAATAAATTCAGTTTTTAACATAACTAGTAATTTCGATGGCTAGCCATATGTTCCAGTGTCATAGCTTGATATTGAAAAAAAAAATTAAAACCTTATTACAGCTTCTGGAATGTATATAAGTATAATTTACCTGCTCATATGTTTTTCTGTAATACTAATTAGAGGAGTTAACAAAAGCCACTTCTAGCTAAAGTCTAGATGCAGTTGCTACATATTCTTATAAAGATACCTACCCTGTGATGTTGGTAAGCAAAAGTTAATCATGTGGAAAATTAAGCTAGAAACTATTAGCAAAACAACAACCACTTTGTCTTAATTGAAAACAAATCTCTTTGTTTCAGATTTTCTTCCCTTTGTATGTGATGGGTGTTCAGGTATCTTTTGGTAAGTTCATAGAACCACAAAGTATCTCAAGTTGAAAGGGTCCCACAAGGGTCAACAAGTCCAGCTCCCTACTCCTCACAGCACTAAAACTAAAGCATATGACCAAGTGTCATTCAGACAATCCTTGAACTCCAGCAGGCTTGCTGCCATGACCACTTCCTTGGGGAGCCCATTCCAGTGCCCAACCACCCTCTCTAAGAACCTTTTCCTAATGTTCAACCTGAACTTTCTGTGACACAGCTTCTTTCTATTTCCTCATGTTGTATGCTGGTCACTAGGATTTCCTCATCCCAAGTGAAGAATCCTGCACTGGCTCTCATTACATTTCATACAGTTGGTGACTGCCCAGCTCTCTAGTCTTTCCAGAATCTCTCTGTGTGACTTCTTCACCCACAAGGGAGTTCACAGCTGTTCACGGGTGTGGTTGGCAACCATAACATGAATCTGGATAAGATCACTTATGAAAATATTAAAGAGCACTGGCACTAAAATTGAGCCCTGGTGAACTCCACTGGCCACCAGATTAAAGCAGTTTAATTAACTGTGACACTCTGAGCCCAAACCAACAGCCGGTTGCTCACCCATCATACTACAGACTTGTCTAGCTGTGTGCTGCACCTTTGGTCCAGAAGGACACTCTGAGAGACAGTGTCAAAAGCTTTGCTGAAATGCAAAACACCACATCTGCTGGCTCCCCAATGTCAACTGAATGGGTGACCTTGTCACAAAAGGAGGTGGCTGATTATGTTTTCTTCTTGAAAAAATGTTGAGGTTTCTTGCAAGGTTGAAATCAGGGCTTGCACTTTGATTTACACTTCAGATTAGCAGAGGGCAGCTGAGAGAAACTCAGAGATTAGGGACACATTTAACTTCTAACATATCAGAAGCCTTCAGGGGCTTTCTGCCATTATGGAAGGTGATTGAAAATCCAATAAAACAGTCAAACTCTGATTGTTTTGAACTGAACTCTTAAGCATGCTTATGTCTTCATTCTCTTGAAATGGTTTATTTATCTTGAGGCATAAGTTCCAAAAGCTAAATGTTTGAGATTCTGAGAAAGAATATATCTGTTCAAGAAGTGAAATGCATACAAACTTTGGAGAAGATTCATTATCTAACTGAAGTTTTCCCATGATAAAACTTGTCAGAATACTCTTTAAACACTAAAATGTTTTCATATGCAATTTTTTTTTTTCCTGGAATGTTGATAACAGTATGTTATTTTCTTCTTTTTCCACAAAGCCTTCAGCACAGGAGCCGGGATGCTCATGGGTGTCCTGAGGTAATCTAATAATACATGATAGCCTCTAAATTAAAATTCCATGCAATTTAGCTGTGTGTTTTCAGACTAGATGAATGCATATGGTATATAAGTATGAATTATTTAACTGAGAATGTGAAAACCTTAAAAAAAACATGAATCTACTCTTTTTCTTCCTCTCAGAAGTAAATTGACTTTGAGTAGGATGAAGGTTCTTTTTCTACCTCTGAGCTAAACATAAGCAGGGCAGAAGTAGGAGAGAATAGCTGGACCAGATTTGCCCATAGAATGGAGAGCTAGCACAGATCTTTGAGAAAGCTGGGATGGTAACATATATCAGTAGTATCTGTTTATTTACAAAATATTTTCGACTTACTCCTAGGTGAATATAAGAAACAGTTCTGTGAAACCTGATCAGCACAGATCTTACCCATGCTCATACAAGGACTGCAATGGAAAGGAGCTTTTGCCAGTGTTATGTCCTTACTGTGAAAAACATTTTTGTCTCAGGTGAGTGGAACAGAGTGTTTAAACATCAATATTCATTCACTAATATATGGAAAAGGCAATAGAAGTTTTACTTTGTTGTTTACAGACATCGTCATCAATCAGACCATGAATGTGAGAAGCTGGACACACCGAAGCCTCGAATGACTGCCACCCAGCAGCTTGTTCAACATATTATAGGCAAGTACAGAAGCATATATATTCTTTTCCTTACGTTTTTTTCAGAACACTATTTGAGCTTCTGACCTCCTTTGAGGGGCCAGGTTTGACCAAATAAGAGCAAAGGTGGGAGTTCCTTGGTTAAACCGCCCTAAACTTACATGTTAGCATTTAATACTGTTCATCTAAACTGAGCCAAAACAACAGTACAGGAAGAATCTCTAAAAGAACTAATAGGGCACGGGTTTCTTTCAGAATTATTGTCTTGTTGTCATTCTACAAGTACTATAATATAATGAATTGTACCTAGCCATTATTATTTATATATTAATTCACGTGCAAATAATGCAATTGTGTTGGATGTGCATGTCAGTCTGCTGGGATCACACCTACACAATCAAGATGGCCAGAAAAGTCTGATTCTACCACGTTTTGGAGGTTTTAAACAAGCTTAGGATGGGAAAGTGAATAAACAGCACTTCCCAGCTGGACAGTGGGGTTATGTGTAGAAAGGAGGACCTGAAATTGTTGCCATATGAATGCTGTGATGGCCACAGGTTTAGAAACTTAAGAACTTGTATCTATTTGGCTTTTGCAGCCCGTGTTTACATGGTGATAATGTTCATCTACCTTTCAATGTAAAGGAATTCAGCTAGAACTAAAAATTCTGGTACATGACTTTGGGAGAATATGAACAGACACAAAAAGGGATGGGATCCTTGGCAATACAATGAGACCCAACAGACTAAGTAGGTCTATGTCATATAATATGGTCAGGAAACTGTCAGAATGATCACACTAAAAGGGATTATATTGTTCTCAGATTCTAAAAAAAGTGACGAAGTGAAAAGCAAAAAACGTAAAGGAGCAAAAAACAGTGAGACAGCAGCAAAAGTGGCATTAATGAAACTGAAAATGCACGCGTGTGGCGACAAGTCCTTACCTCAGGTCAGCGATGTTTGTTTTCAATAACTGAATTCTCAAAGGTACTGGAAAGTTTTCTAAATTGCTTGATCTTCATCGAGTTCCCTCAGCTTGGTTTTGGATTTAATTTTTCAAGACCACAATCCCTTAAATGTATATTTCAGCCTGGTACCCAAAAGCAATCTCACTAGTCTTATGTCTGTTATGTCTCTGTGGGGTTTGGAGCAGTGGAGTCAAATTCTTTCATTTTATAGCAGAAATGTATTTGCCTGCCACATGGCTGTCACATAGCACTGCAGGGACAAACAGGGTCTTTTGGGGATTCTTGACAGAACGTTGACAGCACTAAGTTGTATTAAAGCTTATTATTTTAGCAGAATTTGGTGATCAGTAGAGCACAGAATTATATTGTTAGACTAGAACAGGATTTCTAGAATCGCTGTAGCACAGTTTTGTAACTAGTGCAGCACAGAGTTTTACAGCACATCTTAGCTTGTGGTTCCTTATCACCTGGACCCTTTGCAGATAGTGTCAAATCTTAATACTTGGCTAGCAATATCAATATTTCAGATCATCTAGCCCTGAAACATGCAATTGCTTGGTTTTCCCACCCAGACTGAATTCATATGTTGGGGCATTGCAGTAGACAATGTAGTCTTATCATAAGAATGAGCCTTAAAAGTTTGAGTTTGCCAATTTTCAGTGTAGAGGGATGAGTATGCCAACTTAGATTGGTAGCAAGACACTTCAGGTGCAGATTCAGCTACTCACCCAGAATTAGCATCTGAAGATTGAGGGTGTTGTATATACAACATCATTTGTATCTGTAAAAAAAACATCATTTGAGAAATGATTTTCATGAGCTGAATGACATGATTTATCATCCCATTCCTGAAACAGGTAGGAAGGAGGTACGGATAACGGTCAGTACAACACAGTGGGTGTTGTGATCATCTTTTTACAGCTGGGGTTTCTGTTAAGGTAAAGTGATGATTCCTTGGGCATACTCCAGGTTTGTTCAGGCCAAAAAATCTGTCCAAGTTTCACTCATTTCCTGAAATGATAAGAAGCTATTCATTCTTGGGAATTATCCAAACCTCAGTGAAGGTAAACAGAGTCCCCATTTAGGAAGAGTTTTTCATGTGCCCTTTACTTTGGGAGTTAGTAAAGGGACAGACAGGTATTTAAAACTTTATAAGGGTAATTAATAAGAACATTGTCACCCTGAAAATAGAGAAGGGCTGACAGTAGGGGGTTTATTAGACATTTTACTGGTTAGAGAGCAGGAAAATTAAAGTCTAGTGAGTGTCTACTGGTTATTTTAAACATCAAACAGCTTTAGTAGGGCTTTACCCCATTTTCCCATAAGGAAACGTTGCTCTAGAGCTCGTTTTAGTGGACTGTTCCATTTCTTGACTGCACCATTACTTTGAGGACAGGTGGAACACCAGTCAACTCCATGATTGTCCTACCATTCCTGGATTTTTTTTTTTTTCTTTTTGATGAATGCCATTGTCAGACTGCACAGCAGAGGGCATAGGAGTGTCAGCAAACTGTTGATTAAATCCTGTCAGAGTGGTAAGACCATCAGCTTTACCACAAGCAAAGGTTTCCCTGAGCCCTCCTTATTTTACCTCCAGTAAGGGTGTAACACCACTCCTCGGGTGTTCAAGGGAGAAGTCCAACATAATTTGTCAAGTGGACCAGGGGGGTTATTTCCTGCCCACAATCCATTTGGTCCCCAGAAAAGGTGAACTCCTCTGTGAGGCCCTGGCATTGTTTCTTCATCAATTGTTTTAATAGCCCAGTTGGTGTTCCCCTGAATGCAGTTCACAGAAAGTATTTAGGTTTCCTGGTTGCATTTGCTGGTTTTGGGGAATGCAGGGAGACAAAAGGGAGTTCCAATTTTACCTTAACAATTGAATAAGAAACCACTGTTCCATTTACTCTTGTTACCAATATTTTCTGATGTTTCGAGGGATAGCTCCAGGACATGATTCTCATTTCTTCTGTGTGGAGAACACTCAAATTTCAAGGAAAAAGCACAGGCTGAGATTCAGAATCAGTTTTATGAACATGGTTGTGGTAGTTCCATATTCCTAGGGAATGCATAAATAAATCCTTTAAAAAGAAGACTTCTCTCTTCTTTGATAGTTTCTGGCTTTGACTCAGCAAGGATGATCCTAAATGATGAATATATAGCAGTCATGCTTGCTATATTTTACCCTAATCCCATTCAGAATCTCTCCCTCATAGATTACTCTTGTCATTTTTTAAACAAATCTTTCAGTCTAGTAGAAAGAGTGTTTAGTACATAAAAGGAGGATACAGTACAGGATAAAGGATTTAGCTGGTCATGATCTGAATGCTGGTTTGTGAAGCAGGCATTTCTAGTACAGTGAACTGCTCTAACTGCTTTTGCATTCCAGTTTGAGACACTCTCCTGCTGCCAAAAACAAATACTGCTTATTCAAACTCACCTTTTTCTCATGAGGGCAGGTACCTTTTCATGTCTGTCTGTATATAACAGTGTGCTGTGGGACTGGTGGGAAAAGATGTTCCCTTGACCTTTAAGAACTTACTGTCCATCCTATATACACCCGCAGCTGGAGAGGATTGGATTTGATGATCTTGGTCATTTATATTTTGCAGTAAAATTGTCCTGATGGAATAAAACAAATTTCAGTTGGTAATTCTGGGGCTGAAGTTTTAAGGTTTTTTTATTGAAAAACTTTAAAAAGTGTTAAGTTTTACTTTAAAAAGACTTACTAGATGTATATGACTGGAATGATATGTTTCTTCTGTGGATAATTTTTGGTTTATTTTTCATGTTTTTCTAGACAGAAAGAATATACTTTCAAGTATTTTTGCCAAAAGGGAACAAAGAGAAAAGCAAACCCATGTTCTTTTGCAGTAAGTGGAGTATTGGCAAAGTAGTAGATTTTGCAGCTTCCTTAGCAAGCCTTAAAAATGACAACAACAAATCAACATCCCAGGTAAGTCAGCAATAACAAACGTTTTCCAGGTTGCTGCATTTTGGTTTTAGTTTTTCTTTAGCCTTTTGTGCCTCTCCCACCCCACTTCTTTCATCTTGGATAAGCAAATCTTGGTGTTAATTTCTGTGCTGTTTGTTTTACAGAAACTGAGATTATGCCATACTGCCTCTGGAGAAGCCTTGCCATTTGAGCACACACTGGAAACATGGCTATCTGATAAAGACTATCCATTGTACAATGGAGGGAATATAATTCTGGAGTATCTTGATAACGATGTTCTATTTATAGAAGATCCAGAATCCTACTTTAGTCAATAAATTTTCACAAACAAAAAAACCCCAATATTTTTTAGAAGCATGGTATTAAAGCAACTCCAGTTTTCTTTTAAAATCACTAGTATGCCAGAAATCTGTCTTCCATTGTAAAGACACATTTCCCATCAATTTCTCAGTTGCTCTACTGACAGAAGAACTATGTCCTGAATGGAAAACGATAGTAGCTAATGTTACAGATATTCACATTCTAGAATAAATTCTTGCTGTATCAAGCTGTATAATATCAACAATGTTTTCTTAAATTTGGTATTTATTTTTGTGTAAGTGGTGGGGACAGTGTGTCCTAATAAAAAATGAAAATGTAAACCTGCAGTATGACCGTTTTCTGAAGGAAAGAAACATATTATGCTATTGCAGCATTCTTTCTACATCTACATGAACAGATTTGATTGCATTCGGAAACCAGCACTGTCAATTCACCAGGCCCACATTTCTTTCTTAAAATAGTTTAATGACATTTAGAAGGAAAGCTTTATGAAGCAAAAGTAAATTCACTCAGGTGTCTTCCTGATTGTAAATCTCATTGTGTGATTTGGTGGGGGATAAAAGATCTTGGCAAGCCTGTCACTTATTTTGCTTTACAGAACTCTTACTGTAGTTTTAACATGACTTAGGTATTAATAAATTACTTTACTGGATGTGGTGTGGATGTCACACAAAGGAAGGTGGTTTTGGTTTCCATGAAGGAAAGGGTTTTCAGTGGCTGAGTATTTTGGAAATCTTTGTCTCCTGGCACCAGAAAGCACAGGAGCATTTTTCTACTTTCCCCTGCCTGTCTCTCCAGTTGTTATCTTGCTTTCCAGTACAAGAGGAACAGTTCCCTTTCCCCTTGTTATTTATTTTCCTCCCTTTCATCTGCAATTGTCTATTCATCTTTCTTTTCATCTTAGGCTGCTGTTGTACAGAATATGCAGTAAGAGCCCAACCAGCATTGTGGAACCAATGAGCTGGGAAGAGCACTGAACAGAACTTTTCCCCCACACTGTTGCTACAAAAGCAAGTGAAAAATACTTCTGTGCAACAGGGTCCCTTTTTTTTTTTAGCAGAAAATCTTCTGCTAAATCTTCAAGAGTTTTCTACTTACACCTTTTCTCCTGCCCCTGATGTTTCTGCCTTAACATTTGCAGGCAAAATAATTGAAATAACACCTCTTTTTTGTGGATAAAGAGAAGACAGACTTGGGATGCAGGAAGTAAATCTTTGGGGAGACCTCAAAGGTTTTACCAGGGTGGTTGCTTTCATCCATCGCCAGTAATGGCTAAGGCCTGTCAGCCTGTAAATGCCGGTACAAACATGGGAAGTCACAGTTGGTAAGACTCCAAAAAGTTTGCACTATCATCTTCTTCCACGAATGTGTCTAGGACTGTACACAGCAGCTCATTCCAGGTAGTTTTCAGAAACTGAGAAGCAAAACCAAATTAGTCTGACAGATAAATAATTGAGAAGAGGTGAAAACTCCACCCTAATCAATGGTACTAGGAACAAAGGCAGAAACTTTTCCAGACCTTTAGAATCTTGCCTAGGCTAGAATTGCTCTCATTTTACTTGTTTAGATTCCAAGATACCTTTACTTGGCTTTTTGGGGTTTTGTTGGGGGTTTTTTTGTTTGTTTGTTTTTTGTTTTTTTTTTTTATACTTATTATTTTAGCACATTTTCATACAGAAAGTTCAACAACTGCATTTAAAAAAAAAAGAAAAACCCAGAAGACTTTGGAGAAATCAGTACACGTTTGAAACCACTGTTAATGTTACAGGCCTGTGCTTAGAACGTGCTGAAATGTTTCACTTCAAAGGTAATAAATCAAACTTCTAACTTCTAGTAGAAGCAAAAAGAAAAAAAGTGTGTAAAGTTATGCTAGTAAGAAGAGTAATTTATCAAAATAAATACTTCCTCATTTTACAATAAACAGTGCTTTTAGCCAAACTACAAAAGTAGGTGAGTATTAGCCAAACTACAAAAGTAGTTGAATATCAAGCATTTTCATTGTTCTAGCTGTAATGTTAGAGAATGCCCAAGGTCAAGAATTTACAAACATTTTATGAGATGCTTTGGTAGCAGCTCCGGGACTTGTTCAAGTTCAAAAATTGCTACAAGGTTGCCTGGCATGTGTTTGTAATATATGCAACAGTTAGGAAGGGTTCTACTAACACCAGTTCAATTCTGCATGGATATGTGACCTATTAGATCAGCTAGGAAATGCTGTAGTAAACAAGAAATAATATATCACACTAAGAAAGCAGGCAGTAATCTCTCATACTTTTATTTTCACAATTTTCTCTTTCTGTGCTGTTTTGGAAAAGTATGTGCCCTGAGGTGTGATCAGTCTGGTTTGCAGATTTTTATCACTAGGTCACCTCTGTTCATCCAGCTTATCAGGTGACACATAAAAAGACATCTTGCAGCTTAGTTTTCCTCCTAGTAGCCTTGTACATAAAATACAAAGTTTCATTTCAGCTGGAATAGACGTGGTTTGGATTAGGAAAATTCTTACACTTGTTAGGAGAGAACTTCAGGCATTCCTTTTTACTTCTGCTGATTTTAAGGTGAATATAGAATTTGAAATCTCCTGTGAAACCCTTGCTGTTAAGTATACATTAATATGTCAAAAAAAACATTTTCCATAACACTCATGCAGTCCTGTATCAGTTGTACTGAGGAATGTTCAGCTGCTTGCCTCAACAAAAATCGAATCTGAGCCAAAGTGCCTCTTTCAATGGTCTGTGTGCTTTTGGTATAACCTTGTAAAGAATGATTTGCGAAGTAATCAATAAAAACACAACTTACCATCTTTGTAGTTCTTTAATGACTATGAATACCTTAAAAAGCAGCTTATTCCTGTTTATGAGATGGGAAGGAGGAAATGTGGAATTGCAGAGTGACTTGCCCCACACAACAGATTCAGTGAGAGTGAAAACTGTTTTTCAGAGATGTGGAAAGGACAAAACTAACCCCCTTTGGCCTAGCTGTGCCTTGGGTTGGCATTGAGGCAGTGGGGTAAGACTGCTTCTTTTGGTGTGGTAGACATTTTATGATTATTTTAAGTGTAAACCAAACTGCAACCCTTGTCCCGTTTAGCCAGATCACAATTTTATACAGGACAGTCAGTTACATCAGTTGCAATTTGTGAGGACAAAACAAGCCCTCAGTGTTTTGCCTTTACTTGGTGACAGAAAATAGCTCAAAAGACCACAGAAAAAAAATTAAAATGGTATCAGTCACGCTTGGAACTTTTTTTTTCCTCTGTATGATTTTAATTAATACTGAAGATGCATCAGCTGCACTGCAAATTGCTTTCAAAAATCGTTGAACTCTGTGAACTCGCCCTCCCTGAGGGTTCTGAGGCACTGACACAGGTTTCCCACAGATGATGTGGTTGCCCCACCCCTGGAAGGAAACAAGGCCCGGTTGGATGGGGCTCTGAACAACCTGGTCAAGTGGAAAGTGTCCCTGCGGTCGCTTACGATCTTTAAAACTCCTTCCAAACCATCCTTTCAATTCTACGATAAACTTCAACCGCGTGCTCCATGGGCGAGCATTTACGGTATCTCCGCCCCGCCACGTCCAATTATTAACCAGAGGTCGACATCAAAGTCCCATTTAACACTTCCCCCGTAAATTTTGGCAGCGCCGGCGCCGAGGGGGCCGCCCGCGGCCCAGCGCCCCCTCGCACGCAGGCGCGGCCGGCACCGAGCGGAGGGGGCGGGCCCGCGGCCTCGCGCGCGGCGCCTGCGCCTGCGCCTGGGCGGGATCGGCGGCGGCGGCGGCGAAGGCGCCGGTGAAGGCGGCGGTGAGTACAGCGCGCGCCGCCGCCGCCGTCGCCGCCATTTCGGGCGCCGCGAGGGGGCCGCGCGCCCTGCAGCCCCGGGGCGGGGCGGGGCGGGGCGGGGCGGGGCGGGGCGGGGCGGGGCGTGCTCTCAGCTCGTTTCCTCGTTTGACCGGTACTTAAACTGGGTGGAGTGAAAACCGTCGGATTTGTAAAAACAAAAAAAAAAAAGAAAACGAGCCGTAATAATTTTTGGCATCAATCTCTCCTCTCGCTAGGCTCTTTAGCTCCGGAAAGATGGCAGATCCCTGGCAAGAATGTATGGATTATGCAGTTGGTTTAGCAAGGAAAGCTGGGGAGGTAAGTATGAGCTCTTTACAAATAATAACGTGATTTATTGAGTCTAATATGTCTATAGCTTTTGAAGGAGGTTGATGTTAGGATTTCTTTTGAAGAGTGTTTTGTCAAAAACCTAAACGGGCAGAATAGTTTGTGCTGTTCGAGTGCAAGATTAGGGTGTCTTTAATGTTTGCAGCTTAGTTAACTTAAGAAAACAGCTTTGTGCTTTTCCTTGGCCTGGAGTCTGACTAAAGACTAAGGAGTAACTTTTTGTTCCTTGAGTTTGATTTAAAAAATAAAATACAGAATTGTGGTAAACGAAGAGCCTCTAGATTTTTGCCCTTAAACTCCTTCTGTCTGCCTTACTGTTTTACCACCTGAAAGCTGGTGACAGTCTTTCTTGTGAGCACCTCCATCAGCTTTGTACAGTGGCTCGTTGATGGCACACAGCCCCATATTGTGTTCTCTCCATCCTTGGAAGTGTCTGAGGCCAGGTTGGATGGAGTTTTAAGTCCAGTCTAGTGGAAGGTGTCCCTGCTCATGGCAGGAGGGTTGGAAAAGTTCCTTCCAACCCAAACCCTTCTATGATTGTCTCTCTTCATGAAGACTGCTTTGCTTCTGTAGATAAGAACCATCCCTTACAGTGATGATATTTTTCCACTTGAGATCTCAGATGGCTTAGAACAAGAAAAAGTTTGTACATCTTGGCAAAGCTGTACAGCATGAGCAGTTACCAAATGTTTTGGTTCTTAGTAGTTCTGCTCAGTACATTTGAAGGCGGGCAGACACGATGGCGCATGTTCTAATTCTATCCCCTGGAGCTGCAAAATCAGTGGAACATTGTTTCTGCAACGACCTCATTAAAGCCTTCCCGCAGAAAATCTTTCTGAGTTACAGTAAAATCTGTGGGCTGTGAGGCATGGATTCTTGCTTAGGCTGATGCTAATAGTTTTAAGATCATAAATGCAGGGTCTGGCTAAAAATAGCTGACTTGAGCTCAGTGTTAGGTGTTCTGTTCAACTCTGCTATTTAAATTTGTAAATCTAAAACTTGTCCTTACAAAATGGACCCCAGTTTCATCTACCTGGAGATCTTCCTTTTGTACTTAGATTTAAAGCCATGTAAAACTTGGTACTGAGTAGGGATTAAAGATGCAAGTCCCTGCAGCTCCTGCAGTTAAAGCCAGGTTATGTCACTGCTTGTGTTTCGTGTGTGCCGCATAGAAAATGGCTGTAAAAATGATGCTTAAGTTTTTTTGAAAACTAAGTTTTGCCATATGGTTAACAGTGAAAGATTTTTTTTCTGCTTGTGTTTGTTTTAACAGATAATCCGTGGAGCACTCAAAGAGGAAATATCTGTTATGACTAAAAGTTCACCTGTAGATCTAGTGACAGAAACTGATCAAAAAGTAGAAAACTTCATTATTTCTTTGATAAAAGAAAAGTATCCTTCTCACAGGTATGTTTTGTTTACCAGCATGCTTTTGACAGAAGAAAAATGGGAAGTTTATGATTTTGCTTGGTAAAGTTTTTATTACAAGTGACATGCTGGAAAGTTGTAGCATTGTCCTTTACCTTCAATAAATTATTTTAGAGCACTAGTGGGTTGAGGTTTTGCCCAGGGCTGTAGCAACAAAACGAGGTGTCCCCAGGACTACTGACGTGAGAGAAAACTTAGACCAGAAGTCACTTCCAGTTGAGCCAACTGTAGGAAACTTCTTGGTTATTTTGTTGAAAAATCAAAGGTGGCCCCAGGAGACCTGGAACCCAAATTTCATGTCTGCTTTTGAAACTGCTGTTCCTTTGCTGTCTGTGTTGGATGGGTCCTGTGGAACTGAGTGTGCCTTTTGCAAATCTCAGTTTTACAACATAAAACATCCTTAAAAGAAGACAGGATCTTCTTGCTCTGCATAACAGAAAGACTGTCATACAAAATACTGGTTTTCTTAATTGCTCTTCCCCTTTTTTCCTTTCTCCCACCCTTCCTATACTCCTGTCTCCCACCCCCTGAAAAATGTATTCTTGAAGTGTGATCTGTGTGTATTTTGCTTACATGGGTCTGTCTTTAGCATTTTGACATAAAGGCTGAAGTTTAATACAGTTTCCTTAAAGTCAGTTTGCTATTTTTTCCTTTCATTTTCTTGGAGATTTTGTTATTGTGGCTGTATATGTGAAATGTAAGAAATCTGTGTAGAACTGGAACAACTGAGGTGGTGCAGAGGTTTAGTAACCAAATCAGTATAAGCCTACAGGCTTGTGGAGTGACCTTGAAATAACAGTTTCTGTGACATTAAAAAGCATTTTAGAATATTTTAGCTTCTTTTTATTTTAGGTAACCAATGTCGCATTAGACGTAACGGTGCTGAACTTCTCTTCCTAGTGAATTACTCATCCACCTATATTCAGTCTCATTTTTCTGAAGGTCTGCTGCTTTTTGGAAACATGCTGTTTCTTTCTGATTAGTCATCTTCACTTCTGTAGTTAATCAGAAACCTCCCAATCAATATTAAAGGCACCTCCTTTGTTTCCTCTCAGCAGTTATTTTACATGTGTTTGGAGGAAAGCCTGTGTTTGCTGCAAACTTTTCATAGGTTGAGTAATGTGTGATAAATTGTGACAACCTGCAAAAGGCCTCAAAGAGAATTCCACCCACTTAGACTCATTCTAATAATTTTGCAATCTAACACACTTTGATGAGCAGCAAAACTTGTGAAATTTGGGGTGCTATGGCACTATGCATTCTGTGTCCCTGGGGTTTAATACTGTGGCTGAGCATTCACTCATCTTCAGGAACTCTGGTTTGAATTTCTTCCCTTTATCATGTTACCATTTTGTCATGCTTGTAAAACTCAAGTTTTGAGATTAGCAACTTTCTGTCATATTTGGGTTGAAATCCAATTTAACGATTGCTGCAGTGTTCTAACCAGGTACATAAGACCACAAAGGCTTTCTTCACTGAAAACACAAGCTACAAAATAATGTTGTGTAGCACAAATAAGCTGAAAGATATAAATAGCTACAGGTATTTTGAACAAAATTTGATGATGCTGTTACTGGAAGAAAATTATGGAAACATCAATGTTCTGAATGCTAGATTCTGATATTATTCTAGTATATTCTGAATGCTAAATTCTGCTATTATTTCTATGTTGGAACATAAAATTCCTTTCCCACATATTGTGCTTATCCTTGACATCATAAATGCTCATGCAAGCTTGGTTAGACATGGTTGGTGCTTTTGCTTTCTGGATAAATCCTGTATTTCTCAGCTTTTTGTGTGTGATCACTGGTGGTGAAGCTCAAAGCTTCGTTCCACTTTTATGAATTTTAACGTCAAGGACAGTGTTGTAATTCAGACACTTTAAACGATTTTAAATGTCTTTTAAATGTGTCTCTACTGTAGCTTTATTGGAGAAGAATCTGTTGCAGCTGGAGAGGGCAGCATTCTGACAGATAACCCCACATGGATTATAGACCCTATCGATGGAACCACCAACTTTGTACACAGGTCCACCTTTCGTTTTTTTCATATTAGCAACCTCAACTGATTGCTCTTTTTCTTTCTCCAGTTCCATGAACGTAAGGTTGTTTTTAATTTTTAAACGCTTTAAAAGAGATAATTTGTTAATAGTTACAAATTGCTTCTTATTGAGAGCCATTGGGCAGTTTTTGCAAGAATTATAATATTCCTGTTAGTATTGTAATAGTCTTGCTCTGTTACCTACATCAGTTCTTCCATGTGAGGCCTGTATTATATAGCAGGGGTCAACTGCCTTTGGCATGGATTCCAAAGGCAGATGGGCAGATTTCCATAGGAACAGGATACAGAATAAGAAGTTGCAGCATCTTCAGAAAGGGAATAACAGCTTCAGGTGCTGATTTCTTAAGAAATTTCAAATCCATTGAGATCTAGGAGTCCCAGCAGGATATCACCACTAGTTATCAGTGGTATTTCACACCAAGATGAGGAGGGGACTTAGAGAGTAGCACAGACAGTGTTTAAATTCCGTATGTCTTTTGAATGTGATAGATTTTGGTCCCAGTGAGCTTTTTTGAGTCTGCTTGATTTCAGTTCTGAAAAGACTGCTGCTATGTACACAATGGCTTTCAAACACCTCCTGAATCCTGCTAAATAACATGTTCAGAAAGTTATAAGAAAAGAACCCATTCTACTGACTCTACAGGCTTAAAAGTTTTTATTCTTTGTAGAAAGAATAAAAGCAAATGTCTGGGAATTGAAAAAAAAAATAAAAATAATTAATTAATTGGTTGATTGTTTCAGACTTAGACTGAGATGCAATCCACCATGTCTTACATAGTCCCACTGTCTTCACTCTTCTTGCATTCTTCAATATCTGTCTTTGTCATGGCTTTGGTGGAGAAAGGGGAGGTGGTGGGAAAGGTAGCGTGGTTCTTTTTATGAGACTATTTTGGCCAGCTTGTTCCTTCTGAGAAGGGTTAGCAGCATAGGGGCTTGTTTGCATTCTTCAGCTGTAAAAACCAGTCCCTAGGCTAGGAACAGCTGTATCAGGAATGGCAGCCCCTAGTGGGTAGAAAACTTTGTGTTTCAAATGGTGATCAGTGTTGTGTTCTCTATTTTCAGTTAAACTGTGCTAATTCCAGAAAAATGTTCAATATAGTCCAAGTTTGTTTTCGAAATATATATTACATTTAACTGAACACTGTCTTTATTTAGAGTAAGCATGGCAATAAAACAAATTTAGTATCTCACCATAAATCAGTGAAATGTTTTGTTTTGTAGGTTTCCATTTGTGGCAGTTTCAATTGGCTTTGTTGTAAACAAAAAGGTATACTTTTTATTACTTAATATCTAATCAAATCCAAATTAATTGCTTGCTTGTAGTTACAACTAAGTTCTGTAATTTCCTGTTTCACAGTAAATAGGAAGAAAGGGAAAAGAAAACCTCAAGATATTTTTCCTTTTTTGTTGCAGATAGAGTTTGGAATTGTGTATAGCTGTATAGAAGACAAGATGTACACTGCCAGAAAAGGAAAAGGTGCATTTTGCAATGGTCAAAAACTTCAAGTATCGGGCCAAGAAGGTAAGCTGAACTGAGTAGCTTCTTTCTGGTAATTACCAGATTGCAAAAGAAACAGGAGAAATTTGCACCTGGGTATATTGGTCATAGTTAGCTCATAGTTTGTTTTGCAAGACTGGCTTTGGCCATGGACTGTTTAGTTTTGAGAAACACCTTTTATATTCTCTTTGATGCATGTGATGTGATCTGTGCAAAATCAGGACTCAACAATAGAAGATTTTATTTCCCATGTATTGTGGTTTTGTTAGTTTGTTTCTTTGGTTTTGATTCCCTGTATGTCTGCAATCTGTTTGAGATTGTTCTTCCGAGTGAAACAAATCTACCAAACAATTCAACTTCTCCCAGGTGTGACCTGTTGGTTTAAGTCAGCACAACTCTTCTATGCTTACGACCCTACATCAAGTAAAATCTGTATTCCAAATGAGATCTTCAAGTATCTCAAGACTGTTTTAATTTTTACAGCAATGGAATTTTATTTAGTACTGGCATCAATTAATGTATGTGCACTTCGGAGCAGATCATGCTTCTTTCATTGTATTTTATTTTTTCATGCCATCTTCCAAATAGTAAAATATTTTTATATGCTTGATATATGTAATATTTTATTAAGATACCTCACTTTTATTCAGTCATGTAAAAAAGCAATGAAGTAAACTTTGCTAGTTACTGTGACTATTTAATTTGTGCTGTTGGAAGAGTGAAGTTTTGTTTCTTTTCCAGACATTACAAAATCCCTTTTAGTAACAGAATTGGGGTCAAATCGTGATCCAGAGGCTATAAAAATAATTCTTTCTAATATGGAAAGACTTCTCAGTATTCCTATTCATGGGTAAGATACTTCCTATTTTGATATATTTCTTTATAAATATTGACAGTGGTTAGTATTGTAAATATGGTAATTTTAATATGATTATTGTATTTACTAGTTAAAAAAATTAAATACAAGTTTGTGCTTCCCCCCCCCCCCCGATAAAACTGGATGAACAGAAGCTATATTACATTTCTTAGTTTTCTTTCCTTGTAGTAATGAAAATTGGTTTTTATATATATATGAGACAAAAGTAGATCTCCCTTTCCTCTTTTAATACCATACAATTCTAATTTGTCTGAATAGTTTAAATTGTCCATAAACTGTTCTTTGGTTGCATTCCCTGCTTCTTCTCCTCCAGATAAGCCAAATTCTACATTTCCACAAACCTTTTTGTGTAAGTAGGTTTCAGTAGACAGTTTTTCGTTACTCAGCCATATTCATGTTTCTGATCTAACAAGTTTTATGCTGAGATTCTCAGGATTCTTGTTTTGACGCTTAACATGTAGATGTGTTTTCTACTTCCAAAAAGTCTTGGAATGTTGTTAAAGAATATATGCTAAGATGTAAGTAGGAAATACATTTTAGATGTATTGTGAGTTCAACTTAGCCATTTTTTTTGTAAACAATAGTTTGAGTGGAGTTGATTTAAATTGCTTCTTGCAATAGTTTAGCTGCTATCAGTTACAAATTAATGTAACAGTTTACTGTTAATTGAAATAACTGCAGTTTCCTGAACAAGTCACACTTACTTGCTAAGTACATTGACATTTCCAAAATAAACTGGAATTTGTGACAGGAGGGTTTGGTGAAGTTATCCAGACCAAATTTATGCTGTGTAGTTTACTTTTTGTGATTACTGTTAGAGGGTTTGACAAGTCAGAGATGTTTACTGAGCATCACCAGAGAAACTGAAAAAAAATGGGTTTTCAGCACTGAGAAGTGTACATTCTCCTTGAATTCTTGTATTCAAAGAGCAGAATAGACTGTTACTGTTTCATGGGAAATGATCTTCCATAACGTTTTTTTTTAAGAAATCATTTAAGACGTGTTTAAACAAAAATTGATTAACAGAATATGTAAATATAATTTCTAGAAATTTGCTCTTTTTTGAAAACTCCTCAAGCTACTTAAGCAACTCTTCATTCCCTTTTTTTTATGTTTCACTGCAGCATTTCATCATGCTTCCTGTAGTTCAGTACACTTCCATCATGACATTTCTGTGTTCTCTGTGCAGTGTTCCCAGACACTGTAAGTTTCTTGCAAACTCTTCTCAGTTAAAACAAGATCTTGTCTCTCCTTTAGGATTAGAGCTGTCGGTACAGCAGCTGTGAACATGTGCCTTGTGGCAACGGGTGGAGCTGATGCCTACTACGAAATGGGGATTCACTGTTGGGATATGGCAGGAGCTGGAATCATTATTACTGAAGCTGGTGGAGTGCTGCTGGATGTAACAGGTAAATACACGGGCCTGCATAATAGTTTTTTGTCCTTTTAAATGGCTGCTGTGAGCAAAATGTAGCTGAAGAGAAGGCAAGGAGTTCTTTTCAGTCCTCTTTCCAAGCTACCACTACTGAACAGTTCCCAGCCCATTAATAGATGAAGAAAGGGTTAATTGCATGTTTTTAAGCAACAAGAGAACCTTTACTCCCTTGGCTGGGCTCCTGGAAAAGTGAGAGCAAGTGTAAACATACATTGAAGAGAATTTAAATGCAGCTCGTATGAGACACCTGTTGTGTTAAATGCATTTTTGTCCAGACGAAAAACTTGGTCCTAAATAATAATATATAATTTACTGTCAGTTTTTTCAGTGCTCATTTTCATACCAACTTTTAATTTTCTTCATATATAAACTGGTTGCTTTGTTTGCTTTGCTTTCTAGGCGGACCATTTGATTTGATGTCTCGAAGAATAATTGCAGCAAGTAGTCGAGCAATTGGAGAGAGAATAGCCAAAGCACTTCAGGTCATTCCTCTGAGAAGAGATGATGCAACCAACTGAACACCAAAGCTGCACCATATTAATGTTAATTATTAATAATTAATATTAATCCTTATCTAATGTTGTCTCATAGTGCCCCATGGTGGTCGTTCTACACCTTGAATAGATGGTAGTTTTTTAGTACTGGTGTGGCTGCTAAGTAGAGCTTTGAGATTGAACAACATTCTAAGTAAGCTTTAACTGTTGAGTATTTTATTTAACATCACAATTAGATAAAAACCTAGAAAAATAAGCAAATATATGCAACTAGTATTTTCAAGTTTTATACTACACTGGAACAGCTAGCAAGAGACTCTCTGATGTATAGATAAATAAAGATCTCTAGTTCTGTAAGTGACGAAAACAAAACCCACTGTCCTAACACCACATCATCACATCTGATCCTGAACCCAAAAAGATGAAGGCAGCATTACTGTTTATCCAGTCTTTGTCTAGTCTCCAGTGTAGCCATTTCCTTACCTCATTGCAGTTTTTGTAGAGGTGGTTCACACATTTCCAAACTTGTTGGCTGCTTGCAGTTTTGGCTACAGTTTAAAGCCTTTATTATTTATCTATCATTGGTTTTGTAGTCATCATTCTACCTTTCCAATGGTGGATGGACACAATCTCTTCTCTGGTCTTGTATGTGGCCAGTACACTTGCAAATCCATTACAAGTTTGAAAGTAATAGTTACGGTGCCAGAAAATATGTGCATCTTCCAGAATTCAGTTCTGAGCACACCTATCACCAAATGTACTTACTTGAAATTAAGATGCATTATGATTTGCATTTTGTTAATTTTGATTTGTTTTCTTCATAGATGAGTGTGTTTCAAAGTCTAAGGAATCAGTAAATCCAAGAGAGTTGTACTTCAGCTGGCAAAAAAATAAGCCCATACTCCATATTTTTAATGTAATTTTCTAATTCTTCATAAGCTACAAAAGCAATGACCAACCAGGACCAGATTTCCGTTGTGTTTTACAGAATGTGCACAGGGGACGATATGAACCTGAACCTAAAGGGTTAATAAGAAATACTAGTGATTTTATTCTAGGTGTCAGTTGTTGTAAACTTTGAAAATTATACTGGTTCTCTGCCTTTTTGTATTTAAGATTGTTAAAAGCATCAGTGCACTGTTCAGATAATTAATGCACTTTAAAAAAAGATGTCAGACCGTTTTTTAGACTGGGATTTTTTTTATGTTGAATAGAAAGTTGTCTCATTGGTTGTTTAATTAAGACACAGCAGTGCTTTGGAAAACCTGACTTTTTGTACTGCTGTCCCACTATTTTTACTTTGAAAAATGGTATGTTGAAGTTTCAACAGCTTGCATATTATAAATGTCAGGTTTTTATATCAGTTGATTTTTGCAGATTTTTCAGAAACACTTAGTTTTAAGATGTATCTGATGCCAGGTGATTAATGTTAACGAGATCAGTCTCCTATTTAAAGGTCTTCCCCAAAAGCCAGACTTAAAATTACTTTTTAAATTCCTGTTGACAAGGATGTTAACCTTTTGAGCATTTCACTATAACTTTATTGCCATAAACAATGTGTGTGGGATCATGGTTATTTTTGAGATGTCTTCTGTACCATTTCTGTGGCTTTTGTATAACAAAATCTGCATAACTTTGTGAGGTGGACATATGTCTAAAAAGTACATAAGATGGGAGCAGAAATAAATACACTTTAGCAGCAGTGGCTTGAACTGTGCTTCATTTCTTAGCATTCATCAGGTCCAGTGCTGTGACCTGTCAGAGTGGATCTGTGGGCCTCAAACTCTCTGGTCTGAACACTTTTTCTTCTTCTTGGCCTTGATGTGGACAGATCATAAACTGTTGTGCCTTTAGATGCAGAATTATGTGTACACCTGCAGTTGGGTTTTGGAGTGAGTATTTCAACTTGTTCCAATGAGATCATGGTTCATTAATCATCTCCAACCTCAGACTCAAACTTTATGGATTATCTTGCCAGTCATTTGTATTGGAGGTGTGTCAGCTGGTTGAAGCATTTAGCTTTCATTGTTAAATTTCCTAATAATGTTATCTGAGGGAAAAAAATTACTATTTTCTTGGCCTCTCTTCACTCTATTTGTGTTGGAAATTAGTAATTTTGCTAAGCATTATCTTCTCAGATCCTCTTCAATATGTGCCCACCTCTTCTGTCATGTGAAAGGACACTGAAATGTAATTATTAAGTTTAAAGACATTTTTGTCTCTGTTCTAGCCTATAATTTTGGCAATTTTTTTCACATAAAAGAGAGAAGTCAAGATTGCTATGTAGTCAAAATGCTTTTGAGAGTTTATATAGGAGGTAGTCCCCGAATGTTCAAAACTATAAGAAGTGTGGTTTTGTTGCTTCAAAAGATGGAGTGGCAGAATTATTTTTTAAAATAATGATGATAAAATATGTAATAATGATGATAAAATTATGTATTTACAAGATAGCTTTTGCTGCGCAATGAGACAATTGGAAAGGAAGGGCACTTAACACAGATTGAACAGGCTATCAAATTAAGGTCATGAATATTCCTCATGAAGGATCAAGTGTAAAGGAAACTTTCTTGCATAGCTTTTCCGTGAATAATGCAGGACTTTCAGTAAATTCCACTGTGGTTTGAACCTCACCTTTGAGTGAGGAACACTCGAAATTTACAGGGGCAAGAAGATCAACTGGACAGTCGAGTCAGCAACTGGAGCAAGTGGAAAATTGTTTTAAAAAATACTACTGGAAATTAAAGGACTATATGAGCCCATTTAACCAGTCCCTTTGCCTTTACTTAGAGAATTTGAATGGTAAAGATTGTCACTACAGTTACTACAGTGCTTACTGCTCATCTTAACAAAGGTCTTCAGAGTAGGGGACTGGTTTTTAGCCCAATACTAAAATAAGTAATACTACATAAGAGGTAACAGTGACTTCTAGCACTGCTGTGTATGCAGGAGGGGGAGGTAGCCTTGGTCTACTGTCCTGGCAATCATCCATCCCTGGCCCTCTCCATTTATTTATTTGCTGGTAATTTGTGATTGTTTCCTATGATGGCTTGCAGAGCTTTGCTCTACCTGCAAAGCAGAGTCAGTATTCCAGTAGATGTAATCCTGCAGAGCTTTTCCCACCATGAAATACTGCTATAGTCACGAAAGGCTTAAAGCTCTTGCCCAGCCCTCTCAACTAGCCCTGAAATCCCTCCTCTGTTCCCTCTCCCGTTATAGTGTATGGACTATCCCTCGTAGTATCTGTGACCTAAAGCTGGGCTTTAATTTTGCTTAGTCTAATGTCTGTGGGAACTAGGCCTACATTCTGACTAGATATAAAATGTTATCCTATGGCCTTGGTAATGAAGCATTTTAAATAAGGGACATCCCTTTCTTTTCCTGAGGTTCTTCTCATCCTCTCAAAGCCAGCTGCTGATTCAATTCTATTCATTACCTGTGAGGGAGATAATTCCTTCCTGTTACTTAAGTGCTGGCAGGCAACTCTCCAACAGCACATTGGTTTTGTATCTACAGCAGCTGGTATAGCTGCCTTTATTTGCACAGACTCCAAGCATGACAAGGATGTCAATAATGTGACACCTCAAGACTCTCAGTCAGATCTGGGTGGCAAAATCCGTTCCACCTCTGGATTACTTCTTGTCCAGGACCAAGAGCAATGGTGAATGTAGTCTGTCACATCACTCTCCATTTTGTACAATCTTCACACAAAGATCTGCAGCTTCTTGAAGATCGGCAGGAGCTTCTGAAATATCCTCTGTGCCCACTATCTGCTGTCTGCCTGCTAAAACAACAGGGCAAAGAAAATCTGACACACTTCAAAGCCGTGTGCAGCATTTGGAACAAATTGGAGGACTGCACTCAGCCGAGAGCACATTATGGCACTGTATAAAAGAGCTACAAACTCCTGCCTGTTTGAGGAGGAGAATGGATTAAAGAATGGAATGCTCTCTCCCAAAGCAAAGCAGAACTAAATTTCTAGCACAATTCAAGCTATTAAATGCTAAAAATAATGGTGAGTGTACATCCTGTTCTAGAAGCTTATAGCCTCTCTTGATGACTGGTACCTTGCCTGCATACACCCTGTCATACTTGGTTTGCACAATCCCAATTTTTACATGCAGGTGATTCTGTACAAAAGTTGCTTTAGTTGGGAATTGGGCCTTCTGTACTTTCATAAAGTGGAAGGAAAAGAGGAGGAAAATACAACAGCAATGGCTGCGCCACAGCAATAGGTAAGCCAGCCTCCTCTCTTCATGCAGCGGCAGATTCAGGTTTACGTTTTGTTATGTCTCTCCTTAGCTTAGCAGAGACTACGTGTACAACCATGTGAATCACTTTATTTAGATGCGCTTGTACTGCAAATACGTGAGAAATCATTTCATAGGACCTCTTCCTCAGCTTTCTGGGTTACGTCTCCCTCTGCTGCTGTCCCGGGAGAGGTGGTTCCGTGCTGTTTTATCCTGCCGGGGGGCGCAGGCGGAGCCCGGTCTCCGGGAAGATGCGCACACAAACCCGCAGAGAGCCGCGCCCGTCCCCGCTGCCGGCACAACACTAGATGGCAGCCGGAGCCAGGGAAACACCAGGAGGCCCAGGGTTCCTTCGCTTTAGAGATCATTCCCACGCCTCCTTTCCACCCTCCTTCTGCTCCCTGTAGTTATCGTTGGATACAATAACGGAGAGCTGTTCAGAAGAATTTTGCCAATTTTTTTTAAGGACTTTAGCTCTGGTTTTTTGTGACTTGAGAGAGAGTGTGAAACAGTATTTGTGCCAGCAGAATTAATGTTCCCTACTATTCAATGTATGTTGAAGATTGTAGTATCAACCACATATGATCACAGATCTGAACTCTGAAATAAGATTTAAAATTAAAAAAAAAAAAATCATTAGATTATTTTGCATTTCAGACTGTAGTAATTTCCCCTGTATTTTTTTTTTCTGTCCTAAATTAGGACATGGCATTTTAAAAGCCTTTCTTTAAGCCTACCAGATAATCTTCTGGGCTTGCATGTATTAATCTGTATGCAGATACAGCCCTGGGACAACAAACCCATACACAAATAAGCAGGTCCTTATGAGTTTTGAGATACAACCCTTTTTTTTTTCCCAAAGAGAACACAAACTCAATATTTTGCCTCCGAATGTGTTGTGATGATGTAAAGGAATTATAATAGGGTGTCTGCGTTGTCCCTGTACAATAATATATTCAGACTATATTTTTCAGGGTCTGCTCAAGCGTGGACAGGTAGCACATCTGCTTATTTCAGGATTTCACAGGTCTCTGTGCTGTGTCCTGTAGAGTTTAAGTGCCAATGCATTACTGACAAAAGGCTCACTGTTTGTCTCAGTGTGGCTGTTCAGAGGTACTGCCTCCCAGGAAAAGACTTTTCTCAGAAGAAAGTTTTCTTGCCCTCCCAGGAGATGCCCTGGCAGGGCACACCACACAGAACATGCCCAGCAGAAGGACACTTCTGAGCACATCTCCACAGGCGGTTGGGGAGGCCCCAAGGTACTCTGCTTCCTAAAAGCAAGTAGTGAAAGGGGAGATATGTCCTGTGCTGTCTGCAATGCCTTTTAATAAATCTCAGGGTGAATTAAAAGAAGTTATTCTAGTGGGGATCAGCATGGTATATCTCTTTTCTACTATGACTTCTCTATGGTGCTCAGGACTGCTACACTGACCTTCCTTCCTTAGTTGCAAATTTCCCTTTGGACAAGAGAAAAGCTCCTAAAGCTTTTTTTGGCACTGGGGTTCTTGGCCAAGGACAAATAGCTGTGGGAAGAGGGTTGCAGCTGAGATGTGTTGACCTGGGGATTTCTGCAGTGTGGGATCTTGGGGTGGGTAGGAGAGGCACCTGGCCAGAATAGGCCAACAGCAGCAGGGACAGGAGGTCCTAGTTTGGTACCACCTTATATTAGTATCTGCAGGGAATGTTTCTAGTTTTAGAAATATCATTCTTTTCCAGCTCTCATGACAAACAGGTATGATGATACCTATAGAGGTATATAGAAAACCTCTGTAGGGATTTTCAATTTTCTATGGATTGTCCAGAATTAAAACAAGTTAATTCAGGTGTAAAAGTTCATCAGGATGACTTTATTTATTATTAATGGCATAAACCTCCACTTTACTGGATGTTTGCATTGGCCTATTGTAGGCAAACAATCACCTCACTACTGAAAGGTAAAAATAATAAAAACACCCTTTATTTCTGTTTCATTACACTTGAAATTGTGGTTACAGTTCTCGACAGTCCTCCAGCAAAACACATTTAAAAGAGAATAATGGTTAATGTTATTAGAAATTCCTGTTTCAATATTTATTTAGTTGCAAATAGCAATGTAATAGCTGTGTAAAAGTAATTTGTACCCCACTTCATCTGTGCACCTTGTTCAGCTCACTGTGTTGAAATGGAATTCATAATGACAAACTGTCATAACAGAGGGAGGTAAAAAGCTTTGCTTCTGTAGGCACTTAGATGTTAATAGCAGTTTCCACTGAAAGGAAGAGCAGACCTGGACATAATGATTCCCATCAACAGTCATTTGTGTGTCTGACACTGAAAAACACTGCTATTCAGTCAGATGAATCAATTAGTAGAGGAAATGTGTTTTCCACAGTACATATTCCAGTTCAGTTAACTCCTCCTATCTTTTATTTAAATATCATGTAAAATTAATAACTAGTAGTTATTAGCCAGAAGTTATTAGTCAGAAGCATTTCTTTTGGTCAGTTGTACCTGCCAACTGTTAAGCCTAATACCTGGAAATGCCACCCCAACTCTATATTCTGTTAGTTTCTCCAGTTCAGCAGACTCTGTTACTAGTGTTTATTTCTTCTTCCCAAAGTTTTCATTGTAATCTTCAGTGCATCTCAACTGAAGTCAAGTGGACCATGTCTCCTGGTTAATAGAGAGTAATTGTCCATGATTTTTTGTTTTGTTTTGAATAGAAATGAAAGGATTATGGACAAAATATTCAAAGGATGGGAAGCAGAGAGAGAAATCACAACCCCATTCCCTCTCTCAGGTAAACATGTTCTTCATTGAAGTTCTTTAGGATAGGATACCCTCCTGTCTTCCCTTTTAGAATGACACAGCTTCAAGAAATGAAGAAAAAAAAAAAATAATAAGAAGAAAAAGACCATGAGAGTACAACTCTTGATTTACTTAAAATGAGCACTAAATGCAGTTACTTCCAGCTCCACACATGGCTCTGGTCCAGGAAGTTCTGTACCTACACAGAGCCCTGTGGATCTGATGTAATCCGTAGTAAAGTTTTTAGATTGAGCTTTCTGGAAAACAGATATTTGCATCTCTTTGAAAAATAACTTCATTTTAGCAGAACATCTAGGAAAATAAGTAATCAGTCAATTTTCCACAAATATTTAAAGCTATTTAATTGGCTTAACTTCCACAAAAAAAGGCACCATCTGCATAGAAGCTGAAACAGAGGATAAGAAAGCAGGAAAAACTCTGTTACAGTTTAACCCATAAAGGGACTAATGACTTTCTAGAAGTGGCATCAGTCACAATAAAACCCCCCAAATCAAATTACAGCTATTGAAATAAGCTAGGCAGCAGCTCAAATAAAAGAAGACAGATTTATTCTGCTCTGTTCATTTTTAACTGAGCATGCTCATTAAAAATTTGTTTCATTTGAACGCCTTTTTCTCCTCTCTTGTTTTATATCTTCCCACATATGCATGATGACACACAGAGGCAGTGTCTCAGATGTGTGACTCTTCTATTACAGTCTGTGAAAATTTATCCCTAGCATTTCCAAACATAGTGCAGGAAGTGTAAATCCACTCCCACCCTGCCTGTTGCAATGTCTTCTATCAATGACTTCAGAGACAGCATGAACTTAATGAACTCAGCCAGCTTCACCATTGACAGCATGCACTTCATTTTGAAAAGGGCGTGTAAGGGGGACTTGGGGGGGCTGTCTTATGGTGGCAGAGATCTTGCAAGCTAATGATAGAAAGGACAATTTGCAATAGCTTTCCACTAGAAGGAAGATATTTGGGTAGACAGAAGATTCATGCAACAGAATTTGCTTGGTTTGGTTCAATTTTGGCTCTTAGCTCACCAGCTTTTTAAAGCAAACACATTCACAGGAGGTACGTAGGTGGGCCTGAAGAGACATACAGCAGGTACTTTGTCACACTAAACTAGACTGGAGTTGATGCAATTTGAACTAATTAGGTGACTGAAGACAGGGGAGGAAATCTAGATGGGCCAGGTAGTTCTATGTGTAGCTCTACAGATTTCATACTGCCATATTCTGGAGCCATGGAAATGACTCCCAGTAGCATGAGGAGAAAATGTTATGTTAATCTACCAAATTCAATACATCTATATTATACATATTTATTACCTAGCCAATATCCACATACATGAAGAGAGAAAGACAGGTTTGGAAAAGTTAAATTTCCTGTAAAAAATCATGTATAATAAAGTTTAAATTTTTTAACTTCTACTTGATAAATACTAATTTAACTTGTACCCATCAATTTGCTTTTTTATAGCTAGGCTAGGAGACCTTGAGTCAAATACTTTCTTCTCATCACCCCCAAAATGCTTTATATCCCTGAGCCTCCACTTTCAGCAGTGACAAATGAACACGGTGCCAGAGAGGAGGAGGTGGTTCTGGTAAACAGTCCCTCTTCCCCCAGCTTCTGGGGGGACAAGTGTTCAGTTCACCCACTGCTTCTGGCCTTGTGAGTAGCTCAGTGCTCAGCAGCTGAACGCTGCAACACCACAGGTCTGGATGAAGAGAGCAGCCTCTTCACAAACATCTTCAGTGAGTGAGAAGCAGTTTGATTAATGCAGCTGTGTTTTCCCTTCCTTGAGCCTCCTATAGCCTCTTATCTGTGGGATGTTACTGATTTTTACAACTTTGTCTACATCCAGCAAAATATTTTGTCATGTCCTTACCTGTAGGTCCACTTGTATTCCCAATGCACCACGGAGCATGCTTAGGGAAACTAAGCACATGCCTGGGAACATGTCACAACCTAATGGGCTACCTGACTTGTGGATGGGTGGGGATCATAACTGTGATTCCTAGGACTCCATAATACACAAAGACATGGAGACTTTTATCCTCTACATTTCTCTACCTTATTACAGGTTAGCACTAATAGCACAAAAATTAAAAATAGCAAGGGATATTATTAATAAAATGAAGATATACATATATCAAGCGATAAAAATGATGATAAGCAATCAATAACATAGTATTGATCATTAGTATGGCAGATAATATCAGCAGCCAATTGTGTAGTAGCAACAAAGGGGGTATACGTTTTTACAGGTTATTACAAACATAATTAGTAAATAGATTACAATAGATTATTTCTACGGGTATATAATATTGGCCAGTATCAAGTGAATTGGACAGATTTCGGAAGGGGCCAAACCTTCTGAAGGAGAGGACAAACTGACTCCAGAGGGCTACCCAATCATCCCAGAGGTGGTAGGACAATCCCCCAAAACTGTGCCCAAAGGGAATACCTTTGTATTCCAGCCGGACATCCCTGGTGAGCATCCAAGTGGCCACTGAAAGTTTCTGTGGGATTTAACTTGTTTAGGAAAGAAAAACAAGTGAAGCACAGGAAGTACTCATCAAGTAGCTTCACTTTGGATGAAAATGCCTTTTAGATCATGGAGGCATAAGGAGGTGTGGGACATCACCACTTCAAGCAGCCAAGAGATACTGTGAATTTCCATTTTTGCAATGTAACAACAACAGATTATGCTCTTTGCTGTTCCTATAAAACCATTTTATTTTTCCAGACTGTTTCCAGTTTTTCAGACAATAAGTTGCTGTTACAGCTTCTTATTTTGGGGCCTATCACTAGTGTCTCAGTATGTCTCTGGTTTACAGGTACACAGCTGTACTTCAAAAATGCTAGCTGCCTTTCTCAGGCATGTTTCTCTTTCCCAAGCTTTGTACCCTGTATCACAGTTCCAGGCTGGCAGACTTTTCTCTGCCAGTATTTTTCAGCAGAATGTTTTCTTTTCTGCAGCAATTTTCATTCTTCCACATTTATGGTTCATATCAGGACACGCAAAGATTTGAGGGTGTTGCTGGAGCAGAGCCCTCCATCCCAGGAAGCAGCAGTGCACATGTTGAGTCTAAGGAGGCAACACTGACATTTATTTTTAATAACTGGATCTGCTGAAGCTCTTTTGTTATGTTCACTCATTGGAGTTATTTTCTCCATGTTTCTGCTGCTTCTCTTGATAAATGCCTGCATTTCTACATAACTCTTTTTCTCCCACAACAAACCCTTTTTATATTCTCTGCCATCAATGTTCATTCTTTAATTAACATCACCAGAGACTAATAGGTGTCTCAGCTATGCCACAGCAAAGCAAGAAGCTTTAACATGAACCACAACAGCAATGCTGGAATTTAATTATGATTGCAGCTCCTGGAAACAAAGATAAAAGATGCAGATGAATAGTGATCTTCCCATACATCACAGATATTTGATGTGATAGAGGCTTTAATTCTCAAAGCTGTGCAAGTGAGTGACTCCATGAATTAATGGGAGGGTTCTTCTCTTTCTAGAGTTAGGAAAAATTGTTTTTATTGCATTTGCAGTTTGTTTGTTTGTTTGTTTGTTTGTTTGTTTGTTTTCTTCGAATGCTTCTAATCACAGCAAAAAGGAAGGGAGAGAAGTGTCAGAGTCAGCTAGAATTGTTCATCCCTAACAAATGTAGTGGCCTCAATCTGAAAGAGGGTAAGTTTAGATCAGCTATAAGGAAGACACTCTTTACTGTGCTGATGGTGAGGTACCAGGACATGTTGTCCAGAGAAGTTGTGGATGCCCCACCTCTGGAATTCTTCAAGGCCAGGATGGGCAAGACTTTGAGCAACCTAGGTCTAGAGGAAAGTATCCCTGCCCATGACAGACATGTTGGAATCACATGGTCTTCAAGGTCTCTTACAATCTAAACCATTCCATGATTTTATGTTTGTTTAAAGTATAATTACAGACCTCCAGTGACACAGATTCTGAAGGTATTTCTTTCTCTTTGTGACACAATTAAAAATGTTTCCACTAATGTCTTAAATGAATTTTTCTAAAACTCAAACTCATTACTTCTTGTTCTATTCCATGTGAGCATGGAAAACAAAAATTATTCTTATATAAAGTAGAAAGCTGAATTTAACCTAAGCGACAACCTTGTAGGAAAACTAGTCCTTCCATTTTGACAATGAATCATGGAAAATTACAGTTTTGCTTGTTCTTTTCTTCTGGTTCCATCCTCCTTAATACCCCTGTAGGAACATTGAAGGGGAGTGTCAAAAGTCCCTGTTAAAGTCAGGACAGATGGCATATTACTCCTTCCTGAACTGTAAGCACAATTGTCCTTTTGAAGAAGAAAATGTTGAAATTACATAATTTCCTCTTGACATATAGTTTTTCAAGTAACAGAATTTTTTTGCAGCACCCAGATACTTACAATTGGTTTTTAATTGTTGTCAGTAAGGACCATTATTCCCTATGTCCCCTCCAATTCCTTTTGTTCCTTTCCTGTATATTCTCCACTGAGGTTGCTTCAGCCTGTCTTTAAATATCATTCTGAGCAATTTATCAGCCATGCTGAAACATCAAACATATCAGAACTTTACCTTCCAAGATCTCCCCATCCCATCCTTCACCTAGGCTGAAATCTTACACTTTTTGGACTTATATTAATTATTAAAGACCTGCTCATCATTGAACATTTTAAGCAAAAGCAAAAGGAAGAACTGAATATTTTGGCCTTCTCCACATCAAGCTGTTTTGCAAGTGAAGCAAAGGTGCCTTCCTCTTGCCTGGCTCTTCCCTTGCTAAGGCCCTTTAAAGCCAAATTTCTTGTTATTTGACATCTTTTATGCCTTGGTGTTTCAGATACTGTCTGTAATTGCTCAAGCTCATTCTTCTTTGCCTGTAACTATGAACATGACCTCCTTTTCATTTCTTTTCCTCTTGAATTTGAGGGCAGAAATGAAATGACAGGGAGGCAAGCTGCCTCTGTATTCTGTCTGATTGTTTCTGTATCTGTCTCTCCTATTAATCCTTTCTGAGTGACAGCCATTCTTCTCAGCTTAACCTTCCCTCTCATCAACTTCACATGAAATTTTCAGGATGCACTACCTGAATTTAGTCAAATATACCTTTTTGAAGTCTGTTGTTTTGTTCTCCTAGTCTGTCCTTTTCTTCACCTCTTAATTGTGAATTCTCTTTCTTTTGTCCACATTTATGCAAGCCAATTTCAACATCAGATTCCCTCTACTGGTTATTAAGTATTTTCCGGAATTAAGTTCATGACAACAGAAATTAAAACAACAGAGATAAGAAACTCTGTGAGAATTAGGCTCTAAAATACTCCTGAATGGCTGAATTAGAACTGTGCACCCTTAATTAATTCAGCACATCTACCAATGCCGCAGTCTGAAACTCCCTGAGGACAAGTTTGTAGTAAACTACTATAACTAGATAAAATTTCTTTGATGAAGAGTAGTAAGAAGGTTACATTAATTAATTGGTGTCCTGATCTCTAAAATGCAGGATAACATTTTTAAAAGCAGTCAACCTACCCTAACACTTTAGTGGTATTATAAGGCTAAGTTTCATTCACCTGGACATGAAAAGTTTTCAGATTCATGCTTCTTTTGTATGTTCTTTATTAATTTAAATTTAGGTCCTGTTGTTTGCAGTAAATTTAAGTCCAGTTGTTTAACCCTCAAGACCTGTGTTTGTTAGTACTTTACCATGAAGGAAGGGGGATTTCTGCAATGGGTTCCATTCTGCAACTCCATTTCTGGGCCCTGTGTGCAGCTCAGCCCCTCCCCTTGCTTGTCTGTGTGCCCTCAGACACTCTTGCCTGCCACGTGGGCAGGCCAGGTCATGCTGAGCTCTCAACCTTGGAGCCACATGAAGCCCAGTGGAAGGTGCTGTTTTCCTTCAAAATGTGGCTAGATAGGAAATATTTTAAACACTCTGCAACAATCACCAAGATCTGGGATACAGGGTTCATTCTTCTCTTTGTGGGAAAGGATTAAAACCACCTTTGCTCACCTCCCAAAGGTTGTGTAACCAAGGGCAGGGGAGGCTCTACTTCACCTGCTGAACTTGTTCCACTGCGTGGAAAAGTTAAATGCTGAGTGAGTCACAGAAAGTAAGCATGATTCCTGAGAGAAGCAGTTGGGCTGGAGGGTGATGCTCTTTCAGCCAAAGTTTGTGTCTGCATTTTACATGAAACAAATATTGCATAAAATATTGATGCAATCCTTGTGGCCAGACCCAAAACAACTGTTCCAAGCTTCACTGTAAGAATCTAATTGCAATACTTTAAGTCACACTCTTGCTTTCCAGTGCAATTAATTTCTTTTCTATGTCAAGTAGGGCATTGCAAAAGAGGGAAACTGTGAGCAATCTGAAAACAGGGAACTTGTGTGCAAATTATGAGTCAGGACTCACTAGGCAAGAAAGGGCATTGAACCCAATTTTCCTCGGCACACATGAATGCTCCACAACAGGGTGATTTATAAAAAGAGTTTGTTCCTCCTGCCGGTCTGTGTTGATGAATGGGAGCGAGCTCTGCACTTTCTGATAAAGGAGGTATCCCAGGTGAAGGCTCAGAGCTGTGAAATCTGCATGGAGGGAAGCATTACTTCATAGCACTAGCTCAGTCATCAATGACCCAGAGAGGGAGGAACTTTAGTAAAATGTCAGAGCTCAGCACTTCCAGCCACCTTGTTTGCATAACTCCCTGTCAGTTTTGCTGCTGCCACACTCAGATCCACATATGAAACCACACACAGGTCTCTCTGGGTTGGTGCTTTCAAGGTATATGTGTGTCACTCTCTTATTGCGGTCGTGCTAGTGATAAATAGAAATATCACCTTTCTCTGATCATACTGCTTTCTTCTGTAAAGATAATTCTGTCTAAATTACACATTAGGAAAATGACTGAGTATAGTTAAGCACTGTAATAAATTGCCTAAGGAAATCTGTGAAAAGCTTTATCATAGGAGACTTTTACCAAGACATAAGACAAATATCTGCCAGGAAAGTTGTAGGTAGAGTTTATCCAGTGTCTGGGTGGGAGGTAGAATGGCTGATCTGTGGAAGCTCTTTCCAGCCATAATTTTCTATGATTCAAACACCTCTGACTGTAAAGATTGCTTCACACTGTGTGTGCATAAAAGCCTCGTGATCTTGATAACAGCACTATATCCAAACTTATTATGTCATTTGCAGCTTCACACTTCATAAAATTTTATTTAGTGAAAACAACATCTAAAACCTTTCCAGCACAAGGAAGTTAGGCCTGTGTCCAGGCAGCAGATAAGTTGCACTGGAAAAAATGAATAGATCTGCTGAGTTCCCAACAGTCTGCTGAATTGTCAGTGTAAGTAGAGGAATGCAGGAAATAAATGTTTACAGGGAAGACCAACATGATGCAAATCCTGAGGGTGCTCTTAGCATTTCTTCCAGGTGGGTGATAGAGTCGGGGTTGATCTGCCTGAACCATCACCCAGTGATTGCTAGTGTCAGGAGCACAGGCATGGAACCAGCAGAAGCTCTGCTTTCCTTTCTGGTGGCAAAAGGAAATTATTTTGGTCACGGAGAAAATGTTCCAGGTAGTGTTTGAACACTTTTAAGCAGCTGAGTTTAGACTGAGCATTCAGCATACTGTTCATACAATTTCAAAGCATCACCTTGTGTGTTTGCATGCTGCAACCTCCAAATGTCTCTGGTTAGGACCAAATCCCTCTGGTTAAGACCATTAATTCCTCATTTGGAAACTCGTTTCTTCAAATTCTGCCCATTTGCCTCACAAAGAACCTGCCTCTCTTTCTACACATAAATGGGTCATTAATTGCCTTTCCTCCTACTTGCAAGTCTGTACATGGAAGACTTTTGGAGCTCTTTCTGCATAAATGTTGTTGTATTTCTGCCAGAAGGATGACTAAGAAAACAAAGCCGAAGACTGTAACTATCCACATAATCTGGTTTTATACATCTCAGAATGGAAGTATTTTTTAAACTGGTTTCTGCATAAGGATCAGGCACAGAGGCATATTGAAAGTTTTTTGCTAGTCATTACTGAAAAGTGTGCTTAGCATTGACAGTAATAAGGAAGCAGCAAGTTAAAAAAGATCATCTTGCTGTGCTTGTCAGGGGAGGTCAGAAAAAGGCAACAAGAATGATCAGGCATCTGAAAGACTTGGACTGTGAAGGAGGAAAGTTGTTAAACAGAAATGAGGAGATTGAGGGTATATTTAGTATTACCTGAAATGTTCAGGAGGCTTCTGCAAAAAGTAAAAAGAATGAACATTCAGTGAAGACAAAACAAGACATCATAGATTTAAACTGCAGCAAGAAAGATTATTTCTTGTAAAAAAAAAAATTGGGAGAGAGTGGGAAATACTACTTTCAAGTTCTCAAGGACAAGTTCTGCAGATATCCATCAGAAATGCAGTGTTAGTGCTGGTCCCTTCAGGGCCAAGGTCCTCTCAAGGTCCTTTCCAGCCATACTGCCTGACTTCTGTGATAAGATACAAACAGATGCAGATTTGACAGGAGAAGTTAGCAAGTGGAGGAAAATCCAACTAAAAACTTTAGAAGATTTTTCACCTTTGCTTCTTTGACTCAGGCGTTTGGAAATACCTGGGACAGTGTCTGACTATAAAAAGCAAACAAACATGGAAGCAGAAATCAAAACTTCTGTTTATATGGTAAGTGTAAGGACACACAGAAGTTGGAAACAGAGTCTACTTTCATTCCTCTAGGGCTTGCTGCAGAGTTGGGAGATGTGTAAATATTTATAGTAACAAGTAATAGTAGGCTTCTCATCTGCAGTGGCACCAGGAGGGAATGGGGAGGTTCTCTAATCATTGGCGTGCACCACTACTACAGCACTCAAGATTCCAGCCTCTGTTATGGCAACACCATCAGGACCCTAGCTATTAATTATGGAGTTAGTTAAACCTCTAACAAAATGGTAGAATTGAGGTCACATACAGAAAATCCTGATCTTGAACAGGCATGTTGCACCAAACACAGTGACTTAGATTTTGTACACGTGAAAGTGGTAAAAAATGTTAAGACATTTATGAAGGCAGTGAAAGGTGTCCCATTTGTTCCTGCAGCTTAGCTGATCAAGCTGTCAGATGTGAGGCACTGGAAAGAGAATGGAGCAGTTACACCACCTGGGCACTGAAGTTTATTCTTTGTTGCTGTTTGCACACTCAGCAAAAAGCCTGTAGTGGTTTCAACTTGCTTGTTTAAACAAGACCTGCTGATTTCTGATCTCAGGTTTTCGGACATTCTCTCTCTACTCTCAGCTACATTTGCAGCAAAATGCAAGCAGCCCAGCCCAGCCATTTTGTAATGCAACCAAACTCTCTACCTATTATGCAATGCTGGGAGAATATAAAGAGACTCTCCTGTAAGATAATAAAATTGTCCAGAGTCAGGCTTACCTGAAAAAAATTTGAAACTAATTTTACAAGTATTCTGGAACAGCTGGAATGAACTAAAAGCGCTCATGGGTGCTCACTGAGCAATTGGAGGAATAGGACCCAAGCTGAAAAACAGGAACTGGCACACACAGAAATATAGGTGCACACCTGGATGGGATGCTGTGGTTTAACCCCAGCCAGCAGCCAAGCCCCACACAGCCACTCACTCACACCAGGGATCAGGGACAGAATCAGAAGGGTAAAAGGTAGAAAACTCCTGGGTTGACATAAAGACAAAAAGAGCCAAAAGCCATGAACACAGCAAGGCAAAACAAGGACTTAATTCACTGCTACCCATGGGCAGACAGGTGTCCAGCCATCTCCAGAAGAGCAGGCCCCCACCTCACAGAACAGTGACTTGGGAAGACAAATGACATCACTCCAAATGTACCCCCACCTTTCCTTCTTCTTCCCTCCATGTTATATATTGATGCTGTATGATCTGGAATATCCCTTTGGTCACCTGTCCTGTCTGTGTCTCCTCCCATCCTCCCAAATACCCCAAATTTCCTCACCAGTGTAGCAGTATGAAAAGCAGAAATGGCCTTTTGTCTGTGCAAGCCTCACTCAGCAGTAACAAAAACATCTCTGTATTATCAACACTGTGTCCAGCATAAATTCAAAACACAGCCCCATACCAGCACTGTGAAGAAAATTAGCACTATGCCAGCCAAAATCAGCACACCGGGTGGCCAAACTCTGTCCCAGCAGGCTCCAGGGACCCTGACTTCAGCTGCCTGGAGCACACAGTCTCTTGTCTCAGGTCTCCTTCCTTTAGAAGTCAGCAGAGATGGCAAGAACAGAGAACAGCGGGAAAAGGAAGAGTCATAGAGGAGGCACCCGCAAAAGCCAGAACATGGAGATGGGAGTAACTGGACATGGTTGGAGGGAACTCAAAGCAGGCAAGGAGTGGAAGAATCCCCAGACAGCTCAGATTTAACTGGTTTTTACCCAGGTCAGGGAAAAGCTCATCCATCCAGTTAAAGACCAGTCCTTTTCTTGGAGTCAGGTAATTTCTTGCCCGTGCCAGAAAACAGCTAACGAGGAATCTTGGATGTCCATATCTGTAATAGTTTGAAGTGGGAAACCCAGGTTAAATTACCTTCTACCTCTAATTTGACACATCAAAGCCTCCTTTTAAGAGTCATGACCTAGTTGAAAAGCTGTAGGACATCGTGGAAGCCAGCTATCTCTGCCCACCTCTGTCATGCTGTGTTCTGCTGTGTATGAACCGCATTTTGGAGCGAGAAAGGAGAGCTAAAAATTACTGGTTAAGTTCCTTGTGTCTCTGCTATTTTTAGGAAAATGTTTCTTCCTAAAAACGCTGTTAAAATCTGTTGCTCTTATCTACAAACTGTTTAATTACAAGTGGGTGATACTGAGTATGATGGATGCTTGGTAGTATTCATGTGTAAGATGAAGGGAGAGATGCAGGTTTATAGGAGTCTCCTGAGTTTAGACCCTTCAATTTTCAGTGCTCTTAAAACAAATCATCATCAGTAATTTCGAAATGAAATCACAGCCAATTTAACTTTTACATGTATGTGCCCTGCTTGGATCAGGCAGCCCTATACTCAGTATGGTGGGTGTTCGTTATTCACACTGTTCTTAGAGGCCTTTCCCTGTCTGGGTATTATATAATTCATTCACAGTGAGTCAGATCCTTTCTTTTGTTTTTTCTCCTTGTTTCTGATTACCCGACAATAATATACTTGACAATAATATATGTCTTGTTTATCAAGATAAAATAAACCCTTTTTTCCTGCCTGAACCATCAGTCTGACAGCAACATTTGGCTTCATAAAAACCTGCTGCCTTCTTTTTATGGCTGCAGTTCAGCTGTGCTAACTGTATTGCTAACTGTACTAAGCTTATCCCAAGCTGAAGAATGTTTCATAAATTCTGCACTTTCTTTCTTGGTTTCGAGGATTTTTGTCTTCTCAAAACCCAGTCAGAAGCCAAAAAACTGCACTTACAACTTCTATCTGAAGAATGTGTTTTTCACTCTCCTAGATACATTAAAATTCAGAATATTCTGAAGGCACAGAAGTAAATGGAATGAAACCAAACTATATGAGGAAAATTGAGTTTATTTTAAGGTAATTTCATTTTACGAGATGGTGAGAGAAGCAGAGAGGCAAGGGACTGGTTTGAGGTTTATTTTCTTCTGTTTTCTGAGTGTTCTGTCAGAGTTTGTCTCCAAAATGCAAAAAATGCCTCCTCTTACTGGACAAAATTACAGAGCAGTAGGTTGGGCTCTGTAGTTTTGGTTTTTTGTTTGGGTTTTTTTTTTTTTTCTCATGTAGGAACAAAGAGAAAGCAAAGTTTAAAGAGCCTGGGAATTGTTTTTCAAATAACCCACTGAGCTATCTGTGTGTACATGCACAATGTATGAAGATGAGAAACCCTTTTGAATCTGTCATTATGATGATATCAGAAAAGTATTGCTTTATCACCAGTAACTCTTAGGTTTCTTGGATAATGGGTCCATGAGATTACAGGTCCTGTGAGTAAAACTTATCTAGTCTGCTCACCATCTTCCCATTACCAGCTCATTGCATCTGCCTCTGGATCTGGGACCTGTCCTCAGGAGAACTCATTCTGCAGCAGAGGCTGCAATGCTAGAAGTGATGGGAGAAGGGAGAGACTCCATGCACGGCTCACACTGCAAGTGGGACCTGGGAAAGCCAGGAGGAGACAAAGTCCAGAGTCATGACTACCATGGCAATAGTACAGGTGGCCAGTGCTCCTGGTACTGTTGGGCACTCTAGTTGTTCAGGATGACGACACAGCCCATGGCTGGGAGCCTGTCCAGGTCCGGGAACTGATACCTAATTCCCCTTGAATGAGCCGTGTCCAGCCCTAATGCCTGGTGGGAAGCCCTTCAAACAGAACTGAGCGACCCAGCTCACGAGGATCTTGCTACAGCTTGCAGAACTCAAGGGCACACTGACAAAGCTGCAAGTTTTGGAGCTGTTTGTTAGAGTTTATTTGATTTTGAGCAGAGGGCTTTTAGCCTCATGGGCTGTAGTGCACAGGGCTGATGTACCTGCAGTTCTGTGTACAGAAAAGACTGACAATCAAAGACAACTTTGGGAGACCTGGTGGGCTCGGAAGTTAGTCCACATTTTTCTTTCTACAGATCAGGTTTTCTGTAAACACTGTTATTATCTTTACAAAGCCCACCACTCCCTTAAACATCTTCATGGGCTTGGGTCAGCAGAAATTTAGAGTCCCCTGATGGTACAAGCCAGAGGAGACTAGGTGACACGTGATATTAGCAGTCGGTCATCACCAACCTCTGACTAGCCACACTAGAGAGAAATAAATATATATGTAAGGAAACTCAGTTTAATCAGTCCCCAATACTAAAAAAACCCCCAACAAACAATGGTGACCTCGTATGGCTAATTTTAAATATATACATTTTAAATGGATAAATGAGGTGCTATTTCTTTTCAGATACACATCTTTAGTGGGGTTTTGGTTTGGGCTTTTTTGTAGTCAACAAAGCTATAAACTCAGATTTTAAATGAAAGCCTCTGTCTCCCATGGGATTTGTAGGAAGCTGTGGATAAGAAATGCAGGTAAAACCATCAGCTGGAAACACTAATAGCAGAGCAGAGATATACTGTGAAGATAGTATGGAGAATGACCCTGAAACTGATGGCATCAGAAAATGGTCACATTTCTTAAGAAAAAAATAGTCTAAAGAAAGCTACAAGAAAGGTCAGATCTATTGTAGTACTTTGACTGGTTTTAGATGCTTTTCAAAATCATAGCACAGATAGGACATTGATAATAGCACAGAATAACTCATATCGAGAAAAATGAGGTGAACAGCAGAAAACATCAACTTCTGTGTCATAACAGAATTTCACATCTCCTTCTGTGAAGGCAAGAAATGCTTGCTCTGACGTTCTACACAGCATGATATACCCTATTTTGCTAGGAAGATAAATGGTAAGGTACTTTTTTTTTCAATTTTTTTTTTTTTTTTTGATTCACAGCTGGTCAATCTTAGCAGTGACAAGGCTTCCAGAGCACAGTTATGCTCACCAAAGGTGAAGCCACACAGCTACAGGCTCCTTTCATCATCAGTTCTTGTCAGGGCTTTGGCACTACTTGGGCTGCTTTTCTTAGCGAGGCACCTGCTACATTTAAAAAACAAACAAACAAACAAAACTTAATTTCTCTGGAAAGAAAATGCTGTTGCAGCAATCTGCCAGCCTTGCTGGTACATCTGAAACTTTTATCAGCCAGCCCTGCCTGCACGTGTAAGGCTCCCATCAGGTATTGGAGGGTGCATGTATTTTTCCAGATATGTTCCCAAGGGCAAACTGCACATATCTTGTGAAGGTGTGGGAAGAGTATTTGGACTGTTATGCCCTGATGGTAATACAAGCACTGTTAAAAGAGTCTCTTCTTTAATAACAAGTTTTCACCACATCACAAAGATATATCCATCACCGAGTTTTGAACATCATTCAGTGCTTTTTATATACAAAGTCTATGACTCAGTTAAGGATTTATTTTAAAACTTCAAACTCAGAGTACTCTTCAATTTCCTCAATAGGTTTCTACATGATTGTCTGGGGTATTGTGTTGGGGAGGAGAGCCTTAGGGGAAACATCAGCAGGTTGTCAAAATCCTTTTAATCCTATTCAGCAGAAGTAAACTAAACCTTAGTGGCTTTCATATTTGTGAGATGCCTTCATTTTTCTGAGCCTCAGTTCATTGAAAAGATCAGTATTTTAATCCTGCTTTACCTGGTACTGCTTTCTCTCTTAAGTAATTGTTTAGAAAAGGATTTAGTAAAAAGAAGATTAGGGAAATAGTAAGGGCACAGAGAGCTGGCCACCAGAAATAACACACTTGTAGCTTGAATAATTGGTCATCATTACCTACAGTGGAATGTGTCTCATTGGGATTAAGCTTTGATGCCCCTGAGTTTCCCAGGTCCTTTCACAGAGAGTCATGAAGCAACAGACTTCCAGCAGGAAATATTAATCTTAGGAGCTGTAATTCCTTACATCACTCTCTGTTGCTTACATCACTCTCTTGATTTGAGCACAAGCCCTCTGTGGGTGTCCTCTTATTGCACAGTGCCCTGAGCAGGGGTCCACCCACCCTCACTCTCCCCAGGCATGGGTCTAACAAAGCTTCCCAAATCTCCAGAGTGGTGGGTGGGCTATGTTCACTCACCATATCACCCCAAATTTTATACGACTGGTTTGGACTGTCTGAAAACTCTTCAAGGTGACTCCCAAGCAAACAGTAGTTTTCAGCTGTGCTGTGTGATTATAAATTACTCTGGAACCTGAATGTAACACACAGGGGGAAAAAAGGTAATGTGATAAATACAGCCATTCAGAAGCAAGAAATTCCTCTGAGAAAATCTTTGCTTCCAAACCAACCTTATTTTTTCCGATGGTTACATCCATTTCAGATCTGAAGAAAAGTCTTATGAAAGTTGAACTAGGCTTGTCTTTGTCCTCAGCAATTTTAGTTGGTTTAGATTACCAGATAACAAAGGTATTAAAGATATTGCATCCCCATGG
The DNA here is from genome assembly GCF_029207755.1 of Chamaea fasciata. Classification (NCBI taxonomy): domain Eukaryota; kingdom Metazoa; phylum Chordata; class Aves; order Passeriformes; family Sylviidae; genus Chamaea; species Chamaea fasciata. The sequence goes on from NW_027094086.1 coordinate 28,846,789, forward strand.
AAATAAGCCACTCCAAAACCATGAAGGTTTTTGCTGAATTCTAAAATAATTATTTGGTCAATTTCTTTATTTTCATTCAGCAGACATTAAGTATGAATTAATTTTAAAATACTATGTGCCAGATGACCTACATCAAGTCAAATAGTTAGAACCCCAGTTGTGATGATAGTAAAAGGTCACAGAATGAGCTGCTGCTGCTAACATCAAGGAAGAACCTAAGCAATAGAAAGCATAAATGTGAATTTCAGCATATCTCTCTACCCAGAAAACTTATTTTTCCTTCAGTTCCTCTACTGGTATCTTACTCAGAGGTCAAATTATTCACCTTGTCAATGGCTATTGCGAAAAAGGCAACACTAACAAGCACCATGGTACAAAATATGTGATATGGCCAGCCTGATGGGACCTGCTGGTCTCACAGCTCCAGCCCGTGTATGCCATAACAGAGAAGCAGGATCGAAAACATGTAGCACCAACAGAAGGCAAGGGCAGTTGTTTAGTTAATATTTAAACATATATGCAACTTTCAGCCCTTGACAACAGCATCTCCATCAATTACACAGAGAAATCCTTGAATACTGCCTGGATAACTCCCAGCTCATGTTCCTTCTCTGGATATTTGAACCTGTTTAGGCAGGTTTTTCCCCAACCACTCAGACTATTTCAGCAAAGCTCTTCATACTTGTCTTTTTTTTTTTTCTGTTTGCTGCCAACATACAGAAGTGATTTCACCATTTCTCTACTCATAGCAGACCTCTGAATCTCCTCACCTCCTTTTTCAAAGGCAATTGCTCCTTCCCAGTGCTCCCAGATATTTCACCCCTGCTTTGTCTTTCAAAAGTTCCAGAAAAAGTCTTTTGTCATTGTATAATCAAGTCCTCAAACCCAAAATTTTTTGTCCTCTGAACTCTCATTTGTTCCTCTTCTCTTTTCTTCTGCATCACTGTACACTAACCTTAAGCCATCATCTGCCACATCTTAAACCTAGATTTACTAGATATCCCCATGTCTCCCTCTGATATTTCCCCACTCCCTCCTTCTGATATTTCCTACCTATTGCTAATGCTCAGCCAAGGACCAGAGCACTGAACATCCCCTGAACATCTGGGAAGCCATACCAACATCATCAGGCTTCCTGCAAAACTGCCAAGTCATCTATCTAGACTTGCCCTCTTATGCCTTTGAGAATGGTGCAGAGGAGTGGGAAGCAGATGAAGATTGTTAATGGGAATTCAGACTCAGCTGAATTGTTAATGGGAAAAGTGAAATACTGTGGGTTGAAGACTGAGATATGAAAGTGATGGGCTTGTGGATTGGCTTCTGAGATGCTTTTTAACATCAGCTCTGCCTAAGTAGCATGTGTCATCATGCACTAGGAAATTCTGGGTTTTATGTGTCACACGGATAGGGTCACTTAGGGACAGAGTGCAAATGAATCTTCTTTGAATCATGATACTGAAACAGTTGTTTCTTTTTATCTTTCACCATATCCATAAAGGTCATTGATCATCTTCTGGGAACTTGAGATCAGCCTCCTGCAAAAAATTATTGTAATATATGAAAAAACTTAATAAGACATGTTTTGTATGTATATTTTTATATGTACATACAAATGTATATGTATACATATATAAGTATAGAATAAATGTGAGTGTATATATGAGGTTATCTTTAAAAAAACTCTTATTGACAACATTTAAAACCAGAAATATGAGAAATTAGGATAGAAGAGGGGATGAAATAGTTTACTATATTATTTGCTAGAATAAGGTGGCAATAACTATGAAGACAGAGAATAGCCATAGAATATCTTGTAGGCAAAGAAAGAATAATAGTCTCAGCACAGGCTGGAAATGCAACTGCAGGGAGTAACCTGTTCTGTGAGGTTTGCATAGGCTGTTGTCTTGGTTTGGGAAGACAGGTATCTGCCAGGTAATTAAAAAAAAAAAAAAAAAAAAACAACAAAAAAACCAACAACTGCAGTTTCTTTTGGAATGGAGAGTGTAAACTCCTCTATACTTCTTTTTTCTTCTTCTTCAATTATAAATTTACAATTAGAGGCTTTTAGGCAAAGATTTGGGTAATAGGAATAGCAGTTCTTTACTAGTATGTATTACAAAGCAAACAAACACACAAAAAAACTCCACCAAACAACTACAGCATTAATAACAAACGAAAACAGTACCAAGAACCTTGAGGGCTTTGTTTTATAAAACTCAGGGCAGTTTGGTTTTGGTGTCTCTGCAGGATTTTTAGAGCACCAAGCTGAAACAGTGGAAAAGTCCCGGGCTGGTAGCTGGGATGGCAGGGTGTCCCGGCAGGCAGGGGCAGGATATCCCAGCAGCGCAGGGGGTGCAGGGTCACGCTGCAGCAAGAGGAGCAGCGCGGAAGAAGCCGAAGGCGAGGCAGGGCCAGCCCAGCTCCCGCGCGTGACAGAGAAAGCTCAGGATTCTGGCCGAACCGGTGATAGTATGTTTCCCAAGACTGGATTCCTTTGGCTACAGTGAAACTCTTCTAGCCAGCAACAGCTGTTCTCTCTCTCCCCGAACGCCCGCTGGAAAAAAAAAAAAAAAAAGAGAAAAAAGAGGCCGCAGCTGCCTTAAGCTCTGTCTTTTACCTGCGTTATCTCTCTCTTCACACTTTGTCCACTTCTTTGTTTTGGTTAAGTACTCTCAAGTATCCAACACTTGGTCTCCTTGGTAACTTATGGGGAAAAAATTCTTTAGAGAAAGAAGGAACAAACTTAACCCCCAACAGCTGTATAGACTGCTTCACTTGGAAGGGAATTGTCAGCTCTCTGCTATTACATCCACTTACTAATAACCCATATGTCAGTCTTCTGACACAAGCAGTTTTGGTAAAAAATTGTATCTTTATCACAGAAATAGTGTTAAAAGGTAAGCTAAGTTTTAATATCTTATGAATCATTTTTATTTTCCATAAGAAAAAATGGGAAACATTTTTGATGGAAAACATCAAAACCTTAATCAAAAGGATGAAATTTTGCATCTAGAAGGCAAGGAAACAATGTTTTAATGAAAATCATTTTAAATACCAAGAACACTTTAAAAAGAGTCAAAGTTTGAAGGACATAGAAGATAAGAGAAGAGACACTTGTTCTTCATTTGCTAGAAATAAGTAAATTACTCAGGGAGGGGGGTGGGGGTTCAGTTTAGTTGTTTTAATCTCTTTTGCAATGTTCCTGTTCGCAATCTAATACAGAGACATTTACAGCTAATCTCAGACATCTTTTCTGCCCTGAGATATGTCTGTTCAATAATAATTTTCCAAATCTATCTGGTTCTGGGAAGTGTTCCCTGAACACTGAGCTGCCCCAGTTTAAGAATACACCTGCTTTTCATTCTTGAAAAATTTTGCTCCCCTAGAGTTGTGACAGAATATCCCTGGGGGATTGCAGTAAAATTTTCCTGTGATGGTCCTTCATTCAGACTTGTCTTTATAAGGCATGAAGTTGAAGAGGTTATTTTGTCTCAGTTTTTATGAACTGTAAAATCAGTGATATTTGCAGGAGAAAAATACTTGCAAAACTATTCCCTATAAAACATCTTTATCCAGCACTGAGCAAGACAGAGGGGTAGGGTTCAAAATGTGCTAGCAATGCTCATAAGAAAGCCTTATCAAACAGACGTAATGGCACTTGCCATAAGAGGAATTGTACGTTATATATTTTATTTTTGCTCATCTCCCACTTTTGAGAAACTTGTGCTGGAAATAAATAGAAGGCAGATGTGATAGACCAGGCTCTGGAGTAAATTCCTGACAGCTTTCTGCAAAGCGCACAGAGCTAAAATGTTGCAAATATTTTTTCATGAGTTTGATCAGTTGGAGTTGTTTCAGCTTGCTCAGTCTAGTTACCATCTCTGGGAAATCCTGGACTTTTCCTTCAGGCTTGTGGTTTGTCTTCAATTGGTTTGGGAGAGATTTTGGTTGTGCAGGTGCATGATCAGGCAGATGCAGCTGTTTGCACAATGTGGAGCTGACTGGCAGGGACATCTCTGCAGGTGTGAACAGCCTCCAGTTTGAAGCAAAGCTGTCACAGCCTTCTTGTCAGGGAACATTCACATATCTGTGTCTACAGCATGCAGTGCATGTGATGACTGTGGCTGTTTTCAGCTTTGGACCACCCAGGCACCTCGGATGCAAGTTCAGGATAAAGTCTCCTGTTTCTTTTAACATCAGGCAACCTGGCAGTAACTTAGCTTGTATCAACCCCCAGAATTAGCAGCATTTTGCTTTTTCTCAACACTTTATGGGTTCTACAGCTGCTGTCCTTTTTTCTTGAGCACCAAATCTCTGTGAGACTCTGGCTTCTCTGACTCAAGATCACAGAATAAGCTGAGTTAGAAGGGACCCACAAGGATCATTGAGTCCAACTCCTGACCCTGCACAGGAGACCTCAAGAGTCACACCATGGGAGCATTGTACAAATGTATCTTGAATTCTGTCAGGCTTGGTGCTATGATCACTTCCCTATTTCAGTGCCCAACCATCCTCTGGGTGTAAAACCTTATCATGATATGCAATCTAAACCTCTGACATATCTTCCGGCCCCCGGGTCCTGTCACTGGTCACCAGAGAGAAGAGATCAGTGCCTGCCTCTCCACTTCCCCTCACGAGGAACTTGCAGATTGCAATGAGTTCTCCCTGCAGTCTCCTCATCTCCAGCCTGACCGAATGACCTCAGCCCCTCCTCATTTGGCTTCCCCTCAAGGCTCTTCACCATCTTTGTGGCTCTCCTTTGGATACTTTCTAATAGTTTAATGTCTTTCTTACATTGTGGCACCCAAAACTGCCCCCAGCACTCGAGGTGAGGCCACCCCAGAGCAGAACAGAACAGAAGGGACAATCCCTTCCCTTGCCCAGCTGGTGATGCTGGGCCTGATGCACCCCAGGACAGGGTTGGTCTATCTGGATTTTATGATCCTCTCTCATTTCAGTAAGGTATGGGATGGGTTGTTTGTAAGCTGCAGGTGAATGTTGTACAGTAACAAAATATTCGCAGATTCATTTTTCATGTAAGCAGCATCTCAGATAACAAGATTCAACCAGTTGGAATATCACATGATCTTCATTCTTCAGTTCTCTCTGGACTCTGGAAGAGTACTGCTAGGGAAATTACTCAATCTGCCTCTCTCCTTAGTTTTTTTCAGGCCTAATCCTTGTTGGATGTTTAAGTCATCTATTTCAGCTTGTCTGGTCATGAGCAACTTTGGAAGCATATGGAGCTGATGGGCAGAATCCTTATAGCTCTAAGTGTTATTATGTACATAGTTTTCTTTATGAAGTCAGTGCATGTGCCGAAAGCATGTATTCTTATTTGTGTTCAGTTCCCCATTTAGTGAACAGTTTTTAGTACTGTTTTATTTCACTAGGAAAGCTGAAAAAGGTAACGCATCATCACCCTTAACAATATTTCACATTATGAAGATGATTTAATGTATGCCTTTACCCTCACCTCCTGAAGTGCATTCTGATCACAACTTCAGGTTCACAGTCAGGGTCACATTCAACACATGTATAGAATATCCTACAAAGCACTTCTAAGGCAGTAGTAAAAGACAGCAGTGGAAGGCAGTGTTGGAAAATGTCTTTTCTACTTAGCAAATAAGAGTCACTGACTTTAATAAATGATAAATCACGTCCTATCTTCGGCAGGAAATTAAAATTTCAGATGCTAAGAGCTCTTCAAGATCACATGCTGTGAAATATTTGCATTTCCCATCAGTGCCATTTTTCTACTTACAAGACATTCAATTCCACAGGATTTTGCTAATTTTTCTGGCAGAGATTACACAATTTGATTTTTTCTTAATTTTTATTTTCTTTTTGAGTGTTTTTATCCTCAAGGAAACCAATCAGACTAGGTAAACACAGCATGACAATTAGTGCTGATAAGCATGTGATCACCATCAAAACAAAAAATGCCTTTAAAGCAACACAATCTTCTTCACACTGGGTAAGGAGTTCAAACAAATCATACCATGTGACTGTAAAATTGAAGTAAAAATGAAACATTTCCATTAATTTCCCCATATTTCCAGAAAAATGAGAAAAGACATGCAGCTTATCAGCAAGCACATTTGTAAAACCCAAATGCTTTTGAAAAAAAAAATACTGACATGGAAATAGGTATTCCATACCGAGGAGATACATAACCAAAGATTTTAATAAAACCATAAGGGGTATGTTTTCTACATTAGATTCACAGAAGTTAAGGTGTTCCTCTGGCCAGACTTCAGTATTTCCTAAATAATTCAACTTCACACAGTAGTAACTGCAAGTGGAATAGATAATTTGAATTTGATTTAAAAATATATTCTGGAGACATGATGATGATGATGATGATGATTATGATGATGATGATGAAAATAACTGCTACTGACTTTTAAGCTAGATACAGAGAAAATCTGTCATGCTTTATTAAGCTCAGTTGCTAAATTCTATGTTTAATTTTTCATGTTTCTGCATAGAGACACAGGCTGTTACACTTTAGTATGAGGATCTATATCAACATAACAGTAACCTTTTGCTGTGTGTTTGAGTGAAGGCAAGATGACTGGACTGCATTCAGCTTCATTCTCAGTCTGTTTCGATAAGCAACTCAATCCATGTATGCTCCTCACTGAGTGACACATTTTCTATCCCTCAGAAAAAATTGTGCAGCCCATTCTGCATCCAGCAGCCTTTATACCAAGAAAGTATTGCACTCTCCTTAACACCCTCAATAATCATCTTAGTCCTGTTTGTCACACTGCTATTAACACTTGGTGGTCTGGTCAAAATCCTTTACAAATGTACCTTTTTCCAGTATTCCATTTTTTTAATGCATACTGCAGCACATTTTGTTTATTACCAAGTCCAGTCCATGCTGCACTACCAACCCTTCATCTGTCATAATTCATCATTCTTCCAGTATTTGTGTCATCCACTGGATTTATTTGGTTTCTATTTCCATTTTAGTAAAGGTATTACATTGAGCTAGTATTGACTGCTGCCCAGAGCAGTTTTACACTAAACCCGTTAAGTGATTGATCTGCAGCACACGGGCATTTCTGAGTGTTGGATAACCACTCCTTGATTCTGCAAGACCAAAATCTGTGCAGGAAGGAGGTTTAATTTTAAGATACTTAACAGGTCCAGAAACAGGATTACACAAAGTACATAATCAAGAGATAGACAACAGAGGGGCAGCAGCCTTTCCTCAGCTTCCAGTCCAGTGAGAAAGTGGCTCAGCATGTGCCTTGTTGACATGATCTATCTTGTTTGGATACTTGGGTCAAACACGAGGAAAAAGATGCACTGAAGGGCAAGTTTGAGGTAAATTAACATGATGGAGTCAATGAAAATTAGATGTACATTATGAAAAACATTATGATTTATAACCAAGTCTAAAATAACTGAAATAGTCTTTTCTGGACCTGTTGCATATCCTTCCCTCTTGGGCGAAGAAAATTCAAAAGAACACAGAGGCATATCAATCACATCAAGGTCTGAAGTAGGAGGAGAGTACTTGAATTTCTTGGAACTTCTTAGATACTGCCTGGAATTCTAGAAAAGTCAGGGAGGTTGCTGTGACTACCTTCCCCCTCTTTGACTGCCTCTACAGCTGACAGGGTAGCTGAGGGCTAAGGTGTTTTCTTGTTCAGTCATTAGATATTGTTTCTTAAATACTGCAGTACCTGTCAAAAATTATGGAAATGACATGCCATATTAAACCTTCTACTTCCACCAAAGGGAGTCACAGCATATTTGCTACCAATTTGAACAGTGTTTTTCAACTCATCAGAAGAATATGATCATCTTTTGTTAAGAAATAAAAAGAAAATTGAGTCAGAGGAGTATTAAAAACAACATCCTTCTATCTAGGAGTAGTTATTCTTTCCCAAAAGTACATAAAATTCTTACAATCAGGATTGACAGTCTTTGCAATATAGTTATTATTCATTGTTGACTTAAATGTTACATTGCTGAGATTATTTAATCTGCTGTACTTTATTAGCTCCCTGATGATTACAGGGATACAAAGCAGCAGTTACTTAGAACTAAGATATCATCTGGATATTAGAATTACAAAGACAAAGAGAAGACATTGAAGGTCAAGGAAAGGATTTATGGCTTTATACACAGAAGATTGAATGCTGACCAATGTTTCAAAATATGATTGGAAAATTACACTTAGGTCATGTATATTCTGATTAAAGAAAAAGATACTAATTACTAGGGACAGGGACAACCATAATTTTATAATCCTCAACTGGTCAAGTTCCATTAAGGCAAATGGATGAAAATCTTGATTGCATTTAACTCTCATCATTGTCATCATGTAGAATGTACCTCGTCTTAGGTCTTGAAATGGAGTACAGAGCTCCCCACAGGAGAACTCCTGCTTATTCTTACAGTGTATTAATACAATTGACAAAGTATTCTTCTAGCATAGGGAATGACCCAAAAAGGAGAGCATTTGTACTTTGTAAGGCACCACTGAACCCCTGTTCTGTATAAAGAAAAATTCAAGGTGACTTGCTTTATTATAGATACCCATTTTCTAGACATCTACATTTATTCAGGACACTCGCATCCAGGATAGCAGCCAAATCACAGTAGTCATAAATTGTGAAATTATTAAGCTTTCCTTTAGCAACATTTAGGGTTAAATCCTCTATTTGACATAGGCTGGGGCCACAAGGACATAGTCCAAGTACAGATGGTTTTCTTGGTGGCCACAGAACAGCTGGTGAATTGCCTGTACTGCAGCTCAGCAAATGACAATCCTATGACTGAATTAAAGTTATCTGTCTTTAATTATCACAGTTGAAGCTGAAGATCCAAGCGATCTACTCCTTCTGGTTTGCGGGTACATGCTAACTCTGATACGGCAACTTGCGGACTTACAGTGACATTTATTTCAGTGTTTTGAGAAATGGATTACTTAAAAAGTCCAAATATTCTTGGGGATTGATCTTGCAGTTTAATCTGATCATGAGACTCTTTGATCCGGCCTGGTTTATTGCAGCAATATCACAGCACAAAGCTTCCAGTAAAAATGTCAGACACAAGCAAGTAGCTCATCTTTTCCAGATGCCAGGAGCTAAATATTGCTTTGAAATAAATCCCTGGATAATCCCCAAAAATCATTTGATTATAAAATGTAAGGAGTAAGAACCTTCTTTCTTGTGCTGTAGAAATAGGTTTTTTTGGGAAGGGAAAAAGTTGGTGGTGATTTGCTTGGTCACTATAGCTTGAAACACTTACCTTCTACCATGTACTTGTTTGATTCCTTGGTGAGGTGAACAAATATGTGACATTTCTTTTACTTGCATGCCCCAGAAAATTAACCTGATTTTCAGTTTTTTTTCTGAGAAAGGAAGTTGCTGCTTCATCACCTATACTGAAAGAATTCTATGGAGTTAGGAGCAGCAATAAAGTTATTTGATTTTAAAGGAAATGTTGTATCAAATTTGTAAAACTCTTAATTTTACCATTCTGATTTAAAAAAAAAAATGTTCAGGGGCCTTGCCTTGCTTCTATCTGGCTTCACATATTCACCCATTTAGGTTTCTCATTTGATATGCACATGAAGGGAGAAAAAAAGTCACCAATACTTGAAAGAGAGATGTGAATATCTGGGCCTGAGGAGACGCAGCAAAGACAAAGGCTCCAAAATACAAGGGCTTGAGTTTGGAGACTAAAAAGTATAGGCAATTTTTAAAAAATAAGCAATTTTATAGCATGAAAAGTCACTAATATACACAGAAAGGAATAAATAATGCATCAATTCTCTTCTGTTTTGCCTTTGCCTTTTCACAAACTTGATTGAGAAACAATTAACTCAGTTTTCATCAGTCTCGTTGATGTAGCTCTCTGGAGTCAGTGCCTGCCATTCCATTCATCTTGATGGCATTAACAAGCCCTAATTTAGGAGAGAGAGAGGCGCTCTCCTCTCTGAGCACTCTGGTTCCTGGCAGCACTCTGGCCCTCTTCTTCACGCCATAGAGCAGGTCACACGTGATCACAGGCAGGCACATCTCAAGCTCAAAAACTGCTCTTTTTCTTTTCAAAAGAGAAAGGCTTTGTCTTCCATCTTCGTGTAATAAAGGAAAGAAAAGGAGAAGATAGAGAATCCTGTGTACTTTCTGTACTCCAAAGAGGCTCATTAGTAGTCTAGTGTGACAGGAAGCATAAACTAGGTTTTGAAGTGTGAGGGACATGCTTTCTGCAAAATTGTGTTAGTTGTTAGTTTAGCTCAGGTTGCCCAAACACAGACCAATCTCTTCTCTAAAAACAGACTGAAAATTTGGCCATCCAGTAGTAGAGATTTGAGTCATTGTGACTTTGATTAGTACTAACCTAAACAATCCAAAGAGATTTATTTCAGTCTTCAGAATTAATGTTTTCTATCAATGTACAACATAACTTTTCTGGTTAAAATATGTTCCTTTGAACAATACAATCAAATTTGAGGATAAAAGGAAAGGTGAGGCAGGAGGCAGATCAGCTTGCCTCTGAAATGCACTAGAGAGAAATTTGAGATTGAAGTGTTCTGGTTGCACTTGACACTCTTCCAGAATGAATAGGAAAGTTGCCATTTCAATATAAAGACTAAATTACATAGTTGGTAACAGCTCTTGGTGGCTGTTGCACAAGAGCACTCAGTAAGGTGTTTCCACAGATTATTTCAGTCATTCAAGCAATATTCAATTTTGAGACTTCAGCTGGCTGACATCACTGCAGACTCAAATAACTAAAAGCATTGTCTCTTCTCACATGTTGAGCAAGTTTTTAACCTGGGATTACCCTGGTGTGTGTGCTCGCAGACCTGAACTCCTTTTATCTCCAATATGATGTTAAATGACCCTTTTAGAATTAAACTATTCTCTTAGCAGGCAATGTTAATAATGTTGCATTTATCTTCATAATAGAAATACAGTACAAGTAGAATCATAGCATCACAGAATCTTTAAAGCTGGAAAAGACCTTCATGTAAGATCATGAAGACCAAGTGTTAACTCAGAATCACCATGTTCACAACTAAACCACATACCCAGGTGCCACCTCCTCATTTTTTCTTGAACACATAAGTAGAAACTAATCAGGATGGTGTTAATTATATAACTTTAAAATAATGTTCTGCTAACCTAAAATATTGATATATTTAGCACACTGGTTTTTGTCATGTACACCAGGAAGTGAGGGAATCTTACAAATTTCAACTTAATAAACATGAATCCGAAGGCCTCCTCTTCTGACTTGTTCAGGTTGATTATGAATGTAGAAATTTTACTCTAGATTCCACATTTGCCCCACTGTGTATGAAAGATAAAGGTTCCCCCTGGATAAGACTTTCTTATCCTCATCCCTATAATTTTGAAACAGGAGGGTCAGCTGTATCCTGGGGGCACAGGGCACGGAATGGCTACCCAGTCAAGGGAGGGGATTGTCCCTCTCTGCTCTGCCCTGAAGAGGCCTCACCTCAAGTACTGTGGACTGTTTTGGGCATTACAATATAAAAAAGGCATTTTGGTATTAGAGAGCATCCAAAGGAGAACAACAAAGATGTTGAAGGGTCTGGAGGGAAACCAAATGAAAAGTGGCTAAGCTCACTTGGTCTGCTCAGGCTGGAGGAGACTGTGGGGACACCTCATTGTAGTCTACAGATTCCTCATGAGGGGAAGAGGAGGGGCAGACACTGCTTTCTTCTCTCTGGCAACCAGTGATAGGACCCAAGGGAATGGCCTGCAGTTGTGTAAGGGGAGGTTTAGGTTGGGTGTTAGAAAAAGGGTTTTCACCCAGAGGTGGACACTGAACAGGCTCCCCAGGGAAGTGGTCACAGCACCAAGCCTGACAGAATTCAAGTGTTTGAACAATGCTGTCAGGTACACAGTGTGACTCTTGGGGGTGGTGCTGTGCAGGGCCAGGAGCTGAACTCAACGATCTTTATGGGTACCTTCCAACTCAGGATATTCTATGATTCTGTAATTCTGTTAACAGCACTTTCAAGTGCCAGTGTGGATACTGAGTTCAGCATCTTCCAATTTGATCCTATAACTGGCTACCAAACAGAAAGATTTTTTTTTAACAGTTACCATAATTAGGTTCTGTACCAGCAAAAGTTCAGGAAACATATGGGTAATTTGCTTTACCAGTTGAGAAAGCAGTCTCCAATATTTTCTGCTTCACAGAGCAGAAGAGGTTATGCAGCTAGATTAGATCATATTAAGCACATAGTGGTTTTGTGGTGCCAACCATCTTGAGTTGTTTGGTTATAGACAGCTATGTTCACCCAAAAATGAGCCAGTACATTGACCTGGACTAGTTTGGATTTGCAGCTAATTTGGATTTGCAGCTGTTAGTTGTAGCTAAACGCTTCCAAGCATATGACAGATAGGTACCACAATTTACCCTATGGAATCAGATGGTAGGAGTTTCCTTGGTTGTGTCAGTATGGTCTGCAAGACACAGTAGCTTCAGTACTGTCCCAAACTGCACACCTTCTGACTAGCAGCAGGTCGTATAAGTCAAATCATTTTCCTTCTAGACATTTGCTAGAACTGGCAAATAAAACTCTCTGGCTTGACTCTCCAACATTGTGTTTTGCAGCCAAGTTCTTTTATTGCTAATGGGACCAAATGCTTAATACCATGTTGTCTGAGAAATAGCTGTAAGGCAAGACAAGAAGCATATAATGCTGTTTCCACTTCAGAAAATGTATGTTCCTATAGGGGGTGAGATAGTAAAAATTATGGCCCACCCTTTCTAAAGACAAAAAGAGTTCAGCTTAAGCAGATATCATGGTAATCAAGGAATCAAACTATGTAATCTTCTAGTTTTGCAGCTTTAAATTCAGTCTTAAGCTGAACTTGGATTGATGGGCTGAGACCAGTGGTAAGAAGTTCAACAAGCTAAAGTGGCAGGTGCTGCACATTAGTTACAACCACCCCATGCAGTATTACAGGCTGGGGGGAACATGGCAGGAAAGCAGCCCAGTGGAAAAGGACTCTGGGGTGGTGGTCAATAGCAGTCGAACATGAGCCAGCAGTGCCCAGGGGGCCAAGAAGGCAAATGGCCTCTATCAGCAAGAGTGTGGCCAGCAAGGTCAGGGCAGTGACTGTTCACATGTATCGGGCACTGGTGAGGCCACACCTCAAGTAATGTGCTCAGGTTTGGGCCCCTCACAGCAAGGACATGGAGATGGTGGAGCACGTCCAGAGAAGGGCAGCGGAGCTGGGGAAGAGGCTGGAACATAAGTCCTACGAGGAGCAGATGTGCGAAGTGAGGGTGTTTAGGAGAAAAGGAGGCTCAGGGGGGACTTTATCACTCCCTACAACTACCTGAAAGGAAGTTGTAGCAAGGTGGGAGTCAGTTTCTTCTCCCAGGCAACCAGTGACAGGACAAATGGACATAGCTTCAATCTGCACCAGGGGAGGTTCATCTTGGACATCAGGAAAATTTTCTTCACAGAAAGAATTGATAAACATTGGAATGGACTGCCCAGGGAGATGGTGGAGTCAACATCCCTGGAAAAATATTCAAGAGACAACTGGACATGGCATTTAGTGCTATGCTTTAAGTGGAGATCAGTCAAAGGTTGTACTCAATGATCTTGGAGGTCTTTTCCAATCTAAATGATTCTCTAATCTGTGATTCTGTGAGCTGTTATATAGGCAGAGGAAGAACTATGTAACAACTATAAGTAACTAAAACAGCTGAACAAAACTTCCCTGTCTCCCACTCTCTGAGTATCAGGAGATACAGTTTCAGTAGTCACTTCAGGCCAAGGGAATTCAAGCCTGCATACCCCACCTCCCACTAACATATTCAGTGTATCAACTACCTTGGGCAGGGGTCTTCTTCATGGAAGACTTGGGGACTGTGTGAATGACTGGGCACAGTCATGCCTGAATTGGGGTGAGCAGTTTGAAGGAGAAATAAACTAGACACTAAATTAAAAATGACAGAAGAGACTTTCTGATACTTCAATACAATTTCAACAACTTAGTATTGGCTTACCAGAAGCTACATTAACAAAGCTAATGCAGAAAATACTGTTAGAACAGAGATATGTACAACCTATATATAACCATATCAGACCATAAAAGCAATTAAGTTATGTACAGCTTAAATAATTTGTCAGCAAGACTAAAATGATATCAGAGAATGAGGAACCTGCAGGGGCTGAGGAAGAAACAGTATGTGTTTAAAAAAGCATGCATTTAGCCACATGGCATGCATCTCCAATAAAGACACACAATTTGTCATGCCTGCCAGCTGTGATGGAATCCTCCAGAGGGAAAAAAGTAGAAGGCAGACAGCATTCTAAAGTAATTTTTGGGCTTTGGGGTAGCAGATTTAGAGACTCGGTGTACCAAAAATAAGGCTTGCATATAGTTAGGTATTTTGGGCAAGAGAGCTGTAGGGACACTCTTTGTCCACATCTGCTGAAGATGGTGTTGGGAGGGATGCAGTACATATTGTAGAAAACCCATCCTCCGTGTGCAAGCTGCCCTGTGCTTCTAGTCCCAAAACAGCATCTCAACAAGGATCTGCATTACTAACTTTCATTAAGCAATGCATTTTACAGACACTCCCTTGTTGGAGATGTGGTGTGAGTTTTTACATGTTGAATTTTTACATGTTGAATATAAACAACATTGACTAGTTCCTGGCAAGAGAGCTGTCCAGAGTGGGGAGGGCAGGTATGATGGGTTGCTTTAGAGAACCTAAGCATTTCTTTCCTCAGAGATCCTTTTTATTCCAAATCTATTATGTGTGGTACAAGGTGAGATGAAATGAGATTGACAATGAAATCCAGCAGCAAGGCTGCAGTGAGGGCAGCTGCAAGAGGCCACTGGCCCTGGCAGGTCAGTGGCTGGGCAGCAGCTGCTGGCTCGTTCTCCCTCCCTCAGCTGACAGCACCCAGGGGCAGCACTCAGCTGCAGAGGATTAGAGATCTGCTGGAAAGAGCCAGAGAGCTGCCAGACTTCACACCCACCAGCTCCTCACCACGCTGCAGGGAGAGGGCTGTTCTCTGGAAGGCTGCAACTCTGAAGGGCATTTCACTTTTGGATTATTTTACTTTCCTTTACATAGAGCATTAGGTCTTTGGATGTGATCCAAATGCATCTGCAATACTAGATAGCTTTCTGGCAAATGCAAGGAAGAGTTCCCTGCAAGTTTCAGAGCAAGCTGTCAGATTGAAAGCATAGGAAGCCAGAAACTGCAGCATGCAGAAAGAAGACATGCATAAACAGGGCTGCCAAACCCATGTACATTTTACTCAGAGCGCAGGTTCAGCAGAGCTTAAATGTTTTGTACAGGGTCTTTTTAGTCTTGTTGAAATATTGCTCTTTGTTCTTTCTTTGTTGGGTTAGAAACATGTAAAATTGTGGGAGGGTTCTTGCTTCACAAGAGGGCAGCTGTTAAGAGGACAACCACTGACAGGAGTAGCTTAAATTTACAAGATATTACATGTTGCCAATATGCACTACTCTCTCATCCCTATTTTTTTCTTCACCTTGATAAAAATTGTTTAACAAGAAACAAACAAACTAAACAGTGGAAAGTCTCTAAATGCAGATCTGTATGGAAATAAAACAGGTGGTATTGCATGAGCTGCAGTAACAAGGCAGGGCTGGGGTGGAGTCCTCTTGGGCAGTCCCAAAGTAGATATAACCAACAGTTTTCGTCCTTTGTTCAGATGGAGGCTTCAGGAAAGGGTGTCAGATGGATCATATGGGATAATTCAGAAGATTATCTGGGGATGGACTACAAAGGGATTTTCAGAATTGTATTAGCAAGTCGAGTCTTCCAGCAAGTCGTCAAATTTCTAGAAGAAACCCAAAAGTGCTTTGGGAAATATACTACTTTCTTCACTTGCAACTCTGCTGCAATACCTAAATTTAGAGTGAAGTTTAGGGATAAAAAAGTAAGTTAAAAAGCACCTTTTTATTTTTGGGGTAAGGGGAAGATAGAGAGGAAGAACAGCAAGGATTTATGCATGCTGAGGTAAATCCATGGACAAGACAAAGCAGGAATCAGAAAAAGGTTGACTTTCATCATACATCCTCAAGAGGGGAAGCCCTGATGTTAGATGCAAGACTTGTACTATGCATACCAAAAAGTTGGACAGATTTGAATAACAGAACAACTTTAGACAACCTTAAACTTGTTCTTTATATCAGGGAAATCCCTAGGTAGTTAGAAACATGAAGCCTCTGCAATGCCTACATTATAGCCAGAAAATTGAGATCTTCTCTCATACATTCATAAACCATGAAGTTTGATTTATCACTAATCCCAGTATGACATTTGCTGAATACAGGATATATGAGGTGGACCTTTGATATTTTGAAAATTCTTATACAGAAATGTCCACATTATCTTCTGGAAGCCCATCACCTCCATGCCTCTAAGAGTTAGTGTACCTGCATTTCTTTTCATTGCTATGAAATAAAAGAACAAACCCAATATGCAAATACTCATCCTTCTTTACTTTTCTGATATTCTGATACTGCTTTTAACTCACAACCTGCATTTCATAAAATTTACACTGCCAGCTGCCTTGCTCCAGGAACGAGGGACGTACATGTTAGAGTATGAGAAGTCCAGGTTTTCCCCAGGAATAGCAATCACCTGTATGAGCCACAGATGTTTGAGAGCCCATGTTATTGCCATGCCATCTGCTGAGAAAATCCAGAGTCTCAGCTGTCTCTCAGGAGAAGGCAAGGGTCCAGAGGTTTGCTGTACCCTCCAGACATATCTGCCTTTTTTCTTCATCTTCAAAGCAAGTCCAGAAAATGTAAATATGAATATTTTAATTGCAAGTTAATGGGGTTTGTTTGGGGCTTGATCTCACCATGCCTCAGAGTTACGAGATTGCATTTTTGTTCTTAAAAGCTTTACCACAAACTTAGCTTAGTGTTTCAGAGACACCTTTCAAATGTTTTCATTTTCGTGGTCCTGCTTTCAGACTTTGGAAACCTATTTAAGGGTTGAAGACTCACTGGTTGTCCTAAAGTTCAGGAGGAAATAAAAGAACTGAGAATCACAAAAAGTAAAAAAGGAGGTGCTGGGGCACACCAGCCTGAGGTCCCCAGATGTCAGAGCCCAGCAGAGTGACTGGGTCGAGTGGTGCCAATACCCACTCAAGGAAACAGCACATTTGTTGTTGCGGGCAATTCTGACTCCTTCAGCAAAGTGACCACTTGCAATAGTATTCTCAGTTCTGAGTGAGGTCTGAAGACACATCAGCTTGGTTCTGGTTCTGAGCACAGGAAAAAGGACCTGTTTTTTCTCCTGCTCACCTCCTTCCCCAAGAGAGAGAAAAATACCACTGAAAACCAATTGGCCTCTTGAACTTTCAAGCCAGCTGAAGCCAGTATTTTGTAAAGTCAGTGTGTCACATTATGAGTACTGAAACTTTAGTTATATCTTTTCTTGGCTAAGCAGAAGTCCAAGGCAGTTCACCTGTTACAAATGTTAATCAGAAATGAAAGTAGCAACTTTATGAGCAGAGATGGCATTCCTTTTCCTATTCTTGTCTGCTCCAGAGTTAGATCACTTTTCTTGAAGCTACCCTGGGACCTCAGAGCAAATTCCCAGTCTGGTACCCAGCCAGATAAGCATAAAGAAAAGTTTTTGCTTTGTCTAAATTGCAGCAGTACCAGAATGGGTGATATGGTCCCTCCTTCCCAACATGAGGTCTGCTATAGTCCATCTTCTAAACAGGTGTTATTGTGCCTGAACAAGGAGCTTGAATCAAAGCCACAGTTTCCTCCCTGCAGAAGGAAAAATCTCAATTTTTATAGTTTTGCCAAGAGTACGTATTTCTTCTCTACTGTTAATATTGCCACCTGTGCCAGTATAACCCAATATAGAGGCCAGGTTCCTTTTAAGGAAGTGTTCAACAGAAGCCATTGTCAATGTCATCAGCCGTGGCATTGAGCATGGATGTCTTTTCCTGACAGTTTTTATCCAAAGAGCAGCAGAACGATGGAGATAAGTGCATAAGCACAATACACTGCTGCTCACTAGTAGTCACCACTCTGACAGCCAGAGCACTCAAAGGAGTTTTACTCTGTTGCCCTTTGGGGGTGAGGAGGAACGCAAGAAAGAAGCCTCCTTTTAAGCAGTCATAACAGTTAACTTATGTTTTCACATTCAAGAGTAAGATGTGTTTTTACTTTGACAATTCCATACATAAAGTACCCGGGAAGGTTTAGCACAATGCTCAATCGAAAGGTCTCCTAAGTGGCAGATCTTCCCTACAGGAATAAACATCCTCTTTTTCACATACTCCAGTGGAAGAGCGTCATTGCTCCTGCAAGCCCAAAACAGCTAAAGGGAGGTTACTATTGTGCTTATTTTTATAAAAAGCAGTTTATCTCAAGTAGATCTCCACCTTTGGTCTGAGTCACAGAGTAAGATTTAACCCATCATTGCTACCTTCCCATCTACTGATTTCCTCTGTACAGCTGATGCTCTGCTGTTACACTTCCTAGAGCCATAGAATTCTGTGATCACTTCTGCATATCCTGTGTCAGGAACTATCCTCAATGTCACAGCACCCCAAGACCACATTGTAGACAGTGTATCATTGTTATTTGCAGACTTGATCTGCACCAGTTCGTATCAGGATTAAGAGATGAATTTTCTTTGTCAGCATTTCCTGTACTGGACCCTCACCAGCTTCCTTTTCTTGGTTTACCTCTTACCTGGTGTGGTTTTTTTGAAATTTCTGCTTATTTTGAAATAGGTTTCTACAATTTTGAGGATGCTCTTGTCTTGGTGGTATGAGATCACATCAGTATCAATAACCACAGGGCTGTTTAGCCAGATTGCCCAGCTCTTGCTGTCAAGACACTTCTGCAAGTGACATGAATCACTTGCTTAAACTCCCAGGCTCAGAAGCCTCACTGATTTCTTCACGACCATTAAAAACTGGTCTTTATCAGCAGACTGCATGCATTTGCCCCAGAGAGCATGCATGATTTATATTAGATGACATCAGCGCCATAAGTTTATCTCCTGTAACTGGAAGTCTCTCCTAAGGAAAAGGATACCACTGGTAGGATACTTTCCGAGAGAACCATAAGTGTGCTCCCAGATAGCTGCTTGTTGAAGTAAATATGCAAGTCAACCCACAAGCTGGCTTTCTTATTGAATTTTTGAGTCATCACTTTCACAAAATATCTACGAATAGCTCAGGTTAACTTTAAATAAGTGCAAGTAATTGACTGCCTTGGGGGCGGGGGTGGGGGGAGGGCAGGGGCGAGGAAGGTGCACTAGCTTGCTCCAAATTGATTTGCATGGAAAGGTGCTTCTATTCTCCCCAAAAACTCTTCCAATATCACAAGCATTGCAGACAGCTGTTAACACGGAAGGAAGGCCAGTTCAATTACCTCTCCCAGACTGTAGTTTTGAATATAAAAGCCGTATTTCCCCAAACAAATGAATGCTGGTTGCAGTATGCTGCACACAGAATAGTTTCCAAAAGGCAAGAAAAGTATGAACAGGAACTGATTTCATCCACATCACAGCCTTTCTATCTGGGGCACTGCAACAATCCTCAGCTGATACTTTCAGTTCTCATTATTTGAATGTTGGATTTGAGTTTTCATGTTCCTACCATCTGCTCACACACAATACAGAGTTTCTCAAGCCAGTAATCTGAAGTAAAAATACCTCAAGATAATGACACAAACTTGAGGGACCTCAGAATTTCCTTTTAAAGAACACTTGAGCATGTGACACTCTGCAAAAACCAACCAGAAAAGGCACCAGCTGCTTCATAATTAGACTATAGTTTTATTTATTTTGAGATTAGGCCAAAGTCAGTGAATACGCAA
The DNA here is from genome assembly GCF_029207755.1 of Chamaea fasciata. Taxonomy (NCBI): domain Eukaryota; kingdom Metazoa; phylum Chordata; class Aves; order Passeriformes; family Sylviidae; genus Chamaea; species Chamaea fasciata. Next base: position 28,866,654 of record NW_027094086.1, read on the forward strand.
AAAAAAAATTTTAAAGAATAGGCCAAATCTAAGATTAGCTATTCTAGTCCCCATAGACTGACATCTTAAAGGCACAAGGGTAGCTAATAGTACAAATGTACAAACATGCCCAGCTCTCAGTGCAATCCAGGCTGGGAACACACTACCTAGGGAGAAGCCCTGCAGAAATGGTCCTCAGGATCCTGGTGGGCAGTGAACTGAGACCTGGCAGCAGAAAGGTCAAAAACATCCTCCACTGTATGTTCAGAAGTACAGCCAGAAGGCTGATGGAAGTGATTATGCCCCTCAGTGATTATGCCCCTCTTCTCAGCCCACATTACTCATGATTATGAGTTAGTAGTAGTAGTAGTAGTAGTAGTAGTAGTAGTAGTGATTATGCCCCTCATCTCATACTACATTAGGGTGTATCCAGAGTACTGCATCCAGTTTTGAGGTGAGTTCAGCAGAGAACCCGCAAGATTCACAGGGGTCTGGAGCACCTGCCCTGTGAGAAGAGGCTGTGAGACTGGAATGGTTCATCCTGGCTAAACTTTGGGAGCGCTGAAAAACAACCCTCAACATCTGTGGGAAAGTGTCTCCAAAGAGTTGGAACCAGGTGGTGAATGGTGGGGGGATGAGAAATTGTGAATAAAAGCTGAAAGTAGAGAGGTTCAGAGACAAGATAAGGAGACTCTTTCCCCTTTAGGATGGGAAAGATACTTTTGCTCCCCTTGGGCAGGGGTGCATGTTGCCCGGGAAAACTGTGCTGGCTCCATCCTGGGAGTTTTCTGATCCACAAAAGGACACAGCTCTAAGCAGCCTGATGTGGGCTCCAGGGTGACCCTGCCTAAATGGAAGGATGCACTGGAGACCCCTTCACTTCCCTTCCCTTACAAAAACCTTTATGATCTTGCACTCCTATATTTATAACTCTTCTATAGCATTGTTACTTACGAAGACAACAAGTAGAAAAATATGTGGTTCACAATATCAATGCCTAGCAACCAGTAGAGCAATTCCTGGAAATCCACATAAAGAGAATTGCAGGGGCTGGACTATGCACTTACTAGCTGCTTTTCGCCACTGCAATAGCATATTACAGACAAAGGAAGGTCTAAGAACTTGCTTGACTGCTTTCTGGTAGTTTTTTTGTGAACTGAAGTATGACAGGGCTTAGAGGATCAGTCAAGATGGACTCATTATGTCAGTCCTGTGCACAACTTGCCTCAAACAAATTAATGCCTGAACAGCAAAAACAGAAAAGAAATGAAGTGTCCAGGGACCTTCATTAGGTCGATACTAGAGCCTAGCTTTATGCCATAACTACTCAAAATGTTAGTCATTGAGACATAGTTCTTCTGAAAGCATGGGAGTAAAAACGGACAGAACCTCTGTTTTGTTACTTTTCTCCTCACAGAAACCCATATCCCCTCTCCATTACATAAAAGCATATTACAGACCTTTTGTTAAATAGATTCAGGTGGTGCAAGGACAAGCAGATCCCAATCAAGGAAGCAATTTTATTGCCTTAGTCTTCTAAAACCCCAGCATTCTCTCTTTGTGCTCCAAATCCACTTCTTCCTGTCATTCTGTATTTCTCTAGAGGAAATTTCTGATTACAGGGGTACTGAAAACAAGCTAAATGATCCCAATGAGCCTTTTGGATCTGAAAGTCTAGGAACTGAGCTGTGTCCATTTGATATAGTGGACTAAAATAAAAGAGTAGGGTAGAGAACATTAATTTTTCTGGGTTAAGCTTGAGCCTACCTTTTTATTCTGAAAGGTAATTTGATTTAATTATTTGCCTTTAAGGTAGAGTGTTCTTGAATAACAAAAATAATTAAATAAAAACAAGACAGTGATCTTTGTGCTAGTAAGGGCATATGAATAATAGCACTATGACCCACTGGCAGAGGAGGGGTAGGGGAGGAAGAAAAACACTGGGCACAGGGACTCCCTCTTCATTGGTCATCCCAGAGCATCATGTGGCCACAGCTCCTTTTTAAAGATAAGTACTCTTCTCCTGGAGCTCATTATATCCTCCTGCCCTGTGTTTCTGTTTGAACCTGTGGAACCTTTCTAGCCTGACAAAATGTGCGACCAGTTTGTGGGCACTTGGAAGCTCCTTTCTAGTGAAAACTTTGAGGACTATATGAAAGAACTGGGTGAGAATTAATATTTCAACTTCTTGTATCTGGAACAGGGAAGGAATGCCAATTTTGAACTTTACTATTTACTTGCTTTTTCTGGCTGTGCTGTTTATCGGGGGGGGGGGGGGGGGGGGGGTGGGGTGGGGTGGTTCATCTGCTATTTTGATCAGATAGTCCTTAACTGGAGAATTCATCTGTTTCAATAAGTGGTATTAAATTCCTATACAGCAGAAAAACTGTGATTAATGGGAAGGATTTCAGGTAAGCCAAGTCTGTGCATGCCTTATTAGTAGTGTTATAAATGGAAGTAAAACACATCACTGGATTATTTTGTGTGAATTAGCTTTTATCCTTGGACATGCAAATCAGTGTGATGCTAGAGAGCAGAAAATTTCCTTCTGTCTATGAGCAACACACTTAAAAAACTTTAAAATGCTACAGGGTTAGAACACCAGTTAATTGCCATGGCTATTATACTGAATGAAACTCTGTAGCTGCCTACAGTGGATATTAACAAAGACAATTGCATGGATTCATGCAGATACTTACAAGATTTGATGTCTAACACTTTTCTCTAAAGGTGTAGACTTCTCACTTATAATTAAAATCGGGATTTAGAAGGTTTCAACATTCTGTTAGTGTGGAGGAAGCAGGGGGTGACTTGCACTGATATAATTAGTACATGCCAATAAGCTGGGGGGATTATTTGCAGTTTGGGGTAAAATACGTACTGTGACTTATCCTGACAGCTTCCAATGAGTGAGACTTTTGCACTCTCAATCTTTAGTCCAGATTTTACTCAGGATATAACCATTGCCAGCTATTTCTTAATCATTTCCTTATATTCAACCTACCTACTTGTAAATAGAAAAAGCTTGCTTTTTTTCCCATTGTTTGTTTGTTTGTTTTATTGCTTTTGTGGCTCAGGAACTGCCCTATATTCTTGCTTATTTACATTTAGATATAATTAACATACAAGTTAGAGTACTATCTACGAAAATTATTCTGAACAACTCTATGTGAAAAGCATTCATATAATCTCAGTCTTCAAAATATTGCTTTTACTATTTTGACAATGACAGGATAGATAATTTCCTTACACCAACCCACCCAGCTTGGTCTATAGCAGTACCAAGTGAGATTTTACAAAAGAATCTTTGTAACACAGAATAATTAACACCAGAAAGCAATAGGAGAGAAAGCACTGAAGGGGGTTTTCCCAACATATAAGACAAAATAGATTGCGGAAAGATAAACGTTACATTGTACCCTATCTTATTTATAGGCGTGGGGTTTGCTACCAGGAAGATGGCTGGTGTGGCCAAGCCTAATGTAACTATCAGCATCAATGGTGATGTGATAACCATCAAAACAGAAAGTACCTTCAAAAATACAGAGATCTCTTTCAAGCTGGGTGAAGAGTTTGATGAGACCACAGCAGATGACAGAAAAACAAAGGTGAGTCCTGAAATGGCATTTTGCACATACATCTCTCAAAAGGGATGTGGGAGCAGCAGGGCAGAGTTGTGATTTTGACATCCAGTGCAGAAATGCTGCCTGCGCAGGTAAGACTATTGTGGGTGCTTTGTGCTTAGTGCTGTTTGGACTTGGAGAGACCTCCTGAGACTGAGCACCCTGATGAAACAGCCATACTTTGTTTTTCCATTTTGGTAGAATGTCATAACCCTAGACAATGGTGTGCTGAACCAGGTGCAGAAGTGGGATGGAAAAGAGACTATCATAAAGAGAAAAGTGGTGGATGGGAACCTGGTGGTGGTAAGTTAATTTTTGTTACTTAATCGCTGAATTCAGTGTGCAGAATTCATGTTTAGCTGGTGCATGACTTTGGATTCAAACACAGGGAGGGAAAGCATCTGAAAGGGCTCTGTGCACTTGGAGAGAAGTCTCTCTGATTGAGTCTAGAATGTAGGGTAAAATTGGAAAGCGGTTAAACTTATGGAAAGGTATGAAGGTGCACTTTCTGCATAGCAAGACATGATTGGGAAAATGTAGGAAGAAAATCCCAATATCCCTACAAGAGAAACCTATATACATATCAGAACTCTAAGTCCTGGACAGTATAGAGGAAGCATTAGCAAAGCCCACATTAAATACGACCAACCTAGGCTGATGCAGAATACTCCTGTTCATCCTCAGCAGAGGCTCAGAGCCATCTGTGGGAATCCCGCTATGCACCACCAACAACTGTGTAAGAAATATGATGTTAGAGCAATGAAACATGTCCAGACTCTGTTGGTTGGTTTTATCTGGTCACAAACAATTGTGCTTGAGTTGGTGACAGTAAGGTCCACCTACAGTCTGGGGCTTTGCAGCTCTGCTCTACATTTTTAGAAAACTCACTTTGAAGAATCTGGGACAGGACTAAACCTATGTTCATAAAAGGCAGCTGAAATTCCTACATGCTGAAAAACCACACACATATACAAAATTCATGAAGAGTTCTGCACTCCCCTAGGGAAAAATAATGTGTCCATAAATTCAGTATTTAAATTTCTTTGGATAGAGACCAGAGAAGAAATAGAAATGGTTTTTAATAACAACTTCATTAAGAAAGATTGAACAAAACAGAGTTTGATCTAACTGAAAAATAGATGAGGACAGAGCCTAACATGCAGAGGCTGACACTAGCAGCCACAAGTCTGAAAGTTCTCTGTGTCTGCATGTGTTGTGCTCACGTATGTGAAGAAGACAAGCCACGGTTGCAAAAGGTGAAGGAAAAAAAGGTTAGTGCCCAACTCCAGGGTCCAGTCAGCCTCCACAGAAGCCCTAGGAGCCTTCTTTAGAGATTTTTAAGAAAAGATTAGAAATCTTCTGGGGGTCAGTAGAGCAGTTTTTTAGAATGAATTCACTCCTGTGCTTGTTTTTTGGTCTTCTGTTGCTGAAACTCTCAAAACTGTGTTCCACTCTTTTACCTATTGCCTTTAGAGGTGGAGAATGAAATTTTTTCTTGAGCTGGTTCCTGATAGATAAGTAATTCTCTACCTTCTGACAAACAATCATTAAGCAAGAGTTAAAAGCTTATTGAATTATCTTATCTTTCCAGGAATGCACCATGAATAACGTTTCCTGCAAAAGAATTTATGAAAAAGCATGAAGAAGACACTTTCACACAGGACTAATGCTTAAAGCTGGAGTAAAACAACTTAACCAAAGGAGAAAAACCCCACAAATCTGTTTTAAAGAGAACTGTACTTTTTTTTCAGATATATCCCAAAGCAGTTACACGCATTTAGTCTAATTTGTTGTGCCTATTCAATAAAATGTTCTGCTTTCTACAATGTGTGCTTGTGCTGGAGTTTGTCAGAAATAGGCTTGGGGTGATGCAGTGTGGGAAGGGGTGCTGTGCAGGAAAGCACCATGTGAGAGCCAGTATCACACTCAGCAATGTCACCTGTGGAAAGTGTCTGAGCCTGCCCAGTGAGTGGCACTTGTGTCACAGTGGCAGATGGTCACCTGAACACACAAATATCATCTGGTGAGTGTTGCATGTCAGCTTACCCCCTGCAGGGAGTTTGTGTGCAGCCAGGGGAATAACAGGGCTGCTCTTCTCAGCTGCAAGCAAAGGTGGTTGTTCCTGGGGCAGGGAAGAGAATGAACCGTGGATGCCCAGTTTTGGCTTCCAAACATGAGCACGGTACCAGGCACCTCTGTGTACAAATGCAGATGATTTTAAACCTGGGGACCATTTGAAGCAGCTTGATCTTGTCCTTTTCCACCTCAAGTGTGACATTATATCAGTTAGAGCTTTCACCTGTGATTATTTGGCAATGTGCCTATCTCATTTTGTCCTAGATAGGCTAGAAGTCTTGAATTAAGAATCATAGTTTAAAAATACTCAGATTTACTAAAAGCCTGTACAAGTTTGCTAGTGGCACAACCACCTTTAATAACTACATGCATTTTCTACTAGCTCATTAGGCTTGATCAGTCTTGAGAACATGAGCCTTTTTAGATGCAAAGCCCTTTGGACATGATGGTTTTCAACTCTACTTATTTTTGAACTGCCATCTCTTACTGCCCATAGGCCTGGTCTCCTGATTCAAAACTTTACATCTACAGAAGCCATGATTTCTACACCTGGGAGGGCTTAAATTGAGGAAAAAAATAAATACAAAAAAAACCCCCCTTAGATTTCTAGGGAAAATCTGGGCAATAAGTATAAAAATGTGTGCCTTAACCACTAAATGGGGAAATGAGCGTATCTCAGGCAATTAAGATCTGTGAACCAAATTCCACATATTCCTGACATTCCTGAAGTCAGCTGTCAGGGGTGATGATGCTGAGTCCCTACCACTAGCAGCAGAGACCTCTCATACACTTGAACTTTCCTCTGCATAACTCAGATTGTTCTCAAGTTTTTGCACTATTTATACAACTGGATAGGAAAATGGAAGGACTTTTACATTGTACATGAGCTGAAGAGTCATTTAAAAGTTATGCCAGACTATCAATAAATTCTGCAGAAAATGTTGCAATAACCATGAACAAACAACTCCTGTGTTTTAACCTTGGTTTCATTATTTGTGAAATCTCACCAATTTAGAAAATAGCAGCTGCATATGGGATGGAAGATTGCTTCAGCGTACTCCATATATACAGTACTAAATCTGCTTAGCACTAAACAAAACCAAAATTTTTTATGAGAGTTAGGATACAAATACAGTTTAGCAGTAGAAAATCTACATGAGAGTGATGGATGTAAGAAGCAGAAACACTGACATAAACAAAGTACATATAGACATTAAATATTAGCCCATAGTGTTCTATCATACACAGATTTAGAAATACTCTGTCAGAGGTAAAATTTTCAATATTCCAATATTCATATAGCAGATTTTATTTTCCAGAAATCTTACATTCTGAATGCAGCCAGCAGTTACAATTGTAACATTCACAGCCTAATATTTCAGCAAAGGGTAATCTCTTCTAAAAACATCACCATTTTTTTGGTACCTAGTGAATGACTTTGAACTTTGTGAATGAATCAAGACACTTAAAACTTTAATTTTTCTAATTTTCGATAAAGTGACATTCTGTCTATAAACCTGAACAGGGACAGCACCACAAGGAAGTATTAGTGATGCTTTTCTTAGAATATGAATATGTTTGGAATTTATTCTTTGAAGAAGGACAAAATTTATTGAATGAAAACGGCAGCAGTCTAGTGACTGCTTGAATAAACAGAGATGATTCCTCTCTGTCAAGAAAAGGTGTGTGCTCTCAGACCCAGGTGGAGATGGGAGCACACATTTCTAAGGGCTAAAGTCAGATCAGCGTCTTGTCCTTACCTGCAGAGCAGTACAGGTCTCCCTCTCTCTTCTGTCATGCTGAACCATAGACCAAAATTCAGTAAACACCCCAGAGCCTTCCTTTCTGCCAAAGAAAGATCTTACTAAACCCCTACAAACCCATGGGCATCACACCTATCGCAGTAGGCACCTTGAATGCTGACAGGAGGAGATCTCTGCCCCTCACCACATTCACTCACTACTCCTTTACAGTACAGGTCTCTTGGATGACAAAAGGGAAAGGCGACTCACACCCACAGATTTTTGGCAGGTCAGCAGAAAGATGAGGAAAGGCTTATTCTGAGCATTGACCTATCAAGTTGTTTTTCCCTTTTTCTTTTAACTATTTATTTCCACTAGAAAGAACTTGAAGGGCTTTTGTGTCCTGGCCAGTCAAGCCCTGTGTGTGCAGTGCAGTCTGGACTTGTTCCCCCAGCCCAGTTGTCCCAGTCTGGTCTTGTAGGATTTTCCAGTTAAGGGGCAAGAAGCTATTTGCACCCTCCAATGTAGCTATTGGGAAAAGGGAGGCTGCTGGCCTCATGTTCAGGGTTGATCCTTCAGCTTCAAAGAGTCAATGTTAAAACATCCTTCAGTATCTTCACAGCAAGACCCCCTTTGACCTCTGTTCTCCCCTTCTATTTCTGTTTACTTCATTGATCTCCTGGGAATCTATTTAAGCTTGTTTGGCCCTGAGTTTGCCCAGACCACATTTCCTTTAAAGAACTTCACATAAATTTATTTTCTGTATTTCTTTAAACAGTGTCTTTATTTCTAAATAGTCTCTGACTTTTTAGCTCTCTATTTCTATCAGATTTAACCTCTATCTCTTGTGCTGCTTCACAATCTCCAAGTTCAATGATTTCAAATCCTGTTTTACATCAATCATAAGCAAAAAAAGGGAAACGAGATTCTTCCTTATCTTATGTACTCACAGCCCTTGACACTTTTTTCCCCTTTAAACTTGAAGAAAAGATTGGTTTCCACAATTATTTCTACTGAGATATATAATTCCCTACTCTTGTTCTTTCAAAACTCTAAGTCCTTTAAATGAACATACTGATTTTTTTCTTAGTGACAAAGAGATAGATGGTAGCAATGTCAACATTGTTTGAGACTGCTTAAGACTAGGGTTTTGTCTGAATAAATAATTCTCTGTTACTTTTGTTCTAAAGGTTACTGGTACTGCAGTGTAGCTGTTCTATTCTGACTAATTTGCTCTTCTTGAATTTCTTTGGGCCTGATTTTACAACATCCCAGTCATCTTTTATTTCCCAAAGGCACCAGCCTTGTCTTGTTAAAGTGCCTTTATGTGGGTGAGACAATTAAATAATAGAACAAAAAATGCTTGAGGAGCAACGGTAGGATATTTTCATATTTTTTGAGCAACAATGGATAGTTTGATTTAAAAGTCGTTTTCTTATTTCCAGTGATGAGATACAAGAGCTAGCTATTCTTTATACAAAATGTGATATTATGCATCTCTGCTTTAGAAGAGTTTTGTGTGGACAACACCTTCAAAAACTGACAGTTACTTACTTAGTACAGATACAGCATCTGCTTCCTACTGTGGGGCAGAAAGAGTTCTTTGCTTTGCTTTTGATTTTCAATCACTCCAGACTTTTGCTCCCTGCACTGAACTATTATCAGACCAGTCCAGCAAGGGAAGCTCTGTTCAGCTTCCCCTGCTGATGTTGATTGAGGGGTTTAAAAACATCTCACATATGCCACCAAAATATGTGACTGAAGACCTTCTTTTTTTCCCACAACCACTATATAAACCAAAGACTACAACAATTTCACTTCTCAGAATATTATTTACCTGTTCCAGGTGTTCCCCTTCTTTCTTACGACAGCTTTCAAACCAGGACCCAGTTCTCAACCTCCTTGGCACACCACCATTTCCATCTCATTCTTTCAACTCTAAACACAAGAAATTTGGTCCCACAGCCTATAATCCCACTGTCTCTGCCCCTAAAATGTAGATCTGAAGAGTCTTTATAGGTTGTCATAACCCAGAAATTAGAGTCATACAAAAAGGGTAAGCAGGTAACTAATGTTCACCCAAGCTGGAAAGAAGACTCTAATCTTTGCATGTACCAAGCAATAATTTTCTCCAGAAAGATGGTTTAAGAATGGGAAGGACAGAATTCGACCTGATGTGGTCTTTCACTAAATATTTTCAGATGGTTTGAGGTGTCTTGACTTATAACGCTTTAAATTCCTGCCTGTCACATACACATGTGTTTTATGGATTTGTTCTTTTTGCCTGCTTTTTACTAACAATTAGACAATAGTTCTAAATGTGGACTTTAAAAAACAGTTTTAAACGCTGAAAACTCTAATCTATCAATATTTCAATTTTGGCTTGGGAGAGAATGTTCTGGGGGTTCTGGTGTACACCAAACTGAATGTGAACCAGGAACATGCATTGGAGGAAAGGGTGAGTGATGTCCTGGGCTGTATTAGGAGTGCTGTAGGTTGAAGGAGATTATCCTTCCTCTCTATTCAGCATTGATCAGGCCACAGCTGGAATGCTGGGTCCATGTATAAGCAATACATGGACCCAAGGAGGTCCATGGCATCTCTTCATGGAAGCAGGGGAGCCTGAGGAAATCTGACAGTAGTAGGACACATTTAAATTATTGTGCTGGATAAATCTTCCCTTTACCTTATGGCAGAGCAACTATCCATGTGCAGAAAGACAAAAAGAAAACAGAATATGTCTGCCTCTCAAGTCAGCAAAACTTCTTGCCTTTCACAAAGTGACTTTGAACTGAGAATAAAGTCCGTTTAATGACTCAGCCTGTTTTCATGCCATCCACCTCTCAAGCACAAGAGTTGATCTCTACTGGTGCACTGTTCTTCTGAATATTCCCATTTGTAAAAGGGAGCCAGCGAATATTGTCTGCTTCTTTTTGTGATCCTGCCTGGGATATGTGCAGGGAAGAACTCACAGCTTGGGATCATTCCTCTGATGCAAAGGGAGAAAACAGAACAGTATAACTCAGTTCTGCCTTCAAAGGATAAAAAATACAGACCCTTTCCAGGATGGACCATGAAAGTAAAAAAAAAAAACCAAACCAACAAACAGCTTTGTACATCATCTTCTTGACAGTTCCTTCACACAATCGACATGACTTTGATTTATCTATCACAGAGGTGACAATAGTGGTAACACTCTACAGCTTCCTGAGGAGGGGAAGGTGCTGATCTCTTCTCCCTATTATCCAGGGATAGGATGGGTGGAAGGGTTCAAAGCTGTGCCAAGGGAGGTTCAGATTTGTCATTAGGAAGGGCTTCTTTAGTGAGAGAGTAGTCATACACTGAAACAGGCTTCCTAGAGAGGTGGTCAAAGCCCCAGGCCTGTCAGTGTCTAAGAGGCATTTGAACAATGGCTTAACAACATGATGCAACTTTTGGTCAGCCCTGGATTGGTCAGGCAGTTGGATGAGATGGTTGTTATAGATTTCTGTTCTATATGGTGATAGCAGGAGAAGAACACTGGGAAGACAGTCAGAGCTGGATTTTGTCGGGAGGCAGTGCTCCTGTACTTGTTTCAGTGTTGCTGACACCCCACTGCAGTGAGCCCTGACTGCTCTCTGGGTGCAGTGTGCCTGTCCCCATCCCCACGTGCCCCTTGTGTCCTGGTGTGTTCAGTGAAGGAAGCCAAGGCAGCGTCACACAGAGCCTCAGTACTGGCACGGCTGCCTGGGACAAGGTGCACATTGTTCACCCTGGAACTGCCTCCCCTATTGGCCAACCCTGACTGCCACAGGGACTGGACCTCTTTAAAGGGAGACCACTAAATCACAGTTGGGCACAGAGTCTCTCCGACTACCACCAAGAGCTGTTGTGGCCACTGCCCCTCTCTGCAGGACCAGCGCCTCACAAAGCCTGTACGATGTGTAACCGATTTGTGGGAACCTGGAAACTCATCTCCAGTGAAAATTTTGATGACTATATGAAAGAATTGGGTGAGAAATATTCTGGGTTTGTTTTGTTTTTTGTTAGTTTGTTTAAGTTTAATTTGGGAAGGTTCTGCTCATGGATGGTGCCTTATTTCTGGTGAAAAAAAGCACTTAATTACTTTTCTAATGTAATTTAATTTCTTTTCTTTAGCATCTAAATTGAAAAAGGTAGGTGATCAATTACTGTTATAAATATATTTCCATCTAACTGATATGAACTGATCTAATATGTTTTTCTGTCACCAGGGTAATCTATGGAGATACAGATTTTTTTGTGTTTCCTCTTGACTGCGCTACTAAACTTGTGACTTACGATAATTTACAATATATAATGGAGCTGATGTCTCATGACACTGTAGTATCAGACGTCTAAATACTATGAACGAATCTATCTGTTACTGAAGAATGCCAGGAATGTAACAAATTAAACATTGTTTTTCATTTTAATGCTGGCTTCATTCCTGTATGCCAAGTGCACAGTCAGCTAGTGCATTGCTTTTGCTATATAAATGATTTCCTTTATTTGAAATGTTAGACTGAATAACAAAGGAATTGCAGTTAATTAATTAGCCAGGGTGAATGTGGGGGGAAACTCCAGCTGCAGATATTTTTCTGAACATCTAAATGGAATTGCTTAATTTAGAATAATTCCTGCAAGTAGTTTTGTACTTTGCAGATAACTTTATACCCTTTTTTACAGATCTTTTCATCAAAGCATGGCATAGCATTAACAAACGCACTAAGTGCAGCTATCTCTTTTCTGCTTTTATGGAGCAGCGACACATTGCCAGTGGTTTCATTCCTTCTTGCCCCAAGCCTCATAGCCTGTCGACAATGAACTGGATTGGAAAGGACTAGGTGATACAAAAGGCTTTTGGTATGGGATTTTCCTGGAAGCTCTTTGCAGCTCTCAGCCCTTATACCTCAACATTTTTTAAATTTCATGCTTGTACTTTTCACCGAGGCTTAGATGCAAGGATCCTTAAGGGATGTTAATAACAACTTAGGAATTACCCAGTCTTCAATATGTTTTAACGAACAAGCATCAGCATATTGGCAATTCAGTGTCCAGTTTCTTCCTTGCAGCTATTAACAAAGGCACAAATTTTCAGATATGTCAAGAATTTTTTTAAAAGGATTTTTATAATTTTTTAATGAGAACCAGACTCTTCCTCTGAATTTTTCTACTTATTCTATCTATATTGAATTAATGCAGATTTGTAACAACCATGCTTCCTCTTAGCTAAATATGCACAGCTCTATAATTGTGTTTATCTTTACTTCCTGCTGAAGGTGAACTCTTATCAGCTGGGGCTTTCTCAGCCCTTGAATGCTAAGATTCCCATTCCTGCCTCTGTCTCAGTAGTGTCTCATTTAAAGAATTAGTGTTTCATTTAAATCAGGCATTGAAGTATTCAAGAAGAAACTCTTCCTTATTCTTCCACTGAAGAATCATGAGAGGATACTGAGTTTCTTGCTTCTAGAATGTAATGATTGTTTTGCTTCTGATTTCTAGGAGTGGGCTTAGCTACCCGGAAACTAGGTGGCCTGGCAAGGCCTGATGTGATCATCAGTATGAAAGGGGACATAGTGACCATCAGAACGGAAAGCACGTTCAAAAATACAATAATCTCTTTCAAACTGGGCCAGCAGTTTGATGAAACAACAGCAGATGACCGGAAAGTCAAGGCAAGTAGGAGGGCTGATGATCTCTTAGTGGTCCGAACATCTCCTAGAAGAACACCAGGGGAAATTTTACCTACTCCCTTAGTGCACCTTGAGTTTTCCAAACTATTAAAATAAAGCACTGAAAGAATAAACAGTATAGTGCTGAATATAATGTTCCTGAGCATGTCAGAGCACATATCTTGCTGAATGCAAAGTGAATGGCTACTCTAATCTGCAAAGCTCAGCCTGCAGTTTGAAACTCTTCTCTTGGAATTTGCAGAGTGTTGTAACCTTGGAGAAAGGGTCATTGGTGCAAGTGCAGAAGTGGAATGGCAAAGAGACCACGATAAAGAGAAGACTTGTTGATGGGAAGATGGTGGTGGTAAGTTCATGTTCCTTGTATGCTGCTAAAGGTCAGAAGGATACAGTCCTCAGTACATTTCTGTCAAAATTTTCAGAATTTTCAGAATTTTTAATTTTGGCTTACTCTTTGAATAATGAGACAAATTAAAGAAGAGAAAAAGGGAACCAAGCTTAGAAAACAGCTGGAAGGAAATAAATGTTGCATACAGCAATTTGTCAGTAAAGTGACTATATTGGTAGAGCTGCCATAAATTGACAGCATACTTACTGCTCTCACCATTATTGTTCTTAAAAGGAATAAGGTTTAAAAATAGCAGAAACCTGTGAAATGGAAACAAAAGTTTACAAGTAGTTTACAATTGCTTGCTGTTCCTCAGACAATTCTTTTCTTTTCCCTATCTTGGCCAAGCCAGGAAGATAAAACATTTTAGGGACTCTGGTTGTAAGGTCTCTATTAAAATTAAGATTTCACTTTGTTCATTAAAGTTTTTAGATATTGGAGTCAAACTAATTTTGGCAACTTGTTTGAAGTCAGCAGGATTACACTTTTACATGTTAGTTTGTTCTGACTGTCTTTTGTTAGAAGTTCTCGTACATAGAATCATTGAATGGTTTGGGTTCAAAGGAACCTTAGAGATCATCTAGTTCCAACCCACTGTCGCGAGCAAGGACACCTTCCACTAGAGCAGGTTACCCAATGCCCCATCCAGTCTGGCCTTGAACATTTCCAGGGATGGGGCATCCTCAGCTTCTCTGGGCAACCTGTTCAGTGCCTCACCACCCTCACGGTAAGGAATTTCTTCCTAATACCTAATCCAAACTTCCTCTTTCTCAGTTTAAAGCCATTGCCCTTTGTCCCGCCACTACACACCCCTGCAAAGAGTCCATCTCCAGCTCTTTATGTAGGAAGGTTGATTTGTTTTTGCATCTCTTCATGACTCCATTTCTGTGTAAGATTTTCTGATTATTAAACCCTCTTCTTAAAGCAGAGAGGCAAGGTGCCTCTTCTGTTGGCGTCCCGCTGTCTGCCCCTTGCCTCACACATGGTTGTGGAGGACTCCTCATCTTCTGCAGACCAAGGAAGTATTTTTTTTAACATCCTGTCACCTTTGTCACATGCATCCTGTGGCTGTGAGTCATCAGCAACCACTGAAGGCCACTGGGGTGAGAGGGTCAAGAGAAATATTTTGCTGCTCAGAAGAGCAAAGTTTTTTAGGCCAGAAGCCTGACCTTTGAAATACCCAGGCTACTTCTTCTTCTACACAAAAAACCCCTTACTACTTTGAAAATGTGAAAATGTTGGTGGGTCATGATATAAAAACTAGGTGGGGCTAATATTTCTGACAAGCCAGCAATAATACCAAGGAAAGTAAATTTGTTTGTGGAAGCTGAGCTTAATTTTGCAATCTTTTTGTTATTAAATGCCACTTAATGAAGTTTAAAGCTGTTAAAATAGAAACAACTCTATTTTCAGGATAAAAATAGCTTTGCTGTTTGCTCTTAAAATTCTGCAAATATGTAGAGATGTAAAACATGGCATCTGGATTTTTATTGACTTCAGAGGTTAGTGCATCAGACACAACTACTGTCAGCAAAAGTTTTATATTAATATTTTCCTTTATGCCTTAGGAATATGCCATGAAAGGGGTTGTCTGCACTAGAGTTTATGAAAGAGTGTGAAGAAGTTTCCTCTCTGCACTGAACTGGAACTGGCTCTAAAACCTCGGCTTAGTTCAGTGACCAAAGCCTCATGCTCTGTGCTTCTTTATTTTATTTCCTTTTATTGGGGAAATGACCACACCATAATTTGGTATTTCAGAGCCCTAGTGTAACTAATCCGAAATATTGTGGTGTATAAAAATATTTATCCAATAAAAACTTCTCAACACAGAAAATAAAGTGTTTGGCTCCACATGAATGATTTATGTGTACTTTCTTGACTGGCGCTATCTTTTCTGTTGATAGTGTCTGTACAAAAGGTCAGACTATTTCTGAGTAAAATGGTGAAACAGAAGTTATCCATATCTGAGAAAGGGCTAACACTGCTTCTTTGATATGTGTAAAAAATATAATCTCCTGGAGTCAATATTCTTTTCTTGCAAAAGATTTTGTTGCTGAATAACTCCTATAGGGAAAATTATCTTTATCACCAGAACTTTTGACTTTCAGTATGATATATCATTGTAGCCTTATAGTCTTAGCACATCATTGTTTCATACTCATCCCAAAAAACTTATACTTCTTTTAGTACCAGGATTTATATTTTTGGAAGAAAACAGGTACTGGAGGGGGAAAAAAATTGGAATATATTCCATATATGTCTGCCAAAAGAGCAGATAAACTTGTGAAACAAAGTGTGGAGCAGGTGTGAATGAACTCCAGAAGTCTTAAGGCTAGAGGGCTTCATTTCAAAAGTGCTCAGCAATCAAGCCTACTCCCAGCACAGTATTTAAGTGTACGCTCAATATCAAGCACACAGAGGAGTTGCATTGGGTAGAGTTTGCTGTCAAGCCAAACTGAGTAGCTAAAGTGTTCATTTCTTCCACTGCACTAACTCTGCTTTTATCTAAGCAAAAAATCAGAGAAAGCAAACCTAAACATCTGGAAATCTATTTAACCAAAAAGCACTGTGGCAGGTTATTAATATTTGCCTCCATTGGCCAGTGTTCAGTATCACTGCCACATTCACATTATCCACGTAATTTCATCCTGTGTCATTGCCTCCATGCCATCACACAGAGCTCCCGCCTCCTGTGCGGGGTTAAAGCAACTGTGAGAGGCTCACATGTTTATTTTGGCTCATTAGGAACAGCAGAGCTGATATGAACCTTAGCCTACTGGTTTCACAGGCAAGAATACAAATTCTCAAGGTTAAGACAGATCCTGAGAGTCAGAATCTAAACTGGTTTAACTAAGCAGAGAGTGAAGAGATGGATATCATATGCAAATGAAAGATATGAAAGTCATCTTTCTTCTCTATCCACCACTTGAAAAGCCAGAATCTGGGCCCAGCTTTGGATACATGTTTATGTAGATGCAGTCTAACTGCAGGCAGCTGCCAGAAGGCAAACCGGATGAATCCTAGAAAATACGAGCAGTTAGAGAAAGCTGTGAGATTTACGGACCACACTATTAAGGAAAAAATTATCCTTCTCTCTAACCTAGATGAAGACACAAATGCCCATCTTTAACCTTACTGTTAAAACTCACCTCTATGAGTGTCAGAGTTCCTGTGACTCTAAGTCCTCAGTGACTGTATAAAGGAATGGAGGCAGAATGATGCCTCTTGTATCATCTTTTGCAAACAGAATGTAATCACGTATTTTGAGTGAAGATGTTCTACCAGGCTCCTGTAAGAACAGTCATACGGTGTGAACTCTAATTATACATGGCCCTCCAGATTATTCTCCTAGTCTCTTAACAGAGAGCCAAAGAGACATTTCTTACAGCTCAGAATCTGTCTGAAATGGACTTGTGAATCTGGATTTTTGCTCTGCAGTTTCTTCATTCCCTTCCCTTGCACTACAACACAGTTCCAGTGAGGCTGCTGGAGTGCTTACCCCAGCCTGGCTCTTGGAACCTGGAACTTGTCCAGAGTCTTTTAAGCTCACCTCCTGTCCCTGAGCCACGGGCAAGGGAGAAGATACTGCTGCAAACAAGCTCTGTATTTCCTTGGCTTTTCCTGATGCAACCTGTAAATTCTTCTTAAGTTAAATGCAAAATCTCCTCTTCAATAGAATATTTGTTTTCAGCTTTTTATATCCTTAGGCAAAGGAAATAAACATTTACTTCAGTACAAACTGTAGTTTTTTTGGATCTGGAAACAGTAACAGAATAAAAACAAAGGACTTCTCACCTACTCTTCATATATTTATTTATTTACTGTCATCTCCATTTCTGCGACATAACCCATCTCTTTCTCTCTTCTAAAGAAAATCTTAGTTGCATTTTATTCCCAGAGATTTGGAATTAAAATAATGATAGCTTTGGGATTTTAAGTTCCTAACTAAATACAAATATGCTGTTTAAGAGCCTAGTATTTGGCACTTTCACTCTATACAAAGGTCACTTTAAATTGTCATGAGAGTTGGAGACTTTCCAAAACAGGATAAGTGCAGGAGCACTGATAGTGTTGAAGGCAGAAACAATAGGGCAGGTGGTCCAAATCAGCCTAGAAATGGAGTACTTTGGGCTACTGCTGTCTCTAAAGCAGTTCTTAGTGTCTCCAGGAGAATTTAGGGGAAATATGAATTTTTTAGTCTCAAAGTCTTCTTTATGTCTTACTGTAAATTAGTTTTTCTTCTTTCTTAAACTTTTTATATAGGCCAGATACTTCTGGGATGAACATCTAGGCTGGGGTACAATATCTGTGTCTTGAACTGTACTTTCACATTGACAAACAAGTCCATTTGCTATTTTTCTAGCTTGTGTAGGGACTTAGCCTAGAAATATTGGCAGTCTGATGCTGGTGTATAAATAGCATTATTTAAAGCAATCAACTTGATCTAGCACCCACCCCAGGCAATGAAGTCCTGGCTGGGATACCAGAATAGTAGTAATACTTTAGAATACCACACTCAGATTCCTCTCCCATCGGTCACTCCTTCTGTAAGTTTTTAAAGGCTCTGCCACACCTCTGTTTTGCCTGTATCTCCTGAGATGGTGGAAATCGCCTGCATGGGATATTCATCCTCCAGCTGCTGCAGGTCTGGTAGCATTCCCTGCCTCTGCCCACTCTGACATCTGCTGGGGAAGGAGAAGCAAGCTGTGATGGCAAGAGCTCCTCTCAGCCCCTGTGCTCCCATGGGGAGCACTGAAATCAAATGAAAGCTGCATCTGGACTTCATGCACCAAAGCCATTTCCTTGGACTGAGCAAAATTTGGCAATTTCTGGTAGAAAACATCTCCTGGAGATGTACCACTAAACCCGGAATATTGGATCCTGCATCCCAGCCTTTTCCACATGAAGTGGAGCAGAGAATATAGGCTCTCCTACAGCTTTGACCTTCCCTTGTCCATCTACTCGAAGTTCATTTTGGGAGCAAATGTATTCCCATAAAGGGAACTCACACACATACGGGTATGCAACGTACAGATTTTTCATTGTTTCACACAGGAAACTTGTTACCTGCTGGGACAGTTTGAACAGTGAGAGTGAGGCTGGGAAGTTCTAGAAATAACAAAGATTTGGGGAAGGGGATTGGGCTGTGTTTTTAAAGCAATTGTTCTTCATAGAAAATCTTCACCACTTACCACATTTTTTCCAAGAAGCAATTCATTACATTGATAAACACTGTGCTGTTTATAAATTGCTCAACTGTGCCTTTTAAGACATTGCTAACTTGCCTAATTTTCATTTTGGATTAAAGATGTTTGGTTGCTTTCTGGGATTCAAAGGAGTGAAAGGTTCGTACTGAAAGGGTAATCAGTCAGAAAAAAATAGGCTGATACCATGAAAAAATTGCCTTCAGAAATCCTGGAATTTAGATGTAATCAAGGTCTTTGTTAGGGAGGTAATTAGAGCATATCCTTGCCATTTCAATGAAAAATGTTGTGGTTGGCTATTGGCCATCTGCTGCAGATGAGAAACACAAGAAAATGTTATTTGGACTAAAGGGCACAACAACACTGGGAATAATAGTGTGCCTGAGACACTACAGAGAGGGAAAGCTGTGTTAGACAGCATTCATACAGTATTTTCAAAGGAAAGTATGCTTTGTTTACCTCTTGAGAAGCAAATCAATATTTAAATATACTTTCCTCAGATGTTATGAAAAATTTTAAAACTAAAATTAGAAGAAATGCAATCATTCAGGGATTAGGAAGGGAGGGGTGAACGCATTACTGCTGGATTTGTTTCCAGTTTCTCAGTGAAGAATTAATAAAAATATCTAAAAATCTTTTTTAAATTTGCTATAATGTGATCATCAATATCAATCATACTATTTGTGAGAAGATGAGGGAGGAAGAAAGGGTCTTCTATTTAATTTAAACTAAACACGGTCCCTGTCACACTCCCTTGTGACATGTACTGATTGTAGGATAAGACTTCCTACAAGGGGCATCTGTGTCAACAATGGGGTCAAAAACACTGCAAGGATTCATGTTGTCTTCCAAGCTCACAGACGTGGTGTCACAGCTAAAGCTGCATCAGGAGACACTTACTGTGGGTCATGCCTGAGTCAAGTTTGACAGAACTTAGGGCTGGTTGCTTTGGAAATCTGTAGATGTAATTATGGAAAAGGGGAGATATGTAATGTGTTTAGCTACTGAACAATACTTACACATGCCAACAACAGTCTCATTTATCTCAGATCCTAATACGAATTTCCCAAGCTAAAAAATCTAAAATATATATATATTAGTTTTACTTGGAAGGTCTGCATATTTGATATGAAAAAATCTGCAAGACAGTGAAGGTCGGGCCCTCAGTCTTCTCGTACAATCTCCTAGCAGAGGTTCACAGCTTTCTGTGGTGTTGTGCCACTTTCTGGTATCTTGCACCATATTGTTTTCAGAGTTTTATAGCCTACTGACTCCTACAGTATGGGTAAATGCATTGTAATTCCTTCACAAACCTCCTCTCCATATGAACAGTGGGAAAAGAAAAGACTACTAAGCAATTTGAGAGTGTAAGACATAATATTCGAGGCCCCTAATTACTCAGTCAACACAAATGTTTTAATTTAATTTAACAAGAGATACAGCAGTCAGATTATGAAAGATTAGGTGCATAAATGTCTGCTTTCCAGATAGGAACTGAACCCTCTGGCCAGGACCACAGGAACCAAGATAAAGACTCTCCCTGGTGCTTCCTTTTTCTGGGGATTTTGGTGTAATCAAGAAGCATCATAACAGTTTATCCTGGCTCTGTCTCCAGTTGGGCAGAGAGCATGTTGTGAAATACAGAGGCAATTACTATGGTCTAAGTTAACCACTTCGGAAAAGTAGTGTCAAGAAAGAAGATTTTTTAAAAGCATGGGGGCCTATTTGGATAAGCCATTTCAAACCTATCTCATTTTCCTCTCACAGGATGACAAGTCTTGAGGATGGAAGAAGAACAGTAGTAGTCACCTCCGCTGACTTCTGAAAGGTTTTAACAATATGACTGAAGACATTGGCCTACAAGAAGGCCTGCAAGAAAATTGGAAAAGGACTTTTTGCAAGGGTTTGTAGTGACGGGGCGAGCAGGTGTGGCCTTAAAACAAAAGAGGACAGGCTTAGATTGAACATAAGGAAGAAATTCTTTACTTTGAAAGTGGTCAGTCACTGCAACAGGTTGCCCAGAGAAGTTGTGGATATCTCATCCCTGGAAATGTTCAAGGCCCTGTTGGATGGGGCTTTGGGTAACCTGCTCTAATGAAAGGTGTCCATGCCCATGGCAGGGGGGTTGGAACTGGATAATCTTCAGGGTCCCTTCAAAACCAAACCATCCTATGATTCTGTGTCCATAAATATGCTATGAATTAGACCAGATAAAGCTGCTGCTACAGAGAGGGAACAAACTGATGCAACAACCATACTTCACCAGCCAATGGTTCAAAGTGGAAGGACATATGTCATGGATTTGTGCTGGTCCAGTCCTGCTCCATCTTCTCAGTAGTAACGATGTAACTCTTTGTGGAGCATACAGAGCTGAGAGAAAATGCAAGCATACCAGAGGGCAGAGTTCAAATGGTCTCAACAAACCCAGGTAATAGTTTGAAAAGCCAGAGGGACATTTAAGAGGGAAAAAATACACTAGACAATATAAGTAAAAGCACAAATACAAGGTGGAGAATCAGCAAGAACTAGAGCAAACACTTGGCTTTACAGCAGATCACAGACTGAAAGTGAGTGGTGAACATGGCCTTACCAAAATATGCAAACAATACTCAAAGCAAAAACAACACTCCTGCTTTTCACCTACTATTTACATATTCTGATTTGGCATAAAAAAATAGGAGGTTGAAGTTGCTTGTACCTGAAACATATTGGCACCATATTGGCACTCCTTTGTCCAAGGTATACAAGCAGTTGGATGTTAGATAGTTTGAGAGGAAAGAAAAAAAAAAAAAAAAAGACAGAGAGAGAGAAAAAATCCGAAATTGCCTAAAAAACCTTAAATCTCTCATTGTTTCAGAGTTGATGAAGTGCTTGCAAAGTAGAAGACAATGTAACTCCTGAAAAAACTATGCTTGTTATCCTGACGCAGTTATGGATCAGACAGTGATTAACTCAGTTGGTCAGAGGGCGGTGCTTATAGGACCAAGGTTGTGGATTTGATCCCTGTATTGACCATTCACTCAAGAGTTTAATTTAGTGACCATTGTGGGTCCCTTCTAGTTCAGAATATTCTGTGATCTGGAAAGTGTCATCTTCCTTGTGATTTTCTAGGAATTTTTCTAAGAATTGCTATGCTGTTCTTTGATACAAGTTTCAGAGTATTCATAGGGGCCTGTGAAAACAATTGAAGAACTTACTTTTTGGACTTAATTTTAACTGTACTCCAAATAGAGTTCTTCCCTGAAATCCATAAACTCTGAATTCTCAGAAGCTGCCTGTATGGTACCTATGAGCACTTCGGGGTAGAAGACACATGATGAACTAAAGATACTCTCAAGCTCCACGTCAACAACAGCTCTTCCATCTAAAACCAGCTTGGAAACCCCCCTGACAGCTCCTGGTTGTCAACACAGGGGCATCAATATGATTTATATTTTTGATGTAAGTCTGTGTTCTCAGAATGAAAATCTTAAAAAACAGTTGAAATGATAAGGCAAATGGCCAAGGTTATTTCTTACTGCTCAGAAAAATTCAGTTACCTCTATTGTTGTCAGCTACTGCTTCCAGAAGGAAGCTAGGCACCTTCTGGAGGCAGAGTTCATTGAGACAGACTGATGAGGGACTATCCCCAGCCACTGGCAGAATACATAATTCCTGAAAAATATCCCATGGAAGACAGCAATTAGCCCAGTCAAAAGCAACTCTCTGAAAAAAGCCATGCAGTGCTGAGGCTGGAGTGGATTGATACCTCCTGATCATGATGTGTGCTGCTCCAAGTAGCAGTCACAGCCAGTTTGCTTTCTCCATGTGAGATCCTGCCCTGTGCACCTGCAGTACTTCACCTCTTATGGACAAAGGTCTGGGATGTGCCCATACTCAAGCTCCAAGTGCAGCTTCTGCTGCCTGGCTACATCTCTCCCTACCCAAGAAGGCTAGAGAGGGAGGGATTTGGCAGGGTTTCCCCAACAGCTTGCAGCATCCTGCTCTGGTGGAAACACCATCTTAGAATCCATTTTGCCACAAAAAAACAAACCACCAAACAAAGGAAATCCTCTACACAGCATTTAGATGAGTGGCCATGAACACAAGGGGATTACCATTTTGCTTATAGCTCAAGCTTGTTCCTCCTGGCAACCCACACTACTCACAGCACACTGTCCCCACATCTGTTTTTACCAGACACACAGATTGCACCAGCTGTTCTCTGCGTCTTCTTCTAACTCCATATTTTCCATACCTGCTTAGATGACTGGTTTAACCTAATGTCCCATTATGCAGCTACATCCTGGTCAGCAGGGAGGGAAACAGAACAGAGCTTGTCCTTGTTTGTGTGAGTGTTGAGTGTTTCAGCCTGTGCTGGCCATGCATATAGGTGTATCTTGTGTGTGGCCATGTGTGCCTTTTGGCCAGTCTTGCTGCTGACTGTACCTGAGGCAGAGATCTGCATCAGCGCCACCTTTGTGGGGCCACTGAATTCAGTAAATCCCGGCAGATATCCCTCTTCTGCCTCCTGTGACTCAGCCATGTATCTTCCTGTATGTTGCCATCCCCCAGTCAAGCCCTGGTTTCACACTGAGTTTTAACACGTACGCTACTTGATCTGGATCTAAGTGAATTGTTAATTTTAACACTCCTCTTGTCTTGAATCTTGGCCTCTGATCTCCTCAATGCAGTGTAGACATTTTCCGATAACCCACCATGCATATTAACGTTTGAGATACATCCCTACTACAGTTCTTGGAGAATGGCAAACACCTTCAGGTAATACTTTAGCTGACCTATTTTAAATATATTTTGGAGGTGAATAGCAGCTTAGAAATATGCTTTTTTTTCACTGCCTGATAAAGGATTTATGTTGTTGTCTGATATTTGATGTAACAGCTCACTGAGCTGAAGGTTTAGTAGCTCTCACCACTATTTTGGCTGACAGCTCTGTGGCTGAGCTCTCTTTGGTGTCAGAACCCTAAGGATCATACCGCTGGAGTGGAGGTGTGCTGGTGATGCAATGAAAAGTCTCACACATCTGACTGTGTGCCAGTGACACACCACAATATCCATCTGGGTAATTCAATCCATGTTCTCTAAACAGGATCAATTCTGTTGACATGACTGAAGGTCATCTACTAAGATGAGGAAAGAAGATGACCTGGTTCCTTCCACTCAGCTGTGAAGGGATAGTCCTGATCATATACAGGCAAACGTGGTTAAACGTGGTGCTGGGTTTTTGCCTCTGCATGCCTGTGCAGTCTTGCTTGCTGCTGCCTCGCTTCCTGCTCTGTCAAAGGATTTGACAGCCTGTACTGCTTCTTGGGCTAAGTGGTTGGGCAGCACTGATGGCTGCTTTCCAGGTGATTTCCTATCCTAACTCGAAAGTAGCTTAATTTTGTTTTCAGTTGTAGTGTTAGGAAAATGTGTGGGAATCTGGGGAGATAGAAAGTCCTTCTTGACTAGATGATATATGCTGTTGTATTGTTATAACCTCGTTTGGGCTCCCAGGAGAATCTCCTGAATCAGAATATCCTAGAGTGACTTTATGATTGTATCCCCAATCGTCTGTTCTGACTCTGACAAACACTCAAAATACTGGAAGGAAAACTAACTTTAAATCTTTGTTCCTCATTTGTTTCTAAAAATACTGCAGTTTTTCTACTCACAAAGTAGCAACAAAAAGTAGAAACAAGATTCTCAAGTTTCATTTCAGACCTTTCATCAGGAAATTACTCAGGGCTCTCAAGAGCAGTCTTGCAATGAGTTTCTCTTCTCTTGATCAGTCTGTGGAGAGAACTTTCAGCAGACGGGGAAAGGGTGAAACATGGAAATGATGTTAGAGTTCAATGACAACATGATGTTTATGTCCTAGAGAAAAGGGGAACATCACCCCAGGGACTTGAGTTGAGCATCCACATTGTGATCACATGGTGGAACATTCAGATCCAAAGCCAGGCAATGGAAATGTGACCAGCGTCACTCCCAGGTGTGGTGCAAGGATGTACCACAGCCAAGAGGAAGGGAAGTCTTTTTTCAATAGCAGAAAATTCTCCAAGCACCATCTGGATTTGAATAGAAGTACTCGTTAAAGGAAATAACTTGTAAACGATGACACTACCCTTTGCAATTCACTTGGCTTTCCACACACATCCTTCTCATAACATACAAACAAACACACACACAGAGTTGATGTACTCCTACTGTTTACAAACCCAGTCCCTCAAACTGCAACAAAGAGAGGACATGACCAAAAGACAGAAAACCTGAAGTAACTTTTTTGGAGTCTAAATATGTGGTAGAAAGAGAGCATAAACCTGCTTTCCTTAGTTAACCCAAGCAATCCATTAGTTTTCCTTAGTTAACCCAAGCAATCCATTAGTTTTCCTTACTTAGCCTAGGAAATCCATGAGCTTTAAATGCAGTGATTAGTGTGATTGACTCCTGTGCAATGATCGATGGGGAAGAGATAACCCTGAAGGCTTATCAAGACTATATCCCTATACATGTTTAGTCTTTCTTTCTGAGGCTTTCCTATGACATCTGCCTGGTCTTTGGTCTTACAAAAAACCCAAGAACTCTCAAAAAAGTGAGCTTAGTAAGAGTTTGTGGAAAAGTAAAAAGACTCAACAGTATATATTGTTAATTCTTATTAACACCTGTTAATTGAAAATATCACTGGGTTTTCTTTTTCTTGTGTGTTTGATATCCATCCATAGACAATAAAACTTTTCTTCATCCTTCATCCTTTTGCAAGCTTCATCTACAATTTCTATAGAAAAGATGTTTTTTTCCAACAAAATGTGTGATGTTTTTCTCTAAATATATTCCTATTTTCTCTCTTGGATGTGGCTAGCCCCTACACAAATAAGACAAAAAGTACAGGATGACCATTTAAACATACATTCCTGAAAAGGATGTATTGTCTGATGGAGTTATCTTGTTACTAGCAATATGAAAGCAGAGCAATTTGTTATCAGATCTTCTGGCTAAATGTGAAGGATATTTGTAATCCAACTGCAACAATATGATGAAATCAGCACTCTTCGCACTAAACTGCACTGACAGAGAGGACAGTTCCTGTCCCAAGGAACTGATGGTACTAGGAACCAGACTATCATACATGTCTCTAAGAAGCCAGATTTACTGCTGTGTGGCAGCTAAGTAGCAATGGAGAAAAAGTTACTCCTTTTGGAATCACTGGTTGTGACTGAGAGAGATTCTGAAGTAAATACAAGCAATTTCCAGGGGCTGGAGAATATTCACAAAGTGGGGCTGCCCACTTGTCCTTGCAAAACTGATTCCTTTCATCTTTTCAGAATTTATTTCTGTTGGGGTTTGTCCAACAGTGGGGTTCACTCCCCTGCTGGCACAGCCAAACTACAACATCTAAGTGAGTGAATATCCAAAAATATAACAAGCAACCACTGGTAGCTGCTAATCACAGCATCTGGGAAGTGATGCTCATTTTGAAAAAAGGCAGACTAGATTTGGCAGATGAAATATCCTCTCCCCCACCATCAGCACATTTGCTGTTCTGTCATCTTCTTGAGCACATCTGATCCTACTTTGTATATCCACAGAAAGGCAAATCGCTTTTTATTGTGCCATTTTTACAACCATATTCACCAAGGACAATCGAGTCATATTCATAGAGGTGGAAACTAGAACATGACAATTTGATCACCACAGTTGAATGGTAGCTGTGGCAGACAGGTGAAACGGATGGAGTTCAAGATGCAGAGGGGAACATTGTTTCATATATCATTTTATAGAGAACCCATAAGCACAGCACTTGCACTGATTTGTTCGTTGTTTGAACACACTGAAAGCTCACTGCTTTTCTTTTCCACTTCAGTCAGCATGACAATCTGTCTCCCAAGACACTTTGGGAATTAGCTCTTAATCACATAAACAAGCTGACATTGATTTCAAAGTGAAGAAGGAAAACCCTTTCAATGAAAAGAAAAGAGTATTTTCTATTTTTCCACTATTAATCCAAACAAAAGGATGTGCTCTAGAGTCTGGCTCTGTAGGTACTGGGCCAGAAGGCACCTCAGACAACACTTGTCTTCAGCATGGTAATTGAGTGTACACAGTCACCTGTGGCAAACAATAGCAGGAAATCCAGCCCTCAGGCAACGGAAGGCTCCAACATATAAAATCCAGCACATGTATTATTTATTTCTACATTAGGCATGAAACCCAAGATGGATGAATGGTTGAAGAGTAACTCCGTGCAATGTTTGTAGGCAGGAAATAAAAGCTATTTATAAATGTTTAATAAGAACACTATTTTTTGTTCAACAACAAAGTTTCTGTATTAAAATGCTGAAATACACCATACTTTTTTTGTCCTGTGAATGTTCTCCAATCAGAAAAAGAAAAATAATAACAAAAATTATGGCCACATTTGTTAGAAAGTATTACCATTTAGATTGAAAACGCTCAGAGGAAAAAATCATTAATCAGACATTTAAAAGGACTCTTAGTGAACAGGAAAAGGTAGAAAAGAATTCTTCCAAAGATCCCGCTTATGTTCAGCACTGGTTTTACACTTTCCAACACACGTCCCTTTAGATTTTCATGCCAGTGTCTCCTCTGCCCAGGTAATGTACCCAAGCCCTTTTCCTCACTAGTGCACAGCCTTATCGGTGGCAGGTCATTCCTTGTCTCAGGTTTACCTCTCACAGATTCTGATGATGACAAGTTTGGGCATCTTGTGCTAAGGATCTCAGGGAATTCACTTCGATAGGACTTGGTGGGGGTTTTTGTATTTTTTGTGAATTTTCCCACAAAGCTCTCAGGTAGTTGTTGGAAATATGATCCAACAGCTGGGATGGCTTCCTGTGTAAATAGATTTGCCTGCATTTTTGTGCAGGCCTTTTTGAGAGTGTGAAGTTTCTTATGTGGTGGCTTATACACATAAATACATAATGAAGTCCTGTGAACTTAGAGTATATAGAGTGAATAAGGTGATTCCCTATTACCAAATTTTCCTGGAAGAAAGTAGCTTTGAACTAAAATGGGGAGGCCACAAACTCCAGATTAGGGCACATTCAAGATGAAGTTCAGTGAAAGAGTGAAAGAAACCTATACTACTTGTAGCTGAAAAGTAAAAATGCTTTGATGAAAACAAAACCAACAGTTGTAAAAGTCCATTTGCTGGGTCATGTCCAGCCTCTCACCCAGCAGCACCCCACAGTCCTTCTCAGCAGGGCTGCTCTCGGTCTGTTCATCCACAGCCTGTGTTGATACTGGGGGTTGTCCTGACCCAGGTGCAGCACCTTGCACTTAGCCTTGTTAAACTACTGTGTACAATATTATCAGTAGACAGACACCATCAAAATGTATTTAGGAGATCATGAAGGTAAAAATCTGTGACATATATCTGCTATCACTTGTAGAAAAAATGAAGACAGTGTTTGTGACAAATCCAGTTGGTGGATATGGAGCTGCTATTACTAAAAGCAGGCAACTCCAGCGGTAACTTGACAGAGTGGCAGCATAGCTCCACCTTATCCAACTACAAAATCTTTGCATCCTCTACACAAAAAAAAGTGCATAGACAGTCTTCATTCATACCCCACATTTTTTAAAAAGCTTCGTTTCCTAGTTTGCTTTTGATGATTTTCTGAAGTTATCATCTTACTGTTTTGCTGTGTCTATTGGAAACTTTATAAACTATTTTAAAAGACTTCTGAGACAACATGTTGTTGGAGGAAACTGCAATATTGTTCTCCAGACGGATGTTTTAACACAGCCAGCTGCCTTTTATGTAGTACAGAGGCAGAGGAGGCTAACAACAGACCTGATGCCACCTTAGGGGAAGGAAGATATCCAGAAGTGCAGATCTAGCACATGTTGCATGCCATTGCACAGAAATCCCAACTCTCAGAAGCGCTTGACTAACCCTCATTATTTCATTGTCATCATCCCCAAACATACAGAACCCTAAAAAACTGTCCAAACTCACAGTATTTCACAGCCCTTTCATTAGATCCAGTCCTTACATTGCCAGCAACCACATTTTCAAGCCATCTTTTCTAATAAATTATTGGTTATTTCGTCGTTCTTTTTCGCTAGTTGTTTTGGAGTTTTTTATGAAACTGAGGTTCTGAGATATTAATACTACTCTGGGGGAGGCAGTTTTAAGAACAGAGGAGCAAAGTAATAAACATGTTTAAATAAAGTTAAAAAAAGATGTGGAAAGAAAGTTGATTGACTCCATAAACACAAAAGCTAGACAAACTCTACTTTTACACACATATAAATAAAGTGTTACATGACAGCATTGATGGGCTGTATGAGTCTTATTGTACTGAAAGCTCTACTATAAAAAGAAACTTGACATTTAATATTTTGTCTATTATTTCTTGCCAAGTCTTTCCCAGGCTTCTGAATCCACAGTGTGTCTTGAAAGATCAACTATGCCTGTCAGTATGACAAGTCTAGGAATTCTCCTTTCTTTGTTTCTCTATTTCTGTTAACTGTGTGTGCTTGTGCATTTTGAAACAGTATTCACTGAGAGTGTATTTGAAAGATCCTTCAATATGTGATAGAGATTCATAAAGTCTCACTGAAACACAGCAGTTTGGGAAAGGAAGTGAAAGAATTAGAATAAATCATAAAAATCAACAATAGTTTTTGGATGTAAAAGACTATTTAAAAAGCCATTAACAAGGTCAGCCTATGTGTTTTCTGAACATACCACACATTGCTTGTTGCCAAACTTTCCTGGGGAGATGAGACTGAACACCTCTGAGGCGGTTTGCCATGATGGCCATGCCTATATCACTGTTCCTTTTAAGACCTTTCTGGGGTAAGGACCTCCTCAGGTCAGACCCAAGTGAGAAGTTACACAGACACACCGACCCTAAAAACAGTCTTTGGAGGCTACATTAACCTTATCTGTCAGCATAGTACTTTGGTCTGTATTGCAAGGCAACTCCTGCTTACAGACATTGTGTGTGTAATTCCCTTTCCCCGTGTGCCCAGGAAGCAGCTAACAAGGCTGTCTGCAGCGCCTTCTGGGTGTGTGGTGTCACTGCCCTTTCATTGTATGGAAGCCAGTGACACCTCCCTTCATCTCCCCTGCTTGGGTCTGGGAACAGAAGCAGTGTCACAAAGCATGTTAAAAACCTCAAGTGATTCATGTGCTAATGCAGATCAGTATGTTCAACATGCTGTCTTCATATATTCATTATTTTATAGCTGGTAGTTAAGCTTTCAACTGGTTGGCACTGTCCAGTTTAAAGCATACTGGAAGGATAGGAATTGGATTAAATCAGAAAAAAAACCCCAAACATTTTGGCAGTGAATAAATCCCAGATTATAAAATTCATTTCCTATCCAGCAGCGAGCAATGTCCCAGAAGAACAGACAAAGCAGCTGCACATATAAAGTGCTGTTTTTTACAAGAGAGGAAAATAGCAAATCAGTGATTACAGAGTCATGTACTTTTCCTGGTATTTTAAATATGTATTAAATAATCATGTGAGTGCTTCAGTGACCAGGATTAAGGTTTATGTTAAAAAGTCACATGCATCCTAAACCAGGGACACTCTTGATTGTACTTATTCTTTTATTTTAAAGCTGTTTTGGGGAAGATGCAGTTAACCAAATATGATTCACAAATTTTTTGAAGCAAATAAACTGCATTACAGCATATTTCTATTGAATTTGGTTTGGTGGCTGATTAGAAAAACTTATAATCATTAACAATTAATGCTTTCAAACATTAATGATATGACTTATTTCCACACAGAAAACTCAGCACAGTACTCAGAAATGGGAGAAATTTCCATATTCAGAACAAGTTTATAGTTCAGCATCCCACAGTTGCTACCTGTCACAAGGCAGACAGACACTTCAAGACCCTACATGAACCATGACATCAAAAACATTTGATTTCAGTCTCCACTCTGAAGGTACCTGGAATCTGGAACAATATTTGCTGTCTTGAGATATACCATTCATTTCCACCCTGCCAGTTGCCACAGGGGCAAACTAAAAACCTGTTATGTGAAACAGGTAGTTTGATGGGAAAGGAAGGAGGAGGATTTTGTTTACGTAGTCTTGAAAGTTTCAAAGTACATGAGTAGTCTATGATGCACAGCTTTATTTTCTTCCTCCGTATCTTTTTATGTTAAATGATTTTCAAGGGCAAGAGGGCATTGAACTTGCTGCCAAAAACAAATGTGTAGTAGTTGAGCATGAAGAAATGTGAAAGTTGACAAATAATTAAAAGAAAAATGAAAAGGCCAGATTTTAGTGCTATGTTCCTCATGCATCTATCATCCTCAGTGACACCTCTGAGGAACGTTTTTCAGCTAAAATAACACCTTCTGAGTCATCACTTCCACTGACTGCATGACACTGCTATTCTTAGTTATCTGTGTGATAGTTTGACCTAATCAGTGCAGAGTGGGACAAATTTCCCCATATATATTTACTCTAAGCATAAATCATCCCTGGCCTATTACTAGGATGCATATGCCTAATGAGACACCTAATTCCTGTTACCACCCCTGGAAAGACACAGCAGATCATGCAAAAGCTGGCACTGTAGTAAGTCAAATGGGAAATTGAAAATGGCCCTCACTCAGTTCACCCTCCTCCTGAGAGCTGATGATGAGATCAAGTCATCTGTGTTGGATTCCAGCTGGCAGTGCAAAGCCTTCAGCTCACTTTCTATGCCTTGAGTCATCTAGGCCATATTAGGAGAGGGATATATTGGTTATCCAAGGGGTGGTTTTAAACATAAAAAAGAATGGTAAGAAGGAAGTGGTCTGGGGCAGCTAGAACTTTGAGCTGTAAGAACTCACTGTGATCTATTAAAAGTACTGCCACAGGTAGGAAGCTGCAGGCACAGTGCAGCTCTGTGGCTGAAGTTGGGATGGGTGCTCTAGAGCCAGGTCTCACCAGACAGACTTTGGAAAGCTGATTTCTTGGTCTGCTTGTGTCAAGACGTGAGATTTTGCCCAGAGAAAATGATAAGGAATATCCCCAAAATTGTGATGTCAAAATGGCAATGGAAGAAAGGTGGTTGGAGCACCTCCTTTCCTGCAGGAGACACTGGCCCGAGGCCAAACAGTAACTTTCAAAAGGAATATTTTCACTCTCTCTCAGACACTACCTCTTCCAAAATGCAACATATTTGACTTATGCAGTACTAAGTCTGAAATTCATGCATACAATCATCCTTTCTGTACAAACCCTCTTCAGAACTGAATTTTCCAGAAAAAACAACCAAAAAATGACACCTTTACCACAGTTGCCAACTTACTGGTAAGCAGAACACCTCCTTTTAAAATTAGAGAGCCCTGTTGGCTATTAAATACTTTTTTTTTTTTAAATTAAAACTGGGTTAATAAATCTTCATGGACAGAAACTGTCTCTATTTGTGATGCACTTTTATAGTCTTCCATAAAGACTAGTCCCAGGAAGTGAAAACAACCCTCCAAATCTGACACTCACGGTAGTGTACTTGCACAGGCTCATGTCACTTTTGAGTAGCAAAGCAAGAATTACTGCAGTCACCAAAGATGCCATATCTTTGTTACGAAAGTCCCATAATTTCTGGGTTTTTATTAAGTTAAGTGATATTTCAGCTTGTAAAAAGTACCTCTCATCTCCCATCAGGAGAGTTGTGGAACAACTTCACATTTCAAGGCATAGGGAGCCCCTCCAAATCTCTGCATCTTCTCCACAAGTTACCTGGAAGCACTTCACACAGGGATACCCCACACTGCACCTTGCCCAGCCCAGACACAGGCCCTGTGACTGTGCTTGCCTGAGCTGCCAGAGTGTCCCTGGGAGCAGCAGCAGCCCGTGCTCCCTGTGCCCAGCTGGAATGTTCCAGAGACTGCAGTCAGCCCAGGCCTCTTCCACATGGCACGTCTGTGTGCCCAGCGCAAACCCAGGGCACAGCTGATTGTTATGATTCCCTCACAGGGATGCTGGGCAAAGGCAAGGAAGCCTGAAGCAAGGAGACTGGGATATTATGAGCCCACTTTCCATTTCCAGGCTATATTTTGCACAGGGTGGGGTCCAGGCAGCAGCTCTGGAAAGCAAAGGAAGCCAGTGAGCCCCCCGCCCACTCTCTTAGGACCATTCTCTGGGCTGGATGTTAAAGTTGAACATCTTCATAGAAACCCTCAGTAAGTGGGGCCAGGACTGAAAGCCATTTCCTGAGCAGTTTGACAGCCTGGTCTAGCAGGGCAGGGCCTCCCTTCTCCCTCCTTTCACAGGGATTTGGACCTGCTGAAGTGAGCCTGGCGCTTTGCCCCAAGGAAGCTGCTCTCAAAGCCAAGCATGGGCTTTCTGCCCCAGGCCACACCAGTGGCATGCCACTCTTTAG
Source organism: Chamaea fasciata (assembly GCF_029207755.1). Classification (NCBI taxonomy): domain Eukaryota; kingdom Metazoa; phylum Chordata; class Aves; order Passeriformes; family Sylviidae; genus Chamaea; species Chamaea fasciata. Next base: position 28,899,703 of record NW_027094086.1, read on the forward strand.
GTAAATGTTCTCCACTATACCCCTATGTGGTTAATTAGCAGCTGTTTAGGTACTTTAGAAATGCGAGAAAGTTCAATAAACATAATTTATAAATAGATGACACCAAACACCCTGGTTGGAAGCCTATTGAAGCATTTGGGAAATGTCTGCTGTCCTCAGTGGGCTTTGGAACAGGGACAAAGGCTGTTCAGCATTAGATAAAGAGAGGTTTATGTCAGGACTATGATTCTTAATCTGTGTAGTAGCCAGATAAATTGCACGATTAAATTTTCATTAATTATCCCAAATTGTCTTCCCTGATAGCTAGGTTTAAATATTACATCTTACAGTCTTAAGCTCTGAAACAGTGAAGCATGTGGCTAACCTTGAAAACACAATTAGTACCCAGGAATTTGTGACCATGTTCCTATTTTAGAAAACAGGAAGAGGTTGTAATGCTCTTGCCAGAATGAACAATGGTTTTCACTGATACAGTATTAATCACAACATGTAACCTGTCACTAACATGCACACTCATGGTAGATGCCTATTTCTAGTGACCGTGTACTCCTTTTGCACTTACTGCTTGAATGATAACAAGACTAAATATATTAAATTTGAAGACAAGCATGGGTGCAGGGGAAGGAAAGAGGAAGAGAACATTAAATAAGCAAACATTTAAAGCAGTGTCTGCTGTTTCATCAACAGTCATTAAAAATGTTATAAAGTTCCTATTGAGAACATTTTTATTCTCTGACATAAAAATTGTCAGTTTATAAGGCTATCTCTGTGGTTAGTGAGTCTGATGGTACTACATAGACAACAGAGCTTCGGGGACTGGGTAAAAGTGGGAAGTTCTCTAACTAACAACTGAGGGAACCAATTTTCTGGGCTACTGATACCCACTAGGCAAAGAATGTAGTCCGTGGTGTAATAGTCTTTGGGCAGCTTCCAAACAATGTTGTGTTGTGGGAAGGAAGCTATAATGCAGTTGTGTCCCTGTCTTATATTGACTTCTAGGTCAAACAAAGCCTGGAGTCATTTGGAATTCACTTGCTGTGCCACTGCTTACTGCAGCTAGTTTGTGAAGGAAACTATTGTGGATGAAAGAGAGAAACAAAAAGCATTTGATCCTTGCAGCCCTCATGAGACAGCTATGAATTTATGGCAAATTTTTTTTTTCTTTCCAGGCAGCAAAGCAACAGATTACTATCTTATTATAGATCAGCATTTTTACAAATGCTGAACAGCAAATGCTCCCTGGCATCGCTTACTAGGGATGTGGAAAGGAATTATTCAAATTACTTAGAAATTGCCTGACAGCACTTTTGAGATAAAGATGCATTAAAATAAGTCTGTGTCTAAGCATTGCTTACCTAGAGATAATTAGGGAATTGCTGTACTGGATCAGGCTGAAAGTGCTTTTAAGACCTGATCTCTAGCAGTGGCTATCTATGGGTGATGAGTAGAGCACACAACAGTAAGCAGGTCATGTACCAAGTGATCCTTCCCCCTCATACATCCCCCCAGATTTCAGATACCCTCAAATAAGGCACTGCTGGAGCTCACATGAACATCCTTACACTGAAAAGTCTGGTTGCTGCTCTCCACAAATTATTTTATACATTTGACCTCACCGCTGTTCTGAGACCTCAGTTTCCACCATACAAAAATTTGAGTCACTACATGAAAATCATAGTAATTTTCTTCTTTTTTGCTGCTTGCCTGTTAACTGCCTGAAGTCCTTGAATTCTTCAAAAGTTGAAGGGAGGAAAACAACCATTCACACTTTATCTTCCCCAGATGACTTTGTAGGTCTGAATCATACCTGACCTTGTTTTCTCACAAGTTAAAGATGGACTTTAGCTTGAAAGACCAAATAGTTAGTCAATTTTTCTATATTTTCTCCAGTTATAGAGAGGGGTTTCTGATGTTAGGTGCATTTCCAAAATTTTATTGCCACCTCCACCCCAATATCCAGGAAAATTCAACTGACAGACTGGTTTGAGCTCTTCCAGATAATTTAGTAAACTTCCTGATGTTGCAAAATTAATGGAGACTACAGGATCCTCAAATGCACTGAACACAGCAGTGTTCTACAGCAAATGCTACTGTTAACTCAGTTTTCATGCAAGGAACTTGATAGATATGTTAGGAAGAAGTAAACACCAGACTGAGAAAAAAGCTTATGTTTTGCTGTTCACTAAAACAGTGGAAAAAGCTGCACAGGGGTCACTCATTTACTTTTTTCAGCTTGTGTATCTGCAAAAGAGAAAGCACAAATGGTCAGAAACACCTGTGTTAGACATGAACATACCAGTCATGTGCAACAAAGGAACAAAAATGTCCTCTGATGAGCTTAGGGAGCTAATCATTGGGAATGTGATCCTGTCTTCTTGAATCAGAGGCAAAATTCCTTGTTAAATTCCCAGGACAATTTATGAATCTTAATGGGTAAACCATCTTTAAAAGAGGGGTGTGGTTGTAGCTTTTTGAACGTCATCTTTCAAATTCCCTGTAGACTTTAGAAAAATTGTTTTGATTTCTGAAATTCCATTCCACATAAGAACCTTCTCCAATATGCTACCAGACTGCCTAGCCAGGCTGACAAAAACTTCTGCCTGTCCAGGACCAGATGTGAAACAAAATCATCTGCTTTTTAATGTAAGGGGCACAAGTCTCTGAAAAAAAAAAATTAAAAAGTATCTTGCTCTCACCTTTCAATGAACTTCTGTCTAATATGACTGGCTTGCTACATTTCTTTAAACTCATAAAAATACACCAAATGGCCCTGCCCCTGTACTTCAGTGAAATTTAACTGGCTGTAATTATTAGAAAATGACTTGATTACCTATTCAAGGCTGCAGTATGTCCAGCGACAAAGGAAATCCCTGCCCAAAGCAGTATAAATGTACTTGACTTGTGCCAGAAGACAGGACCATCAAACCTGCTTATGTTTCCCTCTGCTGAGGTCAGGATGCTCAAGAAACAGTTCAGGTCACAACAACCTTGGGCTTCCTCATGTCTGAAAGCAACCATTTCAGGACCTCTTCCTCATTTCAAATTCCCTTGTAAAATCTGGGATTATTTCTACCTAATTTATGTATTTATTCTTCAGATTGATATATAGGCATATCACAATGTTTTGTTTAGGCATTAAATATGGATCTGTATGTCCTAGCTCCGCAATAAAAAATTCTTGTGAGCAATTGTTTTGTAGAAGTCTCGTTCAGATACTTGAAGAAAAACAGCAGTCCAAAACTTGGGTCTTTATTCTTCAATGCAAGAAGAATAAACTAGGTGTGTGTAGAATGTTGCAAGTGTAGCAGCGTCATGCACACTTTTTTGTTTGCCCACCCAGAAGCATTATTGCACTCCCAGGGGTAATATTTGCCAGGAATGGGAGGATCCTGCAGGACTATGGCTGTCTGTGGCTGGATGGAGGGGAGCATTTGCCAAGGTGTACGTACCACATTCCCTGCTATGCTGAGGTTGCTCCCCAGCAACATCCCAGCAGGGCACTGCAGGCCTGCTGCTCCTGGTCCATACACAGGAGGTAAAGCTGACAGCAGTTCTGCTTTGAAGTTTCCTCCTGGCCACAGCATTTGAGGATTTAACCCTCAAGGAGATTGAGGTTATAGTCATCAGGATGACAATCCTAGATTGCTTCCAAGGATTCAATTAGATGTTACACACAAGAGTGCATGCATGAGAGCCCATTTGGGTTTGGCACCATGTATGGGACTAGAGTCTAATTAGGCCTTTATTGCCAACAACATCTGGTTATAACACTGTCTGCATTTCACAATGGCTGTTTTGCAAGCTCCCTCTGGGTTAACTAACACAGGGATGCCTACACCAAAAAATGGAGTTTGATGCAGAAATCATCAAAGCAGCACTGACCAAAACCTGAATTTATGCATGAGCATTTAAACCCCAGAGAGCAGTGATTCAGTTATGCCCACTGGTGTTAACGGGCCATGAAGTCTATTAATCAGAGAAGCTTTTGGGTCAGGTTGGGGGCACCAGTACTGTGGCCAAGGAGAATACTCTTCCCAAACTGGTGGTCAGATGAACTAATTAGTTTCTGAACTTTCACAAGGAATAACAACATTTGGACCTTAGGTCACTTGGCACTGCCTGGATTCTGAGAGAAGATGACTTAAAATCATTCAAAAGATTTTAAAGTGAGGCAGGAGAACACAATCTCACAATACTCTCACAGGGCCAAGTAGGCATGAACAAACTGGGAATTTTCTTTTACGGCAAATATTTCCTGCACAGTTGATCACCTCAGATTTGTTTTCTTAATATCACGAAAATTAATTTACATGTTTCAGGCACACATAGCAAAATATTCTTAAAAGGTTTTTTGTGTTGTTCCAAATAATTTAACTCTAAAAGCAGCAGATATGGTAGTGCATGCTTGACAGTCAAGTACTGCTGGGTATCGATTTGCATTCAGCCCCAAGGTTTTGGCTTCTTACTAGTAACTGAAAGACTGGTAATATTTGCCAAATACAACTTGAACTTAGGTGGTTGCTATTGAAACTGAGTAAGAATAGAGACATTCAGTCAGAGCAAGATAAAGTTTCATGACCCATCAAAAAGAAACAGATGCCTATTTTCACTTATTTGTTTCTGAAATATTATTTAATGACAAAAGAATAAAGACAGTTCTCAAACTGGTACTATAGGAAAAGAGTCAAATTAAGAACTCTTTCTGAAGTCACCTGTGTTTTTGTGGTAGTGCTGTTTCTATTGCTTTCCATACAGCATCTACTAGATGAGTTGTTAATATCTACTATTCACCATTGTATTTTAACAAGGTCTAAAATATTAATTTAACATTTTATTTTAACTTTGTTAATCTTTTCATAACAACTTTTGCTTCATGTAACAAGATGGTTGTGATTTCTTGATGGAAGTAGTTAAAAGTAATTTTTCAGATCCTGCCAATTAATGTAACTACACTGAACTTACTTACTCTAACCCCAAGTATTTATTAGAGTCTTGAGATCATCTACAAGTCAAACTTCATAAATACTGCAAATAAGGACTAAATATTTGTTAGGGGCATCCATTTTTTTGGAAACATTGTCTTTCTGGTAATGCTTTCTTAGTTTTTTTAAAATTACATATCTTGAACAGCTTTACTGTACACAGACTGGAATCTGATTTTTTTTTTTTTTTTAATGCTTGGCACAAACTTTTTTGATCAACTTTACTTCTGAAACACAAAAACCAAAGAAGGGGGTGAGGCCATATAGCTAGTGTGTTTCAAAAAAATTTCAAACATTTCTATTAGATCTTTTTTTGTAATTCATGTATTAAAGCAGCACAGACTTACACAAATACTGTGACCACTCCCCAGAGACCAACTTATTCCTGGATTCTTTTAATCTATTGTATTCTTAATCTCCAAGCAGCATAAAGATCATAAGGAATGTGCTTTACTTTCATGTGCTTATAATTTTCTCCATGTGAATACAAACATTGTAGTTACATGGGTATTTCACAGTGCAAAACACTCCTTGTAGACTAATAAATAAGACAGAAGGCTGACAATGGAAAATATGGGTAAGTTAGCAGAACCTATATATTATAAACTCATCCATTTCACAACAATTGGCCAGTTTGCAAGCCTTACATGTGCTTTCTAAACAGTGAAGGCTATCCTAAATACTTAGAGAGGTTGAAGACTTAAAAGCAAAAAGCACTAACTTTTCATTTATAATGATCTGCCTCATTTTGCAATAAAAATCCAAGGCAACGAAACTATTTTTTTTTCCTTTTGACTCGAGCCCTCAGATTTTTTAAACAACACTTCATGAAAGACTAGTTTTAACTACACTGGAATCCTTGCCAGACAGAGATGGGCACCTGGATCACTTTGGGTATCAAAGGGCAAATGCTTTTACTTTGTACTGTAAGGAGTGACCAGATTCTGCTGTATGTGATGTATTTTCTCGTAAATGCGACCCAAGGAAAAAATTTATGTATGCAGTAGATAGAGAAATGTGTGCTTATTTTGGGAAAGGAAAGGTTAATGTCTGTGCAGTTATCAGAGTAGAAACTGGATCTTAGCAAGCTTCTTTTGTTTCAAAGGAAGTCCATCCCACAGTTTGGAAACTGAGTATAAGAATGTCTCTTCTTGTCTAAATTGACAAAGGCTGAAGTCCTGTCTCAAGTGCAAATGATAAATCATAGCTGTTCCCTTAATTTCATAGTGGTTTTGGGGGGAGTGAGGGGGATTGGAGTTTTTTTAACTTATTTGCTGAATTCATCAGTCATTTTCTCAGCTTTAAAATTAGCCAGAATCATACTTTTAAAGGTCTTGAGGAATTTAATTTTAAATCAGAAAGCTTAATTTTTATTGTGTTAATATTTTAACACATTATTCTGACTTTGTTCTGCTTGATAGTGGTCCTTTCCAGCATTTCTACAAATGGATTTGACTACTACAAATTTATTGAGCTCTTGTTACTGAGTTCCTTCCTCAATCAGTTTTGCTGCTGAGTTGACTGTCACTGAGAAAATTTACACCATGATGATACCAAATTGTTAACTACAAGAAACCAAAAATTTATATTTATAAATCCTACATAGCTACATAATTAATCCAGTCTAATATCACTGTTTTATAAAGCCTTAGAAAGACTGCTTCAGAATTTGTAAACCAGGGAGACAAAATTTTCTTATATGTGACATATATTTTGCACAGACTGAGTAGAAGCTTATCTTTGAAGTACCTTTAAAAGTATCAAAAAGCAGATGTGTGCTGTGGGGCAGACAACCCAGACCAGGGTGAATACACAGTTCCTGGAGGAGCAGGCTCTTTGAATGTACCCCTCACTAGTTATAAATCCATCTCCTAATTGATGACATCTGCCTCTGCTACATCATGGCAGCAGCCAAACCAAGCAATGCAAGAAGAGGCGAATATGAGGAGTATAGGGGAAAGGAAATCAGAGATTGTATCTGTTGATTTTTGTCTAAATATGGAAATTCTTATACAATAGACCATCAAATGTAATTTCCTATGTCTTGGAGAACAAGCTGTACATTTTTTAAAATAGTTCAAAAGGCTTACAAATTTGAGCTCAGGGTGTGGAAGTGGGAGGAGGGGGCCAGGGGTGTGGAAGTGGGAGGAGGGGGCTAGAGGAGCTGTAGAGAAAAAGTGATGGAGTACAGGATATCCCACTCACAAGCCTTTGTAAAAAATCCCTCAGTTTGAGATTTCTGTGTGCCAGTACCAGACAGTCTGTTCACTTGACACAACTGGGCCCACTGTAGATTGATGACATCCGTCTTTGTGCAAGGACAGCTGAGAGATCCCTTGCCAGCCTCCACATAAAAGAGAAGCCATAGAGTACCAGAGCTGAAGCATCTTCCTTGTGCCATTCTGCATCATGTGCTGCAAAAAGGAGAAGCCAGTAATGTCACAATAATGCTCAACCCTTTGTTGTACTTTTTCTTCTCTGCTTGAAACTCCAGATATGCCTCAGTCTGCCCCATCACAACCTTGCCCCTGCCTCACAGAACAGTGACCTCAGTTTCTTACTGAGGGCCACAGCCCTTACCCTTTATTTTTTATCAGGAGTGAATATAGCTAGTCCTGCTTCACTTCTTTTGATATCTCATTTCCAAACATTTTATCAAGTGAAATTCAGAAAGGTGCCAGGCTCTGCCTCATGATTACAAAACCTTTAAGAAACCACTGGGCAGTTTTAGGTCTTTGCTAGGTCAAAGAAGAAACAAAGAGGATTTCCAAAGAACTAGGACAACCTTTCTCCCAGTACTTGAAGAGTTGTTCTTCTTTCTTGTCTGGTAATACTTGCTGAGTATGTGGTAATAGACTTGTACAGGCATTCTTGCCTAATGTCATTGGGACATTACAGTACTGAGAAAATCAATGCAACTGTACAGCTATTAAGCAAAGTTGACAGTAGCAAGCATATGGATTCCTTCAGAAAACAGTCTTGGGAGATTTGACTGCGTCACATGCATCCCAGTGCTCAGCTTTGGAAATGTGTTTGTCTCAAACAACTTTTTTGGGTATAACTGAGATCCCTGAATGAGGCACAAACTGAGAGGTGGAGACTTTTTATGCAGTCTCAGTTCTTCCCAGATTAATGATCAAAGCTGACAGCTGGAATGATCAACAGGAATGATGTTCTGCTTTTTTCCAGAGCTGAAGCTTATACAGCCTCATCCATCAGTAAGAGGACTGAAACAAACAACAGAAAATCATATTTATAAGTGGAACTCAATAATTTTGGTTGAACTGAAGGAGGAATTCTGAGCCTGAAATGTCACCTAATTTTTTCACCTTTATCTGCCAAGTTTAATAAAGAACAAATCTTTCCTTGAAAATTGTGCTTCCTTATGCCCACACAGCATGATAGCTATGAAAATATTCTTACCATCCAGTGAGCTGGTTCTTGTGAAATAATGACTTTGGACAGGAACCAGTAGGCAGCACAAATATTTCCTATTCATTATGGTAGGTGAAGCTGCCTATTTGGATTTTAAATTTCAGACAAATTTTCAAAGCTGTCTGGAAGGGCATAAATCTGGGAAACAGAAGATGATCAAGTACTATTTTAACTTTTAATAAGCTAATTTTCTTTCTTTATTGCTAGGCAGGATTGTGGAAATACAGATGTAAATAGATTAAACACAAGCTCAGATGTCTTTTTCTATGACCAGTTGCCCTCAGGAACAAGAACTTACCTGGCTTTGAACTGACAATTTCTCTATCCTCGGCAGCCTTGTGTTAATTTGCAAAAGGTGCAAACCCAACACTTCATACAGAGGAAAAGGAAATAAAGAGTGAGATTTCCCTACTGGCAGCCTTGTCCAGGTTAGTGTAACTTCAAAGTTACAGCACAAGCACTCTGAAGGTGACTGGGAAGTTTTCTCAGGCAAGAGGAAGTTTTGAGTAACACTGATGCACAGTGAGATTAGTATACTTGAATTTGACAGCAATGGTGCAGCGTACCTGTGGGTAAGGACAGGATATCAAAGCAGGAGCACTGGAATGTGGGGAAGGGTCAATTTATGCACAAGGATTTCCACCACAGACACCCCTGGAGTTTTTTGGAGTGGCTTCACAGCACACAGGAGTCTAAAGGAAAGAACTGAGCTGGTGCTTGATGATGCACACTTTATGCACTAGATAATCTTGAGCCAGCGTGACAGTGGTGTCACCAGTTATTCTGGTAATGGCCTGCTCTGTTTCTTCGAGGCAGAATGAAACCACTCTCACTGTTGTTTACAATATCAGTGATATTGTAGACAGGTAGGAATATTTTAGTTATTTAGATATCTAAAATATTTTAGATATTTAGATCCAGGATAGTAATGAGCACTTAGCCCATCTCTCCCTGTGAAACCTTCCATGTTACGTTCTTAAAAATCTCTGAGAGGAAGGTGTCCACACTTCTAAGTTCCCATCTCAGTGAGAATAACAGGATCACACAATTTTATAGCTAGAAGAGAAAATATTTTTTATGAGAAATTATTTGGCACAAACATTTTAGAGCTATAACCTCATCCTGAAATGTGGAACAAGAGAAGTTAGTTGTTGGAAACAGTTCAGTTATACTGGATGGATGATACGCCCTGGAAAAAAACATGACAAAGAAAAACAATGAAACAACAAGATGTAGCAATTTTACCTGAAAGCAAATGCCGTCCTTAAAAAGAAAACTTTCTTTTCACAATACCACCTTTCAAACTCATTTGTTAGTAAAATTTTTTTAGCTATTCATTGGCAAAACTCACTCATTATCTACAGATGAACAACTCATGGATGCAGTGCAAGACGGCTGCATTTGGACATTGAATGACTCCTGGATGTAGGTAAAATATTTTTGTTAAAGTATTTCTGCCGATGGGATGTTGGACTATATTGAATTCTTGCTCATTAGAGAAAACAATTGGCCAGCTTAGGAAATATGTATACGTGGGTTTCAAGAGAGAGGTAGAACCATAGAAAAAGCAAAAAAGGAGAAAGTTTATGGATGGAGGTAAAGAAGCAAACCAGGACATGAGGCCGGGTGTGGAAGAACCACTGAGTAGCTGAGCTTGAAGAAGAGTTGCCTGTGGGACTTTTTTATCTTGGTAATGATGGGAGAGCTGACCGTGGCATGCCTGAAGCACTGATTCACAGGTGTCACCTTTGAAAAGTGAGTGCGATGGACAGCAGGAAAGTTGCAGAAGATCCAGCTTGATGTGCCTGCCCAGTGGGAAACATGGGGCCAGATTCTTCTATCTGAGAACAAAAGCACCTGAAAAAATCCTTTAGCAGTGAAAATGTCGAAGTCCTCAGTTTTTACTAAAATCTTCTTTGAACTTCTGTGCAAGAAAAAAATTCTGGACTTCAAATATAGAAGACAAATTACTTCTTTTGAGGTATTGTACAGAATCAAAAGCAAAAACAATGTGTCTGCCGTTACCTGGGAAATTAATAGTTCCATATTTGAATTTATTATGAAGACAAAGAATGATACATTCTGGCCACCATGGTTTATTATATCATTTCCCTCTGAACAAAGTTTCATCTGCCTTGCTTTTGTCCAACAGCAGCAATGCCTTCAGCAAGGTGTTGTCAAAGATTCCGAAACTATCCCATTCAGCTGACATTTCTACCAGCAAACTGGGATATTTCCTTCTCAGTGATTCATTGGTGTAAGCCTTCTCACATGCCCTACAAACATGAAATTTAAATCACCTCTCCTCAATGAACAGATTAGATGGCAGTAAGGCAGACATGCTTGGAAAGATCTAATATGTACTAATAAGAGAGGAAGTCATCAGGAAATGGATAGTTCCTCAAGCTAATGAATATGTCCCAACAAAAATGCATCTATTATAGTCACTATTCTTTCATGGGAGCATTTTTAGAACATTTAGTCTGAGCGGTTCAGCAATATTTAGAAAAACATGCAATGTATTTGTTCATTTTTCTCCCAGGCTTTCACTTAACAATGGGCGGCATGAAGGTTTTCCTGTGTTCAACATTTGCTTTCCAGATCTGCACAATTCTGATGGCTTGGAAATGTGACCTAATCCTAATGATTTCCCTTTATTCTCCATTAGGCCATTCCACTGCTCAGGAGTATTGTGCTGCATTGATAATCACCTTGGGAAGATTTTAGTGAAAGCCTGGTGGGTGTGGTGGTATGAAACGTGGAAGGACGCAATGCTCCTCAAAATGAGAACATACCAAGGATTCAAGACTCCTATCTTGCAGCAAGAAAGAGGTAAGAATCTTGGTAGGTGTCCTGGCACAGGGACCAGAACTGTGTGGACATGCCTGGGAAATACACCAGGAACTGATCACTTTATGGTTCCTGAACACCAATGTGAATATATGAAACATGAGATCTCTTGGGGGGGATGGGGGGGGGGGGGGGAAGAAAAAAAAAAAAGCAACCCAGGCCATCCTCTTTCAGACAGGCAAAGAGTGATGTACATTCACAGTAAAAAATTAACAACAAAATATGCAAAAAAAAACCCCAAAAAACAAAACCAACAAAAACCCCATAGAAATATACATACTGAAAACATAATAGTTCTCATACCCTTTTATTAGTTTAATTCAAGGGTCATCAAAGCCTGGATACTTAGGAGTGGCATGATTTAGTTACCCTCTTCTGGGTTATGTATCTCCTGTCAAAGGGTTGTCCAAGACTGAGCTGTCTGCTTCAGGTTCTTGGCTTCTTCTTGGCTCCACATTGATTTGATTCTCAGATTGGATTTAGGCTACTTTTCATGAGTGAGATTTGACAGGCCATTTTGACAGGCCATTTAAGTACCACTGCTCAGCATCCCGTACAGAGGTCACATCCTGTTAGAGATCAGTTGTTCTTTTCCCAGTGGAATTATTTTGCCCTAATGTTGTTAGTGTTGGTGGAAATTGTCTAGGTGTAGCCTAGTCATTTGTGCACTCACTATACCAGACAGAGAAAAGCAAAAATCCCCATGGGACAACTGACCTCATTTGTAAATGCTTCCTTTCTTAGGGTTGCTGGAATCCTTGCCCACTGCCCACAGAGGAATCCTCAATGGCTGTGCTGGACTTTTCTGTGTCTGTATTTAAATGAAATACACATCCACCTTGAACGTAATTTTGATCCACCCTCCCGCATCACAGTTGCTGCATAAAGCTGCTTATTAAAGACCTGTGAAAACATCCAGTCTTCTTTGCTGATGAAACAAAACACAACAGCTTATCTGATATTTGCTTTAAATAGGCCAAAGGTCACAAGAGATAGGATAAAATACAATCATCAACTCACATGCCCAGCCTACTATTTCCAAGTGCATTGCAAAAGTCTAACATTTTCATAATCAAGTCACAGATGACTAAAATCAATTACAAAGGTTAATGCCTGTGACAACTCGTGTTGGTAGTGGATCTTAATTCATAATATTTTCTCTGCTGTGACAGTAATAATACGTAATTATAAATTAAATCCTATTACTACTGAAATATGTTTTGAGATCTCTTACCAACTACAGCAATACTAAACTCAGAAATGAAGACTCCTTTTTGTTAACAAAATACAGCAACTATTTCTGACTCTATCCTTTTTCTTGCAATAAAACCTTGCCATACTGTAACAGCATTTTGAAAAACAGCAAAATGTCATAGTTATTATTGTGTTTTAGTAGGGACCTCTTCCTTGATGTCAGCCTTTCAGAGGTGCATCTATCCACCCTTTGGCTCTTCTACTCGGTGAAGAAACTTGTCTTTGGTGCAGGCCTGTGAGGATTTGCCAGCTGGTGGGTCAAGGCAAAAGCAGGAGAAACATAACATAGCTGGAACTATTTTACATATGCAAAAATAGTTTCTGAGTTATATCTGGTCTGCTGTCTTATAAGAGAGAAAGTTTTGCCTGGTCAGTATTTGGGCAACAATCTCTGTACTCTACAGGGAACACCCAAGGAGATGGTAGTTGCTTTGATTACAGGCTTCATATGACTGGCAAAATTCAAGCAAACTAACTCCTTTAATATTTCTACCACAAACTGAGGCTATTTACTTGTATGATAGCTTGATAAGGAGGTCATACCATTCATAACTGTATCTCCATAGAATTCCATTTTTTATTTTATACTTGATGGCTCAACGGCTCCAAATTATTGCACAAGTGTGGCTACAAACAGTGCTTACCTGGAGCAGCTTCACATACTCTAAGAAGCAACAGAAGTGCTGAGAGAGATGATTGCTTTCTGCTTTCCCCTCAGGAGTGGCGGGGCACTGCCCCAGCCTGCCTGAGGCTCATTAGCCACACAGAGTCAAAGCTCAGCATTGCTCCCAGCACAACCAGAGTGACAAATTAGGTCTGTGGTCATGGAAAAGAATGTTTTAGACTGTTTCTCCTATAAGATTACAGCAGCTCATGATCTTTAAACTAGTCCATACCAACAGATATGGAGCTCCTAGGGTGTGTCTCTGCCCATTGATTAAAGGATCAGCTTATGGTGAGGCCCAGTTTTCTGTTGAGGTCAAAGAAATTGGTCACTGAAGAGCCTCTAGAAGTAAAAGATACAAATTGACAAGAAAAAAATACATCAATCTAAATTGACATACACAATATAAGCAATAAAATGGCTTTTATGTTTAAGAAAGGCCGTTTTTATAATATCCTAATTTTCTAGGCACTATTCTGTGACTTGAGAGTCCTTTGTCCTTATACACTAAAAGCATGCTTAGCTATAGAAGAGGATTGGGGAGGCAGGTTTGACCTGTTTACAGGCAGGCTGCTACCTTTTGATCTTTCTTTGCTTCAGTGCCATACTCAGTGCTCTGTTCAGATGAAGCTGTCAAAGTAGTTCTTCATGCAGAATGTCCAAAAGGACATCTCTTTCTGGAGGGGTTATAGCTCCTTGAAATCAAGCAAGGCAACTAATAACATTATAATAAATGTGCACTTATTGATTTCCTTTCCTGAGACAAACACAACTTTTTGCTTTTTTTTTAATAAAAAGGAACATGGCACATCTCCTTCAGAAATAATTCTACATTCCCTTGTAAGTAATTTTTTTAAACTGCTAGTGGTAGTCTTTCTTGCCAAAAGGAGGACAGTCCACACTCCTCCCTCACCAAATGTTCCCTCAGGAACACTTTGTACTTTCCCTTAACTGTTCGCTACGTCCACTGGAGTCCATCTGCAAAAAGAATGGCTCAAATTTACATCTGGATTTCCAATCAGTCACAAATTCATGGCTGTTTTCCCAGACAGAGAGCAATTAATTGAAACCTGTGAAACCCATTACCAAAACCTCTGGAAACATCAGTTCACCCAAACAAAACGGTTCTCAGTGTTTCTCATCTTAAACTTTTGGGCTTAAAATGAGATTTTATAAACATCTAGGGAGAAATCGCTCCCAAGTTCATCAGCTGACTCTTTCCCTCTCCCCTCTAGTTCAGTAGTATTATATTCCATTTATTAAATTTTGCTTAGCATACCTTTACTTCCACTATACTGCAGACAAGTGTGCTAGTGGATTTGTCCTGGTCTGCAGGAAAAGTCACATTCAAATGACACTCTTATGAGCATATTGAAAAGAAAAGAAGAAACTTTTACTTCTCTAAAAATAGAAGGTGGCATCTGCATAACACTGTGTTCCAGCATCTCTGGGGAGCTACTGTTAAGGTTTTGAAATCCTCAGTCAGAAACACTGATTCAGAAATGCTCAGATCAGAAACACTGTTGATCAACCAACTGCAAAACAAAATGGTACACCAAATGTTTCCAAGACAAGACTTTCTTCTTTTCTTTATACTCTGTCACCTGGGCTGACAGTATCTTTTTTTTGTATCTGGGCTGTCCACCTTGTAAGCCTACAGCTACAACTGGTGTTTAGATAAGGGGCTTTAGACAGAGTTGCATCTTCTTGAGCACCACAGTTTCATCGTAAGAGTCAAATGCACCTTTTGCAAGTTCTGCTCAAGGAGCACTTTTTACAGGGCTTACAATAGAAGTTTTCTTGAATTCCTAATTTTCTCAAGCCAAAAAGCAGATAATTCCTGATCTAACTTGCACAACATATATTATCTATCTCTCCTGCTGTAACTTTGCCACTGTCTTCAATGTGGATGACAGACCAAAGGGGTCTCAGAGCCCTGACCTGAAGAACTGCGACTGCAAGAATGATCAATTCCCAGCTGACCCTGAAATTGTGTGAGATCTGCTGCTCCATCTGGATCCCTAAAAATCTGTGGGGCCTGATTGGATTCATCTGAGAATCCTTGAAGAGTTGGATGATGTCATCAAAAAACCTCTCTTGTGCTGTCTTGGGAATCCAGAGAGTTCCTAGTTGACTGGAAGCTTTCAGGAGGCAGATTTTAAAGAAGGGCAAAAAGGAGGATTCTGAAACCTACAGGCCTCTCAGTTGCACTTTGGTGCCTGGTAAAGTTATGAGGAGAGATCTCACTGCCATCTACAATTTCCTTGTGAGGGGAAAAGGAGGGGCACTGATTTCTTCTGTCTGGTGAGCAGTGACATTACCCAAGGGAATGGCCTGAAGTTGTATCAGGAGAGATTTAGGTTGGATATTAGAAAATGGGTTTTCCCCCAAAGAGTGATTGGGCACTGGAACAGGGAAGTGGTCACAGCACCAATCCTGACAGAGTTGAAGAAGTACTCAAAACAATAGCAAGGAATTACTGCAGAATTACATAAATAACTCACAGGGAAATATCAGGACTTCCAACTACGTAGCATAGCTTGAATATTTCTTTCAGACCAAGAGTTGTAAAAGAAGGAGGACAGTTTTAGTGAGATCCATCATGATAGCAATTACAAAGACAGGATAACGATTGGGATAAATTTGTTGATACTAAAAATATTTACCATAAAGTGAAAAATATGTATCAGTTAAGATAGAGTATCATGAAATATCTCTACCTATATTGTTCCTAAGAGCATTTAGATCCTAAAATGGATATAATACTAATTTACTTAGTACAGAGTTGTCAAACCTCAAACCAATCAATTATGTCTAGCTTGACAAGCTGGTTAATCTGGACCAGCTCTTCCTGCTCTCTTTCCCAAAGGTCCCACAATGATAGGAGGGGACTGCTCCATAGCGCCGAACCAACTGGTCTGTCCAAACCAGCCAGCCTTGGCCACCAGCCTTCCACCATGAAGGCCCACAGTCCTTCCCGTTGTCAGGTGACATCTGGGAATTGGTTAAATTCATTGCTCAGAAAATGGCAGCTTTCTCCTAGATCTTTTCCCAGGGTTTCCCAGAGGTGGCCAAAAAGTCAGACAAATCAAGATATGTTCACATATTTTAAGAGTTGTATTGCATAAATTCAAGTCTTCAGGACATTGCAACAAGAGGAGATGAGGTGAGAGACTTTGTGCTTGTGCAGGTGACCACATGAAGGTCAGGTGCTAGGGCCTTAGTCCATAATCTGTTCTATTACTGTGGTTTTCATTGCATTTATTTTTAATTAAAAGCAGTGTACCCATTAGGAGCAATAAGACATAATTTCAGCACTCAGTCCAGAAATGGTACAAATTATACCACTAACATATGCAAACCAGTACCAGAAAATTTGCAGGTCTCTGAATGCAGAGAGAAGACAAAGGAGTTTAAGGATATAAAAATAGGGTGGATGTAGCCACCATTTTAAGTGTGGTCTAACCATTCAAGCAGCTAAATATATATATATATATTTGTATTAACATTTTTTTCTTAAATGGTATTTGTTCACCTCAATATAAGTTTTCCACTGATGCTGGAGAAATATGCAGAAAATGAGCAGTTGCAGTCTTTGTGGGTTTAAGGAATCATCTAAGATTGTAATGCTGTGTGATGACATCTCCCTATGTAGGCAACACTGGAATATATAGCTAGGGTCAGCTTTTGTACCCATCCAGTTCCTTCTCAGCTTTTCTATTGGTTCACAAAGCATCTTTCATGCCCCTGTTGAAGACTGCATTCTGTACATTGGTGACATTGTGACTGGACTTCTCTATTCACAATCCAGCCCTGCCATCACTTCTTTTGCTACCTCACATAGTCGGAGGTCTAAGCTATTGCAGCAGATCTAGTAAAATCAATAAAAGGCTTAACAAAAGAAAGAAGTGTTCAATAACTCATTTTTAGTGTGAACAGCTGCTTAGGGTTCTGAAGAAATGAAATTTCTAAAAGGGTTGAATTTCCGCACACATTCGTTTATGTAAGTCATACTAACTAGGCATGTCCCCGTCCTGTGAGACAGAATGGGAGAATGAAAAGAATGATGAGTCAGTGAGAAGGTATTATGTTTTTTCTGAGAGGGTACCATTCGGAGTTCTTGATTATTGTGCCTTTTGAAAGGCTGAGATCCCCAGATGTACATTCTTCCTTCATAGATTACATTCCCCTTGGAGCAATGAGCAAACAGCAGCTGTCGTCTTTCCATCAGCATGTACTGTACCAGACTTGCTAGATGGAGAAGTTTGGTCTCTGATGCAGGATACTCTTTCACTGCTGTGAAAGGATCAACCATGCTGACTTGGATATTCCCATTCAGGGCAGTAAAGGGCACAGAACTGAGGATTACCGCTTTCATCACACTACTCCATGAGTAGTTGGTTTCAATCCCTTGTGGTCTCATGAGTAAAAATTATGGCTACTTCTCCCTTACCTGTTTATCCTATAATCCACCAAGCAGATGTGCTAAGCAATTCAGAGAAAACTGCTCTGCAAAATACAAAAGTTGTGTCATGCTACAATCCTCCTTGATGAATATAGCATTTGTACAGTCTCCAGCACTTTAATTTCTAAGGTCTTTAGTCTTTTTAAAGCATCCATTTGTCATATCAGGTGATGTGACATGTGCCTTAATGCACATGTTTGGAACAAGGACATTCCCATTTCAAATTTCCCCATCTTCCCATGTTCATATTGCATGATCCCTATAAATGCTGGGCAAAATCACCTGCCTATCATTCTCAGGGCATCCTAGGGAATGTTCCCCCAAAGGGAGATAGTTGGATCCTTTGTGAAAACAGCAGCAGAGGGAAGTAGGTGTCAGGAGACCTTTCTCAGCCAAAACCTTTCCCAAGGCTGCTGCTGAGGCAGGGAGGTTCTGCACCCCTTTCCAGCACAGCAGGTATCACACCGCGCTCTGCTGACTCAAGGCTGGGGCTCCTCTCCAGCAGCCTCTCACCTGGCTGATGCAATCACAGCATGCTTTCAAATAACTTCAACCACCTGCCTTTCACCTGGGAGGTGCATGCAACACAGAGCGTGCACTATGAGGGCCTTGGGTAATTTTATTTCAGATTGTGAAATGCTGGCTATTGTGCAATGATAAATCCACTTCAAGCCTCATTATCTCACCTCTTTAAGAAGTGAAAGCATGTCTGCAAGCATGTCTAAATCACACTTCCAAAATGAAGACTGTTTTGAATAGACCTAACTTATATCCCTGGAAAATCACACCCCACCCCTTCACAAATCAAGCATATTGTCTCCTGACCTGTTTTTAAATGTGGTTATAGTCTCATTTCATAGGCCTAACAATCTCTATTTATACCGAGCAAATTTTAAAGAGGCTTTGAAAGCAGTAACTTCATCGTAATATTGTCATCATGAATATGGTCACAATGTAGGTGAAGTCTTTAGTTACCATGTTTTCAAAAGATCAAGTAACAAATAGATCAAGATCAAGAAAGAAATAGACTTAGTAGGAAAAAAAAAAAGTGGCATAAAAACTTTTCAATGTCACCAAAATGCCTTGAGATTTGGCATTCCTTCTTCCTTCTGGGCCCCCTGATCTCTTCTGTTACCTCTTCTATATCTACCTGCTTGTTTTTGCTGCTTATGGAGAATATGAGTCAGAGAATACAGACAAACCTTGAGGGTTTGGGGTTTTTTAAAACAACATCCTAAAACATTGAAAATTGCAATGTTTCACTAAGAAGATGAAAGCAAATTTAATGTAACGCCTTCCTGGCAAAGAGCTGAAGAATCAGATGCAAAGGGGAGCGTCACTCTGTTTTTAACTTTAAGGTTGCATCCTGTTCTGATGTCAAATATCTTCCACTCATGGTACCTGCTGGATTCCTAGTTGCTCTGTATTCAGCTATTTTGTGGGACAGCTCTTTGGGTCCCTTCCTTCGGAGGGCTTCAGTCTGTTCTTGACTCTAGACAACTTGCTCTGATATCACTCTTGTAGGACTGTACATCTTCTAGGTGTCATTTCAGTGTGTCATACACATTCCCATTTAAATTATGGATTTTTCACATAAATTAAATGCTTCACATAAATTAAAATGCTTCACATAAATTAAAATGCTTCCTGTTCAGCTTCACAAAAGTTGCAGTAGCTGAAAGCAGTGGGATTTGCCCTAGAAATTCATTTTAAGGGCATAAAGATAGAAGGCACAGAGTGAGTCTGAAGAAAAAACTCAGTGGGCACTTCAAGCCAAGATAAAGATTGCCATCTCAATTCTCCTCTACAGGGATCACTGAAATGAATAGGACACCTTTAGGAATGAGATTGCCAGAATTATAACCACCACAGTGCCTCAGTACAAGCTACTGTGCAAACACTTGTTACATAGAATCAATCTAGAATAGACTAGAGAAAACCATATTATTATTTCAAACTTACTATTATTCCAGCTGCACCTAGCTCGCCTTCCACAGTTACAGTATCTACAGTGCTTACAAAAGATATTATCTAGATCTGCAGATCAGAGAGCTGTTCAGATGTTGCACAGTGAGTCCATCCTGAAGCTGGTAAGTTTAACTCCATCCCAATGGGCAAAAAGGTGGGATGATGGATCTGTCAGTGGATAGGATGAAGCTTACTGATGGGAGAGGGAAAAAGAAGAGAGGAAACCTTAGTCAGAGTGAGAGTGCTAGTCTGGCCCCAGCAGGCATTGGTTCCTCATTCTGGTGAGGGATTTGGCCTTTGGCCACATTTCTGGGGCCTTTGTAAGTGGCAGAGTTCAATTAGTCAGTCTAAAAATACCTATATAAAAAGGAAAGTTTTGGTATCACATTCTGATACTATATGCCCCTACAGCAGGAGCAGTGTCACCAATGACCTGGTGACCCATGTGTTGAGGGACAGTCACCTGCCCTGCCAGCTCCCCAGCTCACTCAGTGCTGCACTGCCAAAGTCCCTTGTGCCTGCCAAGCAGCAGATTTTCAGAAACTTATAACTACTGAAATCAGGCCCAGTTTTCACTGGCATAGTATAAGATATTCCACTTCAATGGAGCTTATGTTTGACTCACTCCATGCTTTTTTGGTTTTTTGGTCCAGATTTGTTAAAAAAACCCCCATGACTGAATATTGGGAAGTTATTTTCTCATTCTTCCCATAAAACTCAGCCAACACAAAAGAAATACTTACATGAGTAATTCTTTTGTTTACTTGTTTGAAAGTCCAAATTCAAGGCATTTGAAAATAGAAATATGAATGTTTTTGAGAAGAAATAATTGTTTCTCTCATGAAAAAAGAAATATGGAATGGAAATGTGTGAGTAACTGCAGCAGTTACTGGTACTTCAGTTACATTCCAGTAAAAGCTAGGCAGATTTTTTGTGTGCACATGTGTAAAATGAAGCTAGATAAATTTGTCATCTTCCAGTAACATGTATTATTACTGAAGAAAAACTGATTATGGAAGAATTAAATATACTTTGCTGCTAGATTTCTCTCTGATCCACAGTGAGCACACTATGTACATATCTGGTTTTCCTCTTTCCAAAAATATCAACATTCTTGAAAAAAACCCAGTGTTACTTTATCCACAAGAACATGCATGTGGCATGCATGAGATGCTTATTGATCTTCCTGCTGAAAGATACACAATTCTCCAAGCTGCCATTTCATGCATCAGTTCCAGCATTCCTTCCAAGTACATGTATAATATATGTGCAAACTACTCATCAGCAAGGCTGTTTTAGAAATAAGCTACCTTAGATAGTATGCCAATGCCTAGTGCTATGTCTCCAGCCCATTTGGATATGAATGAAACAGATGAGAAACAAAATGTTTGATTAACATTAAACTACTGAAATAAAAGATTAAAAAAAAAAAAAGGCATTTGTATAAGTGGAGGTAAAAATCTACTATTTTGTCACCTAAAATTAGTATCTGAGTTGCCATCAGCAGTCCATTTACTTGTATTACATTTAACCAATTTGATTCAGGAAAAAAATAAAGATTTTTTTTTAAGTTAAAACATACTTATTCTTTATCCCATTTAATTATATCATTGCAATTTGTCATTTGGAAATGATATCTTGACATAAGATTGAGATAATTGAGTAATGGGTGTCTAGTTGTGCTCTGGATGCATAAATCCCTTCATGTACAGCAAATATCTACCTGGTACAGTTTGTAAAGCCTGTGCTGCTGTTTAAGTGACCAGTGAATAAGAGTCTGCTTTATGGTGAGATGGAACACCAGGCTCCACTGACTGGGTTGACTTGAGGCTCATTTCAGGTGCCTAAAACAGGCATCCTGGCCTCCAGCTGCCTGCAGCAATACACAGAACTTCAGCAATTTCTCTGAAATTTTCCAAAATTTTTATTCATTCTTGTAAATATTGAGTTAGAAAAAAGCAAAACTACCTACTCAAGGTCCTAGGGAAAATTTTCTTCAAGAGCATCTAAATGCTCCAACCATTAAAAGCAGTATAAAGTCCCAATCCAACAATCTTTCCAGAACTTTACTGTAAATTTGGAATGCATTTTAAATACATTTCAATGATCCATTTTCACTTGCTGACAACTGCCAAGCTTTTCCTCAAAACTAGTATAAAGTAAGTGTTTAACTTTTTAAGCTACTGCCTATGGTATCATCTATTCCCTGGCCATAATATGAACACCATTTTTGCGTTCTACCTTGATATCCAGGACTATAGCAAGGGATGCTTTTGAAACATTGCAAAAGCCACACAGCTCAATTTACAATCACATCCATTTAAACCTGATTTTAATAGGCACCAAACAGCTTTCAGCCTGTTTTGTAGGCCTGAGATATGTCTGATCAGTCTTCCTCATTTTCACCATCAGAGAGTTTACAGGCGGTTGCAGGTGGCTAACTGCACGGAAACATGGTCCTTATCAAGGCAGAGTTTCTTCTTACATAAGAGTTAACCAAAAGATTAAATTAAAAGATTTTGTTAAAAGATATGGCTGAATAGGCCAGGTGCTAAACTAAAGACAACAACAGCTTGGAAAGACATTTCCATGTTTTGGCTGGAGAAGAAATAATAATACAGAATAAATACTTTTGGAAATAAGCTGTGCAATTGCAAGTGGTTTTTCTCTTTGTTTTGGTTTCTTTAGGAAAAAGAAGTTTTGTCAAATAAGCATGGAGATTATTCAGAACACAACCCCAAGAAGTACACGTGGCTGGAGGGAGAAGGCAAGGCTGGCTTCTCTAGTACTCAGGACACAGGAGGCAGCATGGATGTTCTAGACCCCTGGAGCCAGGGGGCCCATGTCTTTGGACACAGGAGTGAATGTGCAGGCCTTGATCCAGTGTAGCTGCCTGGACCTGCAGAAGTGGTTGTCACCAGGTGTCCTGGGTTGTAGTATAGGATGTGCACAAAGTATTCTATCACCATCTTCATGAACTGTTGAATCCAGGTGGGGCAGTGTTTTCCCAGGCTCCCTCCCTCTGGGCCATTGTCTTCTGTTAATGACCCATCAAATGCCTTGCCCATGACTCATAGATAACTCCCTCCGGGAGCTGTCTCTGTTTAATGGGCCATCAAGGACCCTCTGCATGACTCATCATCCTATTGTGAGATGCTCCGCCCAGGGGGAGAAACCAAGCATTCTCACCTGGATATAATCTGGAGTTTGGGACAGTATAGGGGGCTCTTACCTACTGGATTCCCAGAGGAACAGAGCTACCAGACCTTTCTACAAGATCACTGCTTTGGGAAGACCACCTCATCAGTACTGCTTCCATCACTCTGCTCAGGTTGTATTCCGACTCTGTCAGTGGTCTTTTGCATTATTGCATCTATTTTATTTTACCTTTTTTCCTTTCTTCCTATTAAATTGTATCTCTGACTTGGAGCCTCTCATTTGTTTTGCTTTCAAACCTCTACACCAGGCTTCCAGCCACTTCCATCCAGCAGGACCCAGAGTTTGTCCCTCTCCCATCCCCATGTACGAGCCCATGGCAGTGCCTGTGGTCAGCCAGGACACCCAGGCTGTGCCAGGCCCACAGAGCACTCCTGCTGTGGGCCACTGGTCAGCTGTGGCCAGAGACACCTCAGGCACCCACTGCCACAGAGAAGCCACTGCTCTCTGGAAATCAGCTAAAATACAGTGTTTGCTGGGGCTGCTGGGCCAAGAGGGAGGTTTCCAGAGTTCCCATGGCTATTCAGTGGAGCGTGTGCAATGGCAGCTATTGCTCCAGGCTTCAGAGCACCCAGCAGTGGGTGAGGGGCTCTTGACCCTCCTGCTGTTGCTTATTTCCAGGACAGCATGCCATCAAGAGAAAACAGGAGCCTGAAAGCACCTAAGCAGAAATTTTGGATGATCTGACTCCATGCAGTCCCTCTGTGCTGGCACTAGCCGCAGGCCCAGCTGCTTTCCCATGGGCTTCTCAAGGGCTGAGGTCCAGCATCCAGCAGATACAGTAAGCCCTGCTGGTCCCTGCTCTGGGTGCAGCTGTCCCCATCCAGGGTGATTCCCTGTGCCCAGGCACAGTCATGTGCCTAAGTGCCAGCTTGCAGGAATAGTCAGTTCTTTATTTAGAGCTCATGTAGGCTTCATGCCTTTCCCTTCTCAGAGATGGGAAATGCCTGCATGGCATTGCAGCAAGGAGGGATGTTGGAACCATGGAGTCTGAAAATTTCAGGCTTTCTGAGCTGAGGGGTGCTGACCCTCAGGCAGGCACCACATTTGACTTGAGGCCTTGGAACAGGCTTCTGAGATTGTGTGATGGTGCAGGGGTTGTGGGTGTGTAGTTAGAATGGTGTTGTGTGATCTCATAGGGTAAAAACTTAGGTTTGGGGTTTTGGTATATAGTAATGCATGTGGGCCAAGATGGAGGATTCAGGGTGTTGTCTGGGTTTTTCTTCTTCACCTTCTTCTTCACAGATTTGGATGGTTTTCTCTAACTGGATGAAAGATGTCTGCATTGAGGACCTCAAATGATCATTATTGGGTCAAAAGCATAAATAATATAGGTGTCACTTTGGCATTGGGTAATTTTCTCTTGAATAGCCTTGGTAAGAGTTAGAGGCTCACCATTTTGTCTCCTTTCTTTAACTGGCAAGTTGGAGCTCACACTTTGTGAGACTGTAAATACTGTAAATAGATAAGATGTAATTAACAACCAAGACCAAACTTGACTCTGCATTTCCCGTGTCTTTCATCCTGACCTCGGCTGAGATAAAGCAGGCAGAACTGTAACAACAGCACATGGTAGAAATGGGGCCTCCTGTTTAGCAGCTTTTCCCCAGAAGGATTCCACAGAAAACTACATGCTTCTGTCATGCATGGACTTCAGCACCAGCATGTGTCCCACAGGTGAAACTGCTTCACAGCAACCTCTCAAGAAAGAGCCTGTTCCAAAAAGGGGTCTTCGTAGCATCTCCTAAATGTGGCACATTGGCAATAAAGAACCCGCTCTCCTCTTGCTTCCTTGAGTGACATGGCTACACACCCATAACTAGATACTCATCACTTCAGTTATGGATATTTAAGTAGAATTGACTTTCAACAATGGGACAACAAGTTTAAAAAATCTGAGTAAAAGAAAAAAATGTTTTTCCACCATATGGGCAGGAGAAAAAGGAGCTAAACTCAAATAGCTTTTTTCAAGGACAACTCCCAGTTTGAATGAATTCAACAAAAGTGCAATTCCAGAGACACAAAATGTTCCTTTCTAGACAGCAATTGCCTTTTTTAAAAAATAAAGACTGAGATTCTGGCATTGTCATAAATTCTGACCAAAAAACAATCCCAAAAAACACAACTGAATAAGCCCAGGTGGCTTTACTTTTGTTGCAATCACAGGATATACTCCACAGACTTGCCTGTAGAAAGCAAGTGGGAAATTAATGCTATTTATATTTCTCAGAGATCTGGTTGAAATTGCAGCCTCATTCAAGTTTTACCTGCCTATGCCATAAAATGCAATGTTAATGAAAAAATCTGTCGGACTGATTTCTGAGGTTTAGAAGTATTTTTGTGAAGGAGGTAAATCTCATTTTCATATCATCAAATGCCTCATTTTCTAACTTTCACAGGCCAATTAAAAATGAAGTGTTGTTTGAATTCAAAATACCGAATTAATTTTGCACAGAGGAATGAGTGTCCTGGGAAAACAGAGGGAGCATTACAGTTTTTTCTAATAGGAAATGAGAAACACCTATTCCTGGATATAGCCATTTCAGAAAGTAAAATAGCAACAAAGAATATTTAATGGATAAGCTGAGCAACGTTATTCCCATCTTGAAAGAGGGCACGGTGAAGGACCTGAGAAAAAAAAACAATGAGCAGGCAGTCTCATTACCATCTCTGGAAACAAGATGGAACAGGATATTCTGGGGGTCACAAACAAGCATAGAGATGAAGAGAAGGTCACCAGGAGTAGTTAGCATGGATTCACCAAGAAGAAATCATGCTTGACCAATCTGATGGCCTTCTATGATGACATGCCAGGATGGATAGACAAGGAGGGAGCAGTATTTGTTGTCTCCTTCAACTTGAGCAAAGCTTTTGAAAGTCTCCCATAAAATCTTTCTAGGTAAGCTCAGGAAATGTGGGTCAGATGAAGGGGCAGTGAGGAGGATCAGGAACTGGCTGAATGGCAGAGCTCAGAGCGTGATGATCAGCAAAGCAGGATCCACTTGGAGGTCTGTAGTCAGTGGTGTACCCCAGCGATCAATACCAGGTCCAGCCTTATTGAGCTTGTTTATCAAAGACATGGGGAAGGTACAGAATGTACTCTCAGCAGGTTTGCTGATGATATGAAGCTGGGGTAGTGGCTGATACACCTGAAGGCTGTGCTGACATCCAGCAGGACCTTGACACACTGGAGGATTGGGCAGAAGGAAACTTAATGAGGTTCAACAGGGGCAGGCATTTGGTACTGCACCAGGAGAGGAACAACCCCAAGTACCAGCACAGGCTGGGGGCTGACATACCAGAGAGCAGCTCTGTGGGGAAGGGCCTGGGAGTCTTGGATCACCTGGCAGTGTATTCTTGTGGCCAAGAGGGCCAGTGGTATCCTGGGGTGTCTCAGGAAGAGTGTGGCCAGCAGGTCAAGGGAGGAGGTCCTTCCCCTCTTCTCAGCCCTAGCCAGGCCCCATCTGGAGTGCTGCAGCCACTTCTGGGCTCCTCAGTACAAGGAAGAAAAGGAGCTACTGGAAAGGGTTTGGCAGAGGCCGTGAGGGTGATGAGGGGTCGGGAGCTTCTCTCTTATGAGGAGAGACTTTGGAAGCTGGGCCTGTTTAGTCTGGAGAAGACTGAGAGGAATCTCATTGATACATATATATACCTCAAAGGTAGGTGTCAAGAGGGTGGTGCCAGAACGTTTTCAGTGTTGTCCAGCAAAAGGACAAGGAGCAATGGCTATAAATTAAAATAAAATTTCACCTCCTTTCACTTTACATTGAGGGTGGCAGAGCACTGGAACAGGCTGCCCTGGGAGGCCATGGAGTCTCCCTCTCTGGAGATATTGAAAACCTGAAAACCCACCTGGATACATTCCAGTGTCACCTGCTCCAGGTAACCCTGCCTTGCCAGGGGGTTTGGACTGGATCTCTAGGAGTCCCTTCAAATCCTAACAGTTCTGTGATTCTGTGAAATTACTTCTAGTCTTACAGCCTTAGTTTAGTTGTACAAATCAGGCACAGGCCAGTTGTGGGGAAAGATTATAGATATATGATAGATAGCAGCTCTTCTTTTGTCCCTAAGATGGCGTTCTTAGTTTTGACTCCTTTCTATTTTAGGAATGAGACAAAAAAGAAATCATCACTGTGTTTAGTATCGATTCAGAAAATTAGCAATAACCTGAAAGCTTCAGGCATGGAAAGCAAATTTGAGAAGTTTCCTTTGCAGCTCACAGCCAAATGGCAGTGGCTGGGAAGGCAACACAGACAGTTTTACTCTCTGCACATAGAGGATCCACTGCTGGGGCTGTGTAATTTTTCCATATCATCTTGAAGATAAATTTTGTCTCTGTTACAGAAGGCAATGTGTTAAAGAATATACAATTTCTGACTGGAAGAAATCTCTCCTGCCCAATTTTTGTGGAATTTGTGAAGGAAGATGAAAGTCGTTAGGAACAAGAGAAGCATTCAGCAAGGCAAAAATTAGAGTTTGAAGAAACCTACTGAGAGTTTTACATGTGACACACCTACATTATAAATGACATTTTTCCTTCACAGAAGAACACACAATTCAGTAATTCAGCCCCCTCCACCATAAGGCATTAGAAGCCAGCACTGCTTGTCCATTCATCCAAAAGTGCACATTCTCAGAAACTGGGAACTGCGTAGTTTTTAGTGGGCTGTCTGGATGATAATAGTAAGCTGTTTCCCTCTGAGCCCACTTAATGGCAATTAGTACAGCTTTGGGGATGGTGATAATCATTTATTTATTCTGTTCTCCAGTGGAAAAAGAGCTTTTAACAGTATTTACCAGAGAGCAATAGCTGCAATAAGCAGGTTACCTGGAGACAGCTGCACCTCTTATACAGATCCTGACTACAAAATGCCATTGAGTTTTATTTTGCCTAGAAGAACATTGGGCAGAATATACTTGACAATCCCTAGTGGCATATAACTATCACAATAATTATCACTAACTACCAAACCTCCACTCCTCTTTGGGTAAAATGGTCTCTGCAGGAAATAGTGAGAAGATCTTGCTTCTGGATTTGGCCCTGCCTAGCCAATGCAACAGAAGATGCGTCTTATACAGCATTCTACCTGCTGCCCAGCATAAAAATCAAATCAGTCTGGGTGTATTCAAATGGAGTCACTACCTTGGACTTTTCAAGACCCAGCTAAAACAAATCTATAGCTGACTTGACACCAGCAGTGTGGTACCACTTGACAGTGGTACTACTTCAAGCAGCAGGTTGGACTAAATTACCTCCAGAAGGGCATACACTGCTGATATGAAGCTATAAGATGTGTATAAAAGCCTTAGATATTTAGAACATGGTAGTTTTGCATTTGAACTGTAATTGTTTTGCAATTGAATCAAGAACCCCGTATTTAATTATATTTGTGCTAGTCCAACAGTGTGTTCACGACTTCTGATCATATACACTGTTGCACATCATACTTTTATAGCTTGCCCATGCATTCCATGGATTGCAGAGGTCTTTTGATTTCAAAATAGTAAAATGAAACATCAACAACTTAATATGGTTCCTCCCATGTAAGAAGGATATAATTAACTTTGGTCACTGGCCTGACCTGAAAACAGGGGGCCAAGGCGTCACAGAAGCAGGAGGAGGAACTTGCAATATCTTGCAAACAGCACAGAAGAGAGAAAAGTAAGTTCTAAATATAAGTTAAGTAGCCTCCTTTATTCCATTGGATGAAAAAGCTTTGAAGTCTGTAAGTATGGTAAAACCCCCATTATGTTTTGATTATTGAGGTATCATTTGAAGTGCTAACAATGGCATCAGTCTGATCAGGACTGAAAGGGAAAAATGATAAAGTCAAGATCCTTTCAGGTTGGGCACTTTCAGGGTTATTTTGGTTTGGGCCTTTTCCCCTGAGGCAGTTGTGTCAGCAGTACCTGAAGGCAGCACTGAGCAAGGGAAACTTCCTGGAAAGCTGAAGGGAAAAATTGGAAATATAAAACTTCCTTATTTTTGGTATCTAAATCTGAGGACAAAAAGACAGACCATATCTGTTTCTGCACATGCCACATTAATATTTCAATTAGTATAGGGGCAAACAGTATCATTCAAGGTGGGGCTAATGAAGGTGGGGGATGCTTGCATATTTTTAAATAAAATTACTGGAAGTGATTAGAATAGTTTTTAAACAAATTACTAAGTTGCTCTCCTTCTTACAGCTTTTTCCCTCAACTACTTCTATGGCCCCTTTTTTTTGATGTTGAACATTCCAGTAAATGCCTATGAGGTAGAGAAGTATTATCGTTATATCTCTCAGATGAGAAAGAAATGCACAGAGGATAAAAGCACATGTTAAAAGACACATAAGCACATGGCTTTGAATGTCTATGTGTAAGTAATACTATTTGCTGAAAGCAATATAGAAGATTGGAGTCGGTATCTTCTAGTCTTGCTCACTAATCACTTTATAGCATTCTTGTCATTTATTGCACAGCAAAAGGACATAATTACATGACCCTCAATAGTTAAAAGCACTTGCCCATTTGTCTGTATACTGAGTTGTTCTATTTATAGCCATTTTTGTGCAATTTACTTGCAATAGGAAATTTGCTAGCAATGCATTGAGAAATCAAAATCTAACCTTGACATGGCTCTTTTTCATTGTCTGAGTCTGCTCCAAAAGCCAGTGGGAAATCTGTGCACAAACTTTGCATTGTATCATTCCCCAAGGTAAAGGCCAAGAGTGCTCCAGACCGTAACTGCAGCATTTAGGGCACAGACTAAATATTTCTCAAATTGCACAGAATTTGAGTGAGTGACCTATCATTTATATTCTCTTTATACCAGTTTGTATCACCTATTTCCAGCAGGCTCAACCATTTGCCTGTGTGACATTTCCCTGACTGGCTTCTGTTACTAAAACATCTTTTAGTTTTCTACTTGCAGTATAATTTAATTTTCATTCTTGATTGCAAATATTGATTTTTTTTTCAAATCAAGTCTTAAAAAAAAAATCTCACTTAACAACTGTCTTCAGAGGAAATATTTCATTTTAAAGCTATTTAAAGCTAATGAAGTGTAGTCCATTAACTTAATTTATATACTCATCAATCAGCCATTCTTTGAGTCTCTTTAAGCTATGTTTCCGTGTACCAGTGCATGCTATTTTTTTCTGTGATTTTTAAAATTTCATTCTCATTCATATTCCAAAACAGATTTTACTTCTTATATTTTCCCCACACACCAAGGCAGGAGCCACAACACCTCTGCCATGTCAAGTTCTCATAAGAACAGACATGCTTCCAAAAACTCTGTTCCTGGAGGTGCCACCTGAACCTAAACTTGACCCTGGTGTCTTATCAACATCTGTTACAACCCTCTGTGTTATATCTTGTCTAGACCTTGCATTACCTTCACAGTCTGCCCTGATATAGGGCATAATATCTCTTGTGTGATGTTTCAGCATGAAAGACAACACAGCCTCACTACTCACTTAGGCCTGAGGAGACTCTGGGAGGTCACCATTCAATCCCTTATTCAAAACAGTGGCAACTCTGTCATCAGACCAGGCAGCTGAGGGCCTTGATCCATCCTGACATCAAAATCTCCAGGCTCAGAGATTTTAGAGCTCTCTCAGCAATTTCTTACAGTGCATGGCTGTTCTCAGAGGGCAAACATTTTTCTTTTTATGCAGTCGGACACTGCCTTATTTCAGATTATGATAGTTGCATTTCATTATCTCACCATGCAAGTTAGTATTGAGATTGACTCCCTCTTCTAGGTAATCTCCTCAAAAATATTGTAAGGGTGCACTTAGGTGTGCTTTTTCCAGTCTAAACATGTTTCAGTGGGTTATGAAGTACACTAGTTGTGGGGTTTAACTCACTTTTAAAACTCATCCTCTCAAACTTGGGTAACTCAGATAGGTTCTTCTCTTGTCTTCACCTCACCAGTGAAGGAAGAAAGAGGTATGTTCTTGGGGGAATATACTCTTACAAAACAGGTGTGCAAGAGAGGTAGGATGATCTGGTCTGCAAATATTTGAGATTTCCTGCTGATAAGACAAAGAGACTAATGACTTAGCTAAAAGCAGAGGACTATCCGAATGGCAAGCTTCAGGACCGATGAACATTGCCAGTAGGCACACAGACTTCTCTGGTCTTTGCTAAATTTGTGTAGCACTGGCCAAGAAATGGCACCTCTTCATTGTTTCCTCTCTCTGAGATTAAGAGAGTGACGACTGATTTCAGCATTTTGCCAAGTGGTTTGATTTTCACATACAAAAGGTTCCATGTGAATGGAAGAAGAAGGAATTACTGAGCAGAAATCACAATCCTTTTTAGTGGCACACCCCAGTGGTAGCAAAAATGTACCATTTTCTTTTTTTTCCATTATTGTTTCTGGTTGGCAAATAGAGGAAATATCCCTAAAAAGGCCAGGCACCATAGGTGGAGATAGACAGAGATTCCTGCCTAGGAAATGCCTGTTCTTCATAGTGCACTGGGCAAAAAAACCCCTTTTCTTGTTACAAAGGTACCTTAAAACTTATATAAAATCAGCAAAAAGCTGGCACTACCTTAATCATATCTTTGTCATTGCACCTATTGCAGTTCAGGACAAACCTTCATTTCCAGGTGAATGGAAAGGGCACTGGTCCAGGGTGAAGCCACGGGAGAAGGAATTACTGAGCAGAAATCATAATCCTTTTAAGTGGCACACCCCAGTGGTGGCAAAATGTACCATTCTTTTTTTCAATTATTGTTTCTGGTTGGCAAATAGGGGAAACATCCCTAAAAAGGTCAGACCCCGTTAGTGGAGATAGACAGAGATTTCTGCCTAGGAAATGCCTGTTCTTCACAGAGCACTGGGCAACACAAGTCTTTCCTTGTTACAAAGGTACCTTAAAACTTACATAAAAGCATCAGAAAGCTGGCACCTCCCTTATCTTATCTTTGTCATTGCACCTATTACAGTTTAGGACACACCCTCATTTAAATACAAGTAAAGTTCAAAATCTTTCTGAATCAATCTGATTACTTACTTAAGTGTTGTAAGAAATGATTCAATACTGCAATTAGGTCTTGCCATAATTGATTGTATTTGTTTACATGGTAGGTTATTAGCAAAATATTATCTGGAACTGAACTCTTACAGTTTAGATTATTGCAGCAATATACCAAACATAATGTCATAAATGTGCAGCAGGTGGCTACTTAATTACAGTTCATAATATTCAGCATTCATTCTAAATAGTGCATTTAGAACCAAATTAGCTGCCTTAAATGAATGATTGATTTGACTGATAGTGAACTGTATGGCATTTCTAGCTACCATTATGCAGCTTTAGTATGAAGTAACTCACAGATACATGATGATGTCAATCTGTATCTTTGAAATACTATTTTAGAAAAGGAGTGAATGGTCTTCGCTTCTTACAGGGTGATGCATTTTATTCCTGGAGCTGTGGAGTACTTTTCAGTGTCTAAATTCACCATCTGGTATAGCCCAAAGCCATTATACTCTCATCTTGCCATCTTAAAATGACACTATAATAGGCCACTCCAGATTTATAATACTCTCTGTCTGTTTGGATGTCATGCAGTAATACCACATTTGATCAATACCCTAACTGCATGTAATATTTTAAATTACTGTGCATGAAACAGTTCTAATTTTGAGGAAATTTTTTTTAAATATGGAAAAAGGAGGAAAGATGTACTTCTGAATCTGCTCAGAACAGATCCATGGAAGCATTAAAACCTTTCATCAAGCCTGTTTCCCACACATCTCCCTTTATGGTATCTAACCAGCTAAAAATGCTAGAATAAATTAGTCCAGTGATGTGGCAGGTAACAGGATACAAAGCCATTGGCATGCAGTTTGTCGAGAATTTTTGGATTTGATAGGAAGGGTCTTACAGGAATTGGAGAAGTACGAAACACAGGGAATTCAGTCCCTACTGCTGTGCCTTCAAAATCCCGCTGCAAGATATAGGGTGATCTTGAAGATCATAATACCAGGAGAAGGATTGTCATAGACTAATACTCATACATTTTTACAAGTAGGCTGAAAATAGGGGGAGGAAGAAAAGAAATAAATGTCTCATTATTGGCATGTAAAACTCAGTTTTAGTTTGAAAATCATCTAACTATAACCAAAGGATGGTTCTGTTTCTTAACCATAAGCTTTTTTCAGGGTGGAGCTCTTTCTTTATTCTATTTCTATACACCTTGCTCCACCAGCATATTTCCTTGTGTTAAACAGAGTCTGCTGATCTTTCAGATTGTGTCCAATTTTTAAGTTTTCTATGGATAACTGAATTAAGGCCCTTCTACAACAGGTGTAACTCCCTTGAATGCTAAATTGTTTGCTATGAAACAACATGGATGTGCTCTGTAAGCACCAGCTTAAAGTATCTGACTTTTTCATTACATCCAGCAGCTCCCACATACACATCAGGCCTATATCAAAATTCTTGGACCCCTTGATTAGGGAAATACCAAGATGCCTGGACTAATATTTTAGAGGATTTTATAGTTTCATTGGGAGTACTTGTGACACCTAGTGGTCCTGGCAGAAAAATGAAAATATTCTGGAGGAAGAGGAAGTAGGGGGTGGGTCAGTCAAAGAAGGAAGGGATTCAATATACCTACTGGAAGATAGTTACTACAATAATCTAAGAAAACACGCAGCTGAACAAATTCTCTTCCTGATGATGAGGCACACCTGTCTGAGGCAACCACCCTTTACAATCCATCATGTAAACAGTGGAAAAATTCAGCTATATGAAACACTTCTGAAGTGGAGTGGCACTAGGTGATTATAAATGTTTGGGTAAGGTGGTCAGGCAATTACCCAAGTCCTTTTCATGAAATGGGAGGTGAGCACAGGAGCTGTGGGTGATGGCATCAACCTGGAATCAAAAGAACACCTGGGGCAGAGCAAAACTGTTGATTCTTTGACGCCATGAAGAAAGCCAAGGAAAGTGTTGAAGGCAGTTCATTTCTGTCTCTTTACAAAATCATCCTTTAAGTATGACACTTAGCAATGTTCCATCATCTAATATACATTCTGTATATTCAACAGAAAAATGTGGGTGTTTCCCTGGGCATGGACTCAGATGGACTATGGTATTTGTCAATACCTTAACAAAACCCCTTGAGTTTATGAACTTCACAAAAAGACTGGATCAAGAGCACACACCCACCTGATGTACAGAAGTCAACTGGGTGTCATGGTCAGATGCAGGGACAGCACAGCATAAACTGTACTGGCTAACTGGGGGCTGACACCTAGAGAGGCATAACCTCCATATTGTTGCAGGGCAAAGCTCTTCATCAGCTACCCAAGCTACTGACCCAAGGGGAGAAAGAACCACCTGTGCTGGAGATTCCTAGAAGAAAACTGCTTTTGATTGTAGAGCCAAAAACATCAAATGGCTTTTAGAAGTCTAAAAGAAATCAAAACAACGGAGTCCAATATGACACAAAACTCAGAGACAGGTATTCACAATAATTAATGACAGTGCCTATTTCTGTGCCGCTGTCTGTTAACACCAAATACCCATCTAAAGATCTTTAACAGCAATAACAAAAACCAAAAACAATTGACTTCACAAGGAAACAGTTTTTGCACAGTTAGTAAAACACAGCTTATAAGCATGCAGTTCCAGCCATATACAGTTTGTATATACTTAGTGTGACTCATGAATTGGAGCACGTTGTGCAATTCACACGACTCCTGTGAGGTTTGTGGGGTGAGGGGTAGGCTCTGTACCTCCTCCTGTATCATGGCGTCTAGGGCTAGAGTGTACTATGTGTGTTTCTGGAAGACAACTAAGTGTGCTCACAGTGGGCTTGGCAGTTTACTCCTCTGACTGCCACCTGGCATTTCCAGGTCATGTCTGCCTTTTGTCACTGCCGTTGCAGGAGCAAAGCACCTCAGCCTGGTCCTCCAGTTGAGGTTTGGTGACACAAATCTGACTCCACAGTGTGCCACAGTTCTTACAGCTCCCATCAGATGCTGTTGCTAGGTTTGCCTATAGAGGAATAAAACTCAAACTGCAGTGACTGGATTATTTAAGTGTCTAGAAGAAGTACATGAACAAAAGATCCCAGATCAGTCCTCAGGCTGCCCTCAGACTTTGCAAATGATAATTTTGCTTGGACTGCTTAGTTGTAGGTGCTTGTCTAAGAGAACTTTGTTAGGAGTCCCTTTGTAGATCACACAAAGATAAATAAATGTATTTTCCTAGAGTACTGGTGTAAAGGCAGGAAGAAAACCGATCTCACCTAGTAATCAAGGTGTAAGCTGTATGCCATCAGAGATAGAAGCAAATTCTTCCCATATGGAAAAAGTAATGCATCAGATGGTGAAAGTGAAACTCTTCAGGATTTTCTAAAGGACCATCTGTTTCTTCACCCCAAACTAAACAGCATAACTGCAGTTAAAAATGGAAACTGGATTGATTCATTCCACTCAACACTGCACTCCCATTTTCCCACGTGAATCATGAGGCTTGCAGGGGAGCCAAGAAATTATGACCCCCTGGGTCAGCAGAGTCACTGTGCAGAGCACAGCACCACCAGTGACAGGGGCAGCCTCAGCATGCTGCTGTGGTACATCCCAAGTCTGAAAGGACTCTGCATTATGTAAGCCAGAGTAAACAGAACCTGGAGAAACAATCAGTTTGATAGTGGGACCTTATCAGTCCCTACTTGCTGTCAACAATGCAAATAGCAGAACACCAGAGTTGTCCCACGTGCACAGGCAGAGCCTGTAAGAAAGACAGAAGCAAAACCAAGAATGATAAGAACAAAAAGACCTTAACCAGTATGTTGGCACCCACATTAACTTATGAAATAGAGGGCAGGGTCAAACTTTGCAACAAGGGGGACCTATCTTTTTCCTTAGTAATATTTGAATAATATTACCACAGAAGAAAGTGGGATCTCCATTCGCAAACTGTTTTAAGAGTAGCTCCACTGCCAATTCTCAGGGACAACACAAACATCATTGATTCAGCTTTGTGGTAGAAGAAGGAATTAAATTATTTGTGAAAGATCCTTCCTTCTGCTTTTCATTACTTTTTCTATAATACACTTCTTTGAGATATAAGTGGAATAGTAATGAAGAACAGTGCTCTTCCTTGCAACTTTAAATGCCTTGTAAAAGAAAAGGGAGGAGAGGGAGGAGAGGGAGGAGAGGGAGGGGAGGGAGGGAAGGAAGGAGGGAAGGAGGGAAGGAAGGAGGGAAGGAAGGAGGGAAGGAAGGAGGGAAGGAAGGAAGGAGGGAAGGAAGGAAGGGGAAGGAAGGAAGGAAGGAAGGAAGGAAGGAAGGAAGGAAGGAAGGAAGGAAGGAAGGAAGGAAGGAAGGAAGGAAGGAAGGAAGGAAGGAAGGAAGGAAGGAAGGAAGGAAGGAAGGAAGGAAGGAAGGAAGGAAGGAAGGAAGGAAGGAAGGAAGGAAGGAAGGAAGGAAGGAAGGAAGGAAGGAAGGAAGGAAGGAAGGAAGGAGGGAAGGAAGGAAGGAGGGAAGGAAGGAAGGGGAAGGAAGGAAGGAAGGAAGGAAAGAAAAGAAAAGAAAAGAAAAGAAAAGAAAAGAAAAGAAAAGAAAAGAAAAGAAAAGAAAAGAAAAGAAAAGAAAAGAAAAGAAAAGAAAAGAAAAGAAAAGAAAAGAAAAGAAAAGAAAAGAAAAGAAAAGAAAAGAAAAGAAAAGAAAAGAAAAGAAAAGAAAAGAAAAGAAGTATTGCAAAGCATGCAAGAAACTCGGAGACTGTTAACTTCAGAGTCATTCCAGAAAAGAAATAAAATTATGTATTTGGCTTCAGTAGGATAAAACTTAATTTGCACACTTACACTTGAGCTTAGCATCTGAATCCTTTCAGCTCTAATTTTTTTCAATATTTAGAATAAATCTAGTATACAGCAGTAGAACATTAAGTACTCATAAAAAATCCTTTGGAAGTTCTTCTTTTACCAAAGTGGGAATATTAACAACTAAAAAAATATAAAAAAGGAAAGTTGAATTAATTTCACTAAATCCATCTTTTTAAAGAACTGAAATAAGCAAAAGCCTTTTAAATCTCCTAATATAAAGAGAAGTAAAATCAGTAAAATGTTTAAACTTATCTTTTGAAGAGTCCTTTCACTATGTAAAATGCTAGACCTAGCCTCACCAAAGGACAAAAAGGGGACAGAAGATACGCTGTGGTTGCTTATCAGTTCCTCTCATTTTTTATCCTTTTGCATAAAGAAAACCTTTGAACAGTACATGTTATTTTGCTTCTGGGGTCAGTGAGTACTTTGGGGTCTGCATCTGAAGGAGAACTGCATGGTTGGCCAAATCAGACACTGATCATTAAAAAACCAATAACTTCTAAGGCATACCCAAATTCTCAAGAAACACAGTTTTATTTGATAGAAAGGCAAAGGTATAAAAATAGAGGTTATGCTGTTCAGGCCTAAAAGAAGTGTACCTGTAAAATGCACCTCTGAAGTGCACATCACATGAGAAAACTTGCACTGGTTCTTTTTGGCTTCAATATTAAGAGTAATTGTGTAAGTAAAATCATTCTTTTATTCATGCAACCTATTATTCTCAAATAACATCTGAAATTACATCAAATCACATCCAAGTGTATGTTTCAAAGAACAACTGGAGTCATAAGAGATATCTCATATAGCACAGTTTTTCTGGCAATGAGACCTATACACTAAATGAATCTGGCTTTTCCAAATCTACTGGGATTCACAGTAGTAACAGAGCATGTTTTCCTTTTTAATCCTTGAAGTATCTACATGCAACTTACCATGCAAAGAAAGTTCCTCTGCTTATTGTAACTGATATTTTGTTACATCAAGTTAATTTCAAGACTTGCAAGGATAACAGCCCATTGTATAAGGTAATGAAAAATTAATTACAGTCTTCTTTTCTGTGACGTGAAGTAACTGTACAGGCATGATATTCTACAACATGTTTTATTGGTGTTTTCTTCAAAAGATGTCCCAACAAGCATTAAATGAAAGGAAAAAAAAAGTAGATCAAAGTTAACAGTGAAATGTTAACTGAATATCCTGATGCAACTGCATAGTCTTCCTACTAAAATCTGTTTATACTATTGAAGGGAAGTAAGGGAAGTAAGTATGGGAAATATTTTCTCTGTAATAAGTTAATTAAATAAGAATAACACCAAGAGAATAAAATACATTTCATTCTCCACATGCAACTCTTTATTCCAAGAATATGACAGTAAGAGTATAATAAAACCATACCAGCAGCAGTGATCTCTCCTTTCTGCTGTGAATATTAAGTTCACCAAAATAAATAAGTGAATATACGAATTTATCAAACTTTATGTGCCACTTAATTCCCAGTGAACTCTATTCCCATCATAAGTATTACAAAGATCAAGAAGGAAATTTTTATAATTTAAAGAGTCAATAATGTTTCTTAAAATTAATTATTCATTCTTGATTTCTGATATTAGTTTTCAGTTACTAAAGCCTAATCCAATCATACTGTAGAAATGCAAGGCTTTCCATTGATATCAAAGACTGTTGCTTCACAAGATGCTCTCAGTGCCTCTATTATAAATGCACTCAGTTCTTGATTCCAGCAGGAATCCAGCCCAGAAATCCAAGTCAGTATGATTCAGCCTCAAAGCAGAAGTTAATTCTCAACTAAAATCTATAGAAGAAATTATGGAACAGTGCAAAGCATCTCCTGAAATTTAAAGACATGATTACAACACGACCAGAGAAATCTCACTAAATAGAGAAAAAAATTATTTTATCTCTAAGAAAATAGTCAATTACAGTGGAACAAAGACACAGTAAACCAAAAGGATTATCAGCTGGGGGAAAGGGAAATTCCAGTAGATATCTGGACAATGTCTCACACGGGCAGTGTTCACAAGGATGGGTATCTAGCCATATCCAAATAAGTCACTATCTACATGAACTAGAGCTATGGCTGATGACCTGAGTTTTTACAGCTTTATCTAAGATGTTTTAAACATTCTTAAAGGTTTGGTACACTTTATTTTCCAAGAATAGGTAATTTTTCATATTTGTGTTTTCTGTAAAAGAAAAATCTCAGGGGAGACCTTTCTTCACAGACTTATTATTTTGGTCATATTATATCAAAGTATATTTAATTTTAATTGTTACTTCCTTCCCCTCTGCAGACCTCTGACTGTGTCTTAAACATTGATCATAGGGTGAGGACATAATTGAATAACTTCCCAAAGTAAGGTATATTTGACAGATGTGACTAACTAGGAGCAAGTCTAAACCATGAGGGAATATCTCAGAACCCTGTAAATTAAGATAAGAACAAGGCAGAAATCAAAAATTATGCAATAAATTTTTGCACTCCAACTTGAAATTTGAGTTCCAGGTCCACCCAGATATGATGAAATTTGCCCAGGTCTTTGGAGTTTTGCTGACAGATTAATAAAGGAAACAGATCTTTTCAGATGAAGTAGTTTACTTCATTTTATTATCACAAATTACATTCAGAAGTTAGTAACACTGTCACTATTTAAAAAATAAATTCAGCAGAGATTGGCTTTTTGAGTAAACCCATATCTATCTACTTTCTTAGGTCAGGACTATACTGATTAAATACTACGAAAAATTCTTCTTAAAACCACTTCAACACAAGCATAAGAACAAAGAGCACATTGAAACAATTAAATCTCTGACTAATATTGCTTAGACATCTTCTGCTTTAAATGAGAGTTTTAAGATGGCTGCCATGGCTAACATTGCATGTAGTTGGAGTGGAAAGTTGCGCACTTAGTTTTCGTCATTCTCTTGGTGCTGAGAAACAGTGAAGAAAGCAAGCTTTAAAAAAATTCAAAAGAGGGAGACTGGACAAGATACACGTATTAATTCTTGTCTTTTTTATTCCCTGTTCCAGTTTAC
Source organism: Chamaea fasciata (assembly GCF_029207755.1). NCBI lineage: Eukaryota > Metazoa > Chordata > Aves > Passeriformes > Sylviidae > Chamaea > Chamaea fasciata. The sequence continues at coordinate 28,939,436 of NW_027094086.1, forward strand.
CATAACAGCTGGATGTTCAGAATCTGAATGACCAGTTAATCTTTTTTAAAAATAGGGAAAAAAGAATAATCTTCATTAAGAAAGTGAGCATCCAGAAGGATAATGCTCAGGCTGAGATAAGCGTGGACGGTGTTGTGCTAACAACAAGGGGAAAGAGAAGTGAGGATGTTAAGGCACTGAGGCGCCTGCGATTTCTGTTCTATTCAATTGGCTTCCTTTGCTCTGCCATGGCTTCAGAAAAGCAGCCAACAGTTTAAGCTAGTCCTTTACAGAAGGACCATATTCCATGAAGTAGACAGTAAGAATAGAACTATTCAAACAATAGCCCCAGCAGAGAAACGCACCTTGCATTTTCATTCTGCATCTCACCAAGAGAAAAATATAAACCTCAAAGAATAGAAACCTCTCATTTTCTGAACTTTATTTATATGCAATCTGGACAAAGGAAGGCACTTTAGGAGAATGAGATGAGATAATAGAAAGCACTCAGAGCTAATCCCAGTATCAGATACTGCTTTACACAGTTTAAGAGAAAGTATTAATATTTTGCCTTAATTACACTATGCAATAAAATAGGAATAATTCCTACTGGTGTACTCTACTTATAGAATGAAATTGCCAAAACAAGGCCTGGCCATAATTTCTAGAGTGAAGAGTCTGTCCGAGCTGTCTTCAGCTCAAATTACAATGCAGCCAAGAAGCCTTTGTACTCTAGGAGTTTCCAGAAACTCCCTGTCATGGACTCTCTGACCTCAGTTCAAGGTTTCCCTTGAGGTCAAGCCATGCAGGCTATCCTATTCTGTATGCTTTTGAATTTGCTGATCACCATACAGGATTTTATCACAGGGCCCCAGAAGACCATGCCACAGACACTCAAGCCACAGAACAAGAACGCCCCTGGGGTATGCAGTAGCAACCCACTGCCTTCCCAGCTTTAAAATTGACCTCAGTCCCTCGATTTTCTGTTGGACACTTTCATTGCACAGTGAACTCATCCTTGGCTAACATCTTTTCTGAAGGTAGACTCAATGATTTCAAGCAGGAATTCCCAAAGGAACCACATGCTCTGCCTGGGGGAGCAAAAAGTCCAGTCCTAGATAAATGGTATGCATGGTCCTCAGACTGGGATATTTGTCTTCTGGTACTTCAGAGTGCACATCTGTGATTAATGACAAACATGTTATTTATTTTAAAGTGTCGACAATACTATTTGGGATTCAGCAGATTGTTGTAGGACATTATCTGAAACTGGTTCTAGATTGCATGAGTTGCAGAAATTTTACATTTCTTCTGAAACTATAATGAACTTCATGTGTAAATATCTTCAGAATATAATTAGGACCACTTGGTAGAGGGAATTGATTTTGAAAACATTTTTGCTGGAAAGGAAACCAAATTTACTCCTGGGAGCAGGGTCTCTCATAGTGTTTCCTTTTCCTCTGAAATAATAGTATGAAGTAAAACCATTCTGGGAAGTGTCAACAGAAACTTAATTTGATGTACAAGGGCTGAACAGCCAAAGCTAGAAGAACCATGGGAAAAATGTGTTTACACAGATGCTGGATTTTCTCCAAAACCTAAGAAAATAGTGCTAAATCCTCTCAGGGCTGAACAATGGGACTGAAAGTAGGCATCAAAGAATAATTAATATATGTTAACTTGCTCCCACTCACTCTCACACTGGGGTATTTTCCCTACGATCACAAATAACATAGTGCAAAGGTTTCTAATCCATTCATTGTGTCAGCACTTACTCAGCCAGGGAAGGAATCACCAGCAAAGGTCTGAGTGGAACTCGTCTGCATTACTTTTATTTTTGTTAAACCATTTTATGTAGAATATAAACAATATGGCAGTTCCTTCATAGAAATTAGTTTTAAGCATGAATTTGTGTGTAAAACCTGAAGATATCTGAGCTGGACAATGATGCTCTGATAATGAGCTCAGGCACAGACTGACATCCCAGGCTGAGCTGAAATGGGGCAGAGACTCATGTCTCTCTTACAACCCCTTGAAATATTTACAGGGCACTTATTTTCAGCATCTGACCTTAAAAAGAGTTACTATGAAGGGACTGCTTTCTGAAGCAACAGAATTCATGTAGAAGAATTATGTAGAAGTAGATAAGGTGGCTTATGCAATATTAGATTTTTAAGTCTTGACCTGAAAAAAAAAAAAAGTAGTGCCTATTCAATGATTAATTTGTTTTTCAGATATCTGAGTGTCAGTTAATATAGCCCAAGTGGCCAATGACAGAGCAAAACTGTCTCCCTACACTTGATCTTCACACCTGAAGAAATAAGCACTCTCTTTTTTTTCTGGACAGCTGACAGCTATCAGTGGAACCATATCCTCCAAAAACTGAGATGTTTCCTACCATTGACTTTGTTTCTTAAAAAAACTTTGATCTGGAGGGCATGTGTGAGGTAGGAAGGGGAGAGGAAGAGGAAAAGCCGGTATTAATTGCCGAGATTGCAGGCAGAGTAGGATAACAATTTTGAAATAAATCATAAAACTAAACCATAACAGGAAAATCCTTAATAGTCTGAGCATTATACAGAGCCAGTACACTCTCCACAAAGCACAGTGCCCTTTCATTAGTGTTCCTGGAAAGCTCAAACAAGAGACTTCCCTAATGTGGTGGAATATCAGATCTACGCTACTAAACAACTTCATTTTCTACTCCTTTATCCCACTTCACTACCAAAAAAACTCCACCTACCCACCTACTCACAGACAAAAAAACAAACACATAAATGACAGCCTCTTTCTTGTAAACAGCAGAACTACACCAATTTGAGAAGACAGTGAGATTTAAAGATATAAATTGGACACTGCTTGTGACTTTTAATGAATGTGTTTTGGACATGGAAACTGCTTCTCTTTGAGCAAGTTCTAGTTGCAGCTTCATTTGCTGAACATGATTCTTTTATCCCTCCAAAGTATTTCAAAAAACATGCACTAAAATATCACAACAAAGCTTGTCTCCTCATTAATTTCTATAGCATTATGAAGCAGTCCTGGCTAAATAATGCACAACTTCTTTTTCAGTTCTACTCAGAGAACTTTATTTTCTGCCTTCTTATGTGATACAGTGGACTACAGTTATTCAAATGTCAGGACAATTGGTTATTTTGCACTGATGAGAATATTGTGCTATAAACTCATGAAGAGCGAAGCTTTTTTCTAGTATAATAAATAATAGGAGGAAACTGGAAACTAAATATATTTTCAAGTCTTGAGCATTATAAATCTTGATTTGCAGTACTAAAAAGCAATTGTCATTTTAAGTGTATGGTCTAATCTGGTAGTTCTGGGTCACAGTACACTTACACTGATGTTACTGGTAACTGAGGCTGGAGCTAATATCAAAATAAAGCAAATAACTATGTGAGACTAAGTAGTTCTGGAGAACTAGTTCAAAAGAATTCCAGCTCCCTCTCAATCTGCCTCATCATTGGTCAGCTTCTGAGCTTAAAATAACTTCTTATGCGTGCCAAGAGACCTTGTAATGTTTTATTTCCATTTAATGTCAAACAGTGCCACTTTCATGTGCAGTCTTTCCATCATCAAGGTATTTTAATGGTCCATCTCCTTCATCAGGCTGCCTATTTTCATGACATTCATGGAAGAATAGTTATCTTTGGGACCTCTAGCCTCTACTTCACATATTGCTGAATTTGGAGAGCACAGATATGCAGACTTATAAGCCTTGTTTCCAAAGGAAATCACTCTAAAACGATACTCTTCTGCCTTTTGTTTTACAAGAAGTGATCTCATTGTAAGCAAAACGGATGTCCTATAAAAGACATTGGACTATTTTTCCATTCAAATGAAAGACAAACAATTAACACTACCCAGGATCAGGAGTAAACAAGCAAGGGTAAGTGATAGACCAGTGACCCCACCGAAGGCTTAATGCCCAGTTGAAAGCAGTAACACTGCCTCTTTAGAAAGGGAGGCAGGATTTTCATATCATGCCTGATGCTGTTTAGTGTATTTCTGATCTGAAACTTAGTAGAACCCTAATCAGATCCATTTGTTTTCCATATTACTTCTATGGGTAGATTCCTTCTATCTCTAATGTCTGCATAAGACTACACTATCTTTAGGGTTCATATTAAAATGAGGAAAAATACAACTAGAAGATAATGTGAAAAATGACAACCCAAAAAGGAGCCATGGAATTTCACAAAATTATGAAAAGGATAAATGGTCCAAAATTATGGAAAAAGTCACCTTCCATGGTTAGCAGAATGAACACAAAATAGCAGATTTTTCAGTTTGAGTAAGCTCACCTGCACTGACCAGCTAAAATCTCAGAATTAAAAACTGATTCTATAATGGAGGATGCAGCCAACAGGACCTGTGCAACTGCATGATCCTCCAGGCTCCTGAATTCATGGAAACTTTCCTGTCACCAAATAGATTCACTTTAGGACATGCTTGTCTGGTATCACAGAAATTCACCTAAACTTTTTAAATTTTTGTCTCATCTGACATCTCTTTGGCAGAATAGAAGAATTATAGACTCTGTTTCCCAACCAGTGCAAAAGTAGTACTCAAGACACTGATATTTCTGATTATTTATTATGGCACTTCAAAGCATATAAACTCCATTACTACGTGTTTCAAACAATTAAAAAAAATGAGGCTTTAGGTTTTAGGCAGTATTTCAGCAGATTTCAGTTAAGAACTTTGAGAATGTTACTAGACAAGGAATAAGAGTTTTTCTAGGAAATGTCTTCATAAATAAGACTTCCTTTCAAGAAAGTGTTTATGTGTTGCTTAGATTTATCATGTTCATTGGCTTACTGGTATATACATATTGAGATTAGGAAAATTGGGTTTGAAACACAAAAAACCCAAGATAACCCTGAAAATCCATCCCTCTGCTTAAACTCCAGTTTAGCTTATCTTGTATATATGCCCACCCAATTTATTTACTTGTAACATGGAAGTTAGTAAAATTTGAAATTGGAAGAATTCCACAGCCCAAACTTCGAATATTTTTTTCTTAGAGTAGGGATATTTGCAATATATTGTCTTGTCTTGTGCTGAAGGCAGATCATAAAAGAGCCTAAAACAAACCGGTTTTTCATGAAACCTCACTTGAAATTCCACTGTAGTAACAATGTTTCCACTTCATATATTCAACACTTTTATTTAATAGCCTAACTTCAGAATAGTTACATAATAGTTACATCACGGCCCTTAAAAAGAATTGCACTCAGCTGCTCAGTTCACTGAAATACTAAAAAACAGGGAAAAGGAAAATACGGAGTGAAAAGGAGCTCTGTCCACTGAACTGAGTTGTTTGCAGCAAGTTCCTACTGAACCTGAAGATGTCCTCATGCTTTCTGGTAGACTCGAACACACTTGACACCATTCATGTCACATTCCTAGAAGATAAAGAGATGGATTTACTAATTTACCTCTCAGTGCAGACCAACAGGGGGAAAAGACACATTGAGAGTTACATTTCAGGCTACCAACCAGCAGTACTTGGGGATCAGAAAGTAGGACTGAACTCACCACAACCAATTGTCCATCGACTAGCTTTCTTGTTATTGTGGTCTTCTTGCCATCCCATTCCTGCTCTTGAATCAATGACCCATCATCTTTTAAGCTGACAAGGGTCTGAAAGAAAAACCTGACCATCAGTATTTTTCCCATGACATTTGGGCAGCACTGAGGCTTTTCAACACCTTATTCCAAATGAAAGATTCCCACCCCAGTTCACTCAATAATAATTCTATCACTGTCAACTACAAAGACAGAAATCATCCTAAACATTTTATCAATCCTCTTCTTACAGTAACTAACTCACTGTTCATTCACTCACTGCTCTGACACATCAGACAGACCTTTGACAGCATCCACAATTTCAATTAACAAGAGCAGAAGTTATTCTCTGATCATCTCTTTGTTACGTGGGCTTTGAGCTTTAGTGTAGCAATTATCTGATCTTGCAGTAATAGTCCAACTGAAAGTGTGTGGCTGGAGGAAGTGGGATGATAAACAGAGAGTACTCACACCAGGAAATGAGGCGTAACGTAACCTTTGTGTTTTACCTCCTTTGGGATAAATATTCTCCCTACTAGGTGCAAGGAGAAATTGTTTGCCTTCTAAAACCGGAGTTTAGTGACTGTAATTCACATGGTTGCCTTGCTGTCTGTGACCCCACCCCACACTGAACCAGGCTCTCTTGTTATGCAAATGTGAGACAGAGCAGAAAGGTTAACCCTAGGGCTGAATTGCCTCTGATTAAACATCAATGGCATTTTTTTCCACAGGCTCCAGATGAAGTGGCATTTGGATTTAACAGGGATTTAGAGGTCTGTTAGTTTTACTAAAAAAAAATGCTTCTGCTACAAAATGAAAACAGCAGAATACACAAGACTATTGATTTCAGCATTCTCCCTCTTTGGAATTTGCTTAATCCATGTTAAAAAAAAGTATCTCAACGAGACTCACAGAGACAACTGCTCATCAAATAAAGCATTGTTAGTGTAGATGTCAAAACTGATTTTAAAATAGCATCTCCCTCTGTAAAACACCCAAAGAATTGCCTTTTTTCAACAGAAAGTCTAGTATACCGACCTGAGTTTTCCTGCCATCTAATGTATTTTCTTCAAATTTCTCACCAAGCTTGAAGCTGAACTGTGAAGTTTTGAAAGTGCTTTCTGTTTTTATGGTGATTGTGTCTCCATCCTTAATAATGTAAACGTCTGGTTTGGCCATGCTTCCCATTTTTCTCATAGCCATACCCACACCTGCAAGGCGAGAGGCACAGAGTGTCACAAAGTCAGTTAAACCCTGAGGCTTAGGGCCACACAAGAATTCAAATACCTAATTCCCATTTAATTAGGCACTTGAGTACACTTGAGAATCAAAGCTCAAGGGCCACAAAGAAAGAGGATGTTTTAAATTTTCCATAGATGAGGAAGGAAAAAAGCTTATTTGCAGAGTTACTTTTTTGCTTCCTCAGAGGGCTAAAGTTAAATTTATTTTGCCCTCTAGAGGATTTGTAGATATCCCAAAACTCAACACTGAATTTTTTTTTCAAACAGAAATAAATAGCAAACAGGAAAACAAATACAAAAGGTTAAACTAAAATAAAATTATTCTCTTCAAATTCTGAACACTGAAAATTCTACAAATTATTTTTAATTGACAGATTAATCCACTTTATTCAGACTCACTCAAGTATTACTTCCATTAATTTGTACACCATTGCAAACATGCCATTTTTAACTAAATTTCATATTTTATATCCTGTTTACAAAGTACGGAGTTGTGAATTAGAAAATCATTATCATAAAAAATAGTGCTTACACACACATGAAAAAACAGAGAAATGGAGAAATTAGCAAAACGAGCAATTTGCAAATGGCTGAAAAATCATATCTGGAGATAGCAGCCCTCAAAACTCTACAGATTCGCACTGCTTCAGCCCCTGCATGCACTGTTTGGGGGGGGTTGCTTGAATCTTTTTGATCTGAAGGATGAAAATACAAATAAGAGGGCAGCAAGCAACAAATGTGAATCCATCAAATGGTAAGTGCATATCTGAACCATGGATTGATATGCAACCAAAAGGGGCAGAAAGTACCTCCAAGTCAGTGCCTGGGATCTGCAACTGGTGTAGTTAAAAAACGTTGTCAAGTATCAGCACAGCATTCCCCTGGTATGTGGAAGTAAGGGTTGAGTCCTTGAGAGGGAAATAAAGTACTTTCCAGACACTGCTTCTCCAGAAACCCAAATGAGATTCCAGGATTGAGCCTTAAGCTTGAGGTCACAGGGGAAAAAACAGTTCTCCTCAGTCCAGCTTTTCTGATCAGAACTGGAAATTATTGCCACAGTAACCTCCACACATTCTGTTGCTGTAGTCCAGGCCAGAGTAATCAGGGAGTTATTTGCACAGCTACAGCTTGGGATCCGAATAAACAGAGATGAGCTGCACATCTTCCATATGGCAAAAAGTGAAATTCCAACTTCTTTGTCCTCAAATGTTCTTTTACACAGAATGAGCATGGCCTCGTTTATGGTGCATCAGTTGGATCAAAGGCAGAGAGTTTCACAAGTAGCCAGCAAGGGTGAATTCCAGTAAATGACTGGCTGCTAAAATGTGACTTGGTATAAATTTAATTGCCTCAATTGTAAATGTAAAATGGAAAAGTGACTGGTTTATGATTTCAATCTAAAACCAAACAACAGGCTGTTACTGCCTACACATGGGAGGTGCTCTGCAGTTACAGCACTTAATTTCTACTTTGAAGTTGTAACTTGGCACATGCCTAGGTCTGGCAATCGGACGTAAGCACCAAGGCATCCTAATCCATGGCTCAACCAAGCTGAGTTTAAAATTCTTGAATTTCCTCCAAAGTCTCCCAAAGACTTCAGTCCAAAAGGCTTTCTCATACCATACCTATCACATACTGACAGGCCTCCCAAAATGTAATTACAGCCATCACTGTCTGCAGGGCATAAATGCAGTGATGATTTTTATATTTTATATGAAGAATGCAAGACCTAAATTCCTTCTTCTCCTCCCTCTAAAGATAAGGCTACATCTTCTGCCTCTTGAGAAAATATCATGGCTTTCATCTGTGAGTAAATTGCAGAAAATAATAGCTTCTGGGCCATATATACACTGCCAGGTATCTATCACCCATCAGCCGGGATGCTCACAGGAATGTAGTAAATCGGAGCTTGCAGATGAGGCTCCTGGTCGGTTAGGTGTGTTCTTCATCCGGTAGCTTCGTGTTAAAAAAATGTAGGGCAGCCTGGACGCAAGGATAACAAGCCAGGACCATCCCCCTGAGATAAGGGTGCTACTACCCACAGAAGAAAAGAGGCAAATAGCCTCCGGCAGGGCAGCCGGCTGCCGGTTACCCACAGGCAGCTGATCCAGTTCGGCTTTCTCGGGAGGAGACACCCAAGGTGACTCCACGGGGTGGCAGCCCCGGCTCAGCAGGTCTGTGCGCGGCCGCCCCAGGCGGGGTGAGCCAGCCCGGCCCCGGCACAGCGCTGCGGGGCGACACCCGCCGCCCTCCAGGCCGGGGCAGCGCCGGCCCCCGCAGCCCCCGCGCCCTGGCCCGGGCATTCCCGGTGAGAAGAACCGGCCTAATCGCAGCCGGGCTGCCGGCACCAGCCGCTAATGCCGGGTGCTGCGGAGGGAGGTGGCGGCGGGGAGGGCGCAGCGCTGTGCGGCGGGAAGGTGCCGTCACCTGCCTCACAGCAATTACCATGCAAAAAGGGTCGCTGACATCTTTAGGACGCGGAGCCAGAGGCGGCAGCTCTCCCGAGAGGAAAGGTCTGCTGCTGGCCAGCGCTCCCTTCCCGGAGCCGAGAGGGCGCGGAGCCCCCGGCGCCGCATCCCGGAGAATCCCGGCACCACCCCCGCAGCCGCCGCCCACCCGTGGTCACGGCCGGGCTGCAGCCCACCCTCGGGCCCAGCTCCGGGACCGCGTTCTCCGCGGACCTTGGACAGAGCCTCGCCGGCCGGCAGCGACAACACATCCCCGGAGCGGCATCCCGGCATCCATCCCTCCCTCCCTCCCGGGGGCGGGGAGCCGCCGGCCTCTTACCCAGCTCCTTCATATAGTCCTCGAAGCCCTCGCTGGAGACGAGGCACCATTTACCCAAAAACGCGTCGACGGCCATGGCGGTGGCACTGGAGCTGACGGCGTCTCTATAGATACGTGAAGGCAGAAGGACAGGCTGTAGCGAGGCCGCGGCCGCCTTTATAGCCGGGCCGGCAACATGTGCTACCGGGAGGAGCCAATGGGGCTCCCGCCGCGCCCCGGCCCCTTCCCCGCCGAGCCCCCGCCCGGCGAGTCCCGCCCGCGGCGGCGGCGGCAAGAGCGGGCACGCCGCGGCACTGCCCGCCCTCCGCCCGCACACACACGCACACAGACACTCACACTCACAGACACAGACACTCACACGCATACTGACACAGACACACTCACTCAGACACACACACTCACACTCACAGGCAGACACCCGCACACTCACATGCACAGACACACACACACAGAAAACGCACGCTCACTCACATATGCACACTCACACTTACACGTACACTCGCAACCCCTCTTTGCACCCCAGCACGGGAATGCCCAGGAACGGTGGGACACCGCAGAGCTGTCTCGCCGAGGGATGCTGTGGCCTTGACACTCCTTCGACACAAACTCCACACGGCGTGGTGAAGGAGTCCAGCGTGCTGAGTGGCGGTACCCATGCGCCCCGAGCTAGACTCTGAATGCTAAATTATACTGTTTATTACCTGTCATGTTTTTTTGAAGGCTAATTCAAAATATTATCATATGGCACAGAGACAGAGCAATAAGGCATCATCATCCCAAAGCAGTTTATCGGGTTTGATTGCCCAGCTTCATAACAACTCCCCAACTCCCACTTGTACATTGAACTACAGCAATCCACAGTTACTGTGGCCCAGGAACAGACCTACATACACACAGTGGTCAGTTTAGCAAACAGAATCAGTCAAAATGCAGAATTAGCATGAGTGCTTGCAGTACTCAGGAAAAATCAAAGCTTGGATGCAACCTCATGCCTTAGCATTGAAAAAATGGAGACATGGTATCTTGGTTTTAGTCCACATTGAACTGCAGTTCCTACTTCTTAAAGGAAAATACTGCAGCTGCCACTACTGTACACTGGCACAAAAGTGGAGTCATAAAATATTCTCTATCACAGGACCTGTGAGGTTTTGACCAATTTTTTGTCAAATTCTGTCAGGTGAGTAGAGATTTACTGTCATACTCTGTGAGGAAGCTGCTATTTTTAAGTCACAAACAAAATCCTGACTCCAATGTACTCCCAAAATTTGTTTCCAACATCAGGGTTATGCCAATCTCTGTTTCTTTTGGTCTTGTATTGCACTGGATGAAACCCACAGCTACTTTCTCCTGTCTGGAAAAAGAGAAATGTGAAGATACATCTGGTATCTCAAGGGGGTTTTTTATGGAATAACAGTCACTACACTTCTCTGCTAGTACTTTCATGAAGGAGATTGAAATGAAGGTATCAAAACCAGAGAAGACAGCAAGGCAGGTCCTGTGTTGGTTCCAGCATTTCACAATATGAAAAGTTGCCAAAAAGCCAAATGTTTTGGAGCAAGGAGGACTTTTTTCTGTATGCTTTGCTGTGATACAACTTCACACAGCACCTAGCAGTTTCAAGACTTTGTAGAAAGTCAAATTTGTCGTACACAAAAACAACCCCAGATACTTTCTAAACTGATATTTTTTAAAAAATTCCTCTATCCTTCCCTACAGACCTGTCTTTAATAACTTTCTGTTTCTCTGACTATATGTTTGCTTTTAATATGCAAACAACATTATGGCATCTGCTCATAAGACAGCGTCACATTGCTTCTCTTTTGTGTTATTAACTAGGTACATTGAAACACAAGACTTTCAACATTCTTCCCCCTTTTTTTTTTAATTTAATCTTGTGTGTGTGTCTTGTGTAAGAGATTGCAAAGCAAAGGTTAAATTAGGGTGATGTTTACTGACTAATTCATGATAGTTGAATCAACATGCTGTCCATCCTGCAGTTCTCTGGTTGCTTAGAGAAAGGATAAATGAAAAGCCATTAGATTAAGGATCAAACAGAATCATCCTTCAGGAATTAGGAAGCCTCCAGTCTTGTAAAGCAGGGACAATTTCTAGAAACAGAAATCTTGGCTTTACTCCACATACACTAGCAAATAATTTTGGATCCACATTTCTGCAGTGCTGCCTGCAGATGGCTTACGATATGCAAACGGTAGTCAGGTATAAGTGCTGATAATGCAGCAGAAGATGTAAAATCCACTATTTCCATCTAGTGGTGAGACAGTATTCCTGGATCTGAAGTACCTGAAGATCCAGTATCTACCTGTGCTCAACATTGCTACAGTTTTGAATCCTCCCACAAGTCATTTGGTCTGATTTATTCTCCTTACAAATTTTTCAGGTCTAGGCATGTAAGTTCATACAAGACATAAGAAGAAAAGAGACTCATCTCTCCTTTCTGAAATGCAGATTGTTAGTATACAGTGAAAAAAATCTCACTCAATTCTTCCAAAGTTCTAATGTTTTGCAAATTAATTAATCCAGTGATATGAATTACTGGCTGTGATATTATTAATGCCACATCTCAAAACTTCTTTGAAACAGAATAATGCTGAAACTGTCTGTGTAGCAAATAAAGTAACTATAGGGGCCAGAGATGTATCCTTCTGGGTAAAGTACAAGTGGTCCGGGCTACAAAATATACATTGTTTCTTATCTTGACAGTACAGTATGTATTTGCCAAATACGGCTCCTACTTTGGGAGGCAAACTAAAACAGATATCCAGAGGTGCTTGAGCCACAGGGATTCATCCCTGCAAATCTCAATTCTTGCCTGGTTTGAGGCTGACATCACAATCAGACCGTTTGTGTAGCCTCCTCTTTAGATATATGAAAAGAGAAGCAGCAAATACATGCATACCTGTGGATGGCGTTGAATTCCTATGCCACATATTACTGTTTCAGTGCAGACAGAATAAATTCTCTGAAGTTTTGCGCATTTCCATATTGGACTATATGCTATCCAAGAAAATGAGTATCAAATTTATAATGAAAAGTGTAAATTTTTCTGAGGGAATGAGGTGCATGGCCAGCACGTAGCCATATTTAGGAGCAACCACCACCCTGGCAGCTTGAGCCTAACCAGGGTGAGTGCTTTCCTGAGGTAGTCAAGCCCTTGCACCTTGTAGGAGGGGAGGATATTACAGGTCTTCATTACCAAGCACAAGGCAAAAGAGTGCACAGAGACCTTCGTTCTACTCCTTTGGGCAGGTGTGCATTGTGCAGTGATGCTTCATCTGACGTGGGAGCTGGGAAGCTGTGGCCAGCAGTGTTTGAGGTTTCTCGTCACGTAGCTATAGATTCACCTTCTGCATGCAAGCTAAGCCATATTTTGTCTTTTGGAGTCACAAGACCTGCTGCTTGGGCAGGGCAGAGCACCACCTCCTCGTCTGCAACATATCACTAATCAGGTTCCATAGGAGGTGTAACTTTTTCCCTAGACCTTTATTCATTAAACTGCCCATACGTTTACCTTGGAGGGAACCCAATCTGATAGCACTATGCTCTACTGTGTAAGGGAGGATCTTGCTTTCCTTCTAGTATACAGACATATTGTGTATATAGACCACCCTTTCTAAGTGGTAGGCTTCTTTTAGATAAGATTACCTCTTGAGAAAGCCTTAAAAAATTCGACATCACTGCCCAAATTTTACTCCTTGGCCTATCCCTAGCTGTGGAAAACGTTAAAGCAGTCCATGAGTAATAGTTACTCACCCCCAAGGCATGGATGGGAAAAACTGCACAGGTAGCACAGTTTTGTTTCTGTTTCCTTGTTGTACAAGTGTGGTTTTCCCTTCTCAGCCCTGTCATCACCGGGCAGGCATGATGAAACATGCTGCAGTTGCCTAGCTGGCCTAAGGAAGCTTTGCCACTCAAGAGATGTTTGCTTGGGCAATACTAGACCAGGGATTATGAAGCAACAACGCATGAACCTGCAAGTTTTCCTCTGTATGTCAATACACACAAAATCTTCCAGCGTATTAGCATTTCATTACCTCTGAGCCAGAAGAGCTGGACATAGCTTGTGTTTTATCAAAGAGCTTTGTGCAATACATTTGTTATTAAGTCAAGACAAAGCCATACTGCTCTCCAACATGGAGCATGGGTCCAAAGAATCCTTGCTGTGGATCTGGAGACAGCTGCATCTGCCCTGGGTAGCCAGCTGTCGGGTGGACAGGCTCACGTGTGCTGGCGCCCCAGTGCTCCTCATGCCACAGAGCATTACTATAATGCAATTAGTGCGCTGGCAGCCTGAGTCCAGCTCCTCTACGTTGTCAGCAGCATGTTCAAAGCAAGGTTAAAGGAAAATGCTTCTAGGGCAAAGTTTACTGTGGCAATGGTGTCACAGCTTTGTAGCCTGCCTCAGTGATGAGAGAGAAAGCTCCAGAAACCTGTGACTTGATAGAGGACACCAGGACTCATTTTCCTCATTCCAGACAAAAAATGATCAGATGTCAGATCCAGCCCGGGTCACAGTGACTGCAGATATGTGAGCTTTTACCTGACTTTGGAAGCCTTGAAAAGTCCTTTTTATTTAGCAGCAGTATCTACCCCGAACAGCAAACATCCACATATAAGAATAAAAATATTTTTATTTATCTTCATAATTTTATCATCAGCATAGTCATTACAATGCTAAAAGAAGAGATTAGCGTGACTACAAATCTTCCACAGCTGTAGTTTTAGCACTGAAAAAGCCTTTGATTCACGTAAAACAAAAGTTCATTAGCAGGGAATACCTGCTCATAGAAGAGACTTTCAGAAAGCAAATACTCTGGCATGGCTTTTACAAACCTCAGATGTACAAAAAAATCATCCCAAATGATGTCTCTGTAAATAAAGACAAAGAAAACCTCAACTTTGTCCTTTCTGTGTAGTCTGGAACAATAAGGACATAAGGGCAAGGACAAGGAATGTCAAAATTATTTGGAACAGGTAATGATAAAACAAATATTTTTACCAATGATGAAGAATTAGATTATGAAATTTGTAAGCAATAAAGTACAGATGTTCCCACTGAATTTTAAAAGGGTATATAAAGTCTTAGCTTTTTTCTTTGATTGTATGTCATAAGTAGAGTTCCATTACTGAGGATATTGATCAACCACTGTGAAGGGAATCTCAGGAAAAAACCAAGGTTTAATTTATAGTTATAACCATACTTCTCATTCTCAGGGTGTCACAATGGAGAGGTTCATAGTACAGAGATTTGAAGGGCAGAGTCTGACACACTTCTACAGAGGAAGGGTCTTCTCGTTGTGATGTGGATACCAACACCTTTCCCAGGGAAGCTGGAGAGGGGCTGCAATTGCTCCTCTTCCTGTTGGCCAAAATCATGCAGTAGGGTGCTAGGAATATGTGTAGGTTGTATACCTGGCCAGGGCTCCTGAAGGACTTCATCCTGGGGTGACAAGGGCTTAGGTGTAAAACACTTGAGACACTGTTGATGGGGGTTCCTTTTCACCAAACAGCACAAGCCTTCTCACACCTGCACTCAGCAGGAAGAGAGGCTCTCCAGGCTGCTGCTCAATGTATTAGCTTCCAGTTCTGATTCACCTTTCAAGACCTCCTTTTTCATGGACTGCAGAACACTGGGGAAAAACCCTTTGGAAGCTAAAGCTTGTTTTTACTATTATCCCATTCCCATTGCCAACATGCTAAGTTTGTAAAGAGGGTTGACTACATGACTCATGTTCAAAAGTCTTCTAAGAAAATTCCTGCCTCTGGCATCTCAAGCAACCATGCAGGACAAGCAGGTATTTTCCAGCCTGCTCTTCTAGACTTGAAAAGTCTCACACTATTTGGGTTTACATCCCTGATTCCATCTCAAGATATGATATTACATATCTAAGAAGAAGACCAGAGAAAATCTGTAAGAAGTAGGAAATTACATTGCAATTCCCTGATTTTTTCCTATGCTTCTGCCAAAAGTTTTTGGTACTGATTCTGCCACCTTTTATGTGCAGCTTAACTTGATACCAGTCTACCTATCTGAAGGAAAGAAGTAATCATCTGATTCTTAAATTTCTCATTCCCAGTAAATAATCTGAAATTCATTTGAGAAGTGGATTTTGAAGTCAAGTTCTATAAATCTTCCTCTATAAAAAGACATTTTTAAAACTCCATGAAAATATTTATTGTTTCTTTTATTCATGCAAGTGACTTGGACCACTCAGATTCCCCAATACTGAAAAGACCATTCTGTGCATCTATGCAAGACCTGTGTTAGAGAGGACAAACTTGCTGGCTTTGCATGCTGACCATGCAATTTTTACAGTGAGGTTGGTCTTTGACTCCCTGTGGAAAAAGGGTGGAGGATCAAAAGAAATAGAGGAGTAGTGCCTGTGTAAGGAAGGAACCTGCTGCTTTGCCTCCTACGTGTTTCCTGAACTTCTTGCAGTGATTGTCAGACTCCATTGTGAAAATCTGTCCACTAAGGATGTCTTTCCCAGGCTTTGCTCCTATTGACCAAGCATTCCCTTCATAAACATGTCTGCTGGTCCATTTTTTCAGCTATTTTGCCTTAAAAGAAATATTCATATGGAAGTAAGTCAGACTCACCTCTTCCAGTGAAGCACAATACAAAGATCTCCTTTGATGTGCTATTAACCTCTGCTATTAGCATTGCCAGTATGTGGGAGACTGCTTTAAGTCGAGCAGAATCTCTAGGTTTGCCTTAACTCTGCTTTGAAGTATCACTTTAGAATTTCAAGTGTCATGATCAAAAGAGGTCAGCAGCTCATCTGCCTTCACAGCCCTACCATCTGTCCCTGGGCACATCCTTAGTTTTGTAAAATCCTGAGAAGACCAGCTCAATGTAAAGACCATTTTTCGTTAAGTTAAAAATAATCAGAAGCAAAGTACCACCTCTACCTATTCATGCTGCTCCAGCCCAACATTTATCAGCTTACAGAGCAAGCCTGAGCAGGAAGCAAAGAACATGGAGTGGTCTACCAGCAGCAGAGTACCATGGCTGCTTGAAGCTACTGCATACTCTTGGCAAACACTAAAAAGGGCTCAGAAGAGTGACTCAGGCCTTTCAAGGAGAAAAGAGGAGCCTGGATGAGATCAAACAACGGCAGTAAGGAAAAAGACTATCAGGCCCGGAGATGGAGAAGGCAGAGAAGTGCATCTGGAAGAGGCATTGCTGACAGGCAACATGTCGGTCTCAACATGACTCCAAGCCACTCAATAGAAAGGCAGGGCCCGCATCCAGGAAAACTAGTTGCACATGGAGTTGGTGAGGTGGGCAGTGAGCCAGCAATTCTTAAAACTGCAAGGAGTGTATACACGTGGATACATCTGAAAGCAAGTATCTTGAGAACTGTTAAATACAGTCCCAGGATATTCAAGTTTTGAGGGGGTTTTCTGGCTTCCTTATATTATATAAACTCCTTGGTCATTTAAAATTCAAACAAGCAGAGGTGCAATGTTCACTAACACTGTTGCTCCAAGCTGAAATCTTTAATAAAAATACCATTATCTTTTTCTAAAAACAATGTTGCAGATACTTAAAAAGGGAGTACCTCAGCCAGGCTGTGTTATCTGAACGGCATATTCATCCATTTCAAGACTATTTTCCCTATGCACTGATAAGACTGTCTAAATAAATAGGCATTTATACAGTGAAAAGATCTAAGATGATTCTAATAATTGCTAAATCTCAAGGCATTATAGATTTAGCCATTTTAATATCATCACCTGCTATCAGACATCCTACGAGGCCACGGTATTTGCATTTAGGCAATCCTAGTTTTTTAGGGTTTGTTCCAGTTCCTTTTATAGTTGGGCAATCACCCACATTTTTGGTGGGATACAATAATCAAGATTAGTGGGCTAAAGAATAACAACATGCAAAGTCAGTGCTCACCCAGACACGCTTTGTTGTGCATGAGTGACCTTAATACCCTGTACATCCCCAGCGCTGGCCTGTGCATGTCAGGAAACTGTCAGAGCTTTGTTTCGGGCAGTCAGCAGCAGGAGCTGGTAGTGTAAGAGCAGCTTGCAGTAAAGCTATCTAAATGCTCAGGGAAGAAAGTCATTACAGATTATCTTTAACGTACTTGAAAAATAAATTCGTACCTTTATCTCCGCGATACAGGGAAAGTAATTTTCTACATATTAGCATAATAATCATCAGAGGAGTGCATTCTTGCCCATCTTGCTTGTTTATATCACTCCAGTACCTTGTAGTCTTGGGGATGCACATTTTTAGCTTGACTTTTCTGTCCTGTAGGTTTTGCTTTACACGTTGCATATTAAAAAACCAGCCATTACATCTTTTTCATGCACAAAACCAATCAGAGCTTTATTACTGCAAACTGCAGCTTCCAGCACCCACAGCAAAAGCAGCACCAGCCTACACCTCATCCCCTGAATTGTTGATCTCTCAATGGTGACGCTGCAGGCCTTTGGCTTAACCTAAGCAGAAAGGTTGGGCACATGTGGATTAAAACGAAAGCACTTAGGAAACAGAGCAGGATGCCTACCCATGCTAGTAAAGCAAGAAATAAACTGCCTTTCTTTGACAACAGAAAGGATTCATTTTGGTGATAAAAAACTAGCTAGGATCTTCATTTTTCTCCCTTTTCTATTCATAAATATAAGCCCCAATCTTGACCCCAAATAAATACTATAGAAACTTAATTATTAACAATAATTAATTATTAATTACATTACTCCTGTTCAACTCTTTAAGCACTTAGAGATGGCTAATCATTTGAGACGGATGTAGTCACTTCAAATTAAAACGTAAGTTTTGTACACTGATGTACAGACTGTTAAAGAAAAAAAAACAAAAACAAAAAAACATTGATATGTTATGGTAAGAGGGCTTTTGAGCATATGAACACATGATTAACCAGGGGAACAATAACTGTGTGTAGGTCTTCCACTTGAACAATTCTCACTGTTCCTTTCAGCTTTTTCAGATTAAGTCATCGTGTATGATGCTATTCTAAACTGTGGGAAAACCAAAACAAAATAAAACAATAAAATAATCTGCCCTTTGAATATTCTTATTTCAATTTGGTCCTCTTCTGCGATACTCCTCTGGCTTGACAGGATTTTAAATCCTCTCCATTTCAGGTGTTCTCATAACCCCTCTGCTGTAAGGGAGCTCAGTAGCAGGTTTAGCAGCTCAGCACTCCAAAACCACTCTGAAGGGCTGGTGACCTAATAAAATAAAAGGGTTCCAGTGCAGAGAAGGTACTTATCCCAGACAAAGTTGTTCACATCTTGTTCCCACGTCTAAATTTCATTGAGTCATCTTATCTCACACTCTTTGGTTTGCTGCAAACACATGGGAAACACCGAATGCCTTTAGCACAGCTCTCCTTCTCCATAAGACATCACCTTGACTTCAATATTCTAATGAAGAACTTGCAAAGAAGTACCTTGACAGTGCTATTTAAAACCTTATTGCTTTCAGAATGGACAGTGTCCATTTAATAATCTTGGCAAAAGTAAGGTAAAACTAATTTCAGATTTGTGTCCTAAATCTGCTGCCAACTTTGGAAATATATGTACTAGTTTTAGAGAATTCAGGCATCTGATTACAAAGAGGTAGAAGTAAAGTCTCTCAAGAATACCATACCTGCAATTGTCAAAACTGGAACTATATTTTTGTTATGAACAAAACTGATGCACGTGAAACACATGTGCAGCTGACACCTTCACCTGCACAGCCTGAGAAGAGATTGACCCTTCCAAACCCACAGAGCTTTGCAATACAGATGAGACATCTAAGCAGTCACTTTAATAAATAACAGGGTTGGACATGGGACTATAAACACCAAATGAAGCTCTGCCTTTGATCTTTATAAAATAGTCAATGAAATATCCCAAAAGAGAGTGACAAAACCACTACAAAACAGAACTTCAAAGCTAGCCCTTTTCTCCAATTATCAAAAAAACTAACTTGAGCTAAACTTAGTTACTTTTATGCAGGATGAGTAACTCTACTGTGTGTTGACAGCCCCATAACCTTGTTACTTTAATAGCTGAGCTAAATTTACATTTAGCAAATTTCCCACTTCCTTAAAAAAAAAGAGGAAGAAAGTGGTAGGGACTTAGCAACAGATGTATTACAAACAGTAGTACAAAAACCACTCTACATTCGCAGCCCGCTGTGCCACAGCTAAATCAATGATGAATACTTTTAAAAGTTTTCTTCAAATTTTTAATAAATTTAATAGCTTTCAAATAATAATAACCACTGTAAAAATGTTTTGCCTTACACTTATAGAAGTTTTGTAGGAAATAATGTCCAAAAGAGATCTGGCTTCATTGCAGTATTAATTTAATAGCTAATGTGCATTGTTCACATTGATATGCAAATACATGTGTTATTAGTCCAACATGCAAGCTGCTTATAAAGACACATTCATGCATCTTGAACCACTCTGACCCACTAATGTTAGAAGATCTGTTGATCTAGTATGCTCCCCTTCAAGGGAAGGCAGGGAACATTTAAAGTCTTTTGGCCATCTCTCAGATTTTGTTGCATAGCAAAAAGTCTTCTGTGCAGCCTGCTGTTTCTAACACACGTAGATGCAAACACAGTTGTTTTTTCCATTCTTCAGGGATTCTTCTTCTTGCTTTTCTGTTCCTCCTTAAGGTCTTTTGCATTACATCTGGATGCCAATGCTGTTAACATTTCCCCTGTCGTCAAGTGGGCTCCCTTCATTATCAGTCGATCTCCATCGGCTACAAATGAAGAACACCTTAAGAAGTGACAAAGTGACAACTACTCCGGTGTGCAGTTGTTTTGTACACAAAAATCCAAACATGCAGTTCACCTTGTCTGATTAGAAAGTACCCCAGCTACCAAGGAAACTGACTACGCACCGCCGCCAAACAAACAGATCAAACTGCACACAATACGCATTTAATTTTCCACTTCTCCACTGCATTACTGAAAATTCTGAAGCATTTGTCTAGGTTTGTCTATAGTAAGAACACAATTGATAAGAATGGCTCATATTATGCCCCCAAAGCCATCTCACAAAAGGCAAAGAAGGCATTGGAAGGCCCAATTTCCACAAATGGCTAAGCATTTTAGTAGTCTGTTGTCTGTGGTCCATTTACATACTTCTTCAGCCAAAACAACAAATTGGTTCACACAATTCTGTGGTTATAATGTGAAAAAATAGGAAGCACTAGGATTTGTAGAATTCCGAAAGAATTTATTTTAAAACAGGCAGAAGTTGAATGTTACCCAAGTTAATTATTTTGCAAGATTTGCAAATACAAAACTGATACCCACATAGTGAAATACCATGCTTGGCATCCACATTCCAGCCTCATCTTTGCCAACTACAAGGGCTACAAACACTTCACTGGAGAAAAATCAGCTCTTAAAAACTGAAGAGTTTAGAGGTGCCTTGGCATTAATGAGATAAACTGGTTTGGGTTTACACTGTGAAAAACATAGAGCTTTACTGCTTTAGTCTTAATACATCACAAGGATGGGAAAGACAGAGGCATGGGGGAGAGAGAGACAAGCAATGTTAACTTTGAAATAGGTAGACTTTCTTAAGCAAAACAAAGACCATTCACCACTTTTGACATTTCCACCAATTCACTAAAAATATAGAATTTTAAAGATTAGAGGGTAGCAGAAATCAGTATTAGTGAAAACTTTATTGGGCTACATGACATATTGGTCCATTACAGCACAGCAGGAAAGAAGACGCAGCCAGAGAAAAGGACAAAAGCAGATTAGAGCCATCTGTTCATAGCCTAGAATCTGGGACGCTTCCAGAACTGATGAAATTTCCACCACCAATTCCCTGCCCGTTCCCTATACCCTCAAAGGAAACCAAGAAATTTCTTGTACATAGTTGACCTCATTCTGCAGGTCCATCTGCACATGTATAGCCTCACCCATCTCAGCAGTTCCTTCAAATTGCAGTTACTCAGTTGCATAAGCAACTAAAGGTATTCAACCTTCTGTTCTCAAGACTGAGATGCCTCCACCACAGCTAACATTAAAAAATTACAGAAAGTAAACAGATTATTATATAAAAACAGAGCTACATTTACTTTCCTGGAATGGTACCTCACTGCAAGGTCATATAAGTACATCACTACAAAAGTACACTCAGCTCCAATGTTGTCAGTTGTTGGATCTAAGATCCCTTAGATCTAGCAACAGTAGAGACTTATATACACATTTATCTAGACATCAGTCTGTTAGTGACACCCTCTTTTTTTTTTCCTCCCAGCTGCACAACACCTAGTTATGCACCAGAGCCAAAAAAAAAATATCACTGTTAAAAAAAAAAAAAAAAAAGAATACAATAACATTGTAACAACACAAACCCAGGGTTTTTTCTGTTGTTATTTAAAAACAAACTCCTTACCAAACATAACATCTACAACTGGTTCAGATCCATCATGTCTCACATCAGTGGTCACTTCACAGTTTGTATTAGTAGCTTGGACTTTTTTATGGTAAATACATTGAAGAAATTTTCTGAAAATATATTAAAAATACATTAAGTACATTGTAGACAGAAATTAAGCATATTTTAAACTAATTTGCATATCTCAATATTGCTGAGCAACAAAATATAAGCAAAACAGGATCTGTACTGAAGTCCAGACAGGTACTCATGAGAGAATCACTCTTAAAAATCCAAACTGATATTCCTTAAGTAAAAAGCATACCGAAGAACTTTGTAAAACTTTAGTGTATACACTTTCTGTGTTTCTCTTCGCTAGATTAGTAACAATAATAAAAAATAAACAGCAAAGGCATTTTCATTTTTCTTTATACATCATTTGCTTGCCAATGTTTTCTTGTATGGGTTTGAGACAGCATTTATTTATATAACACCTTTGGTCTCCTGCAGATTTCTGAAATGAGTGACGCTACTTTAAGCTGCTATTCTGGCAGTTTAAAGATATTGTAAATTAAGCTGTGTTACTAAATTCATTTTAAAAGTAGGTGTGCCTGTAAAGTCACTGCAAAACGGCATGTTGGAACTGCTTGGCGCAGAACCTACATCGCTGGAGAAGCACAATCTCCTTAATTTCTCCCAGTATTTAATTGCCGGGATAAAGGAGCTGCCCCGTCGCCTGGAGCGGCTATATACCCTCACCACAGGATCAGCCACTGCGGGGCAACCCACCGAGTATTCTGCTAAAGCTCAGTGCATACGCCTATTAAAAGGGTCTGCAGCTGGGCACAGCTGCTGTTCCGCGCTCCTGGGAGCAGCAGCACGGAATGAGCCCTGGTGCCAAGGGCCCAGCCCTGGCGCCCGCCGGGAGACGCAGGGAACCCGCGCAGAGCCCGCCAGCCGGGAGGCCGCAGGAAGGGCGTACGGAGGGCGCTCGGGCGTCTTACACACACGGAGCCCAGACAGAGCGAGCCGGGGCCAGGGCCGCCCCCGCAGCCCCCTCACCTGGTGCTCTCTACATTGGGCTCGAAGGGGCAGAACCGGACCACGATACTCTTCACCGGCCGCAGCACCACGCTCACCCTTGACGCCATCTTCACCCCGCCCCCTACTACAGCTCCCAGCAGCCCTCGCGCAGGGGCGCTCGGCGGCGGCGGCCGCGCCGGCCCGCCCCGCGGGCACCTGGGAACTGTAGTCCGTGCCGCGGCCGTGGGGGCGGGCGGCCCGCGGGTGCGCTCCCTTCGCTGGGAGGGCTGCCGGCCCACGAGGTGGTCGGGGGCAGGCCCCTTTCTGGCTGTGGGGAGAGAGGGGCCAGCTGACCTGCTGCGTCAGAGAATCATCGAGTGTTTGGGTTTAAACTGTTTGGGAAAGGAGTTTAAATTTCATGTGGATCCAGCCTCCCTCCCTGTGCAGGGGCACCTTTCACTAGACCAGATTGCTCAAAGCTCCATCCAACCTGCCCTTGAACACCTTCAAGGATGAAGCACCTGCTGTTTCTCTGGACAACCTGTTCCAGTGCTTCACCACCCTCACAGCAAGGAATTTCTTCCTAATAATCTAATCTAATCTAAACTTACCCTCTGCCAGTTTGAAGCTATTCCCCCTTGTCCTGTTTTTACATGCTCTTGTAAAAAGTC
The DNA here is from genome assembly GCF_029207755.1 of Chamaea fasciata. Classification (NCBI taxonomy): domain Eukaryota; kingdom Metazoa; phylum Chordata; class Aves; order Passeriformes; family Sylviidae; genus Chamaea; species Chamaea fasciata. The sequence continues at coordinate 28,963,127 of NW_027094086.1, forward strand.
CCTCTTGCACTTTCTTGTAGGCTCTCTTTGGTACTGGAAGGCAAAAACAAAGTCTCTCCTAGAGACTTATCTCCTCCAGGCTGAGCGACCATGACTCTCTTTGCCTTTCCTTGTAGGAGGGGTGCTCCATCATTCTGATCATTTTCATAGTCCTCCTCTGGACCTGCTCCAACAGGTTGATGTCCTTTGTGTACTGAGGACCCCAGAGCTGGATGCAGCAGTCCAGGTGGGTTTTCATAAGAGTGGAGTGGAAGGCAAAGGTAAGGATCAGTGAGATAAATTAGAGGTAACAATTTGCAATACATAAGGAGGAGAGAGATTTGCAAGAGGCACTGCTGCTGGAAGTGAACACATTTGGGTTTTCGTTCATAGCTGCTTATGTCAAGGAGCTGTTTCCTAGCCCTCGAATTAAGCCTGGAAAAAAGAAAGTTCGGGGTGACCTGATCACTCTCTACAACTCCCTGAAAGCAGGGTGTAGCCAGGTGAGGATTGGCCTCTTCTCCCAGGCAACTAGCGACAGGACAAGAGGGCATAGTCTTAAGCTGCACCAGGGAAGGTTCAGGTTGGGCATTAGGAAGAAATTCTTCAAGAAGTGGAATTGGAATGGGCTGCCCAGAGAGGTGGTGGAGTTACCATCCTGTTTAAGGAAAGACGTGCCACTTGGTGCCATGTTGTTGCTGACAACGTGGAGTTCGGCCGCAGGTTGGACTTGACAATCTCAAAGGTCTCCGCCCTGATGGATCCTGTGACTCTCTCCGGGTTCCCGTGTCGCCGTGTGTCCCTGTGCCACTAGATGGCACACACCTCCCTGGCAAATGGCTCCGCAGCGCCGGCACCTTGGGGAGGGCTGGGGACGGCAGCAGCGGCGCTCAAGTTCATGTTGTGAATTTCTGTGCGATATTCTATACAGACCCACGATCCCGAGCTGCGGGAACTGCATTAAATTATCTATCTATCTATCTATCTATCTATCTATCTATCTATCTATCTATCTATCTATCTATCTATCATCTCTTGGAAGGGGTAATTTATTTTTAGAAGCTTATCTTTGCTTATTCCAAGTCCTCTTCCTTAAAAAAACTCATATAGTCATTCGGTAAAACCATTGTCTTCAGTGAGATTTGGACAAGAGATTAACTAGCAAAACTAAACACAATGGGGTCAATATGGTTGCAATGTTTAAAGTTTTATTCTCTCCTGAGAATAAAAAAAAAATTATGCATATATTTATGTTATATATATAATGGTCTTCCCTTATGGGGAAAAAAGGGAAAAATACATTATTGTGCGATAAAGATTTCACTGTAACCAATAAATAGCTGATTTAAATAGGATTTTTTCCTATACAGTAGGCTTAGACACAGGGCCAGGTAAATAGAGTATTTCTCATTTGGAAAGCAAAAGTAACTTAGGAAATTTCAACATCTCTTTCTTCATTATAACACAAAGAGCTCAATGTATTACTTTTAAAATCAAATCTGTGGCAAATTTTCAGTTGGCTTCTATGGTAATACTGAAGGAAGAACACTAGTAAAGGGCATGGGGAAAAAAGAATGATCACTGATTTTTCTAAGGGCTCCATTCTTCACACTGTTGGTACTGTGGCACTCACTGACTTAAAAATATGAACAAAACAGGTTTATATTTGCTCATATTGCATTTTGATAGTAATTTAAGAAGAATGTTTAGTTTACATTGCACAATTAAATGAAGAGAAAATTTTGTTAACTCCTTTCCTGGCTCAGATCAGTTAATTTTTTGACTTTTATTGTCAGCAGTAAAATTTGCATCTTTCCCCTTAAGCCATCTGTTCAGAGTAATTGAAAACTAACTCTGATATTTCAAAGTAATTTTTAATTTTTTGAAGTCTGAGAGATTAACACCATACAATGTGTATCTGTTAACTGAAAGGCTCTGTGGGTTTTTTTTTCTCCCTTCAAAGAATAGTCTGTGTCTGTGATGTGAGATTCCTACTCATCCCTACAAATAGGAATATCTCTTCCTTGGATGCTACCCCTACTTGTGGACAAACAAGTCTTTCTCGACACCTGCTCTAAATGCAATAGTTTTAGGTGATGATAATTGTGGTGGGAAAATGAATTTTTACAGCTACTAAATTAGATAAATAAGTAGCAAAGTGACACAGCTACTAAAAATAAATAAATAAAAAATCAAACAAATAACCAAACCCAAGCATTTCCTCATCTACCTTTAAAACCAGGTGGTGGTTAAGCACAGTGCATTGGACTACCTTCAGTTTATACCACAGTAACTCCATCTGACCTCTGCCATTTCAGGAAAACTGATAATTTATCAGTTGAATCCATCTCTCCAGATCCAGCATGTAACCTGGGAACTCTCAAGTGTCTGCATTTGAGACTGTTCTTATCCTTGGGAATCTGAATGATGCATGATTTTTATACCTAGTGATAATCATACACCTTCCTATAGCATAGTAACATGAAGAAGCATCAAAAGATACATTATTATAATGGAAAAAAATCTTAGTATTCCATTCACTAGGTGGATTTTTTTATTATAAATACTGCCTCATCCCTAGTCTACGGACTTTCATGTCATCAGTTTCACTGAAGTGTAGCCACGAGCCCAGAAATGATTTATATCCAAGTACCCCATACAGCAGGGAAAAATTGCTTTTTACACTGTAGTTATGCAGAGAAAAGTTGCAGAAAAAGGTTATGCAGAAAAAGGTCTGTAGTATTAATTATACTAAGTAAACTTTCCTCTTTTCTCTCTGATGATTCCAGATATTTTAGATCCTGGGAAGATTCTTCTGCTTTTCCTCCTGTTTCTTACTTAGCTGCTTTCATTTGCTATTCTGTTTTCTGACTGTAGAAAGGGCCACAGTTCAGAACTCTTGAAATCTAATTTCTGCGTGGTTTGGGCATGCCTGTTTTTAGCACCTGGGCTCTGGTTTTTGATTGCTGCATGAGAGAGGCTTCTCAATGCTGCATTTCAGGTGTTGTGTGACACCTCCATTTGTTTATTCGGTTCTAGAGACTGGGATCGTTATCTCTTACTGTCCTCAGCTGATTGTCTCCTCTGCATCTTTATCCTTTTTCTGCTGAGTCTTTCTCTGAGCCTTGTCACAAACGTCAATAGGCCTGGAATTTAGCAATCAAAATGTCATGTCTGCACATCTAGTTATAATGCTGTGTAGTCCAGGAATAAAATTTAATGCTGCCCTCAGGGCAGTAGGCAGTGCTGAGAAGAAGTGAACCAACACAAAGCCAGCAACCCGCCTGTTCTGCACCGAGGTGGTTCTTCCAGATGACCACCCAGAAGAGGCTCTTTGAAGAAGACTGTGTGCTCAGCCTGACAGGAGAAGCAAATTATTTCTGGAAAGAGAAAAACACTCTGACAGGTGTGAGATCATGGAGCATATCTTCGAAAGAGCAATGGGCAGACACAGTCAAGATCACAAAGGACTTGCAGCAAGTTGTTACAAAATACTAGTGCCACATTGAAGGATATGTTGGAATGAATTCCCTACCATACTGGAGGAACACTGCTTATAGTCATAAAAATATAAACCATTCTGTGTTTTCTGTCTGGCTTTGTTTCTTCCTTTGAACTGAATATTTTACACCATATGTCAGTTACTGAATTTTAAAAATATTTTCCCAAAGAGAAGAGCTGGTAAAAGTCCTTTATTCTCTGAAAATTGTGGAAGTCAAGCATAGTTTTCTACTAATAGTACAACAAATTTTGCATTTTATTTATAAACCAACTAATAGCTGTATGCTGTTAATGTGGTTTTCAAAAAAAAAAAAAAAAACCCAAAATAAAATCAACCAGCAGAGGTGCCACTTACAATGAACCTGCTTTATAATTAATTCTGAAATAATAACTCTGCGTATCAGTTCAGAAAAGCTCTTATGGGAGTGAATAAACAGATTCCCTAGTTGCTCTTTACTCCTCAGCAAACATGTATTTCCATTGCCTGAGGTTAACAACTGCCAGCAGAAATGTTTGCTAAAATAATATGCAGCATTTAACTGGCTGAGAACACACTGTGCCAATTCCTGACTTGTAACTTAATTTCTTGAGAATAATACCAAAAGCTTTATTTCGTGCATTTTTTTTCCCTGTCTAATAAATATGACATTAAATATTTGCAGTTATCCTTTGGATTTTTATGTTGATTTGAAATATGCACTTGCTTCTAGCAAAGAAAGTTCATTACCATAACAGCAAAAGGCACAAAGGTGAGCTGAAATGAATGGTAACAACTCAAGGTTAGCACCTGAGTCCTTGAGGTCTGGAATCTGTTCTTGAAGCTCCAGCTAGATCCAGTGTATGTGTTTCTACTTTAAGGGTCCTTGCACACAGTGGCTCACAGGTCGCAGGCACAGTCCCATTTGACAGATCTGACTCAAAGTCATTATCATAGTTTGAGGGGGAGGGAACAGATTTTTCACAAGTGCGGAATTTGGGGAAAGCGGTTGTATTAGAATTTGATCTATATTTTCAAAGACTCCTGAAGGTTTGTTTGTGCTTCAAATAACTTGTTAGAGGTTTTGAGGAGCTCAGCAGCATATTGACATTTGTACCACTTTGCTAAGGGCATGCTTCAATGCTGTGAATACCATAAGCAAAGCAGTTTGTTTTCACTGTGTTCTGCTAAGAATAGCTGTGCCTATAGATTGATGGTTTAAGTTATTAGTATTGTCAGCAAAGTATAACAACTGCTCAATTGAATGTGGTGACCAGCCAAGAGAGTCTCTCTGTATGCTTTCATTTGTTCCATGTCAAGAACTTTCAGTTTATAGTCTACAAGCTTATTTATGCACCAGTTTTAATTTCTATTTTATAGATTTCAAGCATGTATCTAGGCATGGCCTACATGTAAGCAGTAGAATACCTACTTAACACAGATAAAAGTTGAAACATAAAGAGTCTAGTCATTCAGACATAAAGGAAGTAGATATCAAAATAAGGGATTTTTATGCAACCATTTGCTGTAACAAGTTTCATAGAATTTAATCTATTTATTAACATAAGTAAAAAGTATCTCCTCAAGAGAGTCATTGTGAAGAATTCTTACCACCTATTTGAGTAGAAGACCATGTTTCTTTAAAATCAAATGTATCAATGTCAGTGACACGCTACTAAATTTACTATTGCAATTCCAATATGAATGTAGTTTGACTTACTGAGAAGCCATGATAAAAATATTCCTAGTTGTAAATTTAAATATGCCACAACATCCTTTATGTGAAGCTCAGTTTACACTGGCAGTCCTATACTCAGTTACAAAACCCCCCACACCAAACCCCCTAGCAACTGGGTCACAAATGTGTTGGTCTTACCTTTTACTAGAATAAAAGAGGTAAGTTTTGTTAAAAGCCTGCATAGCACAGGAAGAGTATGATTCAGGCAGTGTCCCACAAGAATTACAGGTGCAATATGGTCAGTGATATGCACTGACTTATTACAGAAATTAATAGAATAAAGATCTGAGCCATTTTGAAATTTTTGTCAGATATCTCCTTATGTGATTACTATAGTAGTGTAATATTGTGTCCTAATTGAAGCAACATGTCAGAAGATAGAGGAGAACAAATAAGATATTGCAAGAGTTGTTTGTTATACATACAGAAGCTACATTATAGAAACAATAGGCAGCAGATGACAATTTAGATGGATATTCCCAGGAAATTTATGTTAGATGGATGAAATTAGGAATATGAAATGTCATATAAATCTCAGAACTGGTGAGTTTTTTTCAGGGATATAGTACCAGTTAATACAGGAATGAAGCAAGTATCATTTCTCAAAGCAGTGATTTTCAATCTATGGACCCTTAGTCTTCTGTGGCCTATGGGTTCATGAAGGATTATTTAAAAAAATAATAATTCTTACTCTTTGCAGGGTTCCAGTCACAGTTAAGGAGTCTCAATCTTCCCTTGAACACTGTGAGGATCCACAGTGTTACCGATCATTACAGATCAGTAAAAGTTGATCACCACAGGGTAAGTGGTCGCTGTTCAACCCTGATAAGAGATAGCAAAGTATTGGTTACTAGCCGAGTTCCAAATGGTCAGATTTTCCAGACAGAGATTCCTAATGTTTAAAAAATATCAAAGATTCTTCTCTGTATCACTCAAACCAGAAGAAGTCATCACAATTTTTGCCCAGTCTTGAATTACTGACAGCATATCCACATTTCATCCCTCTTGAACTACATTAATTAACTTTAACATCTCAGGGCCCTTAGGATAACCAATACAGTTCTTACCTTTATCCAATTTATTGTGTAACATTAAACAGAGAATGTGCAAATTGGAGATTTCAAACACTTTTGTTTATTTTGTGCATATAATACTGTTGCTCACCTATTGAAATTGCCGCATCAAATTTCACTAAAGTGAGTCACATTTCCCTCTGTAGTACTGATGAGTAAAAAATATCCTGGTGAATCAAAACTACTAAACTAGAATTATTTCCAATACATTTATATTTATGATGTTTTCTCTTTTTCTTGATGAATGGGCAGTATATAAATATAAGATATTAATAACTATAATATATATAAATGTATATGATATAAAGAATATTTAATATCTGAAATATAGAGAAATATATAAAATATAATTTATTCTCCAAAAATAATTTCTAGCAGTAAAAAAATTGTCTCTTATCAATGCCCCTTTGAGAAACTTAGCAGAAATCAAACATTTGTGACTGGTATGACCACACCAAGCTCTAGACCTCTGTAGAGATACAAACAAATATTTAAGAGATAACCACTTCAAAAGGAAGGATGAGAAGCTATGAATTTAGCTATTTTATTCAATCTCCATCATGCCTGCAATGAGAGAGTACATTCATTTACTGTAGTCCTTCCCAGCAAATCCATATCATCAAACAAAGGATAAAACATCAGTTTCCAAGGCGGCTTTTTCTGGCAAAATACTTCAGCTCTGTACAGGTACAGAAACAATGTGAGGTTTGGGGGGCACAGGCTTTCCTTGTATATGTGTCCCTTGGACAGCAGCAGCTGAGTGTATTAGCATTACTGAAATTCAGGTGATGTCTTAGCCGACTCCCATGCTATAGACACAGAACTGATTTGTCTCCACAGACCCTCCATTGTCCAAACTAATAAGAGTGATGCTTTTGCCATGACTGCACAGAAAGGAGTGCACCATCTGAGAAAGGCAGCAGCACACAGCAAAGAGGCAAGTGCCTGTGGCTTCTCACAAAACACATTTATGACAGCAGACAGCTCCCTTGGAACAGTGGTGATGAGCCAAAGGTCTCTGCTGCTGCACCCTGCTCTGCCTGCAGTAGCCAACAGCACTGTTCTGCCTTTTGTAGGGCTTCCACCTACATGTCTGTAATCAAGCAGATTTCTTCTCCCAGTCTTAGACAAATATATACATAATTTATTTCAGTTATTGATTTGTTCTGTTTGCTAGTGACACATCTAAGTTTTAAATTCTCTGTGCTTCTCACTGTCTAAATAAGCTGCTCCTGTCTCCCCCTCTCTGCAGGCCTTTGGGACATAGTCAATTCCTATAAACTCCAAAGATGGGAAGGGAGGTTTCCTCTCATTAAAGTGCACCATGAGTGGAGATTTCTTTATTCCTTCTTGTGATTTATGTCCACAATTTCTGACCTTTACTACCTGTGTTCTCTTATACATTATGTGCCCCTAGGGAATGTACTCAAGTATTCACAGGACTTACTAGCGGGTTTTTGCTTCATGTTATACACCTTCTTTCTCCCCTGTCGAAGTATTCTCATCTGTTTATAGATTGTGCAATAGCTCAATAGGTAAAATCATTCTTCTAGAAGGCCAGGTTCTGGGAAAATTACTTATATTGCTTTCAGATATTGCTTCTCTACCAGATTTTTCACTCCATTTATGTCAATAATGCAATTTTTTACTCTTTAATGCTACAATTCCTCAGTAAAAACCAATTATCTTTAGGAATATCATAGCTGTCAGGGTTTTTTTTCCACTATGCTTATCATACTTGAGGTTCTGACTGTCATGTTGCTAAGGTTTCTGGAAACTGGGTTATCACTCAATCTCTTTCTCCCTCTTAGAACACCTCCAAGAGGCTTAAAGTGAGTCACAAAATTAAAAAAAAAAAACTAATACAAGTGAAGGAAGTGGCTTCCTAACCCTACACTGAGTCCACATACTTCAGTATGTCCAGGGATTGTGGGCGTGTGATGAGAGCAGTTTCCCAGGGCATCCCATTTCTCCTTTGCAAGCCAGCAGTGTTGGCTTCAGAAGTCTCCTATGGATCCCCTGCTTCTGAATATTCAAGTTGGCCCCATGGTGGAACAGCCTCCCTTTGCTCACGAATGCAGCCCCAGCATAACAAATCACACTTGAACAGCTTGAGAGCTGCAGGTGGCTAAAGAGTCCCCAAACTACCACCCACCATCTAACAGCAGCCAGCAGTTTCCAAATTTGTTGTAAATCCTTGCCGCTAGTAACTACAAACATTCATCTTTTTCTCCATCTAAACAAATTAGGCTGCAGCCTTCTCATCCTAGAAATGGGGGGAGGGCAAGTCAGAGGAGGGGACTATGGTGAAAAGAGCCTCAAAAAGACAAAAGGGCCCAGCAAGAAGCTGTCAAAGAAATGTAAGACTAAACCATTCTCCATTCTGTGTGTTGCTAAAATTTCATTTTACAGAGGGAAGAAGTGTCTGATTAGGATTCTGATCCTCAACAGAAATTTGAGGAAGCCACCAACAGCTTTACTAAAATACTAATCTTTGACTGACAGTGCATACTCTTGCATAAAGATGCTCTTTCTGTCGACATCCGGTTTGAATATATGCATAACTGGCTTCACATGACTTGGGAATGATCAAGATCTTGGAGCAAAAATCAGGAAACACCATAAAGCAGAGTGCCATGGGAATGACAATGTTGTATGTATTTATGAAAATTTTCCATCAGGAAAAGTAGTCAAACATGAAGCAGTCTTAGTCTGCTTTTCCACAGAATTTGCACAGCACAAGAGTGTGCATGAATATACATAACATCTAGATGAAACAGAAAAGGGATGTCAAACTCTTTGGTTGGTATCAATCCATGAAGGGATTGCTCTTCCCTTTTAAGAACTTGGTATGGTCTGAGCAACACTGGTCAGCCAGTGCTTGAAACCTTGGCTGAAACAGTTCATGCTTTGGTTTTTTGGTAACCATTCCAGAGAAACAATAGATGCATTGAGCTGAAAAAGTTATTTTTCAGCTCATTCAATTCAATTCAGCTCACTCAGGTGACATTCAATAAAGAGACATCTCAGTTAAATAAATGCACTTTAAAGCATTTATGTATTGTATCAATCAGAGAATCAAAATGAAGAAGTTACTTGAAAACTGCTGATTAGTTGTAAAAGTTAGTACTGGTACAGAAAAGAGAAGCAAGGTATAAACTACCAACCTAATTCTTAACTTGTGATCTGGAAACTATGGAAGTCACATAACCAATAATGCTAAAGTAGGAAACAAAAAAAAAGCCCCCCTCAAATAGTACTCATATTATATAATTTTCATCCATTTCATAAGGAAAGGTAAGTAACCACAACATACTTGGAAATACATGAGGCTGATGGTGCTTTGGAAACGCATCAGATGGTTACAAGCACCCACCTGTGTTTTCCACCAGCGCTTGTGCAGAAGGATCTGATGCCTTCCACTGCTAATATTCGCTGATGCAAGGATTCATCCACTGAAACTACTAGTGTTCTGTGACAAAATGTTGTCCTGTTTGAGGAGGCCCATGGGGAAGTGACTCCCTGGATAAGCCTCTGAATCCATGGGGGCTGACTTAATTTTGTTCAGCAAGAGCATTTGAGTCCATTCTCCTTCCGCTTTCCAGTGCTCAGGGAGTGATTTTCCTGTGCAAATAAGGGAGAAGAGAGAAATCCAAAACCTTCCCCAAAATATTCCCTGCGTATTAAACATTTAGGCATATTTATCTGTGTCTGTGCTTGTTTCTGGGATGGTACTGACCAGCTACAAAACCTGTGCTCAGAATCAAAGGTTTGTTGCTATTAAATTTATCCAGGTGGTATTGGTTCAAAATTCCTCTTGACATTTCTGAATACAACTAAATAAACTGTCTCTAATACCAGAATAGTCTTCTAATTAATATGAATTTAGTATGATTTCCTTAAAAAAAGCTGAGTGCCACAGAAATGGTGACTATGTCTATTTGTGCCAACATTATGTGGAGCTCAATTGTATGTTACAGGTAGGCAAGTCATATCAAATTTGCTTTAATGGATTTTCCAGAAAGCATTTTCTCAAATTGGTGCACAACTTAACAACCAAAGCTTGTGTAATTCTTCTCTTGGATGTTTCACAGGGTCATTTTTTGGCCTTCTAAATGTGATACTCCAACTTAAGTAACAGAGCAAGTAATGTTGGCAATGGAAGCAGGTAATGTGAAATTCATACCTCACACCTGCTTTTCTATGCCACTTTCTCTGTGCCAAAATGCTACTCTCTTATTGGAAGCTAAGCAAATATCAGATGCTTTTCATTTCCCAGACGTGTGTGCCACATGCCACAATGTACTCCAAGTCTTATTTGCATTTGGAGACGGAAGAATCAGTCTTTTGTGTGCTTTTATTGCAATCAATGCAGTTGTAAGGATATTCTTTCCTGGCAGGTATAGATTGCTTAATTAGTCCTGTCCCTCCAAGCATCTGCTTTTTCTGCATTATCATACTGTTTGTAAGACTTGTGCTACCCTAATTTCTTTTCCTCCTGTCCTAAGCGTGTGTGACAACAATGGGAAAATGTAAGGTTAAAAGACCCCACATTCTGTTTCTTTGCAGTAGTTCTTGCTTCTTCTACTGTGTGCTGTCTGTTTTGCTTTGGGGAACAGTGGCCTGCAGTACTCCAGAACTCCAGAAAGTCTTCTATGACTTAAACTACAGCCAGTGCTGGGTGTTGTAAGGATGCAGGACTTCCCTGCTTCCTCCTAACTTCCCTGTTTCTTACAGACACAGGCAGCCTGGAATCATTCTTGACTAACTGCTGCCTTTGGATTTCTTTGGTGAAAGATGGAGAATGATGGCAGGAGAAAACTTGCTGATCACAGTGACATCTCTCTCTCTCTGCCTTAATTTTCATAAATGGATTAATTTCTCTTTCTGCTGAACTCATGCAGAGTTTCAAAAGGATCCAAGTAAAAAAAAAGAGCTGATAGATTCCTGTACTCCTGGACAGGATTCAGCTGTCTTTCCATGTGTGCTTACTGTTATTTAAGAGAGTGGGTGCATCCTGCCTGTTCTCCAGCTGCCCACCTTGTGGAAAGGTCCAACTTTACTCCTAAGCCCAATGTCCTATCTGCCAACCCATGCAAATGACTTAGATATCTCAAAGTACCTCCAAAGGATGTTTTAAGAAATGCACTTACATCTCTGGATTCTGTAAGTATACCAAATATTTTAATTCAATTCATCGTATATGGGAATAAGTTTGGACTGATATCACAAAAATCATGGCTCTCTTCAGTAAAGTTTTCAAGATTCTGGTATTAGAAAACCAAGTGTCAAACCAATGCGGTCTCATTAAACATCTACCTGCAAAAAAGGAAATGAAAGAATTTTTTTTTCTGTGTAATTTTCTATTTTTCTTTGGAGTGTGTGGCATTTTTTGTGAGTAGAGATCAGCATACTCAATAATAAGGGGAGACAGAATATGTTTTAATGTCATTACTGTTGTGAAATATTCACAGCTTTTAGTCAGCAGAACAAACCCATACCTGGCACAGTATGGGTTGTGAAAAGCCAGAAAATAATTTTTAGTTTGCTTTTAAAATCTTCTTTTATATGGGAGAAAGAAAGATCAGCAATAAATAATTTTAAGTGAGGAATGCAACTAGATTTGGTGTATTTCCTGGATATATGGTTTACTTTCTCCTGCTCCAGCCTAAGGAGCAGAACAAAAGTAAACAAATGGCATCAGCCCATGAATCAGATTTTAGTCAAGTCATCGGTTGACAAGTCATCCTAGCACTATTGCTAGAATTTAGTTGCTAGCTGATGTCAGAATGGCTGAACTTGCTGTCAAATTACCTCAGTTTACCACTTGCCTGCCATGCCTCCCCAGTTAGACATAAAATCTGTTCATTCCTTCTTGCCTGCCTGGGTGAATTTCATTCTCTGTTATGAAAAAGTAAGATCTCTCCAGCTCCAACAGGAGCCCATCTTTAACCTATTTGGTTTTTGGTTTGTTTTTTTTCTCCATGAGCTGGCCCAGTTGGCCATTGCGGCCATTGCATGGCACAAATAACTCACTAAGAGTAGTGTGAAGCTCTGGAGCAGTGTGGGCTTCACCTGCAAGACAATTCCTAGACAAAGGCTCTCTTGTGACATGCCCAGAGAGTTACTACAGGCCTTTACTGTGCCAGGTATGGGTTTCTTCTGCTGACTAAAAGCTGTGAATATTTCAATTCAAGCCAGTTTAAAATTTTTTCAGAGGCAAACTTGAACTGCATGATGTTTCATTGTAATGTGGCATAAAAAACATAGCTGGGAGGTATGAGGCAATTACATTGGTGTTAGGAAAGAAGAAACCGTGATACAGATTCAACAGAAAGAATAATAGAATTTAACTACCCCATCATAAGAAACACACTTCAGACTCTTTTGGCCTTTTCAGATCTAGCAACAAAATGGTAGTAGTGAACAGGCTTTAAGGGCACAGAGAGAGAGAAAAAAAAATCTTTCCTCACTGGACTACTCCCAAAAAGATTATCAGTGTTTCCGGTTGCCACCATGAGAAGTTATCTTGGTGCAATGGTGCAGAAATGTCCTGATGTGCCTGGGAAGCACTGTCCTGCCCTGGGATAGTAGTCCTTAACCAGAGTGGAGCAACTCCTGTCCTAAAATGTGTCCACATTTATAGCTTCACAGTTCACAGCCGCCTTCATTCAGCTCTTATCCAGCCGGTTTTTGTTGTTGTTATAACAAAGGGCTTTTGTACTCCTTGGATTTAGCTAAACAATCAGATAATTTGATGAAGCACTGTAGGTGGAAACAGTATGTTTTTTTCCACTGCACAGTGCTTAATAATAATAATAATTATTATTATTATTATTGTTGTTGTTGTTGTTGTTGTTGTTGTTGTTGTTGTCTGATAATTTTTCTTTCTTCCTTTAATTTGCTCAAATGAACTTTCCTTAGATAGTTAGACTCCCAAGCTACTTAAATGTGGATCACTCCAGTGGCTACTTCAGCCATTTGGAAGAAGCACACAGCAGTTTCACACAGAGAGGGAAATAATATCAGCTTTGCTATCCCCCAGGAAACAAACAGATGTTCTCTATTTGAAACTAGAGCAATTTATCATTTCCTGCACGCTGCAAGACTGGTAGGTTCAACAAAAAGGTAAAAGTGGAACGCTGAAGCAGATCTGGAGGACCTTAGATGGTACAAAAATAGAAAGTTGTGCTGCAAGGGACATACAGAACAGCGGTAGTGTTTATTTGTACCATGTCAGTATTTAAAACTAGAATGACAGTGGCAGTGTACTGGTACTGCCTGGAGGGGGAAGTTTCTGTAGTCAAAGGTAAAAAAACATGATTTAAATCTTTTCAGGTCCTGCAAGAAAAACTAAAACATCTAAAGAAACCCATGTGGCTAGCTGAATGGCTATTTTCTGTTCATGAGTTGTTCACATTTCCTTAAATTTATGTGACAGGTTCTTTAGAGCTGGACTACTGAAATTTTCCGAAGCTATTCTCCAGCTGGGTGACATAGGTATGAATGCAATATTTCAATTACATAGATGCTTGTAAAACAACAGCTTTGAAATACACTCTCCAAATCTCTTTGCAGGCAGGTAGAAATGTGTGGGGCTCTTTTCAAGTTTCACAAGAAGGAGCTATAAAAACTAGTTCAAAATTATAAACTACTTAAAAACAGGATTAGGAAAAAATATGAAGAATAGGTTTATCAGGTGCTGTTAAGTACAGCAGCTTTGCTTCAGCTCTGCTCCCTTAACCCTTGACTCCTGGAATGAGCAAGTGCACAAGAGGGATCCCTCAATATTTGTGGCTGTCTTGTATTTCATAAACTCATAGACTACCATGTTGGAAAGGACCTCAAGGATCATCTTATCCAGCCTTTCTTGGCAAAAGTGTGGTCTCGACAAGATGGCCCAGCACCCTGTCCAGCTGGATCTTAAAAGTGTCCAGCGCTGGGGAGTCTACGACTTCCCTATGGAGATTATGCCAATAGCTTATTGCTCTCATCATGAAAAAAATTATTTCCAGTCAAAAGCTCTCTGATAGTAACTTGTACCTATCAGCCTTCATCTTTTGCATGTGACTCATTGTAAAAGAATGGAATCTCTATCTTTTTTGTAGCCACCTTTTAATTACTGGATCATAGTGATAAGGTGTCCCCTGTGTGGTCTTTTCTCACGGCTGAACAAACCTAATTCTGCTTTTCCTCATATGACAGACTTCCCAGTCCTTTGCCTGGTGTGGCTGCCTGGCCACGGCTGAATTTGGAACTTGCTGGAATCACAGCAGGGATGCACTGGGCAGGACTTACTTGGGATCTGGACAGTAGCAAAGCATTAATTGGTAGACGTTAATATTTTTGAAGCAGTAATAAATTCAAGATGATTTTGTTACTATTCTTTGCATCCACCACCAGTCTGTTGTGCAGTTATTTGAAGAAAATGCCCATAACTAAATAAATCATTGTGTCAGGGCACCTCAAGACGTCAAGCCTGTATCCTTCTGGTAGCACTACTGTAGATCTAGTTTAATCCCACTGCGTACAAAATATGTTCCTCCTGATTTACAGCCATAAAGGCCACAGCAAAATCTGCATCTATTTTTTCCCTCTAGTTACCTATATGCATTTTGATATGAGGTTTTTAGTGAGAGGCTTACTGCTGAAGAAAAGCTGTGTCCTTCTCCAAGATGTGGCAAAATTTTTCTTATCTTGAACTGTGAAGGTCTCACATTGACACTTGAAGGCCATGGGTTTAGAAATAGATCTTTGCCTGGTGTTTTACAGCCATCTGTCTTAGTCTCTTCTAGGTGGGACTGGTAGATCTTTGGTATTAAGCACAAGTGAGCAAATAGTTCTTTGAGCAACAGAGCTAATGGTATTAACTTCCTCATGTTTAAGAAGATATAAAAATATCTATCCAAGTGTTTTCTGCACTTGAGGCAGATACAACGTTTCTTCGTGTGGAGTCTCTAAACTAGCAATACATTCTATTTACACTCTTCATGATCAAGTCATTCCTGTATTAAGGCTAAGAGCAGTTTCTACCTTCCATCCTGCTGCTTATCTCCATTGAACTCATATGGATTTAAATAATTATCTGTTCCATGTACTTCCAACTGGGCACTGCATTCAATATAAAAAGATGGGGGATTACAGGCAGACAGGCCCCACATGAAGACAGCAGGAACACCAGAACCTCATTTCTAACTGAAAGTGAGTTTAAAATGTCTCATAAGAGCTGCATTTTTGACTGTTGTATGTAAGCATCAGAAAAGCCCCCAAAAATTCAGGATCTGATTCCCTGTTTTGATGTTAACATGAGATAGCACAAATCTTTGTGCCTGTGGAACCTTTTCCTTCCTTATCTGCTTTAAACTACTGTGATTTATTATGTGGTAATTTATGTCTGAATTAAGATGAAAAGTTGAAGTCAACTCCTTTTAACTATAATTTTTTTAAGTGTGAAGAAACTAGCACGTGCTACAGCTCTAACTGGTGCTCAAGTTGCAGTCAGAAAAATACTCTCTGAATGAAATTTGGATTCTTAATTATTGGATTTCAACCAGGACTTGAAAATACAGCTCGATGAGCCATTACAGACCTGCTAATTAGGCTCCTGGTTACTCCAGAGAACCCTCAAAAATTGACAGCATAATATGAGTAAAGTAAGACTACTGCTAGAAAAGAAAAGAAAAAAAAAGGAAATGTGATTTATTTATACACGTAATCAAAACATATTTTTGTACGATTTTAGCTAAAACTGATCACTTGCAATCTACATATGGAGTGAGTAAGTAATTTACATAGTCATCTGTTGTATGGAGCATTGTGTGGCATAGGTCCACATATTAATAAAACGACTAGCACAGAGAGTCCAGGAACTCCTCTGCTTTTCCTTATATAGCCTAACAGTGTCTGAATGGCCTCTCTTACAGCAATTAAAAATATCCAGTGTCACAAATATTTTTAACATCAGCAGTAAGAAGAGACGTCAATTATTTGAAGGAATATATTTCACATTCACAAAGGTCAGATTCCATTTGAATCACTGGGATGTATCCTGTATCTCAGGAGCCAAACCAATATTCTGCTGTAACAAAGCAGGTCACTCAACCCACATCCTCCCGAACACCCTGAGTAGATTATGCCTTGTACAACAAAAGCCCTCTCACAAGGAAAAGCCATTGGGATCACACAATAGGCCCTTCACAAGGGTTCCTTCTGCAGTTTTTTGAAGTCAGGCATAACCCAGCTGTTGCCATCCGCTGGGAGGAGTTTTTGGCAGGAGACACCTTACAAACACCAGTCAAGCACCAGCCACTCGACAAAATGGACCAACCTTGTTCTCTGAGGCTGAATCCCCTCTGGATATGGGTGATTTCACTAGGCTGGGGACAGTTGCTAGTGGTGCTTGCTGCCCACCTGTCTCCAAGTAGGGAAAGACTTTTGTCTTTTTGCCCATCTGTCTGATGGTAAGGAAAGACTTTTATGGACTGAATCCATTAAAGTGAAATAGTAATTTTTCATGGGTAATTAGGAAAAGGTCTTTCAAATTTTAAACACAGATACTGTCATCATTGCAAAAGAAACACCTTTTTGGGACACTTAATTTCCTCTAAGCCACTTTAATAATCATTATGTTTTATTAAATTTCTAACCCTAGAGCTAACTGTTTGCATTAACTTAAAGAATAAATTACAGACTGAATTTTTTTCCATCATGATTTCATCCCAGTCTCATTTAAATACTGGAAACTGTCAAGCTACCAGCATGAAAAATAGTTAATTTCAGTCTAAAATTAAGCAGTTTAACTTATTTGCATAAATATAAATTGACACCTTTAATCCCACTGAGAAAAATCTGTATTCCCAATAGTAGATCCCATCATTTAAGATTGCATTAGTGTTGAAGTATGGAGATCCTCTTAACATATGATTTATTTTTAATGCTTTCACTGAAATTATAAAACTATCACAATTTTCTTCAATGGATTTAACTTTTTTTTTTCCTTTCCACATAAATGCTACACAAAGACTCAAAAAAAGTTAATGCATCACCTCTGGAGTAGTCTTCAAAAGAATAAATGATTCCTCAACTGGCACTCTAGGAATTTGCCTTGGAAACACCCAGATAGCCTAATGTAAAATTCAAGAGAAGAGGAACAGATAGCCGTAAAAGTATACCATGACATAGTCCAAAATGAAAAGTTCATCACATATTAAAATATAGATTGATAGTTTATGCCCCCATAACTTAAAGTGCCTTGGATTTGTTTGTTTCAAATAACAGAATTGAAGACACAAAGTTTTGAGTCTTTTTGGGGTATAATGTCAGTTGTAAACTCTGTAACTGTAATCTTGATTTAAATTGCTTGTCATTTATATACATGTACCTCCTCTTTGCATGACAAGTGTACACACTGCTTTAATACTTATTTCTGTTCCAGTTCATTAAACCCAGCTGTTCTGTACCTTTCCTCTCTTCCCCTCATGGTTCAATGGTAGCAAAATCATTCTTCCCAGGCCATAAGTGAAGAGCAGAGAAGGCATTAGCTACAACCAGCCAGAAAAATACCACTATTACCACTTTTCTTGATTTTCCATGGTTAAGTGTAAATTGATCAGGGAAATATACTCATTGCACAGAAGCAGAGCCAGTTTTACTCAGGAATGCTGAGCCATGCACAGAGCCATGCTGGCACACTCAACAGCATTGCAGTGATACATTCTGGTCAAAATGGCAATGAAGAAGTTCTCCTAGACAAACTGAGAAATCCTGGTCATATGCCAGCTTATATCCATTACTGACTGTACCACTCTACTACTCATGCAGTGAAAGCCCTGCTTGACAAGTCTGATTCTTAAGTTCTCACATGTACTAATGCAATCCTGTTTTTTCTCCCAAAATACATATTACCTAAATTTAGGTAGGCAGAAAAGAATCAGACTCATCTCATCCATACGAGCAAGTTATGTTTGTTCCCCCTCTGCTTTAATGAAAACTCTTAAACCCAAGTGGTGTTACCGTGGCATTCCAAGGCTGCCCTTGATGTCCTAGGACAAAGCATGCCACATGGGCTATGATCACAATTATTGATGCTTATGTATCCTACAATAGGTTCCTCTCAGTTCAAGTACCTTAAAACTGTCACTGCTCCCCATGTCCCATTGAGAAAGAGGTCATTTTTCCTGTGCTAAATAATTTAATTATATTTGTGTGAAACTAAGTAGGCACCTTGTTCCCCCTTCCCTGTGGTAGAAACAGCTTGCTGGACAGGAGGCATTTGTGCACATACATGTTGTAAGGAATTCTGCAAGTGTCATTCACTCCCCACAAAAAAAGCTTTCCTCAGAGCCCTTGCACCTGAATGCACAGGCGTGGTAGGCCTAGAATGGTGGCAAAGCAGAGAGATGCTGGGTGGGAAAATAGACCTAAAATCTTGTGAAAGCATTATGACTGAAGCTACCCTGTCCACACTGGGTTGTTTGTAGTGTTACCACCGGCTTTTGTCTGGCTTTTACCCAGACTGCACTATACCATCTGTCTATAACCATAGACTTTGTTCCAGGCTGCTATTTCAGACTGCCTGCAAGCTAAGACATCAGGGATAATTTCCCTAACACAAGGTTGCCAAAGGCTTCATCCAGCATGGGCCCCACAGCCGTATTTGATGGCTGTTGTAGCCTACCTGCACTTTTAACTGAGAATGAAACTAGCAACAGTCTTAAAGCTCAGACAGAAGATGAAGCAGGATTTGATCCCAGTCTTCTGGGCCATTTGGGTAAAATTGAAGAACAAAGCAGAAAAGGCAGTAACATTATCAGCACTAGAGTTGCAGCTGATGCCAAGTTGATGTTGCCTGGAGAAATATTCCAGGTAATCCCGTGACCAGTGATTGAAATTATTTTGGTAGTTTCTGTTTGCTATGGGATGGCTTTTGTCTCTACTATCACTAGCAAGAGTAATCCCAGATGGAGAGCTATTATCCAAGCCTGCAGATAGGGATTTTTTTTTCTTCTGGTCTTCAAGAAATACTGCCTTTTCAGTATTTAAAATGGCAGACAGCAGAACTGTCTGTATATCTGCATTCTGTCTATGCACAGCATTCACTGAGTGTAGAATACTATTACCAGTATCCGGATGGGGTCCTGGGTGGTCTGTTACAAACTGTTGACTGTGCTGACTGGAAAAGTCACTGGGGGGTACCTGATCCTTCCGTGTGCACCCTGAACATGGGGGTCAAAACAGAAGACAGAACTGTTGTGAACAGGCTTCTGTCCCACTGTTCTGTATCCTGTTTAGATTTCCTTTTTTTTTTTTATTTTTTGTTCTTGACTGATGAAGCCCAATGTCACTGCAATTTTACTGCCTCTTGTAACTTGCAGTCTTTCTTCATCCTTTGATTTTCTGCTCCACCACCAAATGACAAAAGGCATTTTAGCACAGAAACACTTTCATGTGAGGGCTGAAAAAATACTGCCTTCTCACACTTAGCCCCTGCTAATAAATTAAAACCTGGATGCACTATGTTGGGGGTTAGGTTTGTTCCTTCTTTCTCTAAAGAATTTTTTCCCCATAAATTACCAAGGAGACCAAGTGTTGGATACTTGAGAGTACTTAACCAAAACAAAGAGGTGGACAAAGTTGGAAGGAGGAGATAACGCAGGTAAAAGACAGACCTGCGGTAGCTGTGGGCTCTTCCTTTTTCGGCGGGGAGAAAGAGAACGGCTGTTGCTGGCTGGAAGAGTTTCACTGCGGCCAAAGGGATCCAGTCCTGGGAAATCTACTATCACCAGTTCGGCCTGAATCCTGAGCTTTCTCTGCCACCCGTGGGAGCTGGGCCGGCTCTGCCTCGCCTTCAGCTCCTTCAGCTTCTTCAGCGCTGCTCCTCTTGCTACAGTGTGACCCTGCACCCCCTGCACTGCCGGGACATCCTGCCCCTGCCTGCCGGGACACCCTGCCATCCCAGCTACCAGCCCGGGACTTTTCCACTGTTTCAGCTTGGTGCTCTGAGAATCCTGCAGGGCCACCGAAACCAAACTGCCCTGGGTTTTGTGAAACAAAGCCCTCAAGGTTCTTGGTACTGTTTTCGTTTGTTATTAATGCTGTAGTTGTTTAGGAGGGGTTTTTTTGTGTTTGTTTGCTTTGTAATACATACTAGTAAAGAACTGCTATTCCTATTACCCAAATCTTTGCCTAAGAGCCTCTGATTGTAAATTTATAATTGAAAAAGAAAAAAAAAAAAGGGTGGAGGGGGGGGTTTACACTCTCCATTCCAAAGGAAACTCCAGGTTGTTTTTTTTTTTAACCTGGCAGATACCTGTCTTCACAAACCAAGACACACTATGATATGAAGGTCTTAACTGCTAGAAGAGGTCATGTTTGAATTTTTCCCAGGCCTTCTGCCAAGCTAAAAACTATTTTCCTTATTTTTATAAACATAACTGAAATTTTAAACTATAGCTATTGTTTTTGCTATCAAATAACTTAGGTGACAAACACTTCTGATAGACACACATCGAAAGAAGAAATAAAGGCTTAGTGAACTGTCACAGGTATCTAACTGTGATCTTGCTGTAGGAAAAATTATGAAAAGGTATTTTCTTTTATTATTTTTCCAGGACAAAGAAAATATTGTGGTTCCTTTGTTACAAAACAAGACTTTCACTTTTCCTAGACTGCAACAGCCACTGAGGACTTTGAGGAAGAGGACCTCAACCACCAGGGGAGAGGAGGAAAACAAAGAAACTACAGGAATATAGAGGTTGAGTCTGAGCTCAGCAACTTCTGTGAACAAGGAACTAGAGGAGACAGGGACAGATTGCTGATGGCCAGAGAGTAGAGCACCACCTGTGTAAGTGAAGGGAGAGGAAGCATGAACAGAGGGCACTGTGCAGCAGATCTCCCCTGCTCTAGCACCATTTCTTTACTATTGCACTCCAACCTGAGAAACCCCCTGGAAAATGCTGTGGTGGGCAGGGGTCCATCAAAATGCTGGCACTGGCAGGGCCTTGGGCCTCTTCCTATTCTACTCACCGAGGAGAAGAGCAGAAACACTGGTAACATGTAACCCCTAATCATGGAGAGTGATGGTCAGGGCTGGGATCCTCTCCACAGACAGCATCATAGGCACACTTTGCTGACATTTGCAAACTTTGCTTGCTGTCTACTCAGTTCTTAACAAAGTTGTTTCATTCTTTTTAAACATCCTTTTCTTGCTTTAATGAAGACCATAGTTCCACTCTCTGCTGGCAGATAAGTACTTAAGGAAACACAACAAACAGGCAGGCTCACCCAACTTTTAATAGATTTCAAAATTGCATAAAGCAGTTGCCAGTTGGCACAAATTGGACAAAGTAATGCAGCATCACATTTCCTTACCCTGTTTCATTGTGCACTGCTGCTTGCCACACAAAGCTCCAGGCACACAAAGCCCTTGCAATGCCTACCTCTTCTGGACTGCTCCCAGTGATGACAGATGAGCTGTCTAGTTGCCTGTGCCAGGGCTGCAAACTGATGGTGCTCTAAGTCCATGCCAATGAAAGCTCTTTGCATTATCCTTGTAAATATTGTACCATTTACCTCCCACCCCACTACTTTGAAGAGCACTAGGCTTCCTGGCACCTCAGCTGGGTTACAGGTAGCGTCCATTTTGCTCTCAGTTTGCTTGAAACTGGTTCTGCATCCATTAAGCAGCAGATCAGTGCACAGCTGAGCCATCTCCTGCCAGGTGCTGTCATAGCAGGGAATGGCCTCATCAGCCAGACTAGTAGAGGGTACACTGACCCCCCCCCCCCCCCCGCCCCCGATATAACAGCAGGTACTCATATTTTTAAAGGCAAAAAGATGCTTTCGTATTCAAATAGATCATTGCCACATCGTACCATGCACACTGCCAAGGTATCCCACAGCGGTATTCACAAAGTCTGTGCTTACAATAATAAATCAGATGTGCCTAGGAATGCTCCCAGGTGCTGGGGCCAACTGGCATGGAGTGGCTTATATCTATGCTAATAAATTGCCTCATCCTCCCAAGCAGGGTTGCTGCAAGCAAACCACCCACACTGCTCTGACCGTGCTCAGACATTACTCAGGAGTGTGCTCGCTGCCATGGCCCAGGCTCTGGGTCTAAGGCCAGGGACAGGTCTAAGGGTTTACTAGGAAAGATACCGGGAGCTGTGGGCACACTGGGCATGCCTGAAACTGCTCACACAGGAGCAGCTGATTTTGCCCACCCTTCAAATAAGGCATTCTCAGTGGTGTTATTCTTTCACACTGATTTGTCCACAGAGTCTGTGTAGCACAGCCTCTGTCCATATAGGAAAGGAACACCTGTAAATGCCATCACCAGCACCTGGGGACTGTGCTCTCTTCAAGCTGGTTCTCACTGCAGGGGTGATCGGAAAACCAAACATTCTGCAGGCACAACACTTCAGTAATCACCTCACAAGCTCCCACCACTACTCTCACAATCAATCGCTCACTGGCTGCCATCAGAGCGACTTGATGCTGGCCTGTAATAAAGTCATTGCCTGCAGATTCCAGTTGCAATCTGCCTGGGCTGGAGCTGCCTTTTCACATGGTTCCATGAGATAGTGCTCTCTGATAGTGCACAAGCTCTTCTGTCAGTTCTTACTATCTAAGATGTGTGGGGTAAGTAGAGGCACTGCAAAACATTAAATCAAGGAGAGGTCTGTAGTGAGAAATTTCTCAGTCTTAAGACCCACCTCATTTAATATTTCCATTAGTGATTTCAGCACAATAAATATGAGCAGTGTTGGTGAGAATTGTTAAAGTCCTGAATGTAACATGAAAAGAGAGGAGGCTTGGATATCCTATTGGAGAGATAACCTCAGAACTAACATAGTAGAGACAGGATAATTGTCAATGAAAGGAAAGATTATATATTTGAGAATAACATAACCCATGTGACAGCAAGGCCCTTACTGTTGCCATCCAGGGAGGAAGGCATGTGATTACAGACTGAAGAATGAACCACCACAAGAGGCAATCATGTGAAAAGCAAATGTCGTTGCAGGACATGTCTGCAGCCACAGGGTGTTCCAAAGACTCCTGCCTACTGGGCTGATCACTGGCTGGGAGAGCACATTGTAGTGGCAGGGGAAGGGGTAGTCTCTTTTTTGAGAAAAGGCTGGTGACTCTTAACTTGGCCATCCTAATAACAGGAAAGAGTATGAGGTGTAGCACACTTGTTGCTGTCCATAATTGTACAACGGTGGTGAAGCAGGAACACTTTGGAAAAGGGAGTCAGTACAAGCCAATGTTGCATGCTAGACTTGAATACAGGTAGTCTTGGAATTAAAAGATGTTCCTCTTCGCTAAACCAGTCTGCTCTGATAGTAGCTATTCAAGTAAAGCAAGGATAACATAAAGGAAGAGATTTTTACACAGTTCAAAAGAACAGCACGACACTCACTTGTGAGGGCAGAGAACAGGGTCTGGCAATCTACATTCCCACTGCCATCCTTTTGTCCTACAACAGAGAAGCAGCAGTCTGTGCTTAAGTGTGTCCTTGTTCCTGTGACCTGGGGCATGCAGAGGGCACCCTGAGAGGCCGCAGTCAGCATTCTCCTGAATGGCCTCTGTGTCATGGCATGCCCTGCATTCTGCTGTCCTCTAAGGATCTTTGCCAAGTTTCATGTCCTTCATTTGCATCCATGTTTGCATAATTGAGAAGTTTTTCAGTTTACTGCCGTATATGATTAAATTCATTGGTGGAAAATGAGGAAAGCTCACAGCTGGAGTGCATTAATTTGCCGTGTCAGAAGGCTGAGAAGTATCAGACAAAGTGCGCTGTGGGACTAGGGACACCAGAATATGATTCCCAATATCTGACATGCCTACCCTGCATTACAGTAGCAGCAACTTGGACCTGAGGGCCGGTTACGGTTGGGAATAGAGACTCCTGTAGGCTGTTTGGCTAATTTGGTTGCAGGAGCCAGGGAAGACTCTACATGATAGCTGAAAGGAGACTCTGCTGGCAGTCAGGCTCATGCCAGCTTCATGTGGAATCACTACAAGAAAAGCAAGTGGAAAAAACGCCTGCCCCAGTGGTCATCTCTCCCCATCAGAAAAGACCAAGTGTGTCTGAAGGCATAATTTAAAACCATCAAATAATCAGCAAAGCCCTGAGGCTTCTCAGTATGAAGTGAAGTATCATTAATTGATACAAATTGTTAAGGAGTGACTCATTTGTCATGGCTTGCACAATGCCTTGGATGAAGAAAATCCTTAAAGACAGAGTAAAACTCATTTGCCATAGTTGTGGAGGAGTCTCTGGAACAAGCTGCACATGTGCTTTTTAGCTCTGGTTGATGCCTGCCAGAGCAAAGCTTTTATTATTCTTTTCTGGTACTAGGATGGATCTGAAGTGAGTAACCACCACAGCTGGTAGCTGATGCCAGCTCTAGCAGGGAGGGATGCACAGAGTCCTAACAGCAGAACCAGGGGTGCATTGATTGAAGCCCTCTTTGCTGACACTGATAGTGACACAGACCCTTCCAGAGGACAGCATCCACAGTGGTTCTGCAAGGAAAGAGAGGGAATGGCACTGCCTGGGACAGAGACATCCCAGCTGGCCAGGCAATGTTGCACTGTTGGGGGGGTTCTGTTCCCTCACGCCCAGTGACAACAGTGGTGCATGGCCAGTAATGGTGACAGGCTCAGGTGCAGCCCATGGGCCACCAGATATGTCTGTATTGAGACAGCTGGGGCAAGGAAGGAAGTCACATCAGGTAGGAGGCTGAGCACAGGCTCACCTCAGCTCAGGAGTGAGACTAGCAAGTACTTACTAACTAAGGAAAAGTAACAGACAGAGACTACTTCAGAAAATCATTCATTGCAATCCAGCTGAAAACATGAAGGATTTTAAACTGCAAATTGAGCAGGCAACCAGCCTTAGTCGTAAGTGTCTGTTTCACAAGGGACAAAGTACTGCTGAAACATCTAATTAATCCTGAGCTTCACTCCAAGAGGAAAGTCTGGTTCTGAGGGCAGCAAATTTTATTCGCGCATTCCTGCTTCAACTTCCAGATCTGACAATCAGACATGCATCCTGGAGGACTCTACTAACCAGCAATCTTTTATCATTTCAGTAACACACTTGACATTTTTTGTGGGTGAATCTTTCAGATCTGTAACCCAGCTGCTTCACTAGTTTTTCTCTGAGAGGTGAAGCCTGTCTCAGATGGTGGTGGCTCTAGTCAGTCACTGCTTTCTGCAGAAAACAGGCAGTTTGACTTTGAAGACTTCTCCAAACACACAGAAATGTTGAACTACTGTAAAACTGGAAGTCTTAAAATTCCTGTTGGTACACTGGATGGAGGCAGATAGTAATGTAAGTTTTTTTGCTGATTAAGGCAGGTATGATTAAGGCATGAGAGTCTGATCTGTTATCACCAGGTTGTCCCCATGATGAACTTGCATACATTTGTTAATTATCTGGAACATGCTGCTGGTCCTCTTTAACTGCAAAGATAGTTTCCAGAACAGCTCTCTTACTGCCTGTGAGGGATTGCTTTCTGTTTCCCAGCAGCATCAGCTGGGCCTGAAGAATGAGGATGAGAAAGAGCAGAATGAAGGAGGATATGGGCTCCCAGACTAATTTCTCTGTGGCGGGGCTGAGGTAAGGTGTAACCTCTTCTCCTTCTCCATCTTAGCCCTGTCATCCCCTCAGCAGTGTCATCACAGGTCCCAGTGGACCAGATGGACAGATAGACCAGGGAAATGATCAGCATTAAAATATAATTTTTTCCTAGTGAGACCATTTCTGCCACACCAGCTCACAGTGTCCTACCTGATAGCATGACCAAGGCTGCCTTCACAGTCAGTGCACATCCACAGGTACCTGCTCTGCTGTCCCCCTCCGTTGTGCCACTCTCTTCCTGGCCCAGCCCTGCACCCTCATCCCTTGTCTCCCTTCTCTAGCAGCAGGGGAGCCACAGTAGCCTCTGGGCTGAGCCAGCCCTGCTGCCACCAATGGAGAGGAGCAGGCAAGGTCCATCTCCTACATTCCATTCTTACAAAGAGGGATGGAAAGTCCTGCAAAGACCATGAGTTAAATTAAGGTTCTGCTGATGTTTGGTTTAGACCCCAGAAGTGAGACAAATATTGCAGTTTTATGGCAGTTTAAGGTAAAAGGTGAGAGGGAAAAAATTTTATTTTGCCCTTGCTCCCTGCCACTCCTGTGCTGTGGGTACCCACAGATCTGACACAGGAAAAAAATGGCTGTTTGGATGAGGTGGGAATTATGCAGAATATGTGTGACTGCAATAAACTACATATTTCTATCATAGATCAGTTCTGGATAACACGCACAGCACAGTGAAATTTTTCTCAGATTTCTACTTTGCTGATTGTAGGAAATAAGAGATAACATATCAGGGCTCAATATATTCACTTGATCTTGTGTGGGTGAGGTCAAGCTACCATTGCTGGTCAGGAGCAATTACTGCTGCAAAGGGAAAACTCTTTTCCACCTACAGAGCTGTGTGTTATTGTAAGTTAAGATCAAGGTTTGAATTTAAATTGAACATACCAGTAAGAAACGTGTTAATATAAATCAGTCCTCATAAGCCGAATACAAATTATAACAGCAATCATTAAAGCAACACGGAGTATAAAAATACTACAGCTAGGAAACTGCATGTTGAAATTACTGGTGTTATCTCACTGTTTTATATTCAAAGTTCTCTGTTCTGAATGCTATTAATGAATATTGATTTGGAGAACAGAAAAATTCTCAGTATTAAAAATGGTTAAGCTGTATTTAAACTGAGACAGTTCCTTTCTTTTTTTTTTTCCTGCCTTGGCTGTATCTTTCAACCCCCATCTAACAGCAGCTGTGATTTATTTTTAGCTTTTTTTCTTTGCATATTTAAAAGGGTGTTTCCGTATGGTGTGAAGCATAAGCTAGTGTAGTAATTAGCTGGCAAAGAGACTGAGCTTTACAATTGCAAGTAAGTCAGAAAATAATTTTTGCTGTGAATCAAAGACATCTACACAAAGTGAACAGTACGCCTCTACTGTACACATACACTTTAGATCTCTTCATTCGATGGGCCCAGTGGAGTATACAAACTGAATTCAAAGGAAGACATCTAGCAGCAAGTTTAAATGCCTGAAACACCAAAATATTGGCTGTGTTGTAGAGCTGTCTTTTTAATTCAGAATATATACATCAAATATTGCAGAAATCAGCAACATTCTTTCAGAAGCACTACCCCATACATCTAATGGAGCTTGATCTGAAGGCTACATTTGCATCTAAATACAATGATCCATACAGAAAATATCTGGCTTTTATTTATAAATTGCAATGAACATCTCTTTTTCTAACCAGAATGGTTCTCTTTAAAGAAAAGGAAGCTCCGTCTTCCAAGACATGATGAACAACTGATTTCATATTGTTTGGATAAGGTACAGCAGTCCTGTCAGTCAAGACAAGTTACACATGAGGAGTTGTAAGACTGTGACTATATAAATGGCTTTGCCCTGCCATCTTAAACTAGGGAAGCAGCCTCCAGAAAATAAATTATGTGGGTACAGAGCAAACTCTTTTTACACTGCATCTTAATTAAGAATTAATTAACAAGTCCTCATAAAGAAATGATTAATTTCTGGATCTTATTTGCTTTTCTGTTGTATCATTCTAAACAAATGTCTGGAGTTTCAGCCCTAAAAGACACAAAAAGCCTTTACAACCAGAGAGTCCTGATCTCTTATTGGTGCACATTAGAATTTTAACAATATAAATCAGTGCTTGGGATTTTTTTTTCCCCTACATATAAAACCCCTCAGACTTCTCTGCCTGGCAACTCTCTTTCAGGCAGTTAGTTTCTGACTTCAGTGGCCTCATCAGCAGGGATGGGGAGGAAGGGCTTTGCTTCCCTGTTCTGTTTTGCTTATTTATGCTGGTTTATTGGTTTAACCCGGCAGGCAGCCAAATACCTCCCAGCTGCTTACTCACTCCCCATCAGTGAGACGGGGGAGAGAAAAGGAAATAAAGGTAAAAGTTGTGAGTTGAGACAAACAGTTTAATAGAACAGAAAAGGAAGGGAAAGTAGTAATAATGGTAAAAGAATATAGAAAAGAAATTATGCATAATGCAGTTTGCTCACCACCCACTGAAACAATGCCCAGTGAGTCCCCAAGCAGGGGGCCACCTCCAGCCAACTGCCTCCAGTTTTATCTCTCAGCAAGATGCCATATGGTATGTAATGTCCTTCTGGCCAGTTGGGGTCATGTATCCCAGCTTCTTGTGCCCCCAGTCTCGCTGCTGGCAGGGCAGAATGAGAAGCTGAAAATCCTTGACTTAGGGTAAGCACTGCTAAGCAACAACCAAAACATCAGTGTGCTATCAACATTATTCTCATCTTAAATCCAAAACACAGCACTCTATCAGCTATTAAGAAGAAAATTAACTCTATTCCATCCTAAACCAGGATAACCAGCACTTTAAAGTAGTTGAGCTTCTTCTCAAGGCAGACCAAGATTACTCAAGGTCCCCTTCAATCCTTTCCAAACAGTACAACCTTTTACACAGCCAATTAATAAAACAGCAGTGGAGCCTGCAGAGACTCAGCCAGACACAGAAACCTGCCTTCCACTCAAGCTCCCTGAGCCCTCAGCTATCACTTCTGCTTGGCCCCTCTCCAGGCTGGATTAGATGCACCCAGCAGGGACACACTGCGCCCTGCCAGAGTCCCTCCACTGCTGTGTAGCTCAGACAGGGACAAAAAAGCCAACTGTCTTCAGTGTGTAAAAATGAGGAACATTTTAGGGAAACACCTCAGAAAATACTGGGTTTTAAACAATTAATTGCCTAACATCATAGTAAATCTCTGGCATGTGGGATGGACTCTAACTCCTTCACTGTTTGCAGCCACTCCTCTTTTGCTGTTCTGAGTGTGTCTGCATTGCAGTCACTGTTCACAGAAACACTGCCAGACTGGGTTAAGCTCACTCAACTCCTGCTAACTGCTGCTGCAGTAGCAAAAACCTCTGTTCCAAATTCTGCTTCAGCAGATTTCCGCATGGCTTTGTGTGTTAAACTATCCACAGTGCAATTAGTCAGAACTTTTAAAAGTGAAGGTCCATAATCCATTAGTTGAGATGAGAACCCAGGGATTCAGAGGAACAGTCTTTCAATGCAGGTGTTTTAATTGGGCATCTAATTTAAAAAAAACAAACAAAAACAACCAAACCAAACAACAAGTACTAAAACAACACCAGTACAACTTTGTAACTTTATATATTTGAAAAGGTAGCAATTTTCTTTGGTAAATTCATTCCCATGGTACACACTGCCTTTCTGCTTATCTCTGCTGAAATGCATTTTTCTAAACAAAAACAAAGCTTTTTTACATCTCCTACTCAGTAGTTTCCAGTGTTGCTCTTCAAGGCTAAAGGTGAATTTGAACACAATGCTCTCCATGTCTCTGTCTCTGCCATTACAACTGCTTATCCCAGGCTTTTCAGAGACCTATTCCCTATTTTACTCCCTGCTGTGCTGCTCTGACAGTGGCAGGAATGGGAGAAACTCAAGAGAAAGAATTGGGATTTTCTACCCCAAATCCAGGACAAGTTTTGATTAAGTTTAGACAATCCAGGTCCAAAGTTTCTCTTCCTCCAGCTGCAATACTGAGACCTCCCTTACTGCAGTGGGAGGACCCCTAAACACTTGCCAAAGTCCTGCAGAGGATCAGGTTCCTACATACTGCTTTACATCTCTAGCAGATTCATTGCAGGTTGAAATCCCCCCCCACCACAACACTCTGCTGCAGGTGTACCACAGGACAGGCAGCACAACCTCCATCCATGGCGCATGGGTGTCCTGACTTGTATGCATTAAACTTCAATGCATTTGCTCTCCTCCTGACATCAGTCCAGATACAAGGCACAAATGGGTTGATACAGCAAGGTTACTGAAGTAGAGACCTGCTCTGCATTTAGATTTCAGTGTGAATAGTTCACCCTGTCTTTCTCACTCTGAATAGTCTTGGGAGAAGTCTTTTTATGGAGCAGCTACGGCACGTTAACAGTCAAAAAAGGACGACTTCTTTCTTCATCTTTTTGTGAATATATGCAGCATTCAGGGCCAGGTGAGGACACAGATGAGGAGACTGCTACAGAGGAGGAGACTGCTACTACATCGCATGAGATGGACTGACAGGGGGCATGCCACCTTGTTAGTGAAGCCAAGTCAAGGGCATGTGCATCTTCATACCATAGTCCACTTGGCACATCAGCTACTTCAGACATCCATGTCATCGAATAACAAGGGCCTGATGGATTAAAAACTTGTCTTCATGGGTGTCTGGTAGCAACTTTTGTGGCATGATGTAACTCACCACTTTTGCTCCTCAATTCAGGTGGTCGAGCAGAGGAACCTATAGTTGTTTTGAGAAAAAGGGGAGCCACATTCTTCTGCTCCTCTCCTAACCAACATCTCTCATGTGATATCTGTGGCACTGGTACTTACCTGCTGTTGTTATGTACTGATGGGCTTGCTAAGGAAATTAAATCTCTGGACTGTTGAGAAAGTTTCCCTTGCTCACTCCTAGGTGATTAATTGTTTACATGGTCATCAAATTGTCCTCTGTGTGTGACAGGAAAAAAAGTTCTGATGACAAAGTACATTGTCAAAACTGTCCTCATGTAATTTTAATTACTTTGGATGATACAGCAGACAATTATTCTGCATATATTTTACTGCGGGTCAAGACATACACATAAAATTAATTGATTCAAATGGAATACACTGCTTTTGTTAAGGAGTGTGCTTTTATCATTAAAGGAAGGAATACAGCTGAAGAAATTTATGAATGACAACTGGAATATAGTATTGAATACCAATGTGTGGAGCATGCTAGATACTGAAAATTAGAAAAATACTTTGATCATCTCTTTGCATCTAGGTGGTGGCACTGTCAGGAGCTATTCTTCCATCCTTGCAGTCACAAACATAATATGCAAAAACTGAATTAATGTCTTGTTATACAATTTCATCTGGGGGAGAGCCATGCCTATGCTAATATAATAAGAAAAGCATGTACTTCATCACTTCTATCCATGACTTAGTCTGGGAAGGTAAAAATGGCACTAGTTCACTGTGTGCTATGCTACCCACCAAAAAG
Organism: Chamaea fasciata; assembly: GCF_029207755.1. Taxonomy (NCBI): domain Eukaryota; kingdom Metazoa; phylum Chordata; class Aves; order Passeriformes; family Sylviidae; genus Chamaea; species Chamaea fasciata. The sequence goes on from NW_027094086.1 coordinate 28,994,540, forward strand.
AATTCCTAGCACAGAGACGCCAAAAACCTCCCAACCTTATCAGAATATACATATCCTTTTACCAGCCACTACGGCACGGGTGCTCCTCACTGAGATGTAGGCTGGACCCAAGCCACTTCTGTCTTTGTTGGGTTTTTTTCAGCTTTAAGCCTCAAAAAGCAACTTTGAAGGTCGTGTCTCCCAAACATCTCTCTAGACTCGAGACATAAACTTCTGATCTCATTACATAACCATATCATGAACTATGTAAAAATACAGCTTCTTCACACATTAGGGACACAGGACCAGTGCCCAAGTGCCAGCTGCTTTGCTGTACAAAACATTCTTACTGATTGATATGACAGTCTGTAGCACATGAAATCTGCTGTGCTTGCATGACTGAGAAGAGAAACAGAAATTTATAAGAAAGAGCCCTTATCTTCAGAGTGAGAAAAACCACAAGCACCATTATCCACCCTCACCCCCATCTGCTACCAAGCCTGCTGAAACTGCTGGCACGGGCTGCTTCTGTTCTCTCACTGGAGGCTGATGTTATACCCACCTGTGCCTCTGCTGTGAGAACCACACCACAAACATCTGAAGGACGACAGAAGTGACACTGCTCAAGTGGGGATTCTAGAAACAGAGGTCAGAAAACAGTGCTACAATTAAATTTGACTGAATGTTTCTCATGATGAGGTAACCTACAAGGACCAGCCCAGAAAACACAATGTTAAATGCATTTAGCCATCAACCACTTACATTTACGTGATGAAATTATTGGTATATTCCTCCTCATTGACCTGTTTTTTGATTATTATCACTTCAAATTGTTTTGTACATTTATTTATAAGAGCAAATCAGAAGGTTAGGCCTTTCTTATACAGTTAGGATATGATCTGCCTATAACCAGAGACATTCAGTTCCTTTGCTATCTACTCTCAATTTTAAATGTTTACAAAATTGCAGCCAGCATAACTCCATTTTGAGTTACACAGATGTGTAATTCAACTACACAACATGTTAGCAAAAAAAAATAGTTAAGTAAATTTTAAAAATGTGAACATCTTCCTCCAAGCTTTTTCTATTCCTCTCAAAAGTCCAACATGCCAGAGCCTCAGGAGAAAGAATGCTTAATGGATCAAGTAGAACCATCTCAATTTGTACTAGCTGGGTAGCCACACTGGCAACACTGATGCTGTACTGCTGCCAGTACTACTTACTGCACAGGTTTCTTAAAGGTGTTGTGGGTGTCCCATCCCTGCAAGTGTTCAAGACCTGGTTAGATGAAGCTCTGAGCAACCAGGTCTAGTGAAAGCTGTCCCTGTCCAGATCAGGGGGGTTGGAACTGGATCATCTTAAATCCCTCCCAACCCAAACCACTTTATTATTCTATGCATCCATCGGCTGCCAGAACATAATCATGTGGTGTTTGGTGTGGCAGTACAGCTTCCTTATACTGAATGCAAGGTTGCAGCAGTTCCTTAGAGGAAATGCAGGGTAGATGAGGTTTAGCAAAGATGATATATCAGTGATACTGTCTGTGTAGGGGCTTACATTTACAGACAGTGATCTGATGAAACTGTTAAAAAACAGGAAGGTCTGGTGAGCAGGCAGCTGTTATGGTGTAAAAAACTTTTTAAAACACACAGACAAGGTAAAGATCACTTAGATCCCCTTCCTGGTAGCAAAGTTAAGCAACTCTAGGTGTTGATGGTCACCCCAGTATTTGCTAATTGGGAAGAAGGTGGAGAAAATCTCATATGTGAAATATGTTTTGTCACTGAATTGCTGATCTCTGCAAATACACAGGGTTTCCTGCTTGATAACTGGAATTAAATGGATGAATAAACAACCATGATAATATTGACACACATTTATGTGTTCAGGGCTTCATAAGACTACTATATTCTAACCTAAAGCCACTGATGCTACATAACTGGTTGGATGCTTCTTCCAGGTGTTGCATCCACCAGCTGACGTTGTGCTTATTCATGTAAAATCCCTCCTATAACACAGAAAACCCCATTGTCTGATGCTATTCATTCTGGGAACTATTCCCAGTCAACCAGACAGGTGTCAATCAAACTAATGCCTCTCAACATAAAGCCAATCTGTCTAGGGTTGCAGGGTTTGAGCCAATTTAATTTAATTTATTAGAGTTGAAAGGAACCTTTGCCTCTGCGACAATGGGTGAGACAGTTTGTAATCATTCTCATTTAATTGATGAATGTAAACTCGGCACTTGACAATTAACCAGATGCATTAAGACACTAGGGATGGAATCCCAAGAGGATTTCACAAGCATCTACATGCTTCTAAGGTTTACTTTCCTATAGCAAATTCATCTGCAGCCTTTCTCAGTTGGGCAAAGCTGGAGCCATTCAGCTGTGTCTCACACAAACCGACATCCTCCACTCAAAGAAAAAAATCTTGCTGTGAAGGAGAATGATCCAAACCTCATCTCTGCTTTCAGTGTGTGACTGTGCTGAAAATATACAGCCTGGTGGCAATTCTGTAACCCCACATAGTGTAACCCATACACTCCACGGACTTTTTGCAATTCATGTACCTATGCACAAGTGAGGAACTTTTAAGTATTCATTAGCCACAAAAGCTTACAATAAATTAATTATCTTACATAGGACTGTTTTGAAGGAGAAATATTACTCTCTGGAAACACTTCTCTTTCCTACACATTTTCTAGTGCTGAAACTTGTTTTAATAGTTTGTCCTTTATGGTTGCCTGATTTACCAACCCACTTTGATTAGCTTTTCAATGTTAATTAATACACATTTGCAACCCTTCTAATCACATATTGCTCAAGGGTGGTTATTCTAAAGTCAGAGGTTTTAAGTCCAGGGTGCATCGCTGCAGGCTTCAGCATACCTCTCTAGGATTTTACCCTTTGCCCTGGGAACACTGCTGAACAACTCTCTGCTGACTGAATGTGAGAATTTTTTTAAGGAAGGAAATCTAATCCTGATCTAAAGATTTAATGTGAGAGAGAAGCTAGCCACATCCTGTCATAAGGTGTTTCACTGGTCAAGATCTACATTTTATTTTTAGCTCAAACTTACCCAGCTCCAGCTTCCACCCATAAAGCCTTTGTTAGAACTTTGTTTTCTGAACTGTGTTATTTATAGCCTGTGACTGATCACTTCAGCTATCTCCTCATTTACGAGCTAATTAGACTTTTTTATAGATATTTCTAGCTCCCTCACCCAAAGAAAAGCCCTGGAGGACAGCTGTGGTCCTCTCACTCATGCCTCTACCTCTCAGCAGTGTCATCTGATGTGCACAGAAGCCACTTCTTACCACTGCAGTCCCCTCTTTGCTGGGACAAAGCCTTTCCGGGCCATCAGACTGTCACAGCCCTCAGCACAGCCCGCTCTGCTGATCGTCCCAGCAGCACCAGCAATGGCTCTGTTGCCATTTTCCCATCACCCTCCTGACACGCAGCCTTTGAAGTCTGGATATTGTTTGAATAGTGGGTTGGTTACTGCTGTGTTTCTTCCTGTCATCTCCAGCTTCTTGCAGCCTGCTGTTAGTGCTCTGAAGCCACACATCCCTCTAGGAGTTCGTGTTTACTCACCACCTAGGAAGCCACCAAAATCTTTGTATAATCCCTCATCTCTCCATCAGTCCTGTCTGAGGCAACTTACAGTTACTTGGATATTTCCATTTTTATTTTAAGTTATTGACACATAATTTGCCTTTTTCCATCACATTAGTCAAAGGGTTTATAGCTCAATGGGAACTGTTCTGGGTGGGATTCCGTGCAGTATATGGGAGTTTAGTGTGCTTGCACCTGCTCTGTTCTCTGGTGTCAGTTCAGTCTAAAAAGGCTTTATAAAGTGTTTACATGTTACATTATGTAATGTTTGCATTCATTCTGACGTACTTCAGATCTTCACTCCCTCCTTCCCTCCTTTTCCCTACCCATTTCTCTGCCTGCAGCCTACGCTTTCTGTCTGCCAGCTATAAAGAGATTTCAGATTTTTAAAAATAGCTATTTAAAAGCAACAAACCAAGCCTGAAATGAAATACAGCAGGGAGGAACTGCTCTAGGGAGCCTCACTAAGTCAGAATACACCAGGGCTTTCCTCCAGGGTTTTAACAGTGACTTTGTGTAGCTGCTTAGACCTAAATCTACACATTTAGCTGTACCTTCACCATGAGAGGTTTGTCCTTTATCTAAACACAGCTAATTGCAGGTTTAGTCTGGGAAAAGGAATTCCTCTTAATATAATTCCTTAATATAAATTAATTTAAACCATGTTTTATTACATATTCTTCTTCTTACCATGAAATTTTATTTTCACCTCATGAGAGTTTATGGGCTAAATCTGGATTTAGATGCCTCTGTTTGAACAAACAAGCTCAACAGATTTGGCCCCATGGTATTAAATGAAAAAGAAAATGTCATGAGGCCCTCCCCTTTGGAAATAACCAGTTGAGAAAAGATTAATGAAGATATATTTATGTCCACACTGTCCCCTGCAGTGAGGTTAGGAGGTATATTCATCATATACATCAGGATTAACTCAGTTTCTGCTGTAGCATTACAGTTCTCTTGAAATTGCATAGCTACTGACCTACTTTCAGGTGGTTTGGTGAAAGTCACTTCAAATCCTTCTGGCATTTCAGCACCAGAAAACTGTAATGTTTTACAGGGATGGAGCATCTTCTGAAATGGCAAAAAATACAAAACTAAGTCACAAAATAGAATTTGAATTCTCAATGCTGGGAAAAACAAGGATAGTTTTCATAACAAGTACACACAATGAATGAGCTGATATGGAAATGCCCTACAGGAATTTCTCTCAAAGGGCAGTTTCTGCAGCCCCAGATATGTTATAATTTTTGATGACCTTCTGCTGCTCTTCCTCTTTCTGTAAAAAAGTTACTGGAAGATTCTCCTTTTTTTTTTTTTTTTTCTTTTTCTTCATGCAAAATAGCAGCCATACTAAACCCAGGCTTATGTGCGTACAAAATTGCACCAGCTAAATGTTGGACACCCAGTCCATTTCAGTTGAATATACTAATTCTTGAAGTTAAAATAACACCAGCTTTCTCCATAGCCCTTGATCCCTGCTAAGGCAGCTTCTCAGGAAGCTGGTGTTGGAATCTTTACCAGCCCACGAGGAAGGTGGTAAAAGCCCAGGACAGACATGTTTGGCAGCTTCCATCACTGTTTGCCCCTCAAGCTGTGCCCGTGGTAGATGGATGCTGTCAAACAAGGTGGTGCAGGGCTCCAGGCCCAGAGACACAAGCTTCTCACTCAAAAACAAAGACAAAGCAATACCTGACCCTGATGCCAGCAGACAGAGACATGTGAGCTTATACAAAGCAAATCCTTAATCGCTCTCTTAAACACAAGAAAGACTTCTCATAAATTAAACCCAACCAGATTATCATCTTAAGCTCTTTAAGGATTTGCTTCTGATTTCATAAAATCGGCCTCAAGCGAAAAGTGGAACAACATCTTCTGTAGCTGCATTGGGAAGTCCTGAAGCACGTTATTTTACAGCAGAATCTTGGGCAGACATTGTAACTGCTGTATCACTACCACTATAATGGTAAAATGATCTCCTGCATTGCCTTAGTCTTTTGAGGACTTGGAGATTAGAGAGCAGGTTTCTGCCTCCCTGCACCGGCTGTACAAGGGCTGCCCCAGAAAAGAGGGCATGAATATAACACCCAGGCAGTTCAAAGCCCACATTGTCTTGCCCAGTAATTACATTAACATCTCTGTGGTATGTTATGCAGTGCAGCCAGTGGGGAAGGGGAGGAAAAGGATCTAGTGAGGAAGAAAAGACACAAGTCAGCAATTCAGCTGTTAAACTGCGGTTTGATGGATGCATGAAGAATTTGTTTCTCCATGAATGTTTCTTCATCAGCTCTTAAGATCTGGTCACCAGTTCGAGGAATTGAGGACAGTAAAATAAACCCATTTTTAAAAATTATGTTTGGGGCTCACTGGTATAAATGCTATGGTAAGTCAAAAAGTGGTGGCACCAGCACAGCACTGAATAAGGGAGCAGAGTGTTTCAGCACTGCTGTGGCTTGCTGCAACTAGAAGGAAAACCTCCATCCCTGTGTCCCCATTGCTATGGATGCTGTTGATAGGACCACTGACTATATGGAAGAGGGAAGGTTTTTTCTCCCTCTGCCCCTCTTCCACTGTTTCCAGGCCCTGTCCACACTATCCCTGCATGGGAATTCATCTGCTGGCATAGGAGAGGTGTTAGGCAGATAAGATGGAGGGGAACAACCACAGTATCTGCCAGCTAGATTTCAGGGTTATAGGAGTTCCTCCATGTTTTTCTTCTGTTACCCTATCTTATAGTTAGAGATGGGGAAATCAGATTTTACTGTAGTTGAAACCCCACACAACACCCCCCGAAAAGTATCCCAGAGGGTACCCCATGGAGCATGCAACATGGCAAAGGCAGGAGCAGGCTATGCAGCTCGTAAGCCCTAGAAGAAAACAGTGTCCAAAGATGCCAAAAGAAAGGGGCTGCAGACCAGGACTGTTCCAGCCAACACAGGACAACTGATCCCCCTCTAACAGGTCCCCTGGAAGTGAGCTAATATTAAGCAAGAAAATAACTTGGCTTATTTTTTAATATATATTTAACTTGTTACATAATGGGGAAAAAAAAAGGTAGCAGACATTTTTGAGAGTGAAAGCTGCACACTGATATAGGGCAATATCTGACAATAAAGACACTTCAGAAAATAGGGGATTAAACTTCTTTCCTAACATTAACACTGTACTAAATCAAAATCTTTACTCCTCCTGAATGTGAAACAGCTTTAGCTATATTACTGACCAGATAGCCTTTGAAACAGAAAGACCCGTTTACCAAAAAGGAAATAGTTCCCAAGTTTGCCTGAGGCATGTGTCCTTCCACAAGATTTAGAAAGGTAGGAGAAGAAAGTGGAAAAATAATTCATCTAACTTATTTTAAAATAACATATACATTACATATTTTGTATTTCAAATAATGACTTGTTTAAATATTATTCTGTCTGCAATTTCTGCCTATGTAATGGATTTTATTTGCTTGTCATTTTAAATAGCTCCCTGTCTTAGGGCACCTGAGGTATGCATTTAGCACAAAATTAATTTCTGCAGCTTTAATTAATTATGATTCCTATATTAAAAATTAACTTCAGGGTTATTTTTAAAAATCCTTTTTTTCTTATTTGTAGGACATCAACAGGGACAGGAGCTACACACGCCCATAAAAATCACTCTTGAGGTTCAAAAAATTTATCAATTTTTTTCAGGTCTTCCAGGCTTTACTTCTGATTGCTTGACAATACAAAGCCATTTGAGGAGTCTGACAGAACAAAAAAAAAATACATTTCAGAATTGAAAGGTAAAAAGACTGTATGAAGCCGAACTCCGTGGTATCACAGTTGTGCACCAGGACTAGCTCAACTCACTTCCCTCGGGCTGCAGATGCTTTCCCAGGAGCTGGTGGCCCTGTGGTCATTCGCCCCACCTGTAGCCCTTGTGATAGCGCTTCCTTTCGGGCAGACAGCCATGAGATCCATTCCACACGTGGTGTTTATCGTGCCATGGAACTCAGAACCTTTAATATGACCTCCAGCTTCCTGGAAAGGGAGGTGGGAAAGGTCAACTGCTACAGGCTGTAATCCTACAAACATCTTCCTAAATGCAGTCAGCTGTGAAAAGAAATCACACTGGTGAAGCATTTGTCATTCAAATGGAGCATTTGTCTGGACTCCTTTCACTAACCCCCTCTTCCCCCGCCCCCGGGACCTTAGCCCTTACTTGCCCACACCTTGAACCACTTAGACAGACCCTGTTTGGGGTGGGAATGGGTTGCAGTACCTTGTTCGCTAATTTCTGGCCTCAGGGCAGGACAGTATTCACCTTGAGAAATGTAAATCTCTTCATGCACCACCACAGCTCTTGCTCTGGACTAAGACCTCAGCACTCCTTCCTGCTCTCCATATTTTTCTGGTGTCCTTGTGAGTAATAATTAATCATTCTTAGCCTAAAGACAAGGATTTTATTTTTTTCTAGCCTTTGCAAGAATCAACCTTTTTTACCTCTGTGTGAGAGACTGGCAATGGCATTGACTTATCTTTCAACATTATTTCAGGTTTGGTTTTGGGGGTTTTTGACAAAAGGCTACTTTAGAGTATTAATGATCACAATATGTTCAGGTTCGTTACACTTAGCAGGTGGGCTATTAATTGAAATGAGTATTAGTGAATTTGAAAAATCTTTTTTTCAGATTTGACTTGCTTCCAAATACCTGCCCTGTGGTCAGACCACATATATGTAACTGGCTCCTCTGTGGTAATGAATTTCTTGACAGGGTTTTTGGTATGTTTTTAAAGATCACTTCAGCCTCTATACAGCAGAATCTCTGTTCATATTTAGCAATGGGAAACCAGTCCTTAATTTCCCAAGGTCAGCAGAATGTCTTGAACTTTGCTGCTGTAAACTAAAATTTATAGGTACACATACAAATAAAAAGAGTGGGAGCTCAGACAATCTAAATAATTTATAGATTCAAGCCTGATGCTTGTGACTGTCATTAGAAGCCAGTTTGCCATCCTAGTAATTACATTCAGATGGGTTTGGGTCAAACTCACTCACTGTATTGTTTCTCCTAGAAAATGAGCTCTATGATCTTACATATTTTTGTCTAGCTGTTTAAAAATATTGATGGAGAATTATATTACAGCAGCCTTAAAGATTTTATTTAAGGTAGTTATGCAAAAAAAATACATTAATGAAAATAGTTTTTAACTGTGAATATAGATTGTCATTATTTTTAACACTAGCAACCAATTTGCTGACTGAATAATTTTTATGCAGATTTCTAATACTTGTGAGGAAAAAAAGCATGATTTTGATGTAATTTTCTGAACCAAAATATTTTCTCAATCTGCTACAGTCATTAGTTTTAATTTCTTATTTTCGTTCTCTTTCCCAACCATCTTCTACAATTTATACACTAGATGATTCATTAGTACCATTTCTCCAGTTTCCCGGTGGAAGTCTGAGAGATGAAAGTCCATTCAAGGGTGCAAATGTTTCCCTTTGTCTCATCCAGGCCATTCCTGAAGCTAAGAGGTAAAATATTAAGAATAACCATATTTTTCAGCAACAAATCAAGATACAAAGAACAACCAAATACTCCTGAATAGCAATTCTGCAGCACTGTCAGCTAAAATGCTGCCTGGACACCTGCTCACTCCCTCTAAAAATATATTTCTGGATTGTGTCACCAGAATTAATGAGCCTAAAACATCTAATGTCTCATGACAATAGGATTCCTGGGTGGAAAGCTGTGTTTGGAAAAGTGCTGGGCAGATGTACTTCAGCCCTTCTGCTCTGCTGCCCTGTAGCTGTGCTGCTGAGGAGTAACCACAGCCAAGTCAAGGCACTCCAAGGCTGGCAAGGTGACTGGGAAGCCACAGCTGGGTCCCGCACTGGGAGGACCGTGGGTCCAGGTGCTGCTCAGCAGATACAGCAACTACTTTGGTCTTGTCTCCTTCCACCTTGGGGGAAAGTATGGAAGTGAGCTACTTCCAGCCTGAGGGTGGCATCACAAGGAATGACTTTGTCCATTTGATTAATCTCTCTCCTTTGGAGGAAGCCTCAACCCAACACTTCAGTCAGAAGATAGTTTACTTGCCCTCAAGGCCTTAGCATTAACCAGGCAGCAGCACTGACGACTGTCTCACTCAGTCAAATCGGCCACGCCAGGAGCCATTGCTTTGACAGAACGATTTTAACATGCCTCAACCATAATGTGATTTGTCATTGCTTTCAGAGATGTGGTGTGCAGCCATCCAGGCTTTCACAGGATTTTTTGGCCTGTAAGAAAGTTCTATTAGATTATTTACTCTCTCTCCTTGACTGTGGCAGCTTCTTACTAATGTTCTCCTGGAATGGAAGCAATGCTTTCCTACAAGCCCCCATGCCTTCCTTCACATCCTCTTCTTATTCCTAATGGCTTGATTTCCAGAGGTGACGGTATCCTCAGGCCCTTTTTCTCCTTGAAGAAGTAGGACTCCCCAGGCCTCTTGGAAAACAGGCCAACGATACATAGAGGAGTAATTGCTGTCTTTGTGGGCAGCTCCAGGCCATGTCATAATACACTTTGTTAAGTGAGGACAAAGTCCCTGCTAGAGGGATGAGCAGTTAGGAGTGATACAGGCCTGGCATGAAGAATCACATCAGTCTATTTGAACTTTCTTCCCAGTGTGCTGCAAGAGGGAGATTAGCAAGGATGAACATCTCCCCTGTCTCAAGGCAGGTAGGGCACACTTCATCCCAGGAACTGGCAGGGGTGAGGAACACTGAAAAGGCTCATTTAAACCCATGGTACTGCTCTTGTTGGGGGTTAGGTTTGTTCCTTCTTTCTCTAAAGAATTTTTTCCCCACAAGTTACCAAGGAGACCAAGTGTTGGATACTTGAGAGTACTTAACTGAAACAAAGAGGTGGACAAAAGGTGCAAGGGGGAGATAAAGCAGGTAAAAGACAAAGCTTGAGGCAGCTGCGTGCTTTTCTGCTTCCGGCGTTCGGGGAGACGCGTGTCTGCCGCTCCTGGAGGAGCTCAGCCGCCGCAAAGCACGCCGAGCGGAGAACGGCTGTTGCTGGCTGGAGGAGTTTCACTGTGGCCAAAGGGATCCAGTCCTGGGAAATCTACTATCACCGGTTCGACCTGAATCCTGAGTTTTTCTCTGCCACTTGCGGAGGCTGGGCCGCTTTTCTGCCTCGCCTTTGAGCTTCTTCGGCGCTGCTCCTCTTGCTGCAGCGTGACCCTGCACCCCCTGCCCTGCCGGGACATCCTGCCCCTGCCTGCCGGGACACCCTGCCATCCCAGCTACCAGCCCGGGACTTTTCCACTGTTCCAGCTTGGTGCTCTGAAGATCCTGCAGGGACACCGAAACCAAACTGCCCTGGGTTTTGTGAAACAAAGCCCTCAAGGTTCTTGGTACTGTTGTCGTTTGTCATTAATGCTGTAGTTGTTTGGTGGGGGGGGGAGGTTTTTTTGTGTTTGTTTGCTTTGTATTACATACTAGTAAAGAACTGCTATTCCTATTTCCCAAATCTTTGCCAAAGAGCCTCTGATTGTAATTTTACCTAGCAGATACCTGTCTTCCTAAACCAAGACAGCTCTGCATTAGGAACTCATGGGAAATTTACATTTGTGTGGTTTTAAATTGCATTCTCTTTATAATGAGTCTTGCTTATACTATATACAAATGATAATTGGGGGACATACCTCAACACGTCTTCAAAAGATACTTGTTTCCTCAAAGTGCAGAAGCCTGCAGGCTGAGAACTGATTTTTCTCCAATTATTTACTAAAACTTCTTTAATGAGTACTTCTACATGAATAAGAGATGTAGAACTAGGAACGTGCTGTTATATAAAATACGAGTGAATTTAGGGATTGCAGCAAACTGCAGCGCTGCCGGGTCCTGCAGAGTTTGTGTATTCTTGGTTGAACACGTGTAAATTGACCTCTCAAGCTGCATCTGTGAGCACCTAAAGATATCCAGTGGCTTGATCTTGCCATAAGGGGGAAGTCTTGCTCCTTCTCCTCTAACCCAAACTTCTTCCCAGCCAAAGAGCCTGCCTCCTCATTTGTGGTGGCTCTGGAGCTTATTTGACCAGCCTGTGAGGTGATACGAGTCGATGACACAGCAGAAAAACAGGCAACTGTTTCTTTCAGGGCCACGTTTCTGCTTGGTTAGTGACCAACACTGGTGAGTGAAGGGCTTCATTCATTCACAGGTAGCAGGGCTGACAAAAGAGAGATGATGGGATTGCATGTCTGAGAACAAGGAAGGCCTCCTCACTCTGGTGGAGGTGAACTTCTGGCTTAGTGATTACCATCCTAAGAAAATGAAACCAGCTTGAGGACCAAAATCCATTTTAGGCATCTGAAAATGCAGTTTAGCAAAACAACCTGTTTCACACAAGCACAGCTGAGGCCAGCCCGGTGCCTCTGGAGGAGAACATCGCCAGCAACTTCTCCAAGCCCTGCTGCCCCCCTGCCTGCCCCTGACACTCCTCCCACACTGGTTGGCAGAATATCTGTATGCCTTCCCTGGGAACTAGGCTGGGAATTGGTCCAGCTGGAAAGTAACTTCTGTACCCAGCTCACTTGCAAAGAGATGTGACAGTATGATGCAGGGCAGAACAAGGGACAGAGATGGGCTATTCTAGGCTGTGTCAGAGCAAAGCCTGTAGTGTCCAGCTGCTCCTTACTGCTGCTCATACAGAATGTTACAAGTCAAAGGCCATGACCTCTAGCAGTATCTACTGTGCTTCAGCTGTGCCTGTGTTAGCCTTCTGTCCTAACGACAGCCAACAACAGGCCCTTGGACAAGAGGTTAATTTGGGTGCTTGGGATTTCCTCATTCTTGAATGGGGGTAAAAAGACAGTGGAAATGCCCTAGATGGAGGGTGGGTTGCTGCTATGTGTGCACATTACTTGTGTGTGATTTACTTCTGACTATAACCGTGACATTACATAACATAAAATGCAATGTAAGGCTTCCAAGGGTCCAGTTGTCCTTCCTCTCCTGGTCTCATACAATATTTTGTTACACTCCTCTGTTGCATCTTGGGTCATGCTAAACTCTAAGGCCATTGTGGCAGAGAGTGTGCCACAATGTGTGTCACCAGTGTGAGGCACAATGCTTAAGATAATGGAGCTCTAGCAGCAGTGGGAGCCTTGGGGAGTGACTGTCACAGAAATGCCAGGAGGGAATACTTTCACTCTCATGGAGTGCAAAATTAGTCATGTCTGAAATTGCTTGATTTTTGCCAGCCTTTTTGAAGGACTTCATCTTTGCCTATTGCCTATGCAGCTCCTATCCCTCCATCTCCACCAGCTACCCATCACCTTTACACCCCCTTCCTACTCCTCTGTTTGACTCCATGCCTGATCCTTCCCTTTTGTCAAGAGATCGCAAGCTCCTGACCCTCATTCTCTGCATCTCTCCTTTCTGATCTCCCTGACCTTCCTGGCCAGCCTGTCTGCTGACTAGGTCTGCAAATAAAGGTTAGGTAATGAGCAAACTCCACTTCTCCAGATCTAAAAGAGAAACATCCAATATTGTCTTCTTCCTAAATGCAGAGGCAGATAAATTAAACCAAAAGGTATTTGGAGCTGGAGGGCAAAGGGGAGAGGAGAGGTGGGAGAGAAGAAAGGAAGAAGCAAACAAAAGCCACCTCTCTCCTTTGGAACTGTCTTCGGCTTTGTTTCCTTCTTAACAGGAGTACAGGTTAAGGTGAGAATCCAGATCGCTATGGTAATACCCCTTAATACCACATGCAGTGACTCTTGTTCACAAGCAAATATATGGACTTGATTAAGCTTATGGTTTTTGAAAGGTTTTTTTTCAACTAATTAAATCCAAATAAACTATCTGGAAGAACATCTACAGCAGGGTTAAAGAGATGGAAAGCTCCACTGGGTTTCAGTGTACTGGCATGCTTTGCACATCCCTTGTACAAGACTCAATGAAAACTGTATTTTGCTGATGACATTGAACTGTGCCAAAAGATACAGCTGAAGGGGAGTAGCTGCTAGAACATTTGTTTCCAGTCTTTTTGGACCTACAGACTACTGTTAGCCTCCAAAATTTTCTACAAATCACAGTTTCACAATTCATACTTTAAACTGAAAACACTACAAAGGCACCAAATGGATATGATGGCCTACCACTCTTTATAGGACATCTACAAGGCTTGAGCAGAGCAGGAGAACCACTGGTCAGGAAAGAAGGAATGCAGAGGTGCAACAAAAGTGCCAATTCAAGACTCCACATCTGCAAATCATCAAGACTCTACACATGTGCAAATCCTCACTGACTACAGCAACAAGAAACCAGTTGGAGGTGGAAGAGTTAAAGTCCCTCAGGTAGCTGGGTTCATTGCAAAGTCACCCTGTGGGATTTGAATACAGATGTTATGGGTCTCACAAAGTCTTCTTGTTTCTAATGGAATGATTTGATGGGAACTTTCTGCAAGAACTGCAGGTAAAAAAAACTACAGAAAACAAAGTCTGAGAAAAACATCATTAGGTCAGCTAGAGTGCACCAGTATAGTGGCATGTCTGGAACAGAGAAGAAAGCAACATCAGACTGGTAAAATGGCAACCATCAGCTGGATATTACAAGAACTTGCAGGTTACATGCCAGAATAATATGCATTTTGTTGCAGGGGCCACGTGGACAAAGTGAGATGGGCTGGACTCTGCTAATCATGGACTATGTCACCCAGTACAGACAGAAGTTGTTGGATAAAGAGCTCAAAGAAGATTAAAAAAAAAAAAAAAGTTAAATCAACAGAGGAACCCAACAGCTGGCAATAATGAAAGGTGGGATGAAGAAAGGATCAGCTCTGAGGATTCATTGGATGGATATGCATGGAGATAAGAAACTGTGCTATAATCTTGCAAAGATCGGGTGAAAATGAAAATGCTGGTGGTACTGTTCTATTTGGATTTCCAAAAAACCCCAAGCAACCAACCAAGCAACAAACCAGCACTTTTCCTGCACAGGCAAATCCTTGCTTGGAAAACACCAAATACAGATCCAGGCTCAAACCTTGAGCCAGCCATGCATCTGACAGCACTGCTACTGCAGAATGGCATATGGGGTTTGAACTTATTCTCAGGAAGTAAGAGCTCACTGGGTGTTAAGTCAGTCCTTACATATGGGTGGAAACTTGAAGTAATTGTGCAATTTCCCTAAAAAATCCCCAGAGATCTCAGTTAGGTATTTTGCTTTTGCAGTCTTTCCTGTCTTTGCTCTTACAGTGCTTTTCACTTGCAGTCCTTGCACTTCCCTACATCATGGAAAAATACGATTATTTCTTTTGCTTAAAGACCTTGGTGCAACATTAAAAAGCCACCAGTAACGACGCCGAGGTTCCTTTTGCCAAAATACCTGTCTTCTTTAGTCACGCTCACTTAACGAGGAGGAAAAAAACCAAAACCAAGACCAGGATGCTTCCTCAATTTTTTCCACCTTTTCAGGCCGGCCACCGGAGCATCCTCCAGCCGCGCAGCCCCCTGTGCAGCAATCGGGGCGGCGGCCCCAGCATCCGCCGCCGCAGCGCCGGCCCGGCCCCGGCTGCTCCCCGCTGCTCGGGGGCGGCCAAGAGCCCCCCGGGGCCGCGGCAGTGCCGCAAGGTGGGCAGCGGAGCGAGGCGCTGCGGCGGCGGCAGCCGTGCCCCCGCAGCCTCCGCAGGGGCGCGCCGGGACCGCGCTGCGCTCGCTGCCGGCCCGCGGCGCCGCCGCATCCATCGCTCCGCTCCCGGCTCCCGGCGGGCGCGGGGACATGCGCAGTGCCCGCGCCGCGCTCCGCGGCCGCGCTCCGGCCCCTCCGCCGCCTCCCCCGACCCTCCCGCCGGGCGGAGGAGGGGGAGGGAGAGAGGGGGAGGAGGAGAGGAGGAGGAGGCGGGTAGGGAGAGAAAAGGAGAGGAGAGGCGAGAGACGCGCCGCAACTTGCTGCCTCTCCTCCCTGCTGTCCCTGGCCGCGCCGCTGCCCGGCCCCTGCGGGCTGCGCTCCGCGGGAGGCGGCATCCAGGGACGCAGCGCTCCGCGGGACCGGCGCCTCCCGGTGAGTTGGGGGCGGTGCGCGAAGTTGCCGTGTCTGTGTTTCGGGGGGTGCTGGTGCAGTGGCTGCGGGGGCCGCTGCGGGGCTGCCCGTGCCCGGCCGCGGTCCGCGCTGCGGGCGGGCGCGGCGCGGCGGCGGTGCTGCGGACGGTGACAGTGGCGGTCACAGGTGCGGGGCACGGCCCCGGCGGGGTCAGCTGTGCGGATCTCCGCCGCGCGGGGTTACCGCGCCTCCCCGCTCCCGCTGCTGCCAGCCAGCCCCGTAGACGTACTTCCATTGAAATCCTATTACGTAGTGACAGGCTCCAGTTTGTTTCACTGTGGCATCTGTTCTCGGGATTGGAAAGTCTTCAGGTGGAAGGGATCGCTGGGGCGAGCGGGGGCCGCTCCTTGAGCGGAGCTGCGGGCGCAGTTTGTCCCTAACGCGTCGTGTGCCGGGTGTGCTGCGCGGGGCTTTCGGCTCTCTCCGTGCTCCGGAGAGGGAAAGGAGAAAGTGGCCCACGGTCACACCAGAAAGTTGTGCAGCTTGGGATGGTACGGAGGCTAATGGACCAATTAGCTAAATAAACAAATACGGTGATTTATAGGTGTCTGAACTATAGTGCTTTGAACGACAGAGCTCTTTAACCTTTCTTTCTAATCTATTCTTCAGGGATTTGGTTTTAAGGAGAGTAATATATCATCTGTGGTGCTGAATACATGAGTTGATTACATTTGTAAAAGGAATGGCCTTTGAAATAATACTAAGCAATAAATGTAGAAAAAGAGTGAGACAGAGAAAGAGTAAAATTTTGGCAGAAAATATTTTCCCTCTTCTTAGCAGCCTACGAAGCTAGCAGCTGCGCTTGATTAACTTTTATCCAGAGTTCTTATTTTATTAAATTAAACATCAAAAAATCGAGTGCGCTGTGTGAAACCAGAGGCAAATCCTCCTTAGTCCTCTCAAAGTCTGTCTGTGTTGCAGAGAAGTGATGATTGGAGCAGCATCTGTTAAGATAATTTGTAGAAGCAAACACTGCTGGAGATACCCAGTAGGTAAATGGAAGTACGTTGTCATTGTATTTGTTTCTCTTAGGTGATACAGAGCAAAACATTTCAAATTCTGTGGGGTTTTATTTTACATCTTTAAAAATTTTTCAGGTGCACATCTTTGTTATAGCAAAAGTGCCTCCCCTAATTGCAAAAGTGATTAATTCTTAGCTTATTTAACAAAGGCCAAATTCTGCAGCCTGCGGGGCATCTCCTGTAAGGGTTGAGTGGCTTCTGCACTCGTTGAAAAAGAAAATAGTACAGCTCGTGTGACACCTTGCAGGCCTGAAGTACTAGAGCAATTTTATAGTTAACCAGCATTTCAACACAGATTTTTATTAACATAAAATCAATATTCAGGTCAGCAATGGGGATCTTCAACTTCCAAATGAGAACCTGATCTAGAGGCAATGCATTGCTCGTATGAATAAAGGTTGTGGGATATGACGGTCATCAAACTCACCTATCTTTTGTTTGGTTCCTTTTATGAGATATAATTTAATGAGGAAAAGAAATGGGTAATCCATTGTGTTTTAAGACACAGTGCTCCTCATAAGCCCTGTTACCAGGTATTTGAAAGTGAATGTGGCTTTAGATCATCTATTGTGTACAAATGACTACTACTAGATAACTTAAGTTCTGCATTTATTCTGCTGTTAAAGTTATATTGATCAGAAAATGGCAACTGGATTCCAAGTCCTAAACAAGGAAATTTTGATGATCTGAGAGTTAATTTATATTTTAGGGAGCACTGAGGAGTCTACAAGAAAAGTGATCAAGTTTCTCTTGCTGAATGTGCATGGCATTTAGTTAAGGAACCCTCTTTCCCAGAGCACTGGAAACTTCATTGACACACAAAGGAGTTAAATGCTCATTGATGCCCATGGAAAACTGTTGTTGAGTTCAGTGGCTGGAACAGGACAGTTATTTTACTTCCAGTAAGGATGGGGATAGAGAACTGAGGGGCTTTTTCAAAGTAGTTCCAAACCCATATAATTTGTAACTGTAAAATATAATGCAAGAATAAAATTATTAAACCAAGAAGACTCAAAACCATGTGACAAACCAATAAATCATTCAAATAACATTACCCAGGCCCCTACAGCAACATCTCTGCTTCCAGGTCTTGAGAATGGGGCAGGTTTCAGGCACAGGATGTGAGGATAGCTCAGCCCTGGAGCAGCAGTGAGGAGGGGCATTTGTCCTGTAGTCTGGTGGCTGTGCTGTGACTGGGAGGGAGCCCAGGCAGGGTGAAGGGGTGCAGAGTGCTGCCACTCGCCTTTATCTCCAGGCTGCTGAGCTGAGATGGGGAGTGGCCCCCTCTCATGCTCTAGGGTTTGCTGAATGTATAGCAAGTGCTGGTCCAGGCCCTGCACGGAGCCAGCAGGGGAGAGGTACTGGATGAAGCCCTGGTTGCACAGCCTGTAGCTTGCAGGCAGGCTGCCCTGGCTGCTTGCTGCCCATCCCAGCACCCCAAGGATGCCATCAGAAGCAGGCCTTATACTGCGCATAATAATGCCAAAAAAGTTTTGGTGAGGGAAGAAGCTCAAGTTTCTTCTAAGGGAAAATGGTCCATTTGTAAATGTTTATATGCTAAGATAGTGCTTGCATGGAGTGAAACATGGGAAGGGCAAGCAGTTCACTCTCCTTTGTGCAATACTACCAGAAGTAAACTCCAAATTTTGAAATCACTGTGCAATCATGTCGGCTCATGGAGGGCCTGTGAAAGCTGCAAAACAGATGAGGAAGCTGGATCCTGATTTGGCTGCCAATCTACTGCAGGTTGTTGAGATGTCCTTGGTTGCTGTTCCCCCATCTCCATCCAGGTGCCCCTCATACTCTGAATTGCTGTGCTGTGCCAGAGGTTCTCTATCAGTTGCTCCTTCCCCCTGGTCCCTTCACCTCCCAAAATCCACATGTGCCATGCCAGCAGTGGTGCCCTGCTTGTGAACTGGGGTGAATGGCAGCCTGCAGGTGTTCAGTGACTCACTCAGGGCCCCAAACTGCAAACCCCTCTGCAGTTTCATTCTGCTTCTCTTCTGTGATGAAGCAGTTTTTTTGGCAACACTGTGCCTTCAGTTACCTGGGCAGGGGTGGGCAAGCTGCAGGTGGTGGGACCTCCAAAGCTTGCTCCTGAGAAGGTACACCAAGCGCAGCTGTGAGGTGGAGATGACAAGTGACAGGAGGTGTGCCTTTGCTTCATGGATGTGATATAACCCAGTTTTAATTAAAGCAGCCACAGCAGATTATTAGGGTGGATAAATAACGCCTTGTTACAGCCCTCTTGGGTCGTATGTAAGCGGTATTCGTTTTAGAAAGGATGAATGAATAGTCAGTGTGAAGTATAAAGATCAGCATTGTTAATCACTCTGGAAGTCTTCCGTGGGAAAGCGTAAACTCACAAGGAGAGATAGTGCCCATAAAAGTCACTTAAATATTTAAACAACTTGAGGATAAAATTTTGATAATAAAGGCATGCAAGTACCAAGTTATATTTGGGTTCCTGTCAAAGATAACTAGGACTCATACAATTGGTTTCGATCATTGGTAGGCTGCGCTTCTACTTCATACTTTGCTAGCAGTAATGAAGAGCTCGTCTTCAATGCCACCTGTGAGGAAAAAACATCTAATTTTTCTTCTCAAAGTGGAGAGAAAAACTTTAGAAACTTGGGAGGCTACGTTTGCTTAAGATCTTGAGCTTCGGGAGGGGTTAACACTTCCCTTGTGTTCATGGGTAAGCAGTGTGCCAGGTGCCTTTATCGGGGCTTGAGGCAGGGGCTCTGAGCATCTAGCTGCACTTTGTTGCTGTTGATACATCTACCGGGTGAGACGAATGACTCCAGGTGGGAAAGAGTGGGTTTCCACCTCCATTAATAAGCAGAAATGGTAGGAATTGTGCCTCTACTGTTCCTTGATTTTGTAATTCTCACTAGAGTTTTTTTTTGCCCTTTCATATCTCTCAGGATGCCTTACAACTGTTGGGAAAAGAAAAAAAAAGTGTGCTTTCATGTAAATGCGATGAGGATGAGCCTTTGAAAATATATCTAGCTGATGTTGATGAATAAACAAACTTGGCCAGGGTAAATCTTTTCATCTAACTTCAAGAGCCACGCTGTAATGAAGTAAATATAGATGTACTTAATGGGCTTCTTTCATCCAAATATATAGCAAACCTTTTAAAGTAATGCAAACAAATCTAAAATGGATTTCTAAGTGGCTTTTTTTGGTTGTTTTCTTAATATTGGAGCAGTTAATCTACCCAGGCTAAGCAGGGAATGGAGCTTGCTCCTGGAGCTGTGTAGGTGCTGGCCTAAAGGAGAGAGGGCAGTGGGAATGTGAGAGACTGTCTCTTCTCCTGAGTTATTGTGCACTAAAGGCAGGAAGTGTTCTTTCCATGTGTAGTTTAAAATGTATTATTTGCTGTGTGTCTCCTCAGACATTTCCCTTTGGAAGGCAGCTTGCAGACAAGACTCTGAGAGGCAGGGGGACCTACAGGGCTGTGCTCAGCCCAGGCTGCACCGTGAGAGCCCCCCAAGCTCAGGATGACTGGCTGCCTTCCTCTGGTCACCTGTGCATGGCATGCCACTGCTTGGCCAGGTGCAAACCTGACTGTGGGGCTTGCACTGCAGGACACATCCTGGCCATGCCCCAGGTGGGGTCCCGGCTCTAAGTACCTGAGTTTGTTAAGGTGTTAAGGTGGCATCGGGGCTATTGTGTCAGCTGCCATAGACACAGCCATTGAAGTGTGACTGCAGTGGTGGTGGTGACTTTGGCAGCGTCTTGGTTGGAAGCTGTGGGAAACTGGAGCTCAGAGCACGGTTCTGCAGATATGGGCATTCACTGCATGCCAGTGGATTGGGTTTCATTTCAAGTCTTGCAGGATGACTGTTTTCAATGATAACATTTGTAAACAGATTAATGACTTTTTGTGCAAAGCGTGTCTTGCACATACAGCTGTTTGGTTTCACTGCCCTTGCTTGTAAAAAATGTGTAATGTTTGTCTTTCCCATTTCATGGAAAGAGTTTTCAGGTCTTCTCTTTAAAAACCACAGTTGTAAAACAATTTTACTTTAAAAGCAAGTCTTTGTTTTAAAAAGGATAAACCCTGTTCTGGAGAAAAAGACCTTTACTTGGTCTTATCTTTTCTTAATAGGAAAAGTTCAGATCTGTTTAATCCCATTGTGGGATAAAATCCCATTCACAGCTGGGCAATATTAGAATTTGAGTATTAGACTATTTAGAGAGCTATATCAGCGTAATTACAGAAATTCTTCAGGATAAGATTTTTTCTTTGCTGAGATCTTGATGTATGGGAAATACTGTAAAGAATTATTTCTGTGAGTCTTAGAGGACTTTTGTGAAAGAGATTTAAATCTAGGAGATCATTGTACTTTGAAAAACATAGTGGTGATTTACTAATGTCCAGACTGAACTCACTGTTTGACACCTCAAATAATCAGACCAGTCCAGTTTAGCTCGTGTCTGGTTGCATTGTGCCGTGTGTACAGAAGTGAAACGTATTAAAAACTGCTCAGCTTCGGATGTGTTCATCTGGGGATTTGCTCATAAATAATTGATAACCCTCTGAAACAAAATCTCTTCATTACTCCGTGGATTGCTCACCTCTTCCCTCCCGCGCTCATTGTTCTCGCTGGCGGGCGAAGAAGGAGGTGCTGCTTTAATGAAGGCGCACGTCAGCCTCCGCTGCTCCTTCCAAAGGTCATCCAGCTAAACAGTGGCAGTGAAATGCTTGACAAAGGTAAACATTTTATGGAGATATGTGACATTCCAGTGTTTTAGAGGAACCACTAAGGTGCTGTACTTAAGACTTCTTTGCATCCTAGCATAGAAGCAGTTCGGACGATGAATTACTAAATCAATTAAATCTTTGCATCTAGTGTGCTGCAGGACAGGACATCAAATTAAGGGTCATTTGCTGTTCAGTACCAATTGCAGCTGTAATATTTGGGCTTGATCTTTCGTGATTTTACTGCTTAGGATACCATTAAGTATCCTTGCTCAGGCTGTTTGCTGCCAGTGGGACAAGTCTTGGTGAGCAGTGCTTTCTCATTGGAGCTAGAGTGAGTTCCCATTTACCAGACATTGATGCATAGTGATGAATTTCCTTTTCTGTGAAAAAAGAACTGTTCTGTGTCCACTGACCTAAAGTCTGAATTGATCCAAGAAAATCTTGTTTTAATGGAAAAAATGTCTTAATGTAAGTTCAGTTCATCTTTTTGATGACATGATTGCTTCAGAGTTATTAGCCAGATTCTGTAACAGCCTTTAAAGGTGCTAATACTTGCTCGCATTTAATAGCCCTGACTATTGCTAATGTACAGGAAATGATCAAATCACATCATTGAGAGAGAACCCTAGCAAATCTTACAGCTATTTTAATGTGAGGTTTCAGATGTTACTCTTTTTAATTGAAAGGTGAATGCTGTAAAGGCTTTGTCAGACTGCCATTTCTAGATGACAGCACTTTCTGTGGACTAACTGGAAGTCCTGGAGTGCTGATCCCAGTTTTCGGCTTCAGGATTCATAGCTCAAACACTTCCTTTTTTTGCTTGGCAGGCGTATGCATCTGTGGTGGTGTCTGGATTTATGTCTTCCGAAGAAATATTGGATCAATCAAAGAAAATGAGAAAGATTTTTTGAAATGGTAATCACATTCTGGCTGGTACTGGAAAGAACAGAGCCTTTGCTCATTCTCTAAACCACAAGATTAAGCTTGCTTATAAAGGATTAACAGAGCTCTCTTCTGTTAATTCGTAGTGGTGTAGTCGAAGTGCCCGATTCTACATCAGTGGAAAATCCATTATCAATCAATGGGAATTTTGCAGCTGAAGCCAAAGGGATTAGAGGCTCATCGTTCAGAAGTGACTGAATGAGAAAAAGCCCTGGATATGCTTGTTGCCACACAGCTGTGAGCCACCTCTGGGGTGTGCCCACAAGAAAATGGCAAAGGGAAGTGTTCAGTTGCCTCAGGTGGGCTGTTTCCAGAGACTGGGAAAGGGCTCGTGTCACGGGGCAGGGCTGCAGAGAAAGCGTCCCTGGGGTGCTGCCGATAGCGGGCTGTTCCTCATGTCCAAGCAATGTGAATTCAAATCGGAAAAGGTACATGGAGAAGGATAACCTGACACCTTCTTCTAGGGCTGCTGCTGTGGTTGAGGGAGAGTTAATGAGGAGGCCAGTGAGAGTAGGAGTTAAGAGCCATGGAAGAGGGGTTCAGGTTTGGGAATAAGGGGTGCGGAGGAGCACTAGTGCCTACACCACACTCTGACACATGCCACTGCTCAGGCTGCCAGCCAGGCATGCTGGTTTAGGAGACTGGAGGGTGAGGGAGAGACAGGAAGACATTGCTGAAGAGGTTGCTGAACGATTTGCTACTGATGGTGTTGTGGGTGATTTCCTAACAAACTGCACTGTCTCCAGAAGTTTCTTCCTTCAACGAATAACAGCTCCTTTTCCTTCTCGTGGACTGCACAGACCAACATTCAGACTGTTAGAGCCTGCAAACTAGAAGGCCTGTGGTTGCAGACTTACTTTAGTTGGGAATATTCACCAAGCATATTCCAAAATAGAGTTTTACTTTCTTTTGAAATACTGTCAGAGAGCTTAGCTTAAATAGCTCTGATCCTGAGCCTAGCTGTGGGGGAAAGCACAATCTCTGTGGTCTCTACTGCAACATTTGGTACTTTTCCACAAATGGAAGCTAATGTTTCAAAATAAAAGCTATTCAGAGTAAAAATTACAGGTTTTACCACAACTTGGTAAATGTACGTGTATTGTTTTGATCTGTTATAATAGGTAAGGTTGTGTCATTTCGTTTGGCAATTACAGAGATTAAATTAGTTTTCCTTTACTCTTGTTAAATGCAAAATAATTGAACACACACCGTGAAAGGTTGGGGCTCTCATGTTTGTAGCTTCATCATTTATTAATCTAACACATTAAATGAGAGGCTTTATAGATTTGCTTGCCTTAGGAAAAAGAAGAAGAAAGTACAGAAAGGCCAAACTGGATGTGTATGTATTCTGTCTCACACTTTGATGTGCTGTCAAATATTGCCTGATTTTTCGTACATTTTGTAAGAAACGACACTGCTTTGCCCCCAGAAGGGTCAACTGCGACCTCATGTTTAAATAAGTCTAAGTAAATTCATATTTGTCTAGCCAAAGTTATTTGTGCAATTCCCCTCACACACTACCTATAGGAATGTAATGTTGTAATCAGACCAGCAAAATAAGCTATGAATGAGAACTCTGTAAAAAGGTATATTTTGGAAGGACCTTGGCCATCATAATTGACTCCCCTAGTTATAGGAGGGGCTGTCCCTTCCCTTAGCTCAGCCTTTTCAGGAGATGGTGTTGGCAGCGGTGCAATAACAGCTCTGTGGGGGCAGACGTGCTCTTCTTTCTTACCTTCATGTAGCTGGAGGGGATTTGAAAATTGGATATTTCTCTGTCTCTGCAGTTCCAAGTAGCCCTGACACTGCCAGCCATGGATTAGTGAAATAAATCCCTCATGTTTATACTGAAGTGGAAAGCATAAAGAGCATTTCTTGCCTTTTTTCCCCCTTTTTAATGTGTCATTTGCTGGCTGGCACAGTGACCTCCATTTCGTGACTTGTGAAGAGACTTGTCACAGAGCTTTTCTCTGTGGGTTAATTTATCACTCAGGGGAGCAGCAGCATGTGACATTATGCATGTGGACCTGAGGTAAACCTATGGACCACCTATACTGAATGTGTACTTCAAATATTATCTGTTAATGCACTTTGACTTTTCTAATATGATGTTCTTTCCCTTCTGTTTTATCTTTTTTCTTAAGTATGTCCTTGGTAATCAGAAGGGATGCAAACACCTAGTCACTTTTTGGTGTTTATAACTGAATTTGGAAGAAAATATTCCTGGCAGTTTAGTAAATGAAATTTGCCAGTTTATTGGGAAAGGCTTTTATGCTAATAATGTAGAGGTACAACAGTTTGGTTTTCCAGGGTATCTTGGTGGACAGTCTGTCAAGTCTTTTAAATTGTTCCAGTCAATTATATTGATTGAAGTACAAGAAGGAATGAATTTCTTTTTTGCAAATCTTGAAAATTCAATTTCATACTCTTGATTTACATTTTGGTATCAATTGTATATTTTAATTTGTGTGAGTGAACCCTGAAGCTCTTACTCACTTGTGCCTCCATCTTTAATTTTGCTTGACAAGTCCATCTCATTCCTAGAAAGCTAATATACCAGGAATTGATTAGCATTAACAGTCAGGTGAATGATAGGGGAGGAGGTGATATCTGGGTCTGGTGTGGGGCCTGATCAGTTACACTGATTTAATGGATGCTGGTTTCCAGGTGATCTTGTTATCATTTTCCTCAACAGGTTTGGCTAAAAGCACCCCTGCAGAAGAACTGGGGAAAGCAAACCAGAAGCAGAGGATTGGTTTCCCATCGAAACAGGAAGCCATTATTATGAAGCATAATTAGCTATATTAATTACTTGGCAAAGCAGGCAGGCAGCAAGTAACTCAGCATTTCTGTGTTTTGTGTTTACTCAGCACTCAGGCATAGCATGCACAAGTAACATGGTGCAGTTGGTTCTCAGTAGGGACATCAACATCTGGTCTGGGAGGAGAAGCCCGGTCTGTGAAATGGGTGATGGAACTTCCAGACTCCTGTAGGGATGGCCCAAGGAGCTGGTTGTAGCTGCCCTGAGACATCAAAGCCCTGGAGGCTTGGACCTCGTGTCTGGCAATCTGGGAACCTGGAAACCCTTGGTTGATTTTTATCACTTTTTGCTTCTCCCAGCTGTGGGAATTACTGAAATATTAGTTCTTGGACAGTGGTGAAATTAACAGAAGTTGTTAGTTTTAATCAGCAGTAAATATTTTATTCAAGAAACACAGTAAACAAGAAAACTTGTGTTTTTTGTGGTTTTCTTAGCTAGGCAGAAATTATACATTGCAGTGGTGTGATTCCCTGAGAAGCAGAATTTCAAAGTCTTGGCGATTTCCATGTTCCAGCCAGCATGATATGTGCCTTGCTTCACAGAGGAGTTGTATTTCCTGTATTAAGTATTAGCTTGTATAATTGATTACACTGGTGCTTGAAAAGAAGTAACCACTTTAAACAGCAAAGGCTTTCTTTCATGGGATTCTAGAGAAAAGAGAGGGAAAAAAAAAAAAAAAAAGAAGAGAAAGAATCCAAACCCCCAAAACTAACCAAAAAAGTGCACACAGAAAACTCTTGGGAATTTCTGGGCTTTAGCCATCTGTTCATAGGCAATAGGAAATTGATTTTCTGAAGTATAATGCTAATGTTTAAGTGTTCATCATTTAATAAAAATTATGTTCCCTGCAGTTCATCAGCGGCTGGCACTTAAAAAGACTGAATTCAGAAAAAATAAGTGTGAGGGTTGCTGTGGGTAAATGATCAGGACGAGGGCTGTGAGATTGATGCCTTTTAAACACCTAGCTACCTGGTTTTATTAACACTCCAGTACCTGTGGTGTGTGTGTGCACCAGCCTGATGTGTGCAGACAGGAGCAAGCTCTTGCAAAAAAATTACAGCTGTTCAATCAATTGTGTGGTAAAGGGTGAGGTTTTGGTGTCAGGGAGAAGTGCAGCGCTGCTTTCTCTTCCTTCCTGTATCTGATGTTTCAGTTTAGCAGTACAGGAGTGCTGGGACTGAAACTTAAACTTGCGTTTT
The DNA here is from genome assembly GCF_029207755.1 of Chamaea fasciata. Lineage (NCBI taxonomy): Eukaryota > Metazoa > Chordata > Aves > Passeriformes > Sylviidae > Chamaea > Chamaea fasciata. The sequence goes on from NW_027094086.1 coordinate 29,020,903, forward strand.
CCACCCTCCTGCTTGATCACCTCCAGAAGACTTTTGTCCCTCAGCCCCAGGAATGATCGTGTTTGGTACAGGAAAGAGTTAACTTCCCAAAGCACAGCCTGGCAATTCAGCGCCTCTGGAGCTTTAAACGAGGAGATGCCGATACAGTGCAGACTGTGAAGTGGGCCCTGCTGGGGCATATAGCCAACATGGGATCAAGGATCACAGATCATTTACAAGCTGACCAGAATCTGGTTTCCTGCTGTGGCTGGCCCAGCTGAGGAATGCTTCCGAGAGCAACTGGGAGTTATCCCACATCCAGTGCTGAGCTTCTCAGTGGTAGGTACTGGGAACAGGGGGAAGTGCCAAATCCTTCCCACGGGGAGGAACAGCCCCAGGCACTAATATGTGCAGGGGGATGACCATTTGGAAGGCAGAAAAGGTTCTGCCTTCCAGGGGTTCTGGTGGACATCAAGTTGAACGTGAACTGGCAAGTGAGCCCTTGTGACAAAGAAGATAAACTGTGACCTGGGCTGCCTTAGACAAAATACTGACAGCAAGTGGAGGGAGGTGATCCTGCCCCTCTTCTAGGCACTCGTGAGACCACACCAGTTCTGAGATCCCCAGTACTGAAGAGAAATGGACATATTGGAGGGAGTTTTACAAAGGGCCGTGAAGATGATTAAGTGACTGGAGCATCTCTCATATGAGGAGAAGCTGAGAGAACTGGGGCTGTTCAGCCTGGAGAAGAGAAGCTCAGGGGAGAATGTTGTCAATCTGTAGGACTACCTGAAGGGTGGTCACTAACAGGACAGAGCCAGGCTGTTTTCAGTGGTGCCCAGTGACAAGACAGGGGCAAAACCAGAAATACAGGAGGTTCCTTCTGCACTCCCAGAAACAGTGTTTTCACTGTGGGGGTGGCTGAGTACTGGTACAGGTTTTCCTGGAGTCTCCTTTGAATACCTTGGAGGTATTCAAAACCCATCTGGACACGCTCCTGGGCAAGCAGCTCTGGGAGACCCTAGTTGAGTAGAGATATTGGATCAAGTGACCTCCAAAGGTCCCTTCCCACCTTGCTCTGATTCTGCGGCAGCACCAACTGCACTCTTTAGCAGCTGTGCTGGATGGGAGGTAAGGGCTACCTCTATACCTCCTTCTTTGCAGACACAGGTTTTTTAAGAGAGCCTGTTCTGAAGTAACAGGTCTCCAGTTTGGTTTTGGTTGTTTTTTTGTTTTTTGTTTTTTTTTTTAATTTGTAAAAGGTTCTCCATTCTCACTGAAGAAAAGGATAGTGATACACTTCTCAGTTTGCTCCCACTTCTTCACCTTTAGTTTTTAAAATATAAAATCCTTTAGGTGTTCCCTCAGTTGTAAAGCTGGGGTGCAATATCTGCTGTCTCCTTTTTCTGCAGGATATGTGCAAAAGAGCAGTTAGTTCATCACTGTTTTGAATATGCAGGTGAAAAATAAGGGAGAATCTCATTCTTTGTGGAGACTTGAGCCTGTAAATGTTGGACAAATAATGCTTATTGTGCAAACCCTTTGTCTTGCTTTTTTTGAAGTATATCCTTTCCTTTAAAGCCTGTTGCTTACTAACTGTTTTCAGGCACTTTCTAGCTGGCATCGTGTCCTGTGTGCCTCCACAGCACGGCAGATGAGGTGCTGGGCTTAGCTGTCATATTAATAGGCCTTTAGCAGCCTCATACCCAAGACTCAAGGCCAGGAGACTTTTATCAACACAGGCCTACAGGCAGGGCTTTTGTAAACCGCAGTGGTTAGGTGTTCCTTTCTCCTGGTGAGGTAACACCCCTGTAAACAGGCCCCACCAAATGTGCTGCTTTTGATGCAGGTGGGAGGAGTGGAGCTGTTTATCAGTGACCTCAGCCTCCTCTCCTTGCCTTTTGCAAACTGATTTTGTATTAATTACAGGCATAGCTTTAATCTTCATTAACAGGATACCAACAGTAGTGTTACCCTTTGACTGTAGATGTTCAATTTATCTTTATCTCTGGATTCTCTTTTTGAAAAATTAGGACTGAAGTTTTTTGCACATAAATTTATTTTGTATTTGGGGTTTTTAAAATTCGCTGAGAGCCTGATCTTAGACATACGGGTGCTGCCTTCTCAGTGTAAATATTATTGCTCTAGTGCAATCCTTGGAGACAGTGGTAGGTTTTCCAGGTCAGGGATAGTTTTTTGAGGCAAAAGAGGAGCAGTTTTACAGTAAGTTGTGTGGTTGTCCCAAAGGGGAAGGAGCGTTACTATTTTAGGATAATATGAAATCCAAGCCTTTACATAGGTCTTGCTCAATTAAAGGCATTCACAAGAGCTTATGTACCATTTAAGATTTGAATATACTTGCAATAGCAAAGACTTCAGAAGAGAAACAGCTGCATGTGTGACAGAGTGGTGAGACCTCAGTGAACTGCAAAACGGATGACAGCTGCTTCTTTTTACATCTGACCTAGGAAGTGAATGTAGACTTAGGTAGGAACGAGTTTAGCCAAGAGAAATATCCCTTCCTCCAGAAAAGAGATTTTGTTCTTTGTCTTTGGTACCTAAAGTGTGTCGTATAGGAAGAAAAATGCTTAGGAGGATTGGAGTTCATATGGTATTTTAGTTGATTTAAAAATACTTAGAAATGTTCAGAATCAGACTTTTTTGTTAAGCACAAGGTTGCAAATGTTGACAGGCATAGCCATGAGCAATAGCCACTGAGAAGATTTCCATGATAAGTGAAAATGTAGATTTCATGTCACTTTTTAATTTCCATTTTGTGCCCTGTGGTGGCTTTGGAGGGATTGTACATATGAACCCCTGGTGGTGCAGAGAGGTAACTGCATGGATGAAATGATTGTTACATTTGCTCTTTATTATACAAGAGGTACATTTATTTTTAGTTTTGGTCATGTAAAAACGCTACAGTCTTAAAGCTGAGAAAAAAAAATGGTATTTCTGTCTTTTTATTGCAACCAGTTGATACAAATAAGACATGCCAATATCTGTTGCTAGTAAGAAAATAAATTGGGTTTTGTTTTTTTTTTCTGTTGTATATTTTATTTGCCTTATGTGACTGCACATGTGACATAAACAGTGAACTCAAGAATAACACCGCTGTTGCATTTAGGCAAACAGGTAATACGAAGAAAATTTGCTCCAAGACTTTGAAGAGTTTCAGAAAAATTCTAAACTAGTGTGTCAAAATGTATCTTTTAACCTCAAAGGCTTTTTATACACTGAAGTGCTTGTCCGACACACAAATAACAGCAGATCAGTCGAAAACAAGAGAAAGTCAGAAGAGAGAAAATTAGTATCCTCAGGCTCAGTATGGGAAGCTGCTTAAATACATTGCAGAAGTCACTTAAGGCATGTGTATATAAGCAAGCAGAAACAGTGGTCTGCTGAAAGCACAAATGTTAGGAGTTGCTCAGACTACAGAAATATCCTTGAGCAGATGGGTATCTGCCCCTAATGATTTCAACAAAAAAAAAAAAAAAAAAAAAAAAAACCCAGCCAGACTGTGTTGAATTGGATGCAAGCTGAGCATGAACATCTGAAAAAGACTTTGAAGAGTAAAGAGTCTACAACATAAAAGAAAATTATGAACTGTGTATATATCTGTGCAAAGGTTGATACCTGTAAGAGCACTGGAAGGCTTGCAGGGTCACCAGGCAGGACATCAGAAAAAAATAACTCAGTTGAATTGGTTACTGCAGGAGAATTTGGGCAGGTGTTGTGTTGGGTAAGAAAGATGAGAAGGTGTCAAACTGCTGAGGTGTCACAACAGAAAAGCTGAAGAGAGCTGGAGAATTGAATACAGAGGTGTGATCGTGTGTTGTACAGAGCAAGGCCAATGCTCTGAAGAGGCATCACTGCTGACAGAAAACACACCCAACATGTGGATGCTGCAGCTGTGATTTGTGAATATGAGGAATGGATTTCATTTTAAAAACCCTGAAATATTTGGTGGAAATTAGGTGGTAATTTTGAACAGGCTGGCAGTGATAGTCCTGGGAGGCTATGAGTAACCAGGTGGACAATTCCTTTCCTCAGTCCACTCCAGTTCCCTCCTTTTGACTTCTGATGCTTCCCTTCCAGGTGGATGAGCACAGCAGCCCTGTAGCCTTCTGTTCTTGTTGTCCTGCCTGCAAGCCCCTAACTCCACACTCTAAGTCCATCCTTCCCCAAACCTAGCTCATTCTTGATAAGATATTCATCTTCACTTTCGCTGTGATTTGTGGAAGTGGAGAAAAAATAATGTGAAAAATAGATGCTTGGCCTTCTGGATATTTCATGAGAAGGCTGTATGATTTGTAAAGAATTTATGACTTTGAAGCCACACACTTTCTCCCCAGGTTATATGTCCTGTATAACTGAAGTGTATGATTTACCTTAAATTGCCTATCTGCTGTGCATCGTGAATCTCTGTACAGTGCTGCTTCTCCTCTCCTGTACAGCCTTCACCCGTGGATGAGAGATTTGCATAAAATGATTTCTTCATGTAAATGTGATCAAGCTGCACCTCCAGCATCTTCTTGTAATGGATGTTCCAATCCTCTTGAATTGGGCTGGTGTCTGTCTTGGTAATTGAATCTATTTGTTTGTTGCTATAGTTTTGGGAATTGGTGGGAAGTGAGGTGCGTGTACTGACACACTTTTGCTGCAGCCTTCATAGCCTTACTTGATCATGAGGCTTCTTTAAAAAAAAACAAGGGACAAGCATTTGGGATGGGGGTTAGCCATGCTGTAGCTCAGGCAGGGGCTGGGACAAGAGCTGGGGGGCTCCCTGGGGACACTCTGGTTATCTGTCCTGGTCCTGAGCCAGGAAGTTGCCCCCTCACCCTGCCCCCGGGGACAACCCGCCCAGGGCCCAGACAAGCAGTGTAATTGGAATGGTGCATAAGCCAGAGAGATAAGGAGCTCTGCAGCTTTGGTTGGTGTCATTCAGGCTATGACATGGGTCTTGATGTGGCCTCTGAAGTGCCAGACTGTGTGAAACCTCTGCCTGAGAATAAAACTACCAAAGCGTCTCACAAATTTTTTTCCTGCACTTCCCTGTTCCCCATGCAGACTGGCTCCTATTTGTTTGGGTTTTTTTACCCCTTTTCACTGGTTTTGGCTGATTTCATTCATGGTCTCATGGTCTTGTTTCCCTTGCGTCACTTTCCTTGCTCTGATTTCTGTTCTTCTAGCTCCTTTTGTACTAATCTTGTCCCAGCTTCTGTGCTTTTTCTGGCACCTCCTCTTTCCCCTCTACCTGAAGCATAAATAACTGAGATAATGGTACACAGGCCAATTTCCTCAGTTACTTTGTATATGTATGCATATGTATGGCCTCACCCACCGCCTTGTGTCTCATCCTTCTGTCCTTTTCTAAAGCAGTCTCTGGAGGATGGGATTATCTTTGAGTGTGTATTTAGCATATTTTTGCTGCCACAGTGTCAATAGTGTTGAGTAATGGTATACATATTTTGAAAACCTAGGGCTGTGTTATAGTGTTCATTTGGGCTAATAAATGACAAATGGGTAATGCCTGACAAATGACCAGGTAGCCCAGCTTGTCATCACCTTCAGTAGGATGTTTTCCTGCATTCAGGTTGTCACTTCATAGTTTTATATTTTTGAAGTTGAAAGGGAAGATAAATTAATAGTCTGTATGGCCTCTAATAATTATTTCATGTTTCTTATACTAATGTTAATGTGTTCTGAATAATGGTTTATGCACAGTATCTGCTAATTTAGGTAATGGGGAGAATATTTTGATCAGGTGTGTGGTAAATGCAGAAGTTGGAGGGTATTTTTTGAAGGCTTCTCCATCTTTCTATAATTACCAGATAGATAATAGGAACTTGCCAGATTCAACATGCTAATGATTGCCTTCCAGCTTTGAGAGAGACAGAAATTATATGCTGGCAGTGTCTGAACGAGATTCTGCTTTGGTAGTGTAATAAAACATACAATACTGTGCTCTCTTGCCATTGCGTAAACATCCATGAATATGTCCTCAGTCTTTCAATACAGAAAATAATGAAGATGAAGCTAAATTTACTTTGGGAGTACTCAGATGGCTATTGATGGCTTAGGAATGCTGGGTTATCAATAGTAGATGAACTGCTTTGTTGTTGTCTGTCACTTTGCAGGGCTGCCTCATGAATCGTGTTTAGATAAAAGGTAAATGCTCTTACTGTCCCATTTGGCTGTTTTAAATTGCTACCTTTTCAGCTTCCTCCACAGATTTCCTGAAGCAAGCTCTCTCTGTGCCTGAGATGCAGGGTATTTTCTTAGCAGTGCCTTTTTTTCAGCTGGCTCTGGACTGTGCTGCCTGATTAAAGGCAAGTCTCCTAAGATCCCAGCATGTGACAGTGATCTGCTGTGCTGTCTGTTCCGCAGGCAGTTTAGCACTGGTCTGTGCTGGGCCTTTAGGAGGGCAGTTAAGAAAACTGTGTGTGGGCACAATACTTAAATATATCACATATCCTTGATGCCTTGCAGTTGGGTCTAGACTAATGGGGAAGAGAGCACTTTGGGTGTTGTGCCACCAGCTGCTCTATTAGTTGCTTCTTGCTGTATCTCACTTTTAAAGGAATAATTTGTAGCACACAAATCCCTCTGAGCTGAAGAGAGTTCTGTTCAGTATTTTCTTCTAAAATTCAGTCAGTATGGTGGATTACTACAGAAGAACATGGAGACCTTTAGTCTTTCATATTTATTACCATTGCATTGGTAGTGTGTAAGTAAAGGAGCAATCTGAGGTAGATAACCTTTGGGCAAAGGAAAAAATAGCAAAAAGTGGTATAAGCTGCAGCAACAGTATTTCTAAATCTGCAGGAAATCATCTAATCCCCAGTTAATATAAAACATACCTAAAATTACTGGATCTTTCGAAGTTGGTGTCTTTGTTTCAGAAGTAAGCCATGCAGCCCCAAGTGGTGTGAATTTATGGGGATGGTGCTACAGAAAGGTTTCTGGAGATACAAGACAAGAACCTTGCCTGTTTGGCTCAGGAGCTGTGAACCAGAGCACACGATGGTGTGTGGAGCTGGTGTGTACTCGGTGGGACTTGGGGGAATTCTGGGAGGAAGCTTGGGTAAACTTATTCTGATTTATTCTGAAAAATGCATCAGTTAGATACCGCTGTTCATGGTGTGTTATACTGGTCAGTGTTAGGAGCGAGAGGCAAGGCTATTTCAATAAAGAAGTAAATGTCACCATCGTTTTTTCCAAGGCTCTACACATCAGTTCTGTGTATTAAAACAGACAAAAGACTACAGCATAAGGGAGTGGCTGTGTGCCTAGCAGTTCCTGTGGCAATAATTAAGGGCACACTTAGACCAGTGGGCCGAAGAGTACCAGATGGGTATACAATGTGTATGACCCATCAGAGTGAAACTGAGGCAGAGGTGTCCCAGCACTTCTTGTCTCTCCATCCATTGCATCATGGTTTCTGCAGGTATAGTGTCTGAATGGTGGGGTTCCAAAGGAGCCCCCTACACCCTTGCTTGGGTTGCCAGCCTCTGGAAATCTGGGAAGAGCTGTAGTGACAAGAGCACCTCTGTATTTCTGACAAGTTTTGGGCATTAATTAAGTGGATGTTTTTCTCCTTCCATCACAAGCACTAAAAAGATCTGGCCACCCATGTCATGCAGTTTGCCAGCTGTGTCCCTGTCTTGTCTAGCAGAAGCTAAGACGTAATTTTTTTTCCCAACCCTGTGGTTGTACTTGGAAAGCACTAACTCTGCTGGAGGCACTTCAAGGATGGGAGGTATCAGTGCCCTGCTGAGCTCACAAACTCCTGCTGATGCTGGGTATGAGAGATCACAGGGTAGGCCAGTCTGGTTTTCCAAGGACAGTCAGGGTCCTATGGCAGAACCTTGAGCCATTGGCATATTTAAACAAGTCAGTTTGAACAAAGTCCATAGCTCATGTAGATTGGTGTCACATTCTTAACAGGGACAGAGTGTTACCATTTTACATTTTGAAAGAACTATCCTGTAATGTCTGTTCATTTTATTGCTCTACTGCTTTGTGCTATTGGTGCCAGCAGACATGAGAAATTAGGTAAAGCAAAAAGTATGTTCTAGCTTGGTTGGCCCTGAAGTGTATGTGTTACTGGGACTACATAGCTGCACTCAGTCATGGGCCTGGCTCTGGGCCTATGCTTTCGTGATACAGACTCTTTTATCTAGTTCTGCCAAAACATGGTCTCTTCAGACCTTCTGCTTTTGACTTAGACCTGTTTCCTTTCTATTTTTGTGTTGCTTGTCTTCTCCTAAGCCTTATTCTTGCATGTTTTCCTCACAGCTCTCCTAAGTGTATTTCTTCCTGTAGCCACTGTTCTCATCTTAAGAATCTGTTTCATATTTTTGCTTTTTATCCCAAAGGACCTAGGTTACTTTCCTGTCATTCCCTTGATGCCCTATTGTTGCCAGTCTTCCATCCAACCTTCCAGGTCTGTGCTGTTGCCTCCTTAGCTCTGTGTCCTGTCTCTGCCCAGCCAGTGCCAGTCTCCCCTTGTACCAGCTGCATCTTGGATAGGTCTCTGTTCACCCTGTTCCTGATTTCACTCTCCTTTTTCAACTATTTTTTTCTCCTTGGATTTTGCTTAGATTGACTGACTCTCACCATCTTTCCTTCTTACTCCCTTGTTCTCTTTCATCCTGCTTTTCTCCCAGAATCCCCAGCCAAACTTCCTTGCCTATTCTTATCATTCATCTTGCCCACACATCTCTCAATCCCAGTTTTCCCCCTTTTTCCTTACTTTTCTCTAATTTCCTTACTCTTGTTCTTGTTCTCACAGGAGTACATCTATCTCATTGCAGAAAGCAGTAAAAAGCATCTCTCTGATGTAAAGCTTTTTTCCTGTGTCTTGTCCTTTCTTCAAAGAATTGAGATACTTGAGCTTCTCAAAGAAAAAGACCTTTTAACTTGTGCAGTGAAAAGTGCTTTTCTTTGGCTATATTTTCAAAAAATTTATGCATTGCTTTATTGAAGATATCCCAAATTAAATTTAGCATGAAGCTGCATTTTTAACAATTGAAAATTATCAGGAAAGGGAAAAGTGGCCAACAGCTGTAAGAGGCAGCACCACTGCTAGCCTCACCTCCCATAGTAATCATCACAAAATACCAATTTGAGTTTGAATGTCTTCAAAGTCCTTTTCCACAACATATTGGCAAATACGTAGTCTTGGAAAGAGTTAATCTGATGCTGCAAATTTTACAAGGCTCCCAGCAGAATGAATTGCCCAAGGAGGAGGCAGCACATGAGCAGTGAACTGCTGCCTGCCTTGCTGCTCTGTAAGAGTTAGCTGAGGAGTGAGAGCCCCACTTAGGAGTTGGGCATGGTTTGTGAGTCCCTTGATGCTAGAATTGTGTGTGTGTGTGTATCTCCTAATCATCCTTCCTCTAGGACTAGTTCTAGACATGTAAATTAAAAAAAAAAAAAGACACCTCACAAATTACAGCAGCCTGCATCACCACAGTCTTACCATTTTATAGAAGGGCTAGACTGTGATGCTGATATCTGGAGGAGGATTAGTTATATAACAGAAAATACACAGCTGTTGAAACAGATATTTGAATTTTTAATGGATAAACTTGTAAAGCAGCTTCACCAGCCTTAGATTGTTCAAATCTGTCTCCGTCTATCATGTACTTTTTCACAGTAGAGTGAAGACATGATCCCCAGGGAGTTAATAAAATTCTTTCATCTCAGGGAAAAAAGTGAAAGGAAAAATGAGCTACAGAAGATTTTCCTGTGACATTTAAAGTCCAAATTGGAGTTTGTCTGAGTAATTTATCTTTGGGTATTTGCAGGAGAGAGTGTAGGAGAATAAGAATGAGGGCATCTTAGTTATGTCTAAGCAGTCTGATAGCTAAAAAGAATTTTTGGGGGCTCTGTGTGGCTGGAAGGTCTATCTGTATGATCTCTTTTCCAGCAGATGGAAGATAACATCAGGAGGAGTACTTTAATTGTCAAAGCATGGGAATTACTCCAGTGCAGTATCACCCTGAGACACCATTTTCTTTCAGAGTGACAGGTGATGTGTTTCTGGGATGTTGGAGAGAGATCATTTGCCCCTGCTGCACTGAACATGTGTACACCAGATTTTCTCTGGCAGTATTAAACCTGTCCACAATCTGTATCTGTTGCTGGTGAGGAAGAAATGAAAATACTAGAAATTAAAATGAAAATATCCTTGTAGAGAACATAACAAGTACAAAGGCACTGAAGGAAGAGGGTGCGTTTTTCAATTTGACTTCTTTCACAGTCTGCTTAGATTCTTTGAGTTCCTATGAATTACTTTTTGAAACATGTAAAAGATGATTAGACTGACATGAATTGAAAACTTCCTGCATGGAGAGATTCTTTCTCAAAGCATGTAGCAATTTCTGTTTCCCACTGCTGTTAGATTTCTGCTCACACAGGTGTTTGTGCAACTTCACGCTTCCATCAAGACTTCTTTTTGCAGTGTGCTGTGTTGCCTGTGAACCTACCAACAGTCCTGCATCCTGACCTTCCTTTAACTTCTAGGAATAACATTCAGCATGTTCTTGTGGGTATCAGCATTTAACTAATGGAGGCACAGCCAGCCTTCTGTGAATTGCCTACAACTTGGGCGTGTTACTTCTGTGTGTCTCTCGGGAGGCAGCTCTGAGTGTCAGCCCTTGCTTGGAGGGAGGATGAGGAAGGATTGTGCAGCCATGGGAGTTGTGGTTCAGCTGGGTGTCCAGTGGTACCTGGGAAAATGTGGGCTGGGGAAGACAGTGCCTGTGCTTTTCTGCACTGGGGCATGTTCTGGCCCATAGGAGGAGTATCCACCTGCTGCATGGCACTTTTAGGGGATTGCTGTGTTTCCAGACTGCAAGGCTGGAGCATGATGTTTATTCTTCAGCCTCTGCTTGTTTCCCAGCTGCTTTTTTACACAGTTGCACATCACAAAGTCACTTGAAATACAGCTTTTTCACCAGCTGTTTGCTGTTGAAAAGGCTGGAAGGAATGTCCAATGAGGAGCAGCTAAGGACTTTGGGTTTGTCTAGTTTGGAGAAAAGGAGGCTGCGGGGCCTCACTGCTCCCTACAACTTCTTCAGCGAGGGAAGTGGAAAAGCAGTTGTGATTTCTTCTACCTGCTATTCAGTTATAGGATGCATGAGAAATGCTTCAAAGCTGTGTCGGGAAGGTCAGACTAGACAACAGGAAGCATTTCTTTACCAAGAGGGCGGTCAAAGCCTAGAACAGGCTTCCTGGGGAGGTGTGGTTGATGCCCCAGGCTTCTCAGTGTCTGGCAGACACTTGGATGATGCCCTTAACTTTTAGTCAGCCCTGATCAGGCAGGTGGACTTGTGATTGTTGTAGCTCCTTTCAATTGAAATATCCATTTCTATTCTGTTTTACAGTCTGGCAGTGGAATTCACCTGTGGTAATGATACATGGCCAACCGTGAGGTTAGCAAAAACCATGCCTGAGACCATACTTCCCTCAGTCACCATTCCTTTTGCTCTGAAGGAGGTCATTTGAGCCCTTTCCCACATAAGAAATGCATTTCCTAAGCTATCCATGCTTATCAATGCAGATTGGGGTGGACAGTTTGTGTCTGTCACACCTCCATCCAAATTCATAAAGATGTTTAGAGATCTTCTTGATAGCAGATGCTCAGGTAGATTGTCTCACTGTCCATCCATGTGGATCACTGTGTATGAACTTGCCCCTTTTCCCACATAACCACTGTAGCCTCATTGGTGGCATTAACTTAGGTTTGTACAAGCAGTCTGTGCTTTGTTCCTCAGGAACCTGGGGCAGGTCAGGAAGAGTCAGGTTTTGGGCTGGGTTTCAGAAACTAGGTGAAGAACTGCTTTCTGTGGGGCCTTCCTGCATAATTAATAGGTACATGTTGATATCCACCCAGTTACAACCACCCAGTTACAATCTGTATTACTACTACTGGCTCGATCCTCTTTTTTGGGATGAACTTCCTTATCTTAGCTCTCGTCATAGCTTCAGGAAATGCTGTTATAGTAATGCCACTGCTGTTTTTTGCTGTCTTTTGGGGTTTACCAGCAATAGAGGTGGGACACCGTAAACTGTTGTGACTCTGAATGTCAAACCTCAAGATCTTGTTACAAAGAAGTTAAGACAGCAGATGGGTTATTCTGCAAGATATGATTAAGATGAACATATTTATTACTCCCAAAATATTTTGTCTGTTTTATTTTAATATTTATGAAGTTCTTCCTGAATTAAGTAACTTCTGTAAACTTACTTTTCTATTAATACCCAAATGTGGCTGTGTGTAATTGGCATGTGATTAACACATATAATGGACTTTCAGTCTTGAATATGACTCCTTTGACACGCTTTCTGACTTTTTTTCTGTTTGCTATTCATGTTGGCCACCTGAGACACTTGTTGGGTTTGTTGGGGTTTTTTTGGCATAACATTAATTTTTGTTTCATACTTGCTGGCATTATTATTTTATCAAATAACCTGATAAATTGGTACAGCAAGACTGGAGCAGCAGTCAAAGCACTGATGCTTTCTAATGGTGCACTTTACCTCTAGTCTGTTATTGCTGCCCATTTCATTATTTGCAAGTTGATTACAGCTGCATTTCTCAGGGGCTATGAAATATTCAGCAGCCCAGACTAGCCTAGGGAGAATTGCAGTCTTTGCAGATGAACACCTGCCCTCAAAGGCAAAGAAAAACCAAAAAGTTCTTGTGTTTACAAGTGATGGGGAAAATCCTACTTTTCTTTAGCTTTCCCACAGCAGCGGCTCTAGGTACATACTAATTAAAAATTGCCACTTTACTTATGCTTGTTATTGGATGGGAAGAATAAGAATAAATATACAACTGCTGCATTTCTGCCATGTTTGCCTGGCCACAACAGAGAAGGAAAACAAATGTTGGTATAATTGGTTGCCTGTGTGTCAGTGTGAGGTAGCTGACGTTCAGGGTGGGGTTGGGAGGAAAAAAAACCCTTTCTGTTAAGGGCAGAAATGAACACTACCAGTTATGTTCTCACACTGTGTCTCTCTGGGGGACTTGCCAGCAATGATTGACTGAAATGTGGAATATTTTACCAAGTAGGAAACAGATAAGATTTTTATAAACAGGATACTTCATCATTAAAGTAAAGAAACAATTGCTTTGACCTTGTCACTGAATGGGTAAGGCCAGCATTGTGATAATTGAGAATGTAGCTAAGCAACAGTTCTCCAGGAGCATGCACAGCTTTATTTTTAGTTGACTACACCAGTACAGTGGGGGGACATGTGACACACACACACACGCAGGTATGAATGAGCAAAACAACTGGTTAATGATTACTAAAGAGAAAAAAAAAAACCTTTTTGCATGAAGTTTGAGTTGTAGTATGTTCATACTGATTTTAATTTGGATTTACATCAAAAGAAAGTAATTGAATCAATATATCCTTCTGTCAAGCAGATAGCCTGACAGTATCTCTGGTTTCTTAAGCTGCTTTAGTAACTTGAGTCTCTTCTGAAAATTAATGGTGTAGAAGAAATGGCATATTCCTTCAGAAATAATCTATTTTATATCTGTTTCTGTTTCTCCTTACTTTGATGTTAATTATATTTCCTAATCTTACAGGTTAGTATTGCACAGCCTAATTTATTTACTGCTCTAATTTTGGTTTAAACCAGTCTTAAATACCCTAGTGAGCTAGTCCTCTACAAAGTTAATGGTGTAAGAACCTTTAAATCTGAAATAAATGTCCAGGGAATGGAACGTACTTTCTTCCGGCTAAGTCAATTTACAAACCAAGTTAGTTAATTTTTCATGTAAGCAATGAGGAAAAAACAAAGTCCAAAGTTAGTAATTTTTATTATGTAGGCATTGCAGGACAAATTGCCACCATATGGCCCCTCTGTTATCCCATAAACAAAAGTATGTGTTCCAAGGCTGGTGCCAAGGGAAAATCTGCAGCCTCTTTACCTCTCTCTGTTTCCGGTAAATCTCTCAGCACAGACATGGATGCTTTTTCTTTAGATATTAAACCTGTACAATTGCTAAGTAACAATAAAGTTCTACTTATCAAACCCAAGCAGTTACAGAAATCTCTCTGAAGATCCTTTCACTGTATGAGTATAAACTACCCTAACTTTATATATAGGAGCCCTTAATTCTGATTTGGTTTATGAAATTTTTATTATTGGCAACATTGCATAGGGGAGAGAATAAAAATGTCCTAATTCCCAGCCTAATTTTATCAGATCCTTAAATGCCAAAAGATAGTTTACAGACAAAAATAATAAAAAGGAATTTAACGACTGTATTAGTTACACTTGGGTATTTTGAATATAGAAAGAAAACATTTTCCTCAGGTGCTTTTCTCTGGATATGATTTTAAATCTGATGAACCAGAGAATGTAATGTATATTTTCATATTCTTGAAGTGTGGCATAATTGAATTGGGACTTGTGAATTATTTTGATTTTTTTTTCCTACCTAGGAGGAATCATTTGTCGATACTGTATCTTACTTGAACATCAAGCCCTGCAGAGACTACAAGGTAATTGTTTACACACCTGCTTTCTGTTTCCAGTGGTGGTCAGCTTGGCTTTAACTCATTTTCTCAAGACCCCTGTAATAGCAGTGCTAAGCAACTGAACTGATTAGCAGCAATATTACAAGTTGCTTTTACAGAAGCTGTCGCTTACAGTTTCACCATCCCTGGTGAGCTGTGTGACATTGCCACTGTGTGCGTATAAAACAAAGATGTGATGCATTTTGAAAATGCACTTCTTGTATTTGTGTCTTAAGAAGCAGCAGTACCAGTCCCAGCTGAAAGACAAAATCTGCTGAATATGGGTTTGTGTGTGGTCATTCAGGAAGTTGTTCCTTACCCCTCAGCTTCCCAGTCTTTTAGCTGGTTTTCTTCCTGGACCTGCTTGAGAGGCATCACCTGTCCTGCAGTGCTGACATGGGCTGTCCTGCCCCAGGAAGGTGGCTTTGGTCGGTGTCAGTGTTTTGGTCAAGCAAAGCTATGTCCACCTCACTGGAAATCACAGTCTTAGCTCACTTTGCCAAGCTGATAAAAGCTGTTTCTGCTGTTGCCACTCGTGATAGATGCTGCAGATCTATACATCAATTTGCTCGTCTCAAAGCCCATTTGGAAGCAAAGCTAATGAGGTCACCATGGGTGTGGACAGCAGCTGGACAGAAATAGACTGCTGGGGGTTCATAGTTCCTGTTCAAGTTACCAAGCTCTCCCACTGCTCTGGATGCAGAAAAGAATACTGTGGTTAGGAAATTGGTGTGGGTGTGCAGCCTGCAGAGCAGAGGTGGTGCCTCTGTCTGGAGACCAACAGCATCCAGCCTTCAGTAGGCAGGCTGCTGCTGCTTACGTTCATTTAATGGAGGAATGATGAGATTTGAGCCATACCAAATTTATATTGGGTTGCCTCTTAAATAATGTCACCCAACCCCTGGCAAAAGGTAAATTTCAAGGACTGAAGTTAATTTTAATCCCAAGTGTCCCAGCCCTTGCTGGGTGGCTGTTACTAGTAAGTGAAATGGTACCAGACTGGACTTGACTTGATTGTATGTAGTGCCCACAGCTGGTGCCTGAGTTGAGAAATACTGGGAAGATTTCGAGTCAGTTTCTCAACGCAGTAAGAGCCTTGAAACTGTATGAGGAATCAGTGCTTTGCTACTGCATACCAAGGAGGTGGTCTTCACTTAATGCATACTGATAGTATTGCAAACAAAATCTTCCAGGATAACCCCACAGTACTAACTGACCTGCTGCACGTTCCTAGCTTTTCCTAGGGAAAAGTTGGATTGTTCAGACAAGCTTAACTTTTTTAAGCCTTTACAGGTTTAACATTTCCTTTGCAAAATGGAGTGCACTTCTCTGATAACGTACTTAGTTACCACAATTTGTCTGACCAGGTGCCTCCTAAGCTACAGTGACTGGTTGTATGAGTTTGTTGAATACTCTGAGTCCCTCTCTGTCTCTTTTTGTTACCTTTATGTAGGACAGAGATGCTTCAGTTCCAGATTTTGAGCTCATGAGAAAGGCATAAATAAATACAGCATAAATATGGTTCACAGAATCATTGCTTCTTGGGAATAGTTGTCTTTTAAATGAGCATAGAAATCCATGAGCTTGTACGGACACCTTAGAGATAAAATTAACATAAAATCAATTTATTACCACTCATGCTTCTGGTGTCTTACCTTGTGGAAGCTAGAGGTCTGTGCTGGTTGCTTTTAAATCTGTCAAAGATGAAGCATTTGACTTCTGAACTCTCATTTTCAGTGAAAGATACTCAGATCAGGAAATGAAACACATCTGAAAACTGAGGGTTTTCTCTCTCTTCTCTGTTGAGAAGTGAAATTTTATTGCAAAATTCTGTTTGCAATAAAAATGTGTTGATGACTCTGAAGCACGTCTGAGGGGCCTGCATAATCTGAACTCTTGCAGAGGAAATCAGAACTTGTGAACAGATATTATCATGCCATGTAACGCTCCATCAGCATTAGACAGCAACACAGTGCCATCTGAGGGCAACTGTAGGTCCAGAGTATTATCATCTCAGTTAAAACCTGGGAACCTTAGAGTTGGAAAAAAAAAAAAAAGTTTTATTTGGGTTTTAGGGTCTTTAAGAAATCTAGATGTACTTCTCTGATTTATAGTACAGCCCAGAAACAGCTGTTTGGCTGTGAGCAAGGCTGGAAGGTGATGACAGGATCCTTTTCAACCAGCTGTGTCAGTGGTGAAATAGTATCAATCTTTAGCCTGGCAGATTTTGGGCAGTGAAAAAAAAAAACCAAAACGAACGACCCCTCCATGGGTCACTTGATGGGTATGGTTTGGAGTACCTTCAGATAGAGGTGGAGAAGGCGTGACAGGTGATAAGAGGTCACTGTACTGAGGACTTTGTTCAGGCTGTCAGGAGCCACATCTCCAGGCACTGCACGCACAGACAGGTCTGGTGTTTCACTGAGAGGTTCCTCCCTGAGGTTCCTATGGCTTTCAAAGGCAACATTGAGAGGTTACAGCCAGTGTCAGTTTTAGGAAGCTTAATTATTCATTTAAATAGCATCAAAAGGATAAGAATGTGCGAGTTGAGTGGTCATGAGTAAGGTGTCGACGGTCAAGTGGCCCTGTCTCCTGGGGGCTGGCAGAAATACACGTTGTGCAGTCATTGTTTTAGAAGCACAGGTATGGCTTTTAACACAGATACGGTGTGGTAGGGAGGTGAGGGATGCATAAGGAGTGAAGAGCAGGGTGGGGTCTCTTGGGTAGGTCTCTATAGCAGGACAGCAGAGGTGTTGGCAGGTCATCCCCTGTAACTTACATCTTGCAAAGAACATGCAGGACTGGTGTGTTCCGTGTTTGTGGTGGCCATGGCTGGGCTCACACTGGCCTGCCCATGTTCCCAGTGTCTGCTCTGGGCTGTCTGGCCTGCTGCTGGCATGGCAGAGGTGTAGGCCAGTGGCTGAAGGAAAATGAGTGAGCCAGGTGCCATCTGGAGAGTGCTTGCTGGCATGGGAGTGCTGCCAGGGACCTGGCCGTGGCCCTCGCCAGAAAGGCAGTGAGAAGGGATGAAAGGGTGCTTCTCTCAGAGTGACTATGCACAGGATCCATGGTTTGATGCTGACAGCTTGCATTTACTGTTCTGCTTTCAGTTTCCTTTCTGGCTGTTTTCTACCAAGCACCCGGGCATTGGGGTTTCTAGGTATTTAGAATCAATTGAAATCCATGCAAGCATCAGCCTCAGGCTTCTCCTTTTTGTCTGTGTGGCTTTTGAGGAGTGGGTGTGGGGCTTTTTTGTTTGTTAATGGGCTTTTTCTTAGGTTGAGTTTGTTGGGGGCTTTTGTTTGCTCCTTTTTCATTTGTTTGTTCTTAGATGTCCCTTCTTGTCTTTATCATTTCACTTTCTTTGAGTCGGCCAAAGCCTCTTCTATCCATGTTGATATTAGTGGGCTCCACCCTGTTGGCTGGTGTGACACCTTGTCCCTCTGCCACCATCAGTAGTAGCTTCTGCACTTCTGCAGGTTTCTCTGCCTGAGATGTCAGGTTTTCTCTCTGCTTTCTTCAGGTTGCCCTTCCAGATGGCTGGCTTTCCTGCAGGAGTAAGCACCCCCAGGCAAGGGCACTCAGCCGCAGCTCCTCAGTCTGAAAGGGTCTTAAATACATGAAGTTTGTGCTTTTCATTATACTGAATGTAACAGGAGGGGCCGCATTGTCAGCAAGCTCCCATGGGGAATATCTGCTCTAGAAGGTTTGGATAACAGCAGGAGGGTGGAAAAACCCCCTTTGAGAGCAATGCCTATGGGCTGAATGTTGGTGACTTGGAGTCAGGGATCTTGGAGATCATCCATGGATCTGACTGCAGCTTGCTAGCTTGTCTTTACCTCTTTGTTTTTGCTGTTTGTCTGGCTGTGCTGCTGAACGCGGGGTGCCTGTGGCTTTCATGAGGGCTCCTAGGTGCACTGGCAGCTTGCCCCTTGTCCCAAAATAACCTGTCCATCTCCTCATCATTTTCCAGCATGAGATCTATGTTTTCAAGGAACACGGTGGGAAAGCAACATTTTGAGGGGGTGAGGATGGGTGAGACTTCAGCCCAGCTGGCCATCAGTGAACGGGAGGGGGAGTGTGTGAGATGTGTGTCTGATGTGCTGTCTATCAGCAGGGGCTGAGTGCCGCTGCCTGGCACAGCCCAAGCTTTCCTGGTGATGAAGGGCACATGGAAGGAAGGAAGGAGTGTAGGAGTCAAGTCAATAAGCTGCGGGAGAGCAAGTGAGCAGCAGTTCCTACAATGCTGCTTCTTGTATGGAACAATTAACATAACCAGCCTTTCTCAGACATAATGCAAAGGAATTTAAGAACTGCCCCATGACAGGAGTTAGGCCTGTTTATTTAGACAGGTCCTGTAGAAGTAGAGTGATTCAAATATTCCTGTGATGGGTTTGCATCTGAGCATGGTGGGGACTGAACCAGGAACTGCAGTGACTGCAGAAATAACTTACGTTGCAGGAGCGACTAAGATGATTACAGAGCTGCATGAATGATTAATTTACCCTGCTTTTGTTTCACTTTTGATCCCGGGTCCTCTGGGAAAAAAAAAAAAAAGGCGATTTTGGAAGATGTTTTTAAAATAACAAACAAGTCAGTTGTAATAACAGCTTTACTATGCAGATGTGCACCAGCATCACTCCAAGAGGAACAGAATAAAAAATCACTTGCTACCATTTTTCTGTAGTGTGAATATTTGAAATCTGTAGACAAATGATCACCAAATACTTTGCAATCAGAACATTTATTCACATTGTAGGAGAGCAGTATTATTAATCTTCAAACAGGATACAGAGTGGTATAGTGGTAGTGCTTTCTTAATAACCCTCTAAGCTCAGTGTAGAAAGAATTTGTTTTGTTATTAAAATTACTCCACATATTTGAGACAGACTTCAGCTGAGCAACTGCCTAATACATGCTAGACAGATATTGATTTTTTTGTCTTAGCCCAACGTTTCCCCTGGGCATCATATTATTTATTCATAAAGGAGAAATGATGTCTGACAGGCAGTTAAAGGGGTGTAGAGCTGTAGCCCAGAAACAATGTGAAAAGCTTTGCAAGGACCCCAAGAAATCAATGTGCTGATGCTGAAGAGCAGCCTTTTAATTCTGAGCACACATTCTTGCAATCATTTTGTGTGGAACAGGAAATTTAAATAACAAATAGTTACTATTAAAACTGCAGGCCTAAATTTTCATTCATCTTTATTCCAATTATCCAAGCCAAGGTGGAAGTGGGCACTGAAGGCAGCTAGCCAAGCCCAGGCACCTCTTAGCCATAACACAGGCTTGCTGCTCTAACCCTGATTTGCACATTTGTATGTAAATTTCTGTTGGAAGTAAGATATTTCTGTCAATAAAGATTCAGAACCCAAACGTTGTTCAGAGAGCCAAGACATTCCTAAAATGTGCATGATTCATCACCACTTACTGTGATTAGTGTCTGTAATGATGTCTGTACAGCAGAGTGAAGTAATAAATAGCTGGTATTTTTAGAATGCAGTTTGAAATATTTTGATAAGTTAGTCATTGTGATAGACCTGTTTGAAAAAAAAAATCAGGCCAAATGATATTTGTTCTGGTTTTGTTCATTCAAAACTAGATCACAGCATACTATCAAGCAGTATTTGCTAGTGGAAGATATATTTTATCCCCAGTGATGTTACTTCTACTGAAAAAATCCCCAAACTATCAGGTAATCTTAGGAAAATTTTAATCTGATGTAATACCTCTCTCAATAAGATAAACAACTACTGAAGTATTATATTTGAAATGCAGTGAACATCTAAACATCTGGTCTAATCAGGCCACTATGGAGTTTGTTTCTTGCTCTTTAAAACACAGATAATGCAGTCAAAAAATAGCATGTCATTGTGTAATTAAATATTTCATCTTGATGTACAAGCACAAGGGAGCTGATCTAAATTTGTTCTGGCATTTCTTGACTTTCTAGGACTTGACTTTGAACCTTTTTCTTCTTTGATATATATTGAATTGGGAATTTTAAAATTTGCTTTGCATATTTTGAGGGGGGAGGGGAAATGTAAGAAAATAATTCATATCTACTCTATAGACATGAAAATTACTGTCTTTCTTGTGGTTAATAAGAGGGTCGTGTTACTTACAGTGAAACCAAGACACACATTAACCTTGTGAAGCTAAGAAATTCATATGTACTCCTTAAACTGGTCTGCAGAGCACCTTATAGTTGTTTTCCCTGGGGAAGGCTTTGACCTCTTCAATCATGAAGAATCACAATAAATCCAATTTTAAATCACTCAACTGGGACAGCACAATCTGAGTCCATCCACAGCAGGTAAGAGTGTCTGAAACATGCACACATTTGTATTTTTCCCCGGGAAATGGTATGGTTTTAAAAAGAAGGGAAAAGTGGTGTGTTCTAGGAAATCAAATGTATGAACTTTCACATGTAGTTTTCTGGCATATGATGGCATTGGGAAAGCACCAGAGTTGTTGATTATGCCTGTCTTTCATCGATTTGAAAACCTGATTTCAGTTGACTCAATCTGAAGAAAGTGTAGCAAACCCAGCATTTTTCTAGGCTATTGTACACATTGCAATGGGCATATTTTTAATGCTTGCTATCTGATGAGAACATGAAGTCATAAGAATATTTAATTTCCCCAAAAAGGATACATTTTTATTTGGTTTTGCCAGTACTTTTGAATGCAGCCAATAACTTGCAAGAGTTGCTTTGTATTTACAAGTAGGTTTTAAATAACACATTTACAGCATAGCATTAGAGGGGACAGTGTAGTCACTTTTAAATGTCACTTTTCCAAACTGTTAAACTACAGCTCTAATAATAATTCTTTTAATCTATTTGGATAGCTGATAGCCAGTCAGTTAATGAGGTTTGTTCATCAAAAGCTCAACTGCATTTCTCTGCCTCTCTGAATTCTTTTCTTGATTTAGTCCTGTCCTTACTGTTGTCAGGAGCATAACTCTTGACTTTTGACAGCAGCGGTGTACCCACCCCAGATGAAGCACTAAGAGATGAATACACACATTTTCTGCTTCACCAGCCTGGAGTGCTCTTCAGGACACTCAGGCAGAGGATGTGTGCACCAGAGCTGCTCGCCCAAGGCCCAGCTCTGGTCAGTGCAGGGAAGTGGCTACTCTTAGGATATGGTTCATTTAACATATTTGCAGGCTTATTTTATTGTATGGTGAGTTGTGTCTACTGAAAACCTTACAGGATGCTGTAGTGTGAGTGTAAGGACCAAGTTGTGGGGTGGTTTTCTGTTTCAGGCTGACACACACACGCTGAGTTCCTTTCCAGGCAGCTGTGTCTTCATGTGAGCATAGCATCTGCCTTGGAGTCAGTGGGAATGTCATCCCTGTGTCCCAAAGAGCCTGGAAAGTGCTGCTGGTTTCCCTGAGACAGGCTCTGCTTGGTGGAATCCCTCACAACGGGTGAAAAACTGGGCTGGAGGTGACACAGTATTCGTGTTATCAGGATGCTGGGACTCCAAGGGGTGTGCTTTTCCAATTAATTTGTTGCAGTGATACATAGCTAGCTAGTATGTTACCTCCTGGCTTGCTTTCAGGTGCTGATTAGTAGTTTTTAAAGCACACAAAGAAGAACACTAAGCAGAATAATCAAAGATAGTCAACAGGTGTTGTGTTGTTAGGGTTTGCATGAATACAACGCAGCACAGCAGAAAGGATTTTCTTAACTTTGTGATATTGTTGTGTTCCTAAAATTGCTTTCCTCTGATGCTTTGCTGGAACCTTTGATGAAAAGTGGTTCTTTTGTAAACCACTGTTAAAAGGCCTTGTATGGGAAGATGATGTCTGCTGCCGTTTTCTATTTTGTACCTTCTTGTTTCAGTAATTTACCTAATGTGACAATAATTTACCTAATTTCAACATATCTTTGGTAAAACACCTAGTGTTGCCAAACAAACAGGTATTTTCAGAGGTGTACTAAGAGGATGGCAAACACCGGTCCATCTCATGGGTCAGTTGGATAAAAGGCTCCACTGCTGTTGAGACTATCATCTGCTGAGAGGCAAATGTGTTTTAAGACCAAGATTTGCTACTGAGCTCAAATGGGCCCCTTAACCGCTGCTCTTTTAACTTGGTAAATGGCTGAGCTAAGGAGGTGGCAGAAAAAAATACTACCTTAAATATTTTCTAACAGAACTAAATAGCAAGTACATTTGTAAATCAGTTTATAGAAGACCAAATTAGTTGCGGAAAGCAGAAATTTCCAGCTGTTATGTACAGATACTTCAGGAGTCATAAGAAGATAGTAATTCCATATAACAACCACCATAGTTAATGATGTCCTGATCTTAAAAAATGAACCATGAAAGTTGTTGAATAAGGTGTTCTTTTCCTCCAGAGATATCTGTGACTGAGACATGTTTAGAGCCAGCCCTAGAGTGCCTGTGGCCATGAAGCAATGCCATCCTTCAGTCTGCTGTCAAGCATGGTCCACATACAGCTTCTGTAACTTTTACCATGTCCAAACATGCTGTTAAAAGAAATTTGTTTTCTTGTGAGTGTTTCTGTAATGTTCATGTATTTCTCTCTGTAATGGTAGAAAGAAGCAGTCTGGTTTCATAGACTAAGCTCTTCTGGCCCATCCGTCCACACAGCCCTCCAGTTCATTTGCAATACCAGCTCTGTTGCTGACCTGCTGTGTATTCAAAACAGTATCTGCAGGCTTTATTCATTGCTATGCTGAAGTTAAGGATGAGCTGTGGACAGACATCAACACACTTAACCTCATTTTCTCCTTTTAAATCCCTTCTTAGAGTCTCCTCTGCCATAATCCCTGGAAAAAAAAAAAAAAAAAAAAAGAAAAAAAAAAGAAAAAAAGTAGGTTATTGATGTGTTACAGCCACTGCCTTTTGTGTTGATTGACGTGGTCTCTTTGTTTCCTCCTACTTCCTTGTCAACAATTCATATCCACTTACTGGACTTTTTTTTTTCAATGTTTAAATGTGGCTTTCCAGGTGATAATTTTCTCTTTTTGATCTCACTGAGCACAGCCCCCAGTGTGATTCTACCCTGCCTGGGACTGCTAGATGAGGTCCCCAGCACAAGGGCCACCAAGCTGATTAGGGAGATGAAGCACCTTTCCTAGAAGGTGAACATGAGAGAGTTGGGATTGTTCAGCCTGTAAAGGAGTAAGCTTCAGGGTGACCTTGAGTACCTTAAGGGAGGCTGCAAAAAAGATGCAGAGGGATTTTTTACAAGAGTATGTAGTGGCAGGACAAGGGGGAATAGCTTCAAACTGGAAGAGAGGAGGTTTAGATTAGATATCAGGAAAAAATTCTTTACTGGGGGGGTGAGACACTGAAACAGGTTGCCCAGAGAAGTTGCGGATGCCCCATCCCTGGAAGTGTCCAAGGCCATGTTGGATGGGATTCTGAGCAGCCTGGTGGAGTGAAAGTGGTCCCTGCCCATGTCAGGGGGTTGGAACTAGATGATCTTTAAGGTCCCTTCCAACCCAGGCCGTTCTATTGTTCCGTGATTCCATGTTGCCATAACACAGTGGAGAGAATGTAACTGTGATGGCTCAGTGCTTCACAACTGTCATGGACTTTTTTACAGCACCATGTTGGGAAAACAAATGTTATCATATGGTAAAGGTGAAGAATGATGGCATATGTCCTTAATAAGGAATTTTCTTAAAGATTTCTAATAATTATGAAATATCTGTGCTGAAATACAAATATCTCTTTTTTTAAGAAAAGAAGGGCTTGTGGCATTCCTTAGTATTTCACATCTCTTGGAACTTCCTTTTGCCAGATGTATGTTCAGCACTGCTGCACATCAGGAGCTTGGGAAAACGGAGGTTTGACTGTGGATGGGACATTTACTCAGTGTTTTCCCAGTCATATGTAGGAGCTCTTTGCCAGAACCTACGTTACCAGTTTAATCCTCTCACTTTCTCAGGTCTCCTGTAGTGGTGACTTTTTGCCTTACAGATTATGGAAGAAAGGGAACACAATCCTAGGGGCTGGCAGTACTCAGAAAATTAGTGATATAGGAGCCTTCAGCAGCACCACTGTGTAGAGCACCAGCTTCCACATGAGGGTATGGTGTGTGCCTGGGCTGGGAGGGCAGGATTGCAGGCATCAGGGGCTGTGTTTTCAGGGCAGTGTGGAGTTTGCCACATTCAGGCACATGTGTTTGGCAGGATCATGGGCTCTGTGTGTTGCCCCACCTCCTGGGAGAGCATCATCCTGTACAGATTTGGGTGGTTTTACTCTGGAATCACAAAAGGTGCCTCCTCGCCTGCAACATTTATGGAGGATTTTACACCTGTGGTATTGAAATACAAATAGAAATATACAAATACATGATTTTTTTTACATAAAACATCTTACAACTGTTACTACTCAGTAGCTTTCTTAAAATGTAGTTAATTTCAGTATCTTTTTTTTATTTCAATAAGGGTTATGTTAATTGAAATAGTGTATTTAGTCAGCAAATATTTATTGAGGTTTAATAGCCTTCCTGTAGGTTGTATATTCCGTTTTGTGCTGTTAAAAGCATTTGCTTCCTTTTATTGAAATGTAAGGCTTACACACAATACATGCCAGTGTAGGGTGGGATAAAACTCTAGCTAATATTTGGGATAGGAATATTTTAATTGCCATTGAATCAATTTTTTTAATGCCTCTGTTAGCAAATCTGGGACTTGTACTCCTATTATACAGGGCTCCCTTCCTGAAATCATGCTAAATCTCAATGTATGGTTTTTTTTATGTATATATGAGCATCATGATTTTAAATGTCACTGTCTGTGACGCTTTTGAAACAAGTATACCCAGGAGAAACTGAAGTTCCTTTCCAGTGGTGTAAATCCTCTTCATGATATCTCTGGATGAGGTGTTATTGTCTCTCAGTAAAGCAGGTACCGTTGGAAGCTTGTGTCTTTGGCATGGAGAGTATCTTCATTTTGCCTGAATGACAAGAGGAATGCATCCATGTTGAGTTGACTCATTCGGTGATGGCAGATTGAAGTACTGTGTACTATGATACTGTGTACTGGTGTGAAAGGGGATGTAGAATGAAAAGGTAAAATACACAAAGTTCAGTCTTTAAAAATAGAATAAATAATACATTTCTTACTTATTGAGGAAGTTGTATAATTGGTCTGGAAATGGAAATAATTGAAACCCACAAAATGAGAAGTATGAGGTCAAACTTTCCCAAACTGAATTAAAATAGACTTGAAAGGAAGATCTCTAAGATGCAACAGATTTCATTTATTTTTGTTTCTCTGGAGAGTCAGAATTGGGCATCCATGTTCTGGGTTGAAGAGGAGTTCAGCACCTGTGGGGCTACAGCTGCAGGGACCCACTTCCCTGCAGACACTGTCAGCAAGGCTGCCCATCATGATGGCACTTTCTGCAGTGCTCACACTGGGTACTCTCTGCCCTGCTCAGAGCCTCTGTTCAGTGTAAGCAAACATCAAGTCTCAGCAGCTTGGGTCAGCAGTGATTGGACCCTTCAGTTATGTTTGGTGCTGTGACTAAAGCCTACTGTATTGTCTTTGAGCTGTTTTATACATGGCATAACTGCCACAGGGAACTTAGATCGACTGTTGTTTATCACTTTAATCAGCGAAATATCCACATGACATTTATCTAGTTCTTCTAAATAAAATATTGAGCACTCTGTCTCTGCCTTGATGCCACCAAGAATGGGTGTGGGCTTCAGCTTTCAGCCTTACCTCTGCATGTTCTTATGTCTGCATATTAAGAGATTGTATCTTGTCTGTAGCCATCAAAACCTTTTAACTTTTTAACTTTATGACCATCCATTAAACAGAGAAAGCTGCAAACATCCATTGAATATAAACTTTCTTCAGGGTCAACAATGAACTTTTTTCAGAGCTACTGAAGCGGTAGTCTGCAACTTGCTGTGAGGTAACAGAAAAAGAGAACGGTGAGAATCAGACCTATCAATATGTCATTGCTGTGTTTCTATCAAGAGGCCTTGTAGGTATGCCTTTTCAAATAATTGCCTTAAAGCTTTTAATGTTCTTGCACTGCAAGAAGCTAAGCAACATTTTCAGTGCCTATTCACAGTATATACTCCTGGCATGTATTCCTGTAGTCCACATCAGGCAGAAATCCCCCTCAAATTAAATGGGCTTTTTGCCCAATACAGTCTCTCATTCTAACTGAATTAGCAGTAACGGACTTAACTGTAAATTATTTTTTACTCTGGGCACATTCTCTAATAATTACCCTCCACTAGTAAATACTTAACTGTACCAGGGAGATACAAAAGCTTTTAATATTTTTAACTTAGCAACTGTCTTTAATTTCAGGACTGGTTCTATTGGAGGAGGAGTTAGGTTTGTTTTTATGGTAAGAAAGATCACTTTAAAAACAAGCCTGAGGGTATAATTAGAACATTGCTTTATGAAATTACTACCTTATAATATGTGAAATTTGAAGTTCTTCCCCACTAAACACCTGCTTTAGAGATTGGGGTGGCCAGGCCTAGGAAGGCTAGGTTTGTGGTGGTTTTTTAATGCTTTTTTTTCCCAGGTATGCATTAGTATTGAGAAGAGGTTGATTCATGCTAGACTTCATTTTCAGTATGGATTTATTTCCACCTGGAATCAGAGTAGTGAAACGTGCTGCATGGCAGCTGGCACAATAACATTTTTAATCAAATAATAGATTCCAGCTGGTGGGGAGTCAACTGAGTTCTGAAGCAGACATGACTTAATGCAGATCTTCCTTATTTCTCTTAATAAAATGCATTACCTTTGCATATGAAATAAGTGGAGTAGGAGAAGTGAAGGAAAGCAAGTCTTTTTTGCTAGAAACAAAACTAGCCATTATAACCCTGTAAATTGACTTAAACAAGGGATAGTGTGGGGTTCTGAGGTCAGAGTGGCAAATTGACTCTGACTCTTCTCACATACTATGAAACAATTCTGTTCTGCAGGTGAGTTTGTGATTGCAGGGGTCATTTTCTAGGCTCTGTCTTTGAATATTGCATTTTGTGCTCTTTAGCTACCTACTATTGTCACTGTCATGAGGAATCATCCTCATGCTAGTTGTCAGCCTCCTCCCCTACTTACCTGGCTAGGTTACAGCGTAGTGTAACAATTAACCCCAGCAGCTGAGTGAGGGTCTTTTTGGTGTCACTGAACTGAATATTATTTCAGACAGACCTTTTTCTCTGCTCTCTCGAGAAGTGTAAAGATTTTGATGGAATTCAGATAATGAGGATCCTATCGATACGCAGTGCCGAAACCGTAATTGTGCTGCAAAGCCAAGTGTAATGGTACTGGAAAGGTCAGTGCATGCTGGAAAATGTCAACACATGCTGCATTTTCAGGGATTTTCCTTGTTAGTTTCTATCCTGCTATCTAAGCTCAGTGCTTAGCCAGGACAAGCAACTCATTCTTCACTTGATGCTTACTGGGTCTTAGTTCATGCTATTGAAAGAAATGTCAAATGCCGCAAAATCCTCATCCATTGGCTAAGGCTTCTTCTGCTGGTTTTGTCCCTGTCTGAAAGCTGTGAGTGATCGATGCTAGCTGGTTGTCTTTCTGTTATTTCCCTGTTGGATGTTCTTCAGAGAACCCAGGTGAAGTTGAGCAGCACCCCACTGGACTCAGCAGGTCTCAGGGGAAGCAGGTGTCCTGCTGTGCTGTCCACAGATGAGATGTGTGAGCCTTTGAGGAGCAGATAACTACCATCCCATTAGCTGGAGCTGCAGAGATTTGATACTTCATGCAGTCCAGCCTGGAAGTAGAGTATGAAAAAGCATGTCTGATGTGAGGAGACTGTTTCTAAGATGAGTGATCCCCATTTCCTCAGAGTCTCCCCAAGGTCACTTGTTTCAGTCAGGAGTTGCTGCATGATAGCAAAATCAAAGCCTTTGGAAGCAGTCAGACCTTTTCATGACATTTGCTGAAAGTGTGCTACAAGTTTTTCCTTAAAAAAATAAAGTAAAAAATTTCTTTTAACTTTATTTGTGTAGTCAGAATTTCATCCCAGTAAAAGTCCTGTGGAAGAAGAATACTAAGAGATATTTTTATGTAGATGTCTGCAATTAACATAAATCTATTAATCCAGGGTAGCAAGAGAGAAAGTATTGATTGCAGTGTTTTTACACTTCCTTCTGACAAGTTTGAAAAGTGATGAGAGAAAAACAAGACCAAATTGATCTCATAATTTCAGGAGTTGTCTTGAAAATAAAAATAAATAGTCACATAGCTTCAATTTATTGCCTGCATTATTTCCATGATGTTTCTGTAGTTACTGTCTGTTGATGACAACATTACAGCATATTGTAAAGACCTTTTGTGTTTCATTTTTGTTTTGTCTGTCCTATTTCTCATGTAGCTTATTGGTGCCATAAAAACCTCAAAAACCATAAAAAATGTTTCTGAATGTTGAAAATGCACAGAAAAAAACAAAAATAATCTAAGTACGGCAGATATTATTCAGAGTTTGGAGGAGATATTCAGGTACGTTTTTTTATTAAATATTATGAAATGTTCATATGAAGTTTCTGGTGTGTATTGATAGTTCAGGAGGTGCACTGGAAGTCTGGTGGTCTGTGGCTGTGACCGGTCAAACCCCACAGTTTATTTTGGTGCAAAGTGAGAGAGCTGAAACTTGCAGGGTTGGAGTTCTTTTCGTACAGAAGCAAAACTGGACCTTTTGGAAACATTGATGAAACAATATGGAGAGAAACTCCTGCCAGAGCAGCCAAGTGTATTTTGACCAGGCACTTTCCTGTAGCAACAGGAGCCCAGCCTCAGGTCTCGTGTCTGACACATCCTGGGCAAATGCTGCTTAATGCAGACTGTCGGTGGCTTTTGGTCAGGAGTCCGCATCTCCCACTTTCACCTGCTCTCTCTGTTCATCTGGAAATCTTAACCCACATCTGGGAAATATTTCTAACATCAGCTTTCTTAGGCAGTGACAGAGTAGTGCAAAACGTTTCAGTCACCTTCAGTTTCAAACTGTGTTTGATAAATTTAGAACCAGCTTTTAAACAAAACAGTGTGAGCAGTGGATGTGTTCACATTTTCAGAAGGACCCTACAAGTTAACAGGCTTTACATTTTCTAAGATGTATGCTGATGCATCACGCAGTTCAGGTTGTGATGACTGAGATAGAGGTACTAGTTTACTCTCAGCCTTTTTGTCAGCAGTAGACTGGTTTTCATTTGGATGTGTTGAGTTCCACGTGCAAAGATTTGTGCGACATTTGTTGGTTTTAATGAAGTTGGTTTTTAAGGTCAGATTTGTAGGATTCATTTAAATGAAAACTGGTAAAGAGGGTTAACAGATTACATATAACATATTACATATCGGCCATGTAGCTTAAGAAAGCTATTTCAGAAGTAACTAGTCTATTTATGAAATAAGCTAGTAATATTGAATGACTTGTTTGATTCTTACAGTTACTTGCGCTTGTAGATGCTAATTGCATGAGCAGACCTCTGTACTTTGCATGGGCAGAGTTGTTTGTGTTGAAGTGTTTGTTGTATTCATGCCAAAAAAACCACCAAAAAAACTCATTAAGTTCTGATCCTTCAAACGTGCCTGCGCTTAACTTGACTGCTCAAATAATGTTGCTTTGGCAGTGTTGATTTCAATACTTTGATCATAAAATAGCTCATGTAAGGTGGTGGTGGTGGGGAATTTATCCAGCGGTAGTGTTGATCTGAATAAACAGTCATTTATAAGTACGCGTTGCACCCTCCCCTGGAGGCAGAAACCAATGTTTCTGCCGAGCTGATGAGTAAAATTAATTTGCTTACTAAAGATACTTACTGTCTTGAGATCCAGTGTGCTGCTCCTGTCTTAGCCCAAACTCAGACTTCAGAGTGACTGTTTCTGTACTTTGCTGGGCAGAGATTTCTCTGGGTGTTCAGGCATTTACTCCTGTAAATGTTCAGTGCATGTTTACTCCTGCCTGCTGTATGTCAGCTGCACCACCTTCGGCTCAGTTCCCTGAGCTAGACTAGGGATAGCACAAATACATTTATAAAGGTAAACAAGAGTATTGTTTGAGTGTCTTTGCAAACAACAGAAGATAATTTGTTTGCCCACTGGAAGGGGAATGTTTACTATTTAGCAAGGAAGGGAAATACTATCCCTTCAGGCTTTGCAGAGTAGAAAAAAGAACTGCAGCTTAAAGCTGACTGGAGACTCTGAACCTCTAATGTTAGATACCACCAAGTCCTCTGCTGAGATTTTGGGATGCCAAAGAAGAACCCAGGGATCTAACAGGGAATGGGCTCAGATAAGACTAAGAAATATGGGATTAAAACTAAAAAGCCACATAAAATGCATAAATGAAGCGTGGGGAAAGGAGATCAACAAGGAGGTGACAAAGGTAGATTTCTGCGATTTTTGCTCGAAGAGTGGCTGGCAAACATTCCACCTGACAAAATTTCATATGTATTTTTCATGGCCAAAATTTTATTTATAATTATAACTAGGTATTTGAATTTCTTTACTCCTCCTGTGTGAAGTTATTCCTGCATTGTTTTTCACGCTTATTTTCTCAAAGGAGAAAAAAATCTGCAGACTCCCCAAATATTCAGAGAAGAAAAGCCAGCCGTTTATTTAAGCTGGCTGTCAATATGTAGAAAGTTGCCTTCAGAAGAAAATGCTAATATTTGGCTTTGGACTTTCCTGGGAACACAAATACACTGTTGTTTATTTTTTGTCTTTGGAGGTTTTGTAGGTGTTTTGATTTCTTCCTTGTTCTTTTAAGTCTTTCTACTTATCTAGAATCTTGCATAACTTTGATATTTATCTTTGCAATACTGTAATTTGCAGGAAGCCATGCAGGATTTTGAGGGTTTTTTTTACCGGTAGACAGAATAGGAAGTTAAAAATCATCTGTTTTCCATTCAGTATCTATTTTGCAGTGCATGTTGAAAGAGACATATGCTGCTGCATGTGTGATGAGGCTAATTCTGTCTTTGCCTTGGTGGAGTTGTTCACACTGCACTTGCATTCTGATGAATTGAATGAGAAATTCAGTGTTTAGGTTCACAGTGGGCTCTCAGGAGGTTGCTTTGTGAGAGCACTGACTTTGCTGAAAGCTCTGCAAAACTCACCCAGCCTCAGGTCCACCTTCTGCTGCCACTGTGTTCTTTTTCCTGAGGGTCATCCAAGGGAAGCTAGGGGTGGCTGAAGGTTTCAGGAGGCTCCAGCACGGCTTTGGGTATGGCCTTGCTGTGAAATTAAAATTGAGTCACGGTAAAGCGACAAATTCACTTGTAGCACTCTCAGTAACTGTGCATCAGAGACTCATGAAACTAGAACACCTGTAAAGGTGAGAGTTTTTGAGTGGGAAGTTCCTCCTTGACTCCACAGCATTTGCAGGTTATCAGAGTCAGGGATCTTGCTGAGGGTGGGCTGTGGCCATAACCACATGATCATTTGGCTTCCTGCATCTGAGCCTCAGTTAATGGCATTGAAGGATTTCCTTTTAATGGGCATGTTAAACACGGGACAAATTCAATTTTAGTATTGTCATTTAAAGTAATTTCTGATACAGATGATTTGCTGGCAAATGAGATGTTAGGTCTGCCATAATTTGGGGCTCATCCAAGTTTCTGTTCCTCTAAATGCAAGTGATCTAAGTGATGGTTCAGCTGTGCACTTCAGAACTTTAATGCAGATGAGCCATTCTGACCGTGATGATGAGTGCAATAGCTAAAACTCCTATCCAGTAATAACAGAAAATGCCTGCCATCACCTCCTTAAAAAAAGAAAACAAGACCAGAAATACCAGTGTGGGTGGCTGTTACTTTCATCCACTGCGAGTTGAAACTGCTCAAAAAACAGATACATATCTCAATGTTTTCCATGGGCATTTTTAATGCAGAATATAGTCTTAGTATTGAATATCTGAAAAAATCACCAAAAATTTATGTGGAAGAAATAATGAAAAATTTACAAAAAATCCAAGTTGTTATCAAACAAAAGGCACTTAGTCTTGAATAAACCCTTCTATAATGGGGCATGTAATATTTTATACAGTAATCACAGTGTATAAAATATTCTGACAAAATTTTCCAGTTCAGGTACTTCACCGTGCACTGGTATGTTAACAAAGAAACTTGTCCCAGCTTTACTAAGTAGGGATAGTAAAATTCTTGTAGAACCTAAATGTGTGGTGCGTGTAGAGTAGAAATGTCTATCACGAGATTACATTGCACTTAGGTTCATGATGACCTGTCTTTTTTCTTTACTTTGATTTTCCCCTGACTTGTAGTTACTGAAGTCCCCAAGGATTACAGGGGCAGAATGCCTAAAAGTGCTCTTTAACGCTTGACAGCGTGGCTCTGACAGTGTTAGACACACATTTTAAGCACGCTAACAATTGAAGGATAATGCTGTACATAGTGTAGCGGGTTTACAGAAGAGGCAAATAGGGATTCTGCAGCTTATAATGGAGAGAGTCTTTGATGTAATAGTTTCAAATATTAGATTAGGGTGTATATCATTTAAAACTCCTTTTCAGTTGTGCTGTAAATTTAATGGCAGGATTTGGTTGAAATGAGCTCTTGTGGTCTGCAAGGAAGAAAATCAATCAGGATGCACCTTATCATTTTGCTCTATCGTTGGTAGGGATGCAATTAAATTCAGTCTGAAAGGTCACAGTGTGGGGTATGCATTAACCTTACACTAACCCTGTGTATGATACTGCCACTGAGAACGAGTTAATAACAATATCACTTGGAGCTGCACATTTGTTCTCTTTTTTTTCAAACATATCTGTGTTCACACACACTTCTAATTACATCTTTGTGCATAATTTTAGTAGATATCTGGAATATTTGCAGGGCTGTTAATTAGGTTGTAGACTAGTGTACAGTGGAATGTACAGCAGAGTTCCACAGCTGGTGGCCAAACACACTTAAACTCACTTGTTGGAGTTTATGTTAATGCAGGAATATGTCAGTGAGACAAGGCTTTGCTTCATTTCCAGACTCTGATGATGTTTAAAGCAGTAGCTACCAAAAGTGGGTTTAGTTTCTAAGTGCAATGGAGTTTCTGAATGCCATTTGCATTGTACACGTTTGCTCCATATGACAGAAATTAAATTTCCTATTGAGAATTGGACAAGCACTTTGGTGGTGAAGAGACTCTTGACCTTTTTAACCTATTAAATTAAGTTATGGGGAGGTATTTGATTCTAGGTTTGATTTGGGAGGCCTTTTTAGAAGGAATCATGTTTCTCATATTAGCTATTGAAGAAAACCAGTGTAGTGCAACATTAAAACAGCAGTGCATTCTCAGGGACAAGGCAGAGAAACAATATCCATCACTTCTTTTCCAGAGGCTTGCAGTAAGAGGTTGTCAGATTTTACTTCTAAAAAGCATTTTTGCTCCTCCCTGGAAAGCAATTTTTTGTTACATGAGATTGCAGACTTTCTAATGAATATATTGAACATTGGGGCATGAGAATGAGAAACATAAAATGTAAACTTCAGATTTTGAGATGGTGCCAGTGGAAGTGGATTTGAGAAAATAACAGCCTGTTAGGCCAACCTCTAGAATACATAATATTTTAGAACGAATGTTGAACAACATAATAAAGTCAGGGAAGCTATGGAAAATGAGATAAAATAAAAAATAATTAATAAATATTTTTGTGCCAAGGTTAGCCGTTTCATCTTCCTCAGTTCTGTTGCTAAAAAAAAGCAATAGATATGATTCATCTCAATCTTGATAAAGAATTTGAATGTGGTATCCACACAGAGATCTATCAATATGGCAAGAGAAAAAGAAGATTCATAGATGAAATTGCAAATATGTAGAGAATTGAATAAAGAGGAGATGTCAATATTCATCTTAAAATGGGAGTGTTGGACCAAAGGGAATCTGCTAATTAAATCCTCAAAGGAGATGAAATGTGTTTAATATTTTCTTATCATTGTCATAAATAAGCAGTAGTATGCTTATGAATTTGACAGGTGACAGAATTCTTATGAATTTTTAGGTGACTCAAAGGTAAGAGTCAGTGGCATTTCAGAAGAGGATCATAGCATCATACAAGGATTATGTTTTCTTCTGAGTCAGTGTGATAGATACGGCATGAAATGTATTGGTGCAAAGTGCAAGGCCGTGCTTTTTACTCTGGTAAAGTGAGGCCAGGCAATAAAAAACAGTCCCTGATTATCTTTGAGGCTCATTAACAGACTTTTCCAGGTGTAGCAGAGGTAAAAATAAAGAGCAGCTTTAGGATGGAGTATCATGGGGTTCATAGAAGGGACTCATGAGTTTCCTTGCAGTCCTGTGCTCCTGTATTTATTTGAGGTGTTTCTCTTGAGGAATGGGATGTGCATGTGCCTCTCTGTATGTGGATGTTTTAATTAAATTGCTAGCTGCTTCCATGTGTTTGAAGCATTCCCCAGTGGTGTCTGCGTCTGTGCACTGCGAGCAGCGGGAAGGATGATGTGTTCTTGTGCACGCAGCTGCAGCACAGCAGGAAAGGGGGAGACTTAAGAGGGAGCAAACTCTGCAGCTCCTGGGAGGGATGGTTGTCAGTCACATCCGCTTATCCCAGGCCCTTTGCTGCTGTGGGAATGTGCTGAGTTTCTGCTCCTCTTTGGATGATCAGCCATCACTGCACATAAGCACAACCTAAATATTGGCCTGCCTGCAGAGAAATAGAAAAAAATCTGTTTTTACAGCACATAAGTTTTGCTCTTGGAAGACAAGAGAGAGCCGTGTCCTGATGGTGAGGTAAGTGCCACGTTCCACATTTTTGCAGTTCCCAAAGGCAGGCTGGAGCTCTTAAACTGATTGATTGGTCAAATTGGCTTTCCATGGCAGGCACACTGTGGGTAAGTATGAGCTCTGCTGTGCCACCTTCCAGCAGCACATGATGCCAAGGGCAGGCATGTACAGGCACCCTTAGGTCACTGCGCTCTGGCCAAAGCATGGTTTCTCCTCTTGGGTACTGCCATTGGGAGGGCACCTTGGTGCACTGAGGAGGGAGCTTAGTGTCAGAGGAGGTTGTGGTTTGTCAGGCCTCAGGATCAGCCTGCAGCTGAGCTTGTGGTGCTTTCATTGGGTCAGAGCAGGTGCTGCTTCTTCCCCACTCTTGTGGCTGCTCATCTTCCCTCCTTGCACGTGTTCCTTTGAGTTCTGTTGGGCTCTGTGGATTTCAGGAGAAAGCATGTGTCACTATTTCTTGTTCTCTCTAATCTTGAAAAAGCAGAAATTAAGATTTCACAGAAAATCCAGTCATTAGTTTCATTTATTCATATGCTAATGCTCATTTTGCCTTACCTATCACACAGTGGAGATGACCGTTTACTCCACTTAGGGCATATTGGTTTTTGGATTAGCCATGACAGTGGTTATCGGTAGTGGGATTGTGTCCTGAAGCATCTGCTTTTTTTTTTTTTTTCTTTTCTCTCTCTCCCTCTCTCTTCATATTATTCTCACCCATTTTCCATGGTTGCATTGTTTACCCTTGACATGAATGATTATTTCTTCCAAATATATTAAACACATTAATCAAGTTTCCATGGCCGAGGCAGATTTAATATGCATTTTTAGGAAAGTATTGGACAGATTTCAGTGCTGTTATTCCAAGAATTTTACTTGCTGATTTACTGTGCTTTGAGAGTAAGATTGTCTTTTGTGTCAGACGTGCAGCATGGCAAGCCAACAAACATGAGAATCAAGAGTGACTTGATGCTACAGACGAGAATGTGTGATTTTCTTTCCGTCATCCAGTTCTGTTTAATACCAAGAGAAATGGCACATCTCCCACTTCCCTGTGAGTACAGCTTCTGCATTTCTGCACTGAATCCAGAAAAGTTTGATCAGGGCTTTCCCCAAGGGGACAGAGGAAGCTGTGGTACTGCCCACTGTCTACTGTTTCTCTGAGAAAAAGCTGCTTCACGGTCCAAATGAGTGAAAGGATTTTATTTTTCATGGCATAAAGACCTATGAATGTGCTCAGGGACCATACACTTCACTCTATAATTTTCTACTTGATTATGCCTTGAAATTGCAGAGCAGTTGTATTATTTTTATATAGCAGTATCATGAGGGTTCAAGAATACTTCTTAACTGGCATTGAACTTTAACCTGAACACTGAGATTCATGGGTTTATATATTTAATATCTCTTGATATTCACTGATAATCACTGCCTGCCTTATCACTGTCTCTTCTTGAGGAAGGCAGAAAAAAATACAAACCAGCTAGTTCAAACTCATGAGGTGAAGTGATGAAGGTCCTTATAACCTTTTTGCATAAAAGGAAGAGAACTGGACCAGAAGTTCACATCTTAATTATTGCTGCACTTGTAATATAGTGTGAAACTATTCTTTTCTAGGCAATAAGGGAATACTTGCTCTTTCAGTCAGAGGCCTTGTTATTTTTGCATTATTACTATCAGCATCACAATTCTGCCAAATGAAAATACGTATCCAGACATTACGTGGTCTTCTTGCTTTTCACAGTTCATTTTTTCTGTCTGTTGATGTGTGCAGGTTCTTTCACCATGATTTGAAACTTCTTAATGGTGTTCACAAACAACTGTATATTCCCACACTCATAAACAAGAAATTTGTGGTTCTTCATACCCGTGGGGTAGGCAAGGACCTAAGATTACATTACAGAAGATTGATTTCTGCTCTTTGTGTAAAAAGAAAATCTATTTCTAATCTGGTTTGGGATGAGAATTCATAGTGACCATCTGTGTGAAAATTTTACCCATAGTAATTTAATTAAAAAAAAAAAAATCTGGCTCAATATATCAGTGGTTTTTTGGTGGTTTTTTTGGTTTGTTTTTTTTTTTTTTTTTTTTTTTTTTTTCCTCTCCCTGAGTAAGGTTTCCTAGTCTGGCATCTGAAGAAAGAGCATCTGCTTCAAAGATGTCTTTGGAAGTTCTGAGTCATTACTCCTTACCTTTTTAACAAATTTTTCCATCATGCTGCCTCATACAGACAATAAGAAATCTCCAGCTGTTATGGGCAAGGTCTACAGTATAAACATTCATCTCACTTCATCAGAGATACAACCGTGCTTCACTCCTTAATATGAATGTCTCGTTCATCTT
Organism: Chamaea fasciata; assembly: GCF_029207755.1. Classification (NCBI taxonomy): domain Eukaryota; kingdom Metazoa; phylum Chordata; class Aves; order Passeriformes; family Sylviidae; genus Chamaea; species Chamaea fasciata. The sequence continues at coordinate 29,058,505 of NW_027094086.1, forward strand.
TTTCCTTAAAAAAATAAATTTGACATTGTGATTCCCATTAATAATTCACAATTTTGACAGAATCTTTTTACTAAAAATGATCATGCCTCACATTTCAGCCTTTTAAAAACAAAACTACAATGGATTTAGACAGAAGGCTAATAATACTTAGGAAGTCCAGTCTGCACATGCATTTTTCATTATGATTGACAACCTGTTTAGAAATTCTATGTTTGTAACTTCCAGCCCAGATTTTCACTAGGTCTCGGTGAATATTTATTGGAATTCACAAATACTTCATAGTTAGGTTGCATTCTATCCCCACAGGAACATTTCTTCCACTGGACATTCAAATAGTTATCTTTTATTCACATAAATACTTCAACAAGTATTTAACATTCACATTACATTAAATAGTGTACTTACATTCATGTAATATATTGACATTAATCTCAATACAAATGTAAAGTGTTGATTGCTTGGATATTCTCACTGCAGAACTCTATTAGGTTAAGGGTGCTACTGGGTATCAGAGGGGAGCGCTGTTCCCAAAACTCTTTGACCTGCTTCACTGCAAGAAAGCAGTTAAAAGCCAACATGGAGTTGAAAATATCTTTCACAGCTGTGACAGCACAACATATGTTACTACTTTGTGTGAAAATGAGCAGAGACAATTTAAACTCTGCATTTGGCCGATTAGTCTTATGGTGTCTTTTCTTTGACAATAAAGATGCCGTTGGCAAAACCTATCCAGAAAGGACAGAGTGGGTATTCCTGCAGAGACTGCCTAGTAGATTGGGATGCTTTTGGCATACAGATAGTTGTAGCAGATGTTTCCAATTAACTGTAATAATTCTGAAAAATAAATGAACTTTCTTCAGGATCTCCTTGATGAATATTGATGCAGCGGCAGCCTCCTCGTCCTGGAAGTGCTCACAGTAGCAGTGCTCAGAGTGGAGAAGATAAAAAGTACAAAGGTGACGATTTTGCCAGAAAAGCTGAGGATTCAGGTCCTTGTACAGGGCAGAATGAGGACAGAACTTTTGTCTCAGTTTCTCTGCATGTCCTGGCTTTTCCCCTCCAGCCAGCCCTCCCAGGCAGTCAGCCCCCTGAGGCAGGCCTGTCCATGAGACACGGTGCCGGGGGGTCTCACCCAAGGGCACATCATCCGTTGCTACAGGACAGAGTGGATGGTTTTGTTAAGGCCCTAGCTGAGCTTGGTGCCAAAAGGATTTGTTCCTTGAGTGCTGAGATTTGTGAGGAGCACAATGCCGGTGCAGACATGAGGGCTCTTCAGGGATCCCATGGCTCTCCACGTGGAGCTGCTTGGAAGCACTTTCAACGACATACGGAGAGCTGAACTTGGTGTGGCTGTGCTATGGGATACCAGAGTGAGCATGGAGGTTTGTGGTACAGTTTTTTTCAGCACTTCAGGACTCTTGTTGTGTGCTGTCCACAAACAGATGGCGAGCTCTACTATTTCATTAAAAAAAAAAAAAAAAGGCAAAGAATCTTCCACAACTTGCATAGAATTTAATATGGCTTTATTTTAGCATAGCTACATTTCTTGTTGAGTCCATTTTGCTTTATTTTCTTCCTCGTAGGTATATTTCTTTTCATACTTGTAATGAAGTATAGCTAGTTTTAATTTGAACTTGATGATTTATATAGTTTTGTTTTTTTTTGAATGTACCGGTATTTTTGCCAGTTCTATTTGTTACTCTCTTCATAGCTTTGTTGCAAGGCACATTTTTGCTCTGATTTCACGTAGTTCTTTCTGCACTTCTAAGGTTTTGTATTTATAATTTCTCAGCTTATATAGTAGATTCCACTTCTTGACAGTGATGGCAAGTATTGCTAGTGTCATTTCTGTGCTTTTATTTTTGTTCCTTTCGAAAACTAAGGCCACAAGTGAGGGTATTTGAACGAGGCATGTTCTGTTGTGCGTTTTCCACATTAGCTCTCCGAAGCCTCCTCATCTGTAGTGTTCACAGGGTCTCCTGCTTGTGATGTTGCAGAGTCAAGGTCCAGTTTGGAGTGGAGACCAAGCTAGCCATCAGGATCAAAACTTCCTGGCTGGTGTTGCTGCCCCAACAATATGCCTCTTAACTGTAAAACCCACTGGGAATTAATCTTCCCTTTAATTCCTACTTATTGCTCTTGCCCTTTTGTGCAATGAGGGTATTAGTGCAGTTGCAATGCAGCCCCATTGTGTGGGGTCCTGCCTGCTGCTGTCCTTTGACACAAGCCTTCAGTTGCTCCACGCTGCTTCTTTTGGCTTCTAGAAACTCAGCTTCACAGGCTCTAAAGGGTCTGTGTAGTGTTTCTTTAGAGAAAGCCCAGCTGGCTGTGTATAATCCTAAGCCACTTCATTTTCCAGTACTTTACTTAACGTTATCTGCTTTCAGGACAGAATTGCATGTTTAAGAGACAAAAACTTTAACGCTATCAAACAGTTCCCTACAAGGCTTTTTTAAAGGGAATTGTTTTCTCATTGTCACCATTTCAGAGTGTCTCTAGTTTACTGCCAAGTCAGGAAAATGCAGAAGATGGACTCTTAGCAGTGATAGGAATCCTTCCCCTTGCACGTGTGCTGCTCTGTTTTGTTCTCATACATTTATCCACCCTTCAGACACTATTATTGAGAACATAAAATTATATGGAGGGTAGGGCTGTTTCTTTTGTCCTTTTTATGTTAAGGCAAATTGAGGATAGGAGGATGATGCTGAGTCAAAATTATCATCTCTGTAATTCTTTTAGGGCTAGCACTAAAATAAGAATGCGATGTGACAAGAGGTCTTGAGCAAATGGAAATTGTAAAGCTGAAGCAAATGTGAAAGACAAATGGTTCCTGTGAACTCCCATCTGTATTGAAAAAGACTACGTCAAAAGCAGTGTTAAAACTTTTTTGGCTGCATGCTTGCGTGGGACAAAATGTATTCAAAACAATTCCTGTAAAAGCTTCTTCCTAAGCAGGCTTGTCTGGAGAAATAAAAAACTGATGCAGCACTGCAGGCTCGTGGTAGGTGAAGAGGTGTTGCTCCTGCACACCTCTTCAGGATCAGGTTCTGGCCTTTCCAGCTGCAGAAAGCCAGAGCCTTCCTGATGATTTCAACAGAGTATCTGCACAAAGTCTCGTATAGGAAAAAATAGGATTGGAAGTGGCAAACATGATGGCAATACAGTCTTTCAGATTATTTGCTATGATTTTTCACCTTTGTTTTAACCACTTCCTGGCTAGAGTGCTGCAGGAACAAAACCATAGTCTTCTAAAACAATTTTCTAGGCATTTTAGGATATGCTCTTGCAGCATAGATGAAGCATTAATGTGGTAGTGCTTTGGTGTGCCTGGGGGATTTATGTTGCGTTGATTTGGTGATGAATCAAGTAGGCAATATGCAGTGCTGTGAGATGTACTGCTAATGCTGCTGGAGGAGAGGGGCTGGAGCAGTAGGCAGAAGGACAGGGATGCAGCTGCAGCAAAGTAGTGGCTGAAGAACAGGAGCACAGAGCAGAATCAGAGGAGGTAGATCACAGGTAACAGCAGACCTCGACTGTCTTGTCTTTGTATCCATGAACAGTGGTTTTGCACATAGTTTTTAGTGGGTGGTAAATGTACTTTGCCTGGAGGCATGACTTCAGGCCCTTATTCTTTTATGTTCTCCCTTTTGTTAAATATTGCTATAAGACCCCCAAATAGCATGGTGGGAGCTTTTTTTGTTGTCCTTTTTAGTTTTTATTTTAAAGGATGTACTGGCAATTATTGTTTTATCAGTAAGGACCAACATAAAAGCAAAAGCATTTGACGCCTCCCGTGCTTGTGTCACAGCATTAAATTACTGCAAAGAATGTCCCCTGTTTAAATGAGCAAATATCTAAATGACTGCTTAACTTACATTTTTTCATTAAGCTCTTCTTGTGTTTCATGAGCTTATTATTAAGCTAAATAAGTTTTATTTTATCAGGATTTGGACTTAATTCAAAGACTGAACTTAAAAAGAAAACAACTAGCCAAGCAGTAAAAGCTGTTTGATGGAGAGAGGCAAGGAGATTTCTCTGTGTGTACATGACCTGTAATTTTCGAAAGTGTATCTGCCAGCCCAGCTATATCTCTGTTCTAATAGGATCACTTGGAGAATATTTGTATGTGTCTGGTATTTCACATTCTTAACATCTGGGTTTTAGTTTTGAAGTGGCTGCACATGTGAAATACCAGACATGCACTTGTGAAATAGCCTTGTTTGAGTGTGCTTTCTTTATATTCTATAAAATCAGGAAAGTAAAACAATGAAGAGATACACGTTAGCTGGGATTTTTGGCTGAGATGCTTCTCATGTCAGGAAGTACTGATTTGTTTCCCAGGGCATGCTTTCCAGGCTGATGTTCCTAGGAGATTTGTCCAAGCAAAGATATTCAGGCTTTGACTCATGGTGAATTTTGGTATCTAATGCGGAGAAGATGCTGACAGCGACCCAAAAATTGGATTTTAAAAGTTATAGAAAAAGAATGAATGTTTTGTCTTTCCCTTCCTCAGTTATTAAAAGCAAGGGTGGGGAGGGTACAATTACCATTTGTTAAACATTATTCCTGAAACACTTCAGAGGGGGTGAGGCTTTCCTAAACATTCTACGTGATGAATTTGTTCCTTCTGCCCCACTGAATTCAAATGAAGTGCTTCTCCTTCTTGCAGCGTGTAAGGCACACTCATCTTGTCCCTGGCTGGAATGTGAGCAGCGCTTTACTGCCCGGATTCCCACGGCAGCAGCAAGCAATCTTGAGCAGTTAAGATGCTCTCCATCATCATGGGACTGTCACTGGTGTCTCAGAGGCAGTAGTCAGGGTCCCAGTGGGGAAGCTTACAGCTGGCTGCAGCTGCTCCCATGCCTTCTTCATGGAGGGAGGAATGTACATGAAAAAAGAGAAAAACTGTAATGAAATCCATTAACAACTGTTAGGAAGGACGCAAGCTCGTGCAGATGAATTTTAGTGGAACAAAAGCTATTTATACAAAGCCACCTTATGTGTTGCAATATCTGATGGCTGTGCCACAGGGTGACCCCTCTTCCCAGGGTCTTGCTGGATAGCACGGCAGTCAAGGTGAGGGCCCCCAGACTTCTTCCTGCACTGACACAGCACAGAGCACCCCAGGGGCACTTCCTGGCTGTGGTTGAGGTACTAGCAGGAGTACTGCCCACTGGCTGCCAGGCCACTGCTTTCTCCATGGTCAAAGGAAGGGATCTCTGTGAAAAGAAGGCTGACAGTATGGGGGGGGAGGAGGGGAGGGGGTAGGATGTATGCACTGGACTTGGGGAGAAGCACATCGGGACTTCTTTTCTTGTTCATCTCCCCTCAGGCTTAGCAGGAAATATTTTTCTCACATCCCTGGCCGTCCATCTGGCTGCTTTGGTGTGGGAGAAAACACATGCTGAAGCCCATACGATTTGCATGGATTTAATGCAAATACCAAAGCAGAATTTCAGGAGTTGGTTAAGTGTGGGTTTTTTTCTAAAAGGCTAATGTAATCTTCTGTGGTGTGTGATTACATCTTCTGGCAAGGCTTGCTTGATTAAGCAAATCCCATTTCTGGGATTTAGGGTTTTATGTTAGCTTATCTCCCAGTTCAATGAGTTGGCACAGGAAATTCTGTTTACTGTGTCTTCTCCAGTGCATCTAGTCCAGCATGGAGTCTGGAGGTGGTCAATATGCACACTAACACTCTGGCTGTCTCAGCCACTCATGTAAATGAAGAAGTCACATTCAAAGAGTTAAAAAAAAAAAAATCTTATCATCCGCAAATTACTGCAGGTTTCCTTTAAACATCATATTCAGTTCTCTCTGGGAGAGTGATTTAAAAGGTCATTTTCAAAAGAGAGAGACATACAAATGTTCTGGGGGGTCCTCCTTGTTGGGACACTGGTCAGAGCAGTGATGCTCAGCACTCTCCATCCATCAGTCCACTCCACATGTCACCTCCTGTGCACAGGAGGAGGGTGGTAGGTGGTGGCACCCAAAAGACAGTTCTGCAAAACTCACCCACTGAAATGGAGGGCGAGGCTGGCCAGTGGTGCTCTGCCTCAGCACCTTCCATTTGGCAGTGCCCGCTCTATTAAGCAATGCTCCCGTAGAGCTTTGATGTTACAGGGTCAAGTCTCCCTTGCAGGTGGCTTTTGTGTACCAAAGGCTGGTGGGGTAGGTGTAGTAGTTTGAAGGCAAAACAAATGAGAGGCTCTAAGTCAGAGATACAATTTAATAGGAAAAAAAAAAAGGAAAGAAAGTAAAATAAAATCGATGCAATAATACAAAAGACCACTGACAGAGTCAGAATACAACCTGAGTGTAGTGATGGAAGCAGTCCAGATGAGGTGGTCTTCCTGAAGCAGTGATCCTGTAGAAAGGTCTGGTAGCTCGGGTCCTCTGGGAATCCAGTGGGTAAGCGCCCCTCTGGTGTTCAGAGTCTCAGCTTATATCCAGGCTGGAATGCTTGGTTTCTCCCTCTGGGCGGAGCATCCCACAATGGGATGGTGAGTCATGTGATAAGGCCTGATGGGCCCATTAACAGGAGGTAGTCCAGGAGGGGGTTATCTGTGAGCTGTGTAGCAAAGGTGCTGATGGCCCATTGACAGAAGATAATCCAGAGTGGGGGAGGCAGGGAGCACTGCCTCACCTGGTTTCAACAGTTCATGAAGATGGTGATAGAATATACTTCAACCCAGGACATTATGGGATGCCAAAAGCTCGGCCTCTGCTTGCAAGCTGGAATGTATTCTTGATGCCCAAGATTGCTTTCATTATGTTGATATTACTTATTTTAAAAAACCTAAGCTAATCAACTTCTGTCACAGCCTTGCTGTGTGACCAGGGCAAAACCTTTTTTAGCAGATACTTTGAGAGCTTTTATGGAACTCCCCTAGTGGACAGACACCTCTGGCTTATTGGGTCACTTCACTCCCAGAAGGATTGTTTAAAGTATACTTTAAAGTCAGGGCAGGGCCCAGTTTCTCAGCACCCTTGAGTAAGACTCACTTTATCAGACACTTGAAAGATTTGCTCTTTTAAATTCCTTTTTAATTAGTCTCTAAATTCTTTGAGTTCAGTCTTGTGAAGCAAGCCTGGGTGAGGCTTTCAGATATGTGTCAGTCCATCCATGACAGGTATCTCCAAGGGAGAACAAAGTATTGAAGGACAATATTAGATAAAAAAAACCAGCTCTGATCTCTCACAGGTAATGTGGAGTCCAGGCAAAACCCATAAAATCCCTCAACAGCAATAGCAGAAAGAAGGTGGAAACACCATACCTTACTGATCTGTTGTTCACCTGCTTCAAAAGCTGGTGAATCAGAGGGGTCAGCAGATCCTTCAGGATTTTTTTTTCTTTTATACCAGAAACATATGTCAAACTTTAGGCAACACTGTTAGATTTCAGTCTAGTGTCACATGAAGCAGGTGCAGGGGCAGCCGGCTCACTGTTCTGTCCTGTGGGTACTTAGGAGGATGGCACAAAGGGCTTTAGTTGCATTAAGAAATGTTTGATGTAATTAACCAGCTTTTTGTTTGGATTGGGTCTAAGGTTGTCCATCTTGTTTTTCCTGATTTTTAAACCAGTTTTCATTCTGAAAGATATAGTGATAATCAAAGAGAACAAGAACAGTTAACTGACAGTCTACATCCCACCCTGTTTTTCCTGAAATTAAACTTTGAGCATTAACACTATCTCAATTCACTGTGGTTAAACAAATATTTCTAAAGGGGAGGGATTTGTTTGTTTTTGGGGAGGTTTTTTGGTTTTTATGTTCCTTGTTTTATGAATAAATAAATGCTGTGGACTCTTCTATCACTGATTCAATACTTAAATATGCGTCCACAGTTTCTACGTGGCCGTGGTAAGAGGACTTGTATATTTTGTGCAAATGCTTGTACAGAGAAAATCACATCATAATAATTACTTTTCATATAATGCAGTTTCCTGAGCACAAACAGTTTTATCTGGTATTCTTTTGCTGAGTAGGATGCCGCCACTCATGGCAGATAAACTGGGATAGTTCAAAGATGTCTGACAGGATCAGGACTCAGAAATGCAAGTCAGCCATTGGAGGCGAGATGCAGAGCAGTCATGGATGGTGATGAAGTAGTGACAAAGTTTCTCTCTATCACAGCTTGTCAACAAATGACAGGAGGATGTCATTTTTTATCTCTTGCACTTATAATCTCAAAATTAAACCCTTCTAAACAGATTTATATCTTCTGGTGGCTGTTTTCCTGATTAGAGTGGTGTCACTTCCATTTCCAGAACCTCAGCCCACTAGTATCTTAAAGTCTGATCAATTATTTTGAGCGTATTCTAATTATATTTCACATTTTTTAAGAAAAATTATATTCCCTTGTGCCCTAGAGTTTAGCAATTTGATTAGATAATCAGAACTTGCCCACATATTCAAATAATTCAGGAGTGTTTCTCCTGGTCAGATATGGCACATATCCAGTATAGGATAATGGATTTTCACAATTTTTTAGTCAAATCTGGAAACATTTGGAAATCTTGAGTCAGAATGATCTTTGACCTGAAATTTAATTAAGGATTGGGAAATAGGAAAAATGGGTGGATGCAGGATAGGATTAAACAACAAAAAAATCTCTGTTCCTTCAAGATTTTGATCCTGTTAAATGGTGTAAAAAACTCTTGTCATAGAATAGTTGGGCCTTTTAAATGGCATAAATTTGAAAATTAGGAAGAGTGGAAAATGAAAACTTAGTAATGTGATTCCTTTCTTCATTTTTAACAAAAATGAGCAAGCTGCAGGGAAGAATAAAAGACAGCTGAAGTCAAAGGAAGCACATTTGTAGCCATCTATGTCCTAATGAGTAACATTAGGAAGCCATATGTAAGTATTTAGTCTTGACTGTAATGGATTGAATACATTTGGTCTTGTCTGGAGGAAACAAGACCAAATCTATCAAGTACGTGGGTGAAAAAACAGTTGGAAATTCTGGTTACTACAAATAGAAACCAAAGAGCTGTGCTCAAATGCTTTCACCTCAGAGGAGGTGAAAGTTTCAGTTCCACTAGCAGTGGTTATCAGACAGGTGAGAAATAAATTTGCAAATTACCTCAGTTATTCTTAAATACTTTGCTGGATGTGTAGTAGTTCATAAGAACTGTACTGTTGCAAACCAACTTCCGCAAAAAAAATAATTTTAAAAAATTATTTGTATTCTTGCAGTACGGAATATTAGATTATATTGGTAGACATCAGATCTTTGTAAGGTTTTGACTTGACTGCTCTGAGAGGGGACTTTGGACACATGAAAATTATGCCAAGCTAAAAATCCACATGACCTGAGTTAATCAAGACTTAAGGAGCTTTTAGCAGAGAGCAGAGCATAGACTCAAATGATCTGTGCCCAAGTAAAATACTTCAGTTTGATCAATAGCTCAAAATTAAATACAGGCCTCTTAGCAGTGGGGGCAGTCCAGTGTGTATTTGTCTTCAGCATGTGTAGGAGATATGCACTTCCCAGCTCTGACAGGCTCCCAGCCAGAGATGATGCTTTATTAAATGTAATTTCGTGTTTAGTCTCCCATAGATGGAGACGACCTGATATGATCCAGCATTTGTCTCAGGCAAGTAGAAGGACCTGATGAGGTGCATGTACCAATGTCACATAACACTATAAATAAAAGTGTCACAAAAGTAATACTCTTGGAAAGAAAGAATAGCAGTGACAAGTTTGACTGGAAAAACTGTAACTGAGGGAAGTCTAGAATAAGCAGTGTTATCAAATTGGTTTTACTCAACAGCTGATCCAAATTTAACTCTTGGGTTCAGGCTTCATTATCACCTAATGCAGGCTGAACACATCTATCCTGGACACACTGGAGATTTGATATAACACCTATTTAGAGAAGCAATTTACAAGTGTAAGTCTTATCTGTATGGCCAGAGATGTTCATAATTTGTTTAAAGATGTTTGCTTTGTATTTGTAAAGATTGAATTTGCTATCATGGTATTAGAGTGGCAGTGACTAAGTCTTGGCATATGTATTTGGAGAAAGAGTCTCTTGGCCTTGTGTTTTCAGAAAACTGAATGTTGAGTCCCTCTTTCTCTTCGTTGTAGATGTAAAGCAGTAGTCTGAACATGCGTGTGTTTTAAAATCCTGTAAACAAACCAGATTTTTCATCATACTAAGAAATCAAATAGTTTTTCTACACCTCCAAAGACACATATGGCACCTTCCTGTCCCTGCCAGAGGCTGTGTGCTGCGCTCCTTCCTCTTGCATGATTTTATGGAGAAGTTCTTCTCTGAAACTTTTATTCTGTGGTTCCTTAATCCATCCCGCCATTGAATGACAGAATTCTTCTGCCACTTAAGCTGCCCTGAGTAATATCCCTGTGGTTTTTTACACTTTGAGAACTAAGGATGTGTAAGATAGAGGTGAGGGCTATCTCAGACTGATGGTGTACATCCAAAGATACTGCAAGTTAATGGAATTGCTAGGAAATTACACCAGTGAAAGTGAGTTTTTCTTTGGTACTTCTAAAGTATTTGTGAGAATAGTCTGAAAGTATTCATTTTCCATGGGGCCCTGACAAATAATATCTGGATCTTTACTTGCCATAAATGTGGGGGAAAAAGGATAGTAAGGTCTTTAAAAAATGAAAGTCAAGTAGGATCACAAAGATTCAGAAAGAGAAGTATCTCCATAGAAAAAAAATCAATAAGCCATGTCATATAAACAACTTATATGTAAGTGATAAATCTCTCTACATCAGTTGACCAGTGTAAAGACTGAGTTTTGGCTTTCACAACTGAGTTTATGCACACTAAGTACATGGTTCCTTAAGTAAAATCTAAAGGTACAGCTTGTTAGAGATGAAGTGAGATGGCACAGGCAGGCTCTTCCACTTTAGACTCAAGATTTCCAGGAGAAATAACCATCTTTAGTGTTCTTAACTACCTTCAAGCCAAAATACAACATTTTAGGCACCTATGTTATGGTTTCTAAATGTTGTTCAGTAAAAGACAAAAGTGACATGAGAAGAGTAACACTGAGGACCACTGATTTATGTGGACTGGAAACTTAAGCAGAAAAAGGAGAAGGAATAAAGCTGGCCTGTAGGACATTGCTCTTGATTACACTTGACCTGTTTTAGTTGAAGTAGTTCTGCTTGCCTCTGGCCACGAGCATTTCCCTTGTATTTTACCATTAGATGTTGCATTCTTTGCTAGATCTTGAGTGGTGTGTGTGGGCTGACCCCTGCACAGTTCTCTTTTCAGGCATCGTTTTGACTCTGAATAACCAACTCAGCACTGGTTTCTAAAGGTTTGAGATTACTTACATAATTCTGCAAAAAGAGATTCATGCCATGAAAGTGACCTGGAAGCTGCTCTGAAATATGTTCTAGATGTTTACAAGGTTCAGTCAAAGAAGATCTGATTTTTTTTATTGCCATGGAGTTGCGGGGCACTGCTGATATAAAGCACTCTTGAACCTGCTTAAGTCCATTTGACAAGATAATAAAGACTAATTATATTTTATTAATAGATGAAAGGAAATCCTGAAGAATTGTTATTAAGTGATAAAATTAGAAGAGATGATTGTTCATTTACAGCTGTCCTGTATCAGCTTAATTTTGAGTACAAGATGCAGAGTTTTACAGGTCTGTTACTATCCAGACACTGAACTGAGCACTGCTGCTCAGTTCTCCTGAAAATTATTTTGGAGTTTAGCTTCAGTGAAATGCTTCAAAACAACATATATTTTTAAAGTGCTTATAAATTCCCTCTAGAAGTCACCATCTTACTTTGCAGTCTCATGTTACAAACTCAAATATATTAATTTGGAAGAGGTGTATCTTCATTCGTTACTCAAGATAACCCTTACCAAAGTCCCCAGAAATATAAGAGCAAGAGCCCTGAGAGGTGGGGCAGCAGGATGGCTGCCTAGCCCTGATGATCATCTCAAGGCTGATCTGGTAGGACTGGTTTAAAGGGTGAGATAAGGCCTCTGGGAGATTGCCAGCAAGTCACCAATTAATACTAATTGCATGGGAAAATACTGTAAGGCTGCAATTGTTCATCCGGGACTGCCATGAGTTCATAGCTGTGCTGCACCCAAGGGTTGTGTGTCCCTTGGTATTTACTTCAAGAAGAAAAAACAATGTTGCTCGCTGCTCCATTCACTTGCAATGTTTTAAGATCTGAACTGTAATTAATGTGGAGGAACGTGAAACACCTCACATCTGTCTTAGAGCTTGGCTTGGGAATATTTGAGTTAAACCAATATTCTAATTGGTTTCAGCAGGAATCACCACTTCTCATCTTGAGCCAGACATTGTTTCTCATTTTCTCATAGGAAGGAAAACAAAGCTGAAGTTGCATGAAATATATGCACATGATAATCCTTTCAAAACAAGAAAACTATGGACATCTGATTTAAAAAGGGCTTTTGACTTTGCATCTCTGATTTCCAAGTAAAGCTTTGCAGAAAACTGAGGTTTAAGCTGCTGCCGTCTCCTCCTCTGCCTAGTGACAGCTGTAAACATCTGCTGAGGATGTCATTTATTGTTTCATCCTCAAGTTGCTCATGAAGATCATGAAGCATCGTGCCTCCTTGAAAATTAAACCGGTAATGCTGAGGGGCAAGAGCGAACAGCCAGCGTGCTCAGAGGCTCTTGAGTGTGGTTACCGGGGGTCGAGAGCAGCTGCTGTGTCTGGGCTCAGTCCAGGGATCACGCCCGGGCAGGGAGAGGCGCTTTCCCGGGAAGTTTGGAGAGGCAGGTGGCAGGAGTGGGGAGGGCGCGTTCCTCTGTCACCGCACTGCGATTTCGCCTCTCCGTCTTCCTCTCGAAAAGGCAGACAAGGCTTCCAAGTCCTAAATTGCATTTTGTCTAACTCCTCCCCTATTCCGGCTGCTTGCTCATGCAACCACCCACGGATCCGAAACAAAAATGTGTGAAGCGAGGCAGGGAGTGCTCTTGCCAGTGCAGATTCCATCTCCTCTGTAGGCGCCGGGGTGCCCGTCGTGCACTGACAGTCTCACTCCTGGACACAGCGGAGCTTTGGCTAATCACAGATACATAAGCATTTCTCTCCCATTCGTTCTCACTCCTCTGTACTCCAAGAAGAAGAAGGAGAAGAAGAAAAGAGAGGTCCGGGGCTGCGGATGAGCGTGTCTTTGTGCCACTGCTCTCTGGGCGGGCTGACAGAGGCGGCATTGTTCGCAGGCTGTGCCCACTTGGCAGCCGGAGAAGGTGGGATCTGCGCCCTGCATACGGAATCGGTGAGCGGCCAGGGACAGGGGTGAGAAGCCCTGAGAGCTGCATTAACACCCAGGGGGAGTTTAAAACAGCTTTTCCTGGTATCTTCTGCAAAGAGGGTCTAGGATGAGGAGTCCTTGTTAATCACAGGTAATATTTTTATCTTTAGGGTAGCGTAAGATAGTGGCCATTGCTGCTGTTTGGTTGTTCATTAAAATAAGAGTGATACAACAGGGAGGAAAGTTATGAAGTCCTCTGTACTCCACAGGAGAATAAATAATATGGTGGCATCATGCTGAGGGTTATTGAAGTTTGTCTGTTCCCCTTTATGTGGGCTTGGTTTGCGTTATCAGGGTTAAGAAAATCTGTATGTGTTCCCATCAGAGGAAGAAAAGACTAGTATCCTTCTCCATCTTACTTTTTAAGCCAAAAGTTACTATTTATATGCAATATTAAATTAATTCTGCTAATAGAAATGCATTGATATATAGCCATTAGGCAAGGTAAATACTTCTTATTACCAGAGACAGTTCCTCACCCCTCAGGGTACTCCCTGGAGTACAATGCATCCTGTACAGTGGTAAACAATTAACATTTGTTGCACACACCTCAGCAGAAAGAAAAATCGTTGCATTTATTTTTCCAGCCACCTTGCAATATCTATCATTACACAGATTTTTCATTGTTGTGCCAGTATTTCTCATGTGTTCTTAGTACTTCAATCCTATTTTAGTGGGTTTTAAATGACTATTTTTTTTTTCGTTTCTAAGTGAAGATATATTTTGTCTGAATGTTTACTGTTCATACTGCTGTCTGTTCTTTGTGGTTGTTAAGTCTCTTTTTGAAAGTGTGTACTGCTATTTGGGGATGATAACAAACATGGTCTTAAAAGCACAAGCCTTGTGGCTGTTACTCATTTTTTGTGCCCAGGTTGACACACTTTTGGGGTGAACAGGCTAAGCTGCCTTGAAGACCCACCCCCCCAACTCTAAATCTGGAGCTCTTAGGAAAACAAGTGGTGTTTGAAAGGTTTTTTTCTAAGAAGAGGTTAAAATAAGGAGAGTGCAGTTTGTGTACTGAAGAACTTTACTCAGTTCTGCCAGTGCAGCACCGTTTGTTCTGTGTAGTTTGGGAGAACACAGCTCGTACCTCCTGTTTCCCCAATGGCACGTAGCAGCCCCAGAGGACACACGCTGCTTTTGTGCTTCTGTTCAGTTTTAATCTTTAGGGAGCAACTGTTTCAAAGAATAAACACATTGCCTTGTAGGAGAAGCTCCAGAAAACATCCTGCTAGTGACAGCGGCAGCCGCTGCCCATCATCCTGGACGTTCCTCTGCCAAAACCGGCGGGGCTTTGTGAGCTGGCCAGCCAAAGGCTGGGAGCTGCAAACTCTGTGTTCCCAAGCATGGCCAAAGGAAATCACGTTTCAAAGCACTGAATTAAAACTGTGAAGCTGCTGGCTCAAAAATGCAGAATCTGTGTTTATCCTGGTCCCCTCAGCCCAGGGATTTCTGGCATCCCCTTTCTGCAGGAGTGTCCTGCCCACTAATCCCTACACACCCCTCAGGCTGCCTGGCGGTGGGGCTAGTTGGGCACCAGGTGGGCAGGTAAGGAGCCTGCTCACTCCCTCCATGCAGGCTCTTAGGTTAAATCAAAATTGGTTGTTTATTATTCTGAATATACTGGTGTAGAGCCTGTTACTTTTCTTTTACTGACTGGTTTTAACTGGCAAACAAAGTTTCATTTGCTGTTAGTTTAAAAAAGTGCAATAAATACATGTCCCACACAGAGTAATCCCGCATAATATTTGTTTACTAGATGCATGCCTCACTTATACAGAGACTTTTATAACCCGTTTCCTTCAGAGTATATGACACTAAGTGGGCAGGGTCAATTTAAAATAAATAGCTTTTGCTTACAAAGTCAACTTCAGTCTATTGTATATGTTTCTGTAAACAAAAAGATGCAGCAGAGTTTGGGATGGATATAAGCACAGGCAGGGCTTTCGAGATAATGTCTTAACCAGTGCTTCATTGTTTTTTCAGCCCAGAAGCTTTTGCTTCCTCACTGGGAGAGCCTGTATGAAGACCTGTGTGGATGATGTTATAAGGTAAGGTATACATTTTACATGTGTTCTTTAAGTTCTTAATTTTGCATTGCTGCAGCGTTTCTGTGTGAGAAGTTGCTACACTCTGTCTAATTTCTTCTCAGAGAGACTTGCATATGGTCGTCTCTTGTTTGGTGTAACAAAAAAATGAGCAAGTCTTAACGGTTTACAGTGTAGATGATGATATGTCTTAAATGATGTTGAATTTCAATTTCTCTCCTACGAGCCTCAAACTGTCCCTTTGGGGAGAGGCTCATGCTGTGTATTTGGAGGTGCAGCATCACTTGCAGTGTTTTATTCAACTTGGTATTGTTACATTGAAACAGGACTGTGCCATGTGTTTTCTGATTCCCAGAAATACTGTCACTTCAGGGCCTTCCCCTGCCAGCTTTAGTGTCAGTTTTCCTTCTACGCTCTTCTCTGTCTGGTTAGCAGTCCTCATCATTTCTATTCCCCTGCAGACACAGTGCACTCGAGGCTTTTACCCGCAGGCAGACTGATGATCAACAGCACCATCCTCACCTCCTCTCCCAGGGCTTATGTTTTACTCTTCCTCATGCACTGAGTGACCAAATAATCTGTTAATAAATGAAAAATCTATTTGAAATAAATTGATGAGGAAATGTGGAACTCTTCTGATTTGGGGTCCTAAAAGACAGGCTTTCATGCTGGGCAGTTCACACAGCCTGCATGCATATTACAAAGTCTAGCAGCATTAGTATAGTACAGCTGTGCTGCATGTTTCCTTAATCTGCTTGTTTAGAGACACCCAGAATATTCATCTTAATCATTTCCGCTGCATAGTAGGTACAGGAGGAAATACCAGGGAGAGTATTTTTCCCTGTGACTGGGAAAATGCATCATTTGAATGTGTAATGTAAATATTTTAACTAACCAAATGTAAACACTGTTTTGCCTTTAGGATGGGAAAAGACTGTCACAGTCAGAAACGAGCTGACATAGGAGTGACCCTGTATAGATGAGATACAAAATTGTGTTCACACATTTTGGTAATCAAAACAGAGCCCTTAATGAATTGCCTAGTGTGAAAGGAATTACAAACACAAATGTGCCTGACACAAGGCATTCGGAAGTTGCTGCTGTATTAATGCTAGAATGAAGGACTTTTCAGGATTCATGGGGATCCAAGGTCTATGGGGAGGATCATGGGAGTTGAGAGAGATAAGATGATGAGAGATGTGCTATGGTGAGGACTAAACAAAGGCTGAAGACTCTCTTCAGGGAGTTGAGAAAACCTCAACCTTTTCAGTTGAGGGAAACCTCAATTTGTAAGTATGCTCTGAATATCCATGGCTCCTCCATGCCACAGACTATGAGTTGTGTTCACCATGCCAGGACAGTCAGCTCAGAAGTTTTCAAGGGTTAGAAGATGGTAGCAGGAACAAATATACTAGATTCAGCAAGAAGCAACTTATTGCATTCAAAGATGTGCTGTGATTTTTCAGCCAGTAGATTCAAAGGAAAGCAGAATTCTTAGGGAGCTCAGAGTGGTTGCTCATCCATTCTGCCTAAACTGGCTTCATGAGTGTGTGATGACTTATGTTCAAGTGGTGCTTGATAGAAACCAAACATGTGGTTTAACTCTTGGTACTGAATGTGGTCCTGAAAACAGCATAAGATCCAGAGTCCTCCCAGATTCCACCTGACTTCACTGTGCAGTAAATGATCTTTGGGCATTCATCAGAGTGCTAAGCAGAAGAAACATCTGGAGATGATTTCATTGGCTGTATGTTCTAGCCCTTGAACTGTTAATATCAGAAGAAGAAGAAACGACACTGAGGATTTGTCTAGACTCCATGGATTGCAAGAAACTACATAGCTCTTATTTCTGAAGGCACAGGCCCAAGCCAGTAAGCTTTCATTACTGGAATAGCTGGGGGATTTTTCAAGGTTGATTTTTGCTTGTATTACCAACAATGGATAAATTATTAACATCTGCCTCACATTTGGTATTTCTTTGTTCCAACGGCTGGAAATTTACATTTACACATAGACCTCAGAGCTAAAAATGTGATTCCCTAGGTTAAAAACCCATAATGATTTTTGTTGTTCTCCTTGATAGGAAAGGAGAACTGAAAACACAAGGAAAAGACAAACAGGAAGGGTAGCCCCCAGATGATAAATGGTCTCAGTTGGAAAAGAGATTAATCATGTATAATATAGCCTTAAAAGTGTCATTGTCTGCCACTACTACAGCAATTTAGCTATAGCCAAATGAGCAAATCTATCTATTAAATTATCCAAAGAAAGCAGAAGAAATCAAATATTAAACGTCGTCAGTGAAGAGAAAATACAATGGCTTTTTTCAGTAGAAAATTAAGGAGGAAATTAAGAGCCTCTCTTGTGTGGATGAGAAGTGTTCTGCATAGATGAGAATAACTTTTACATTATCTCAGAATCAAACTTGTGCTGCTAGAAAATCTAATCATTTTGTGCAATAACTTCTTTTAATTATTCTCTTGAATACAGATAATCCAAATCTCCTTTATCTCCCAGACAGATGTATCAATTTTCATGGGAAAGCTTTAATACAGTCAAAAGTAAGAACTTCATTTTTTTTCCTTTATGAGCAGGAAGTTCATACACTTTTGCTAAAGGGCATTGTGCCTTTAAAAAAAAATACTTAAAATTGCACTCTGTGTTTTAGCACAGGGAAAAAGGTAGGAGCAGATTGCTCTGTAGTACTGAATTCACAGCATCATTTTTCTAAAATAAAGTCACAGTATTTGAAAGCTGATGAGAGAGAGGGAATTTAAGAGAAGGGAAGTGCAGTTGAAAAATTTTTGGAAGGAGATTGTAAACTTTGGGGCAGAAGGGAGTTAGATAAAAGAATCTGTGAGAGTGGGAATAATAATGTGAAGAGGAACAGACTGTGCTGGTGATGTCTTTTGGCCAAGGTTTTGAAAAGAATTCAGAGTATTATCTGCAATCTTTGTCTTTGAGGGAGGGAATGGGAATTTTTCCATTTACAGTAAAGTCGAGTAAGAATGTCATTGCTCCAGCTGTTAAAATATTTTGAAATCTACTTCAAACTGATTATTTATTGCAGTGTTAAAAGTATAGACTATTGTGAACAGAAGAAAAAGAGAAATTGGAATCAATCCCAAAAAGTGGGTTGAAAGTATAATTTATGCTTCCCTGAGAGGGGACTGCTAGTCCAGTTCAGCTTATTCCAAGCCAATTCTCTGAGAGACTGGTTTTTTAGGAAGCCTCTTGGGATAGATATAGCTGGAGGTGAACAAATCTCAAGGTTCAAATCTGCAAGGGAAACTTGGGAGCCTCTGTCAAAGCCAGAGGTAAATAGGTGCCATCTGAGTGAGATTTTACAAAGCATGTGAGGACCATGGCATCCCAAGCATCTCTGGCATACCCGTGAGAACAGACTTGTGTAAGGCAGAGTTTCTGCAGAAGGTGGATGGGCTACATGTGCTGCTCCTGTGCCTACAGCTTTGTCAGAAGCCCCTTTTTCATGATGGTACAGAGCACTCCATGATCTTTGCCTGTTCAGTCATTTCTATGTAACACAGTCTTCACATTTGTATCTACATATAACCAGTTCCAAATGAATAGCAGTAACTTTCAGCATTAGGTAAATATGTCTGAAATGAATTTATCCCTGTGCTGTTTGGACTGTCAGTAGCCTTGGACAATCTGCTGTCATCAGACTGACTTGGGTTCTTAGTTTTGCTCTTGTGGCACAGCCAATTCCATTTCAGGGTATGTGAATTAAAGAGAGTATGCTCTAATAATATTTTATATTTACACGGCACATCTTATCCCAGAGGACTTTATAAATCATGTATATTCAACACCTCTGACCTTTCACAGTCCCTTCAGAACTGGAGAACAAGCATTTTACAAAAGCAATAAAACCATGGGAATTTTTTCTCTGTAATACTGGGAGGAACTCATTAATTACAGAATGAATTTTACGTTCCCTAAGCTGCAGCTTCAGTTTGTAAAGACCTTTATTGAAAATTTCTTCAAGATAAGATGCATGATCCTAAATTTATGTACACCACAAACAAAGAGCTAATCCATCCTTTTAAAACCGGACCCCTGGAAATATTTCACTCTTGCATCTAAATGGACATGGAAGTGTCACTACCTTTATGCCTTGGCTGTCATTTTATCAGTGAATTGTCACCTCTTCCTGAAGGATCTGCCCAAAATTCTATAGTCTGCTTTCCCCCTCAGCTGCTACACATCTTCCCATTGCAGTGTGAGAAAAACAGCAAAGTGGATGCATCCGAGGAATTTGAGGAATTGCTTTTGAGGAATCCAAATATAACTGATCCTCTGAGGTATCAAGCTCAAGAAATTCAGCATGTCCATGCATTTGGTCAGCATATGCAGAGGAGGGATAAGCAAGGCCGAAGGAACAAGGCAGAGGAGGAGGAGGATGGCGATGAATTCATCTTCCTGGCATTCAGTGCTTCTTCCTGTAAACATTAGGAGGATGACCCAAAGCCTGTGGGTATCAGTTAGTGTCTGTCCCTGCAGCACTGGGTCAGTGAGGGAGAGTGTGCGGCCCTTTGTCTTCCCAGGGCATTCTCCTTGTGGTGCACAGAGCTTCAGCTTACGTGCAGCACTACCTCCACCTCAGTAGGGTCAGATTCCCTCTACCTTGAGAAAAAAACTCCAGAGGAGTTGCTTTCCTGAATTTTAAAGAAGAAAATAGATATGCAGCCTGTTCTAGGAGTCTTTGCCAGGCCATTTTGTGGGTTGATTTCGGCCTTATTTAGTCTGTTGTTTTAAACAGAAGGACAACAACATTTCTATTTTACTTGTACAATTCAGCAAATGGATTACAAAACCACAGTTAACTGTGACTGTCATGGATGGTAACTCAGTTAATAATAGATTAAAAGAATCTTTAAGTTTTCAGTGTATTGTTTTGCCATTTGTCTCTCTTTGTAGCTTGTCTGGATTTAATATAGTTTATTCCATTTAGGAGCATTACTGAGACAAACCCCATTAAAGTAGGCATTATAGTCCCTGTTTTGATTAGCACTCAAGGCCACTAGATAGTGATGCTTAAAAAAAAATAAATCTCGTATTTCTCTCATGGTCATTAGCATTGTGATCATTGCCAACCTTCATACAACAGTGTAAGTTGGTTTTTTTCCTAAATCTCAGAGCTAATTGTGAATGTCTAATATAGTCTGTGACATTTGAACTGTAACATTTATCTCAAAAATAACAGTTCTTGCTCTTTCAGTGCTCATACTTGCAAGAAATTGGATCTTTATATGTAAGACAGTCAAAAACTGTCATTAACTAGCTAATATTTTCAAAGCTATTTTATTGGGGTGATCTTTTGTTTTTTTAGTTTCTTGTTATGGTGAGGCTTTCTAGACTTTCAGGTATGTACATGTTCTTCTCTAACAACACCCTGACCGGAGAAAGACATTTGCATTACTCCTAACAATACCAGACCATTTCAGCCCTGGACTAATGTGGGCAATTAAAATAATTTCCACACATCATGCTTAAACCAGTGACGTGTAATTCTAGGACAAAGCCTTCAGCACCTCTTTCCAATATTCATCTGCACTCAGAGGATAAGCAGCTGCTATTACATGCTAATGTCTTTTGAGGGTGAATGGCCATTTTAAGGCGTATTATTAACTCTGTGCAAATCAGTGCATTTTCTGTCTTAGTGTACAGGGTTGGCTTCACATGCTGTTCCCTTTGCAGGTTTTAGTTCTGTTAACCAAAAAGAAAAATGAGAAAAAGTATGCATTTGATGAATTTGGGTTGGCATCTTGAAGGATGGAGCATGTTCATCTGAAATTACATGCTCAGGCTGTGGGGACCAGACCTCCCACCTTACAGGCTTTTGAACTTGCAGGTCTTTAAGGGCAAAAGCCCAGCCAGGACAATTAACATTTCTAATAACACAGCTGACTTATTTTACTTTATTGCTGTGTTTTACCTGCTGTAGATGTACACTGGGGTACCTGGAAGGAGGCACTCATGCTAGTGTTTGTCTTTTATTCTTACAAACCCAAGTCACCTTGTGTTCCCACTGGCTTTCCAGGTCCAGGTGTGGGAGCCCAGCAGACTCCTGAGGTCCTTTGAGCTGCTCATTGAATCCTCAAAGCAAGCTGAATGCTTCTTTGCATGAACGTAATTCTTTACTGAGATAAAAAATATTGCTTTCCCCCCCACTTCTCTTCCTCCTGAAAAGGAAAAAAGTGCACACACAAAAATGGTATAGCATACAGAGCTTTAGGACAGTTTTGCTTTGGCTTAAGGCTGTTTTGTTACTGTGGAGAGTGTGTTTCTTGCTGTGGACATGATCCCCCAGCCCCTGCTCCAGCATTTAGGGAACTCAAGTGGGATGAGTGGCTAGGAGTGCCAAATGTATAAAATACTAATTTTTTGTTGAATTGTTTCATGACTCTCCAAACCTCCTGAGCACAGAAGCCTTTTTTTATCATACTGCAGCCCAAGCCACCTAATCTGTACTCCTCTGTTTTGGGCATTTTTGAATGAATTTTGCTCACTAAGGCATCTAGTTCTGTTCTATTCCTACTATTTGTTTTGTCTAGCCTTGCCCAGAGCAGATAATTAATGCAGTAGTTAAAATACCATCATCTTAATGCTCTTTACCATGGATGAAAACTGCTTGTCTCAGAAGCTGTTATACATGAACCATGCAGGAGAATTAGCCTCAGAGTGGAATAACCCTGGATTTATTATTCAACCAGTCACCACACTAACCTGGTTTTTCCTGTTATTATTCTTACCTAAATAGTTGCTGCAGTTGAAAGGCATCTCCCAGTTTCTAAAACAGGAGAGAAACAGATCTCTGGAATATCTTTTAAAAAAATCCATTTAAAAATATGTAAATCCTCACTTGTGAATTCCTGATAAATGCCGAATAAATTCCCACAGTTCATAATTTCTCATTATTTATTTAATTTATACACCATTATAACTGTGAATGAGGCTTTACAAAACCACAGGGACACAATCTTTGCTCTAAAGAGATTGTAGCTGAAATTAGACTCAACATATGACCAATTATTTCAATAGACAAAGCAGGATTACTCCAAATAAAAATGGTTCTTGTTGCATATCTTGTGTATGTTGTAAGCTTGTAATAATACAGTTATTTGGAAAAGACCTGTTTGTGCTTCTGAACGTGGTGATTTGTAACAAAGCTCTAGAATAAAGCCATCATTAGTGCTTGCTGGTTTAAACCAGAAAACCTGAGACACTAATGACTAATCATTGCTTTCCTACAGGAAATTTAATTAAAGAGCTGGATTGAATGGAGGATATATTCAGTATTCATTTCTAGCTGCTGTGGCCTCCAAGGTCCATTTTTGGACCCATCTTGAAGATACTGCTTTCCTGTTGCATTTTATGGCATGGTGAAGGTAGAGCCTCTTGGAGGCTCTAACAGGACACCACACTTTCTTCAGCCTAATCTTGGGCACACAGTGAATAATAAGATTTCTCTGAATTTTAGGTAAAGAAGTGTCTTGCTCCATACATATAGAGCTCTTTTCCTACTATTTAGTTGCAAGTACCAGTGTAATATTTTATTTCCAGGAATAAGCCATAATGGTGCAGTACATGATTGTTTAAGTGTTCCTTGGCAGAAGAGGCTACCATCCTCATATAAATACTGCATGTACTTAGATCAAATCCTCAGGCTTTATTTTGATATTTGAATACCTAGACCTTTTGCTTGAAGGGACTTTAGCTAACGAACTGAGGTTTGTCCACAATTTCCAGAGCTCTGCTAGTACAGAGCTCATCTCATCCTCCCTCTGGATGAGGAAAAATGTCAGTGGTGGGAGCAGTGTGGGCTGGGTGAAGGGAATGGGGCTGGAAACCTCCCCACCTTCTCATCCCCTGCAGCAGATGAGAGTTGTGGTTTTATTCCCCAGCAATTCACTCAGATAAAAAGAGGATTAGGGTACCTGCTTGCCCACCCCACAGGATTCTGGTGTGGCTAATTAGTCAATATTTGCACAGCTCCGAGAAAACGCTTTAAAGTGCCAATTATGAATTATAATTATCTTCTGAAGATGATTGGGAGTCCATGTTTGCATGTTGATTCAGGCCACGGGAGTGATTGTTTCAAATACCAGCTCCTATTTAAATGCCTTGCTGATTCCTTATCTCATGTTGCGTGCTGTTTTTTTAAGGATGATGAGAAACATTAGTTTACCCTCAGGAAAGACCAGGTCTGACTGTTTTTAATAATGAGTTATGTACTTAGTCTCAGTAGGTAAATTTACAAACCAAGCAGGACACACTCAGAGATCGATTCTGCCTGTTCGGCAGATGGTTTTACACAAAACGTTCAGCAGGACAAGCCTGCTGAGACTT
Organism: Chamaea fasciata; assembly: GCF_029207755.1. Lineage (NCBI taxonomy): Eukaryota > Metazoa > Chordata > Aves > Passeriformes > Sylviidae > Chamaea > Chamaea fasciata. The sequence continues at coordinate 29,082,221 of NW_027094086.1, forward strand.
TAAAACAAATACTGCTAAGTAACATTGCCATAAGCCTCTTAATATGGTGCAATGCCTGATTTACACTGTGCAGAGCTCCTACTTTATTTATATCTCATCTATTTACTGACATGTAATAGATTTACTCTGGGAAGAGACTCAATTTTGGCAGATTTACTTTGAAGGCTGATGTTTTCAGTTGCAACTTACTTCCAGAAAATAGTAACTAGTCCTCAGCACTAACTGCAGGACACTTAGGTCTTTATTAGTAACAGCACGCCAGTATTAAGGACAAAGCCAAGAATAGCCTACAAAAGAAATCCATAATTGGACTTGAAATTTTTGAGATTCCTGGAAACTTTCTGTTGCAGCAGAAATAATTTTTTTTCATAACATCTCAGCATTTTCTTGTAGCCTTAGAAGTGTTGCTGGTCTCTTTAACTGGATAGTAAGAGGCTTAATTACATATTCTACTTTTATATGAGCTAATTGGAGAAGTGTTGCCTGTAATTTAGTTTTAATATTTGAGTCTGTATATCTGTATGTTAATGTTGCGTTAAATAAAAGGAAATCTACAGTTGTACGTAATTCTACAGAGAGAACAAAATTCTGCCTCCAGTTACTATATAAGAGAAATTGAGAACAAAATTGGGCCAGAAGTTCCCTGCCTTCCATATCTTTGCAGTAACATAAAATTTTAATGGGGAAAAATTACAGGAAAAAAGAACACTTTGTTTAAAAATGTTCATAAAGGGAAAAGGACTTTTTTTTTTTTTTCCCTGAATAGAGGCCTTTTGATGGTTGTTTGCTAATTTTATGCTTACACATGTGTTCAGTAGCTGCATAGGGACATTAAACACAATGTTGATATGAGCCCACACATTGATGCTCCAGCAGAGGGGTCTTAAATATTCATACGATGACTAGATTTGTGTTGTTTTATTTGCTTCTTTTCTGTTCTACCCAAAGTCCTAAGCACCATCAGTTAATGAAACATCACAGGGTCTGTGATAGTGAACATTTCTGAAAGTCTGGACATTAATTTTGTGTCCTGCCAGCTGGAATGAGTGGGATACTCTGGCACCATTGTACTTGGAGAAAAGTGTTTATCTGATATTAGACTAAAGCATTTCATCCCTGAATAAATCCTTATGGGCTTTCTGAGAAGGATTTAGTGTTAAGAGCATTCAGCTTTGTGTAGGAAATTATTTTAGAGGAAGGTGTATGTGTCTGTGTAATAATAAAGCACGATGTTACTGGTGTGAGATTCAAGTGCAACTGAAAACTCTTAAATTGAGGCAAGCGTCTGCTAGGCTCCTTCAGGCCCCATTATAGTCAGTGGCAGTCAGAGCCCCCTTCAGCTGCTTATGCAGAAGCAGCTGGTGCCATTTGAGGTGCCCTGGTACGTTTTTTTGTAGTTTCTTAATAGCTATTTGAGAAGCGTGAGAGTTGGTCCTGTGCCATGCCTGCTGACCTCACCCAGGTGCAAGCTTCATCTGCCTAAAGAGAGGGCATTGGCTGGTGTTTGAAATGCCATAAACTGTGCCCTTTGGCCTCCGTCTGCCCCTCCAGAAGGACACAAATCTCCAGCAGTTCATGCATCAAGTTTTTCATCTCTGTGGACCTATGGACATAAATACCCAGACATCCTCGATGCCTTTAGGCAGCTCAGGTGGTTCCAGCTGCCAGTGTTCAGGTAACTAAATGGCATCCCCCTGGGTTGGTTATCTGCATCCTTTGTGAGGTTCCACTGCCTGGTACCCCTGGAAACACAGGAGGCTGAGACACGTCACTCACACACAGACATGCCTGGGCATCTCACACATCTCACAATGGGTGGGTGACTCCCACACACCCTGTCACAAGCGTGACACCTCACTGAGCCTGCAGAGCTGCCTGGGACTTTTTTGGGAGAAAATAAAAAAAAAAAACCTATGGAAGGGCTGAGGAAGGAAGGACAGGAAACTGTAGATCTGCATGCGTTCCTGCCGTGCTGTGCTCTGTAACTCAGCTGGTGAGACACACTGTGGATTTGATCTGTGGTCTCCCTGTCATCCTGCCTTATCTGCATAGCTACAAAATGGCCCCTGGCCAATCAAGCCAAGTCAGAAAGCTGCACCAGAGGGACATCAGTGGCCCTGAGGCTCGATCACTGGGCAGCACCAGCCCAATGGAAAAAATTGTATCCTGAAATGACTGTCCTTCTGAGACAGCAGTAGAGACCCGATGGTAATTGGCTTGTTTTCTCCATCTCTTTGGGCCTACATCATTTCCCAACATCATTTTGCCTTTTGCTTTCCTTCGCTTCACCTGCATTTGCCAGCAGTGCTGTCTTTTCCTATTAGCTGTTGTGTACCAGCTGCTGTGCTTTTTCTTTTTTTTTGTCAGTTTCCATGCAGATTGTGCTTGCTTTTTTTTGCCCCAAACCTTTTTGGTGCATGTCAGCATTTTATCTGTTCGCATGCACTGGGGAATGATGGGAGCCATGATCTATTTGGGTCAGTGCATGCCTGTAACAATTCCAAAAGGAGGGAATTTCTAAGAATAAAGTCTCCAATGCCAATCTAGTTCTCATTCTTACCCACATAATATCTGTTAGCACCTCCTGCTATTTTTATACTTGTGAAACTGGGGTAGCGTGATGAGTCTGTTGTTTTTGCATTCTTCCACATGAACTAAGTCTTGCAATTCTCCTGTTGGTTGAATAACTCATGGAAATACATAGCAAAGCATGTAGTTTAGCAGCTGCCCCAAACTAACATCTGCAATCATATGTTTCAAGTCAGCTGAAAATCAAAAAAATTCATTCATCTAAAAGGATGACATGGTTGTTTTTCTGAAAGTAGCACATAAATTTGATATTGAATCTAAATAAATGCAGAGCTAGATGACCTTTGTTCTTCAGGCAGTTTGCCAGGTGTTCATTGCAATCAAGAAAAATTTTCAACCGAAAGAAAAATGAATTTATTGTCACTGCCATCAAATCAACCTGTAAATGTTTCGGCTTTCAATAACTAATGGTCACTCTCCTGACTTATGAATGGTTTCTTTGAAAACTATTTCCTTATGCAGGATCTGATTTCCTTGCAATAACACTCCCAAAGTGATGAAAAAGGATAAAAAAAAAAAACTTTTTTCACCATATAGCATTAGGTTATCCTTTAAAATGAACCATGTTCAGGACGTATTATAAGAGGCCTGAGCATGGCACATTTCTCAAAGAATAAAGCAGATGAAATCCAGACCCATTGGTTCAGGAAAATGGAACCTGAACAGGGTATTATAACAGTGGTGTAATGGTAAATTGTAAAAAAATAAGTAGCTGTTGAAATTACTGGGTGGGATGTGATGTATTGTAGCTGTATATATTCTTCAGCTGACTACTCATCATCGTGTATGTTTGTCTCTGGTATAGTTCTTAAGGCTATTTAGCACATTTTAGGTGAGCTCTTCTATTGCCTAATTATTATCGTTCCATTCTTTCTCTGAGAGAATGTTTTCATATATTTCTCGGTTCTGCTGTTTGTATTTCTGACATGCTCTTTTTTCACCACTTGGGCATCCTGATACTAATAGGTCATAACCAAAGTAATCAATATATGTTGTTATCAGTACTGGCAGTTTTATAAAGAGTTTGTGTAGGTGTTTGATTGGTACATTATTACAGAGAAGTAATTCAAAGGAGAAGTGATAAACCAAAAAGACTGCTTAGGTTGGGAAATATTCAGTGAATAGTCAGGGTGGCTGTGCTCTCTGCTAGAAGCACTGAGTTTCAAGGTGGATGCAGAGCTGATGGCAGCTCACGGAGCTGTGGCACTGGCACAACACTGGTGTGGCCTTTGGAAAGGAGGAGAAGGCAGTTGTGGAAGGAAGAACAAGGTTTGGTGGGTTGCAGATGGTTGATTAAGGTGCCAAGAGGAGGCAGGATAACAGAGGTGGAGGCTTCCTGGCTGTGCAGGAGCAGAGGCAGGACCTGCTCTTGTGGTGAGTGGGCATTTGGATGTGGGCCCAGGCCTGCTGTGCTCACATCTCCACAGCTGGAAGACTCTTCTCAGCTGCAGTGGGAATGACTCGTGCTTACTGCTGATCAGTCAAACAAAGGTTTTGAGCTTGCTATCTGCTCTTCCCCCGTACATCACCGGTGAAAGACTGTTCTTACCTGGTCTGTCTTGACTGTCTCTCCTGTCCCTGGAGAGCAGTTATCCTGTATCCTGACAGGCTTCCATCAAATCTCAGTCTTAGTCTTCTCTTTAAAAACCTTAACAAGACTATGTTATGTGGGGAAAAAGTAATGATTTGGGTCAGCACAGCAGAGAAACCTGGAAGAAGCAAAGCCCAACTGGTTATTGATTGCATGAAGTGATGCAACACCCTGCTTATCCTGCCTACCAGCCATTGCTTCTCTGTCATTATGCTTTGGCAGTCCGTAATTCAAGGTAGTAGCAAAACTTTTTGCAGGAGGTATGATGGATTTATCTTTTTCTCTGCAGTGCTGCCCATATTGTAGAGCTTTCTGTGAAAATAATGCTAAAGATAACACAGGAAAGCACAGAGGCAGGGGAAGTCTCAAAGCATTAGTGATGCTTAAGCTGCAGAAAAACTGATGCCAACAGGCAACAAGAACACCTGGAGGAAGGGGGAGAAAAGGGATTTTTTTTAGTCATTTGTTATTCAACAAATTTGAGTTTACAAGCTATAAGCCAAATTCTGTCTTCTGATTCTTGCTTTAATATGAGAGGAGGGTATTTTTACTAGGGATCATGATTTATTCATGTTAAGGAAATGCTTTTTTTTATGCCAAATTCAGACTACAAAGTGGTAGTTAGTAGATGGCATTCAGACTGGAGATTTCCCTTGAGACAGTGTGAGAAAGTATTTATTTTCTGAAGTCCATTTCCCTTCACAGATAGTTTCCTACCATGTTATAGCCAGCATTCAGGAAAAAGAGCCCAATACTGTGACAGGCTGGATATGTAAATGTAATATTCATACATAGCTTTATGGAGGGTTTCTTTTCCACGGTGTGTGAATCAAACATCTCAATTAAATAGAGAAGGGAAAGACCTGGTTTTCATTAGCTGTGAAGACTTTCAGAATTACATTAGTTGCCGTTGATTAGATCTTATAATTGTATTTGCTGTGTGTCAGGATGAGGCAGTGAGGGGTTTGGGTGTGTTGAGGGGGGTGGTACCCAGCTCATAGATCACTCCTGCAGGACTCATGATTAGTTTCTGCTGCCTTGGTCTGTTGGGATCAAGCTCAGGGTTTTATATTTCCTTCCCCAGGGCAGGAGAGAAGGGGAATAAAATGCACCACATGTCTCAACGTTGGTGTTGGGGGACAGGACAGAGTTGGGTTTATTTTGCCTCCCTGCTCCATGCTCCTGCAGGAGCCAAGCAGGACACTGCCTGTGGTTCAGGGGGGAGGTGAATCCACAGGATATTCTGGACTGTCAAAAGAAAATAATGTTTTCCTTTACCCCAGCTCTGCCTCCAATTTAAAGGACAGAATGGTGTCATTATGCTGGTCTCAGGGAGAACTTGCAATGAAATTGTGCCACAGCATGAGGCTTTGAAAAGGTTGGGTCTCTCAGGGCTGCTCCCGCTGCCCAAAGGCTTTGTTATCCACACTGGTCTGATGGGTCAACCAAGGAGGTCAGCTCAGAGGAGTGCATCTGAGGGCCTTCCCAGTGGGTCAGCACACATTAACCTCCCCTGGTTTTGTCCATGATTTATAGATTCTCCTCTCCTAATTCTAGGTGTCTGAAAGTTCACTGGTCTGTCAGAGGAGATGAGGAATGATCTTCACAGCTAACTTTGAAGGTACCCCTCTCTCCACAGGAAGATGTGAGTCTTTGCTGATCATGCAGAGCATACAGGCAGCCAGTTCAGATTATTTTTACAAGACTGAAGTTAAGGTGGCACCTTCTCTCAAGGAACACATGGATGTGTTTCCAACACAGGGAAAACAAAGATCACAGAGAGGCGGCGCTGCATGGGGACACCAGGTTCCTGGATAAGTTGCAAGAACTCTTCAAAACCCACCAAATCCTTCTTTGTCTTGGACATTTTTTCATGAAAATGAAATTATTTAGACAGGGATTCTTTCATGTGCTGTCTTGGTTTTATCTTGACAAAAAGTAAACTCTTCAAGACAGGGACCATCTCCAGCAATGAAAAAGGCTCTGCATACATGCATCAAATACTCAAGAAAAGCTGACATTCCTGATAAGATACAAATGCTAAGAAGTTAAAAATTATTTTATTGAATCAATTAAAGTGAAGTGAAATTTGGGCTTGAAATAGCTCTCCACCTATACAAAGCACATTGTAAGGTGAACGCTGTTTTCTTCAAATTGATCTGGCACCAAGTTCCGTCACTGCTGCCTCTCTTGCAGTGGGATATCACACAGCTCAATTCTCACTAATTCCTTTTGTTTCAAGATTATTTAATGTTAAATATAACGGACCCTTCTGATTTAATTTGTATTCTACCTCCAAGGACCATCACCAAGCTTCCCTGGAACACTTCTGTCTTCCAGATATTTATTCCCATAGATTTTTATTATAGCATTGGCACTCAGTAATCTGGACTGTTTAGATTTAAAATTATTTTGATAATTTTTTTAAAAAAATTGGGATGATCTTCATATGCGTCATTTTTGGGGTGCATCCCATTCAAGGCACATTAAAAGACTGTAGTGCCCTGACAGCTGGATACAAGGCCTTTTTTTAAAATTTTCTCATTTTAAGTAGAGTTATTCTCATTATAAGAAATAAAATTTTATCAATCTGAAAGTTTAGTATTAGAAGAAGTCATTTAGTCTTCTCCTATGATGGGAACAGAGGTGAGATCTCACAGGTGGGACCCTGTAGGTAGCCTGGGTAAGCCAAAGCCTGGTTTCAGATATATAAACATACAGAAGTGGAATCTCATTCTAAGTAGTAGTCTTTTTTTTTTTTTTCCTTTTTTTTTTTTTTTTTGGGAAAAAGGGGAATATTTCATTGGGGACAATCAAAGCACTGTGTTTTGCTGCTGCATATTTTGCAATCTTTTGTAATTTTATATGGTTGGGGTCCTTTGGAAATTTGGAAGTAGCCTCTGGAAAAGTACCATCTATTTGCTGTGTTTCATGGGCCTGATTTAAACACCAGTTTGAGAACAAGAACAATTGCCATGGATTTTAGAGGTCTTTTAGGTCAGATGACTGAGGAAAACTCTGTACGTGCCTACTTCCCAGGCTAGGGGGAATTTCTCAGTTTCCATTATTAGTACCTGAGTTTGCAAAAGGATTGCTCGAAATGTGGTTGCACTGCAAAAACTGAAAGGAGATTTGGCATGGTAGAATTACATAAACAGCAAAGTGCAATTATAAACAGGCCTTGTTTAATATGAAAGAGCATCTAGTTCCAGGAAAAGCAAAGCTATCAGGAGTAGTTGTGTCAGAGCTGGAAAACACAAAGACAGCTTTTATTTCTATATGCTCTAAAGTATGCAGTAATCGTGGTCTAATTACCTCACTGCAGCCAGAAAGCAATATGGGATATTGTGGGGGTGTGGGAAAGAACATCATAATGCTACAATTAAGCTGTAATCTTTGGCATGGTCACTCAGCAGATAAAGCTTTTCTGCTGTCACATTCGAGACAGTCATTATTTGGCTGCTAAAGCCTGGGGAAAATATGTGGTGCTGCTCCTAGGAGCTGTTGCACAGAGGCTTCATTATGGGTTTCTTCTTCAGCAGCTGGCCAAACCCAGCCAGCACTCTCTGCATTTGAGAGCTGTGGCCTCAGCACTCCCCTTCTCCCTGTTTGTGCTTGGGGAGGTTTGAACTGCTGGTAGTGGAATGGGGGAAACCTTTTTAGCCACGGTGGAATTAATTTGTGAGCTGTAAGTTTTTGGTTACAAACCTCTTTGCTCAGGGCCTGATTTATAATGGAAGCTGTGTTTGGCAGAGATTTGTGAGTGTATGGTTTATACACAGAAAGACCTTGTGAATGTGGGAAATAAATGTGATAGCTCTGTGACAGGTTAGGTGCATAATTATGCATTTGTATTAACCCCAGGATGCAGACTGTGTTTCACGGGCACATAATCACATTCACATGCAATTATGCTCACCTCCCTTTGAAAATATAGTTTTACAGTCTGCTATGAAACCTTGCTAGTGACATCTCCTATTTTCTGAAATTCTCCACCATTTTAAGAAAACTATTCCACTGTCTGGAAGTGAGGTCTTGAATTCACATGTTTAATTGTTCATACAACTTTCTTGACTCTTTCCACTTTCCCAAATTTCTTTCTTTCTAAGGAGAGGCTGCCTCCACTGCAAGCTTGTGTGGACTTACGAGAATTCTAGTAGAAATAGAAAGGAAAGAGTGGTAGGAGAAGTCAGGTCAACTTTGAATACATTAACCTTGAGGTGGCATGGTCTGACAAGGCATGAATGACTTGCTTGGAGTATGAATGCAGATTGTGACATAGATCAGCCTTTACTGCCGCAAGAGGCTTTTTAATTTTTCTGCATGCCACAGATAGATGGGCTCAAAGAGACTTGGTTTCTCTCTGGAAGATATTAAGGCTTAGAAGGGGCTAAAAGTGACCAGTGGTTTGGGACTGCTCAGTTTTGTCTTAGATCTGGTTTTGCATTATAGAGCACACACATCCTTTGATAAACCAGCCATGATTTCTGAAGAAGTAGGTACAGATACATTAGATCACAACCTTATTATTCTGCTGCTTCACAAAGCAGAAACATGAACTATTTTGAAGGCTTATGGCATGCAGTCTCTGCAAGGCTCGTCTGACAGCATGCATGAGCAGCTCAGTCCATGTCAGTAATTCCTTCCAGCATCAGGCTTTCAGGACCAGGCCTAAATTATGTGCATATCTGGTCTTCACTGCTTGGAATAAGATGTGTCTATCTTGAATTATTCTCATAAATGGGTGCTGCCAAGCCAAGCAGCTCAAAACACGATTGCACCAGAAGAGCTTTAACCTGTTGTAGGAAAGGATTTGTCCTGATTTAGTGCATAGGAACCCTAAAAGCAAAATGCACTAGGCAATGCACGAGAAAGGAAATCTTGGTCTTAAGGTTTGTGTAGTTCCATGCTGGATCTACATTTAGACCACTGGAAGCCAAAAGAAGTCATTACAGATGCCGAAACAGCAATTCAACCAATTACAAATATGTTCTACAACTTTTTTAAGCACCTTTGAAGAGACTTCACAGTCTTGACTCCAGTGACACTGTGGTGTTAGGAGACATTTTGCCAGGCAGCAAATCAGTCCAAACAGCAATCCTGTTGCCTACTGTCTCCAGAAGCATTTAATTGCAATTGCTCTTATTCACTTAATACCAATGTAAAGTAAGGACCATGTTTGTATATTCAGGTTGTTCCATAGTATCTTCTGTTTTTACATCTTTATATTTATTTTATTAGGTTCTCATGCACACTTATTCCTATTTTAATATCTTAATGTAGTCTCTGTCACCTGTAGCAGAGGTGGTTGCCTCAGGCAGCAAAGAGAACTGGGAGCTGGAAACTAAGAAAGAAAGAAAGAGAAGAAGGAAGGAAGGAAGGAAGGAAGGAAGGAAGGAAGGAAGGAAGGAAGGAAGGAAGGAAGGAAGGAAGGAAGGAAGGAAGGAAGGAAGGAAGGAAGGAAGGAAGGAAGGAGCGAGCTGGAGTGGATAGAAAGCTTCTCCTGTGGTGGAGAAGTACTGAGAGAAAAGAAAGATCTCTAGTACAGAGGATTAAGGTTCCCAGGGACCCACTGTTATCAGATGCCCAGTCTGAAACACAAAAGATGTGATTTTACTGAGTTAGAACAGCCTGAAGCATAATTTTGGCTGCAGTCAAAAGGCTATTTCCCGAAACCAATCCCATGCACCACTCAGGAGTTAGCTCTGGTCAGGGACCATTCCTGGAAGATGATACAACTGCCATTCTGTGGAGAATAAGAAAGTATAAAATTGTGGGCTTGGGCTGTACAAGACAGTTGTCTCCAACATGTATCATTTACTGAAGTGGACCCAAGTGTAATGTTCAAAGCTTCCGAAGTGTAATGCAAGCTTCCACCAGCTTCTGCAGACAGACCCCAAAGCAGGACTTACAGTAGGAGATACCTATGAAAAGTTTGACCCTAGTATTTTGCCCACACAAGAACAAATGCAGCCCTGCTGATGTCATAAAATATGTGTGTAATGCCTTACCAGGTTATGCTGTCAGGAATCCAGCAACTGTGGCAAGTCACAGAAAGGAGACACTCAGGATCTGCCTCCAGCTACTCTGCAGTTAAAGCCTGGTTAGGCCACATAGTGGAAAAGGTCAGAAAACACATTCAATTTAAATTCAAGAGGTTTAAAGGAAGGTTGTTTGGCTGAAGGAAGGGTGCTTTGATTTCATTTTTACACAGGTCAACATAGTGCTACACATAAGGGTTGTTTCAGGAGCACAAATGGCATTTTCTTGCCAGTGTCATGGTATTTGCATGCAGAGAACAGTCCTGACATGGAAATGGTTATGGATTGAGCAAAGTGCACCTGCCATGTCCTCCCCCTTCTCTAAATGAGGTGTGTAGTTTGGTATGAGCTGTTGTAGGTACAGGAGTTGTGGATTGCGTGCCTTCAGATGTTTTCTTTAGGGTGGCCTCGAGGGTGTCACATACGAGGGGTGTGCTCAGTGTTTGGGCCCTTGGAGATAAACTCTGCCTGCTGGTACCTTAGCTGGGTCTGAAGTTGTAGAGGGAATTTTCTGGAGTGGGAGTAAGGTTAAGTCCTCAGGTCTCCTGTAGGACGCTGTCTTCATAGAGAAAGTGTATTTTCAGGATTTGGAAGATGTCTTAGGTTGCAATGCAAGGTGTAACCAAAAGTATGTATTTAATTACTATCTGTTAAAACCTGGTGGGGCAGTATTTCTTTATCTCTTCCATGACCTATCCCTCATAACTCCAGAGAGGGGGTATCTTCTGTCAATGGGCCAGCTGTTAAAACCAAGTGGGGCAGTTTTCTTATCTCTTCCATGACCCATCCTCCCTCCAGGGGAATATCTGATGTTAATGGGTCATTAAGGTTCACTGCATGACTGATAAAATAGCATCATCCCATTTTGAGATGCTCCACCCAGTGGGAGGAGCCAAGCATTCCTACCTGGATACAAACTGAAATTTGGAACAACCTGTTTCCACTGGATTCCCAGAGAAACACTGGACCCATCTCACCACCACTGGGTCTTCAGAGGAAAACTACACCCTTCTACAGGAAGGTTCAACAGAACCACACCTGTCACTCCAGGAGGACTGCAGCCATGATTTAATTGGACTACTGCCAACACCCTGACCGACAAGGTGTCAGGTTGTATTCTGGCTCTGTCAGTGGGGTTTTTTTGTACTACTGCACTTTTATTTTAATTTTCCTAGTAAAGAACTGTTATTCCCATATCTCTGTCTTAGAGCCCCTTAATTTCAAAATTATAATAATTCAGAGGGAGGGGGTTTACACTTTCCATTTCAAGGGAGGCTCCTGCCTTCCTTAGCAGACAACAGTCCTTTCAAACCAAGACAGAAGAACAGAAGATGAAGGGCTCTTATATTGAGAGGGAGCCAGAGGGGTGGCAGGGGAAGAGAGCAGTAGGAGACTGAGCAGTTCACAAGGGAGTCCTGTAACAAAGCTTGGGGGTGAGCAGATGAAGCACCTGGGCAGTGCCCCCATTAGCTGAACACAGCCTGACAGCCCCGGACAGGGAGCCACAATCCCACAGTCTCCATGAATCTCTCCTGTCCTGTAACGTTTGGCTTCTCACATTCAAAGTCGCTCAGTTGTCAGAACAATTTCGTCTCTTGCCTATGCTCCATCTATAATTCATTAAGAAACCCAAAGAGGTGAAGCTGTTGACATTTCCCACTCTTTTCCCTCTGGAAGGCGTGGGCTGAGCATTGTTTGCAGCAGGACATGAATGAAGCTGCTCTAAACCCAGAAGCCAAGGGGAAGGTGGTGATAGAGGGACACGCTGCCATCTCCTGCCAGGACACCAAAGCATGGCATCTGCCTATCACAAGCACATCCTTTACATGTACCACCATAAACTCAGGCAGGACTTTGCTCAGAAAATCCTGGCCAGATCCTGGACCTGAAGGGCACTGGGTCTTTTGGATGCTAGTCTTCAAAGGTGTTTGGGTCTCACTCCAAACTTTTGTAGCAGCTTCCCCAACAGTTAAAATTTATACTTCATGTACTCCCCAGAGTTGCAGGCTGTCTATCTGCTTCACTCCAGATACAGGTTTTTTGGAACAAAATTGCATCCTGATCATCATCATGTCAGGCTGAACTGCCTCAGCTCTGCTTTATCCCTACAACAGCCGCAAGCAAAAATAACACATTATTCACCATAAAAGTGTGGGTTATGCAACAAAATATCTGTCATTCTGAAACCACAAATATAATTGGGCACTTAAGTGCAATTTTGAGGTTTGGCTACAGGCATCATTTATCATATGGATTTCAGTAATGGCAAATATTGATGTCCAAAAAGCAAGAAGTTCCCACAAGAAGAAGACATTTTATCCAATAGAGTGTAAAGTTTTCTGAACTGGTAGTGACTTTGAAATGTGAATGTAGACTATTGTTTAAATTTTTCCATAGATGAAATAACCACATTTCTTACCTATGTGTTCCAGGCCTTTCCCTGTTATGCTCTTTTAGAGCTCAGCATCCCCAGCTTGTGTGGAGAGTTCTGTGGAAAGGGTACATTGGAAGAAATCATCTTTAAAGGGTCATCACACAAGAAAATAATTTTTAAACCCCCAAACAGTTCCATTGACCACTATTCTGCCTCAGCAGTGTGTCTGCAAGGTTGAACTATTTGAGTCTGACAGACTTCCAAGGATGGAAGTAGGACTGTTTTGAGCTTGACAGATGAAGGGCCCCATGTGAACTCCATCTGTAGCAGCAGAGTTTGCACCAGGCTCTGAAGCACCCTCCTAAGAGCCACAAATCCCAGTCCTCAAATGGAGACATTCACCAGAGGGCAGCACAATATCACTTTCTATTGTAAAAGCAGGAGTTAATCATTTCAGCTGTCAGAGAACTCTTAGAATTAGCTGCTTGTTGTTCCATTGTTATGATTTCAAATAAGTTTCTCTTTAAAGCTAGCCACTGGAGCATCTCCTAAATCCAAGGTATTTGGCATTGATGTTTTAATGTCCAGGAATTCACATAGTGGAAGCAGAGGAAGTTCAGGCAGTTGTGTTTTCAGTGTATGTCTTTGCCAGGTTTCTGTCCAGGGCTGGTTGGGGCAGCTGATAGGCGCTGGTCTAGCTTCAAGCATTCCAGAAACTCTCCTGTGTTAAAGGCACCAGCCTGGGTGAATACTATTCCAGCCTCATTTTTTGGGAGGCATTAAACAGAAGGAGTAAGCCTTCTGATGTCACTTCATGATAAGGGTTCACAGAAGGAGAATCTAGAACCATAGGATCATAGAATGGCCTGGGTTGGAAGAGACATTAAAGGTCATTCAGTTCCAACCCACCTGCCAGGGCAGGGACAATTTTTACTAGACAAGGTTGTTTAGAGCTTCATCCTGGTTGAACACTTCCAGGGATGGGGCATACACAGCTTCTCTGGGCAACCTGTTCCAGTGCCTCACCACCCTCAATGTAAAAAAAATTTCCTTCTGAGATCTAATCTAGACCTACTGTCAGATTAAAGCCACTCCCCCTCGTTCTATTACTACATGCCCTTTAAACAAGTCCCTCACCTGTTTTCTTGCAGGTCCCCTTTAGGTACTGTAAGGCTGAGATAATTGTTGTTATAATTGCATTTACTTTTGGTTGTCATGTGTGCTGAGCAGATTCTAGGTCCTTTAGCACTTAAGCTAAACTCCTGCTTTTCAAGGAGCTAAGAGGAATCACTGGTCACATTTTGCCTGTTCAGCTTCCTTCATTCAGGTCTTAACCTATTGTCAGTCTGTTCCTAGTTATTTCTCTGTTCTGCTTGCACAGGTGTCTGCAGCAGTCACTTCCCCTGCTTCAAGTGCCACTGTGCTTTCTGTCCTTTTCTGACCTCCTTCTTTCAGCATATAGTCAAAGAATTTCATGCTGTTTTCCTGTAAATTAACTACATCTGGCCTTGGTCACTCCCTTTGCTATTTTGACTTCTGCCTGGTGGGATGCCTTATGTGTAGCATCAGTCTTGTGCTTCACTCCTGACATCACATGTAGAGGTCTTCCTTGACTGACTGTTTCTGATCTCACTCCTTTTGAAGTTCAGTCTGAACTCCATCTGCTCCAGCTCATCCCAGCACTTCCTAACTCTGTACTGAAACCTTCAAAGACACAGTTTTTTCATGGGGCTGCTCCCCGTGTATCCTTAGCTTTCCTTAGCTCAAATATTATCTTTAAATAAAGTCCTGGAACCTTAAGAATATATATTTAGAACAAAAAAACCCTGCTTTTCTTACAGTATTAGCTTAAGTTACATTACCTAGTCTTCTGAGAGTATAGTACCCTTCTTCAGAGGAGATACAAAATTATGAACTTAATAATAGAAATAATATAAATATCTTTCAAGACAGGTCTGTGTCTGCTCTAAAGAAAATGTGTTTCTGTTTTAAGAAAAAGATTTTAAATCCCTATTTTCTTCCTTATATCTATTTCTTTCTTTCTTTCTTTCTTTCTTTCTTTCTTTCTTTCTTTCTTTCTTTCTTTCTTTCTTTCTTTCTTTCTTCTTTCTCCTTTATTTTAATGTTTGAAAAAAAAAGTTTTTCTTATTTGCATTCTTTTTTTTTTTTTCCTCGGGAAAATCAAGGAAGAAAAGACAACAAAAACGCTGAAGAAAGATTTTGTCCAGTTTCCTTTGGGTTTACATTCCATTTTCATTTCATCCTTTTTTTTCCAAGGAAAAAAGAAAATTAAGTGGTTTTGAAGGCAAAAGGATTGGACAAAAGAAACTAAAACACTTTTTGAAGAATTTTTTTTAAGTTTTAGGAGGGCAGAAAATGTCTTTGAAAATTCACAAAAAAAGAAAAGGAAAATTTAAAAGGGAAACACTTTCGAATCAACCATCTTAACAAGGGTTTGGAGCTACTTAAGGCAGCCAGCACAGTGTGCTTTGTAGTGTTTTCTAGATGAGGACAGTCCATCACCTTTACAGGAATCCATACCAATGCCCTTGCATCACTGAGGTCTTTGTGGGCATTACACCAAGTTTTCTCCTGACTAAATCTGACTCTGTTTCCCTTAAGGTCTCTCTATTTCACAGTCAGTGCTATGACTATGACTCGGTGTAGAAATAACCCAACTTGGGTTTTAAAATAGGGATGAGGCAGGGCTGTGTCATCTCCTGTATGCATAATTTTTAGAGTGATCTGCCACTGCTTTTAAATGTTAAATTTTTCAGGCTCTGCCAGGATAACTAGAGAGGCACAATGCTTGGCAGTGGTCATTGCTGAAGAGTGGTGGCTCTTGGGTGTCAGTGCTCAGGACTACCAGTAAGATGTATGGGCTTTGCCAAGGTGTGTGGCACCTGTTCTTCCTGTGTATTTAGGGGTCTGGAGAAGTTACACGATGTCTGGCTTTTTTGATTCTTGCCCAGACTAAAAATATTTAACTACACCTTGAAATTGGTCTTTATGTGATCAGCAACTTTTTCCATCTTTTGTTTGTTTCTACCCACTTCAATATATATCCATGCCATTATTATGTAAAGGGAAAAGTCTTTAAAAAAACTTTTATCCACTGTGGATAAATTATTAAGGTTCTTCTTGGAAGGTGTTCAGAAGTCTGATCCTACATGGTTGAAATTAATGAATCCATTTTATGCAGGAACAGAATTGTTACTTGTAGGAGCTACCCAAGCTACCCAGTCACATAACTTAGTTGTTATGTCGAACTATCTTCTCTTCAAATCTTCAGATTTCCTTTTATCTGAATGGTCTTCCTCTGAAAATAAATATTCTTTTCTTGCAAGATTTTAAGAAAAAAATGGTAATATGTTTTTGTATACAAGTATGATATTAGTACCTAATTGAATTTGGTTTTACTAAGGATGCTTTTGCTGCAAAGAAATAAATACATGTACATACCTATTTCCTATTAAAAATTCTATGAAAATATATGCATTAAAGTAAGTCATTAGTGGCTTCAGACATTGTCAATCGTATATTTTGTGCTACTTTTTCATTCCCAAAATATATCTGCTCATTTCTTAGCCATTGTATTCTATTTTAGTTTTTATCAATCAAGCCAGGCTGAAAGCCTGAAAATAGGCTTTGCATAACCTGTTCCCAAATTCAGGAGGAATTGATACCTTCAGCAGTGAAGAATTAATAACTTGTTTTTAATTTTGCCATGTCAACAATGTATTGCATTAAATATATTAACAGAATTTTAGAATCTATTGTATACCAAAAGGTATATGTCACAAATAGGGTTTACCCAGGAATCTTTCCCATGGGCTGCTGTGCCGAAGCAAAAGTTGTATTTATTCAAGTTCTTAAAAAAACACCCTGTTTACTTTGTTCTATTGTTTTCTAAGAGTCAGGTGAGAGAAGCTTAAAAAAAAAGTTCAGTATTGTTACTCTCCAGACATACTATTAAGAAAATAAGCATGTCACACAGAAATAAGACTGGATCTTGTCTGCTGCAAGAAAGATTTTTGTGGTATTCCTTTCAAAGACTTACCTAGCTTATTTGTCACTGCACTTTAAGCCTCAAACCACATGCAGGCAGGAGAGACTGAGAGAGCAGGAGGTGAACGCTTGCTGGAGCTCTCTTTTTGGCTTGTTAACTTTGCAGAAGTTGTAGCTAGTTTTGAAAGCTCACTTTTCAGTGAAATTTATAAATATAACCACAAAATAGATTCTCTGTCCCTCAAAGTGGATTTATAAACCTTTTCCTGAAAATACAAGTACAGAGATGATGTACTCCCTTTTATTCATGTTGAGATTGTAGACAGGTAACAACTTGTGTTAATATTTGACAAATCTGTTCTATGTTACTGTCAGAAATGTAGCTGAAAATCTCTTCGGCTGGCTGGCTTGTACTTGAAACTGGTTTTTGTAAGATCTGCATTTGAAAATCTTTCCTGCCAGACTTGTAGCTGTCAGATTCATTATCTTCAAAATTTCTCTTAACCTCTGATGGTGTTTTTCTTTCTGCAGAAACAGAAGGTGCATGAAGCACAGATGTCAGTCTTCTTCAAGGAGTAACTTCTTCAACCCCAAGTGACACCAGCTCCTGCTAGTACCATGGGGCTGGAAGGTGTTTTTTTAGGCAGTGGACAGATCCACGTAATCCTGTGGGGAAGTTTGGCAGCCATGACAACACTCTTGTTCCTCACCTTCCTCATCTTCCTTTGCTCCAGCTGCAATGGGTAAGGGCTTCATGGTTCTTGATTCACTTTGGACATAGCTTCATGTATAAATAATTAGCAGGAAATACTGAGGACTGAGGTACAGAAATAAAAAAGAAGGTACAATTTTCAGAGCAAACTTCAGTTTGAACAGTTCTATCCATTCTAAAATCTAATTATACTTTTTTTTGCTGTGAAGGAAGTACACAAGTGTGCTTGTTTGGTGGTTTCCCCTAAGTAGAAGCCTGGAGCACAGGTAGACACTGAGTGTTAGCAGATCACATCCTTAAGCTGAAACTGAGAACATTAGGTGGGCTAAACAGGACAAAAAGAAGTATAGGTAAAAAGGAAAGGGAAGTGATTGTGTACTTCAGCTTTGCTGTGGCCATTTTTGAAGTATAGGGAATATAGTATTGATCCTTACTTTCTTCTCCATAAGAGGATTCAATTTCACCAATACAGGCACTTCTACTGACTTTGTTTACGCATGTTTCAAGGCTTCTTCGTGAGCCCTGCTGATTGCTCAGGGAAGCTGGGCAGCCTGCAGTCTGTCCAAGGCGCCCTTCCACAGGCCAGACCAGTCAGACCCTTTGCTGTGAGGAGTGGACTGCTGTGGTCCATATTGGTATATTCTGCAAGCACAGGTGAATCAGCCAAGTATATGGGGGGGAAAAAAATCCAGTACAGCAGCAAAATCTGCAGTTTGGATGCATATGCCTATAACGAGCATGTGCTTTCACCCCTTCAGCTTTGACAATATTGAGGAAATTGCACAGCCATAAAATGCACTGTATTGGCACAAGATGCGTCTACAGTAGAAAGCCCTATTTTTCAGCAGGATTTATCTTAATGCCCACCATGCAAAAAAACAGTTGTGGGCAAAAACAGGTCCTGAAGTTGGTTGAAACCCTAAAAAGCCTAAGTTAGAACATGTAATTTCATGTGATTCCGGAGAAACACTTTTGTAAACTGTAAGTTGACACTTCAGTAGTGTCAGTTTCCTGATATGTCTGTGTAAAAATAGTAATTTTTTTAAAAAAATTATCTAAAAGCAGAAAGCCTTTTAAATTATTTTAAATATTCTTTAGCGCACAAATATTGCATTTAGGTACTGCATATTGTCTTTAAGGCCTTTTCCAACCCAAATGATTCTATAATTCTGTGTTTTGTTTTGTAACATACCAATCCTTGAAACATCTCTAGTAAGATGGGTCAAACCACTGAGTAATCTGTGCAGTTACATAGATACACTGTCTGAAATATTCTGGTGATGTTTTTTAATAAATTCTTGTGTTGCTAGTTTGGACATTGTATCTTTTGTTTCAGGTCATTCTGTTGGGCGGGTGGTTTGTGCATAAATGCAATTGTGCAGAATTTCTTCCTGGCTTAATCTTCAAAAATGGATGAGGACGTAGTAGGCTGAATAAAATTTGCTCTTTCTAAAACATCAGAGTCAGAAAAACTTCCAGAGAGGAAATCCAGCTTTTAACTTTCTCTGCTCTGCATTGGTGCTTGCTTACTTGCTGTTTTGCTAAGTCCCAATTAGATAGAATTCTAACAGTTGCTAATGTGGAAGTGCAGTTCACTGCAGACTTTGGAAGAAGCAAAAATTTCATATTGTCAATATTTTCTCACCTTTTTATTTGACTTTTCATCTAGGGGAAGGGCTAACATTATTTTCAGCTCATACTTTATTGCAGTATTTCTGAATAAGAGCTGTAATTCCCAAATGGTAAAAACTGGAAATGTGATCCATACTTAGACTCCTGTGAAGGACCCAGGGAAGTGGAATTCCTTTAAAAATGCAGACCTCTGCTGCCATGAAATTTGTATGCCTTCTTGAACTGCTCATGCTTATTATCAATTTGACTAGCATTTTTAGTGGAAGTTATCTGGATTTTGTTGACCTTTTCTAATTCCTTATAGGATACACACTATTTATTGACACAGTTTAAAGGACTTCCTAAGTAGTCTGTCACCAGAATGTATATCTGAGAATTTCAGATATGATTAAATTAAATATGATATTTTTATTATCATAGAATCATAGAATGGCCTGAGTTGGAAGGGAGTTTAAAGATCATCTGATTCCCTGTAATGGGCAGGGACACGTTTCACTAGAGCAGGTTGCTAAGAGCCCCATCCAGCCTGGCCTGGAACATTGCCAGGGATGTGGTTGCCTCTTGGAGCAACTTGTTCCAGTGTCTCACCACCCTCACAGTAAAGCATTTTTTCCTAATATTTTATCTAAACCTACTTCCATTCCCCCATGTCCTGTCTCTACATAATTATTTTCATCATATTGTAATTATCATCAGTCACTTCTCACTGTGGTCTTACACTAAGTGAGAAGAAGGGTTTTGTGTGTTTGTTGTACCTCTTCAGTTATGTTTATCACCACTCTGCCTCAGTGGTGTTTTTACACAGAGGTCATACCAATTCCTGTAATAATTTTCAGTTATTCCATTTTCAGTATTATTGTGAATCATAGGTCTGTTCCCTGCAGGAGTGTAAGGTCTGTGAATGATTGGCATTTGTATATTAGCATAATTTGTAGTAAAAATTCATGTGCCTTTTTCATTAAGGGAAAAGAAGGCCAAAAATCAAAATGGAGATCATGAAAATCTGATGAATGTGGTAAGTATTTATTTCTTGCAGCTTGTGTCTGTCATGTGGTTGGTTTGTACCAAGCTCCTTGCAAAATAAAAGATTAGAAAATAGCTCAGGAATTTCGAGATGACTGAGCATGGGAAACTTTAAAGTTGCAGAACAGGAAGAGGAGGAAAACTTGTTTAGATCCTGATAATCTGCACTTTCTCAGTGCCCTTTCTGCCATCACTGTACTCCAGCCTTTCCTTCACTCCATTTGCAGCCCAAGGGCAGTATATCCTTTGTCAGCTGCTGTCTCCTCACAGGTTAAAGCCATAGTAATGTCTACTACCATAAAGCTTGAAAAGGACATCACTCTGGACATCTCTGCATTTATTTCTTTTAACATCTGTAAACACAGGCACTTAAATCTCTGAATCTAGTTGGCATGGTTTGGTTCTCCTGCCAATAATACCTGTGGGTGAGAGCTCCAGAGATGTGAATGAAATTTGATGCATGTGTATTCACGTGAACATTTATTCTGATCCAACAGTCACTGTTTTGTGTTGCAGCCTTCCGAGAAGGAGGTTTTCAGCCATTCCATCACAAGTTCAGCTACGGAGCCTCCCCCAAACAGTGAACAGAACGGAGCACTCAGCAACGGTGAGGGTGAGTAGTGGCAGCCCCTGCGGGCAGGATGAGCCGACGGCACCGCCCCAGAGCTCACAGCTCCCGCCTCACCTGCACGCTGGTGATCCCTCAGGTTTCAGGTTTCTAGCCATCAGCTTTCCAAGCACACAGGCAAGCCATTTGTCTGAACACCCTGTGCAGTTCTGCAGGTCTGACACCAGATCACACAGAACTTACAGCCAAGTTAAACAATGCCATGAAGTAGTTTGCCTTGCTGGGAAGTCAATGGAGATGATCATCTCATGGAGACTGGGATGGTTTAGGCTGCATCTCCACTTCACTACTGGGTGTACTCCGGCACAGCCCTATGCCCCTGCTCTCAGTCCTTCACACCAGCCAACACTGGTAGGTGCTGAGGTCCTCTCCTGGGCCGCCAGGTCTGGGTCACCAAGACATACCGGCAGATTGACCAGGTCATCAGGCAGAGACCGGGACCTTCTCTCATCTTAGTAAGCTATGGAACTGGGATAAAACCAGAAGATGAAGTTGCACCTTAGAGTTTCAAAAGTGCTCCAGGAAGCTGTGGAAATACTTCAGGTCCTCCTCCAGGAATTACAGCTTTGGATCACAGTCCTGTGCTGTGCTGTCACTTATATTTTTATATTTTAGAAAACAGGCAATGTAAGTAGGCTTCCTTTTTTTTCCTTAGTCTTTGCTTTGCTGAACACTCAAAATGATTCACCCTGAAGTATCACTGGAAAATATTGTACTCAGCTGTACCTAAAAATAAACTCATTCTCAGCTCAGAGCCACTGGGAGCCAACTGTTGTCTTCACACTAACACCAACACCAGGGGCTGCACTCCAACTTACAGCTCTCTCCTCATCTCCTGCAACCAGAGGCTAAGCTATTCAGACTTCGCCCTTTAGAGACAAGTATCCAAAGTAATTTTTAAACTTTGTTTTTGCAGCTAACTGCTGTTCCCATCCATTGGCTTGTTGTGAATGTAGGTGTGTGGTTCCCTGAGGGACTTGATGTGCAGAGCAAAGCCCTGCAGAATGGAAGTATTTCTCTCTGCCATGAGTCACCACATGTGCAGCTGTCAGAGCTGCTGCTATCAACCAGCAGACAGTTTTCAGACTGTCTGATATTATACTCAGCTTACACTCTGCATAATAGCCCTTCTGAATAACAGGAACCCCTGTGCTTTAATTTCTTACTTATACTTTATGCACTTTTTGTTAATAGTTCTTTTTATTACTGTTTCTGCTAGCTTTTTGAGCAGGGGCAGGGCTATGGAAGCAGAACCATCAAATGCTCTGTTTTTTTCCTTTACCAAACCTGCCAGCATTGTCTTATCTATGCCAACCCTTCAGCTACACCAACCCCTTCTGTGCTACCACGCATAACCACAGAAGCACAGAAGCTTGAGGTCTCATTGGTTTTGATTATCCCCTCCGGCCTGAATGGGGTGTGTGCTTTCTGGATTCTGTAAGGGTGCTCAGCACAGCACAGCAATCCCTAGAATCAAGGACCAGAAAGGCAAAACTCCCATCTCCCATTCAGCGATTACCATCTTACACCTCCGGTTCTGTCCTGAGTTTTGCAGTCAGGATATGGCTCCCTGCAGGTGCTGACCGTGTCTGCATGGCCTGAACACAAGAGAAAGCAATGTCCATGGCAACCACCAAATCAAGGGCATTGATTGCTTTGGCAACACTTCTGTCACCATGTCAAACGCACTGAAGGACACAGAAGAATGGGTTGTTTTTGTTGAGAGAGTGCCTTAGGAACTGTACTAGGAAAAGTAAAGCTGTTCAGAAGTGATTTTTTAAAGAAATAATGTGAGGTAAAGTTACCTACCATGCTTGAAACGTGCTTGTATGTGCGCACAAACACACAAATGTAACACGTGTGGTGTAAGACAAGAAGCCCCATACATTTCAGTCCCTAATACCCTCTAGTGACAGTGACATGTGGCCCACTTCTGGGACCTAAAACAACATGTTCTGCCTAACACTACCTTCTGAAGTCTAGTCTTCTCTTTTGTGCATATGGCCAGCTCGTTAGTAGGTTGTCAACCTACATTATGTGCTGCGAGACTAAGAGAAGTATGGCTCAGCCTTCGGTGAGGAGCTTCTGCTGTAGCGTGCAGGGAGGGCTGAGCGAAGTGCAATTCCAACGAGAATTTGGCCAGCATGTTAAACAAGCTGAGGGGTGGTAGGGAGGAAGAAGGAATGTTTTCCTTTTAGTTCCAAAGAATGGGGAAATGCAAAGAGGAAAATCTAGGGAGGATTTTTTTAAGGCACTTGGTTTGAGGCCTCCTACCTGTTTTGCATCTGAGACTACTGAGCACTCTGTAATCATTCAGTGAAACTGAGTACAAGGCAGCTGAATATCTATGCACAGCTAACCTCCCACCCCCTGTTCTGACAGTGAATGCTGTTGCTATATAATGTGCTTTGGGGGCGTATAGACTATTTTAGATGTTGTGAGAAGTATATTTTTGAGAAATGTCGGTAACTGCAACCTTTTGATAAGCAAAAAGCATGCTAATCACTAGGCATTTCCAGGCATTGGTATCATTTATCCTTTCCAGCATGTCACAAAAATAAACTGATGTAATGAGTACCAAATCATACCTTCTAGTTATGCCTTTGTTTGTAATACTTCTCTGTAATTTTCTTTAGTTCTTTCTGAGGACAGTACAGCTGCCTGTATCCAGCCTTATGAAGAAGTACAGACATCTGACCTACTAGATCAACAGGATAGTCTTGGAAAGTCTATAAAATGTCACCAAAGCCGGGAACTGCCCAGTATTCCCCCTAACAACCCCATGGAAACTATCATCTCATCTAGAAATGCAGAAAATGATCAAGGTCTTGGAATGGAAGGGCCTTATGAAGTCTTGAAAGACAGCTCCTCTCAGGAGAACATAGTTGAAGACTGCTTGTATGAAACTGTGAAGGAAATTAAAGACGTTGGAGCAGTAGTCAGCATGGAAGGAAACTCTAACAGCAGATCACTGACAGTTTCTCAAGGTCAGAATCAGATTCCTGAGTGCAGAATTGAGTCAGCAGAATATGCATCTGTTGACAGAAATAAGAAGAGTCGCCAAAGTGCAAATTCAGAAAGTCCTCTTGACAACACACCAGATGTAGAGGACGAGCTTCCCCCTCCAGTACCCATGAAACTTCTTGATGAAAATGAGAATGTGCAAGAAAAAGAAGTGGAAGAAGTGACAGAAGGAGCGAGTAAACCAGAAAAGGTAAATACTGCAAATACTGGTCCTCATCAAACAGGCAAATATGATAGAGAACATATGGGTGGGAGAGGATTTTATTTTTCCATAGAAAAAAAACCCAAAACAAAACAAAAACAAAAAAACACCAAAAAAAAACAAAACAAAACAAAAAAAAACCCAAAAAAAAAACCCAGGAAAAAACCCCACTCAAGATAAAGCAAGACTGTAAATGGAAATATGATAATGTATAGTATAATCTTTGCATTAGAGGCATATGCTCATTCTGTTGCTGACTGTATTTTTGATTGTTGCAGCTATGTACTACATAAGGCTTTTCCCAAATATTACCCAGGAATTGCACAGGAGACCTCTGCTCCTTTGTTTGATGGTATTATACTTGTGGAAGCTATTACAAAGAGCATCCAGTATCTCTGTCAGCATCTATATCTTGTTCTGAAGCCCCCCTTCTGTTTTTTCTAATGAAACTGCAACTTACAAAAAGGAGAGGGAGGCATCCTTGGTGGATGTCCTTACTTTAGATGTGCCTCTTTCATCGAGCCACCTTGACTTAGCTGTGCAAGTGTTGGGCATCTGCTCAAAGTGACTCACTTTCTCTTTTGCTGCAGGAGAGAGGGATAGAAAGAGAGCGAGATTGCAGCTGTACACTTTTACATTTGTCGAATTCTGTATGTCACATATAAACAGGGTGTAAGGAATTTCTAAGTGCTGAAATCACAGCCAAAGTTAAGTTTTCTCAGCAGCTTATGCTTCCTCCCTAGGAATGAGTTGTGGTGAATCCCTTGAAAAACAGAATTATGACATTTTCAACAGTTTATTTTCCCATTTGTATTTTATTGTTTTTTATCAGAAGTAATTTTAAGGATGCCTTCAGATCATAGCAGAGACTTTTCATAAACTGTTGGGTTTGCATTTTTCAGGATGTTTAGCTGTCTTCTTATTAATTGTGAATGAATGAACTGTAGGTTTAGCAGATTTTTGGTGTCCGAGTCATCAAATAATATTGGGTAGGTATTGATGAAAATTTCAAAATAATTCTTAAGATGCAATGTGACTTTTTAATGTAAACATTTATGTGAAAAATCACAGCAGAGCTGAAGTATTGTTACATGTTTCTGGTTGTTCTCTTATTTGAAGAATTTCAGTAATCCAGGAAGAAGGCAGAATATCTTGTTAAATAAATAACTAACCATGTAACTTGTGAAGCACAATAGAGTCCAAATGAATAAACTGAAGACTTCTTGCAGTATAAAAATTATTTCGCTAGACTGTTTCAGTGCACATTTTTACAAATAATGAGCTTGTTAAGTAAAAAATTAAGATGTGATTGTCAACAATAATCCAGCAACATTCCCCCCTCCCACATTCCAGCCATAAGTCATTTCTAATTAAACTTTTAAATAAACAGCTTTGCATAACAGTGACATTTTTCCTACCAGGTGTGAAAAGACTAGAAAAAAGTAATTGTATTTCCCAGCCACCAATACAAAGGAAAAGCCTTTGCTGCCCTGTAGCTCCCCAGCACACCGTGTATGCAGTGTCAGTAACTGTAAGGAGTGGGAATTGATTAAAATGGTTCAGGTTTTGAAGGATTAATCAAGAGATGACACATGCAGTCCCCTAAGTGCCAGAAAAAAAGGTGTTTGTCTAATTAAAATTTATTCAGAGCTGAAGGCACCCCGAGTTAAATCTTGGGCAGCATCAGATCGTTCCCGTGCTTGCTGCTGGGTACATGCATTATGCATCGGGGTGTGCGCCTGTCCTGTCCTTGAGAGCTACAGCTGCAGCAGAGCTGGAGATGGTAATTGATGGAATATATAAATGTCATTATTGTTGGCATTGTGAGGGAGGTGGCTGTGGGATTGTTTTTCTGTTGTGATGATGATAATTTTTCCCTTTATTTTGCCGCTTCAAGCAATGAAGAGCAATGCCTGTTTTTTTCAACGTGGCAACTGAAACCAAGATGTTCATGGAAATGAATGTTACATTGATAACTCCTTTGGTTAGACCCCATAAGTGTTCCTGGTTTTGCTTCCTCTTCTATGAGTCTACTTAGCTGCTTTTTTAGCATGACATCTGTGTCCCAAACTCTTCAACCTTCTGTCGTGGCCCTGATGAAGACAGAGGTTGTGTGTACGTCATGCAAGTCTCCCTCACTATAATGAGGGCACAAAGAAGGGACAGGCAGGGAGGCACCTGTGTAACTAAGGCACCTGTGTAACCTGCCAACAGAGAGAGCAGACTGTGTCCAAGCTGTTTCAGTCTCACCATCTAAAAGAGGGCAGCCAGGGTGATCCCCAGCCGATGCCAGTCCCTAGAGCACACCAATCTAGGTGGACCAAGCCAGAGACCAAATATATATCCCATATATAACAGCATGAAAACAACAAAGCATCCTTTTAAGAGCCAGGTGTGCTCTTGAATGAATAGTGAATGAAAGTTTACCTACACTGGTTTTTGGCTGTTGCCCAGCCAAATCCTTTGGAAAGACTTGGTGAAGAAGGACACTTTTAATAGCACAAAGCCTCCTACAGGCCACTGTCACCTGCAAAACCTTCAGCATAGTTCTTCTAATAATACTGGAAAAGAAGAATAGATTTCTTTAGTTCTTTCTTTTATTTAAAAAGGAAGTATGGATCTCCTTTTTCACCCAGGTCTTTCCAGAGTGAGCACCAGTAGAAATGCTCTCTGTGTGTCCATCTGGCTGCTGCCATCTGATTTCAGCCTTGCACAGCCTGAGGATGGGCAAAGCATCTCTTACAAATGCACCAGAGAAGAATGTTCTTCTTGTTCTTGTGCCCAAGTCAGGAGCAGCAGCTGAGCCAAAAAGCAAAAAATCAAGTGCTGTCGAGGAACGAAAGGAAAGTGGAAGGCAAATAAGAACACATGTTGTTTGTGTTGCTATTGTTGAGGTTTCAGCATAGTTTAAAATGTTGCTAGGTACAAAATGTTTAGCGGCAAGTGGGATTTTTTTAAGTTTCCACCATAACAATATCCTCCAAAATTGATGTGTCACAAGCTTCATGTTTAGAAGAAAGAATGCTATCCAGGGGAATGGCTCAGGATGGAAAACACCCTGGGGTATTTATTAGTACTTGAGTGGGAAACTGTAAAAGGAATCCTGACACATGGTGCTTATAGACACAATGATGACAGAAAAATCACTGAAGAATTTTATGAGCACATGCTTGTTTTAATGTGTGAGGATGAAATTAGTAGCTTACTCCCCAGCACAAAAAATAGTGTTGCAGATAGAAAAGACTAAACTAAGTTGCTGTAGTGAAGCAGATCTAATACAAAGACAAAACATATTTGAACTTTTCCTCTTTCATTCTTTCCTTTTTTTTTTTTTTTAATTAAGTAAACAAACCACAGATTAAAAAGCACTGTTCTCCAGTCTGTGAGAAAGAAGTGAAGGAGTTTGTCAGTGTGAGGGAAGCTCTTCAGGAGCAAGAGGCAGAACTTTTGTGTGCTTTGGGCCAGGGTCTGTCAGAAGTGCCCAGGAACCTGAAGTTTGGTATTTACCAGAACTAAAAACAACAAGAAAATGGAAGGAAGAAAGAATCTATCACAATAAACCTCTGAGAAAAAAAAAAAAAATATTAAAAAAAAAAAAAGTTCTGTATGCCTGGAAGTTGTATTTTATTGACTGTGCTAAAAAATTGCTCTAGTCCTCCATGTTGGCTTGCACTGGAAGTGGTATGAAGTATTTTAGTTGGAGAAGTTGTGTGAAAGTCCAAAATACAGCCTTTTACAGTGCAGGAAGGCTCCCTCTGAATCACTGTGGAGCAGATATCCAGCAAAGCCTTCTTGTCCCAGGAAGGAGGCACCCCACGGCTGCTGTGTAGCAGCAGGGTCTTCGTTGTTGTAAAGGTCTAAAGGCATTTTTCATTAGAGCAAAACACTTTTCCCCCGAGGCTTCATGACCCGTTTTACACAGAGCACTTTAGATGTGTGAAATTAGACTTGATGCCAAACCAAGCCCTCCACCCTTCAGTGACTCTGCTGTGCGACCTGGCCCCAGCTCAGGGTGGGTTGCAGCCGGTCTGAGTGGTTTTGAGGCCAGTCTGCTGAGCACCTTTGCACAGGGACTTCATTCCAGGGGTGGAGGACACAGCTTTCCCGTCCAGGATCTAGAGAAGGAAGGATAACAATCATCCAGAAGGTGTCAGCTGAGTATTGTTCTTTTGTCATCTAAAAGCGGATCTGAAAATCCTGTGAAAGGGCAGCCGGTGTATTGCAACAGATGACTTCTAATTGTTCAGAAGCCTCTACAGACACTTCATAAGAAGAGTAAAGGCAGGGATACAGTGGTGCAGAGTTTGTTAACCATTACATTGTTTTTACCCTTTTCAGGTCAGGACAAGAGCAGACACATTAAAAAGCTTTACTAACCTCAGAGCTGTTATCTCCAGAGAAGTACTCTGAATAGTGGGGATATTAGCTATGTATAATGGAACTTGAGAGCAAATGACCATAAAATATAATGTATTGATTATAATGGGAGGTTTTTGTTATAGATTTCACACTGTTGATGGGTAATGAGCCTTTTATTTTCTTTCTTTCTTCCTTTTTTTACAGAGGCTTAGTTCAGTGTCTTACAAGTCTCGAGAGGAAGATCCATCTCTTACAGAAGAAGAGGTAGGTTTCTTGCGTGAAATTCAGTAAGTAACTAGAGACCAATTTTTAGGCAGAAATTAGCATAAGCTCTGCATGATTAAGCAGAATCTAAGGTGAAACTTACGTGAAGGGAAAATGAAACCCCAAAATAATAGGAGGCCACATGTAGTTGATTGTTAGGGTGATTTCTTGATTTGGATGACAAGACCTTCCCAAGAAGAATAACCAGCAGCCTTTTGAAACACAGGCTCCACCTTCCCCATGCAAAGTGTTTGGGGCTCTGGGAAGTGAACTGAAGCACAATGAAAGCACTGGAAGATAAACTGTTCTTTAAAATGTCTGTTGGTCAGATAAATGGAGGAGAGTTAAACAAAGAGAAAAGTGAAACATAAATAAGGCTGTTTGTGATCATCTCCAGTACACCCATGCCATTTATAAATATGTTCTCTGGACATAAAAGTAAACACAGACTTAGCAATGAGCTAAGTGAACTAATGCCTTCTGCTGGGAGAAGCATTCCCAGACATTAATTAATAACCTGATCTTGAGCTGGGTTAATGTAATCTAATACTGAGAAGAGCTGAAGTATAGATGAGCAGAAAAGCCATTTTTTGTTTGGTTAGCTGGAATCAGTAAAAAAGTAAGAAGTATTGCCATCTCCAAGTCGATGTCTATCTAAAACAAACAAATAAACAAAAACCAACCAGCCCCAAAAACACCAAACCAAAACAAAAACAACCCAACCAACAAACCACCCCTCAAAAAGTAATTTAAAAAAAACCCAACACAAAAAAAACCCCAAACAAACAAAAACAAACAAACCCCCCGAATTATCAGAAGTGGTCTGCTTCATCTTCTTCAGTCTGTGTTGTCTAATGGTAATGGACATTTTTATGCCAATCTATTCTTTTAACTGGATTGATACAAACCCAGAGTGGCCTTGCATGCTTGGGAAAGACTTTAAATGTAATAGAAGATCTATGTTGCATTGTGATACTGGGCACCAGAGAGGCCGTGCAGGGAATTTCAGCCATCTGTCTTGTGCAAGGGCTAGTATCCATTTGGTCTGGGAGAGGGAATTAAGACTGATTTCTGTGCTTGGCATCAGCCCAGGTAATCCCTGAGCAGAGGGACGTGTGGATGTGGGCTTCTCCTCACCTTTTCGTGAAGGGCCACTTTTATGCATTTGTTGAAGTGTACCACCTCACCAGAGGGAATTTTTAGTTAGGAATGAAATGCTGGCTCCCTTTCTGCTGTTTACAGCTGAGAAGTTTCAGTCTCCAGTCTGAAGTTCACATATTCAATGCCTGAGAAGCACCTCTTCTTTGTGGGCAGAGTATAGTCAATAGAGCAGACCTTGCATATCAGTATTGGCACTATTTGCTATTATCTGGTGTGAGTAATTTCTCTACAGATTTTTAATGTTGTTTTCACATGTGTTGGTGCCTATTTAGTCCTGCCTATAAAAAAAATTAACTATTCTTCTATTGCAGTGTCTCTAAAAGCAGAAAAGTAGCCACTAGCATTAAAAATAGTAACAATAATAATTTTAAAGCCCTAAGGATCAGACAGCATCCTTTTCCAACATTACAGCAGTTCAATCTGATCCTCCCTTTGATGCCTCTCTCCCTGTTGAGGCCAAATTGACTCCAGGACCATAGCAAAACTTCAAGAACTCCTGCTCACAAAGCCATTCCCTTTTGCTCAGTTCTAATTTTCTCACCAGGGTTTTATATTCAAAGAAGTTTTACATTTATAAACTTATTTTATAAAGTATTATTTTTTTTTGACAGACAACTGATTTATAAATGCATGCCAGAAAAGGAAGGATTTGTAAGAAATAATTTTTATATTTTTTTCAAGGTAAAAATTGTATCCTTTTAGAAAGGATATATTTTTATCAGAAGATCCTGTCTTTTCCTAAATAACCAACATCCTTGTAGTACAAGGGTACAGACTAGCACAAGCTTTATGCCATGCTTCATACTCAGCAAGTGTCTCCTTTTCCCAGATCTCAGCCATGTACTCATCGGTGAGTAAGCCAGGACAGGCCATCAAGGCACTGGATTCTCCTTACACCTGCATCCAAGAGATTGCATCTCAGAGGTCCCCATCTGTTTGCAGTGGCCTCTATGCAAGTGTGAAGGACTTTGAAAACACCCTAAATTCTACCACTGTGCCTCAGTCAGCGGACAGACCAAATGGGGAGCTGGAGCCGGACTATGAAGCTATCCAGTCTGTTAGCCAAGAGGAAGACAGGACCTTGTCCATGCCTAACGCAAACCACACTGCTCTTTCAGGAGAGAATGACTATGAGAGCATAGGGGACTTGCAGCACCACAGGGAATTCACCAGACTTTAACCACTCTGGCAGCAGATCTCCCTGCCATTATTTTCAAAGGACAAGTGAAACATGGAGAGGGAAGTGCTTTTCCTTTTGCGGAACATAGCTAAGTATGGAACACAAGTTGTGAAGAAGCAATGTACGTCTCAGCCAGGGTGTGATACCTGCTGGTTTTTCTGGGTGGTGGATCAAGGCTCATGGGAAAGGGTACGTCAGGTCAGAAAGATGACCAGGACAACGTAAAGGTTTCTTTATTATTATTAGCTCCAAGGCAAATGTAATTTGGGAAGGAGTGCCACGCTTGTCATACTGATAGGATTACGTACCAAAAAGACTACCTTTACACAAAACTAGCTTCTCATTTTAAGAGATTATTTTATGTAATTTTCTTCAAAGTGTTTTTCAAGCATAATTTTTCATTCAAGTTTTGGCATCTGCAATGTTGAGTAAACCATGGATAACTGTACCTCAACTCAGACTTACTTTGCAGGGCTGGGGAAGATGCACTCAATTTTGTGTCTTTTGGGGAGCTCTGTCTACATTCACTGCAACTAAAGTGCAAACAACAGTAGTTCACAAGGGACTGACTCCAAATGTACTTGAATTGATTCTGATGGCTTTTTCTTTTTTATTTTCTTTTTTATTTTCTTTTTTTTTTTTTTAATGTCAAGGGCTGTAGAACGTGACTTGAAGTATTTGAGATGTGTACTGGTATTTGTGGGAGTTTTGTTTGATTATTTGTGAAATATCCCTTTAAAATGGCAGTGGTCACCCTTAGCATTCTTGCACTGTTTCCCTCAAATGGACATAAACACATACACACCCCAGACCACTGTCATGTTGCAAAAAGTTGTGCAAATGAATGCATTGGCATAATGTGTAGTCTAACCTTAGTAGTGTTGGGTAATTTTTTTGCAGAATTTTGCCCCTTTTAAAGACTTAAATATTTTAATATGTTTGTCTAGTTTCTTATATAGGAAAAACTATGTACTGTGTTGAGTGGATAAGATTTTTATTTTTTACAACATATTTTTCATCTTCAAAGTTTTTGTAAATTAATTACTGGGGTTTGTAACAGGAGGAATCCCATTCATTATTTGGGCTTTATTTGGTTTTGTTTTTTAATTTTTTTCTCCTATTTCAAAAGTAGATAAATGAAAATTGCTTTGGGGTTGTTTTGTTGGCTTTTTCTGTCTCCTTGAGCAGGGCTGTGGAACATGCCTTGCTGTTTTTAAGCTAAAATCATGGAGTCTATGTAAAAGAACACTGCCAAAGGGCAAAAAAGAGGCAAAAGACACAGTGGGATTTAGTCAGATATAGCCACTGGTCCTTCTTGTTCTTCTAGTAAAAGGAGCAGGAGGGCAACCATAACCTTCTTGGGCCTCTGACAAGCAGTTTGAAAGCCACTGGCTTTCCAAAAATGCTGAGTTATTCTGTTACTGTGAAAAACGAAGTACGGTGCTTGGATGAAATAAACAGGTACTGGATTGGTACTTTTTTTCTTCTAGAATAATACAATAAATAGTACAATGATACAAGAACAGTCCAACAGTAAAGAACTAGCATTGTGTGACATGCATGTGCACATACCCCCATGTATATAAGCATACACTTGTAATTTGGACACAAGTATAAGTTATAGTCCAGGCTTGGCAACATTCACATACGTAATATCTGGCATGTGCTTGAAGAGCAGTTTATTTTTAATTCAAAATAAACAGTACATAAAGTGAGGTTGGCTTATTCTGTAGTAAACAAAACAGATTTACTTTCAGCTTAGTTGGTACTGGGTTCTGAAGGTTGAGCCCTTCTCACATCCTTGGTCAGTGCTCAACATGACGGTATTAGGAAGCGCAAACGTAGATCTGGTTATACACATTTATTAGAAATAGCTTAATAACTGAAAGAAGCGTGCTGATTTACAGGCTTTGCCTGTAAGTAGTGCAGCTCTGAGGAGCAGTGCAATTGTGCAGTCAACTTCTGCCCACGAGGTGGTTCAAACTTTGTGGATCCTGGCCTTGTGTGACAGTGCAGCACGCTCGATCTATGACACTTTCCTTGGAGGAGAAGCAGTTCAAACCATTCTACATCCATCCTGGTCTTAACCATGCTGCCATGTTTTGACAGCTGCAGCAAACCCTTTGTTTCCACTTCAGTACTTTTTTAAGGATGACTGTGGTTTTGCTTTCTGGAGTTTTTCCCTTTATGAAAGTTTTTGTTTCTGTTTCCTTGAATGTGAATTCATGAAGTTCAACTTTGAACATTCTCTCCTTCTACTTCACACTGTTTAAGGCCAAAGATAAGATGCACCATGTTTCAGAAGATTTGTTGTGCTAAGTCTAGAAAATTTCTTTAGTCTTTATGTGTTTGCTGTCTGTTCCTTGCTCAGGGGTACCAGTTTTTATATATAGTCCTCAGTCTGACTCCTGCAGCTTAGTGGCATGCATACCTCAACTCCTGAAATGCCCAAATACATCTCAAGATGTAGTTATCCCTTTACATGGATGGCTGCTTTTGGAGAAACAGTAGGAACATGAGGTTTGCCAGGTTCACTAGATTCAATTTCAAGACCAATTCAAAGGTATCTTAAATAATGTCAGTTGAAAGCAAAAAATAGCACTGAATTCTTGATTGTAAAATTTTAAGGTGCAAAAGAAGAAAAGCAAACATCACTCTAAAAATACCCCCATTGAGACCACCAGGTTGAAGGATGGTGGAGGACTGTCCAGTCATTCTGTTGTCTTTCATAGCCAGGTCAGAAATGTTGCTTTGTAGGAAGGGACACAAGTCCTTCCATCCTTTCTCTCTTCTGTTCTGACAATGGCTTGTGAGAGCTCCTAGACTTCCCTTTTTCACAATGAAAGAACTCCCCCTTTCTTCTTTCTTTGGTTTCTGTTTTTAACTTGTCTCATACAGCCTTGCACTGGGAGCTGGTACCATGTCTGCAGTCCTGTGACAGTGGCACATTCCTTCCTGTTTAAATTACTTTCAGGCTGGTCACAACTGTTCAATGGTCCATCAGACCTCAGTCTCATGGAGAAGCAGTTCACAGTTTGGATTGCTGATTTTGGGATGTGTACCTGCCCTCAGCCTTGGAACCCACACACACTGGACACTTAAGAGCTGCAAAAAAAACCTACCCACCTGACCAAGGATGTATGGGAGAGTCCGTAACTCCCCTACAGTCTCCATTATGTAGTCTAATGCTAAAGCAAAATGTTTTAGAATTCAGTCCGAGGATGGTGAGTATTTACATTATTTGACAAAGAATCAAGGTTCTGATTTAGTTCCCTCTTCCCAGAAGTATTACCTGTTCCTTTATGGCTGTTGTCAATGCTTCCTTTTCATTAATATATTTGATAGAAAGATTTTTCCAGCAGTAATCCCCAAAGAGAATAATCTGACTGTAAAGAAAAGGGAGTCTCTTCTACATGTCTCTTTACTGCTCTTTTTAATTCTTTCATCATATCCCTAAGTAAAATGTCAACATCCAAAATGAAGTATTTGTTTTCTGGTAATGTTTTCTGAGGAAGCTTCACAGTCTGTCTTTTTGCCTCCTCTTTTGGCACAACTGTACAATAAGATCTCACATCAAATTGCCACAGTAAGGCCAAGAGAAGCTGTAATGTATATAGAACTGCACTAATGAAGAGATCTTTTTGATTTCCCTCTGGGAACTGGTAGAAAATGGGAAATGCAGTTCAGACATCTCTTCCATGAATCTGTGTCTCCCATGAGAATTGTTCTTACCACATACCTAAACTAGTGCTAATCCAATATGTAAACCAGTCATCCTTTTCAACTATGAGTGTAGAATAACTTTCTCAGTCACAGAAAGAAATAAATTCTTTGCAGATACCCGTAGCACAGGCATGTACCTAATTACCACAGATCAGTTATAGTGCCTTTTCTACAAAGTAGCTAGTACTTCCATACTCTTTTCCATACTGTATGTGTTTAACTCAAAAGTACAAAGGGACAACCCCAATGTGTACTCATCCCAAGTTGGAAACACTTTTTAGAGACATATTTAATGTACTGGACCTCAGTTAGCCCTACAATAGCAATAGTCACTCACAAACATCCACTAAAAAACCCAGTAATGTAGCTATGATGACTAAGCTTTGCAATAAGCATTAGCAGTCTTCTTTTGAAGAATCTGGGTTTTACAATAGTGAGCATTCAGGGAGGTGGTGTTCATGTCAACTGTGAACAATTTGTTGCTTCAGTCTTTCTATTAATATAAACTGCAGGCTTGCTTACATGTAGCAGGATCCATGGAGTGAGGGATAAGCAGGTGTGGGGATTCATACTGATGAGTAACCCAGAGCTGGGTCATCACCATAGTTTCAACTGGCTGATGACCAGCTGCCTTGTTCTCCAAGCCCTCATCTATTGTGCCTTCAAGGAATCCATCCTGCAGGGATGCTTCTGGGCTGCACGCTTCTCCATGGCTCCCTGAACAGCTCCTGTCTGCTGTTTTGAACACAATTCTGTATACGCGGTGCTCTCTGTTCAACCTTTCAATGGTGCTTTTATAAGATGCTGGATAAATGGTTTGCATGTGCTTTCTGAAAGCTGACGTGTAAAGCTGTGACACAGAGTGCTCTCTCTGGTATTGTCTGCTTCCCAGAACTTAGTGTTGTTAACTGTGCTACTCTTGACTACAAAAGCTGACAGTGCTGCCCTGTCTCTTGCTCATCTCACCGCAGCAGAGTGGAGTCACCACGTGTGACAGGCTGGGACATGGGTGTTCAAAAGCAGCCATTCAGGCCAGGCGACTTGGCTTGGAAGCAGCTAGAGACATGACTCTCCTCTGTGCACTGTGGGACTGGAAACATCATAGCCCAGCTCAAGGACTTCTTTTCTGTCTCCTATTGTGCATATACATTTGTTTGACATGTGTCTGTAAGAAATCTGTTTCTGCAGCAAACATTTTAATTTGGACCACACTCCAGTGAGGGACTTTTGCTCTTAGGCAAATAACCAGTTATTTCAGATGAGTTTTAATTTTTTGAGGTTGGAGTATGCCTGAATAAGGCTTTTATGTGCCTCACAAGTAATTTGGTGTGATAGTCTGCTGCAAAACTAAAGAATGCAGAAAGATGCTTAGCCTGACAGATGCTCCTTTGGTGGTGTGCTGAAGACTTTCAAAGGCAGGTCTCTTCCTGGGAGCAGGGAACATAATTACTGTTAATATGATTTTATGCCCTGGTGCTGAAGCTGATTTGTAGCATCTCTTCTGGGATGGTGGTGGCTGAAGTCATTGCCAGAGCAGATCTCAGCCTCAGGAAAGAAAAAAAAAAAAAAATTATATATATCCCTTGCTGGTAAGCAACATGTGTTCAGGACTATGTTAAAGATAAATGCTGCTAATGGAACATCACGGAGCTAAAAATACGGGGTTCCCTTTCTCCAAGGAGAGAGAGAACCCCCTTGATTGGTCAGCATAAAATATCCCATGCTTACAAAATGTATTAATTGCTTATGTGGTGATTTTCCAGGAGTGCATTAGGATATCACATACAGTAGGCACTGTTCTTTTCTCCTGAACAGCAGAAAGATGACAACTTGTTTGTAATACAAGGTTCCCATTGATTAATTGATTAAACTTAATTTACATATAATCCAAAGGTTAGCAAGAACGTCTACACAATGTACATATATTTTAGCTCCGGCACCCCAATTTCCATAGAAATGCATAGATTATCTTTGCATTACATACCCACTGGTCTGTGCCCAGTCTATGGACAATATAAATCTTACAGTTCTGTTTTTACAAGCTGCGAGGTCTTGTTTCTGGAGCCCTTCAGTTTTAAACTGGCCAGAAGAACAGTCACTACAAGTATGATAGCAAAGTGCCTAAAAACATGGATGTTTCTGTAAAGGTAAAGATGCTCACTGTTCATAGCCACTTGACTACTGTATGTGGTGCTCTCTTGCCATGCACATGCCTAAATATTGGCTTTCATTTGTGGTGTTCTTTTATTGTTATGATAGCAGAGTCCGATAGGGTTTTGTCTCTGCAAATTCATTGGCTAATTCTAACTAGCATGTGTTTGTACAGAAAATACTTTTCTTTTTTTTTTTTTTTTTTTTTTTTTTTTTTTTTTTTTTTAGTTTAGAAAGCACCTATGTTATTTCTTGTAGTTTATGATAAATGCAACAATCGGCTTAGATTATTTGTAAGGTATGTAAGTATCACTTGACTTCAAAATGCTTCATCTGAGATTTCAGAATGCCTGCTGTTCACTACAGAACAATGTAAACAACTCTTGTCCTTTTAATCTTGTTATATTGGCAGTGCTGATGTTTTCAATTCCTAATGTCTAAAAAGAGAACAATTTTAACTCATATTTTAACTTTCAACATAGGTGGGATTTGGACTAACCTCTTATTTATGGAACCGCTCTTCCCCACTGTGTTCACCTCAGTCACCATCTGAGCGTCTCTTTTGTCCTTAGTGAAATATGACAGTTGTACAGAGGGCACAGAAACTGCATCACATTAACATTTCTGAATGGGACCTTTTCAACGTCTCTGTGAGATTTAGGAGACGGGACTTGAGTCAGATGTTTTGAGGTAATCGCATCCTGTCTGGAGGACATCTGTGGAGGTCTTTCTTTCAAGGCAAGAAATTCTGTAGATTGCAAGCACTCACATGACATTCAAAGACACATATGAGATGTGAATTGTCACAATGTTGAAATGTATTATTAAAGAGACATCTAAGAGCACAGGAACCCGCTTTCTCACCTGTCTGAGGATATTGGAATTTGCTCTTTGTATCTGAGACTACGAAAGGTCACACAACCAGGTCTCCTCAGAACATCCTACCAACAGACAGGTCTTTAAAATGAGCCACTGTGGTGGCTCCTGTGTTTTTGCATGTACCACCTTCATGATTTCCAGCAGGGCCTATGTCATCTCATCTCATCTCATCTCATCTCATCTCATCTCATCTCATCTCAGTGGTGATGACTACTTAGGAATGGCCCTTTTCTTCACCGTCCCAACCCCTTTAACTTAAGGAAGGGGATGTGAGCTGCTTCTCATCAGTCTGACCAGTCCTTCTCGATGAAAGTGTGCTAAGGGCCCATCTTCAGACCCACAGAAGAGCATTCACTGTCAGGGTAAGACAGGTACAGCCCACTGCAGCAGCTAGGAAGAAGGAGGTAAAGTAACAATAGCTAAGTTTCATTTGCACTTCCCCCATCTCACAGACAACCTGTTTCAAAATGTTTTTAAAGCAGAAAAGATTACAGTAAAGGGATGAGTTGCTGAGAGTCTCACAAGAGATGGATAACACTGATTATTCTTCTCAGTATTCCCTATAAACAGAGAGGTGGAAGCAAGTCATCACCACCCAACCATGATGCAGTTGGACTATCTTTTATCAAGCCTCCGTATCAACAGAACTGAAATGAATAAATTCTAAATACATGTTTTTGTTCTATTAGAAACCCAACATGGACAAATGTAAATGCACTAAAGTAAGTACCATGTGTAGATCTGGACTTGCATCATAAGGGGTTTTTAGCAAAAAACAATACCAAAACCCAAATGAACAAAAAACCAAATTCTAACTGGGTTACTTTATTTAAATAGAATTCTTTGCATGAGCCAAGGCTGCAGAATTGGGCCCTAAGAATTTAGAAGTTTAGTTTAGTGGTAAGTATTTTTATTTTCATTTTCAGTGAAATGTATTTTCTTTTATATTAGTGAATTAATATGACTTCCATAAGAACAACAAAAAATAGTCATTTATATAGGTAATTATGTCTAATAGCTAATTATTAAAATCATGCCTCAGTAAGAGTCACTTAAAATTGGGTGCTATATGAGCTTCAGCATAAAATTGCTTTACACATGGAACACTGCATACTAAGAACATAGTAGGTAAGAATTTGTAAATACAGACACTTGTGTTTATTTTATCCATTGTTTTATAATGGAAAAAATATGTGTTACTGGATATCTCTGAGCAAAGTTCTCTTACATAGTGTTCTAGTAACAAAAAAGTGTTTTCCTGACAACTATTCGAGTCTCTGATCACTGACACAGAACTGCAAAACATTTCTCAGAACAGTATAAGCTTGTGAAAAGAGAGGCTTAGAACTGTCCTGGCTATCTTAGCGTGGATGTAGTTGAGTATACTGCGAAGTTCAGCTTTATAGGCAGTGAGAGCAGCTCAGTGATTCAATGACTCTGCCATATACACCTGGAGTCAGTGCATGCAGACTTCTGAGCTGGCATTAGCTAAGGCTTGTTTGCTACATGAAGGGTTATTTGGCTTGTTACCTGTTTGAAATCGAAATATTTTTATCAACACCACTGCAAACACTGAAATACTGTAGTTTTGCAGAATATATGTTCCATAAATTGTAGTTCAACTGTAATTGCAGGGCTTATCCTACTGTTAGAGCAGTTCAGATCCAACACTAAATTGTTTTTTGTAAATTAACAAATGCCATTAAATTCCTCTCAATATTTTGTAATAGTATACACCAGTTGATGTCATTTAGTCATACCTTTGTTCCAAGAATCTTCATCAGATATTTCTATAGCCAATTTAGCTTTTGGCTGCTGAAAGCACAGTAGGCAATTATGGTTATTTACTGTAAATGTAGACAAGTTTTATGTAAATATTTCTGGGGGAAAATGCTACATGAACATATGAAGCAGTATCTAAAAGTACGAACATAGGTCAATAATAAAAAAGGACGGTTTTATTTATGTACAGTAGTATCCTAATATTTACTTGTTTATATGCAGAAAAAAAAAATCGTATGATCCTGTACTGTATTCTCTGAAAGTATTTAAAAGAGGCTCTGCCATTTTCTCTGGTTATTATATTTGCAAGTAACTCTTGAATTTATTGGAAATCCATGTAAATTATGTCAAATGGGAAATGTGTTACATTGCAATGAATTTAATTCAAAAACTCTGGCAAAATTAATTGGATTAAAATCTATATATAAATTCAATAGCCAGACAGAATAAACCACAATAAATTAACTGTCTTCTTTTTTAGTGGTTGGTTGGTTTTTACCTCGGCCTCTTTTTGTTGTTTTCTTAACAAATATACCATTCAGTCCTTGCAATCACTTCATCCTGCAGGTCTTAAAGCCTGCATTATTTTATAGAATTCTGTTTGTTCTGGGAATTTTGTGCTGATTTAATTATCTGAGAAGAACTACTAAGACTTCTTTGTGATACATAGCACTTTACTCCTCCCAAAGCCATAATCCTGTCAAGATTCAAGCATGCACACAACAGCACCAATTTTAAGTTGCCTCTGACTAGAGCAGGGACTGCCATCAATGCTCTTTAATGCAGGTAAGAATATTGGGTTTGAGCCTTTTAAAGTTGTGCAGCCCTCAGCTTTTTTAAAGTTGCAATTACCAGCCCTATGGATTATCTTCTGAAATTGCCATGGCATTTGATTCCTTTTCCTTTGTTATAGATGCTCTCTAGGTAATGTTCCCCATCCATTTGCTGCACTGCTCTGTCAGTAGCAAGACTCATTTGTGTAGAAATACTTTTAAGAGCATCCCAAAGCACTTCAGAGGCAGGTGACTTAGGACCCGTGCTGAATATGCAACACAGATTCTGCATGTAAGTCTAACACAAAGAAATGTCATCTTTTAAGCATGTCACTGGAACAAGGCTCCTTTGTACACTGGAGCACGAGGCTAAAATAGTACCTAACCTTTTGGGGCTTGCACCTTCCTCCTCATTATCTTTAATTACAGATAGGAAAAGAGCAGCCTTACCCACTTAGTATTAAGTAGTTACTGGTGAACAGGTTCCTGGAAAATTCACAGTGCAGACAGGGATTAGTTACTTACACCAAGCTGGGAGGCTGAAGAAATTAGACAAAGAGACAAGTAGTATCTGTTCACTGTGATGACTTTTTAATGTTTAATCGGGGTAAGTGTATTTTAATACTCAAAAAGTATTAAATAGAGAATGTGTAAAATTCAAATAAAGAATAAAATTTGTAAAATTTTGTTAAAATTTTAGGTTTTGTAAAATTGTAAAAACAAATAGAGAAATTGTAAAAATAAGGAATAGTTCATGCGCAAAACCATTCAGGATCTGATAAGTGTAAAAGAAGATTGATTTTTCCTGAACATTTGTTCATGTACCAAGAAGCTGCAAAATATGCAATTTGATATATTTTTTTCATTAAGTAACTGCTGAATATTATCCATCATGGGCTGTTCTGGAAAAAAATGCATGCAGCATTATTATCAAGATAACTGTTTCACAGATTTCTTTTTTTTTTTTTTTAATTATTCTTCATTGTGAACAGTTGCTATCACCAATAAAATAGCTGTTACTATGCTTAGCTTCAGGTTTGAGGCCAACCACACGGAACTATAAATGTGGCTGGTTGAAATACTGAAAAATTTGCCCAGGTTCTGGCTAATCGTATAGTTGCATGCACACACTTGGGAACAGAAAGTGCAAGCATCTTTGTCCTCCATGAGCTTTGACATCACTTAAAAGTAAAGCTTTAACCTAATGGGAGCTCGGTGTGGAATAAGGAGTATACTGCAGTGACACCTGGTGTTTAAAATGGAATTAGTCCCTGTGAAGTGTGGCTGACAATTTACTTTTAATTGGGTACATATTCACTCAAAGACTCAGTTCATCCTGTGTTCATGGAGCATAGCATTATGTTGAACTAGAAAGCATTGGAGCTAAAGAGTAGCTTGACATTGCTTCATAGAAAATGTGTCTGACGGATTTGTTTCAAAAGCCCAAAACTGCAGTGACATGATCTTCCTAGCACTGGAGCTGGCAAGATACTTTAGCACTACTTCTTCTCAGTTGGCTATTACATAAATGAGATTGACCTTTCGTGTAACTCACACGACTGGAATTTCAGTGCAGCCTTTGTGGAAGGACTGATAGGCAAGAACAGAGAACTGCCAGCTCAGGCAGAAAACAGGGGTCCTGTGTGTGTCGTGGTGCTAGAAAGCATATTAGAGCTACAATAGATTCTTCTGAAACAGCTCCTGCTTAAGAGCTTATTGACCAAAGTAGTCAAGATCTGCATATCTAAAGATGCGACTGAAATGGCATGTAAACCCCATTATCAGTTAATGTAATTAAGGATTATTAGGAATACGTAAGATAGTAATAATGAGGATCATTATTATTAAAGATTTCAGTTTGCCACAAGATGAAATAAAAAATAAGAAGATCTGGTAGCAATCTCTAATTTGAACTGATGGACCATTTCTATTCTTAAAAAAAGTTTGTGTCACCTATTTTGAAAACTACATACATGCTCCACATTTATGGGGTTGATCCTTAAAATCTGGCAAGGACAAAACCCTAAGGCTAGCATTCTGGTTTTCCTTTATGCCACAAAACTCTATTAAGGGGTTGGCTGAGCTACAAAAGTCAAGTTATCTTAAAAGTCACTGTTTTTTTCTTTCTGTAATTTTTCTGAAAAATTATGGGAGCCTGTAAAAACAAGCAAACAACCATGAACTTTCTAAGGCTGCACTTAGGTTTCATGTCAACCAGCAGAGAGCCAGACTTTGTCCAGCAGATACTTAACGGTTGGCACTCAAACTAGCATTCACAGGTTTTTCTAATTTCTCACCTGCACCTTATTTTCAGCAGCAAAGTACAAAGGAAAAAAGGGATCGGGGCAAAATGGAGTCTGGATGTGTTCTGAAGGAAGCAAACAGCTGCTGCTCCAAGTAATATAATGAATCTGGCAACCCAGCAGCAGAATCAGCACTGTGCTGTTTCTAGGTTAGAGGGCTGAGGCTGTCACAGACTGGAGAAGAGAGTTATCAGTAGCTTGTCTTTAAAACACATACATTCCCTGAGTACTCCTTCAGGTTACTCTGGAAGACAGGAGTGACATTTGCTTTTCCCCAGTTTTTATGCACCTCTCCAAGTCATCATGATCATCCAAAGATAATCAAAATGCAACGATACGAGCCAGCTCCCTCAGCATGTTGGGTGCATCCTGCTGGGGTTCATGTCCAGTTTATTTATTCTGTAACCTGATCCTCTTCCACCTCACATCCATGTTACCTGCTTCAAATTTTCCCTCTGTCTCCAGGTCCTTGGATTGCTGAAGGCAGGTTTTCCTAGTAGAGACTGAGGTGAAGAAGGCATTCAGTACCTCAGCCATTTTTTATGTCCCGTGTCACCAGGGCACCTGCAACCTTTAGCAGCAGCAGGCTCACATTTTCCCTAGTCCTCCTTTTGTGGAAATAATTACAGAAAGCCTTCCTCTGTTGTCTTTGATACCCCTCACCTGATTTAATTGTGGTTGATCTTTGCCTTTCCTGTGTCTTGCCTGCTTGGACAGTGTCTCTATATCCTTCACAGGTCTCCTGTTCCTGCTTTTACCTTCTATATACTTCATTTTTGTGTTTTAATTTTGCCAGAAGCTCCTTGTTCATCTGTGCAGGTCTCCTGGCATTTTTGCCTGACTTTCTGCTCCTGAAGATGGACGCCTGTTGACCTTGGAGAATGTGAAGCCTGAATATGAATCCCTCCAAAGCCTTATCCCTTTGGACTCTTTCAAGCAGATCCCATCCAGCCACCTCATTCACCAAATAAAAGGGTTTTTGTGGAAAAGTAGTATTGTGACCTTATTTACAATGACTTTAATTGCTTGCTCAGGTGTGGGTGGTTTTTTTGCCCACAGAAACTGTCTCAGTAGTTGTAAGCATAAAAAATAACACAAACCTGTATGAAGTATGTGAAGATATTTTGTAAATCTGAGGTTTCTTTCCCTCCAGATTTTGCAGCTTAGGTAACACTTGAAGGTTTGGTACATGACTGAAAGATGTTGATTGCCACTTGTCTGTGACATGTCTGCAGTTGACACTATGAAGACTGGTAAGTGGAAAGATAAGATGACAAGGATCCTGTCCATTTACAATTTGCAGGTAAAATACTCATTGGGCAGATGAGTACAAAGAGATTGGTTGGGAGTAAAGTCCCAACTCTCTGTTGTTCATTGTAATAGGTTTTTTACGATACTCTAAACAGTGAGATTACTTTTTCCCATGGCTCCCAAATTCCCACTCGATCCCTCTGGGCTCATCTACAGTGTTCTCCAATACACGAGGTGTCTGGCAAGCCTCCTAGCCTAGGCCCATCCTGCTTCTGCAGCCCATGTTACCAGAATATACAGTCGGCTCTGGCATATGGGATAACATCCCCTAAGCTGCCTCAGCACAGCTCCAGCCTTGGTCCTGGCAGGTCCAGCTCCAAGCCTCAGCTAATGGGCCTGCACAGAACCAAGCAAGCCAATGCAGACAGAAATTGTAGGTCTCTGCACCAACACTGTGGTTTGGCCACAATTACCCATGGTAATTACCCCACATAAGGGAGATAAATAGGTGGGTGTATTTCTTTAGCTGTGTGTATGCATGAGT
The DNA here is from genome assembly GCF_029207755.1 of Chamaea fasciata. Classification (NCBI taxonomy): domain Eukaryota; kingdom Metazoa; phylum Chordata; class Aves; order Passeriformes; family Sylviidae; genus Chamaea; species Chamaea fasciata. The sequence goes on from NW_027094086.1 coordinate 29,126,415, forward strand.
GTCAAGGGGAGAGGAGAAGACAGAGAATCAATCACAGGTTTGAGATCATGTAACTTCCCTTGTCAAAGCTCTCATGTGCCTTTCCACTTTGAATTGTCTGAGCAATGGCCTGTAGTGAAAATTGGCCAAAAACTCAAAACAGAAAGATTCAGGTTGTTTGTGGTCAGTTGTGTGGTTCACAGAACAAGAGAGTTTGGAAAAGAAAACTCTCCCACAGGAAATGTGTGAGCTGGAGGCAACACCACGAGGTGCTACAGCAAGAGGAACCCCTTCATGAAGAGAACATGGCCTGGGGGTTAACCTGCACCTTTCAGCCACATATATAACAAAATTAAACCCAAAAACACTACCTTGGTGCCTGGGGCGGCTGTACAGGCACAGTCTTAATAAATTAAGTAATTTTAGGTTAATCTAAAAAGACCGCTTCAAAATACAAATTATTCCTTTTTGGACCCAAGCTGAGCAACTTTCTATTTGCTTTCAAAAAAACACCCCAAAACACTTAACCATCTATGGAGGATGCTCATGAAGCTATTATAGCCCTAGATCGTTACCACAAAATAAGAGCTGAGTGTTTGGGTCCCCTGCACCACTAATGGAGTTAGGTGACTTCAAAGAAGTCTCCAACAGGCAATGTACTGAGAACAAACTACTTGAGGTAGTCACTGAGGAACACACAGGATGATACTACGGGTTTGCTCACACAATGCAGGATAGGCAGGTACTTGCTGGCAGTCATCTTTCACAGACACAAACCATTCTAGGATGTTCTGACAGCCTGTGTCTTGAAACCTGTGTGTTGGGTGAGATGATGACAACTATTTGTAGCATGAAGAAATTAGCCCGAAGAAATACTTAGCACATGTTCTTTTCTGAAGGAGTACAATATGAACTCATTCAGAGACTAAGCAACCATGACCGCACCCATATGGGGAGCACACGTCCTTTCAGTTAAACACATCTCTATTTGTGCACCACTGCCCTCTTGGCAAATCTGCATAAATCCAACACTTTAAAGCATGTGTCACCTCCATTATAGTATGGTGGGAAATGTAAAGTGCTGGGTACGCTTTAGGCTGCGTATTCAGCCTGATTTAGAGGAGTGCCTGAACTCGTTTGAGATTAATATCTGGTCAGGCCAGGACATCTCTCATGGATAATGCTGAAGTCCAGAATTCCTTCTGGTATTTCATAAATAATAATAGAATTTGCATCTTGAGGGATTTGTGTCCAGTGATGCATGTGCAATTTTTCATACTCTAGGAAGAAGAAAGTAGCACTGACAGCCTCACAGCACCATTTGAAGTGTAGTTAATTCATGATTAAGCTAATTCATTTGTTCCTCTGTAAAGTACATTTGCAACAAAGGGAAAGAATGAGAATCACATCACAAGGGGTTCTTGCTACTTATTCTTCATAGACACAGAGATAGTTGAAGGTAGGCAAAACAATTACAGGAATTTTCATCTGACAGACTGTGCGAACATCTGCCATGTTACTACACCCAGTTTGTGGATTTGACACCAAAGGCCTATCAAGTGCTGGTGCATGTTTGCCTTTCCTCACCATACAGAAGAAATGTTCTCTTTTTACCAAGAAAGCTGCATGCCCCTGGCATGACTGGCTCCGAATGCATCCGTGGTCTCCCCAGGGTCCAGAACTTCAAATGCTCTTCTTCCTTGTATGTAGGTCTTGGGGCCCCCTCATAGCTTTTCTCAGGGCTGTTTAATTTGCAAATTGTAATTGCAAATTTCTCCCTGTTGGGGCAGAAATAAAAAACTTGCCATCAAGTTGCCTAATTCCCTAACTCATTTCTGTCTCTGATGAACAGACTCAGTAGCAAAAGGATGTGAAGAGAGGCAATCACCAGAATCCATGGGCTTGGACAGTTTTAGCATAGTTACTGTTTATACAACATGCATCCACTTGTAGAAACAGGCACTAGTGAACAACTTCTATTCCTGCTCATTTTACTGAGTAGTATTTGTTCTGCAAGGGACTAACCCCTCACTCCAGTGACCACAAAAAAGGCATGTGTCCCAGAGACAATTTTGGACCAGCATGGGCATCCAGGAAGACTGCCAAGTGTTCTGTTCCTAATGGGAAGAAGGTGGGTACTGCAGGGTACAAGAAACTCTATTGTTTGTGCCTGATGGGATGGAAGAGCCAGAAAGGGAAGAGAAACGATGGGAGACAGAATGCAATTGGGATGATTTTCATTTCTAAGACTGCAAAGCTGAATTTCAGTTTTGGGTTCTGGCAGATGTGCGGGGCAGCAAGCACCCTCCATACAGATGTCTCAGAGTTCCAGGAGGTTTTAAGTTCAAAATGGTGACTTCAGCATTCAATAGCCCTGGCAAGCATTAAGAGGAAAAATTTGGCATGTGTTAAGGATCTCAAAGAGAGGGGGAGGGAGACTGCTGCCAAAAGCTCTCCATTTTGAACTTAGCTCAGAAACTCAGTTTCTACTGCCATTCATTAAAGCTGCAATTTCTATACCTGAGGGGGAAAAAAGAGGCAAATGCCAGGGAAAGGCAGAGGCTCTCAATTTTGACCAATTGTTCACTTCTTGCATTTCCACCCTTAGATTTTTGATGGTACATTCTTAATTGAAATAGTTATTGACTACGCTTCCCAACTTGAGTTTGGTTCAGGCAGTAACAAAGGCATTTTTGGCAATTAGGCTTAATCTAGAAACTGACAACAAAGCTCAGTGTTTCTTAAAAACAAACAATGTTCTTACTGTTTGTTAAGGGACGTTGTTTTTTTTCCTCTGGTGCTATTTTGAGTTCTAGCATGTCTATTGTACACAGACTGGAGCGTTCACTCTGGTTGTTTACAACAATTTCCCTCATGTTGCCAGGCTTTTCTTTTATGAAGCATAATTTTGTAGGCAACGCACAAAACAAGCTGCACTGTAAATAAATGCAATATGAGTGAAAAATGTTGACTCAACACCCCTCAAATTTGTCTCTAGCCCTGAAACTGTCATGAGAGCATTAAACACTCATGACAAGTCAGAAGGACAGTAGATATCTCCCTCGATTAAATTTTAAAGGATTGTTTCACTTGTGCAAATTTGGAACTGAAAATATTTCTCTAATTTCCATGTCTTTAGGGTAGGCTTCGGTGGCTGCCCAGATTCCATTTTAAGTCTGCTGAGCTCACTTGCAGTCACAGCTGTTGTTGCTACCAACATGCCTGAGACCACTGATTTTAGCACTGGAAAGAGACTTTTTTTGTGCAATAGCTGGAAACTGTTTTTCTTGGGCAATCACATGTGGCTGGCCACATCTGGGAGCTAACGGGATAGAAGCACTTTGTACCATTACATCTTCATGTTCTCTACAAAAGGTCTATCTCCCATACTTGATGCACACCTGGGAGGGCCACATGGTCATAGGACAAAACCAATGAGTTTTTGACTCTTATTGAACTTTTGTGGGAATGGGTTAAGCAATCAATATCTCACTGTGATGTTGCTACTGTGAAGAAATAAGCAAAAAGTGAAGCAATGGGGAGTGCTCTTATTGTCAGTACCCTCACCCTCAAAGATGGCTTGGTACATGGCTACTGCACAGCATCCCCTCAGCCATATTATCCATCACACACACATCAGATAATTTGGCATGTACATGGCAAGTTTATATGCATAACACAAGGGAGTTTTCAAGAGAAAAACTTTGCACAAAATAATATTAAAAAAACCCCAAAACTTAAAGCACTGAATCATACGGTTATATTGCAAATTCTCCCTACTAGCTTCGTGATCAAAATCAGAAGCCAATAGACAGGAGCTTGTGTCACCGTGTGCTGTGCTCCTTTTCACAGCTGTCACATGCTCATTCCTGCAAACCTGGGGACAGACAATGAAACCCTCGGTGATAGCTACTGTGTAGACACATTTTCATTTCTTGTCATAACCAGACTGGTGTAAAAGTTAGCCAAGAAACACAGCTCTTGTGAGTGGGTATCTCATCTCCTCCACATGCTAACACACACGTTCCCAGCATCAGTGAAAAATCTGACTCAAATGCGCCACCAGAAGTGGACAAGAACTCTGTCCCGTACTTAAGAGCTAGGAAATTTGCTACAAATCATTATTAAAACAGAAAGAGCAAAGAAGGTATTAACAAAGCTTATAAATTTCTCACTAGTACGGATGCCACTGGTAAGGACTGCCCTAACCTGAGCAGAGACTCAGACTTCTCTGTGAGCAATTTCTGAATGCACAAAAGTAGTCATTGCTGGAATTGCCTTCCTCTGGATCTGAAACAATTAGGCTGGCCCCAAAAAGGGTTCAATAACTCAGAAATTGTGTTTTGTTAGACTGTATGATCACACAAGCCATCACAGAATGTAAGATCCCTTTTTATTTATCAGCTGCTGAAGAGATGGTTAATAACACTATGCAGTTTTCTGATAAGCTCCTGAAAAACTCTGTTCAGGATGTCTGAGAAGTGGCAGTTATAGAGCATCTTCGACTGCCTTAAGAAAGAGGTCAGCTGCACTGTGACACCTAACATTAGAAAGAATCAGGGCTGCTGCCTGTGGGATTTCCAAAACAGAACATGTACATATGCTATGTGGAACACAGGGAAGATACATCCAAAGCCTTATGGGTAACTCAAATTTTCTGAAAGGCTGCAACAGATCCTGTGGTTCCTAGAGGTGCCAGAGGCATTGTGTGTGCTGCATGGCTGATCTGCCCATGGGCTTGATATAGATGAGTTTGACCAAAAGAAAAGTTGTTTTGTTTAGCTCAAATTGACATGGACTTTTCAGTGCATGTTTTCTCATGTTAGTCCAGATTCCTAACCAGAGTTCTACTCATCTCCCCAAATGAATGCTGTAATTTACTTTCAATATGTACTTTTCCTCTTCAATGGAGAGCTAAGAGGGGTGCTTTGCTTCTGGAGAGGAGGAAGCTTTCCAGGAAGAAATTGGAGTGAATTGCTTGAGGAAGCCAGTGGTCTGCCAAACTGGGGATTTCAAATGCAAAAGAGAAATGGATTCCTCCTCCTTCTCCTCATCCTTTTCCCTTACTACTAAGCCAAAAAAAAAAGAAAGTTCAAACCATAGTGAGACATACTTTAAGACTTATTTTAAGTCTATCACTGAATCATTCTATTATTTTTCAGATGTAAGAGCTATTCAATTTGCAGTGACCTGGTAAAACAACTTTATTTCTCTAGGTACCACTTGGTGTGGTTAAGGAATACAGTAAAACTGAGACTAATTTGCTGTGAATGCTAGTGCACTAGACCATGAGGCTCCATGTCAGTAGAAAGCTGCATGTGACATGCAGATTACAGGCTATTTTGTATTGTCAAACTCAATCCTTCATTCAAACAAATACATTGTCAGAACCCTAATTATTTCTGTTAGAAGTATTGCAGCTTGTTAAAAAGGGGCATAAAGTCTTTCTCTGCAAATTCTGGATCATCGCATTACAATTCCAAGCCATTTGTGAAAAACGCCATTTAATTTAGAGCCTGTTTCTCTCAATGTGGGCTCTGATTACAGAATCATCAATCATCATAGAGTATTAGCCCTATGATGAACCATGCACTGGTTGGGTTTTGTTGGGTTTTTTTTTCCCCACTCTGGTCTGAAATTAATGCCATAGTTTTTTCCTCATTATCTCCTGTTCCTCATAATTGCTGACAGGCAAACTGGAAAATCTTGCCTTTTATTCAAGCATTTTGCTCTTCTCAGCAGTGGGATTTTTGGGCAGATACAGTAACAATTCTTCTGGCTTCATCTAGTACCACAGAGTTTCATGGACAGGTTTTAAAATTCTTCATTATCAAGCAAATGTTCCATGCATCCACTGGAAGCTGCTTCCCTGACTGTAACTGTGAATGAAATTCAAGTTTGATCAATGGAAGAATTTCTACAGGCCTAGCGCCTGTTGGTACATGTCTATGTGCAAAACCTGTGGCTTATAATTATGCTTTGAGGGAAGAAACTCAACAGAACAGTAATATCTCTTTCCATTGCTGGCATCTTCAGGCCAGGTCCAAACACCAGAATCAAGGTGGCTGGAACATTATTAGAATTCAGGGATTAGAGTTCTGTGGGTTTTTTTACCTGGAATGGAAATGCTGACAGCTGGAAAATGTTTTAACTACATTTGTGCTGGAAGTTACATAAATCTCTAAAGGTGATGGGCTCCCTGTGGAGCACAGCTGAAAACAGGTATATGGAAGACCTGGGTCTAGTAAGAAGAGCTTGAGTTGGCTACCTGAGGAAAAAAGACCAGGGTCACACTGCAGCAAAATGTCTATTTGAGTACAAAAACAAGAGTCAGTTTTTTAACACTTTATAATGATAGAAATCCCACCAAGCAAGTTTTACTTCATCCCTGGGAAAGTAATGATGCACGGTGACCTCACATTGCTGGGTGGCAGTACAGACACCACCTTTAGTGAAACCTTGCCCTAGATTTAATAGCCTGAGGCCAACTATCTTTCCTGACCAACATCATGAACAGCAGGTGGAAGTGATGAGTGGCTCACAGCTCAAGCTGATCCTGCACTTGGAGCAAGAGAAGTGACAGCAATTCTTTCAGGCAGGCTGCTTCCCCTATACACAGTCTTTGTGGCTTATTGCTGTGAGTGTAGCACAGCACTGACACAGCTTTCTTGAAAGGTTTCTGTGCCACCCACTTTGGTTCCATGTTGCTGATGTCAGAGTGTGTTATGTACAGAAGCAAAGGCCCTGGCTGATCCACTGGATTCATCAGTGTGAATCTGTACTTCACAGAGGACAGTACAGGCCTTTGGAATGCAGGTAAAGATACTAAGTAGGACAAATCTTTGAAGATTCACATAGAAAAAGTTTCTGAAATATTATGACTAAATTATATCCTTTGGTGTGCATGGGTTGGGAGTACACAGCCAAATCCTGAACTAGGAGCAACTTCATTGTACAGAAACTACCACCAAGGTTTACTTGGGGGTTTTTTCAGCCTTTCGTAATACTTCTCTTACTTATTTTATGACTGTGTTAGTTGATCTGAATTTTCTGTAAACTGAGCTCTGAACACTTTTGCTTTTACTCTTTTAAGTAAGTTGGCTTAGTAAATTTCTTTAGTTTAATAAGGAATTCATTGTGCTCATCCATTTTCTGAAACCAAACCCAGCTTTGGAGATTAATTGCTGTTTTCCTGGAACAACTGAAAGAGAAGTCTACTGCTTGCTCTGGCAGCAACACAAGGCTTTTGGAATCTGTCCACTTCTGGAAAATTTAACCCAGTGTTTTTTAAGGGTTTATCACTTTCTGTCTCGCATATCAAGATAAAGTAATACTCCTTGTCTTAAGAAATTTTCAGGAAAGAGAAAAGTGCTGACCAGCAGTCTTTGAGGAAATTTAAAATCTGTCATTTCAGGATCGTTTTTTATTATACAAGGTTTTGTTCAATGCATTGACAGAAGCAAAATGATAAACATCAATATAAGACATTGTTTAGCCACAAGGTATTTCTTAGTAATATGAATGACAATAAACCCCAAATTGCAAATAAAAGCAAAGACATGAAGGAGAGTTGTATTCAAGGATTAAAACCACAGACAAATGTGTTCATGTATCTCAAAGCAACAACATATGAGTTAAGAGAAGTTTTGCATTTAAACCCTTTTGAATGAAATGGAGAATCTAATAGCAATGGGAAGCAGAACTACTAAGGTATTATCCATTTAAAGGCAAGAACATGCATTAAAATGACTACTAAATCCATTGTCACAAATGTCTTTGAGATCAGTGAAGCGGAGATATTTAGTGACTTGGCATTGCTCAAAACCCACTAATCTCCATGAGCAGACTGAGATTCAAAGCAGACCAGAGAGCAACCCTTTGTTCATCATAATAAAGAATTTGCTGTATTCAAATGAAGTCACAGCAAAGTGGATGCGTGCCAGTGCAGCACCAGTGTTACAAGAGAAAGGCAAGCTAGGAAATTATAGACCCTTCATCTCAATGTCTGCAATTTGCAAAATAAAGAGTACAACCGAGGAGAACATTTGCAAAGTGTATGTGCAAAGGAGTATCATTCTCTGTAATCTACTTGTAGATAACTCGCAAGGTTAGGTGGTGTCACTTAAATAATCTCCTTTTTGAAAGAACTATGCTACATTTTAGTTACTAAAATTAGAACACTAAAAATAATAATTCATATAGCAGGCTGTTCACCTAATGCTCTGTGGCAGAAGAGGTTAATTCTCCTCTAAAATCAGTGCTGTTATTCTATAAGAACTTGAGCAAAATGGTAATCTAGGTCCCAAGTCTCCTAAGTTTGAGTTTTGCCGACAGCTGAACTGAGCAGCACAAAGAGCAGTGTCACCACGAAATAGAGACACAAAAGGAAAACGATCCAAACTTTTAACAATAGCTGTATCAGGTATCTTCAGCACACTTACCCGTGTCATGTGTAATTATTCCAAACCTCTTTTACAAGGGTCCTCTTCTTCTCTGTCCCAGTAAGCTGTCCATGAAGTTGTGTTCAAGGAGAAATTGAGAGGAAATAAGTATTAGAAACAAAATTCTTGGCTTCATACACATCTCTGGTATTATTCAATGCCTTGGGACTAGCCTCCCATTTCTCCTACTTGATCCCCCTGCCCTTCCACTCTTCTGCTGTCCTTCCTCTGCAATTAGAACCATCCTCTGCCAGTCCAGTTCCTTCTTTTCTTTGTTGTGCTTCCCTGAGCTGCTTCACTCTGCCTTCGTTTTCCACTTTTGTGTTTATCCAAGTAACATGTTCCAAATTACTAACTCAGACAAGGTAGTAGATGGTTCATTAGATCTAGCTCAAGTGAAACTCTTTATTTTGCCATCTACACCAAACTTACGCATTGTGTTAGCACCTTTTGGCCAAATATCTTCCATACCCATAGGACAAAAGCCTCTGGGAAGACTTGTGCTGGCTTCTCCCTGTGCTCTGCTCCTTCCTGCTGCTCCATTCCTCCCACAATAAAGCCCGACTTGACAGTTCATTCAAAAGAAAAAGAAAAAAATAATAAATTATACACAAATAAGTTTGTTCTATAAACATTAGAACCCTTTGTATTTAGTAACATGTTAGCACCCGCAAAGTTTTCTTTTTGTTTACATAAACCATAGATTAAAATACAACACTCCTCTACCAAAGGAAGGCAGCAGAACAGAAGAGCTGAAGTGTTTCTAAACAAAGCGCAACCATTTAGAGACCAAATAATTAATTTAAAAGACTTAGAAAATCAAGCCAAAACATTACAGTTGAAAAGATAATCAGAAAAAAATGCTTAAAACACCATCATTTTAAAATTCAGGGGGTTTTTTACAACATCTTCCCTCTGAAAACAAAACCAAGGCCTTAATCCCTCGGAAGAGAAATGAGTGAGATTTAGTACATGGAACTTAAGACCTTTCCCTGTTTCCCAGGGGGGATGCTGCAGTTGAATTGAACTTGCCACAGCCATTAGCTGCGACCTTGACTGCATTTCACATTATGGGTATTGTACCCAAATCCCACTGCGTGTTTAGTTGTACACGCTTACACTTGTATTGTGCCTGTAAAGCACTGCTGTAAAGGTAACTTACTCGAGTACATGTTGTCCCAACCGCGTTCACGTCAGAGGGTCCCTGGTTATCAATTTTAGCTCAACAATCATGAAGTGTGACAGATCCAAGTTTGGGTCATTTTACATATTTGCCGATTTCTGGGCTCTTGTATAAAAGTTTCTAAACTCTTTTTTTTAATGCCTCACAGAGGAAGATTACAACGGCTTTATTTAGATATTTTTTTTAACGAAGCCAAAAGTCTTACACAACCCTCCGACGGGTAAGCAGCGGGAGCTTTACGGTGTTTATTTATAACCCGCTGTGGCACCGATCATTGCAGAGCCCGAACCGCACGGGGCCACGGAGAGGGGCAAAGCGGAGCCCGCTGGCTGGAGTTCCTCAGAGCCGGCATAAACACCCGCCACCGCCCCCGCGTAGGAAATACGCAAGAACCACCGCTGCCGGGACACGGCCCTCCTCCCCTCTCGGGGGCCCAGCCCTCGGGCCGCCCCTTCCGAGGGGCCGGGCGGGGCCGGGGGCGTCCCGGCGCCGCCGCCGCGCTCCCCGCGCCCCTCCCGCGCAGCGCCGGGCGGCACGGCGCGCCCGCCGCGCCTGTGTACGCGCCGCGCTCCGCCGGCAGGAGCAGCAGGAATCCGAGGCAAAAGCCGAACAGGATCGCGGGCGGGAGCATGGAGCGGGGGCTGCCGCAGCTCGGAGCCGGGGCTGCCGCAGCTCGGCCGGCCCTCAGCACCCGGGGCGGTGCGGAGAGCCGGCCGTCACCAGCGGCGTGACAGCGAGGGGCATGAACCCGGCGGGGACAGCCCGCTTCCATGCTAGTCCAGTTCAGTTGTGCCTGTCCAGCTCTGAGAGTGTGTGGCTTGTTTGTTTACTCGGGATTTTTCTTCATGGAGGAGAGCAGGGTGGGAGAGGCAGGAAGAGGTCAGCCGCGTTTCCACACGGAGAACGGGACAGCTCGATCCCGAAAGAACACGGACGAGTAAAGCGAACGATCAGTCTGGTGTGGTCTCATTCAGCCTTTTAGGGAAGAACGGGTGATCCGAACTGTTCGTTTTTCTGAACACTCCCAAGGAGTTGACTGGAAGGAGAACCTCCTGAGTAACTTCCATTTTTTCAGGGAGCTTCCCTGAAAAAACACCAAAACAACCAGACCCAACCAAACGAAAAACTCCACCAGCACCAAAAATTAGCTTTTATGAACCATTGCACTCACTAGAAAACAGGAACATGTGCAACACAGAAAATGAATCCTACCTCTCCAGCTAGTGAACTGGCTTGCAGCTGATTGATGAAGGAATCCTTGAGGTATGGGTGATCCTCAAGTTATCTGGCTATCTGGTGTTTCCCTTAAATTTTGGTTAGTGGCGTTTACTTGGAGCCTTGTCAGTGTGGTATGCCAGCAAAAAAAAGGTGGAGTGGTTTTTTTCAAAGAAAAGTATTCATCTCTAAGATAAAGAACTTAGGCAAATAAAACTATACTATCTTATGATTGGTAGCAAGATGATCAAAGTCGTACCCATTGCTTAATTTATTGGTGTGAATATTTTTATTGCTGGTGTTGACTGGCAGCTGTGTAGTTTGGTTTTTGTTTTTTTTCTTGCTTCCAACAAGATTTACAAAGGTGTTTCCTTGTAAAAAGTGAATCTGAAAGAAGTTTTATGGGTCCTGTAGTATTTATGTTTTCCTGAGTGATCTAATTTGTTCATTTTGAAAGGAAAAGCTAGTTATTTTCTTTGTAATTGCTACCTCTGCAAATTCAGCTTTGACTTTCAGAATCAATGAGTTCTTTGACACTTCAGTGAGAAAGAGGAAGTTGACATGCCAATCTTGCAGTTTTCTTAGTATATATTTAATCTAATTTGCAGGGGAAGTTCCACCTGAATTAAGACAACTAATGAATACATTTGCTTAAAATAGCATTTCAATTATCATCTTTCATTTCCTATATCCTTCCTTTAATCCTGGTGTCATTTCAGGGATTGTTATTCACACACATTGCTGTTACCTCATGTGAATGAGCACAAACAACAGAGAAACTCCCTCAAATAGCTTTTTCTATGTGTGTGTGTGTGTATAAGGAAATCCCAACTATGTATATATGGTTATTTCTATTTTGTGCTTAAATATTTGCATTTCAGAGGCCTATGTGTCCTGTGTGTCTGCCCTCAGAGTAGACTCCTTGCAGTTTTTTGTCCTGCACTGCTTTTGTTCAGAAAAAGTGTTTTTTCTCTCTGGTTTCTTTATTTTCATGTGGAGTCAGCTAATTAAGCAGGAAAATGTTAGTCTTACTTTTTCCAAGTTCATGCCTTTGTTTTGCTCAGTCTAGTTAATTTGTAAAAAGGGGAACCATAGTCATTGTATTAGCGCTAGCATGAAACTCCAGTGAGCTGACCTCTTTTTTCAGGGGGAGAACAAAACCTTTTAAGAGACAAACATGTAAATAGTGTTAAAGCACTAATGGCGACAGGAGGACCTCTGGGGAGGGGTTTTTAAAAAGCCGTGCAGGTCTGGTTGTTGTTTATTCTCTCACAGTCCAAGGATGGACTGTCTGGAATTCCTTTCATTTCTGTACCAGTAAGGTTATTCAGACCCAGTCAGTATTTCAGAATGGTAACTGAAAAGTAATGTGTAATGTCTGGTGAATTTTTCCACTTCATTCCAAAGCATGGCTGGCACTGGGACCTCCTTCATGCAGAAGAGGCACAGCCTTGTCTGCAGGGTGGCATTTTACTGCACAACAGCCAGACGCAGAAGTGACCCTGTGCTCCCCACTCAGCTGACAAGTGGGGCAGAGGCGTGTCACAGAAGCGATGATTTCGCGTACTGAGAAGGGGGTCAGAAGGTTGCCACCTCTTCTTTTGAGCAGCATCTGGTAGACAATTTTCTGCCTAATATTGTCAATCATTCCCTTGTTCTTGAAGGTGCCTGGCTGTCCTCCCAGCTGGAGTGAGAACTTCAATGATCACTAGAAAGCAAAACAAATGCAAAGTTTACAAAGGGAGTGTGGAGAAGGCAGGTCCCCGAATAAAGAAGTTGGCAGGGGCTCAAATGCCTGGGATTATGAGGGAAGTGGAACACACACACAGTTAGTGCACATGCTGGTTTGAATACCAAAGCTCAAACAAATACATTTGTTGCACAGTAAAAAGTGAAAAGTGAATGACTAGTTGATTAGGTTATATTTGAAAAAAATGTGATTAAATGTGCAGTAAATTGAGGGTTTCTTTGTTTTGTATTGCTGCTAGATTTTTTTAAAGGCAAGAACTGAAGCATAGCATCAGTCTGGGAGGAGGCAGGAGCAGGGGGGATCTTGCCTCTAGTGATAAAAAGTTGGCATTCATGGACAAGGGGAAAAATATTCAGATATTAAAGAAAATAGCAAAAAATGTATTCTTTCCTTGAAAGCATATTAAAAAAAAGGGGGGGGGGGGAAGAGTGAAAAAATAAAAAGGAGAGCTAGCTGAGGCAGGATTCAGGGTGGTCCAATAAAATGCGTGCTGTTGATGTAGCCACCTGCTCCTATGAGACAAACTAAAGCACACCCATACTAGTACTTGTCAGCTGTGACTAGTGCTCGTCCCTGCTGGAAGCTGCATTGCTGAGTGACGGTCCCCGGTGGAAGCAGGTCTGGGACCAGTGAGCAGGGAGGTTACAGAGTAGTGCCTCCTTCAGCATTACGGGAAAATCTCTGCCTTTTGAAGTAAAAGGAACTTGTTCCCTTGATGTGATGTCAGGCAAGCTTTGCCTGCAGTCATGATCACAGTAGCAGCTGCTGAATAGAACAAAATGTCAAACAGACTGGTAAATAATTATATTAAGAATTTGAGGAATGCTTAACTGAACGATGGATTAAATGAAATGTTTGGGAAAAATATGTATCATAAGACAATTACACCTGATGTTCATCAGCACAGAGTAGTTAAGGCAGTGCTAGGGAAAGCCAGTTTGATTGGTTTTTTTTTCTGTGACAGGTGCACAGGGCTGCCCAGTGGTTAAACAATAATTATTCAAGGTGAACTGAAAAGCTGTCAGTGTAATTCACCTTCACAGATTGCTCTAGAAGAATTTCTAAAGGGAGAGATATATGCTTATGTGTACTTATCATTCAAATTGTCTCATATGTCTTTAGAGAGAAATTTCGTTTTTGGAAGTATGAACTGATTGTTAAGGTTAGAGGCAGCAAAGAAGCATCTGAAACATTTCTGCTGTGTTGGAGAGCTGTGTACACAAAGGGAGTGTGGATGTGCACATTAACTTTTAATATGCTTGGAAATCGTTGACATGTAAACAGCTCCTATTCCAGCCAGAGCCTGTACTTACATTAGAAGCATATTATGCTGTGGTACAATCATGAGATATCTCTGTTGAGCTAAGTGATACCATATTACCCCATATATCACAAGAATTTACTTGATGTCAGGCCATGGCTGTGGGCCAGAATTGTTCAGCAGATCACCCAAGAGTGCTAAGACTGTGTCTCGGGCAAAAAATGTTGATGTGTGATAGTGGATTATGACCTGTGTTTGACTCTTAACCGTTTGTGAATGTAAAGATATAGAAGAAGACTGTATCTAGGACTGCCTGACTTCCTCCATAATTAAGCTCCCCTGAGAAGCACTGGAAGGACAGCAAGGGTTCAGCTTCGACTCCATTCATACTGTAAGCCAGACAGACTGGAAGAAATGGAGCAAACAGTCATTTCTATCTTTTGTTTGTATCAAATATTGTGAGAGAAGTTATTCCTACTACAGCTCCAATCTGGCTCGCCTGAGAAGTGCTAGAAATCTTTAACCAATCTGTTGTAGAGTTGTCAACACTGGCTTCTCATTGCATTTGATAACCCAACGGGAGTAAAAAACATTAGCAGCTCAGATTACTAATGGAAAGTCAGTCTTCTCTAAACCCCTTCCTGGGACTGCCCGGGCCATCAGCCTAGAGAACTCTGGATTGTCATTCCCTCTGGACCCCAAAACTATTTTGGCACCACTCCCTCCGCCAGAATTTGGTTACACTTTTCCTCTGTCACCGTGACCATCTCTTGTAGAGCTCACATGCTGTCCTGCTCTGCTTTGAGAACTGATGGGCCATGAACTGGCGGAGTCCTGTGGAGAAGAGTCAGCATTTTGGGGGATGGAGCATCCTCCTGCAGGCAGGCAGGCCCGGGATGTTTTATGTGTTCCTGAGAACATGCCTTAGCCTTTCTGCCTGCTGCCACCATGCTCCCAAGAAACAGAGAACCCAGCCAAGTAATTCTTGAAACAATTGTTGAACTGACAGCCAAAAGCCCGATAATTGGTTAACAATCTCTGCTTTTATGTTCACCCACCAAACCTCGGGGGCAAGAGGTGTCAAGTTAGCTGTACCTTATAGCAGGTCCCAGAACAAACCTGGAAAAAAGGCTGAATAGGGAGTTCAAAGAGAGGCTGAAGTGTGAGCTGTCATGGGAGTTAATAGATGTGTCAGTACAAGCCCAGCTATCCTTTATCACCACTGTTTTCTGCAAGAGATCCTTTGGTTTCCATTCTGTTATTTGTGGTCATCAGGCTAGCACATATAATCCAATTCAGTGAGAACACACCTGCTGCATATAGTTTCTAAATTTGTTTCTCGTTCTCCTGCAATTAAAACATACAGGACTTTGATAAAGTTAAGGAAGTCTCTCAATATATATCCCAGTATGTGGCAGATAGGAATGGGACCCTTATAACACAATTATAATTCAGATAACTGTGAACACAGGCCACTAGAGAAGATCATAATTAGATTCAGGCAGTATTCAAATGATATAAAACATTTCAAATAATCTGAAGACTTAAGAGGTATTGGAATGATTCTATTTACATGCCTTTAAGGTATCAGGAACTATGACTATCACTGAATTTCATGTTGAAATTAATGTTTAAGGTAAAACCTAAGCATAACTCAATTATGTCAAATATAAACTCTAAATCTGAACATTCACCATACAAATAAAACCAAAAAAGCACTCTTTTTTTTTTTTTTTTTTCCTTTCACAGATCTCTCCTTTATGCAAAATCAGCTTCAAAGAACTATGACTGATCTGCTCAGCCAGGTGTCAAGAAGCTCAGTACACATGTAGGGGCAGGAAAAAAGAACATCTTGTGGCAGCATGTACCAGGAGTTTTGGCTGCTTTTCTGCTGAGATGGGCTGAGCCGACATTGCAGTGCAGCTGGTCAAAGCACTGGCAAAAGATCTGGAAAAGATACTTTTGGAGGGGTGGGAGAAATACTGCTGGAAGCCCTGATATGCCAGCAATTTTGTTGTGGATCTTGACCCAGATCTCTGGAAACCTTGAAATGATGAATAAAACCAACTGGGTTGTGGGTTGGGTTGAGAGAATTCAGACAACTTAACATGGTTTGACATGAAAAGTAATTTCAGTATTTCTTGAAAAATGGGTACTGTATTATGTATAATTTCTTGCCTAAAAAATGCTGTATGCTATATTCCAGAATTAAAAAAAAATCATTACTTTTTGAAAGGGATGAATTAACCTAGGGTGAAGCTTGGCCCCATGCTGACAGTATGTGTACATTTGGCCTGTTGGCAGGTCTCTAGAACAGAATGTGCAGGGAGAAAACTACTGAACACTGAGAAGGGAATGACTGCAATTCACTTGTAGATGGTAAAGCCACATATGGCTCAAAAATAACATGTAAATGCAAACTTAAGACTTACAGAGGAAGAGTTTAGGAAAAGCATGTGACAATCTTAAGTATAATTCAATCTCAGGAGGCATTAATGAATGGCGTAGAAGCCTTTAGCAAATTTAAATGCTGGCCACAGTAACGTCAAACTGTTTAGAAACTTAGTTTTTTTAAAAAAAGCTTTTCAGAAAGGTATTTAAAAACTTAAAGCACAGAATTTAAACCAGAAATGATTTCCCTAACTGTTCCAGATAATTTTCTTCTCAACAGGGTATGGATACCACTGCTTCAATTACTGATCTTGAAAAAAACCCAAACAATTTCTTCATTTCGGGGTTTTTTCCTCCAAAAGTTCAAATTTTTCTCCATTTATCTTTTTTTTTTTTTTTTAGGGGGAGAAGTGAAATAATTTTATTTTACTGAGGCCCGAGAAATCTGGCAGCCTTTCCTGCAGGTGGAGGTTGTCACAGAATCAGTTAGGTTGGAAAAGACCTCTGAGATCATCGAATCCGACGTACGACTGAATACGACGTCACCTAAATTCTAGTACCAAGTGCCATCTCCAGTTCTTCCTTAAGCACCTCCAGGGACGGCGACTCCCTCCGCCACCTCTCCTGGGCAGCTCAGTCCCATGTCTAAACACCCTTTCTATGAAGAAATTCCTCCTGATGTCCAACCCAAAAGTCCCCTGCCGTAGCTTAAGACTTTATCCTCTCGTCCTGTCACTGCTTATCTGAAAGAAGAAGCCACCCTCCACCTGGTTACAACCTTCTTTCAGGGACCTGTAGAGAACACTAAGGTCCCCCCTGAGCCTCCTTTCCTCCCGGCTAAATAACTCCAGCTCCCTCAGCCGCTCCTCACAGGACTTGTGCTCCAGACCCTTCTCCAGCTTTGTTGCCCTTCTCTGGACACGCTGCAGCACCGCAATGTCCTGGCGGGCACTCCTGGCCCTCCCGCCGTGTGAACGCAGCACGGGCGGGCAGGGCCGGCCCGGCACGCCGCTCCCCCGGCACGGCGCGCCCGGGGCGAGGCGGGTGGGCGGTGGGGGCCGGCCTGCCCGGCAGCGAAATCCGCCGGCGGCTCCGGGCGAAGGCAGCGCGGCCCCAGCGCCCCGCGCCTGGCGAAGCCGCGGCCGGCGGGAATCCAGTCCGGGTTTTGGCGCCGGGGACCGGCGGCGGCGAGGAAGGGCGAGCGGGAGGGGACCGCGCGCTGCGCCCGACAGCCGGGCCGGGCCGGGCGGGCAGCCGGCGGAGGAGGAGGGCGCCGGGAGCAGGTGGGCGAGTGGCGGGGCGGCCACGCCGGCTCCAGGCCCGCCTGGCCGCGGTCGCGGGCCCCCATGGCCGCGGCGCGCCCGCCGCACAAACCCACCGCCGCCCCCCGGTGAGCGCCGCCGCCGCCCCTTGGGCACCTCGGCGGGGCCGCTGCCCGCGGCCGGGGCTGAGCGCGGCGGGAGGCGGCCGGGCCGGGCCGGCCGGGCGGAGGCACCATGCAGGCTCGGCGCTTGGCCAAGCGCTCCAGCATGGGCAGCCGGCGGCTGAGCGCGGCGGCGCCGCAGGTGGACGCGGTCCGGCCCCCCAAGCCCGAGAGCGCCTGGAGGCCGCCCCGGCGGGAGGGCTCCGCTGCGGCGCTGGAGGAAGAGGACGAAGACGAGGACGTGGTGGTTGAGGTGGAGGAGGAAGAGGAGGAGGAGGAGGGCGGCCTGGGGAGCGCCCCCCCGGCGCTGGCCGGCCACGGCAAGGGCCCCCTCCGGGGGAGCCTTAAGGTGCGTCCCGGGAGGGCGCGGGGCGGGGGTGGTAGAGGGGCCCGCGCGGGGCTGCGGGGCCGGTGAGGCGGGCCGGGCCGGCCGGTGTCCCGGGCAGGGCCGGCGAGAGCCGGAGGCGGCCTGGGGCTCGCGGCGGCGCTGGGAGCGGGCTGGCGCCGGGAGGCTGCGGGGGACTCCGACGGCGGGCGGGCCGGCCGGCCCTCAGCAAGTCCCCGGCGAAGCGGGCGGCGGGGGCGGCTGGCTGAAAGCGGGCGGGGGTGTGGGGAGCCACCGGGGGCTGAAGGAGTTGTAGCATTGGGAGTGGAGACTTGGCTGGGCGAAGCGCGCGGCTGGCGGGGGTTGGAAGGATGTTCAGCCCGGCCGTGTGCGCAGAGCTGTTCGCAGAGCTGTGCCTGCGGGCCGTGTCTGTGGGCCGTGCGAGCCGCCGGGGCCGGGCAGGGCTCCTGCGAGCGCGGGTGGCCGTGGTCAGGAGGCCTGGGTGGGAGACCTGTGGAAAGTTTAGGAATGCAGCCCTTCTGTGCAGAGGCCCGATTCAAATCCCATCGAAGCGTGCGCGGGCAGTGTGCTGAAATCCGTGCGGTTTGGAACAACCTGATGAACACACCCACTGGCTGGCATCCCGCAGATGTAGGCTTAATGATTTTATTATGAAGCGTTTTCTGTAATTATTTTTCTCTTGGGATAACGAGGATAGTAGGATTAAGTCTATGTATAGTACTATAGCGGATTCGTGTGATAGAGGTGCACTGGTTTTGGAAAATAAATGTGTATGAAAGTTTAAAGGGCACCCATTTGAATTGATTTTTATTTTTTTTTCAATCTAGGTAATAATTCTTACTTATTAGGAGTTCAGGGTTGGATAATTAGGAGTGCTGTATTACCTCTGGGGTCTTTCCTGTATCTACAGACGGGGGAAGAAGAAGGAAACAAATTCAAAACAAATAACACACAAAGGAAAATAGCAGCAGAAATGCAAGTTACCCCCATATTTACTTCAGAGCAGTTTTGTTGCAGCACTGAGAGAATCAGTCTGACGCAGTTGGGTTGTTGGACTGTAGCTCTTCACTGAGTCTGTCAAATGCCTTGAGTTGTGGTTACAGTGTCTGGATTACAGTGTCTGTTACAGTGTTACAGTGTCTGGGTCAGACCATCCGTGGTACTGAGGCCTGACAGGCTGAAACAACTTTGTTGCTACAGAACCAACGCTTGACGCTTGAGTGGTAGCCTTAGAGCACCAGAATGGGCTTCTGGTCCCATCATTCTCCCCTTAGTAATGAAAGCCTTAAGTGGTAGAGGAACTTCCTATGTGTACCTTATAAGAAAAAAGAGTGAAATTCTTAAGTGGAGCACAATAAACTGAAATATAACTGGATTACGCAGGTATAATCTGCATATAGTGTGGGAGTGTACTGACCTCTTTGTCAACCCTCGACTTGATTTCAGGTAGTAGGACTGTTAGAGGTTGCTGGTGTTTCTGCCTCACACTTCGTAGTATGTGTACATAGAAAAACATTGTACTTGCATGTATTTACTTCCTTGAATAGTAAACCTACCTTATAGGTGAGATGAGTGTAGTAATGCCCGTTAGTCTACTTTTAGTGTGTGTAATAAACTGTCAAGTCACCATTGATAACCAGGTGCACATATTTACCCTCTTCAGAGGAATGTTTCTAACTGTCATTACCTGCTGGGTTTCTGCTTTCTCTGTTTATACTTTTGAGTATTATAAACTAGGAGGGCTTAAAATTTAACATTGTAAATAAATTACCTTTGATCTCTGTGTATTTCTTTAGAGATCGTTAGTGTGGGAGTTCTCAAAGCTCAATGGGAGGGTTCTTCCAAGTAATTTAAAAGCAACAGATTAAACTTCTCTGCCTTTGGCATTGTGTTTCTGAGTGCTTTTAAGCCTGAAGTAACTTAACTGCAAACGTGCTTCCCAAAAGTAGCTCTGGCTATGTGGCCCTGAGTGTGTTGGAAGGTGGGTTTTCCAAGCAGTTTGTGTTTCTGTTAATGAGAGAAGCAGGCATAAAATGAATACTGGGGTCCAAGTGCAAAGCACTGGGAGGGCAATAGGACTGGCACGATCAGTTTGTGATTTGTCAGCTGGAATTCCTTCCAAATACAGAAGTGGCATGGAGTCAGCAGCACTGGACTCCCAGACCTGGGCTTCTGAATTGGGGACTTGGAGCAAAGTAAATTGAAGGGGTGTCCACACCTGAGAGATGCCATAAATTGCTGCAGTGACCAACACTCTTCATAATAAGAGAAATCCTAATGAGCTTCAGAACTTATTTGGACTTGAAAGCAAAGTGATCTGGGTATTGCAGTATATGCTATCTGGATAATGCAATTCAGAAGCATCACATGGTGTTCAGGTGTGTATTCACATGTACACTTGGTGTCTGTGCCCTTGGGTGGAATGGCATTTTAAAGCCAGAGGTTTCAGGGGCTTGCAACAAAGTCACTTCTGTGGACTGCCTGTGATACATGGATGAAAGCATCATAGGGTCAGATGGAATTAATATTGTTAAAAGGTGCCTGAGAATTTGGTCCACTAGTCAAAATCAGCAAAGTACTAGCACTATTAGGTCTTACAGCTATATTTTCTACTCCAGAAAGAAGTCCACTGTGTGGCTGCACCTTTGGTAGTCTGGTTTTTACCCTCACTCTTAAACATGGGGATAGAGAGGAAGAAGTACTTATAAAGATAAATATTATTTCTCCAGTTTCTGAAGTTGTGGAAGGGGAGAACATATATGACAAAAAAGAGAGACTGGTGGTCATGGGTAAGATACAAAAATCGTGTCTTTTGTTGCTGTAGTTATGTAGCTGTCCTGGAGGAGAACACTGGAGAATGTTTTTGTTGCTTTTTCTCCCCTGCTATGCTACCGTGCTGGAAAAGGCCAGGAGTGTGCTGTGTGTGGCTGGTGGATAATGGCAGAATAGCCAGAGAGTCTTGGAGAGCCTGTAAAGCCTTGTTGAGAAGTGCTGTGTTTTCTTACTTTGTCAGAACTAGTTCATTAATCTCTGTATGGAAACGAATTACACCAAGGTGCTGATTATGCAGACTCATTTTGCATGTGAAACTCTTTTTTGTGCAGCCTATATTTGCTTTGGCTGCATTTGGATTTTCAGCCATTTGAAATGAGATGAAAAAGTATAAGTAGTGTAATTGCTAGTACTTTGTCTTGAAGCGTGGGTTAATTTGCAGTCCTGTTTAATTCATCTTTTGTATGCAGCCTAGTTCAGATATCACAAACAGCCATGTTAGTACCATGCTGGGGTTAATGCAGTCTGTGGAAACTGCTGAATGTGATGGTAGGGAAAGGAATTTTGAAGTAGAGTCCATCAGCAGTCTCCAATGCTGACTTCTTTCAGATACTTTGAAGAAAACTCCGCTGTAAATAGCAGAATTATGCTAATTTGTCTGTAAACCATTAGAGTGCTGTCTATGATTGTGAGTGTGGGCTAGTAGTGAGCATGGGCTTGTGATAACATGCCATCATGTTGCAATGTTTTCTCTACTGTTACAAATAGTAAAGGGGTTAGTACTTTCTTCTGTTCAGATCTGTTGAGTTGCCAGTTTATATCCAGCCCAGTTTCTGTCCCCAGGCTAAGAGTACGGACACAGGACATTCCTAATCCAGCTGACTGTGGGCGCTGCACCTGTTCCTCACCCATGGAACTACCTGTTCCAGATACTGGCTTGTTTGTGAGCACCTCTTCGTAGTTCAGAAGGATGAATTTCCCAGAAAGTGGATTTGATCCTGCAAATACATAGCTCCCAAAATGATGAAGAGTCTGAAAACTAAAGGCCCGGAGAGTTGTGCAGTGATGGTGGAGGAATGCAAAAAACCCAAGCAGTGTAAGCAAGACTTTAACTTCATGCTTACACTTTAACGTTGTCCTCACTTTTGCCCACCTTGTGAAGTGAAATTTATGATGGGCACAAAGTCAGGAGCATGTACAAGTCTGCCCCAGAGCTTTCAGAGTGGGGATGGCAGACATTGATAGGAGTACATGAAAAGTTATGCTTTTGGGCACAGTTTTTGTGGTGTGTTACGTTTTGGGTTGATTTTTTCACCCTTTTTTTTTGTTTTATAAAGATAAAGACATCTGTGTGATATGTGGGATGCAGAAGAATCTTTAGAGCTTGTGTGGAAGAAATCAGTTGCCTTTTAGTTATGTGTTGTTCAGCTGCATTGAATTCACTCTCTTCTCTTTTGCCTCTTCTTTCTAAAGGTGTGAATTCATCGCTGTCCTTCAGACTTTCAGCTTTGCTGTTTGAATGGACTATATACTCATTGTGGGAAAAAAAAAAGTGGGTTTTCCTGCTTGATTAGCAAAGTGTTATTTAATTTATTTTTCATATGTGTGTGCAAATGTATTTTAAGAGGCAGCTTGCAAAATACAAGCTTCAAATACTAGATTTGCTTAGTGAAGGAAAGACCTTGCAAGACAGATTAGGAACTTAAGAGGAAAATTAAATGTTCCCTTTCAGACTAATAATGATAATGTCATTTTTGTAAATACTGCTAGTTATTAGAACACCAGAACTCATGTCCTGAACTTGGAGCCTATTAGGCTAAGCTGTGTACAACTCAGAACAAGCATGATCCTGGTCTGCCCACTTCTGCAAAGAGTAACATGAGATATGAATGGACACCAATGGACTGTGAGGAACAACTAAGGGGTGAGACAAGAGAGGCAGATAAACACCAGCAGCTTAGCCATATTTTTGTGAGTAGATAAATCTAATTAATTTTTAAATTTCAAACTTTGTTCAGTTTCTTGTTGTTCTTGAGTGAAAACTTGTCTAGTGAGGTTGGTGTGGAAAATTTGTGGCTTGACTTGGGATTTTTTTCTTTTCTTCTTTTTGAAAAAATTTAGATGTTTATACACAATATGGATTACTGGACACAGAGCTGAGGGTGGTGAGAAAGTAAGATAATATTTTTTCCTCCACTCTCCCCTAATAAAAAATGAATGGGATTAATTTGCTGAGGATTTTTTCATGTAATTTTGTTGTTGTTGTTTGGATGGACACAGACAAGATGAAATCACTTTGCCTCTAAAAGGAATTGTATTAGAAAACTGTAACTACATTAAAGTGAAGCCACTGACAGTTATGATCTTTATTTGTTATATTTCTTTTGGTCTAGAATGAGGTCAGTTGAGAGTGATCAGTTGACAGCCTTTAGGTATTCAGTACATGCCAGTGGACAGAGATGTGCTGCTCAGTCTCTGTCACAGAATGTTTGAGTTTGGAAGGGACCCTGGGAAATCACCTGGCCCAACCCCCCAGCTCCCGTAGGGTCATGTAGAGCTGATTGCCCAGGACATGTCCAAATGGGTTTTGAATATCATCTTCAAGGAGGGAGACTCCACAGCCTGTTTGGGCAACCTGTTTGAGTGCTGGGTCACCCTCACGAGGAAGAAGTGTTTCCTGATGTTCAGTGGGAACCTCCTGTATTTCAGTGTGTGACCATTGCCTCTGGTCCTGGGGCTGGGCACCACTGAGAAGAGCCTGGCTCTGTGTTCTCTCCATTCAGGCCTTTCTAGACATTTTGAAGATTCCCCTAAGTCCTCCCTTCTCCTGGCTGAAAAGTCCCAGCTCTGTTCATAGGAGAGACAATTCAGTCTCTTAATCACAGAATCATAGAACAGTTTGGAAGGGAAGGCACCTTAAAGATAACTTAGTTCCAAGCCTCTTGCCATGGGCAGGGATGTCACTCACTGACTAGACCAGGTTGCTCAGAGCTCCACCCAACCTGGCCTTTTCTGGACACCTATTCCAGTGCTTCACCACCCTCTGAGTAAAGAATTTCTTCCTAACAGCTACTCTAAACATGCCCTCTTTTCATTTAAAAACTGTCACTCTTTGTCCTGTCACTATCTGCCCATATAAAAAGTCCCTCTCCCTCCTTTGTGTAAGTCCACTTGAGGTGCTGGGAGACTGTAATGAGGTTTCTCCAAAGCCTTCTCTTCTCCATGTTGAAATCATTCAGGTGGCCTTTTGCTGCATGGCCTTTGGTATGTCCATGTCTTTACTGTATTTGGCATCCCAGAACTGAACCTGTCATTCCAGGTGTGGCCTCTCCAGTGCCTTAGTAGAGGGGGCAGGATCACCTCCCTCCACCTGCTGTCAATGCTTTGTCTAATGCAGGCCAGGACATGGTTCAGCTTTTTGCCACAAGGGCTCCCTGCTGGCTCATGTTCAGTTTGGTGTCCACTGGGAACCCAGGGCCTTTTCTACAAAGCTGTTTTCCAACTGGGTGCAAACTAGTGCCTGGGATTGTCCCTTCCTAGGTCCAGGACTTCACATTTCCCCTGGCTGGGTTTCTTGAGGTTCCTGTTGGCTCATTTCTCTAACCTGTCGAGGTTTCTCTGGGTTGGCAGCATGACTGTCAGGTGTATCACCCCACCCACTCCTCCCTGTACTGTGATCGCTTCCCAGGGATCAAGGTGAGGGTGACCAGCCAGCCTGTAGTTCCCTGGGTCTTCCTTGGAGATAGAAGTGACATATTTTTTCATCTGAAAACTAAGTATTGAGAAAGTGCTTTTCATGGGCTGGTAATTAACATTTGTAACGTGTCCTGTGACAAGTGCAGATGCACAGACCATCTGTGCCTTTGTTGATCCTGTGCTCTTCCAAGCTTTCTTCAGACCCAAGGTTACAGAGAATTCTAAGAATCCTGTAAATCAGCTTTGAACCCTCAAGTCGTACTCTGTTTTTCCAGCTGCTAGATTTGAAATTCCAGTGTTAAAAGAGCACCAGAGAGCTCTTACTAGACTGTGGGATAAATTGGTGCCTCGAAGATGAGAGCTTGGCTGCTTGGCCAGCCAGGAGCATACTGGTCCTTGCTGGTGTCTGCTCTGTAAATACTGCTGTGGATTGAGCAATGATGCTTTTTTTTTTTTTTAAATTCCCTCAGAATGAGTCCCCATTGGCTGTATAATACTTTCAAGTGATTTACTGAATTGCTTATTTCTAAAAATAGTGAGCAGCTTGACTAATACTGCAGCTTAAGGCCAGCCCAAAGACTACAGAAGGACAATAGGTTAAAAGAGAAACTTTTAAGTGTTTTTGTTTATTTACAAAAATGGATCAGGAAATATAAGGTGAATGAAAAGAACGTTCATTAGCTCCTCTGGGAATCAGCTTTGGTTTCATGAACTTGGGTTCATGTTTTTCGTTGTAGCATGTTGCTGAGCAGAGCACATAGGATTTTAATGTTAGCACTGCTGCTGCTGAACAATCTGTGATGGGATCACTTTCACTACTCTGGCATCTTGCCAAACTTTCCAATCTCAAATGATTATTGCAGTGACATTTGTCTTATTGTATTAAAAAGTACATGTGTGGGTGGTATTTGTTGTTTGACAACAAAACTAATGAAGACAGGAAACTGAACAACTTCTGTTGCTTGAACCTTGAATAAAAATACAGATCTTTTTGTCTGTGTTTTTGCAAAACATACAGAGTCTAATTTCCATAAAATCCTGACCCAGCTGAAGTTGATGGAAAAGTCCTGCTAGTTTAAACAGATTTAGGATTTCAGCCCAATTAATTGAACACAAGTGTGAATCTACTAATAATCTAAAACCTTTTCATAGTGGTCCTAATAATTGTAAAAGACTGTTATGATCACTAAACACAGAATCAGAGGGAAGGTAAAATGCCTCAGTGATCAGATACTGATGTGTGAAATTATACAGTGTTTTACCATCTTTAATGTATTTTTTTACATGGTGAATAAAAGATTATTTGAACTTTAGATGGGCAGTGTTCTTAAAACAAGCAGTCAAGATTGGATTAAATTTTATTTTCTGCTTCAGCAGATAAGGTGGTTGATGCCTACATCATACTGACATAGAGAGCAAATTGTACAATCACCTTCTATAAACTGGACTTTGTAAAGCTGGCAAGATAAACATTTGAGCCAACCTGATCTTTTATGTATATATGCATATCCCTTTTAAAAGGTGTAAAAAGCTCTCTTTGGATCCAAAATGCTTTTTACCTCAAATTTCTCAACAGTTTGCTTTCTATAATGCAGTGATGGGAAATGTGAGTACTTCCAGAGGACAATAATCTATTTTTTCTACTTTAAAATAGTTTAAAGAGAGCACTGTGATGCAGTCCTTGCTGCTTTTAGGTCAGTGGTGATCCATAAGGCCCTGGAAAGCCATTCACATCTGGTTCACAGAGCTATACAGAAAAGGCAGTGAAATTGCAAGGGTGAATTGCTGGTTGCTAAGGATTTACAGTGATATTTTGCTTCAACATGTGTGACTAACACCGTTTCAGACAATTGTCCTTACTTTCTCAGAGCAGGAGGGAAGTGGTTGGTCTTGCAGGTGTTTCTTTTTCTGTGCTGGTAGGTCCATCTGCTGGAGCAGCAGCATGGGTGGCATAGAGTGCGTTGTGCCTGGGCACTGGATGAAACAGACAGAGTTTGTGGAATTTGTGTTCCATCAGTTCCAGAAAGGGTCAAGTATTCCCCTCTCTGTCCTTCTGTCTTTCCTCCAGCTCCCAGTTACTCACCGGCAGCTTTGTGCTTGTGCCAGAATATATTGTGTGTTTTTGTGGGCTACTGAAACAGTGGAAAACACATGCAGCAGTGTCTGTAGACTCTCTGGTGTCCTTCAGTTATGGTGGATCAAAGAAGGGATTGCCAAGTATCGTGATAGAGGAAAAGATAGGATGACAGCTAGGAGAGGCATTTGAAGGAAAGAGATGGTTAGAAAGGGAGCAAGCCTTCATCCTTTAGAAGACAGAAGCCATGTGGCTGTTGGACTGTGCTTACCTTTGGGTCTGATGGTCCTTCAGGTTCTTTGTGAAGGCTTTTCTCTCCTGAGATTAGTACATGCCTGTAGTGGTTTGATAGAGGGCATGTTTTCTGGAGCAGCTGGAAAAGGTCGCCTTTAGCCTCGGTGTGTTTTTACTGATGTTATTCTGTTGCTTCCAGGGTAATGAGTTGTAACTCTGTGATACTGTTTATTGTACAGTCAGACACAAAAATAAACTCATTTTTTTGGCACCTCTCCTAATCTGAACAAAAAAACTGCTACATTGTTTTTGTCTCCAGCTGAACCCAGACTTGAGAGAATCTGCTACTAGAGGCTGTGCTTCTTGCTTGTTCTACTCTGCGGAGGGATCACTGAGGGATCATGCTTTCTACTTTCAAGATCTGTTAGAGGAGATAAGGACTTGTGCTTAATTTTTGTCTTGTAATACCTCCTCCAGGCTTTCAGCATGAGGGATCAGTACTGGCCCTTTCATTCACGGCACCTATTTCATTCAGAAGTAAAACAGTTGCATACATCTGAGAACTACCTTGGTTTAATTTCACTGAAATGCTATAATTTAAACAAACAAGTAAAAAAAGAGTGAAGTCCCAGGACGTAAAGGGAAATGGATTGCATTTCCATACTGTTTTAAGTGATCTAAGATCTGCAGTATCTCGTCTCAGGTAGCTGTTTTCAAAGTCTGACAATAACTTTTGACCTCAGAAATCTCACACCTCTGCATTTTAATTGCAAGAGATCTTGAAAATAAAGCCAACCTGGTTTTATTTTCACTAAAAATATCCTGCTATATATCTCTGTCCAGTCAAGAGGAGGAGGGCTTTCAAATGCAGATGAACCTGTCAAGGTTTTTTTTACTGAGGAGCCAAGAGACAGAATTTCCAAAACCTTTTACTAAGTTTGGGGAGTTCCCCACTGCCTCTGTAGTTTGTTTTTTGTGCGCTCTTACTTGCTCGATCCTGAATGAGATTACAGAAGTGGTAGTACTTCTTTGAGCTGCTGCCATCCTTCCTGATCCCAGACCACCAGCTCATAGATGAAGAGAGAAACAAGGGGAGTGTCTTGAGTACATTTTCAGCAGTGGTCTTGAAATAGTTAAAAGATATTTTATTTGCACATTAAATTCAGCTAGTAAAGGCCATATTGATATATCTTTAAGACAGTCCATACACAAGGCTGTATCAAGCTACATAAGCTATTGTGTACAACTTTTTAATCTAGACAGAATCAAAACTGGGGGCAGCAAAGACAGTAGGTACTTTACCACTGGGTTCTAGGACCCTTTTTGCATCTTACAAGTAAAATCACCATTTCATAGAAAATAGATATTCATAGGCATACCATTGAAAATACCTTGGCATGAGGTTTCAGAACTTCAGTCAGTGCAGTGGGAACCTGGTTTGATGTTACTCACTACTTGCAGCTTGTAAGTACATCTAGTAATGTAACAGAAATAAGAACAGAAAAAGGTTTATTTAAACTTTCCTGCTACCCCACATTAGCATGCTTGGTTTTGTCTCCAATTCCAGGGGTTTTTAGGCTTCCCCAGAGACGACCAGCAAGACCCAAGTATATCTACCTCTTTTCTCCTTCTGTTCTCTTTGGCCAGCCCAGGGCACAGATTTCCAGGGCCTCAGCTGTTCTCTGTGTCGCCACAGGTTGCTCTGGTGGCACTGGGCATTGCTTACACTGCTTTTACTGCAGGAGTGGTGAGGGGAACCTGCTGCCTGGCAGGAACCCTTCCTTCCCATTTGCAGGGCCAGGCACGTAGGTCCTTGTGAGAAAAAAAAAGTGATAATTGATTTAGTTAATTTTAAATTCACTTTTTGTGTAACCAGTAATTGGGAAGGCAGTTATGACTAACCATTCCTGGCCTGAAAGTCCTGCTAAAAGCGTGGTGGAGTACCAAGCACTCAGTGGTGAGCATGCTTGGCAAAGATGGAAGCAACAGAATTCTGAAATAAAAAATGAACCTGTTTTTTGCAGCTATGACCCTCTACTTTCCTCCTGTTTAAGGCTTTCCAAGGTAACATCTATATTTTTAGATGTTTAGAGGCAGTGTGTTTCTCAGGCATTTGTTTTATTTAAGAAAAGGAGGACAGGGATGAAATAGCTCTGTTGAGATCCTGCCTGTGATGCCAAGCCTGGGGGCCAATGTCCAGCTGGAACCAGGTAGCCGAGTTTGCAGGGCAGTGACTGCAGGTCACACCCCTGTGTGTGCAGCATAGCCAGGACACAGAGTTATTTCTTTGATACTGAAACATTGCAAGCAAATTTTGATGATTCACATTTTCAGTAATTAGTATTAAAATTTGGTAACTCGTACTGATTGGTGTCTGATAATGTTAGAAGTTACATCATATACTTTTCTGTGAGGAACTTACTATGCCTGCTTATCCAATGGGAAAGAAAGCTACCATACTTCCACATCTTCATTCATTTGTTGATGTGGTGGAGAGAAAAAGGCACAAATATCTCTGAATAGTTTTTGTTCAGACCTGAAAATGGTGTATGGGAAGGACCATGAATTCCGAGTGTTCCTTGCTGTCTCCCCTTGTAATCTTAGTCAGACCTTTCTGTCCAGTTTGAATAACATTTATGCTTCCTGTGCCAGTTAGTGCAGTATTTCAGATGTCAAAAGTTGGGGTGGTGGCTTTATTTGGGGTACAACGGGTACCTGGCTGGGTACTGGATTTCAAATGTGGGAGTGGAAGTTTCTGTCATTCATCTGGGTATATTCACTAAAACTCAGAAACATCTTAAACTGGTGCTGGGATACGTGGGTTTTGTAGATGAGTTAGGTTTAGCCAGGTAAGTGCTGACATATATGTGAGGATGATGGGAGGGTAGGAACTTCTTGCTGACTCCAGTTCTTGCTGCATAACACTCTATTGTGAATCCAGGCAACATAAAATGCTTAGAATTGTGTTTTAATACATAGAAAATATATTCTATGGATGGTTTTCTATATTCAGTCAAATGAAGATAGGGACTTTGTTCTAGCCTGATTGAAGATGAATAGTACATTACTGTACATTAATGTGTACTATATATTGTAAAGAACACTTACAGTGACCTTAAAATGCATTATCTTCTATATTGTTAGAGACCAATAATTTATAAATCCTTAGAGTGATTAGATTGATGTGATTTATGTGTAATGAGCGACTGCTGGTGAAGCGAGTAATTAAATGCAAAGTATACTCGAAAATGTAATAATACATTGAAATTCAGGGCAGATTATTTCCAAGCATCATTACGAGAATCTGTCTTATCTCTTTGTGTTTCAGTATGAATAGAGATTTCTGGCAAAATGGAAATTTGATGCATTCTTTCCTTCCATTGAGGACATTGTTTTAGAATGTCAAAAATTAGAGCCTTTTTATGAAAAAAACCCCCCTCTGTTACAGGAACCTGAGCTGGAAATACTGTATGAAGCCATATGAGTAAATCAAAATCTTTGTCCTTCCAGGGATTTAATTTAAATATTTTTTACTTGCATTTAATTTTGGTAGTAGGTTTGATGTTTCTCATTTTTCCTTGTTGTATTTTGTTGTGAACTTTATTCCTGATTTCTTTCTTGTTGAGAAAAGTGGCTTATCCCTGTCCTTAGAGTATTGCCTGGCTGTTCAGGCTGGCCTGAAAAGGGCCTTGCAGTTATTGAGCTCTTGTTTTGACTGAACATTTTAAATGTATGTCATGTTACATATACACATTTCATTCTTGTTTCCCATTAACATGCTAGGCTGAAATATATTGATTCCTTCTTTCACTTCCCCATTGAGCTGCCTGTTTGTTCTGTAATGGATCAAAAATGTTGCTAAAGCCTTGTTTAATTGAAAAAAAAAAAAAATCCTGAGACTTTTGTTTTCATTCCAGTTGAGAGTTTTATTGGCAGTCCCAAACACTCAGGATGATTACATCTGTTTCAGAAAAGGGAAAGAGGTGGTCACAAAGCTAGAATCAAAAAACTGTTTATGAAAAGCAGCAGAGTTTTACAGCAGGTTGGCTGGTGCTAAACCCTCTTGTAGCTAATCTGTCTAATCTGGTGGTTTTTTAATTGGTGTTTAATCTAAAGAGTTTTTTGCTGGAATTAAATCAACTGATTACATAGTAAATCCGATGGAAATCAAAAATCCACATCCAAAACTGTGTCTTCTTTATTAGCTACGTAGTGTTAGTATTGTGCATAGGCCTAGGACTCACTGTTAACTTAAAATTATTTATCTGTTGACAGTGCAAATAGCCAGAATTGGAGCAGTGAGTTGGGTGATTGCTGGTGGGGTGGGGTTTTTTGATATGTGTTTTTTAATTAGCATGTTACACCCCCACACACATACCACCGCCCCCCAGCCCTGCCTTCCCCACTGTGGAAAACAGTCTAGCGTGGCTTGTGAGGGATGTTGTTTTTGGAATGAAGTGACACCGGAGTTGAGTCCAGTTATAGCAGTCTGTAAGTGAAGTCTGAAAAGAAATACAGCTTTATGGATTGAGGGAGAACAAGAAGTTTGTACAAAAATGGAAACATGACAATGGCTTCAGGATTATTAAGAAAAGGTGGGATTTACTCTGAGCTAGTTTCCCAAGATGTATTTCCACTAGTGTGGGAGCTATAGGGAGCTTTGGATGCAGTCAGCTTTTTTACAGATACTTGCCTCACCCTTGTAAAATTGGTTTTTAGAGGTACTTCTTTGCTTTTATTGTAAAATTAGCTTTATTATCTGTATGAACAAAACATAATGGCACAAAATAGGACACAGTTGGAAGATTATTTACTTTACACAGTCCTCTAAGATTCAAAGTATGCATGAAGGGGACATGCTCAACTTTCTCATATGTCTTAGTCCTTCCAGATCCCAGCAGGCATTCTGAGGAGAAACAGAAGTTAGCCAGTGTCCCTCCAGAAGGTTAAGGGTGCCTGCTGGGCCCTCACTGCTGTGCTGTCTGATGGTGAGCTGCAAACCTCTCTGTGCTGAGGCTGTGCTTGCAGGCCTGTTTCTTGGCAGGCAGATGCAGTCACACCTCTGGTACGATCTTCTTCATCTGGTGTAAACTGGTGTCGCTTCATGGAAGGTGCTGCATCGAGTCATAGGGGGTGGGAGGCAGTGCTCTGTTGTGCTGGGCAGCTGCCATGTGGAAATCAGCCCTTGAGTTGTTTATAAAACTGGCAGCAAAGTAGGCATGGTATGTGGTGTTGCAATTCTTTCAGTAGTTTGTTGTATTTCCATCTGTCTGTGTAGTCTGTTACAAAGCCTGTTAAAAATTACATTTTTATTCCTGCTGTGCCCACCTGAATCCACAGATTCTGCACCAAAAAAATAGGAAATTTGAAAGAACGTGGGTAGGAGTCAGTTTTTGCATTTGAAGACATATTTCCATACAATTGATTCACATAGTATAATGCTAATATTCTTGGGAGTTTATTGCTTTGCATTGTATAGGAAACACAGATACCTTAATGCCTGTTAAATGCTAGTGAACTATTTGAAAATAAATACCTCCAGTTTTTAAGCAGCAGTGTACCATATGCAAGGGAAGATGATAAAGTCCAGTCAGGTTGTACTCAAGGGCTGACGAACATAATCTGTCAAATCTGAGTCTCTTTGTTTCCATATAAATGTGATAGGTCTACTTATTCTAGTGTTCGCTGAGCCTTTGAACAGGCAATTCAGTGTCTGAGTTGTCTTTTGATCAATAATTTTTTTGCTGTTCAGGGTAAAATGCAAGCTGAAATTTAACTGAAATTGAAGGAGACTGAGGTTTGACTGCAATGTCAGCGTCTTATCAGGATGTGCCCTTGTGTAGTGCAAAAATTGACTGCACATTAGTTAAGGCCTAAACTACTGAAAAATTGCAGCCTGCACATGATTTGTGAGGAAGAGTGAAAAACTTCTTTAAATTCCTCAGTTTGTGTCAGTGTCAAGCATGCTCATTTTGGACAGGACTTACCTTGCCATGCATGGTCTTGATGTGGAGTTCAGGACCAGAAATTTGGTTATGACAAAACACCACCACATAAAATTTTCTACAGGAAGGTTAAGGTACGTTTTGCAATAAAAAATTAATAATATACTGCTGAAAATAGTAACAGTGCTAATCATTTAGCTGTCACATGGGTTTTTAAACTTTGTAGTTTAATAATAATGATTCAAGCTTTTAAGTAAAACTCTTAACTTAAAAGTAAAACCCTCAATCTAAATATATACCATTGTCTTGACAACTTCGAAACAGAAATTGAAAGGCTTTATTAATAAAGTTTTTACTTAGAAACCAAAGCACGAAATGGTTATCAGTTTTTGCAGGACGATTACTGAAGGAATAATGCCACATCAGACCTCAGCTCTGGCACTGCCCCATGCTTGAGCTCCAGTGGGGAAGGCTTGGGTAATATGGTTGTTTCCAAGGAGCAGAGTATCAGAAGTTTCCCATGCCCAATAGTGGGGGGGGGGGAATTGACAACGGCAGGTGGAGGTAACTACAGAGAGAAACAAAGCTAGTTTTTTTAATTTACAGGTGTTTTATAGCTTCTGTTTCTGTGACCGAACTGCCAAGTGATGTTGATTGCCTGAGGTCAGGTTGTAAAGGACTCTGTTGAAAGTAAGCTGAAGGTTGCTAATGGCTTAAGGGTGAAAATACACAGTGAGTTGCATAGAAAAACAGCCTGTTATCAAGTGGTTTGTATGAGTGATAATTCATCAAGTGCATGAAAAAGACATAAGTTTTACCAACAGTTGATACTGGAGGCAATAAGATGGCAAATTTGGAGGTATGATGACAAGAAAAGCTGAACCATTAGGGAATAATGTAATAATGGAATTTGAGAACAGCAAAGGATGGAGAAATGTGAAGTATTGTAAGAAAGCTGAGACAAAATGGTGTTGAAGTCTTACCTTCTGTCTGTCTGTCTGTGAGACAGGCCTAGACAGGTTGGACTAGATCTGCCACTGAATTTTTGCTGAAACATTCTGGACTTGAAGGACCACCACAAAACTCAAGTGGATAAAAGAATATGAAGGATCTATGAAAAAAAAAATAAAGTTACTGGTAAAATATGACAGAACAGTTAACTGTCTGGAAAGATATATTGGAAATTATCTGTGTTATCTCTGAACTATGAGTGCTGGTGAAGCAGACCTTGAAATCAGAGGCATTCTGGTCATTAATCCATGTGTTTGCCAGGAAGTGAGGAACCTGACCGTTCAAATGTCTGTGGCCTTCAGCACTCCTCACATCAGTGGCTGCTTGTGTAGGTGGCTGGATTTCCAGCAAAAGGCACCATACACTTCCAGATAGGGCAGGTGTCTCAAGTGGAAATGGCTTCCATAGACATGGTTGAATTGAAGTAGAAAAGCTGCATGTGGAGTAGGAGAAGGCTACTGGAGAAAGCCCACCAAGGAAGTCTTTGTTTTCTCTCATGGCCACCTGCTTCTTAAGCAGAAAAGATTCTTTACATGCAGTCATTCCTAAGGGAAAGTTTAGAAGGAAGTTAGTATTTCCAAGCATCTGTTGAAAACTGAAGGAGAGGAAGAGAGTTAGTCTAAGTGTTGGATTTGGTCTTCTGCTTTTCCTGGCCATTGGCTGAAGAACCTAAGCTGCTTCTGCAATCTGAGCATTTGCTCTGTGATTTTTATCTTTTCTCACTTCCATATGCGTGCATGGGCCTGACTATTAATTGTGGCATCTTGATGTATGAAATGTCTTTGAACTGGATGTGGATAAATTCAATATATAAGAATAGATTATCTGGTATCACAGTACAAGTATTCTGCTATTTGTGGTTTTGGCTTTATTTTGCAGCTGTAGTCTGAGCCTGCAACCTTCTGTCATTACTACTTAGGTCTGTAAAGAAAACTCAGCAATGTATGGCACAATATATTTGCTGAAACTGAGTAAAGTCCTCCAATTTTGTAAATAGAAGACAAAAATACCTTTTTTTCTTTGGTAAAGTCATGCACTTAGTCCATTAAAAGAATAGTTAAAACCATCCTGATGAAAACTGAGTTCAGTATGGCATTTGAGAAAAGGAAATGAGGGAGGCTGTCCCTCTCCCATGCTCTTGGCGCTTTCTACTCTGAGGGTTGTAGAAGGTAAGGAGACAACTGCTGGTACTGCCTCCTACTTGTGCACATCAGCACCCCTGCCATGCACAGCGGGTGGAGCTGCTCCTGCCCTGCCCAGAACCACCCGGCACACCGGATGAGGTGGAAATCCTGGGCAGGGAGGAAGGGAGGTGTGGTCAAGCAAAGGAAGACCATGCAGCAGTGGAGGGGATGGAATTCAAGTCTTACATAAACCCTTGTTTGGCATTACATAATTTCTAGGGGCTGGATATTGGAACTTGGGTATTTTCAGGCTTTTTTGTTACTTCAGTGCATTACTTATAAGTCAGTTTTAATGAAAATTGAAGGCAACTCAGCGTTTCAGTTTCTCAGAGATTCTCAGGCACTCAAAAAAGGCTTATTGTAAATCTAAGAAGTTTTTTTTTAAAAAAATCATAAAATCAAAATTCAGTTTGTGTTGTTTATATGTTTTTTCCTAATTCTGTGTGATCACATGCTGACTGTTTTGTCTTCCAGGCAGATTTTCTTGGTAATGTGTCATCTGTTTGTGTGCGAAGAAATGTAAAGTGTCTAATTCTTTCTACTGTTTATGTTCATAGAGTAATAACTCTTGTTTTGTTCTTGAAGCAACTGCTAAAAGCCCCTTAGTGGAAGCACTGGAAACAATTAAATCATCACTCCTAATTAGTTATGCGTTAATGATGTGATACACTTTACAGAATACATCAAAATTACTTTGGCAAGTATGTCTTTCCTGTGAACTTAAAATGGCTTGCACCATTTTTATAACTGCCAAGGTTTGAAATCTACAAACAAAGATCTGTGGAGAGAGGGATATATCTTAATGCATAAATATATACACAAATATATTGATTAATTTTTTTTGGATGATGAAAAGGAGGAATAACTTGGAAGAGTTGATGTAGGAATTCCAGTTTATTGACCCTGTTACTATTTGAGGACAATACAACTTGGGTAGCTCCACTGTGAAGATCAGCAATAATTTACAAATATTTTAAAATCCAGTTTGCCAGCTCTAGAAGGCACCTGGATTTCTCCAAGCAGGTGCATGTGTGTAGAAGTACCTCTGCTCAAGGAAGGAGAAACTGCCACTTTGTTAGGCCGTGTTTTGCTTGGCTGTTTGGGTTGGATGGAGGGGTTGCCTCACAGATAGGTGTGAAGCTAGGGAAGTGTAGCTGGCCAGGGAATGGATTTCACAGGAGAATCTAGGTCCTGGGCTTTGTTTTGCTTGCCACGAAGATGGCATGGCTTGGTTCTGATGAATTTTCAGGGTCTTCCCTGCAAGTCTGCAATAGTTTGCTTTATAAACACCAGTACATTGTACTCCAGAGTGATAGTGTATTTGTATTTGTTAAGATATGTATTTGTTAAGACACCTATTTGCTTGGGAAGTCTTTTCTTGTGGGAAGCAGCAGACGTGAAGATCTGGGAAGTGCTGGCAGGCAAAGAGACAACCTGGCATTGCTCCTGGTTATGTGTCCCTGCTCACTATTGCTGGATGGGCTCCTCACAGAGACTTGCTCCCCTTTGCCTTCTGGCAGATTAGTTGGATCACAGCAAATTATTTTTTGGCTCCTGGAAAACCCCTCAGTTACAAATGCAGCTTTTAAAGAATCCAGTATATGGCTGTAGGAAGCACTTTAATTTTTTGGTTATGTTTAATCTGGAAAAAATCTGACTTTTTTTCTTGGAATTTTAGGAGGAAGGCACCTAGGATTTCTTTTGCCTAGCTATGCAGCACAGATGTGTGTGCATTAAAGATATGTTGTTTATAATCTGGTTTCTGACATTCTAATTCAAATACCTTTTTGATTTAACATAAAGAGGTTGATAGCTTTATCAAATGGACAAAAATTGCTTTTTTTCCTGGATATTTTTCAACATTTTTGAGAAATAAATGGCAGTTTCAGAATTTATGAAGGATAAAGAAATGGCGTTCACTAATTCAAATAATTAATTAGAAGTAAATGCCTGTGGGTAGTAGTGTGTTGTTTCCCATTTTAGGAGAATTAGAGGAAAATTTAATAATTGCTTTCAATTTTTCAGGCAGCCAACATCAAGCGTGAAATGACCTTCCATGCATTTCAGCAGGAGGATGTAAAAAGTGACATCAGTCGAAAACTGCCAGACCAACACTTTCTCCTGCTCACCACAAAGGAGGAAGATTTAAAAACAGCAGAGACCAAAAAACTAAACAGAGCTCATGAATATGAGAAGGAAAACACTCGTTCTGTTTGTCTTCTGGAACAGAAGCGCAAGGTTGTTTCTTCAAATATTGATGTGCCTCCAGCAAGGTAAGGAGAGTAGGGTTTTTTTCTAAGGGTTTTTTGTTGCGTTTTGTTCTAAGCTCTATTCCTTTTTCTTCCCTGCCATTTTTGATGGGATATTAGATACAAGCTTAGTGAACAGCACTATGAACTGCTAAGACTAGTGTTTGTGCCCAGGCAGCCCAAAGTCAGACACAACCTTCCTATTTGAGAGATCTGCTAGGAAATTAAAATCACCAGTAGCAGAAAATGAGAGCATCTGCAGAGTAGGACTTTGTATTGCTTTTGCATTGTTTTTGCTTTTAGAATGTGCTGCAGCTGTGGTAGTTGGAGAAGAGGATGTGTCTTAAGGGGAAGAGATTGTTGACTCAGCTTTACCCTGAGAAGTAATTTTCTAAATTACACCCAGAATCATCTTACCTGCTAGCAATTTATTTTTCACTTTTTTTTACTGTCATACTTGCAGACACATTATACTCATTGGGTATTCTGTGTTGCAAGATGACAAGTGCTTTTTCTTTTTCTTGTTGTCTTGATTTGGAAAGACAGATGTCTGCCAGGGAAAGCCAGAGCTTCCCTTGGAATGGAGAATGTAAACCCCCTTCCTCTGAATTATTATAATTTTGAAATTATGGGGTTCTAAGGCAAAGATATGAGAATAGGAATAAGAGTTCTTTACTAGGAATATTAAAAATAAAAATGTAGTAGTACAAAAAAGCAAACAAAAAAGAGAACACTGACTGAGTCAGAAATACATCTGATACCCTGTTGGTCAGGTTGTTGGTAGCAGTCCAGTCAAGTCCCCCTCTAGTGACAGATGTGGTTCTGTTGGAACAGAGGTGATCCTGTAGAAGGGTGTAGTTTCCCTCTGAAGGTCCAGTGGTGGTGAGATGGGTTCAGTCTTCCTCTGGGAATCCAGTGGAAACAGACTGTCCTGGTCTTCTGAGTCTCAGATTTTATCCAGGTAGGAATGCTAGGCTCCTCCTACTCGGTGGAGCATCTCTCAATGGGATGATGTAATTTTATCAGTCATGCAGTGAGCCTTAATGACCCATTAACAGCAGATATCGCCCAGCGGGGGAGGATGGGTCATGGAAGATATAAGAACACTGCCCTGCCTGGTTTTAACAGCTGGCCCGTTGACAGAAGACACCCTCCCCCTTCTCCCCGGAGTTACAAGGAATGGGTCAGAGGAGAGAAAAAGAAAACACCTCCCCAACCTGTTTCAGCAGATGGAAATATAATACATACTTTTGGTTACGTCTTGCATTGCAACCCAAGACACTTGTTCATGTTAGCATCAGTCTGTCTGTAAAGATTTCTGGTTAATCTGCTTGGTAAATCTACTTGCACATAATTCAGTAAAAGGCCTTGCAAGTTTATGATTCCACTTTAAAAATTTGTAGTCAAAACAGATGTTTAGTTTTACAGTTTGTTGGCTTTCTGAAAACCAACATAACCAGCAGGTTCTACCACATCATCCAGAATAGGATGACTTGATGTTTTGCTCTGGCTGTCACAGATGTCACTTGCACTGAATACATGAACATTTTTAGAGGATTTTCCCCCTGTATATATGTAGTAAAAAGCTATCTATTAAAACCTTGAAAATCTTAGGGATACCTATTTGAGATTTTCACTAGTAATCAACCTTGTAATGTTTGTGTGCCCTTCTCATTCATCCTGTGTGTCTCAAAGCAAATAGGATCATAAGAAAATGTAGGTCAGGAGGAACCTCAGGAAGTCACCTAGGCTAACCTTCTGCTCAAACCATATGTTAGCATTTCCATTTAACAACTCAAGCCACTAAGGTAGAGGGTTTAACTGTATTTTTGTGTGACTTTGTGAAGATAATCCACTTGAAGGAGTAGTTGAGCTGCCATTTTCAATAGCTATGAGGTCATCCTTCCTTGGAGGGATGACTATTTTTTCCCCAATGAGCTGGAAAAGAGGATGAATAAACATCTTTAATGCCTTCTTAAGGGTAATGGAGCACAGTTGTGAGCACAGGATACTTAAGATGATAGGAAATAAATTCACTTAGAAAGGTGTCTTCTAAAGTTGTTCTTTCCATCTGCAAGTATTTTGTTGGGAGCATAAAAATTACTGTGGTATGTTGTTGTGTATTTTCAGACATGCAGGTTGAGCTCCTGCATTTGCAGAATAAAAGAGTGAAATAGGAAAGAAACCTGGAGTTTATGTTCAATAGCATAATAAACATTTTGGTCATTCTTGCTATGTATTTCCAGTCAAGCTCAAGTTTTGCTTTGAAGCTGAGGTGAATTATTGGGCCATTTGTCCACAACTGGTGGGGAGAACACTTAAACCTTTGCTTGGAGATCTTCCTAAGTATTTGCTGTTGGAATGAAGGGGAGCACACAGTCTCTCTTCCTCGGCAGCACAGTTTGATCTCTAAGTCACATTCTCCAAGAAGACTCCATGCATTTAAACTTTCTTGCCTCTTTCTAGGCCCCTTCCAATCTTCTGTCTAGGGCTATGCTGAGAGAGTTGCATGTTCCCCAGAGGCGAAGTCCTTGTTCCCTTGTCTCCCAGCAGGACTTGTTGAGTCAATTGTCCTCTCTTCTCATGAGGAAGTCCACCCTCCTTCGCAGATTTGTTATACCCAGTTGTGGAAGTCATCTTGAATTAATCAGATAATGTTTACAATTACATGGGACAAATAAGGAGTTTAATATGGTCTTAATTTCTTATTGCTACATTATTGCGCTTTGCAAAAAAACCCCAATTTTTTATTTTGTAAAGAGGGTGTATGTAGTAATAAGTGAAAGTGAAGCTTGCTATTTGTTTTGTTTTAAAACCTTAGTGGAACTGAGTGGAAGCCATTTTACTTCCGATGCCAAAGTGAAAGATAAGATTCAATTTTGCAGTATCCAACTGCATGTAAACATTTAAGTGATTTTTGAGACAGAAGTTTATTATAGTTTCAGATTCATTAATAGCAGGGGCATATGAGTGTGTCCAAAAGAGCTCTAAAAAGTGTTTGCTAAAGAGCTGTTAACAGGTGGATAAATATACTTCACTTTGACCACAAAATGAAACAAAGGCCACTCCTTCTTAGCTGTTTTTAAGGATCTCAGTGAATAAGAATGGAAATCTTTGTGAGGCACTGTATCTAAAATAACTAACAGTTCAGCAAAACACCAGCATAATGTTTCTTGGAGGCATTCAGCTTCAGGGCTTTCATTATTGCTTATAGACTCTTGAAATTTTAGAAATGCAAAAATACCCTAACTGAGTCCTGGTGTTCTGTGTGATTGGTAGTCAGGTGCGTGGAAATTATAGTAAAATATTTTATTGGATGCAGAATTTTTAAGTTCATTGTTTACATTTTTATTTCATCTTGTGAAAATACTACAGGTGTTTCTCTCGATGTTATGTCCTGTACTGGAAGTGTCTTTTGGATTAGACAGGAGGAGATAATGACTTCTTCATAATGATTTTTATTTTTTGAGTGCAAGAAATGAAATGACAGTTAACATTAATTCTTTCCCTTTTCAGATTCCTTCATTTGGTCATTTTGAACAAAATTTATCTGAGCTAAATCATATTCCTTCTTCTGAAATGCAGAAAGTGATTCAGCTTGAGCAAATTAATTATCTGATATAATAGGAAACTTGAATTCTTTATTTTTCCTTTAAATATCAAATTCATTGTCAGTTTTGATGCATTAAGGACTGCAGTCTTGGAAAAAGGAATCGGGCTTTGAACTGCAGTTATCTCTGAGAATTGAGATGTTATCTGTAGAAGAGAGAAAAATACACTTTTGGTTGATCTCCAGTTCAAACTGCAGCAATCAAACACAGCCAGATCCATGGATCAGAGTAGCAAAAGACCATTTTGTAAAAAGAGAGTGCTATCACTGTGGGACTAATCACCTTGTCTGGTGAGCAGAAGCAAGCCCAGGTCTGCCAGTATTTCAGATGGCTACATCTGGAGAGGTCAGATGTAATCAGAGATGATGCCCCCAGTAGGCAGAGGTGTGGAAGTTAACGGGGCCTTCTTGCTTATCTGTATTTTCTTCAGTTACTTACCATCATGGACATATAGTTCCGAAGCTAGTCAATAAGAAAGACATGAAAGAGCCTGGACTGCTGATACAGTGGGTGTGAGGATATGAAGAGGGACCCAGTGCAGGCCAGGTACACAGGGAATGGCTTCTGCCTCTTGGAAGAATGAGGATAGAAAGGTGGGTGGTGGACAGCAGGGGATGAAGCTTCCTTTTTTTTTGAGTTAAATGTGAGAATAAATGTCTAAAAATGGTGGTGGTGTTAAAGGCCTTTTAAGACTGAAGTGTTTTGACCAATGGCAGCTGGAAATCCTTCAGAACTTAAATGCATTAGAGTCAGAGGAGATCCTTTCAGGTTTTTCAGAAGGCACTAGGCAGGCATCCCCTTTACCCCTCTGAAGGGCAGGTGCATTTAAATAAATAAACAGATTTTCTTTTGTTAGTCTTCTGCTAGATGACCTGACAATACAGTGAAATTTGTATTATCCTCTTGATACATCATCCTCCTTTTCCCCAGGCCTCCTGTACTCTGTTGTCTCTGAAGAAAAGAACAAAAGATAAATTTTCTAACTGCCTAACTTTTTCTACATAGTTTGTGCTGCTAAAGGACAAGCCACAGCTAAACGAGAGCTGCTTAAACACTTCCTTATAGTGTTAAAATAGTTATTGTGCAATAAACCCTAGATGCTGTGCTCTTCTGTTTCACTGCTGTTAAACGGTGACATTTGCCATGACAATAATATATTGGATTTTGCTATCTTCTGATGCTTTTATATTAAAAAGCTGCTCTATTACTGTGAAATTAATTTTTATTTGTGTACCTATATTTTATCTACTAATTAGTTTATAATTTAAGGAAAAAATATATTAAATAATTGAAATAAATGAAATAACTCTAGGAATTCTCTCCAACATTGTCTCTTTAGGTCTTTCTAGAATAGCTACAGAAAACTGGGGCAAAATGAATTTCAGCCATGTTTCCTGACCATCATTATAAAGAAATAGTACAGATGGTGATGTATTTTCATCTTTAAATGATTTTCTTGCCTGGTCTCTCCAGGAACATAGCTCTGGGCAGCCTTCTGATTAGAGTGTGTTGTTGATCTGTAAAGCCTGCTGGGCATGATTGATTATGCACCATGCATTCCAATGGAAACATTTGCATATTTTCATAGCCAAAACTCTCCAGGAGCCTGACTCCAAGATCAAAAGCAGTATCTGCTTAACTATGATAACCTCACTGGAAGGACTTCCCAATCTGCTTGTAGAGGGAAGAGCCTGATGATTAAGTTGTGCTTTTCTGTTTATCCAGAGGTGGAATTTATTCAGAGATTGTCTTTTATTATTTTTCTCCATCTGTTTTAGACTTGTCCTCAGTTTCCTTGGGGGAGCTTCTTTCCTGTATCTCTCACAATTACCGAGGGGATTGATAGGCCAACTTGAGAGGGCGTCAACTATTTGTTGGCTGCTGAGGATTTTCAGCCTAATTGGGTGAAAACAAAAGGCCAAGAAACCAGGCTGTGCTTTAAGAGTTACTGACTGTAGCTCTGTGAGCTTCTGAGGCCTCTAAGTTTCCCTGCTAGGTCAATATCTTTTCATGGAGTTGTGATATTTTCTCCCATTTTTTCACAGTCCCGTAGGTTGAGTACTCCTGTTTTTTAAGTTTCATTTTCCGTACATTCATGCTACTTAGAATCTTTGATAATAGTTGTTTTTATATAACAAAAACTAGTCCCAGAG
Organism: Chamaea fasciata; assembly: GCF_029207755.1. NCBI lineage: Eukaryota > Metazoa > Chordata > Aves > Passeriformes > Sylviidae > Chamaea > Chamaea fasciata. The sequence goes on from NW_027094086.1 coordinate 29,169,333, forward strand.
TAACTCCCATATTTCAGAGCTTCTGTAGAAATTCTGGTAGGTGTCAATACCATGCATTTAAAAGCAGCTTCTCCAAATATATGCAGCAGCGAATTATTGAAGTAGTAAATTGTTGCTTTTTTGCTACACTTGTTTAGTGTAATGTGTGTGCAGCCTGATTGAGTTTTACCCAATCAGTCAGTAGAGCTTGATTATATTTCATATTGATGGTAGTAAACTGCTTGTCATGGTCTGCTACAAAATGGTGTAGTGCCTTCTAGGATCAAACTGTTGATGGGGGAAGAAGTCTTATCCAAAGAGCAATCAGAGAATGGGTCTGTTAGCATATTTTGAAGTAAAAACCTATGTATTTATTGATCCTGTTTTCTAGTGCTACGTTTCCTTTGCTTTCTAGAAGGGCTGTTGATGTCCTTTGAGCTGTGGATGCCTTTCATTTGCCTACAGTATGCAAAAGCAGTGTAGCAGAAACTTCTTTGAAAACGGTAGATTAAATTGCTAATAAAAACTTTGCAGGTAGTTTCTGTAGAGCCAAACCACAACTCCAAAAGTCACCTTGCACATCTGGAAGGCCATCTTCAGGTTAGTGGCCTGGATGTGCATAGTGTTTGTTGCCATGATAGCTGAACCAGCTTCTCATGATGTTGAGACAGATGACAGCTTTTCTGACAGCTGGCAAAGTGCTGGAAACTCACCTTTCAAGTGAGATGCATCAAGTCTCAAACATGATGGGGAGCAGAGTAGGGCTGTCCCATTTTAGGGCTGACCACTGGGATGGTTAAGCTTACTATAAATAAGCTTCTATTTCCTAGCTAATGGCATGGACTCAGGCAGTACCATACAGAAGTCCCCACTTCTAGAGAACCACAGCAATATCCTGGATAGAATCATTTATTGAAAGAGGTGTAGCATTCCTGGCTGTAGAAAAATTTGCTCTGAAATTGTGCATAATGTATCTTTATTTTTCAGTGGACCTTTGTCAGTTCCCCCATTTCTCTCCTTTGTGCTGTGCTATGTGCAGATTTGACACTTGGAAGGTTTTTCATATTTGACTGCGTTACTCACCACGACCCCACGACCATCATGTTCAATCAGTTGCAGCTTCTAGAGGAACCAGTTATATGACCAGTACAAAGTATTTTCATCACTTGTCTTGGATATGCTGAATGGCCTATCCAGCAGGATTTTGCCAACGTAATTTTCTTGTTAAAGCACAAATTTTGGATTAGTTAACATTTCTCTTGAGGTATTTTTTCCCAGTAATGTTTAAAGCAGAAGGAATATTTATCTCCTGAATAAAGAAATGTGTTCTTGCTGTTCTTTACTTGTAATGTTTCATATTTGATAGTGATTCTCAAACAGTGGGGCATAATGGTAGCTATGTGTGATTTTGGGTTTTGAGCCTGGTTTACCATAATTGATTCTGTGAGAGCAGGATGTAATTTAACAGTGATAGACCTAACAAGGATACAGCTGAATCTTATTTCTCATGAAAAAGTTGCTCTCTCTTTGATGGGACCCTTTGTAGCACCTGGTCATCACTTCTTAGTTCATTGTTCCCAGGTTTCCATGGTATTAATGTTGGAAGAGGGAACTTTAACCCCAGCTGATGACTTTGGCCATCTGGATTTTTGGCCAGTGTTAGATTCTATTTTTTTAACTGTGGACTTATTACCCAGTGAAAAATAAAATGTGTGAAAATTTGATGGTACAATTAAGTGTGGTAAAGCTATGTTGTTCTACTGCCTGACATTGGAGTCCATATTATTTTAGGTAATTATTATTTTCAGATGGAGGCTTTGCTTCTGCATGTGTGTATATATATATATATATATATATATATATACATATACACAAGTGTAAATAAGTTTCCCATTTCTCTAGGAAATCCTGTATTCAAAGCACTGCTTTGAAGATTTGTCTTCATCTGTCAAAGTATACCTACTTCTCTTAAAAATCTTCTTGCACTGGTAGACCGTACAAAAGGAAACATAATTTTATCTGTGTGATGGAAGTTGCCAACAGACAGTGATCTCATTACAAAGCAAATTTCAGTGAATTCCTCAAAAGTGGCACAGAGGAAAAATGTGTCCCCAATCTGCAGTGACCGTTAGGTGCTGGATCGTGAAGAGCTGCATTCAGTCAGCACTGCTGCTCTCTGTGTTAGCCATTGATGTGAATGCACGGCTTGTTCTCAGCTCTTCAGTTCCCTTAAAAAATGGAGTGTAATTTCAAAACACTCTTCAACAGCAGGCAATATTCAATAAGAGTAATTTCTTTGTGGTTTGTGTTAGCTGTGGCACAAAAAAATTCCTCTTGAAATGCCATCTGTGCTGAGAAAAAGAAAACAGTCAATGAGTACATGGTTTGTAACTTGTGTATCAGTGAAAAACGTGCAAGAATGGGCTACTGTATATATGGTTACGCAGATTACACACATCATAGCTATGTTCATAGCTGTAATTTTATTTAAATGCTGAAAAATTAAAATATTCTAGTTTCTTCAGTGGTATTTAATGTATCACTGAGGTCATCAAAAACACAAAGCCTTCTCTTCCTACGAGAGAAGTCGTATCACTGACAGTTATTTGTAAAATATTTTTAGAAGTTTTTGTTTTAACTCATTAGCATCATATGCATGAAAACGTTCATTTTACACATTTGGAAAAAAGGAGATAGAAAATGTTGCTTTTCTCCATATATAGTAATATGCTTACAATGTGTGTATGAGGAGTTAAAAATAGTTTGTTTGTATCCCTTAGACAACTACACTACAATGAAACTCCTATGACCCTTATCCATGTGGTATGTAAGCCATATAAATGGTTTGTATAGAAGAAAGGCTATTTTAAGATGTCCTTTATTAATAACTATAAGAAATATTTATTTGATTATTTATATGCATCAGATACCTGTTTTGCCTATTACTACTTCAGGGGTTTTTTTGTGACAATAAGGGTGTTTTCAAAGAAAAGAGCACTTAATCACTTTAAAAAAATCAGTATCCAGATTAGGATATGTGTGTGTGTAAATTAGATTTTTCTAAAGAGCAGTTTTTATTTGAAGCAGAACCCCATCTTCTTGTGGTTTTACTAATCTGCATAGTTTAATATAGTCTATAACTCTTTCCTCTCAAATCCCAGATCATTTTGAGAACATGGTGGAGAAGAAGTGATGCTAGACACACAGGGTCTGCATGAAGCCTCTACAAGTTTTGATCAGCTGTTTGTCTTTCAAAAAATACACTGTCTGGTCTTGTTACTGAAGCAGCACTCAGTAACATGGTATTGCACATTGCATGTTACACATACCACATGTGGAAAGCCTAGCTCCATACCTGGATGAACAGCTGCTCTTTGGAAGCTTGCAAAAGTTTAACCTGGTCACAGTTTTCTCAAACCAACAATAAAAAATAGTTTTTATTCTTCAAGTATCATAGTCAAGCTCAATACATGAACAACTTTGCAGTTTTGCATGGGTGTTTATTTTAAATTCTGCCATAAGAATCCCTGCAGGTGATCTGATACTGTGATCTCAGCCCATCTGTGCTTGGTACCCAGTGACCAGAACAGAGTCCCCAGCATCTTCAGAGGACTGGGGGAAACTGTGCTTAGGATATGAACTTCTGCTACCAGTTGTCCCAGCAGAGAAGGTTCATCACAAAGTACTTTGCTTCTTTGCTCTTCCATCAAAAGAGTAAAATCAAATTAGATGAGAAATTTTGCAAAAAAATATTTAACATTCCCAAGCAAGTGTATGTTTACACTCTGCATAAAACCAGTGTTTAGAAACGTTTGTTCTCATTTTGGGATAAAACATTCTCTCTTAGTGGCTGTGTATGGGATAACCTCCTTGGGGAACTGAGGGAAAAGTATAGAATAAAATTGCCAAAATGCAGTAGCAGAGTGTTTCCTTAATTATCCATTACACTAAATTCTAGGTATCTGCATGTTGTCCTTCCTTCTCTTCAGGAGCCTATCAGAAGACCACAAATGGCTGGACAGCTGAGCTGTGTTATCCTATGGAAATAGTTGTCTTCTGCAGCATCAACACCAACATACTGCACTGAGGCTGCTGCTCTGTTGACACATTTATTTTTTCATAGTAATGGCAGTACTCCAGATGGTAAATGGAGTCAACAGCCAATTGATGCTTTTAGTAAATTATTCTTATATTGTAAGTTGTTGTAACTGTTGCTGCTAATTTGATTTGGTTTGTTACCCAAAACTTAATGTCATGGCTGTTTGTTTGAGGGAGAACAGAGGGTGATATTTCCACAAGTAGCAGATGTACTGTCATTGTCATCAGCTGTATCATCATAATGCAGTGTAGAGCATGTGTTTAGGTAATGTTTTCCCCAGGAAA